>NC_059147.1:5695078-7170078 GCF_020740605.2 Lemur catta | reverse complement strand
GTCCATCTCTGAGAATTTTTAGTCTGTTCTTTAAAAACGGAAGTTTTGCTTTAAAAAAAAAAAGTGGCAATGTATAATTAAAAAAAAAAACTTTGTTGCAAGAGATTTGCTAAATTAGTTCATCTAGGAGTGCCATGGGGAGGTCGTTTGAGAGGATCTCCTTTATGAATGAAAATGAGTTTCCTGGCAGACTCCCAGTCCCTTCCAAATGCACACATTCTGAGTACAGGACTCCACAGATCTCACACCTACTTTCTACAGAAAACATATAAGAACTAATCACTTTTCACTGGATCCTGAAGTCCTACTTCTTGAGCTGGCATGGGAATCTAGGCGCCCTGCTGGGCTTTCTGAACATCCTACTAGTTGGTTCCAAGAATTAGCTACACTCTATTGCATGGTGATGATTTTTTTTTCCACGCTTAGAAAACCGCAAAGGGATTTAACCAAAAGGAAGCAAAGGTTTTCTTTTTATAAATTCGATTAGCCTTTTCCACTTTCTCTACCTCGGGACATTTCCTTTGGGAGGAATTTCATACCCAGAGACCCCTTAGCGAGGCACTGTTGCATGCGGGGCGCAGTGAATTTAAGTGCAAGACGCTCAGTGTGGACGGAAGGTAAAAATCACAAGAGCTTGCGGTCGCTAGCGAAGTCAGTTTCTAAACGCCGGTGGAGGAATGGCCTTCCAAGAGAAGGAAAACGAAGTTTGCCGCCGGCAGGCTGTAAGGGATTCTAGGCTGGGGCGCGTGCGGGTGGTTACCAAGCTCTCCGCTTGGCAGGGCTGAATTTCCCGCCCGAGCCGGCGCCGGGGCGCCCGGTCCCCACGCGGCACCCGGCGCCCGTCTGGAGATAGCCCTTGGCGGTGGGCGGCAGGAGTCGCTCCCACCCCAGCCCGCCCGGCAAAGCGCCTTCTCGCCTCTGGGACTGGCAGCTTGCGAGCGAACGCGCCGAGAGCGCAGAGTCAACTCGGCTAGGGGCGGGGACGCCCGCCCGAGCCTGCTCCCCCAGGTCTCGGGTTCGAAGCCGCTCCGGCTTCCGAGGAGAGGTTAGGATTTGAGCGACAGCAGTTCGGTTAGGAACGGAGTTTCTGAAACTCTCGGGGAAGCGAAGTCCCCGGTTTGGAAAAATAACCGAACCTATGGTGAGCTTTCCAAACTTGGTCTTTGCTTTATGTCATTTTTCCTAACCCCTTCCTCCCACCACTCAGCCCCAACCCTAAGAAAGTGTCCTACGGGCTAGGGTACAAGCCATCTCAACCCTTCCTCCCCCTTCGCCCTCCCATCCCCCCCAACATTCAGACTAGGAAAATACAAATAAACCCCGGGTGGTTAATGCGGGTGCATTCAGGCGCCCCCCATCCCCAAACGCACGCACGCACGCGCACACACACACACACACACACACACACACACAGCGCTCACCACCCGCTCTGTCCCACCCACCCCCGGGTAGGGGAGGGACTGGGAACCTGATCTCCGGGCTCCTGCCCCTAACGTTTCCCCATCAATAATGTTGATACCATCGATGTGCCTCCTCCCCCGCCCTCGGGGCGCCGCTGCTGCCTTTTCGCCGCTTTTTGCTTGAGTAAGAAAACGAAACCTCCTCTACTGCCCTCCTAGCCTCGGCCAGGGGCCAGCGGGGCCTGGAGCCGGAGGATGAGGGAGCAGGGGTGCAGGCAGCGCGCGCGGGGGCGTCCAACATTTCTGGGGTACGGTGTCCAACCAGCGCCGGCGGAATGGGAAAGAGGGTCTGGGGCCCAGGGAAGGCCTCATCCCGGACCCGGGGTCAAATTGGGCCAGAATAAAATACTTTTAAGGGTAGAAGAACCAGGCCTCAGAGTGGGGAGCCTCAACTGCCCCTACCCTTCCTAGGATCAGCGACGGAGCGAAGAAGCCCGGAAACCCCTTCGCTGAGAACGGAATTGTGGCCCGCGGCCTTGGGGCACAGCCCTTCTACCCTGCCATCCCACCAAGGACACTCTAGACTAGGTCTTGGGAAAACTGAGGGGACATATTGGTAGAAACAAGCATCAATCCCCCAGATGGGAGTTTGCAAAACTCGCCAAGCGCCTCCCCCGGGTGCGGTTCCTCTCGGGCCACGAGGTCGCGACCCTGACGCAGCTGCTGCCTCACTTCGGGCTACCCCAACTCTCGATCGCACATCGGCCCCTAGTACTCTCGAGTAACCTGCTAGTCCCGAACCTCGTCACCCGGATTCCCCGAGCAGCTGCTCCCACCCAAGGGTGGGAATGCGCGACCCCGTGTAGAGCGCGCAGGTCTCTGGGGTCAGCAGGGCATGGGGAGAGAATCCAGTGTGGCACCTCGCTCGCATTCGCTGCCTTCTTTCTGCCCGCTCAAAAATAAAAATTATCCCCCATTCTCTCTCTGTTTTTATTGATTTAATTATTTCTTCGCATCGCGGCAAGCGGAGCCTCGCCAGCGCCCTGACACTGCGGCGCCCGCATCAGCGAACCACGTAACTTGGGCCCGAGACAATGGCCCATAATTGATGTATTGCCATCAACAATAAAGACCAATTCTCCTCTCCCCGCCATTGCTACCATCCCCCTCCTCCCATCCCCCCCTCGTCCACCTCCCCTCTCTTCTCCCCCGGCCACCGAGGGAAAGAAAACAAACAAGAAATTAGCTGAGGACGCCGAGCGCTGAGCGAAATGCCCGCCTCTACGCCGTCGAAGACGCAAAAGAACGAAAAAAGTTATTAAAGTTTGGATCCCCCCAATTAATTCGTCTCTCCTTGCCCATTTTTAATTAAACATCGCAAAGCTGCTTTTGCATTTTCATTTCTTTTGGTTGTTTGTTATGATGTTTTTTGGGGGGAGGGAAAGCTTTTTTTTTTTTTTTCTTAATCTTAATCACACATAGAGCAAGTGACGAACATGTGTGAAGCTATTCCCGGGAGCTTCCCGGTGCGCACGACGCGCGCGCGGGGAAGAAGGGTCGCGGGACAGCCAGCACGGCTCGGTTCCTGGCAGCAAGCGGTGCCGGGGAGGCCCGGACTTTCAAGAAGCCAAGATTGTTAGAGACGGATGCGGGCGGCTGCAAACGCGTACATAATCGGGGAAACGAGTGTGCAAGTGCACACGGACGCGTTCGTGTACTGGCAGAGTGCGGGCTGGTGTGTCTGCGAGGACTCTTGTTTGCGGGATGGAGGGGTAGGTGAGGGATTTACACGTGCTCCTCTACACGTTCCCGGGGGTCTAAGGGAAGCGAGTCGCTCGCACCCCAGGAGCGCGCAGATCCATCTTTGCCGAGGGATCTCTTTAAATATTCAGTGAGAAATAATGGCATTTGAAGCACCACCTATGGAAACATTATTATCTTCATTCTTCAACATCAGCCCCACTGATAGCTTCGTTTGTCTTTTTATCAAAATCCACTGTACCCAACAGGACCTGGGGAGAAAGGGAGAGCGAGGCGGAGAGGGGTATGTGTGTGTGAGAGAGAGAGAATAATGGGAAGAAGAGAGGAAAATAAGAGATTGGAAAAAAGGTGAAAAAAGGACGGACAGGGAGAAAGATGAAGGGAGAAGTTATATCAAGGGAAAAAGTCCGCAGATGGACAACAGAAAAATTCACCCACACACAAAACCTTTAGACATTTAAAAAAGAAAATAAGAAAAGATTGAAGCTAAGAGAAAGAGAAAGGGTCACTTAGGGGAGCGCGGCAAGGGTCCGGAGTACCCGAAGCTCTGCTCAGAAGACTGGTGCCCACTTCGCGCGAACCGACCGTGGCACCATCCAGACTCACGGGCGCTCCCAAATTGGGACGTCCTCAAGAGCCCTCTCCTTTCCCGATTACCAGATAGGGCAGGGATTGTGTATCCGCACCCCCTCCTCCCCCATCACGCAGCCAAAGTTTAGTTTAGTTTAATCCTTCGGGCACAGGACTTCGGGAACCTTGGAACGAGGAGACCCCGCGGCGCTAGGGGAAAGACCAGCTGAGCAGCGGACCGAGTCTCAGGTTCGCGGGCGCCTGCGCCGGGCAGACGGACCGCGCTCCCAGCTCCGGGGCGCTGGCAGGGAGGCTGCATCCCCGCTCCGGGAGATGGAGATAGAGCGAAAAGTTTGGGCGCCGCGCGCGGCAAGTGCCCGAAAACTGGAGGCGAGCTTCCGCGTCGCCAGGCAGCCGCGGACAGGGACCCCCCCCCCACACACACACACACACACATTCCCGGCTCGGCGCCGCCACCTAGACCCTTTAGGCTGGCGCGCCGTCCCTCCCCCAGGGCATGGAGTCCAGGGGTCCCGAGACTGGACTTGTCCAGGACCAGGCTTGGCCGGGCCGTGCCTCCCCAGGCCGGGGACGGGAGGCTGCGTACCGGGGCAGCAGCAGCCCCTCCCCTCCCCCCAGCCGCAGCTGAACTCGGAGCCCAGGCGGGTCCCAGCTCTCCGCCCGCCCTGGGCTCGGCGGCGCCACCGCCGCCTCCCAGCGGAGTGACGCGCCCTGCAGCCAACCGGGGCAGCCGGGGGGGAGGTCCGGGAGGGGTCCTGGGCGGAGCCGAGCCGCCCCCTTATCCCACGGGCTCGGGGCTGCTTCTCCCGAAAACTTCAACCCTAATTGTCCTGGGAATGTCCGAGGTAGAGAAAGGGAGCTAGGGAGCAAGCGAGAGGCTGGAGGATCTGGGCCCCTTTGGCGGGGGAGGGGATGGGGTGGCGGAAGAGCTGCCCCTCCCCCCTCCGGTCCCAAACCCGTCACGTTCCCAAACCTTTCCTGGATCCTCTTCTCCGCGCCCCCGCGAGCCCGGGATCCAGGGGATGGAGAACTCGGGGCGAAGGAGCGCCGAGCCAGGCTGCGGGCGGGAGGGAGGCCGAGCCGTGGGCGGGAGGCGGACCGGCGTGGGGCTGGCTCTTCCCCACTCGCTTATTTTTTTTTTATGGGGGTGGGGGTGGGCTGCTTGCTGGTAGCTCTTAAAGAAACGAAGAAACACTCACGAAGAGGGACGCCCGCCCCCCAAATCCGCCACGGGACTCCCTCCCCCCGCGGGCCGGCGCGCCTCGCGCCCGAGTTGGGAAGTTCGCAGCGCGCCCGCAGCCCGGGTCCCCAGCCCCCGCCGCCCGGCCCCACCCCCACCCGGGGCGGCTTAATTCCGGGGAGGGCATGCTAATTTGGGTCGGCCCAGCCCGGGATGGGGGGGGAGGAGAGGGAGGGAAGGAGGGAGGGAGCGGGGGGCGCCGGCCGGGGCGCCGAGCGCGCAGTGGAGAGGAGGCCGGCCCCGGCGGCCGGGCCGCGGAGTCCCGGGCGGTCGCAAAGAGGGTTAACCCAGTGTCGGGCGGCGCGGCGCGCAGAGCCAGCCCCGCGGCCGGCTTATTGGGCCAGCGCGCGGAGAGACAGGGGTCTGCAGCAAATCACGAACTAATTGATTAAGGCGAGCGGGTTTGAATAGCGCTGGCCCGGTGCCAATCGCCTTTCAAAGAGCCCCTCTATGATTAATCGCAATGCATTATTGATAATCATAATTATAGCAGGACACATGCGCGCTGCGCCCGGGGCCGGGGAGCCGGGGAGGGGGCGGGCGGGCCGGCGGGCGGGGGGAGCCGCCGCCGCCGCCGCCGCTCGATTTCCGTAATTTTGAGAAGATTTTTTTTTAGTAATTTTTTATTCTGCCCCAGCTGATGTTTGAGCCAGCATGTCGCGGAGGAAGCAAGCGAAGCCTCAACATTTCCAATCCGACCCCGAAGTGGCCTCGCTCCCCCGGCGAGATGGTGAGTGCTCCGGCCCGCGCCGCGGACACACACACACACACACACACGCACTCACACGCGCGCGGGGACCCACGCACACGCGGCTGGCCCCTGCGCCCACTGCCCCGCCGCCGCCGCGTCCCCACTCGCCTTTTCGACTGAGCGTATTTTTTTTCTTTTGAATTTTCAATTTGCCTTTGCTGGGCTTCCCCCCTGCCCTGGGGAAGCGAGCACATCTCCCGGCAGGATCTTTCCGGAGTTGCTGGGTCCTCCCGGGGGGAGGAGGGAGGGCATGCTGGCCTTGCCGCTCCGTCCCGGCTTTTCCGGGGAACCGAGCCGCGGCCAGGACCCTGGAGCCCCGCGAGGCGCGGGTGCGAGCGGAGGTCGTCCGCGCCTACCCGCGGGGCCCCTCGCACTCCCCACGCGGCTCCCAGGGCCCCCGGCCCGGCCTCTGCCGACCGGCCCTGCTGCCAGCGGGAAGGAAGTTTACTTCGCGCGCGGGGCTGAACTCCGAGCGTGGGGGGAGCTCGCAGCGCCCCCGTTGCCCCAAGCTCACACTCCCCTTCGACCCGCGCGGCGGAGTGGGGTGCCTTTGGGGGTTCCCATCTGCAAGAAAGTGGGGACCTGTGTCGGGGCGCCCGTGCCTGACACTCTGGGGTAGCGGCTGGGGCGGAGTGTTCCTTGCTGCCGGTAGTTCCCGAGAAGGTGCAGGCGGCCCGGGGAGGTGTCGGGTCTGGCTCCCTAAGTTTATCTCCGAATCTTTTCTCCCAACACTTGCACCCTCCGCCCCCCAAAATCTTTATATTCGGCATGCATCCTCTGCGGATGGTGGTGCTCCACGCTTGCAGATGGGTCGGGGAAGGAGTCTTAGGGTAATTTTTCAGGGCTGGGGGGTAGCCAACCAGAGGAGAATCCCCCTGAAACAGGGCCACTCGCTTTCTCCGCTGGAAGCGACAACTGTGGGTCCCGAAGGGAATGAACAAGTCCAGAACAAAGTTTGTGTGCGGGAGTTAAGGTCGAGAGTAGGGAGAGATCCAGGCAGGGAACTGGGGGTGCCGATGGAGGACAACTAGAATCCCTCCTTGCCCCTGAAGGTGATCCACTTTAGTGGCCGCCGAGTTCCCAGGCCCAGCGCCGGAGGCGATGGAGCGGCGCCCCAGCCCGGCTCCGGGGTCATCCCTGCACGTTGCTGGCCTCTCGGCTGCGGGAGGACGAGGGGCAACCCCAGCCGGGTTTCCGCGGCTCGGGAAGCCTCTCTGGATGCCCACGTCCCGGGCGGCATTTTGGGGTATGGAGGAGAGAGCTGGACCCCAAAGCTTGCCCTTAGATCGGCACCTCTGTCCACTGCGCTGTGCGGCCGCCCGGGCCCCACGGTCCCGGCTCCCTCCCCAGAGGCCTGCCTCTCAGTAGAGCTAGGGCGCCAAGAACCAAGGGACCCCCGCTCCCTTTACCCTGGCTCAGGGAAAGGGGACTCCTGGCTTGGGGGTCCCCTTACGAAATTGGGAGACTTGAGGCCAGCTAAGAAAATTGTTTACAATATTCCCCCCACCCCGCGCGCCCCTAGTACTTTCTCAAGCTTGAAGCCTTACCCAGAGTCTCTGCTGAATTTATCAGTCCGCTGAAAAAAGCCTTTGAACCCCGCTTTCCACCCCAAACGCAAGGGTAAATCGAGGTGAAACTACCCGAGGCCGCAGCAACGACTCCGAGCATTTTTCCGGGTTTTCTCAGCTGGTTTCTTCTGCTTCTCGCCCCCACCCTCATCTTTCCTAAAGTTTCTGCTGAGACCTTTTGCACTGTGATACTGTTCAGGGTAGCGATTTGTATGCAAAATACCAAACTACAGAGAAGACAGGGTTTTTTAGTCTATTTTGTAAATATGTACTGATTTTCTACATTTTCCCCCCAAAAAAACAAAAAACCGCCTCGGGCTTCGCGGAGAAATGCATGCTAGATCTTTGCCTTTCGCCTTCTGGATTCAGAATTTTTAATAGTTAAGCCTTCTCATAAAGCAATAGCATAAAAGGAGTTCACTACCTCTTACCATTATTATTTATTAGTACTATTTTTTTTAGTTTCTTTGAGCTTTGAGGTAAGTTAATTGAGTAACTGAATCAAGTTTCTTTTCTTTCTCTTTTCTCTCTTTTCATTTCTTTCTCTTTCTTCCTTTCTCTGTTTTTTCTTCCCAAAAGCTGGTTCATTGTCCTAAGAAGCAGTAAACTATGTTAGGGACACTCTAGGAAACACCCCCTCCCAGCCCTCTTCCCTCACCTCTCCCCACCCCCTCCTCTTTTTCTTGGGTAGTAATGGTTTTAGGTTATGACTGTTTTTACATGGTTGAACAATAAGTTTGGGAGAAGTTGCCTAGAGGGTAGATTTTGTAATAGGGTTACAGGATTTAGTGTGTTGTAATAATATTAGTACACAAGTAATCCTCCCCAATGCCTGACATGCAAGAAGGCCTAACCTACCCCAGGTCTTTTTATTTGGGAATAGTTGTGAGATAAATGGAATTGAAAGTTCATGACATCTCAAGGTTACCTTTTAAAAGTCAGCTTTTCTGCAATGAATTCGGCGATCTCATTTTCCTCCCCACACATAGCACATACTTTTAAGAGCTGTTGGTTTTTTGTTTTGTTCTTTTTTCTGCATGTAGAAAGGTGGTTCAATTTTTAAGGAGCAAACCCCTCTTCAAACATCGTGGTTACTTTTTCTTATGTCTTGAGGTGGTCTTAGAATATGGCAAATGAAACATTGAACATACTGAATTTAATCTAGTTTATGCTCTTCTTGTATGCCAGCACCTCTCATTTCAGGACTTCCATGCATAGTGGGACCTAGAAAAGTTGGTAGACCACAGTTACAGTAGCCCTGAAGGATGGATGCTAAGGCTGAAAGCAGCCGGGGCTGCAGTGTCCTGCATGTTGGAGTGTGTGTGTTGATTACAAAGAAAACCCAAGCCACTCTAAGCAGCCACACTGATAGCTTCATCGGAGCAAGTTCAAAAAAAACAAGAGTGCTCGGTTAATCTTAGGATGCTGATATTTTATTCAACTTTAGTGCAGCTATAATGCCAGAAACACTCTAAAATAATTTTAAACTTGGTAATTTTTCTGTTTCTTATGAGACCAAGAATGTGGCAAATATGACTTGTCTCTTAAATGATATTCAACAAGTCTTGAATTACTTGTAGAAAGATGACTGCCACTGGAAAGATTATTCACTAAGACAAATAATCCTAAGGAAAGGGAATATTAGCATCTAATGATTTTATATGTGGATCTTTTACTATAGATTGAGATTTCAGGGGTGTGTGCGTGTGTGTGTGTGTGTGTGTGTGTGTGTGTGTGTTGGGTTTTTCTTCCCCTGATGGTGTTTTTAAGATTCCTATAACTACGTGGATGGCCCATTCAGACTCCATTCATTTATTAAGAAAGTGTTTTGGTGTTCAGCTTACTTAAGGAAAAGATAATATTGAAAGAAAAATAAAAATCATGAATTGCAGATAAAACACTGACTGTCCTATGAAGTATCATAAAAATTCCTCTTATTTATATTAATAATGAAATTCTATCATTTACCAACCTAATTTACTCATGTGAGCAGCTTAATAGCAACACATTGATCTCTGGGCCCAAAAGGTTAGGGAGAACTATAATTAATTGCTTTTTTTGAAAAACCGACACCTGCAAGATAAGGCAGTTGGAAAGAATTCATGCTTAAATCAGGCCTATTTTAAGTTTGGCATAATGGAAGATTCTGGATGAGAAAATGCAAACTATTTTTTGAAATTGCTTCAGGCTGCAAGACACTTCCTAAAATGTTAAAAACACACACACAAACAAGCAAAGTCTAGCTGGGCATGAGATAGTATGTGTGAAAGTGAATCTGTGCTGCTGAATGTTTTGTAGTTTATTTTCCATCAGGTTTCCCCTATAGTTCATAGGCACAAGTGCCAACTTATAGGTTATTCTTTGGGGGCTTTCTTTCTTTTCTTTATACTTTTGGAGGTAGCAAGTTGTTTTTTATCAACAGAGTCCTTTGGAAGGCAGAAACCCACATTTTTATTGTGGAGATCTTACTGGGACCTGGGGAAGAAATAGGCGGACTGGTTAAGTTTTTTGAAATCGTTAAAAGCTGAGCTTTATGTAGGAAGCAGAACAAATTCCTTCTACAGCCTTAACTAGGTTTTTCTAAGACATATCTTGGTGCAGATAGCCCTATATTTCAAAACGTTCTTCAACTATTAAAACTGAAGTGGTTGAGGGGCTTAGAGAAAGAGATGGTAAGTTAACTGGAGAACCGACACCCCTCCCCCCAAAAAAGAAAAAAGTTTGTGTTCCAGGCTTTAGAAACCTAGATGTGTCGAGCTGTTTTAACCTTTGCTAGCCTCCTCCCATGCAAAGGTGACAAGGTCCAGATCATAATATGTCCTTCAGTATCTTCCCAGTGACCCCCAAATTGAGTCTTGCTAGTCACTTAGCAGGAAGTTAGTAGTTTATTTTAGTTTCACCTTATCAGCTTGGCTTCTTTTCCTAACCTTATTCCCCTGTCACCCTCAGATGCCAGACCCCCAAAGGGGAAGATTGACAGGTAGTTCTCATAGCTCAGTTTTACCCTCAAACAACAGGGATTTAGTTTCTTGTGCCTTTGCCAATGTTTATGTAGTCAAAGTTTAGATCTTGCCTTAAGGAGTCTCTCTTTTACGCGTCACTGGAATAGGAAAGCCACAAAGAAGTTTTTGAACAAACCCTTGCAACTGGAACCCCATCTAGTGTTCAGTTTGATTCATCCATGGGAAAGACATTTTCTCCCTTTCATTTATTGTGTACATTAGGTGGGCTCGGATCACTATTTTAAAAGGAGTGTCTTGTCCGTGTTGTTACTTTCTCAGAGATCTCTCTCGTATTCTTCCACGCGAGAATACACTAATCCTGGTCAGACCACTAGGTGAACTTGCAGGGTACCAGTAAATTTGTTATTTGGTTGCATATCACATAGAGGAAACTTTAGACGTTACAGAAAATATGCACAGCATATGTCGTAGTGTTCAAAATTTCTTTGGAATCTTAAGTTGGACATTCAGATTTAGGCTTTCTATGCAAAAATAAAAAAGATTAAAAATCAATCCATCAAATATGTTTGCGATAGCTTTTCCAAATAGGTCTAAGAAAAAGAATAGCCTGTTAAAATTATGCACTCCAAAACCACTATCGTGAGAGGTTCTATTGAAAAAATGTTAATGCAGTCTTAAGGTAATGGGAAGTACAGTGAATATCTTTCTGAAGAGCTCCAGAAAAGAAAACTAAATCTGGTAGAGTAAGATGGTTGTGTTTGCTTTTTGTTTTTCTGTGCTTTTTTTTTTTTTTCCTTTCCTGGCTGGCTAAACCTTTCTGTGTGGGGGCATAGTTTTATTTTTGTTTTCTCAGTAGACAGATAAGTTTGAACACTTCAATTTTCTCCTTCCGATTCTGTAGTGTTTGGTTCAGATGATGAAAAACTGACAAATTTGAATTAGGCATCAAGTACCTAAATAGTGCAACAGGAACTAAAACATCTGGGATTTTTGTATAAATTTGGTGGAGGTATAAGATCACCCTCTCCCCCTCCCAGAAAAAGGCCCAGAAAATTCCAAATAACTTTTTGTGGGTAAATACTTAGAAAACCATTGCTTCTTAAATTTTCCTGTCTGAGAAGAATTACAAAATGACTTTAATTCTTTAATTTGTATGCAAAATCCATAGAAAAGGAACTGGAATGTTATTTTCACCATGGTACAAGGAACAAGGCAACTGTATTTACTATAATGGGGTCACCAGTTGCAATCCTGTGTAACAGATTATTGAGAAAGATACAAGATAGCAGATGAGCAGAAAATGAATTAGAACATGTTCCTCTGTGTGTGTGTGTGTGTGTGAGAGAGAGAGAGAGAGAGAAAGAGAGAGAGAGAATGTGTGTATCTTATTACAACTTAAAATATTCCCTTTGGTAGTTAAAGATTCAAACTAGTCCTCATGTTTTGTCTTCTTGTTTTTAAGCTGTTTCATTGGCATTCTGTTCAGAATGCAGATAGATTTAAAGTTAAGAATTGTTACAGTGTAGCGACACCTGCTTTTGAAATAAATCAAAATAGATACCAGGATTTTGGGGGGGTAAGAGTGTTCATAAACATCAGGAAATTAAATTAGTTGACTCTACAGTGAGATCAAATGTCAGCTTATTAAAATGTTGTGAAAATCTACACTAAAATATGGGTAACTTTTTAACACAGTCTCTTTCTTAGAAGCAAGCAAGCATTTATTTTTAAGCAGCTTTATTTTCCGTCCAGTTAGCACAATCCTAAATATAAAAATGTTCAGGTTGAAAAACTTGAAAATTCTCAAGTGAGTTTTTGAGGCTGCACAAATGCAGAATTCAAGTGCAGGAAAGTAATAATCAGTTAAATCCTGTAAAGTAACCTTCCTTTTATTTTCTCTATATATTATGAGAATATCAGATGTTTGCAAGTTATAAAGAATTAAAACGTCCTTTAATCGTGAGCACAGATGTGCTAAATATTTGAAGCAACTACATTGTAATATGTACAATTGATGAAGTCAGTTTTCTGATTTCCCTTGCTAGTTATTTAGTTCTGAATCTGTCATTATTTGTCTAAGCCCAGCTGACCAAGCAAAACTGTGTTTTAAAGTGGCTTTATGTTTTGATAAATGTGAGCTGGTTGAAAAGTATTTTCCACTGAATGCAGAGCTTAATAGAACATGCTGACATAATAGTTTTAATGCATTTTGTTGAAAATGTGTGAACAAACAGAATAGCTTTTGTTCCTTCATAATTGGCTGTAAAAGTAGATGGAAACATAACCATTACATATGGAAATGTGCAAAGAGAAAGAAATAACATTTCTGTTGAATATATTAGGAATTGCATTTCCTAGTTTAAAATAAGCATCTAAAATGGATGCATCATTTAAAATTGGTTGTCAAAATAAGAAGCTTTAAACAGAATTTTTGTCACATTATTTTTGTCCCAAGTTAAGCAACATAACTTTAGCAAATTTCATCTAATATTTTGTTTATATGATTTTAAGCCAAGGGTAGAGACAGAAAAAAGTGCTTAAAACAGCACCTTCAACGTGCATAGGAATCCGGTGCCAATTAGGATGATTAAACATTAAATTAAAACTGAATCATTATTGGTATTTTCTGCTACAACTAAGATTTGTTTGCTGTTGTTAATGCATTTTGCACTATACCCTTGTGGAGATTAAAAGATGGGTATTAGGAAAGCTAGCTTGTTAAGTATAACTTAGCTACTCAAATAACACTCCCAGTGAATAAAGTGTGCATACATTTGGCATACTTTACCAGGGGTTCTAATCAACTTCGGCATCACTCAAGGCAAATAGAGTTAAGGAATTTTCAGAAAGTAGTATTTAGGTATTAATTTTATTTTCTGGAATGCAAATCTACTCAAGCTTTTTTGATGTTTACTACAAAAAGGCAAATGGCTGGCTCTTTTGAGTAGACTCTAAAGTTTACTGAAAAAAGCAACATTTTGATTTTGCATTTATTCATATCTGCAATTACTTTTTTTCCCTACAAGTTTTCTGGGAGATTCAATTTGGAAGTCATGGAAACTACCTATTATCTGATTCAGTTCTGCAGAAAAGCATGCAGGGAGGTAATCCTTGAATTAAACAGTTTTTTTTTTTTTTTTTCACAGCCTTCGTAGATGACCACACACTATTTGTACAACAGAAGTTGGTGCTCCCCATGCTGGGCAAACAATGGGGCGCCATCCTGTCTTTGAATAGGGTGTTAGCTTGGAGTTGGAGATTTTTATGTTTAATTTACAAATGGATCTTAGTGAGAAGACATCTGAGCAACCAGTGGAAACAAACATGAAATAAAGGGATTTTTATAATAAAAGGTTCAGGACAATCTGTTAAACAATTGATAACAGTTAAGAGCAAACTGTTTTTAAAGGCATTCAGACTAGGAGAATTGCAAAGCATTTCCAAACTCTAAACCAAG
This sequence comes from Lemur catta, assembly GCF_020740605.2. Classification (NCBI taxonomy): domain Eukaryota; kingdom Metazoa; phylum Chordata; class Mammalia; order Primates; family Lemuridae; genus Lemur; species Lemur catta. The sequence goes on along the minus strand of NC_059147.1, from coordinate 7,156,347 downwards.
AATTATTTCTTAGGGGATGGGAGCACTTCCCCTTAACTGCATATCCTTCTTTAAGTTGATACATAATCAGAAATGTAAATCTTGTGCCAGTTTTTATAGATATAAAGAGCATTTTTGATGAAATATGTAAGAGGCATAACGTTGCCGTGTGGAGCATAGTGGCATATATTCCTTGATTAGTGGAATTGTAGCCAGGGTTGCATTTTTTTAATTTTAAAAATAAACATGCCATGGGGTGATACATAGGTGCCAGGCAGGCCTTGTAACGGGTTATGATCATTGTGTTTCTCTTCATTGTATGTGTGCAGCTTTCCCTTTTGTATTCAAGTGAGTCTTGAGCAGTGGTCTGGAGGATTTGTCACTGATGGGACTAAAGTGTGTTTGTCATGGATCAGACTTAGCTCAGGTTCGAGGTAGGGGCTTGAGGTGATTTTCAAGTTGTCAGTCTGTAGCTTGGTGATATGCATTTTTTTCCCCCTTGTCAACAACTGATTGGAACCTGAATGACTACAAATTAGTTTAGTGACAGAACAAACTGTCACAGATATCTTTGAATCAGTTGAAAATGACTAAGGGTGACAGAAACTCAAGAGCCTAATAAGTCCCCAGAATGGTTGCTGGACCCTCTCCGGACGAGTAGACAATAAGGTGTATAAAATATTGGAAATCAATATTTTGCTATGGCATTTCATTATGCACCAATGTCTTCCGTTCATAGTATTTTATATTTTGATGAATTATCTGAAGGCCATGACTATCTGAGATACCGGATTGATAGTAATTCCTCCATACCCTTAAAAATTAATTGTGAACGTTCTTAGGTAATATTGATTGGTTTTTAAGGGCTTCAGTTTTGAGTTTTGCAGGTTAAAAAAAAAAATTGATTGGCTTTTTTTTTTTCCTTGGCAAGTCATAGGTGACTGTGTGTCCTGGTTCCCTTTCTAACCCTGCACCTTTTGATGTTTGCAGGGGACATGGAAAAGGGCCAACCGAGTCGCACCACTAAGAGCAAGGACGCCCATGTCTGTGGCCGGTGCTGCGCCGAGTTCTTTGAATTATCAGATCTTCTGCTCCACAAGAAGAACTGCACTAAAAATCAATTAGTTCTAATCGTAAATGAAAATCCAGCCTCCCCACCAGAAACCTTCTCCCCCAGCCCCCCTCCCGATAATCCCGAGGAACAAATGAATGACACAGTTAACAAAACAGATCAAGTAGACTGCAGCGACCTTTCAGAACACAGCGGACCTGACAGGGAAGAGTCCATGGAGGTGGAGGCCCCGGCTGCTAACAAAAGCAGCGGCAGCGGCCCTGCCAGCAGCGGCCACGGCACCGCGGCCCCCGGCTGCAGCAGCAGCCCCTCCCCAGGTACCTCAGCACTCACAACCTCTCTACCTCAACTCGGGGACCTGACAACACTGGGCAACTTCTCCGTGATCAACAGCAACGTCATCATCGAGAACCTCCAGAGCACCAAGGTGGCGGTGGCCCAGTTCTCCCAGGAAGCGAGGTGCAGCGGGGCCTCGGGGGGCAAGCTGGCGGTCCCCGCCCTCATGGAGCAGCTCCTAGCTCTGCAGCAGCAGCAGATCCACCAGCTGCAACTGATCGAACAGATTCGTCACCAAATACTGCTGTTGGCTTCTCAGAACGCAGACTTGCCAACATCTTCTAGTCCTTCTCAAGGTACTTTACGAACATCTGCCAACCCCTTGTCCACGCTAAGTTCCCATTTATCTCAGCAGCTGGCGGCAGCAGCTGGATTAGCACAGAGCCTCGCCAGCCAATCTGCCAGCATCAGTGGTGTGAAACAGCCACCCCCAATCCAGCTACCTCAGAGCACTTCTGGCAACACCGTCATTCCATCCAACAGTGGCTCTTCTCCCAATATTAACATGTTGGCAGCCGCAGTTACCACCCCGTCCTCGGAAAAAGTGGCTTCGAGTGCTGGTGCCTCCCATGTCAGCAACCCAGCAGTCTCAGCGTCATCCTCACCAGCTTTTGCAATAAGCAGTTTATTAAGTCCTGCATCTAATCCACTTCTACCTCAGCCGGCCCCTGCTAACGCCGTTTTCCCCAGCCCTTTGCCCAACATCGGAACAACTGCGGAGGATCTAAACTCCTTGTCTGCCTTGGCCCAGCAAAGAAAAAGCAAGCCACCAAATGTCACTGCCTTCGAAGCAAAAAGTACTTCCGACGAGGCGTTCTTCAAACACAAGTGCAGGTTCTGCGCGAAGGTCTTCGGGAGTGACAGTGCCTTGCAGATCCACCTGCGCTCCCACACCGGGGAGAGGCCGTTCAAGTGCAACATCTGCGGGAACAGGTTCTCCACCAAGGGGAACCTGAAAGTCCACTTTCAGCGCCACAAAGAGAAATACCCTCATATCCAGATGAACCCCTATCCCGTGCCTGAGCATTTGGACAATATCCCCACAAGTACCGGCATCCCATATGGCATGTCCATCCCTCCAGAGAAGCCAGTCACCAGCTGGCTAGACACCAAACCAGTCCTGCCCACTCTGACCACTTCAGTCGGCCTGCCGTTGCCCCCGACCCTGCCCAGCCTCATACCCTTCATCAAGACGGAAGAGCCAGCCCCCATCCCCATCAGCCATTCTGCCGCCAGCCCCCCGGGCTCAGTCAAAAGTGACTCTGGGGTCCCCGAGCCGGCCACGAGAAACCTGGGTGGGTTCCCAGAGGAAGCTGAAGGGTCCACTCTGCCACCCTCCAGTGGCAAGAGTGAAGAGAGTGGTGCAGTCACCAACTCGGTCCCAACAGCCGGCAACAGCACCCTGAGCTCGCCGGCGGCCGACTGTGGCCCAGGCAGCACCACCACTTTCACCAACCCTTTGTTGCCGCTCATGTCCGAGCAGTTCAAGGCCAAGTTTCCTTTTGGGGGACTCTTGGACTCAGCCCAGGCATCAGAGACGTCCAAGCTTCAGCAACTGGTAGAAAACATTGACAAGAAGGCCACTGACCCCAACGAGTGTGTCATCTGCCACCGGGTCCTCAGCTGTCAGAGCGCCTTGAAAATGCACTACCGGACACACACTGGGGAGAGGCCCTTTAAGTGCAAGATCTGCGGCCGGGCTTTTACCACGAAAGGGAATCTTAAAACCCATTACAGCGTGCATCGTGCGATGCCCCCGCTCAGAGTCCAGCATTCCTGCCCCATCTGCCAGAAGAAGTTCACTAATGCTGTTGTCCTGCAGCAGCACATTCGAATGCACATGGGGGGCCAGATTCCCAACACCCCAGTCCCTGACAGCTACCCTGAGTCCATGGAGTCTGACACAGGCTCCTTTGATGAGAAAAATTTTGATGACTTAGACAACTTCTCTGATGAAAACATGGAAGACTGTCCTGAGGGCAGCATCCCTGATACGCCCAAGTCTGCGGACGCATCCCAAGACAGCTTGTCTTCTTCGCCTCTGCCCCTAGAGATGTCGAGCATCGCTGCTTTGGAAAATCAGATGAAGATGATCAGTGCCGGCCTGGCGGAGCAGCTGCAGGCCAGCCTGAAGTCGGTGGAGAATGGCTCGGTCGAGGGGGACGTCCTGACCAATGATTCGTCCTCAGTGGGTGGTGACATGGAGAGCCAGAGTGCAGGCAGCCCGGCCATCTCAGAGTCTACCTCTTCCATGCAGGCTCTGTCCCCATCCAACAGCACCCAGGAGTTCCACAAGTCACCCAGCGTTGAGGAGAAACCGCAGAGAGCGGTCCCAAGCGAGTTTGCCAATGGTTTGTCTCCCACCCCAGTGAATGGTGGGGCTTTGGATTTGACATCTAGTCATGCAGAGAAAATCATCAAAGAAGATTCTTTGGGGATCCTCTTCCCTTTCAGAGACCGGGGTAAATTTAAAAATACTGCTTGCGACATTTGTGGCAAAACATTTGCTTGTCAGAGTGCCTTGGACATTCACTATAGAAGTCATACCAAAGAGAGACCATTTATTTGCACAGTTTGCAATCGTGGCTTTTCCACAAAGGGTAATTTGAAGCAGCACATGTTGACACATCAGATGCGAGATCTACCATCACAGCTCTTTGAGCCCAGTTCCAACCTTGGCCCCAATCAGAACTCTGCAGTGATTCCCGCCAACTCGTTGTCATCTCTCATCAAAACAGAGGTCAATGGCTTTGTGCATGTTTCTCCTCAGGACAGTAAGGACACCCCCACCAGTCACGTCCCTTCTGGGCCTCTGTCTTCCTCTGCCACGTCCCCAGTTCTGCTCCCAGCTCTGCCCAGGAGAACTCCCAAGCAGCACTACTGCAACACGTGTGGCAAAACCTTCTCCTCATCGAGTGCCCTGCAGATTCACGAGAGAACTCACACTGGAGAGAAACCCTTTGCTTGCACTATTTGTGGAAGAGCTTTCACAACAAAAGGCAATCTTAAGGTACAGACTCCATCTGCACCCCACCCACCCCATCCCTTCCTCATTGTCACTGATTGTAATGCATGCCCCCAGAGTCAGGGGCCCAGATGTTCAGGGAAAGAGTTCTCACGAGGGAACCTGCTGCACGTGGCTGCCTGGGGAGAAACGTGGGTGCCTGGGAGGGTCAGCCTCGTGGCAGGGACAAGAGCAGGCTGCAGCTGGCTGCATGTCAGAGCACATTGAATAATTTGGTACCTAAGCGAAGCAGCGGCCTCTCTCTGTTGTCTCGCTAAGTGCACCAAATGAATTGCTTTACCTACCAAGTAAGACAGCCTGGCGTTGCCATGGGGTATTGATTAAAGACCTCCGTGTGGCCCGAGTGCTGCCTGTATCACTTAATAATTACAGTTCTCCTCGGCGCATGCATCTATTTTTCATAACCATGCAGTCCAGCATGGTTTGTTTGTCTAAAAACAATAACGTCACTGCTCTGCTAATGGGTATTATGATAATTGATTATACGGCATTTCCTACTGATATGTGTTGGAAATAAAGTAAATATGCTTAAGTTCTAGAGCAACAGTTGAGCACTCTTAGTGTGTACATTTTTCTGTTGACAGAGCATTTCTCTGGAGATTGCTGCCAGTAATGTGAGATGAATAATTACTCTCTGGCTTTTCTTTCCGTGCACGGGCCCTCCAGTGGGCAATCAGCGAGGGGTACTTTCTTCCTAGCTGAAAAGGACATTTATAGGGTAAAGGGTGTCAGATACAATACTTACCATTGCAATGAGAGTGGACATAACAATTCTAAGCCTGAAAGGAGCTATCTGCGACTGCCTGGCTTGCTCGAGGCCATTATAAGCTAAATATGGGTAATAAAAAAAGAGTAAGTAAGGCATCTCTGCCCAGGAGGAGGAGAGATGGCCCCGGGATGCGCGGAGCAAACACGTTATTACCCGTGGAGGGGAGTGGAGGGTTCCTGCTGCCTTTTCCCCTGCCTGTCACGTAATGAGAATAGACATTTGGGCCACTTCTTCGTCAGGGGTTGGGATATGAGTTGAGACAGATTCACCTATTAAGCTTCTCTCCCCCCTCCTCTTCTTTCCCTGTCCCCCGTCTCTCTCCACATCCCAGGTACACATGGGCACTCACATGTGGAACAGCACGCCTGCGCGCCGAGGCCGGCGGCTCTCCGTGGACGGCCCCATGACATTCCTAGGAGGCAGTTCCATCAAGTTCCCAGAAATGTTCCAGAAGGATTTGGCGGCAAGATCAGGAAGTGGGGATCCTTCCAGTTTCTGGAATCAGTATGCAGCAGCGCTCTCCAATGGGCTGGCGATGAAGGCCAACGAGATCTCCGTCATTCAGAACGGTGGCGTCCCTCCAATTCCTGGAAGCCTCGACAGTGGGAACAGCTCACCGATTAGTGGGCTGACAGGAAACCTGGAGAAGCTCCAGAACTCAGAGCCCAGTGCTCCTCTGGCTGGCCTGGAGAAGATGGCAAGCAGCGAGAACGGAACCAACTTCCGCTTCACCCGCTTCGTGGAGGACAGCAAAGAGATCATCACAAGTTAAAGCAAGCTGGCCTGGAGACGTAGCATTCCTGTTCAGAATGCGACCTGTGGTGGCCTCCTAGTCCTTGCCCCCTGCCCCTGCCTTCCGGTTCCCCAGTTCTATGAACTACAACATTATGAAGACATTCTTTTTGTACCTTGTTCAACTTCTAGAGTTCTAAGAAAGCTTATTTATTAGTGATATAACCTTGCTTTGCAAACAGAATGCAAGCGTTAACTTTGGTCTTCTGTATTTTGGACTAAATACTAATTGACTAGAGTGCTGTAAACTTGCTGTAACATTTATGGCAATTGCAAGTTGCCCTGCTAGGCAGTTGTAATCTGGCATTAACTTATTTTCTATATCCAGTTTAATATGAATTTGGTGGTGATGCAATGCCTCCGTGATGCATTAGATCTCTAATAAAGTCTGTGTATAAATGTACACTTTGATCCTGCTGGAAAATTTTATCAGCAAACACATTGTCTAATCTTTCAAAACAGATTTAAGGAAAAGAACTGAAAGTACAGACTGAACAGTGCGGTTCTTTGGAAGGTTTGGTTTTTTGATTTTTATTCTAAAATTCAACCTGCTTTTTTGTTTTGTAGATTTAACCATTTCCGTTTTGAACTGCTATTTGTATTGTGCTTTTTACTTGAGTCGTCCTCAATGTTAATAAGTTTCTGTACAGTAATAAGCACGCAGAATTCTCTAGAGAAAAAAAAAAACAAGTGTTGTTTTGGTAGTTGAAACTGAGACGTAACATTTTGCCTTGTAGGTATATTCACAATAGAAAATGTGTGCTGGAATTTCACAATGCTGCTAAGTATAGCATCTTGAACAACCTTCAGTGGAGAAAATGTAGATGCTCTTGTATATACAAGAAATATCACTTTCATTAAAATGTACATATGTTCCTTACAAGAGCAAATGCTTCTTCTTGATCAAGAGAGCAGGTATAGTGTTTGTTTATTTTGTATTAGGTATGGAAGAAAAAAAATTGGACTGTTACATGCACTTTCTTGGAAAGTTGAAAGGAAGGGGGGTCCAATTTCTTTAACATTTAATACTTACTAACAACAGAGATACTGTAATTTTACTCAAGTAATCAAATACATTTTTTTTTGCAACAGATAAAGCAAAATACTGTGTCTGTGTTTTTAGAGTGCATTTCTATTTAGCCAGGCCCCTAAATGTATTTTAACGTTTCCCCAGGTGACAGTAAATTGTGTATGTGAGTGTGTATCTCTCTTTAAATGAGGAATTGTAAAAGGCACACCAGAAGCAGGTCTGCATGGGCCTGTGTTTCCTTTTATTTTGAAATTTGGAGGCTTTAGATATTTTCCCAAAATCCATGACTTGTTGGGAATGTATTTTATAGCCTTTCCACTCACAACCCCCCACCCAGAGGAAAAAAAATGAAATCAAAGAACGCTGGAGGTTTCATCCCGACAGGTAAGTTTCCTTAAGCAAGATATTTATGCCGATTTAGATTTCAGTTTTATTTCCACTATTATGGTTTTATTTCACTTAATTCAGTCCATTTTTTTCAGGCAACTGAGAGTTTCATTGCTGGGTTCCCGATGCAAGCAGGTTATATAATCTTGACTCTGAAACTGGTCCTCAACCCAGAGGTCAACGTGTTCTTTATTTAATTAGTCTTTTAGACATTTAAACGCACATGCATATCTGAAAGGAAAAGTCTGTGACAAAGGATAGGTAGAGTCAACTTGAATATTTCAGCATCAAAATTCAGTTTGATTCTTTCTGTCTCCCTTTTGTTCTGGGGGGAAATAGGTTTTCCTCATGAGCACTGTTTTGGGGGTGAACAAACCCAATGGGTGGAAGTTGTGTCTGGAAGAATCTGCGAATGTTTTTTCCCCCAGGGAGGTGGTGAACTGCGGTAGCCAGTGGCTGTATCCAGGTAAGGGAAAAAGCGTGGAGGTCGCCTTGAGCCCAGGAAGTAGCCGAACTGCCCCCAGCTTGTCCTTCGACCTCTACGCCCTGGCGCCGAGGGGGCGCCCGCGCCGGCCCAGCCCCCGGCCCAGGCCAGATGTGCCTCGCGGGAGATGCGCGCTGACCCCTGGCCCGGACAATGCAGGGGTGGGGTGGGCGCCCCAGAACCAGGGGAGGCGGCGACGGGGGTGTGCGGACGTCCTGATGCAGAGAAGTATTCTGAGGCCTCAGCACCGACATAGGGCGAGATTTCTCCATTTCGCCTCTCCAATCCGGATCCCGCCGCCGTAGCAGTGACCTTTTCCAAGAGTAGGGACCAGGAGGGAAGGCCACAGTTCCAGCCAGAAGCTCTCGGTCTACGCAGGCCAGACCCCGATGTGCTGGTTTTCGTTGCGGAGACGTCCACCACCTTCCCGTCGCCGGGCTTGGCGGGGAGGGGGTGCCCCGTGGCCGCGCGCCCTCTACGCCCCGGCTCTTCCCCTGGAAGCTAACCCTGCGCCCCGGGATGAGCCCGGGGACATCGGGGAGGAGATCAGCGCTGCCGGCCACCGCGAGGGGCAGACTGCGACAGTGTCCTCTCCCGCACACTCCCCGGCGCCCTGCGGGTCCCCCCAAAAGGGGCCAGGGGCTGGCGCGCGACGCAGGCCACCTCGCACGCTCGCGCAGCTGGGCCCGGCTCCCGTGGTCGCGGCCTCCCCGGCTCCCGCACGTGGGGAAGGGCGCGGAGGTCGCTGCGCCACCCGGGCTCTGCGCGCGAGGCGGGCGGTGGGGAGCGGGAGCCCGGGCACCTTGTTTCTTCTCCCTCTCTTCGCCCACCGCCTCCCTTCTAGCGTTTTCTGAAAGGGAGTTCAGGGCAGCAAAAGTAGCTTTGCATTTAGACGGATTTTCAGGGGCAACAGAAGCGTTTAGGAAAAGGTCTTTCTCTGCCCCTCCTCCCCTCGCCTCCCCTCTGTCCCCTCTCCCCTTTTGCGCCTGCCTTTCCGTTATCGATTGACTGTCTTTCTAATCTATTGACCATTACCTGCCCACTTCCCTTTCCATCCAGGTCCCAAACAGGACAGTGCCCTCGGCCCTGCCTCTCCCCGCAGCGAGAGCAATGCACTCAGCCTGCCGGCTCAGCCGAGCAGAGGAGAAATGGATTCGTACTCATAGAGCAACAGGGTTTATTTCCGCACGCGCCGCCCCTGCCCGGCCCCCACCGCAGCACCCACTCCCGCCTTCCCCTGCCGAGCTTGGGGTGCACCCTGGGGTCCTGGAGTCACCGACCTCGCTCCTTTAAGAAAGGCTGTGGCTGCAGCTAAGTTCACAGAATTTTTTTAACTAAACATAATCACTTGGGTGACATTTTCCTTCATGTGAATTGTTGTAAAAATACAGAAAAGTACAGAGAAGAATATAACAAACCCCCATCACTCAAAATTTACAAATGTTAGCAACTTGTCGTTTTTCTCCCCCTTGAGGTTTTTTTATTTCCAGTAACTGAGTTTCCTCTTCTTCCTCTGTGTTGCTGTCATCCTCTCATTCTTTCCCTGCTCTTTCTGTGTCTGCCTTTCCCTATATTCTATTGTGCTTTTTATTTTCTCTTTTCTGTCTTCCTTTATCACCACTGCTTCCCCCTGCCAGACACACACACACACACACACACACACACACACACAGGGGCTTCCTTCTTTCTGGAAAAATATTTGGAAGATCAATTTGGCGATTGACAGGGGCCTGGGGAGGAAAAAAAGAGCAGAGAAGGAATGATAGACCCGACCTGTCCAAGGTGACCGTCCCGTGTCTGGGTGGGAGGGGGCGGAGAGACTAAGGGGGAGTCCTTGCAGATCACTTGGCTGTACCTGAAGCTAACTCTGGGCTTTGTGGTTCTCACATCACAATCTTCACAAGCTAGGTTTATTCAAATGGCTCTTTCGTGGGGAGGGGGGCAGTTTTTTTTTAAAATTAGAACAAAAGTATTCAAACAGAAAATCCTAAATGATTTGCAGTTGACATAAATTTCTAGCAGTAGATTATTTGCTTATTGTTTTTGGCGTGTTGTGAATGTCAAGAATGAGAGAACTTCAAAAAAAAAAAAAGGCTCCCCCTCTGTTCAAACTTAGCAGTCCTGTTAAAAAAATAAAGCAGTGGACTCCTTACTAACACACCCCACCCCAGTGAAATGAATGTGGGGGGGTGGGTAGCAAAGTGGTAAAAACCGTAAAGTGAATTTCAAAGGGCTCCACACTGGAGCGCAATCTGAGATTCACAGAAAAGTGGAGACGGATAAGACAGGAATTAGGTCATCTCGTCCAGACCCCAGGAAATATGTTTAGATCAAAGCCTGCTCTGTTAGAATAAACAAAACAGGACCCACTGGGCCCTACCAATATTTTCATCTCAGTGCTAAGAGCTGCTAATCTAACCAGCTCTATTTGATGAAAGGGGGTAAAAAATTACAACTGTAAAAATGACTAAGTAAAAAATGTCCTCTCAACTATAATAGGAAGATAAAGATTTAGATTTGAGCTAAAAAGTAACAAGATCCAGGCCCAGATCAACATAAACTTCCTGGAGTTTTAGCACTAAGTAAATTATCTAATCCCAGCCCATTGTTCCCTCCCAGCTGCCCCCACCCCATGCAATTGAGTATGCCAGATGATTTACATAAAAAAATTGTTAAATTTTAACTGCAGTCTAAGAACATTGCAGGAGGCCTTTTGGGTTCACTTATTTTACGTTCCTTAAGGACCTACCTCCTTTCTGCCCCCCACCAACCCCACCGTGGCCCACCCCCCAGGCAGTCATTGGGGTAACATGCCGCCTTTGTTGTTGTGGATGGTTCTTTAAGCCCTGTCTTAAGGTTTGGTCTCTTTCCACTGCAAGGGCAGATTGACAGAGGCCTGGAGCTTGTGTCATGTAAGCCTGGCTTTGGAACCACACAGTTGGGCAGCGTTGACATTTTAGCAGCTAAGCCGAAGTACTGTGTAAGTACTGTGTAAGGCTCTCTTTCACCACAGAGTTGATGGCCTTAAACCAACTTCCAGAGAACATTCGATAGATAGAAACATCCAGAAAAAGGACAGGAAATCCCAGAGAAGGAAAATTCACCCAGGCTAAATCCAGGGTTTGTAGTGCCTTGCTGGGCCTGGCTTCCTCTTAACTGTTTAAACATATGATTTGGCTTCTCTTGGGTTTCTACGGCCATCTGAGCTCAAGTTTAACAAAGACTCACGGCCGCGTGTCAGCTTGGCTCCAGCCCTCTCTGAAGCCAGGGACGACGGGGGTGGGGAGTGTGACCGGCCTTTATAAACACCACAGGGAACAGACCATCTTCTGTGTGTGGCCCTTGGCTGTCCACCTCACCCAGGGCAACTCCGGGATCAGCTTTTACTTATGTTCTATGGAGAGCTTTGAGGACACACAAGACTGTCCTGGAGGCCACACACAAGTCAATCCTTTCTTGTTAGACCCCGGGTGGGACCCTGTCCAACGTGGCCAGGCTGAATGCTGACACAGTGTGGTCTGTCAGGACATGATACCCAGAGACCAGAGGGTCACATCATCTTGTAATCACAGCTACATTCAGTATGAGGCCCAGACAGTCACCTGTAAACATGAGTAAACATGTAAGCATGGTAGACCCCACTCCTGATGTTAGGGGCAGCCTGCAGATCCGCTTTTCCATCCAGAATTTGGGGCATTCCTACAGGTCTTATTTTGCTTGTGATTTAAAACAACCCATTGAACAGATGACAAAACTGAGGCCCAGGGAGCAAAGAAGGGACACCTGGACACCAGCAAACCTGGAGCCGTCGCTAGCTTGAGAGCCGACTTTGGACATTTGGGGATCATTGCTTGATCCGTGTTACTGTTTTCCCATCTGTTCCGTGAGGGGTTAGACTTCCATCAGTATTTCCCAGTGGCTTCCTTCAGACACTTGTCACATTCCCGTCACGTTACTGGAGTACCACCTCTACTGTTTAATACCACCTACACTTATTTAATAATTTAAGTTTACTCCCTCTTTAAAACTTAAGTATATTTATTTTAGAAAGAATGGGAAACTCTCCAACAGTCTTTCTAATCCTATGCAGGAAAAATCCTTACGGTGCAGGGCAATTTCACATCAGTGATGTTCCCAAAATCAAAATAAGGTGACCACGTCCTGCTGCTTCACTCAGCTTTGCCTGCTGCTCTTCTAACCAGCTGCCTCTTGCTTCCGAGCAGTGTGAGGTCTGTGGGCCTTTACGAGTTTTATTTAAGCCCCTCTCCCCACCCCCTTATTTGTCAGCAGCCACCTTTGAGCTGCTCCAGAGTTTTCCAAACAGTAGGTTGTGACCCGTTAGTGCGTTAGGCCTTCAGTACAGTAGATCATCAGCAGCAGCATTATTTCCTAACATAATAGAATAGAAAATATCAGAGTATATCACAGGGTAAGGAGCATCTGGTGAAACTTTTGTTTCAGTTGTATATATGTGCATGGATACGTGTGCACTGGGTCACAGTGATGAATGTAGTGCTTAGCATGAGTCACCATCAGAAAAGTTTGAAATACAAAGGCATGATAAATATTTGAGATGGTGGAAATGCTAATAACCCTGATCTGATCACTGTACGTTATATGTATTGAAACTTTACTATGTACCCCATGTCTGTGTACAATTATTATGTCAACTGAAAAATAAAATTTCTTAAAAGCTATAATAATATTAGGGACATATATATGTATAATATTTTTAAGTTTGGAAGCTAGTGACAAGGCCCTGGAAAATGGTTCTCCCCTGTTTCTCAGCTGAAGCACAGACCCAGGGGCCCTAGAGAGAGGGCTGGCGGTCGGGGTTGGGGATGGAGAGAGCGGTGATGACAGGGCAGGTAGACAGCACGGTTCCCACGTGCTCTTTGCAATCACTCGTCCATGACACAGAGTTTCCTAGCTGCTGCCTCTGCAAGGAAGGCCAGCGGCTGGGCTGGGGTGCTAGCTGTGTGTGTTCTCCTCTCCCGGGCTGCTTCCACATGGAGGATTTTAATAGCATTTGGTCGTCAAGGGGGTTTCTCCTTAAACACACACATGAGTGCAGAAGAGGAAACAGAAACCCTGAGCAGGAAAGCTTAATTACTGCAACAAGCTACACGGCCCCTTTAAGATCCCTCCCCCATTGGTAATTGGGCCCAGCTCTTGGACAACTAAGATAACATCCTTCCCAAATTCTGCCATTTCTAAGCATCCTTAGTCACTATTACACTAACTATGGGGCTTAGCATAGCCTAATAGTGTGGAGTTCTAAGGAATCATTCCTAGAAGAGACGCTTTGGAAACACTACTCGATCGCAGCACGCACACAAACACGCACACGCATGCACACGTTTTCCTAAACGTTCGGAGCTAGCAGTGGCCAGAAAGAACCTTCTTTGGATATACAGAAGTTGGCCTGAGAGCTAGGGCCTGAGGTATCTAGATTATCCTTCTCCGTTGGGGTCTGGAAGTGACTTGCCCAAGGTCAGCCTGGGAGTTGAAGCTCAGGATACCAAATCTCAGCCCTGATTCTCAGTCCCATACTTCTTATTTAAAGGATAATGAAAGAGTTACCCTGGCAGTTCGCATTACTGGCATCAGTTCCTCAGCCCTCTTTGAGCCATACCCTTTGCGGGGAACTTGCGGTGCGTCCCCGCCGTGGGCAGGGGGCCCTTCCCTGCCTCCCTGAGCTTGAGCAGGGGAATGAGGTGGCCGCCGCGGTGTGCCAGTGCCAAGTCAGACCTGGGGGTGCCTGCGTGCTTCTACCTGTGCCCTTGCGCCCCTGCGAGGAGCGTGCCCACTGGCCTCGGGAGACGCGGGAGCTCATCCCCAGCCAGGCCCAGCCACAGGCACCTGAGTGCACCCAGCTGCGCGGAACCCACCCCTGGCTGTATGGGAATAAATGGTGATTCTTTCAAGCCACCAGCGTGGCAGTGCTTTCTTACTTAGCGTCACTGAGGCCGCAGTTAACCACTGCAATAAGATGTATCTAGCGATTATAAAGTGTCAGACACCATTCCAGATGCTTTCCTTGAATGAACTTTTTGAATCCCTGTAATAACCACATGAGGTAGGTGTTATTGTTGAACCCATTTTGTGGATAAGGAAACTAAGGTGCAGAGAGGTTAAGTTAAATGTCTAAGGTCACACACCTTAGACCTTCTTGTGAGCCACAAGAATCTGAACCCAAACAACCCAGCTCCAGAGCACAGGTGCCCGGTCACAGATCTTCCCAAGAAACTCGCTAACAGTCCCTCCCTAGCCAAACCTCAGGCCTAGAGTTACAAAAGAAATAAATCTCCCCTCTGTCTCTTCCCCGTTCTAATGTCCCTTTCAATGCTCAGGGATTCACAGGCAAGTGATCTGCTCTCTAAGCACCTCCTCCTGCCAGGGGAAGCCTGCTGTCCAGAGTTCTCCCCGTGCAGCGTGCAGTGCAGACAGAAATCGCAGGGAACCACGCTGACCCAAACCCACGCACTAATTCCAGTATCTTCCTTCAGCGAGCAGTGGATGCTTTATGCACGTGATCATCACTATCTGCCCTACAAAGGCCTTGTCAGTGCCTACAGATCAAATCATTTTTGTATCTTTTCCATAGAGGAAATAATCCGTTCACCTGGCAGTGTGTGGGGCTTTAGTCCCTCCCCTCCATCTTTTCCTGTCTCGTGGGAAAACAAACCCACTGTTTTGCCTTTTACGTTTCATAGACTGTGAGTCGTGCAGTCTTTCACCAAAAAGGAAAAGTTGCGTCTGAATTATGACTGTGAGGAAATAGTTTGCAGGCATGAGCGGCTAGTGTATTTTTGTCTCCAAGTGAAAGGGATCAAAGCAACTCACATTTTCTGACTCGCACAAAGCTAGATTTGAAAATTCCTGGAAAATCAAGGAAATGTTTAGAGAAGTCGTTAAAATGTAGGAAATCCGAGAGGAGGGCCATGCGGGAGGTGAGAAGTGGTGGGAAGATTGATAGGGTGATCTTTGTTCCTCTCTTGGCGTTCATCGGCTGGCCGGCCACTGTGTTAGTTTCCTGGGGCTGCTGTAACACAATAGAAATGAATTCTCTCACGGTCTGGGAGGCTAGAAGTCTGAGACCAGGGTGTTGGCAGAGCAGTGCTCTGTCTCTGAGCCTCCAGGCGAGAATCTGGTCCATGCCTTTCTCTGAGCTTCTGGTGTTGCCAGCAGTCCTTGGCTTGTAGACACATCACTCCAATCTCTGCCACCCCATGGCAATCTTCTGGGGTGTCTCCACGTCATCCTCCCTCTGTGTCTGTGTGAGTCTCCGCATCTCTTTTCCACGTCTCTTCTCCTCTTCGTACAAGGACACCAGCCATATTGAATCAACATCCACTCTGTGGTCCTCATCTTACCTTGGTTACATTTGCAAAGACCCTATTTCCAAATGATGTCCCCTGCACAGGTACTAAGTTAGAGGCTATCCCAGTAGCCCCAACGAGATGCAACAAGGACAGAAGAGGAAAAGGAAGGGTGGAAGGAGCTTTGGGTATTTCTGATCAAACTTCGCAGCCCAGAAAAGCCATGGCTCCCAGAGCTAAAAAGGTGCCCAGAGCCCTTAGGTCAGGAGTTGGAGACGCACAGACTGAGTTGGGCCCACAGATGTGTTTTAGTTGGCTCATGCGGAGTAGTGAACAAATTTGAAAGTATTGCCAACGTTTAAAAGTCAAGAGATCTCACACAAAAGTTCAAATTTCAAGATTTTTTTTTCAAACGTCAGATGATCTGGTGTTCTTGCCTTCCCACGTTTCAACAATGAGCTGGCACAAAGGCACGGCCGTCCCCTTTGGAGGGTGCAAACCTGCTCTCCACTCTTCTTCTGTCTCTACCCTTCCTTCTCACTCATCTACCCGCCCGCCAGCCTCTGTAAGGTTTGACTCTTTGCAAGAGAGGAAAGCAAGGCCAAGAGACAGAAGGACCTTGCTTTAGTGATGAATGCAAGCACAGATCAGCCTCCCAGGGCCGGGCGGGGATGCAGATACCTCAAGGTGAAGAGACAAACACAGCAAAGGCAGCGATGCCTGGCATAGGGCATTTCAGGAGAAGGGCTCCGCTAGGAAGCCAACCTTTGGGTTTAGACAGGACCCTGGATTTCCTGCAGAAGTCCTTGTTGGGGATGCTAAGCAGGAAAAGGGAGGGAAAGAACACACTGGCTTGCAGCTGAGCCCGAGGGTGGGAAAGAAGTTTTGCTGATCGCCCTTCGCATGCTGGGCCTTTGAGCTTCACAAGTACTTTCACCCTGCGGGGCAGAGCGGATGGCGCTGCTAGTCCCTCTACACAGGTGAAGAAACTGAGGTCTAGAGAATCTATTGATCTCTCTGGGGTTTTAGAGTATGTGGCAGGAAACTATTTAAATTCAGGATTTCTCTCTGCTAGGCCAGTGCTCTCACCAAGGAAACATTATTTTAGATGTTGTGCTTGCCTTCTGGCAAAAAGGCCCTACCACCTCTGTGTTTGGAATGTTCCGTTCAGGCCCGGTCACAGCAAAAACTAAAAAAGGTTAGCTTCCCCGAGAAGGAGATCGAGTTATCTAGAGAGAGCAGTCTCTAATTAGCCTCTGGCCCAGGCCCTCCCTTCCACCTTCCTCTGCCCTCTTTGCTTCCCTTCTTTCATCAAATGGCAAACTATTAAACACCTCCTAAGTGCCAGGCAGTTTGTTAAGCACCAGGATTGCTCTCTGGTGCTCACAGGGTGGTGGAGACCACCATGTAAGCCTGCAGAGTACAGTGGAGCCTTCTAGAAGTCTGCACACAGGACACTAAACTGTGGCCACTACAAGGGCTCCGGAAAGCCTTCTCAGGCCCTGGCTTGCCGGGTGGAGTTCATTCATTCATTCAGCAAATGTTTAGTGAGCACCTACTCTGTGCTGGGCACTGTTCTAGGTGCTGGGATTCATCAGTGATGAAAGCAGAGTAAGCATTCACCCTCCTGTTGCTTACCCTGTTGCAAAACGACGGGAAGAGTAATTCACATGGCTACAGGCGGGTACTTTTGTAAAAGCTGTTGAGCTGCCCAAGCGGAATGTGAATCGATACTGAGCACCGCAAGGACTGCTCTAGAGACATTTACACTCTGCATGATGTGGGCGCAGCGCAACGCCGCAGCCAGTGAGGTGAGAAGTAAACCAAACCACTAACAGCTTTGCACTGAGCTAAATAAGTGATCTCATTTCCTAGGGCTTCTGTTTCTGGAAGTTGGGGGAACCAGAAAGCCCTCCTGCTATGGAAGTCCTAGATGCAGAAACAATCCTCTTCACAAGGGCATCACCACGACAGTCCCAGGCTGCACCAGACACCAGAAACCTGAGTGAGACAGCCCCCCTCGCTGTTCCCGGGGAGGGTGCTCTTCCCCAGGCCAGGTGTCCTTGTCTCCTTCCCGTCTAAGTTACCTCCAACCAGGACACCAGGCAAAGATCAGATCCTTTCCACAAGAAACGTCTTTATGACAATACGGGCAGAAAAAGAACGCCAGCAGCCCCTGCCTCCAAATCAACAAAGAAAAATGAAACAAACAAACAAACAAAAAAAGACAGTGTTGCGTATCCGTGAGTCCTCATTCACAGGTGGCATAAACCTGAGCACGGTCTTGCCCATCGCCGAGGGAGACGGGCCGCCTGGTGTACACGGAAAAGTCACTGGGCTTCTGCCCTCAAGCCTGGTCGCGTCACACTTTGGTTTCCTTTCATCATCGAGGGCTGGGAGAAATTGAGCCTTTTCTAATTCTAGTTCCCTTTAACAGAATGCAGCAGTTTTAGAGAAAACAGAGTGTTTATTCTTGGTTTAGTGATGGTTGCTAGAAATAATAGCTATCGGCTTCAAAGGACAAAGAGATAAAGTTAGGAGCTGTGATCAGTTGAATCATTTTATTAGAGAGATCCGTTGAATATGCACCGGGCTCAGATAAACGTGGTCTTTCTCTGACCACTGAAAGAAAAGAAGCAAGACCTGTCCTAGAATTGGCAAAAGGTGTTGCATAGGAAACAAAAACAAAAATCCATGTGAATTGGAAAAAAAGAAAGAGAGGTGTTTTACAGAGTCAAGGAAGAGTGCAGAGATGACAACACCGGTGAGATGTGTGACGTATTACACAGGTAAGAGGAAGGGGACCGCAAATAAGATGTGTGATGGTGAAGGGTGAGTGGAAGAAGTCTCTATTGATTCCATAATGTTTATATTTCTTGTTTTGTTTTGTTTTGTTTAATATTTAGGTCCCAAATATGAGTAAGAATATGCAAGATGTATCTTTCCATGCTTGGCTTATTTCACTTAACATAATGTTCTCCAGTCCCATCCAGGTCATTGCAAATGGCAGGATTTCATTCTTTTTTTTGTGGCTGTATAATATGCCACTGTGTGTAGGCACCACAATCTCTTTATCTATTCATCTGCTGGTGGACACTCAGGTTGATTCCACATCTTGGCTATTGTGAATAGTGCTCCAATAAATATGGGAGTGCAGATATTTTTTCAATATATGGATTTCGCCTCCTTTGAATATGTACCCAGCAGCAGGATTGCTGGGTCATATGGTGGTTCTACTTTTAGTTTTTTGAGGAATCTCTATACTGCTCTCCATAGTGGTTGCACTAATTTACAGTCCCACCAACAGTGTACAAGGGCTCTCCTTTCTCCACATCCTCGCCAGCATTCATTATTGCCTGTCTTTTTAATAAAAGCCATTTTAACTGGGGTCTTTGTTTTACATATGTATGTATGCTTGGCTGCATTAATAAAAAACTTACCCTCTCTTTAAAAAAATTTTTTTAATGGTAAAATAAGTTTCAGTTGAGTGAAACTTTGTCAAACCAGTAAGTTCAGATTACAACATTTCGGTTCAGACACCACAGTTCATCCAAGGAGGCTAAACATGGGCATAACCTCCTGCAGAGTTTTACTTGGCATTTTTACTATGACCTCCTAATTCCAGAGGAAAAAAATGATAGATAGTATAATCAGGTATTTTGTGGCTGTCTTATCTTTTATCAGCAAAAATCATACAATCTCCCTTATCTTCTCTATCTGAGCTTTATTATAATATATCACGTGCTGGTTTAAATCAGTGCTTCTCAAACTTTCGCATGTACTCCAATCACCGGGAATATTGTTGAAATGCAGAAGCTGATTTGGCAGATCTAGGAAGGGCCTGAGACGCTGCATGCTGACAAGCTCCCAGGTGACGCTGCTGCTCTTTCTGGCTCATGGACCACCCTGAGTAGCAAAAATCTGAGTTGGTTCATTCCCTACCTCTGTCCCAGCCACCCTCTCAATTTTTAAGTAAAGTGAATACTCTGGAAATACGGTTCTCAAAATTTCCAGTGCATGAAATTCACCTTGAAAGCTTGCTTTACAATGCAAATTCCAGGGCGCTGGCCCCAAAGATTCTGGTTCACCACTGCCACCCCCTTGTGTGCCTAGACCTGAGCCTGGACATAGCAGGGCTGTGCACTCAGGGTCCTGCCAACCTCTGGGCCTGGCCTCCAGCTACTGTCTTGCAAAGCTTCGATGGCCTTTCTTCTCTTCTTTGAATGTGCCATGCTCATTAGGTACATTTGAGCTTAAAAATTCATCCCTGGAAAACTCCCCAGATCTTCCCAATTTCCCCAGGACTCTCTTCCTCTTGTTCTCTAGTTCTCAGCTTAAATGTCACCTCCTCAGAGGTGCCTTCCCTGATCACCCAGACTAGAGCAGCACTTTCTCCTGTATCCTCGCTTTTATAACACAGCGGCCCTGCTATCTCGCCCTCACAGCTCCTATCACTCTCTGGAATTATCTCATCCACGCATCCGTTTACTGTTTTACTGTCTGTCTTCCATGAGAGCAGGGACTCCACCTGCCTTGCTCCCCCACTGAGTTCCCAGTATCCAGCACAGCGTCAGAGAATCGAATGAATGAAAGAATGAATGAGTACGTCCAGGCTGAGAAGCAAGGTGTAAAATAAAATAAACAACGTCATGAATTCTGGCCTCAGAAACTTAAGACTGCAGAGTGAAGCAGATGTGAGGGTTTAATGAGCAAAAGGATCAGATGCGTAGGAAAGAATCGCTGTGCTTCCTTCAGGGTGCAGAAGAAAATTCAATTAGGAATAGAGGACAGCAGCGTGTTGCAGCTTTTCTCTTCTTGTGTGTAAGATTCTTTGTCCTTTTTCTGTGTCTGGTTTTGAAATCATAAAAATACATGGTTTTTGTAGACAATTGGCAAAACCAAAGAAATTTAAATGAGAAAAGATATACTGCATAATCCTACCACCCATAGATAACTATGTTTTTCATTTTTATGTTTTTCCTTTTAGAATATTTTCAATATTTTCAAATATGGGTCTCTTACACAATACATATATAGCACATATACTTTCATTTTTACTCTTTTATTATCTAATGTTACAGGATAAGCATAGTCTCATGCCTATGGTATCATTTAAAACATGTTTTTAATGGTTGTTTCATATTCCATTCTATGGATGGAAATCCATAATTTATTTTGTTTATTTCTTTTACCCTATGTCCAGAAAAGCACTCAAACTTTGTGCTAACTCTCTTTTAAGTGGAATAAAAATGTCTAATAAATGAATTCTCCCTTTGATTAGAGCATGGCTCTAAACTGGGAGTGATTTTAGCCCCCAAGAAACATTAGGCTACATCCAGAGACATTTTTGGTTGTCACAGTTGGAAGAGGGAGGTTGCTATTAGCATCTAGGAGGTAGAGACCAGGGTTGCTGCATCCTGCAACACACAGGACAGTCCCCTACAGCAAAGAATTACCCCACCCAAATGTCAACAGTGCTGAGGTTGAGAAACTTGCTGTCCAGGATTAATAGTTAACATCCACTTAAAATTCAAATTAATGTGCTACCAATAAAGTACAGGACTTTGCCCTAAGACTCTACATTAGAATAATGTCTCAGTTAATTAGAACTCCTGTTACTAGAATCTGGAATAACTGCTATTTTATTTTCATAATTATTATTTTATTAGAAATTTAAAAATAATTTTTAAAAAGTAAAACTAGAGTTTGTATTTTTAGAATTAAGTTCCAGGGCTGAATGGAGGGGTTCTAGTGTGCGTACTCATTTGGGTCCGAACTTTCCTGTAAACACTGACCCAGAGGGAGTGCGAAGGCACAGCCCCAGACTGTAGGGCTCGGTAGAAAACACTTTCTAAATAGAGTTTCTAAATTCAAAAAGAGGTTTTGATGAACACTTAGTTAAATTCAGATATTTGCAATCCTATTCCCTGAGCCTCTCCTTGCATGGAGGTTTTACTCCTTCATAGCTTTCGCAATACGTGAATTTGCTGGGGAACTCCACAGATAGTAAGCAAAGTCACCGAAACCACCCCCCTTCCCTTCTGTTGAGAAATGTGCACATCCCTTTTATCTGCAGGCCCAAATCTCTGGGCCTTCACCCGACCTTTGCACGGAGACCATTGGTGTCGAGACAATTTGTTATCATACACCCTATGGATGATCCAAATACCAGCAGTTCAATCCAGAACAAAGGGAATGTTTGCTGCTCCTCTTCTTCTACCCAGATTCTTTCTGGGGTTTATTGTGAATGGAAGAGGAGTCTAACTTGAAAATGTTTGGCATTGTGTTTCCGATATTTAAAAGATTAAACAAAAAGCCTTCCCAAGTAGGTGCTGTGTAAGAGATACAAAACTCAACAGACCCAGGAATCACTTTCCCAGCGGTAACAATGCAAACGCAATCTTTAGTTAACACGGATGCAGAATTTAGAGAGTGCGAGCCTGGGCTGAGGTCAGTGATTCACGCCCTAAGATCGATTTGTGCCTGCAACTGGATCATCCCTGTGTGCGGCACTTGTTGGCAACTTTGCCTCTTGCAGTATTTTATGTGGCTCCTCTGCGGAGCCTGGGACCTGCGGTGAGGGGTCAGTGGAGCCTCACTTCCTGCAGATCGTCTTCTGGGGAGGGCATTTGCTCTTCTTATCTCCTGTCCCCAGGGTTGGCCAAAGACAAGAGGCATCTCTGGACTCTAATCAGCAACATCAGCTAATGGCAGACGGTATCATTTGGGAGGCCTTGGAGAAGGGGGGGCAGGGGGAAGACAGAGACAGGGAAGACAGAGCCGTGGGACTGGAAGACGATTTAAAATAAGCAATCATGGGCTGAAAGAGAATGTATTGGCTATAAAATAAGTGCAGGAATAAAAGAGATGGATGGGAAGTCAATTCTCAGGTCTCTCTCTTTTAGGCAATGTGCAGTCTTTTATTTTTTTCTGCTCTCAGTCGGCAACCTTTGGTTTCCAAATACTCATTTTCTTTGTCATTTTTCATTAAAATATTGATTCAACTGCTGAAAATGATATAGCCAATGCTTAAGATTTGCAAAGTTGTAGACAGGCAAGCCCATTCCTCACTGGCAGGATATAAACATCTGCAGACACAAATGCACCCAACATGCAAGTGGTAGCATAGGACACACACGTATACACACACACACACACACACACTCCCCAACTGGAGACTACTGTAAACTTAGGCAGTGTGACAAATGGCATTTGCTCATAATCAATTGAATCATATTCAATAGTTTGGACTACAGATGGTAAGAATGTGTGGTCGAAAGAAATTAACTTCAAAATGTGGGCAAATGTATTTCCTGCTGCAGAATTCCTCAAAATAGTGGCTCCAGCTCAAGTAGAAACCCCCAAAGTCAAATCCTGACCTATTAGTTCAGTCAGTTTCATCTTTGAGTCTTCAAATAAGTATTTTTTATCTGAGGAAAAAGATACCATGGTGATACCATGTGAATATGATAACAGCATTGCCCTCAAGAATAAGAAGTCTACATGAGGCATAAGACAGTCTGATAAATAGTTGTCACGTAAGTCATCAAGCCCTGGTTCAAACTGCAAATCCAAGTAAGAACACTGGAACTGGCTCCTAAGATTTCTTTCAAATAGTTCCAGCCAGTGCGACAAGGCCTCTCAGTAGACAGGACAGTCCGGGTTCCGGTGAACACCTTACCTGCCTATGGACAACAGGGTGTGTTAGTTGCTTTCTTTGTTAAAACAAAGGGAGTTTTCTCATAAATAGCGGTGATAGTAACACCATTTCTAGAATTTTTAGCCCTAGCAAAATTTTGCTGCACACTACAGGAAACTGAGACCTAGAAAGGGGAAGTGATCGAACCAAGGTCACGTGGCTTATTATTTGAAAGAGAGCAGAACACAGGGCTGCCGATTTCAAGTTTCCTGGGTTCTCCCTGCACAAGCATGTGCTTCATTCATAGTAGCACACATGCCTGGAAACCAAGTAAAACAAGGACTTTTGCCGTATCAGGTTTATGTGCTTAAAGATATGTCCTGACCCAGGTATAAAAGACCAAGAAGATTCCATCGAGATCAACCCTGTAAAGTACGTGGCAGAATGTCCGCTACACAGTGGGGCTCCGTGAACGTGAATCCCACTCTCATCGTCACTGTCATCGTTACTGTTATCATTTTGTGTCTTGCTTTAAGGAATTCCAACCTATGAAACCCTCTACTTCCAAAACTGGTAAATTCACTTCTCATAAAGAAAGATCTTTCACTGTATTTAAATCTGGATCTGCCCTCCAAAAAATGGAATAACTGCATTGTTATGTGAAGAAAGATACACTTACTCTCAACTTGACTACATATTTGCGTATAACATAAGAAATGTTAATTAGATTTTCATTGTATTGTCTACATGACAGTGATAATAAAAGATGTCCATAAAGTCTGGAAATACAGATATTATTAGTTGTGTTTATGATTAAGATGTCCTTGATCACATTATTTATATTTGCTTACGCTTCCAGATTTTATGGACACCCTGTAGGTCATAAACATAGTAAACAAGAATAAATTGTTTGCCATTTTGGAGAAATTCCTAATGTTTTGTGTGCTTGGTTTAAAAAAAAAAAACCCATATATTTTATGATGGAATCCCTGTGTTTATAAACAAAACCCCAAAAATTTACAGAGAAAGAAATCATTTTGACTTTCTTACTCAATATTGGTTTCATAAACCATGACCAAATTATGGCAAATCCTAACTCGAAGGATAATTGAGTTATTTTGTTTGAGTTAGTTTAATATGTTCAGGACTGGGCAATTTCTTTCATTTTCCTAAACTTTGTCCTTCTCTGAAGTTTTAAAATTTAAATCATCAGGGCTAATTTTTTATAGGCATTATAAACTCTACAATCTGGACAATTTAGTTTCACAGAGTTTTTCTTTTAGTCTCATTCCTCAGGTGCATGCTGGAAGTGAAAACAATTTAATTCTAAAAATAATTTTTGAAAAAACACCTAAAAACTAGACAACAGATTACTTTCTAGTTTGGTTCTTAATATGAACAGAGGATTATCTGTAGGTATGAGGCCACATGGAAATGTAGGGCTATTTCTTAGTTTTCTGTGCCCAAACTAAACTGGTTTCCAGGTTCTGCAATGACAAAATCATAGCCCGGGTGACCATCTGTCTGGTCAATAAGTGGCCAGCACTGGCCTGAGTCAGCTAATTGTGCATAATTGGGATTATGCAGCAGGAATGGCACTCCTCTCTCCAAACAAAGAGAATCATGTGTGTGCTGTTTCAGGTGACCACGGATCTCTCCTCGCCAGTGAAAGTGGAAACTTGCTCTGTAGCTGCAACTGGCCAAGATGGTAGGAATGATCAGTTCTGGGATAAGTATGAGATGGCAGGCAGTGGGGGAAGGGAAGAGGGGAGAAGGCGTGGGGAAATAAGAACAAGATCGGGGAAAAAGCCTAGTGCTGGAAAAATTATTTTTACCCAGCTTTTAGATCCTGAAGTATAGGCACATTCCGTGTCTAATTCCTGTATTATACTGCAGAATCGAAATGATTCTGCAAAGATTCTGAAATGAATGGAGTCAGGTACCTCAGAGGCCAAGCAGGAGCTGGGACAGCCAGCCCTCAGCAGCCGGTGACTAGCTGGTGTGCTGGAGTAGCCCTCTTCACGAGTGGTCTGGGGGAGGGATTGTGTTCAAGTGGCCCTGGGGCAAAGGTCCAGAGCTATAGCAGCAGCAGCAGCACTTTGGGGACAATGGCTGTGTGTGGTTAGCAAGTCAAGGCTGGAATAAGGGCCCTGTTACCCAGCCATGATATCAAGAGAGGAGCACAGGGTTTGGCATTGCCCATGCCCCTTCTAGAGACAACGTCAAAGGCACTGTGGTAGAAGCAGGAGCAGCAGCACTGTAAATACTGGCAAGAAGAAAGGCTTTGGCGCAGCCTCAGCCTCAGCACCATTGTCATTTGGGACTGGACAATTCTTTGTGGTGGGGGCTGTCCGGTGCATTGCAGGATATTTAGCGGCATCCCTGAGTCTGCCCACTGCATGCCAGCTGCGTAGCTTCTACCTCCTCCCCACCCTCCAGGTAGTGACAACCAAAAATGAGTCGAGACATTGCCAAATGTCCCCTGGGCTAAGAATTACTGTTTTGGGTCCTCCCAATCTGCTTTCCTGGTATCTACTGAAGCAGAAAGAGTCTTTCGTAACACTTGGGTTACCTGAGGGGTCACACCTTCATTGCCCTGGCTTAGTGTGTATGCATGTGTTCATGTGTGAGGGTTTACCCATGTGTGTGCATACTCGTTTACACGTGGCTGTGTTTTACTGACCACTTGAGAATGTTCCAGGAGTTGACTAGGGCTTGCTCATGTGTGTGCATACATATTTACCTGGGGCTGTTTTACTGACCACGTGAGAATCTCGCAGGAGCTGACTGCCTCTTCTTGATTTAACAGTCAGTCCACGTGCACCCTGCAAAGGCCACAGGTGGAGCCAGAGGTTGTACAAAGAGGCTGCCGGTCTCAAGGCCTCAGAGAAACCACTGTCACTGAGACATGACCCTGTGGCTCCCTGGCTGGCCCTGCAGGGCAGACCACTCCCAGGTCTGTCCATGCACCCTACACCTATCATGTGACAGGCGTGGGCTCTGGGGACACGGAGGCAAGAACGCCAGACAAAGCTGCAGCCCTTAGGGGGCTCACATGCCAGAAGGTGGAGACAGCACGGAAATTCCGGGACAAAACAATTCCAGGGGGCCTGGACTTTCTCTGGGTCAGACTGCCCCAGAAGCTGTGAGGCTCTAGCTTCAGGGGTCCCCACCAATCCAGCCCCCTCTAAGGCCTGGGAGGGGCCTTGGCAATGGGTTCATATGTTTTTATGAAATTTGTAAAAAATAAGATGGTTTTTCCTTAAGAGATCCTCCTCCCAAATTGCCTAAGCTTTAGGCCCCACAGACCCATGATCTCTTCCCAGTATTTAGCTTCCTGCACATTACAGAATCCTGTCCTATTTCAAAATATATCAGGAAGGAGAATGAGAAAGATACACCCAGTTTTAAATCACTGACAGCACAGCGGAAAGAAAAACCACATGTATTTGCAAACAGAAAGTACTGAGAAAACAAACTGGAGCTCACCCCCGGCTTTGGGTGGTTACTGGGGTCCCGGGGCCTGGGTCCTCCTGTTCACACACCAGGGTGGCGGGAGCAGTGGGAACCCCGGCTCGCCAGAGGGCTGGGAGGGAAGCTGCAGTCCTGGTTCGCAGGGGCCGAGCAGCTGGTCAAAGTCCCCTTTGTGGACCTGGCCATGTTGCTCTGGGCGGCTCCAGCCTGGAGCTCCGGGGCCTGCCCCCGGCTTTCTCCCGGCCATTGTGAGCCCGTATTGATCAGGCTGGGAAGCAATAGGGCTGCGGCAGCTGAAGCTCTGGGGTGGGCAGCATCGATCCGGCCCCGCCCCGGGTTATTTATAGGATGCGCCAGCCTGGCAAATGATCGGGGAGAGCTTGTTTAACGAGGGTTCAGGGCGCTCTTCGCTAGCTGGTTAACTTTAAGTATTGGAAATGGAATTGATGCGCCCATAATAATATTATGATTCATACAAACCACTTCTCAGGCAACTCAATATATTTCATTACCTCCTTTCTAGCAAATGTATTGATTTCTGTTTTGCGGTTTTATAACACAATTTCAAGGCTGTTGTGGGCTTAATGAGCCGTGTTCTTATGATGTTTAAAAAGATTTGAAGCTATTGTTAAAATAAATATTATGGATCACCCCCTCCGGAGCCCCCTCCCTCCCTGCCGCTCTCTGCTCCTCCCTCCTCGCCCCTCCCCCGCCGGCCCTCCCCGCCCCCCCAACCCCCCGGTCGCAGAAGGCAGAGGGGGCTGCAGCTTCGCGGCGCTTTGTGGCCCAGATCAAAGGACCCGAGCGCCACAAAGGCGGCCCCACTCAGGCCGCGCGGCCACACACAGCCGCACCTGCAGCGCAGCCAAATGTCATTGTCGCTTCTGCGGGGCGAGCGCGGGGGACGCACCTCGGAGGCGGCAGATGACTCTAATAACGCTTGATGGCAATTCAGGGAAGGAGGCGCAGCGCCCCGGGCTCTTTATTAGCTGCCTCGACTTCTCGCGCCTCCGCCCGAGCGCCTGCACCTGTGGACCCCCTTCCTCTGGGCCTTTATGGAAGTTGACAGATTTTATTAACTTTAAGGAGGAACTTTCCTGCGTGCGGAGGGCCGCAGTTTATTTTGTATTCATGCGAAACGGAAACCGAAAAAAAAAAAAACATGTTTACATATTTACCGGCTTCCCTCTGGGGCTCCATAAGTCACGCTGCAGATTAATTTTGTCATAAAATTGACTGGTGTGTCGAGGGGTGTTGGGAGTTTGGAGGAGGCTGTTGGATGTGAGATTTTTTTTTCAATGGGAGAAAGCTATATTCGATTATCTAATATCTCCAAGGAACCCCCAAAGACTTCCCAAATCGTGCAGAAATTGGAATTCTTTTTAGAAGTGTTTGCTTATGGGGAGAGGACATTTGCAAGCAGCCCAAGTAAGCTTCCCTCACAGCAAGGTTTCCCAGAGCTTTTTGATGCCCTAGAAAAAAAGGAAGAGTACTGGAAGCATCTTTGTGAGAGTTGACTCTTTGGAGGTTTGGAGGTGGGCGATCGTGCCTGTGTCATGCTCAGATCTTGGAGGCTAAGCCCCAACATTTGAAAGTGCAAAGTATGGTTCATTTAGTAAAGCCATATACTTGGTGGGGAAATATTATTACATAACCCAAAATAGTTACATAGCTTCCATCTTCTCACTATTAGAAAGATCCTAACCCGAGACAAAGTATTAACATTTTGTCATTTTGTTTATATTCTTAGCTATCCATTGATTTCAGGGTGTTTCCAGGTTGTATGCCTCATGACAAATGGAGGTCCGGACTATGAAAATTCGTGTTATATTAATGGCTAGAGTGTTGAGAATTCAGCCACAGAGTCAGCTGGGTGTGCTGCTTATTAGCTTAAAAGCATAACGCTTTCTGGAGCTTCCCTTTGTGTGCCAAATAAACTTCGAATGAACTGAGGATCATTTTGCAGGAAACTCTTAAGTCGAGTGATAATAGAAAGTAGTTAGTAGAATATTACACTTTTCATTTGGGCAAACAGATGGGATGCCTGCTTTTAGATTTAATCAGGGGCTGACAGACAGGTAGGACGCCGGCATATTTTAGTTGGAGTCTCTTTCTTTTCAGGAAAGAATGAAACTACTTAATATTCAGTATATCCACCACCGCCCCCACCCCCACCCCCCTGGCCATCGCCCATCTATTCCTCAGTACCCGGTGATCTCAAATGCCGTTTTCTTATTTCTGATGACATTACAAAGTACAAAGGCCACCTAACTGCAAGTGAATTCATTTATTAACACATCTTTTACTCTGTAGTCTTCCCTTAAAAAAAATTATAGATACGTGTGTGTGTGTGTGTGTGTGTGTGTAGTATATATGGTTAAAAAATAAAACAAGGGCTGCTTAAATCACTAAGAACACACCCAAATCTCCATTTACATAGACACAGACGTAAATAAACGATTTAACAATTTGGGAGTCATGAGTCTCTGACCTCATGCTTTCTCAACTAACCTTTTGAAAAGATTTTGATATCAATTGTTTCTCTTTTCTTCCCCAGAAGCATAATACAAGGTAACCTTAGCATGCACAATCTGTTTCAACAGAGGGAAATGGACAAGGGCAGCCAATGGTGGATTTTAATGCCCTGGCAGAGCTTATATTACCTTGCTCAAAACAAAATCTAGCCCCCTCCTTCGAATGCAAGTCCCTTGACACCCCCATTGGAGATCATTTGTTATGCAGAGTTTCGGGAGGCAATCAAAATTAATTCCCAGTGATCTTTTCACCCAGAGCCTCCAGCTTCTAATAATGGTCTTTCTCAACAGGTGTTCATTGTGGCAGTCTGACTTCAAATTGCCAGACTAAAGGTTTTATTCTTTAGTCATTTCTTTTTTAATCTCGAACTTGTAATTTACTAATCTGCAGCAGCTGCCAAGAAGGCCCAGCTGCTTACCAGAGGGGAGGTGTACCTCTGAGGGGGCCAGGGCAGGGGCAGAACTTCACCTCCAGACAGCAGGAGGAAGAAATCGAAATTCATGGCCTGGAGAGAGTGCGCATCCCAGGACCAGACCTGACATTGTCTCCCCGATACCTTCCTCTGAGGCTGGTTCAAAACTGGTGGCATCTAGTTCAGATCCCTCTGGAAGGCTTCACAAATATCTGGGGTGGATATTTGCACGAGTGGAGAAAGGATTTTAACAACAGCAACAACCAGCACCAGAAAAATGCCATGCGGAAGAAAGGGACTTTTAAAGACTTGTATGTTTCAACTGGGCCAGTCTAACTAGCCCATTCGTCCACGCTAAGATACTGCCCTTGTCAACTTTCAAATCTGCCTCCTTTTAAGGTAACTTTAAAGAGAGGTGGGAGGAATTTAGTTTTATTGCTGAGATTCTTGGATTTCACGGCTCATCAGAATCCAGTTGGCTGAATGTGTGTGAGAAAACATGAGACTAGATGCCTGATTTCCAAATTGCTAAGACTGCAGATTCCAGGGTCTCAGCTCCAGAGATCCTGATGTGGCGGATCGTGGTACGGGGCCTGGGAATATGCATTTTAACAAGCAGCATGAAGTTCTGAGGCTTGTGATATGGTTTAGTGAGTAGAAGAGAAAGCCTAGTTTTAGTTTTAACCCACAGATAAAACCTAGAGGCCCTGAGTCCCTTTCATCACAGTTAGCTGTTCTACTTGCCTCAGTAATCCAGTCTCTACAATGGGTTTACCCTCTTTAGAATCTTTTCAATCACATGGTTTTCAGCACAGAATGCAGCCATGAGAGACGCCCCCCCTGAACAAACACACTTGGGGAAGTCACCGTTCTGGCTAAGAGGTAGTTTTCTTCTTCAGGAGATACCACATACATCTCTTGTACAGAGGGTAGACAAGGCCAGCAGGAAGTGACCACGTTTGCCAGGCAGTGATTTCTGGCCTTCTGGTTTCTGTTGCAAACGATGCCTGCAGCTTGTTTACTGCCTCTGGGCTGATATCCGCGGAGGCCGAGGTGGGCACTTTGGACAGAGACTGGAATTAAAGCAAATCCTCCCTAACACAGGGAGAAGAGCGCCCACGGAGGGTGGAGAGAACATTTGGAAGCATCACTTGCAGCCCTCAGCCTGGTCATAGGCTAGAAGTCAGCTCTCCACAAGAGGTCAGACAGGAGGGAGAGTGAAGCTCACGTTCCTGTCTGCCCCCGACGCCCAGGAAGAAAATTTGATTCCTTTGGTATTTGCTAAAAGGAGTAGACACGGGCACGGGCAGCTTCAGACAGGCAAAGCAGAAGTCTCATGAGAATCCAAAACTAAGATGGAAAGTCAGGAACACGCTAGACTACCAAGGATTTATTGGCGACCTGACCTCACTGCCTTGCCGGCCACCCCTCCTGAGGCCACACCTCCACGGAGAAGTCACGGCTGAGAGACAGGACGTCCCTTTCCCCTGCTCAGGGCCCAGTTGCTCCTAGGCCTTTGAGCTTGGCTCTTCCCTCGTGAAGCTCTTTCGGATCTGCTCAGAATCTAACTATGGCTGTAAAAACTGTGCAGAGAGGAAAGCAGAGCGGCGGAGAGTTGGGCCGTGTCTCCTCTGGCACATTTGTCCACATAGCGGACAGTGACAGCCCCTCCGCTTGGATGGGCATTGATTTTGTAATACATGGGCAACTGCGTTTGTTCCTCTCTCCTAGAGCCTCTTTCATCTGGGGGAGGGGAGGGGAAGAATGACGTTTCCCAAGCTCCGTAAACTGGAGAACCCCTCTCTTGCCAGTAGACTGTGGATGAGCGATGATGTAGTCCTGTCTCTTCTCTGTGTTGCGTGAAGCAACCGCACACATTTCCGATCAGAAGGGCGCTCACCAGCCTCCCTAGGAAAATAACGCCTTTTTTCCTTGGCCTCAGTCTAGACCCTCCTATGGTGGATATTGCTGCAGGACGCCCCAAAGAGGTCTCTGAGCGGGAGTCACCGTGCTGCGTGGGTGAGGCGCCTTGCAGAATTCGGTGACTGACACATCCGGAGATGCCGGCTGCCATCAGTCTGGGGAAGTACAATTGGGGGTGGCATTATTTGCTAATTCACTGCTCAGCGTAATTAATTCATTTAATTTATGAATACATACTTTATTATATCCTAGCCCCACATAGGGAAGGTTCCCAGAAAAGATTACCTTCATTTGACAGAGGAGGAAGCCAAATCCCAGGTAGGGGAAGACGCTGGCTCCAGGTCACACAGCAAGTTTGAGACTGAGACAGGGCGATTGCTCAGGGTGGGGGTAGGAGCCGTCTTTCCACTTACCCAGCAGAGATTTTGTTCAGTTGAACCATTAAGCACTTGTTGGGAGATGTTTCCTAAGTGGCTGTATTTATACTGCTATTCATTTATTTGAATCATTCATTTTTTTCATTCAGCCATTTAACAACCATCACGGAGCATCTAACATGAGCCAGGCACATTGGAGCTGGGGATACAGTGATAAGCAAAGCAGGCATTATCATTGCTCTCATGGAGCTTTCAGTCCCGTGGGACAAACAGACACTAAGCAAATAATGACATGTAACTAATTATGATCATGATAAGTGATTTGAAGGGAAGAGTTCAAGGTGTTATAGAGAGACCCAGCCAAGTGTGAGGGTTAGGATGGAACCCTTAGGGTTGGATGTATCAGCCAGGTTAGGTCATGTTTTGCTGCGTAACAAATAGGCCCCAGTCCTCAGGGTTAGCAGGACCTATTTGTTTCTCTCTCTAGCAGGCCAGGAGGGACCCTCTGCTCCTTATACTCACTGAAGACAGACTGAGAGGGGCTCCATGGCAGTCCTGCTTCCACAGCCACAGGGGAAGAAAAGTGCTTTAGTCTGATGGAGGCAACACGCATCACTTCTGGTCACATTTCATCCCCAATTGGAGTCACATGGCCACATCTAATGTGAAGAAGGGTGGGAAGGGGTGACCCTCTGTGTGCCCAGATGGAGGTGATCCAGAATGCCTACCGTGTGTATTTAGGGCCGGCTTCTCTGGTTTTAGCAGGGACCTGAACTTTGCAGAAGAGTTAACCAGGGAAAGGCTAATGAGAAGGAAGAGTGGGGGAGGGGCTCGTACGGGGGCCAGCCCTGTGGGAGCAGCAGAAAGAAGCTAGAGCAGCGGGAATCTAGCCAGCGAGAAGGTGGCTTCCATCCCTATAGGGTATGTGGGGACTTAGAAGCCAGCATGAGACTGTTAGTCTGTATACCAGGGCAGGAGAGCAGCCACGCAGTTTTACCTGGTGTGTGTGTTCCAGAGATCACTTTGGCTTCAGTTTAGGAACAGGTAGGTGGGGAGAGAAGGAGCAGGGAGTGGATGCTTCTGCAGTACAACAGGCCTGGGAGGCGGAGCAATGCCCGCTGTATTAGAAAGAAGCTGTGGGCCAGAGAGGGTTAAGGGACTTGGCCCAAGAGTTGCTGCCAGCCAGTAAGTGCTACATCCAGGATTCGAACCCTGCCCCTCAGACTCAGACCTTGCCTGGTCCCCACTATCCCACAGCAGCCTCCTCACTGATGTCGGAAGAGTCTTCAACATCTTGCCCTCTTAGCACCTCGCTGGGCTGAGCTGACATTTGCAAGGCTCACTTCAATTCCATAGAACAGAATTTCTGGCCAAAGCAAGCGGTTACGTGCAGATTTTCAATTGCTGAGGGTCTCCTCGGCACCCAGCTTCTGAGAAATCTTCCGAAAGGTGATATTTCTGTGTCAACAAGGCCGAAGTGTTGGGAACATCAAAGAGAAGTGTCAGAAATGGCTACTGGAGAAAGCAAGGAAGCTTTTCCCTTGCCGAGACCCGTTTTCCCAATTAGCATACAAAAACATTTTTAAAGGAATAACCTTTACTAATAAAATGCTATAATCTCAATAAGACATTTCAGCAGGGGAATTATTAGATATTAATTCATGCCTAGTTGCACTGACAGCTCTCGGCCATCAGCGTTAGCCTAATAGCACACTAGGTGGGAATTAATATGCCATAATTCCCGCTCTGTCATGCATTATTGCTTAAATAAGATACATGAAGAATAACCTATTCTGGCGAAATAACTGGGATTCTCAGAGTTCTCCTGGCCAAGTTATAAATAGTTATGTTAGGATCCAGAATTTTTTTGTATTACTAAATTTGAAATAAATTGCATATATGTATCCTCATCTGTAATTACCGTGAACATTTTTCCTAAGTACTAACATTAAGTTCGGTCATATTCCATGTTTTAAAATTGAACTTAAGCAAAATCACATAATTTTCTTGAGACCAAAATAGAAATTTCTTTCTTCCATATATAATTGTATCTGGGGCTGTGGCGTGCTCTAGCGCAGATGGACAGCGGCTCGGGAGCAGCCAAAGGGGCCTGACTTAGAAGGTGCCAGATAGAAACAGGGGGTGTAAGGGGCCTGGAAGATGTCCTGTTTGTGTTAATGAAGAGCTTGTGTCTCTTTGGACAACGGTAGTTGCTCACGAGCGCCTACTGTTTTCTCAGCAAAGGGAGAGTGGGGGAAGGAGGAGGTGATCCCTGTCCTGCAGAAGTGTAGAGGCTCCTGGACACAGCATTATTGGTGTAGGTGATAAAGTAACCCTGCCCTCACAAGGTAACATATGAGAACATGCCAAGGTATGAAGAGGACAACCACGGAGTGAATTGAAAGAATTCTATGGGAAGAGTGGTAGACTTGCAGAGTTATGAGCTAAATCAGGAATTAAGTCACTCGTTCATTTATCGTATTTATTGAACACTTACTGTATGCCAGTCCCTGTGCTGGGCACTAAGCACACAAAGAGCTGGCAGTGTGGCGGGGAAGATGGACACTCATCTATGAGACCATGTGACACAATCAAAAGCCACGAGATAGGCACAAGAGCTCCAGAGTGAGCTGTGCCTATCTCGGCCTGGCACTGGGTAAGCCGACGAGAAAAGCTTCATGGAACAGGTGATGCCTGAGGGGGCTCTTTGGGGATGGGGAGGAATTGGTCAGTCAGAAGAATCAGGCTCAGGGTGAGATGTCATAGATTTTAACAGAGGAGACTCCAGCGGAGACCAGATGGTAGAAGATCTTGCAGACTATGGTAAGAGGCTTGTATATTATATCATCCCAGCATGGCTAGATTTTGCTTTTAGATCTAGCTGCCAGGTGATCTGTGAGGCTCGTATCTGGGAAGGCAAGTAGGGAAGCAGGGAGACCAGGCAGGAAGCTGTCGGTTCAGTCCAGGAGAGCGGGTGAAGGCCAAGACTGGAGCAGAGAGAACGGCAGTGGAGAATGGGTGCTGAGAAGGCCAAGGAGACACGGAGAGACCAAGGGGAGAGGGTGACATTAGTCTGGGACATGATGTGCTTGAGGCCCTGAGCTCATTGCAGAAGTTAGGGCTGAGGAGCAGGACTTGAGAGTCATCCACACTTGGGCAGCAAGGACATCACAGCTGTTGAAAACATCAGAGCTAAAGGGTGACTAGAGATTGTCTTATCCATCCTACCACCCGTTTTAAAGATGGAGAAACTGTTGTGACCTTGTCAAGGTCACAGCCGGTTCTGGAACCCTTTTCCAGATTCAACGCTTTCTTTCAGTGGAAAATTTTCTATTCGAATCATCAAATAAGAGAGCTAACTATTGGCTGGGCATGGTGGATCTCACCTGTAATCCTAGCACTTTGGGAGGCCGAGGCTGGAGGGTCACTTGAAGCCAGGAGTTCAAGACCAGCCAGAGCAAGAGCAAGACACTGTGTCTACAAAGAATAGAGAAATTAGCCACGCATGGTGGTGCGTGCCTGTAGCCCCAGCTATTCGGGAGGCTGAGGCAGGAGGATCCCTTGAGCCCAGGAGTTTGAGGTTGCTGTGAGCTAGGCTGGGCAACAGAGCAATACTCTGTCTCAAACAAAGAAACAAACACACTGACTGTGAAAACAGAGGATGATATCATTAGTGGAGTGGGGCTTACAGCACTATTTCTCAGACTGCAGGCGTTCTCAATCAGCAATCATAAATTTTACCATGATCAGTGACTTAATATTTTTAAATGACTCTGTGTTTTTGCTTTAGTAAATTTATTCAAAAGAGAAAGCTTATATCACTTCCATAAATGGAATTTGACCCTCCTTGGCTATAAAAGTAAGCAAACTTGAAAATTAACTCCATGACAATAAAGAAATCATAAATTCTATCCAGAAACTGTTGCCCATCTGAGGCCCACTCTCTCTTTGTTAAACAGAGAGATCGCCAAGTTTTGGGGAGGAGTTAAAGACACATCAGCACTAAATCGAGCCTTTCTGCTTAGCTTTGCAGGATTGGAAGAAAATGGAAAAAGGAATAATGTTCTCACTGTGTGATTCAAGGTTGTGAAGTGGTGTGTCCCTGTATCGCCTACAGTATGCTATGCTTTCAGAAAGGCTGGGCTGGAAAAAGATGAAACAAAATGTGTCACTTCCACATGCTCCAAAGGTGGGTTACTGCAAGGATTTCTTGATATAAAAGAATGGGAAAATGCCAAGCTAGAATATATTACGTTGGATAACTTCATTAAAGATTCAATCAAAACTATTTCACAGAACTTGTGAGAATGCATCCCGTTTTGCCACTCGGGAGACAAGGACGGTTCCCTGTCCTGCCCCCTGGCACGGTCGTGAGGCTCAAATGGGAATGTCCTACGCCCAGAGCCATGCTTGTGCCAATGAGCCATCCCTAGAGACCGGCTGTGTGGGGCATCTCGGCGGCACAGCAGCACCCTGGTTTGGTCTGTGGCGAGCCTGGCGTCTACTGGCTCCAAAGTGTGCGGCCCTGGAAGGGCTCCTGGTCCTTAGCCTCCCACGCAGCTTAGTTTGGGTCCCACCAAAAAAAAAAAAAAAAGCAGAACCTAAGACAAGGGTACAGGCATTTTATTTGAGAGGTGACCCTGGGAAGCAAAAGTGAGGGGGAAGGGAGAATGTAAAAGGGAAGGAGGGAAAGCCAAAAAAAAAAAAAAATTGAGTTGGTTACTGCCATGGGTACCTGGGCCTCTATAGCACCAAAGATTGTCTGAGTCCCTCCTGCGGGATGAGCCTGGGATTGGCTGTAGGCTCCCACCCCACTGGTGGAAGGTTGCCTTGGGTAGGAAGAGATGCCACCCGCACTGGGTGTGGAACTGTCTACCACCCCAGTGCTGAAATTGGGTGGGCCAGGGGACGTGGCTCAAAAGTCGTGTGTTTTACCACGTTCTCTCCAGCCGTGAGAAATCTGGGTAGTGTAGAAGCCATAGGTAGGTTGTACCCCAAGGAGTAAAGTTTTGTACCCTACTCCAGGTGGCAGTGATGGGAGGAGGTTGATAGGAGGGGTGGAGCCTTGCCTGGGAGCCCTCTGACCTCTCTCCGCCCACCCCCCCAAGCTTTTCTCCGGGAAGCCCCATCGCCCTTCATCTTTCACAGAAATGTTCCGGTGGAGGAACCTTTCTTCGGCCTGCCAGACCCCCGCTGTCTGTTTCTAGCTAACACTGACTTCTGGTTCCCTTTTCTGTGCAGCTGGGTGGAGGGGGCTTTTCAGGACCACGAGCTTTCAGGGCCCAGTGGCCTCTTCCCACTTGCAATCTGTGATTTCAGCAAGTCGGTCTTGGTGGGGAGTGGAAGGAGACAGAGGGGGAATTGCTTTCGGGCTTGTCGGGACTCGGGGAGGAACCGCTTGTGCATCAGCCTCCTTGCCTGTGCCTTTGAACCCCAGACCGTGGCCCCCGTCTATATTGCTGCAAGCAAGACACAGGTGGAGACTGCCCATGGGGCAGGGCGGGGGCGGTTCCCTGTGCACGTCTGCCTGCCCTGCCCCTCCCCAGCTTGTCTGAAAAGGATGCAGAAATGTCAGTCGTCTCCTGGCTGGGTTACTTTGCTAACCCAATCAATCCATATGAAAAGAACTGATTACACTGACTGATCCTCATATATTTAATGATTGCTGCTGTTTGACAAGGATGCGTTTCTCAGGAAGCTCCTGTCACAAACTATCGATAGTCTTTTAATCCCGAGTTACTTAGTGTCGGGCTGCACTCTCCCCGAGATGGCCGGTCGGGTCACTCCCGAGCCTGCACAGCAGGAACGCAAGAGGACACACGCCGGTCTTCACTACCGCGTGGTGGGGTTTCATTCCTGGTTTGTGGATTCGTCAGCAGACGCAGCTTCTCGCACTTATAATTCCATGACTTCCCACCCTGGAGGGCTCTGCTAATCAGAAGGGGTGCTATGAAATGCTTAGACAAAAAATCATTCTCTAAATTTGTCACTACCTGCAAGGATATTATGTGTATCACCACAATATTAGCTACTGTTTTGTGAATCTTTGCTTGAGAAGTTTTATTTGATTTTATAGTCACAGAAATGCAAAAGGTTGATGGTTGTATTATCTCTATTTGGTAACAAGGATGCCGAGGTACAGAGAGGTTAAGGAACATTCCTGAGGTCACACAGCTAATCCATGGCAGAGCTGGGATATCAAAAGACTGTACATTCTGAGTGACTCCCCACGGCACGATTACAATAAAACTCACGTCCTCTACTGAATGCTGTGTGGGATGGCCACACGCCCTGGATAGAATGTGATTAAGATGCCAGGCTTCGAATTATGGCAGTTCCAGTGTCCTTTGTCCCTGGGGTTTCACTGTCTCTTTGTAGCCTCTGGAATATACCATCCCCAAGGCCTGATTCCAGGTGAATGTCTCCACTATTATAGTAAAACTGGAGGAATGCCGTTTCAGTCTGTTTGGGCTATAGCCAAGTACCGCGTCCTGGGTGGCTTAACAACAGAAATTGATTTCTCACAGTTCTGGAGATTGGAAAGTTCAAGGTCACGGCTCCAGTAGGTTCGGTGTCCTGTGAGGGCCCAATTCCTCTCACGGATGAAGCCTTCTCTGTGTCCTCACATGGCAGAGGGAAGCCCTCTGGGGTCTCTTTTATAAGGGCTCTAACCTTATTCATAAGGACTCCATTCTTGTGACCTAATCACCTCCCAAAGTCTTACCTCCTCTTACCATCACCTTGGGGTGTAGGATCACAACATGTGAATTTTGGGCAGACACGAATATTCAGTCCACTTATTCCACCATGTATATTTCTACCTTCATCTCCCCACCCCGCAACCTCCTTTTCGCTTTTTTCTTTCTCTCTGCTGCTGAGCGTCTTGGCCTTCAATGTAACCCACATTCTAATGCTCAATGCTTTAAGAACCTGTTTCATATATCTGCCCAACAACTATTTATCAAGCACCTACCCTATGCTGACACTGTGCTGGGACAAAGAAAACAAAGATATGGCTCCTGCTCCCAGGAAACTCACAGTCTAGTTTAGCCAAATGCATAAAGACGACTGCAGTAGAGTGTAATTCCTGGGACAGAGACCTGGGGGGCCGTGGTGGCACCAAGGCAGCACGTTTAACCCGAGAAGACTTCCTAGAGCAAGAAGTGTTTGCACGATATCTTGAAGAGCAGGTGGCAACAGGAAGTTGGAGGGGGCTTGCTTTCAAGGATGACCTGTTTCTTTGGAAGCTTGGTTGGTTAGTTTCAGAGGTTTAGATTAGTCAGTGCATGGCAGTGAGACATGGTGCAGGGTTGGGTGAAGGTGGAGGGGTGAGGACTACTAGGAAATGAGACCGGCAGGCTGGGCAAGTTGGACTTCCATCCAGAAGGCACTGGGCCTCCAGGGAGGAATTTTAAGCATGGAGCGTATAGCTGAGGAAGCACAGAGCTTCTAGCTGCGAGTGTGGCCTCGAGCGTAGAGGTCCAGGACTCAACTCTCACTTAAGAGCTGTGTCACCTTATGTGTCTCTCACCTCCCTAAGCTTCCAAGTCCTTATTGTCAAGTAATAACCATCTCAGAGGGTAGCTGCAAGGACAAAAGGAGATAAGGGAGATGACTGAGTGCCAGAGCCAGGCACATAGTAAATGCTAAATAAACACCAGTTACTTTTATGTTCTGCTTGGCCTTTTAGAAAGCTCCTTCGGGGAGGGATTTACTGGAAGACATCCAGGCTGGAAGTGGGAAGATAAGTCAGGACACTGACAGGGCGAACGGGCAAGGAGCCCGAGGAACCCGAGCTAAGGCATCCGCAGTGGGTGGAGATCTTACGGGGACATAGGAAGGAGCAGAGATGCTAAGGAGGGGGGGTTGGCTGCCAGGGATGAGTGGATTAGGGAGGTGGAGGACTCTAAGATGACTTCCCCATTTCTGGTTTGGCGGCAGGGTAGACCGTGGTGTCACTCTCTGGGACAGTTATTTGGAAAGGGCCACAGGCTTGGGAGAGACACGAAGAATTCGGACTAGGAGGTGTTGGGTTTGGGGTGCATAAGGACCCATCAGTGACGTGCCTGGGACGTGCGTGGGTAGATGGTCTGGACTCTCGAGAACTTCCCTCTCCCAAAGGGACTGAAAGCTCCTCCTGGCTTTTCTATCTCCCAGAGAATGTCCCCAGGGGCAGGGCCCAGGGAATCCCGCCCGTCCTTTTCAGAGACTTTTGAAGGAACTGAGAGTCCTCTCTGACCACTCCACACCCAGGGCTCTGTCTCTGCCCTGGACTCTTGCAGCACAACTTCTCGGGGGTCATTTTGTCATTGCTGCCCACCAGGGATGTGATATACGGGTGCCTTGCGAAGCCGGATGATAAAGTCCGGCTGGTAGGACAACTGCGCTCCTCTCACATCCGCTTCCCGGCCCGGGGTGGGTCTGTTGCCGGCTGACTTACTGATGAGTGGAGTCTGCCCCACAGAGAAAGTTCTGGGCTTTCTGCTTCGCCCTCTGTGTCTGTGGAAATGGGGACCTTGCTCTTGACCCTCATGGAAGGAGACAGCTGATTGGGAATGCAGGCCTGGAAGGGACCCTGCGGTGTCTGCTCCGAGTTCAGAGGATCAGCCTTGTCACAGGGCGGCTGACCGAATGGTGGTCCCCACACCAGGCAGACGTGTTGGCACCCGAGCCCTGACTCCTGGTCGGTGGACACACCGTGGCAGAGTCGCAGGCTCCGAGAGGGTGGAAACCATGGAGGGGCTGACTCTTCCATGGCCCCATCCCCCACCCATGTGAGTCTCGGCTCCTCCTGCCCGAGCACTTGGCCTGTGGACTATGAGCAGATGGAGCAAAATCCCAAGTTTCTTTAAAAAGAAAACCACACCCCCCCAAAGATCTGACCTGGGGATGGTCCAATAACAGGCGGTGACGTTCCGCTTGCTTTTGCTGGGCTGAGCGTGGCGCCTACCTGAAGCCTTGAAGTCCCAGAGTCCCCGTCTGCTACTGAGGTTCACCAACCATTTCTCTCCTAACTTGCATTTATTTTCATTTTGCTCAGAGGAAGCCACAAATAACTTAAGAGTGACCTGAAAAGCTTGAGCAAATAGGGTCTCCTCTTCCCCACAGCCTGGGCTTCAGCTGACAGGCAAGTCTGGATTGAGAGGGCTGCTGGAGTTGGTCCCTTCTGCCTTATGAGTGTGACCCCACTGGGCAGCATGGGACAGTGCTGTCCCTCACCTTTGGGGAAAGGGAGGGGGTCTGCTCCTCTCCAATGGGGGACTTTACCCTCCTTCGTTAACCAAGAGGTTGCTAGGTGATCATACAGTCTGTTCCCTTAACAAGGCCTTAACCTTCCCGTCTATAAAATGATGGATTAGATTAGGGGATTCCTATCAGGAGACTTTGCATATCTAAATTGACAAGTGAGAGAAGGTCGGTGGCTTCTAGAGACCTCGCTCTTCTGGCTTTATTTAGTGGTGACCCAGAAGTGACACTGTGGGTTCCATGGAGGGTGTGACATTGCTGTGCTCCAAGCCCCCGTCTTCTGCAAGGTCTGCCCACATCATTAGCTGTGGGCCACCCCTTTCCCCTACTTCTGCCTCCGTAGTGAATTCTGTAGACAATTCTCTGCCTATAACAGGGTTTCTCCACCTCAGCACTATCAGCATTTGGGTCGCATCATTCTCTGCTGTTCTGAGACTGTCCTGTGCCTCGTAAGACAGAGGGTTAGCAGCATCCCTGGCCTCTACCCGCTGGATGCCAGCAGCAACTCTCCCCAGTTGTGCCATCTCCAGACACTGCCAAATGCTCCTTGTGGGGTGGGGGCAGTGCAAAGCTACCCCTGGTTGAGGACCGTGGTCTATGACCCTGTCTCATTGGGCTGGACTTGTCATCTGTCTCTTGCACTAACTCTGAGCAGAGGCTGTGACCATTCATTTCTGTGTCACATAGTACATACGTGGAATTAATGGCACTGGTGAGAGACACAGTAGGATTCTGGGCCAGATGAACTTTTTGTACTTTTGCATCGTATAGGAAGGTAGAGGTGCTTATAAAATATTCATCTTTGCTTACCTATCCCTCTCCTCGTGCCTGGCGCTTAGTAGGTGCTCAGTAAATATTTGTCGGTGGAGGTGGAGTGAGTGCTCTCTTCTCTCTGTGCAAGGAGGGTCAATGCTGCAAATCCGCACTGCCCTTTGAATTCTAGTGTAAGTTCTAGAAACATCAGCCAAAGGGGCGTGAGTGTACAATGTTTGTGGGCAAAGTCTGAATCAACCTCTGAATCATCCTGTCTCCATTCGGTTCTGTTTTTACAAAGAGAGTTTCTTTGAAACAGACGGGACAATAATCTCCTCACCAAATCAATCGTTTAATCACACGTCAATCATCGTAGTCATTTAAAACCTGAAACCGCATCTACACACTCCGGTCCAGGTGTGAACCCCAGGAACGGGGGGAATACGCGAGCTTCCCACCCAGTCATCTACCTCGAGATCAAATGTGCCCCGAGGATGGGGTAATGTTACTATTCTGCCTGGATAAGAAGGTCCCCATTCCGGGCCCCCGCCCCGCAGCGGGGGGGGGAAGGAAAAAGAGCTTAATCATTAATAACACTAACTTGCATTTCTAGAGCCCTGAAAATGAGAATTTTGCCCTTTTTTCCCTGGGAGTAAATTGGGTCAGAGTGTTCCCAGAATTTACATTTCAATTAAAAATACAATAATAACACATTGTGCTAATAGTGAATGATTCCGACTCAGGGGAAGATGACACCACTCACTACTTTGTTAATGAAAAGCCCCCTTCATAAGGACGGGCCACACATCAGCGGTAACAAATCTCCTGTCTTGTGCTGGGTGGAATGGGCAGGGAGGGGCGGGGCCGGGGGAGGTGAGGGGGCCGTCACCGCCCTGCTGGGGCTTTCA
Organism: Lemur catta; assembly: GCF_020740605.2. Taxonomy (NCBI): domain Eukaryota; kingdom Metazoa; phylum Chordata; class Mammalia; order Primates; family Lemuridae; genus Lemur; species Lemur catta. Next base: position 7,113,884 of record NC_059147.1, on the reverse strand, counting down.
GGGGAGGGGCAGGAAGGCTGCCCGAAGCTCTGCTTCTGTCCCCAGACTAGCTTTGAAACTAAACCTGACTTTGTTTTTAAATCAAGGATTTAAAAAATTAAATAAAGTGAGGGTTTTCCTTTGGTTTGCTTGCTTTGCGGGTTTGTTGCTGTTGTTTCGCTTTGCCAAGGCAATAGCTGATGGCATCAGAGAGCTGCCGCCGACGGCCCACGCCCAGATCTTTCTGAGTGGGTTTGACTTTGAAACCGTCTCCCATCAGCTGGAGTCTGATGGAAGTTGCAGCCGGCGCTGCACCGCAGCCTGAGGGCCTGGTCTTGCTGTTTCTTTGAGAAAAAGCCATTTGCAAGCCCAGGATGGTGGCTGGGAAGCTAACTCTGCGGGCTCTTTTCGAGCAGGCTCCTGCCTTACTGATTTTTTGAGTTGGTCTCCAAATCCCCCGGACTCGTGCCTTTATCCAGATGCCTGAAATACGGGCAAGTGAGAGGAAGGATGGCCCAGCCCTGGCGGCTGCTCCCAGGAGCGCTGGAGGAGGGAGGTTTGCCTCAACAGGTGTGGGCTGAAGATTTTTGCTCACAGATTGTTTCTGAGAATAAATAACCCAGTTCAGTTCTGTTTTCATCAGGAAACAAACTTTATATGTGTGAGAAAAGAATATGATTCAGCACGCTCCTTCCAGGAGAGAGGAAACTTCAACAGCAGGTGCACGAGCGCTGGGGCTGGCAGCTCTCAGGAAGCCGTGTAGACGCGGACACAGACCCCAAATCAGGTGGTTTGCTGGCACCCTGGTGGCCTGGTGTCCCCGTTTCTCCCATCAGGGCTGGGCCAGGGAAATTGAGGGGAAACATCCTAGAACACATTAAGTGGCAAGCAGCAAAGGTGTGTGTGGCCGTTGCCTTCCATTGTGTATTATTCAAAATCTTTTAGCAGATTTAAAACTGTTTGTCTATGTAAAAAGAAGCTAAAACGCCTTCAATTCCCAAGACAGTGGAAACTTGAAATGGAAAAAAAAAAAGTGCCCAAAACAGCTTTTGCTGCCCAGCCGAGGTGGGGACTGGCCTGGTTCCTACAGCTCCTCGTCACCTCTGTGCTGCCTGAGGCTGGGCCTCTCTCTCCTGCTGTTTCTGAATTGCTGAACGAAGACAAAGGTCACCAAGGTTCAGGTCCTCAGGTTTTGAGGTCTAATCATTATCAGAGTGTAATTAGCTTTCCCTGATAGTAACGCTGTTTAATACTCATTTTATCCCAAAACGTAGACCAAGGTACCGTGAGTATAGATAAATACAGAGGTGGCATTCATTAACACTGGTCAATGATTCTTCATTCATTGTCTTTAAGATCCCAACCCACATCCCCCCACACTCGGCCTGGGCCCTGAGGAGCCAGCCACTCCTGGCTGTCCACAGTAACGTGACCGTCTATTCCCCCGTCTTCCAAGGCTGTCCTGCTCAGCCGGGTGGTTGGATTGTTTATTGCAGGAACCTCTCCAAAGACCCCTCCATTCTTCAGGGAAAGCATCAGCAGACAGTTTGTGCCCTGAGATTTCTCACTCTGTTGCCCAGTCTGGAGTGCCGTGGCATCATCATAGCTCACTGCAGCCTCAAACTCCTGGGCTCAAGCAATCCTCCTGCCTCAGCCTCCCCAGTAGCTGGGACTACAGGCATGTGCCACCATGCCCAGCTAATTTTTCTGTTTTTTGTGGAGATGGGGGTCTCGCTATGTTGCCCAGGCTGGTCTTGAATTCCTGCCTCAAGCGATCCTCCTGCCTTGGCCTCCCAAAGTGCTGGGATTATAAGCATGAGCCACCATGCCCCACCTCTAATCTCCTTTTTAAGTAGAAATTAGGCCTCAGGCTCAAAGCTTTGAACAGGCAACAATATCCAGTGAAAATTCAATCAAATTGTTTTGTGTTCATCGTATTTATTTTTAATTTCTTTAAAATACTGTATCAAAATATACATAACCGTTGTTTAATGCCCAGCTGGACAGTGCAAGACTCATGCTGAACCGCAGCCCCTGGGCTCGGCCCACCAATTCCCTCAGCAACCACTGTCCATTCTTAGAGCTGTTTCTTCTGATTTTTTTCCATCTGTGTGCCTATGCCACTACTTCCTGATTTTCTTCATGCAACAGGTAGATATTATTAATTTCCAAATATAAATGAATGGTCATATCTTCCTCACATATATCTCCCCTCCCTCCAGCTCCCCACCATAGTTTTGTTGTATTTTTTTATGATTAAATCCAGATGTAGTGATTCATTATGATGAGTGGGTAAAGACTATTTCCAGCTTCGCTGAGTAGTGTCTCAGGATGTCATTCGTTCCTGCCCCTGATTCCTTTTGCTTGGCTTTCTTTGACCATGGGGGTGACTCTTCCCACACCCTCCATGAGCTCTATACAAAGGCCTTCAATCCAATTTTATACCTGGCCAGCCCCATCAGTTAACCCATCAGCTCCATTTTTCCTGGGGCATCTCTCCTGGAGCTGTGCATCCTACAGCCCCATCTGATCTTGAGGCCGCCTCTGCCCACTGCACGGCTACCACCAGGGACTTCCCTCTGCTGCTGCCCTGTGCCACAGCTCCTGCGCCCAGGGTCTCATGTCTTTGTTTTTCTTGATTTACTTCTTTGTTTTGGTGGAGCATATCCTGTGATATATTACTGAGAAAAGGTATTTTGGAAGCAAAGTTTTGACACCTTACATACCTTAAAAAAAAGTGTCTATTACTCCATTACGTGGAATTGATAGTTTGGCTGTGTATAAAATTCAAGACTTGAGGTAGTTTTCTCTCCAAATTTTAGAGCCACTCTTCCACTGGCTTTCAGAGTTGCTAAGGAAAAGTTCATTGATTCATTCCTAATTTCTTACATACGAGACCTGGATTTTTGATGTTGTTGTTTTATTTTGATTGTCGTTTTCTCTCTGGAAGATTTTGGGCTTTTCTCTCTATTCCTGCTGTTCTGAAATTTCATGCTGATCTCCCTTGGTGTGGCTGGTTGTTCATTCGTTCAGTTAGGTACTTGGTGAGCCCTTTCAAGCAGAACAGCAAAGTCTTTAGTTTCCGGGAAATATTCTTGTATTATTTCTTTAATCATTTCCTCTCCTCTGTATATTCTATTTCTGTGTCTCCAGAATATCTACTATTCAGATGGCAAACCTGAAACAACCCATTCATTTTCTTATCCTTGATCTACTCTCCTCCATCTGTTTTTAGCTTTTTCTTGTTGTCTGGGTGTTTCTTTTTACAGTTTTATGCTCCATTCCAAGGATGTAATATTTTTTCTTATCTGAGTTTGCCAGAAGCTGCAGTGGCCACCAATGTCCCTTTGGGCCTTACCATTTTAGTGCACTCAGGCCAACGTCCCACGGCCTAAGGACAGTGCGATCCCCAGGTAGGAAAACACTGACGATTTATTACTATTGTTAGTTGCAGTTTCAACTTTGACAATATGCGTCATAAAATTCCTTTGATGATGGAAGGACTGATCTTATTATATCAGCTTTTTCTGGGAATGGGAAGAAGTGGTCCCTGGCTGAGGATGGGGGGAGAGGGAATCTAGGGTTCTGTCAGTTTCTAATTCGGACTTTCCATCAATCCTTCTGGTTTCAGCCCTACCTGAACTCTTAGCTGGCTGGAGACTTTCAGTGAACCGTTGCTCAGAACAGCTCAATTCTGTGCTCCCTTTCCGCAGGCCTGGATGTCAATTAATCTTAATCCATTTTCTCATGAGCCACCCCCCCCCCCAAATTTTGTTGACATCTGTCATTTCCTCTCTGCTCCTCTTCGGTTCTTTTTGGTCCTGTGGGTTTATGCCTTTTTCTTTTTTATTCCTTAACTGTCATTTTATGAGGGTTTCAGGAATGAGCAGAGGAAAATGTCTGTGTTTAATCCACCATGAACTCCCATTGTGCTTACTTTTTATAGTCATAGTCTATTTATGGCGTGCGATATTGGATTTCCAGTTTGGGCAGTGATAAAAAGTTTTCTTTAAAATAAATATGATCTCTTTTTTCCTACAGAGTGATTTGATTCTATGAAAAATATTACATAAAATGTGGAGGAGGGCCAAAATCATGATGGTACAAAGAAAAAGACAGGAATCTGAGATTTACTGAATCTTGCCGCGGCAGACAAGACAGCGTTGTCTGTGGGGCTTTTTCCTGGGACGTCGCTGGAACGGACGCCAGCTCTGCCGCTGAGGTGCTCCCTGAGTTCGTGACCAGAGCTGGCAGCAGTGCCCCATAAGGCAGGGCTGGAGTAGGTCTGGGAATATGCGACCCCTAAAATTTTACCCAAAACTAACTTTAGGATGGGCCCATGGGGAAGGATGTTGGAGTTGGGAGCACAGCCAGAGTGAGAGAGAGAAGGTGGTTTCTGGCCGCTTAGGACAGGTCACTGCCCGGTTATCTGGCCGAGGGGTCAGCGTGGTCCCTGTCCCAAAGTGATCCATTCACTGGGAAAAGGAGGGATGTGCCCAGAGTCTTGCTAGCAGCAGTCCCTGGACACATTCAAGGGTCAGAGTGGACCATAGAGGTTGGTGTGGGGACTGCTTCTGGGTGGACCTGGCACTTCTTCAAGAGCCACCCTGCTGGCCCCGGGCAGCTGGCCCGGCACGGAGATGCTGGCCCCGGGCAGCTGGCCCGGCACGGAGATGCTGACCCCGGGCAGCTGGCCCCGGGCATGGGAGATGCTGGCCCCGGGCAGCTGGCCCGGCACGGAGATGCTGACCGCACTCAGCTCCTGACAGCCCTTTCGCACTTCGCTTTTGCTGGCATCTCAGGCATACAAGGCTGCATCTGCTACCTCTACCAGCAGGAAGCCCCCGCCGTGTCGGGTGGGACCGGTCTCCTCTCTCGGTTATTGCCGTTCAGTCCTTTAGCCGGGTAGAAATGGGCATTTCTCCTCCACCCTGTGTCAAGTAGATGCCAAGAAGTAGAGGCTGGCTGGGGATTTGCTTGTGCTGTTTGGGCGTGTGGCGGTGCGATTAAGGGGCATCGATTAGTCTTTGTGTCTAATGAAAGGAAATCATTCCTGCAGCTGCCGAGGTTCTGGCTGCTGATTGCCTGGGGGTTATTTGTTTATTTAAGTGAACAAAGTAATGGACAGTGGAGATGTCTGAAAATTGCCTGGGTTTGTTCCCTTTTTGCTCACCTGTCCCCCCTGGGTACCATTACTCTCACACACCTACTGTGAGGGTGACTTTGCCAATCTGTCTCTGTTAGGTTGGATCAATCAGCTGCAGGCTGGGTAATGGGAGCGGAGAGAGAAGGAGCGTTTCTGGATCTTCAGGCAGAAGTTGGAGAGCCAGGGAGGATCCCAGGACCTGTCCCTGAGCTCTAACTTGAGGGTTTGCAATTGTCGGAGCAGCGAAGGCTCCAGCCGGAAGGGAGCTTAGACGTCAGGGTAGAAAGGGGAGGCCAGGTGGACAGGGCTTTGTGTTGTCTTTATTTCAAGATAACAGCTTCCTTGTTACCTGCTTTATATGTTAAGTTTCAGAAAAAGATTTTATTAGGCAAAAGTTACTATAATTAAATTTGAAATCCACCAGCCTGACCCAGCCTGCTCGCTGTACAGAGCAGGTGACCGAGGCTTTCCGAGATGAGCGTTGTCAAACCTGCAGCCTGGGTTTTGGCTTAGGAAGACGCAAAGTGTGGGCAGGTGGTATTTTCCAAAAATGGCCTTAGTAATATTTGAGGTCCCACATGCTCTTTCCAAATTTTGCCATTTTGCATCAAGATATAGAGTCTATTTCCCCTGTCCTTGAACCTGGGCAGGCTTGCAAGATAATTCCCGCTCTTGCTACAGTCTGACTGCACCACGTACCCACCTGCCCACCCACCTCGCATGTAAGAACTTCCCAGCTGAGCCAAATCAAACCCCAAGTATGTGAGAGAGAATAACAAGTCATTGTCGTTGCTCTTAAGAGCTATTCTGTGGTGGGTTGTCATGCAGTGGGAGACAACCGGAACACAACAGGTGCACCACGGCAGAATGGAATGATCAGACATCTTTACCCCAGGAGGAAAGACTTGGGATCTTCCCTGTTCCCCATTTTTTCCACTCACATGGAGGAGATCTGTCCCATAGAGACCAGGTCAGTCTGGAGCCTTGGCCTTGCTGAATGAACCCCTTCTGTGCTGTTGCTTGTTTCAAAACGATTCTCGCTGGGCTTGACGTTGAAGTTGTCTTCAGTGTCAGCCTGTTTCTACAGACTGCGTGAATGCTGGCCAGAGATGGCTCACCTTCCAGGCTGTAAACTTTTTTCTTAAATTGATTTCATTTGTTTGATAGGCACCTACTGATTACTCGTTACCTGCCTGCCCCTGTGCTGCTTCCCCCAGGAATGGAAAGGTAGGTAGAGCTCAAACTCCACCGTCAGGCGGCCTTTCATCTTCAAGGGGAAGGCGGGGATCACAATGACTAATTTGAGGAGAGGACGGAATGAAGTGAAGTAAATACAAAGGCAAGCACGGTGCTCGGGCAAACTGGGAGTAAAAGACAAGTTTCCTTTGGGGTTTTAGGAAAGACTTGAATTTGGCTTTAGGGCTTGGTAGGCGTTTGCCTGGGAAAAGGACATGCCCGACAGAAAGCAAGCCGGAATAAGACCCAGGTGTGGGAACTGTGCTGGGAGGTGGGGTCAGGAGGTGTAGGGGGCAGACTGGGAAAAAAATATATGGAGAGGGGTTAAAAGGTGAGATTAGCAGGGGAGAGAAAAGGGCTACAAAACATGGGAAGGAGCGTGTTTACTACGTTAAGCATTTGGTTTGCTAAGGAACATTGCAGACAACTGACTGCAGGTGACAGACTGGGAGGAACAATGACTCAGCAATCCAGGATGCCTACCAGGCCTGAGGAGAGAGGCCCAACCCCCTCACCATCAGTGAGACAGAAAGTAAAACAAGTAGGTACCGTTTTATACACATCAGATTGACCACAAAGCCACAAAAGTGGAATAATACCAAGTGTCAGTGATGATGTGGGTCACCACTCGTGACCTGCTGGTGGCACAGGGACTGACACAGCCACCTGGAGAGTCATCTGGTTGCGTGTGTGCAACTGGGATGTGTAGACCCTGGAATCTTGCTGTCTCAGCCCTGGGCCCACCCCCAGAGGAATCTTCTAGGTATGCAAGGATGCTCATTGCAGCCTAGTTGCTGAGATGGGGAGTGGGGGGGTGACCTGGTTGTCCGTTCCTAAAGCAATCCCAAGGGAAAGTGCTTGGATAGACACGAAATGCAAAGCAGCTTTAGAAGCAGGACAGGTCCATCTGAAAGACGTGAAGTTTAGGAAAAAAGTAGGGAACGAAGATTTCTATAGCACAACACCATTTACATTAATGTACAACACAGACACGGGAAAACACACTGCATTTTACTAGGATGTGTGCATGAAAGAATAAATAGCAACTGTGGGACCAGGGGAGAAAAGGAGAGGTGAGGTGTGGGCCAGGGGATTAGGAAGAAAAAAAAAAATTAAACAGAAGAGAACGATGAAAACAATGGCGCTTACCTAGGAGTGGGCTGTCCCAACTTCGTGCCTGCGACTCCTTGCACCTGAAGTTAGAACAACAGCAGCAGCAGGCAGGAGGAAGGAGGGCAGTCGATGTACTTTGAATGCGTGAAGACAGCCATTTGGTGTTCAGGTGATTCCAGAGCCATTGTTTTAGGGACCTGAATGACGTGCCTTTGGGCTCATCAGAGAAGGGTGGAGCGTTTTGCTGGGTGCTCACTCGGAGGCCCAAGGCTGCTTACCACACATTTGGCAAAGCCTTCTGTCCAGTCTGGTGAAAATGGCTCGGTGCCTCTAGGGGAAAAGCAGCCATTATCGAAAAATTCACTTCTATGAAGCTGCTCCTCCTCTGACAGGGGTGGAAAAATGAAGCATTCCTGTAATTGTATGTAAATCAGGCTTCTAAAGTGCTTGAAAAGTTTGGTGCCTTGAGTGGGCTAAATGTCACCCCCTGCAACTTTCTTCACCCTCTTAATTTGCTTAGTAAATTCCTTTTTTTTTTCCCAGAGTGCGAATTACAGTAAAAGCGGTTTATCTCTTTGGCATCCTGTCAACCAGCCCTGGGTGCAGGACCAGTGAAATGATAATGGATGCTCCTGGGGGCGACCCGGGCCTTCCCAGGGTGCCGCAGCTTCTGAGTCATCCTGGAAAGTTGAGATGAATTTCTGCAGAGTTCTAGCATTGAACAGATGTTCCATAAACTGAACCTTTGCAAACGAGCTCTTTGCGTGCGGTCTCTGCTTTGAAACCCTATTCAAGCAAGGATTTGCTCAGCCAGGAGATGATGACTAGAAATGAAAGTCCAGGAAGAACACTCTTGCATTCTGTGCTTGCTGTCATTGTTCAGGTGCCTCACGGTGGATTAAGGTGGCCACAGATTCTTCTCATTTTCCCCTCTGAGAGGTGGGGGTTAGTTTCCTGCCCCTTGAAGGTGGGCTGGTGCCACTAGACTAGGATAGAAGGGACATGATGACAGGTCCAGGCCCAGATGTAAGCGGGCTGGCAGCCTCCACTTTGGCTGTCTCATACGTAGCCCTTTCTCTTGGGGTCTGACCACCAGGTGAAGAAGTCCGAAGTGGCCCTGGGGGCAGACCACGCGGAGACGCAGAGAAGGCCCAGCCTGCCGGTCTCGCTGCCCGCCACGTGCCAGGCGTGGGAGAGAAGTCGGCTTAGGTGGCTGCACCTGCGTGGGAGATGCCAAAGGAGAGCAGAATAGCAATAGTGACGACTGGTCATTGCTTTGAGCTACGAGGTTTTGGTGTGGTTTGTTAGGCAAACAACAGATAACTGAAAGAAGCCTTGTTTTTTTTTTAACTAAAACATTATAAAAATATTTATTAATTCATTTTAAAACAACTAATAACTCCATTGCCTAAATAGTATTTATGTTAATTTTTTGTTTGTTTTTTAAAAATTATTTTGGTAAAATGTACATAACATAAAGTTTACCATTTTAACCATTTTGATATGTATTGTTCAGTGGCAAACGTACATTCACGTGGCTGGACAACCATCCCGCTGCCCATTTCCAGAACATTTTTACTGTTCCCAATGGAAACACTGTACCCAGTAAATACTAACTGCCAATCCTTCCTCTCCCAAACCCTGGCATCCACCGTTCCACTTTTTGTCTCTGTGAATTCAACTGCACTAGGGACCTCATAGAAGTGGAATAATCCTTGTGGTTTTAACCTTTATGTTTTATAAAACCTCTTACCCACTGCGATGGCTAATTTTATGTGTTGACTGGGCCACAAGGTGCCCAGCTATCTGATCAAACATCATTCTGAGTGTTTCTGGGAGGCTATTTTTGGATGAGATTGGCATTTAAATCTGTAGGCTGAGTGAAGCAGGCCCTCCGTAATGTGGGTGGGCCTCGTCTCATCAGTGAAAGGCCCGACTAGAACACAAGGCTGACCCTCTGCCAAGTGAGAGAAAGTTCTGCTGCCTGACAGCCTGCAGACCGGGACATCAGCTCTTCCTGGTTCTATCGTAGCTTCTGGCGTTAGGACTGGGACATCAGCTTCGCAGACTTCGGACTTACCAGTCTCCATAATCATGTAAGCCAATTCCTTATATTAAATAAATATAATACATATTCATATCTATATCTTTGTCTATGTCTATATCTCCTGCTGGTTCTGAGTCTCTGATGAACTCTGATATGCCCACTATGGATGGCCTGGATTGAGATTTTCGCAGCAATACGGGCAATTTAGAAACCAAGTTAGATTTAATACTCTAGTTAATATTTGATACTGTAACTCATTTATGCCAGATTCAGACGCGGATGTCTGCAGGGACTTCCTGGAGGAGGAAGGAAGAAGCCATTTTCGAGGAGGTGCTCAGGGAAAAGCGTGGCTATGGTAGTACGTCTATGCAGTAGTTCCAGGAGAAACATCTGCCTCCCAGTGATGCCTCCCAAATTCTCCTTGTCCAGGCCACTTGCCAGACCAACCAGGACCCGACACAGGAGAAGGTAAAGCAAGAGTGAAAGGCCAAAAATCAGATACGGACTCGTGGGTTCAGATTTAGAGTCTGAACTACATTTGTCTAATACTAATGACCAGGTTTGTGCCGAGTCTTGCTATCATTTGTAGGCAATTAAAGGAGCAGTGAGTAGTGAGTGGAGTCCACAGGGGCTCTGTCACCATTCTTACCCTGCAAGGGACTGGCAAATGCTGTTTGCTAAAATACACTGAAAGATTCTTCATATGCACTTACACAGGTAGAGTTTTTTGCCTGTCTGCATTCGTACTTGGTAAAGTCTTGCTTTGCAATACAGGAAATGTGTTCAACAAATGTGAACTCTCCACACCATTTTAATTGGGACTGCTCTTGTGTTCTTCTCAGAGGGTTCATGTGTGTCCATCTGTGTATTAGTCAGGCTCAGGCCAGGAAAGCAGACTCCAGTCTAAGTACCGTAAAGGAAGGAATTTAATATAGGGGATTGGTTACCCAGGTGGTAGAAGGGAGAGAAGTCAAACAGGGGACAGTGGGACAATGAGAGATTAGCCATCACAATGCCACTGCTGCCTCTCGGTTGGAAGGTCAAAGGGAGCAGGTGGATGGCTGGAGTCCAAGGTAGAAGCTAGAACTGTAACAGTCTGCCAGGTGGGATCTGGAACTAGGGAGGAGAATCAGGCCCTGCCCAGGGCACTTCCTAAGGCAGAAAGAAAGAAGCAGAAATACGCTGGCTTCTTTTATCTCTGCTGCCTTCCCTCTTCCCACCAGGGTCTCCCATTGACTGAACCCAGCTAGAAGCCAAGTGACGTGGGAGCCGGGGAGGCAGCCTGCAAGGGTCACCCCTCCTGTGATCCAGAGCAGGGAATACAGGGATGGCAAACCAGTCTCCTAAGCTGAGGTTGAGCCCAAAACAGGTTCCCTCTCAGTTGGAGGGTCAAAGGGAGCAAACCAAAACCACAACAACAAACCCTTTTGTAAAATCAACATTTCATAAAAAGTTTGAAAAAGAGTTAGATTTGGGTGTGAACCTTGGCTTCTTCATTTGCTGGCTGTAAGACATGGGGTGAATTTTTTAATCCCTCTGGATCTCAGTTGTAAACAAGGATAATTACATTTCTCAAAAAATGTTACGAGATATTTGGGGGGAAAGACCAGTTTTGAAGTACAACTTTTAACATGTACTTGAAGTCTGCATGCAGAAAGAAGAGAGGGCCCCCAGGATAAGCTGGTGACTTTCTCACCTCAGCTTTTAACATATAAATCCCACCAATTTTCTTTTGCATACAAATACAAACATTTGTACACAATACTTAGCCCATAATACATATACTTATACACAAGTACAAACGATTTCAGACATAAATACAAATATGCTATCCACCTCCCCCACCCCAACCATCCCTTCCAGAAAATGCTTTCAAATCCATAGGAGAAGAATCTTGTCCTCACAAGTAAACAAACTTCAAGAGGGTTTGAAAAGATAGCCAAACATACATTTTGAAAATAAAGGGAATCACGGTAAATGAGGTCAAATATACATTTGCAAAGAAATTCAAATGTCCTTTTAAAACGAAGAAGAGTCTCTGGCTCAGCTAAGAGAAACAAAGAGGACAAGACCAGAAGCTCCGTACAGGGGTCCTGAGGGTGGTTCACAGGAGGCAAAGCCGTTAGGGAGATTCTCTGTTGGTTTAAGTATCAGTTTTCATAATGTGAGACACAAAGCTCTTGATTGTAGAAGGGCTGATTTTATACCAGAAGATAGGATAGTAATAACAAATGCACTTAGCACAGGGTCTTGGAATGGGAAAAAAGTGCTTTAAAAATGTTAAGCATCATCATCATCATCTCTGTGTGTGCATGCATGTACATGCGAGTGTTGGGACACACATGAGTGTGCACAACACACATGTGCAGTTTCAAGGAGTATAAACTGGGGATTTTTCTTCTCGTGGGTCCTTTCTTTCCTGCACCTGCCTACAGTGGTGGGAGAATCAGGACAGTTGGGGAGAAGGGAAGAAATGGGTGGATGGAAACCTTGACATATTAATAGTTTATGTGGCAGTCAGGTGGAGGGGTAAGACAAATAAATTTGTTTTTTTTTAAACTTTAATAGTTAAGATATTATTATCTGCTAATAATTCTCAGACATTAGAGCTATTCCAGTCTTTGCAGACACAGATGCCATGCGCTTATGTGCGGGGCACTTCCTGGAGTGGGTGCCCAGCAGCAAGTTGGCCACACCTCAGAGGGAACGTCAAGGTCACCTAAGGTCATATGTTGCTCGTGGAAATGAATTGCATGAATTCATGGATGTGTCTGCCATGTACGTTTTAAGCAACAGGTCAGGAGCATTAAGTGTCTCCTGGATATTGATATTGTGAAAGGAGCTTTGTAGGGGCCTCTGGTGCCTTTTTCTCACCACGTTCCCTTTTTCAAGACAACGCTCAGCTCAGAGAGGCCCAGACTGGCTTTCCCCGGGAAAGGTCTGGCAGTATGTTCTGGGGGAACTAGCTTCCTCTGTTTGCTGAAGGAGGATGGGTAGGGTGGGACTAGAGATATTCACACCTTCTGCTGATCGGTGGGCAAGTCTTTCCTTGTGGGTCTTGTCCCCTGTGGGTAGCCAAGCAGCCCAGGCCCATCGGCAAACTCCACCCAGGCCAACCGATGCCTAAACGCCCAAGTCAATGAAAGGTCTAGTTCTTGGTCATAAGGGCAGGGCAGGAATAGCCAGGCTTGGAGCCCACAGAGGTCTTGGATGCCCATCAATTCTGATGGGCCCAGCTGTGGAAATTCAAAGCAAGCAGCTATCCCAGAAAAAGGTCTTTCTTTTTCATTTGTTTTTTATTTTTTTTCAGCAGCAAAATCTTCTGAATGAGAACCTTACTCCTTGATGCACGTTATCCAGATTGGCTTGAGAACCCAAGCGGCTCAGTGCTCAGGGAAGGAAGGTGACAGGACTGGTGGGAAGAAGAAAGGGGAGGTTGGAAACCCCAAAGATTTTGCCAAAGAAAGAGAAGAGCAAAGTCTGGTTTGGGCCAACACTAGATGGGAACGGTGACCTCAGGTGGCATGGTCACAAGAATCTTGCAATTATAGGAACTGGATTTAAGTCCCAGTTTGGTTCGTACTCCTAGGTGGTTTGTGCCATCTCAGGCAAGTCATTTAATCTTCTCCTGCCTCAGTTTCCTCATCTGTCACAGGGGATTATCATAGCACTGGTCCTTCCTACGGTGAAGATTTGGTGAGGATTTTAATGTGCTTGGTAAACTTGCAAGTGTGGATACATAAAAGGCATCATTATCCTGTAATTAGTATTATTAGCCATTGTTCCTACCCAGGTTGTTTTCATTGTCCTTGGGGAGATAAGACAACCTGTGAAACAATTAGAGAAGGCACAAGATGCTATCTGAATAACTGCTGGATTGTTTGGTGCCACAGCATGGAGGAACAGGAACTAGAATATTCAGGGAAAGCCTCGGGAAGGCTGTGGTCCTTGGTGTTGCCTCAGAAGTGGGGACTGGTTGGAATGGGTAGTCTGAAATGATGGAAAATTGCTGTTACTGAATGACTTTCTCCAGGCGTAATAGTCAAAGGTATCCTTGGGCCACTTCAATGATGCCTTCCAAGCATAACCATCCCTACCCAACCTTGCTTGTTCCAGGGGAATCTGGAAGAATTCCCAAAGGGACTGATTTCCTCTCATCTATACCATGATTTCACTAACGGGGCCAAACTTAGTGACATTATCTTGTAGCCATCAAAGACCTGGGTTCAAGTTTGAATTTTGTCTCTTCCAAGGTAAGTGACTTTTGGCAAGACATTCCCTTATCTGGAGTTCATTCTGTTCCGCTGTAAATGTGTGTAGACATTGGAAGGTTTCTCTGGGGTATGAAAAGAGTTTGTGGATACAGATGAACTTGAAAACACGAAAAGGGCTCATCGCTCTGTGAAAGTTTCATTCCCTCAAAGCGAGTGTAACTCTCTGCAGAGCTGAGATGGTGATTGGAACTTTTCTGTTCCCCAGACACCCGGCTCTGGGCGGTGCACCCTGCAGCACTCTATGGATGGATATTTAGTGAATGTAACTTACCTTTTTAAAAAGGTCCAGTTGGCCTGCAGGTGGGGGTGCTTGAGGCGGAGGACAGAGGCAGGAGGGGAAGGGAGTGGGGATTCTATCCTGTGCCCGGAGGGAGGTCGCGTTCAGCCTGGAAGGAGGCAAGCCCCAGGGACCTTCTGCTAGATCCAGTCTCAGCCAACACTTCTGCTCATCCCTTGGATTTACCTGGTCACCGAAGAATGAGGTAAACATGACAACAGGAATATTAATTATCATTTATACAGAAAGAGTGACTCTAGGGAGTCACAAATGAAGAAGCTTACCAAGTTATGATCCAATTTGAAGATAAGACAATATTCTTTCCTTCTTTCCCATATCTTTTGCCTCATAATTCCTAAACTAGTCTCAGCTAGTTCAAGAACCCCCAAGTCATTCTTCATTTTTTTCTTTTTATTCAACAGATATTTACTGAGTGCCTCCCATATGCCAGGCTCTGGGCGAAGTGCAATAGATTTTGTGATAAATACAATCGACCAGGTCCTTGCGTTCTTGTAACTGATATTCTAAAGAGGGGCAGAGATAAGAACCACCCTGAACAAATACTCAACATTTCAGGTGGCTGAGGGTTTTGAAAGAAATACACCAGGAGTAGCTCAGATTTGGAGGCTACTTTGGAAAACACAGTTAAGGAGACTTCCATGAGGCAGTGTTATTTGAGCTGAGAGCTAAGGGGTAAGGAGGAAAAAGTTAGTGGAAGATCCTGGGAAAGAGAAGCATAGAGAACAGCAGGTGCAAAGGCACTGAGGAAGCAAAGAGTTCATAATGTTTAAGAAACTCAGAGAGTTTCTGTGGCTAAAAGAGAAGAGTGTGACGGTGCAGAGGTGAACGGAGGCAGGGCTAGATCCACATGGAAACCGGGAGGCCTTTTTGGGGGTTTGGATTCTGGTTCATACCTAATGGGAGGGTTTTAGGTAAAGAAGTGATATGAAGTTGAGGTTGCGTATTCCCTTGGATTTCCACCCTCCCTTGTCATAGCACTCACGGGACACTTGGTGTAACTGGTTACTTGTCTACCCTCCCCATGTCCACCCCACTCAAATGTGAGCTTCTGGAAAGAAAGGGTCTGTGAAGTTCATCGCTGAATCTCTAGCATCTAGTCTAGTGCCTGACATTTCCTAGGTACCTAAGAAATACTTATTAAATTGAATCAAATATCAAATGTTGACTAAAAAGCTGAAAGAGCAGATGCCAAAGTACCAAAGTAACCGAATACACAGGATAGAATTAGTTCAAGGCAGAAGCTGGGCCGGGCGCGGTGGCTCACACCTGTAATCCTAGCACTCTGGGAGGCTGAGGCCCGAGAATCACTCGAGGCCAGGAGTGCGAGACCAGACTGAGCAAGGGCAGACCCCATCTATACAAAAAATAGAAAAAATTATCCAGGTGTGGTGGTACACACCTGTTGTCCCAGCTACTCAGGAGGCTGAGGCAGGAGAATGGCTTGAGCCCAGGAGTTTGAGGTTGCTGTGAGCTATGATGATGCCACAGCACTCTAGCCAGGGTGACAGAGAGAAACTCTGTCTCAACAACAAAAAGAGCAGAAGCTGATCACTTTGAGATGGGATAGTCAGGGAAGGCTGCCTGGGAGAGGGGGCCTTGAGTCAGAGACCTGAAGGATGAGTAGGGTGGAGATGAGGAGAGGGGAGGAGAATCTCAGCAGATGAAACCATTATGTCCAAAGATTGTTGGCCTCTTACAGAATAAAATGGGAAAGTCTTAATTTCACTGAGCCCCCAAAGCTAAGTAGATTGAAAATACACACACTAGAGAATTCTGGGAGAAGTGAGCTCTCTAGCACGGAGCTGCCGCTTGGTCTCTCCAGTTGACTGCGTGTGCCTGGGGATTCAGAAAAAAGCCTCCCATTCCATCAGCTGGTAATTCTCATTCTTGGTGTGACAGCAAAACCACCGACTGGTCCCATCCCTCGAAACGTCCCAATATTTCTTGATAGACACTTCTGTTGTCTTATGTGCAATAGAATTGTAATCACCTGTATTTAAAACTAATGGATTTGAAATAACCTGCAGGCTTCCACTTTAATGAGAGTTAGATTAATGAAAAAGGACCTTTTGCCTCAGATTGCATGACAACATTTTCAAATTACATTCCTGGAACAGAGAATTCACTTATTCAGAGTAATTGGATGCTGACTTGGGTTAATACGTACAATGTCCTTAAATGAAAATGTTCTATTGTAAGTGGAACTGTATGATACCTGAGGCTTTCTCAATAGATTTGGTTGGACTCTGAGTTAATTATACTGCATGCTATTTTTTGAATGAATTCAAGCATGAATTCTACACGGTAGAGATTGGGATAATTATATTCAATTCTGCCTGGTGCCCCGCTGAAAGAATTGACCTTTTAGATAAAACGAGTCTCCCAAGCAAGAAACCTGAAGAAGGTCTACACAAAGCCGGCAGATGCAAGAGCAGAGAAAGTCTTAAGTAAGAGGGGGAAGGGGGGGCGGGGTGGGGGAGGCCAGCTCGAGGAACAGTAGCATGAGCACGATTGATTTTTTGTCACAGGAAAGTATTTCTGTTTTGTAGCTTGTTTTGTATCCTTGGTACATAAAGGTATAATTTAAAACCATTGATTTTACTAAGCTGTTTTCTCATCAGTAACACGGCTAAAAAGTAGCAGTATGAGGAATGAGAGGCCGACAGAAAGCAATCTTTGGAGGATCTCTGGGTGTGCGGCCCCCAGGAGGGGGTAGGGGGACACAGAGGGCAGCCCGGCCCTGACCACCAGGCCATCATGCCTGGCACCGTGACCAGGAGCTCAGAGAATGGGCCTGGCCGTTGGCATGCCTGGGTATGAGGCATGGTTCTAGCCCTTACTAGCTGTGTGGCCTTAGGCCAGGGCACTTACCCACTCTGTGCCTCAGTTTCCTCATCTGCCAAATGGGGTAAACTGCCGTGTGGATTAATGACGTGGAGCAGTTTGCATGGCATGTGTCCAGTAACTGTCAGCTACTTTAATTAATATGATTATTATCAGTAGTGAAATCCCTCTCTCCTCCCTGGATCATGAAAGAAAGGTAACCCATTAAGAGGATTAAATCCATCAGAAGGATTAAAAATATTTCTCTCCTCGGGGACAGGAGGAAACCATAAGGAGCAGGACCCCCTGGGCACTGTGTACCAGTGAGGCATCCTTGGAGGACAGCGTGGGGACAGGGTGAGATAACTGAGCCTTGTTTCCTGCCCAGCCTGGGGCCAGCCAGGCATGCTGGCCAGAGGGCAAGCCATGCTCCCAACTACAGCGACACTCCCCACCCCGGTGGCCTTCTGGAAGGCAGAGGACATTGTTTTGTCTCCTTGGCCCAAACACCCTTTCACAGTGAACAAGAGGCTTCATTATTCCAAGTGTGTGAACCAGCACCATGACACATACGTCTGTCTTTAAGAAAGTCCTGGGCTCCGGCCAACACTGGTAGTGGAGAGATGACTTAATCCCTCCGTGTGAACCTTCAGCGTGGGTGAAACTCTCTTTACTGACAGCAGGACCACGGCCCCACTCACCGGCCTTGCCGAGGTTACAGTCCCTCCCTCCCAGCACAGTTCCAGTTCTCCCTTTGGTCCTAACCTAACCCTTTCTGCTATAGCCTACACTCCCCTCATACCATCTGTACTAGCCTCTTGCGGCTGCTGTAACAGATCAGCACAAACATGACGGCTTAACACAAAAGGAATCTGTTTCCCCCCCAGGTCTGGAGGCAGGAGTCTGAGTCAGCGCCACTGGGCCAAAGCAAGATGCTGGCGGGACCACACCGTCTCTGGGGCTGGGAGGGATAACCTGCTCCTGGCTTCCTCCAGCTGTGGGGGGGCCGCCCTAATCCCTTGGCTTTTGGCTGCATCACTCCAGTCTCTGCCTCCATAGTCGCATGGCCTTCCCTCCTTGTCTGTGTCAGTCTCCCCCTGCCCCTCTCCTGCAGGGGTGCTTGTGATGGCACTTAGGGTCCACCTTGGTAAACAAGGATCATCTCCTTATCTCAAGATCCTTAACCTCATCAAATTTGCAACAAAGTTATTCATATCATATAAGACAACATTTGCAGGGTCCAGGGATTAGGACCCGCTATCTCAACATCTGGGGCCCACCATTCTGCCCACTGTGCTGGCTCAGGACTGTGCAACTGTCCCTCTTCCCCCGCATGTCGGGAGACTCCCCTGGTAAGCACCCAGCTTGCTCTTCACACTGCGGGGAAACATGCGCTGAACGCTGACTCAGAGTGGGTTTCGTAGGCTCCTACTCTGCCCGCGCTGTCCTCCCAGCTCCAGTTGTCAATCTTTTAACCACCTCTAAGGGGCTTCTCAGGAAGAGTTCCAAGTCCTCCCTTACCTCCACTGGTAATGCCTGGTTTTGGGTAGCAGACCAGTGGTTTTCTTTTGCAAAACTGTCTTCCCAACTCTGGCCACATAGCGTGAATGGGACTGACTTTTCCCTCCTTCCTAAAGTTGTACTTTGAACAAGATACCTTGCCTAAAACTTACTGGTGGCTTAGGAAATCTTAGTAAGAGGACACAGTGACTGGTGTGGAACCCAGCCTGGCCAATCAGAGCGTTTCACTGCCCTCAGCCAGGCTGAGTGCCGCTAGGATGGGCATGTGACCCCAGTCCCATAAGACTCAGACCTGGAGTTTCGCTAGAGCTATTGCAAAAAAAGGGTCTTTTTCTCTGATAGACTTGACGTTGGGAGGACATCAGCTCACAGCTGCCATGCACTACCACACGGGGGATCGGCCAGAAAATACAGCTAACAAGGGGAAAAGAGAACCAAAGCATGGAGGAGAAATCCAAGATCCAATGACCAACTTTTGAATTCCTGGATTCAACCATGCCTGCAATTATATGTAACCTTGACGTTTTAGTTTCATGAACCATACCTCACCCTTTTTAATTCAAGTTAGTCTGCACCGGGCTTCTGTCAGATTAGGGAGTTCTCACTACCGACACGTTTGCCGTGCAGCTGCCTGCTAAGATTCCACTGCTTGGGTCTAAGCAGAAGACCCAGCCAATGCCATACAGTGTCTAAAGTTAAGTTCCATCCTTCCCCTCAAGGGCTCTCCCCTTGAGTGGGGGAGCCAGGGGCTCAGAAAACAAATGGAGCCGTGCTTCCAGCTTATCTGATGTATGATGGGTTTCCTCATAGCTTTAGCAGCTTCTTTACTCTGACCTTGAAATCTTTTTCTATTGTACATGAGACAGCCAGCTCTAGCTTAGCTCTCCTGATACAGTTGAATCTCCCCTCTGTATGTCTGGGTGTTCAATCAACATTGTTAAAATCACTCTGATTAATTGAAGTCAGAGGAACTTCAATTCTGGCTCCAAGAGGGCTGGTTTGGCCTGGACAATCTTGGAATTCACTTCTTTATGGAATTGTCCAAGTACAGGGATATACTTCTCTGCTAGTGTCATGCAAATAAATGTAAAGTATAACAAGTTGCTCTCTTTGTCTTTTAGGATGTCCAGAATTGCCTCAGGACCTGCTAGGAACTGTGAGGGGTGACACTGTGGGGAAAGCTCAAGGTCTTGTATTCTCTTCCCAGTCTTGACCGCTTGGCACCTTCTGAGTTTGGGCCATCCCTCCACCTGCTTTGGGGTTGACTCCTCATTTCCTGAACAGGTGTGATTTGCATTGGGTTGGGTCTGGTATCTATGTCTCATTATTCCCACACAAGCTCCAGTTGATCACTGCACTCTTGCTTGGCGAGCCTAAACACAGCCTCAGAATCTGTCCCAGTACGAAGCTACATGATTTGTAAGTTTCTCCTAAGTCTTAACATTCTATGATTTGAAGATTTCCAGGGCAGAAAATTGACGCTTTCACTAGAGGTAGGTTTTGAATCCTAATTCAGGAACTTTCCTTCCATTTCATTAGTAGTTGTGACTTTGCCCAGAGATGTGGCAGGAATAGGGACCTTGTATCTTGTTCCAGAATCAGGGTGTCAATAGCAATCTCCAATATTATGAGACGGTAGCTGGCTCTCTTCATAGCAGACAGATATTCCCATAGCTCCATGGAGATTTGGAGGCAAAAAGACTCCAGCAATTAATTCCATTATGCAGTTAATATAATTAGCTGGATTTATGTATGAGGCCTATCATTCGTGACTCAAATTTTTTCATTGTGTTTTCCCCTCTCTTTCCAAAGGTTCCAGTCCCTTAAATTTGTACATTATCTGTGACTGATATATCATTTATCTAGAGAATACAGTTGTCATTCACTTCATTTAATTAGCTTATGGATTCTAAATTATCTGCTACCATAAAATGTGATTTTATACTGCAGATTACAAAGGTTTTCAGAAATTTAATATGCCACTTTTAATTGGTGAAAAGTACCCTAAAGGATTCATAATATTTTTTACTGCACTTGCATTTAGGCTCAAGAGAGAGAGATTGAAGATGTTTAGTAAGAAATAGGATTTGGGTCAGTGAGACTGGTGATGATTTATTTGGAACAAGGCAGATCTGGAGGGATGAAGTCGTAAATACAGCCATCAGCGGACTGTGTTCGCGCAGTGAGACCAGCGAGTTGAAAACTGAACATCTTCTGGTTCTCATATCCCAGTTCGTCATTTTGATGGGCTAACAATGTATTTATGGCATGTGGTTCCAAGTTTGCAGCCATGAGTAAGAATAGCCTATTTTCTTCTCTGCTTTTCCAACCATTAAATCCATAATCTTTTGTGTGTGTGGTATTACCACACCTTCCTTAAATACATTCTTGGCTTTATTGATGCCTCAGCTCAGTTGTACAGCTGGGCGGGTGTTTGTTCAGCAGAAGCTAACGGCTCTTTTTGATCCTTAGACTATGGAAAGGCCTTATGCAGTGAGGTTATGGTCACAGTAAAGAGGCTGGGTTGTTGGGAGCAACTTCAGGGATTCCCATGTTCATCTGTCTCAAGGCACTGCAAGTGAAAGTTTATAAAATGTTACAATGGGCATAAAAAAATCTAGAGCCTTAAAGAGGAGGGTTGGAAAGGGGCAAAGGTCAGGAAATGTGGGTGAGGCCATGAGGTCTCCAGTCTCCTCTGGGATTCTCCCCCTCTCAGGAACAAGCTTCTCATCATCCTGTAAGATCAGCAAGTTATGGAGGCTGAACTCCCATCATGACTTGTGCTTTTAGGTGAAGGTATTGAAGGTCTCTGTTAAAAGCAAATGTGGAACTATTATTAACTTCTTTTTTTTGAGACAGGATCTTGCTCTGTCACCTGGGTAGAGTGCAGTAGCATCAGCCTAGCTCATAGCAACTTCAAACTCCTGGGCTCCATCAATCCTCCTGCCTCAGCCTCCCGAATAGCTGGGACTATAGACTTGTGCCACCATGCCCAGCTAATTTTTCTATTTTTTGTAGAGACACGGCCTCGCTCTTACTCAGGCTGGTCTCCAACTTCTAGCCTCAAGTGATCCTCCTGCCTTGGCTAAGATTATAGGTGTGAGCCACCGTACCTGGCCCATTCTTGACTTTTAATATATTCATAATAATTAATTTCGTTGGTTGAGTTTGGCTAGGAGAATCTGATTATAGTCTGGAAGGTTTTCCTGGGGGAAGAGAAAGAGGGGAAGACTTTGGTGTTGGGATAGGGAAGGGGCCAGGCTCGAGAGGGCCAGAGTGGGGACTGAAAGAGGGAGGGGCAGGAAATAACATTAATAGCAATAATATTATCATAAATATGTCTCAATGCCATGATCATAATCATTCATAACCATAATAATACAAATACCTGCCTTTTTGAGTACCTACTATGTGCCAGGCAGTGTGCTGGGCTCTTCACATGCATGACTTAGTTATGTCAGTCCCCCAATCCTGAGGTGGGTAATAACATAGGGCACGTTTTATAGACAGGCAGTGGGAACTTGGAGATGTGAAGTGACTTACCTGGGATCTCACTGTTGACAGAGTTCGAATTTGCACACAAGTCTGTCTAATTCGAAGGCCCATTGGGCTGACGAGAATCTGGAAGTGCTGTTGAGAAACTGGGAGGTAGTTCTACTCAGGCAGCGCTCAGAGGACAGCTGGGGCTCTCTCCTGCTAACTCCCCCATGGGCCACCTCCTCCTGGGGGCAGGACGCTGCTCTGGGAGAGGAAGGCACAGGGAATGAGAAAGACACAGACTGCGCCTCAGGGGACTGACATAATATTCTAGCTCCTCCTGTTTTCCCTGCTAGAATATCCTCATGCCTTGTTTTCACTGGTACATGTAGGGTGTGTGTTCTCTGTCGCAAGCTTTTTTTCCCAATCTTCAAATACTTCTGCCTTTTTCTAGTACAAAGTCAATGTATGGCCCCGTTTTAGAAAAAATAAGAAATGTAGGTAAGTAAAACAAAGAAAATGAAAAGAATTCATGATCTTACCACACATGGAAGAAAAATCTAGCTGAATATGTCTGTGTGCGTGTGTGCATGTGTGTGTGTGTGTGTGTGTGTGTGTGTGTGTGAGCACTCGTGTGCACATGCAAATGAATTATCCCTGCTTCTGCATTTAACAAGAGGAAATACGGCATGCAGTGGTTTCAATGTCAACCCCTCTGAACCTTCCATTGCCCACCCATAAAAGAGAGCACTTAATAATGCCTTCCTTACGTAATTTTTGTAAGGACTGAATGGAGCAAACTGGCAAAGGACGTAGCAGAGTGACTGCATGTAATAGTGCTCAATAAACACTATCTGCACTTGTCAGCATTATTACTAAGCATCAACATCCTTTAGTGCTATTAATATTAAGTATTTCTACATAGCATCATTTTAGCATGATTATATTATTTTTCATTATGCAAGTAAATATGCTTACTTATAAAACTATAGAGAAACTGATGAACAATAAAACCATCTGTAACCTCACTGATGAAGAAATAACTACTACTAAATTTTCATATACACATTTTCAGCCTCATTATATATATTATGTATATAAAAATGTAAAAAAATGTGAATTTCTGAGCCCATCCAGCACTTGCTATTATATTACCTGATTTTCTCCTCTTAAAAGTATGTTGGGAACATTATCTCATGCAATTACAGGAATTGCTTCACACAAAAAAATTTCATCAGCTAAATAATAGTTCATGGACTAGATTTAACATAATATATTGAAGCCAATTTCCTATTGCAGATGTTTAGGCTGTTCCTAATTTTTTGCTTTTGTAAACAGTGTCGCAGCAAACAATTCTCTAACCAAATCTTTGGGTCTTGTTAGAACAAACTCCTTGAATTGGAATTTCTGGGTCGAAGCATTTGCAGATCTTTAAGGCTGTCAATGAGCAGCAGCAGGTGCTCTCGGGAGACATGGTTTGGTATATGCAGCAAAGTTCTTTGTGCACGAGACAGGGTCTCCCCCGCTGCTCTACAGCAAATTTTGAAGCCCAGCCTGGCTACTGTACTATGCATTGTGCTTCTGGGCCAGTAACCCTCGTGGTCAGCTGAAGAGTAATCAGCAAATGCCCACTCCCCTCTGTGTGTCAGACTAAGGATGGCAGAGGGCATACGTGGAAGAAATAAATGATTAGGATTGACAATGGAAATGTAAACAGAATCATAATTCACGAGCTTTCCCATTGTTCTTTTCTGACTTTAATTCTATAATCATAAAGCAGATATAATCATCTATTCAACTCAACAGACTCTTATTGAACAGCTACTTTGTACAGGGCTGGGAGGTAGGCGCAAAAATAATACTGAATATTTGTACAGTGTTCACACTTGACAAAGTGCTTTCATATGCCAGCACTCAGGAGACCTGATTTCTAGAGTTGCCTCTGCCGTATAATTGAAGTATGACCTCAGGCTGATCTCTCGGCTCCTTGTAAATACCAGGCTAAGAATCCACGCCTCTTCCGTCTGACAGGCTGTGTGTGATGCTCGTGTGAGGTGCTGTAAATGCTCCACAGACTTGCAGACTTCAATAAGCTACAAAAATGGACAGTGGTATTAAAATGTTTTTCAGTTAGACCTAAACTGAAAAAAAAAAAAACCTTGGAGATCACTTAGGGCAGTGACTTTTCCAGCTGTGTTCTGGGAGCCCAGGGGTGTTGCAGGGCTTGGTTCTCCGCTGTCTGCCCAGGCTCCTGACTCTGGACTAGGCTGCTCATGTGTGGCTCTGGGCAAGGTACCTGAACCCCTTTGGAACCTCATCAGTCTTCCCATCTGTAATATGGAAATATGGGTTGTTGGAAGGCTTAGTTAAGTTTATAAGTATACAGTGTTTGGGACCGTGGTAAGGCACATAGCTAATATTGTTGTCATTTTATGGTCCACCCTGGGGGTTTTCCTAGGGTCGGGTTTCACTGAAAATTAAGTTTGAAAAAGACATTGGCTTCCCTAACTGGTTTATTATACAGATGGAAAATTTACAGCCCAGAGAAGCCAGTGGTCGTATGCACACTGAGAATCTGGCAAAAACACACATACACATGCACGCACTCATGCACACAGATGCCGTCATCGTTGTCATCATCATCATCATCACCATCGTCACTGCAGGCCTCTGTGAGCTGAAGCACCCACCCATCACCAGGCCCTGGTGACGACCTGCTCACCTGCTGGTAGATGAACAGAGGACACTTGTGACGGCTGGTTTGTGTGCTGTCCCTGGGGCTTGTGGGGGCCTCAGGAGACCTCACCACCCACGTGTTGAACAGCAAAGCTCTTGTAATTGAGAAACCAATATCCTCTGTGACAGCATTAGTGTTTCCAAATTCCCAACAGATGTTAATCTTTGACGTCTGGGAACGAGGAATTGGAATTCCCCAAATCATAACTTATTCTTAAAATATTTCTGACATTCTTCATACTCTTTAATAATTATTATGAATATCTAAAGACTTTGTTAGATAAATAAGAAATAGTACATTTAATAGTATTTATAGAGAGCTTTACAAAGAATTTATAAAGAATATTTACCTCTAACAAATATTCAAATACTGGAAAGTGCCAGCAAACATTATTGGGTAATATTTGAATAATGTAACATTCAGTTCTCATAGCGGGGTTTGAAAGCACCACACAGATTCAAGAAATTGCCACAGGACTTATTTTGCTTCTAACCCTGTTATTTCTGGGAACTCCACTCGTAGGACTTGAATAAAGTATACTATCCCTAAAAATATATTAATATTTATTTCATTTGCAAGACTGACTCACTATTAGCAGGATACAAGGCCACAAACACACAACTGCAGGCATGACTGGGTGAATTATGACCAGTTCTCTCCTGCATGCTTTGGTCCTGGTTCCTGGAAACGTCCTTAACCTTGAACTCCGCGTGTCAGTGTTTCCTGCTCTTGCTTCCTGCTTGACGTCACTCGATTCCTTCAAACAAGCGATGCCTGCGTTTTGGTTGCTAAGCTTTAGCGCGCACAAGAGGATTATAATACTTTTCCTCATTTTCTCAGAAGTTGGAAAACATAAATTTCCTGAGAAATGCAAGAAAGAAATTCCCACATGGAAGTACTGCACGATACCACCTTCCCAGCCCCACACAACAAGGCTGGAAAAGTCCCATGCATGTGGCTGCGTCTTGCACTGCCAAAGGTTTCAGGCAAAAGGCGAAGGAAGGTGAGCGCCAGGCTGGGACCTGGTGGTAGTGCAGCATCTACCACAAACTCACCTGTGGCTCACAGGGCAAGTCCTAGAACGAGAGGAGGGTATACAAACAGAGGAGGAGTACAAAAGTTTCAAGGCTAGGAGAAACATCCTTTCAAGGTGAGTTTTGGTGGAGTGCCAGCATAGAAGATGACACAAAACGGCAAATGTGGCCACGTGCTCTGTGCCCCTCACCCCTAAGCCCCTGGACAACCAACTGCTACGTGCAAATACTTCCAAGCCAACAGGAATCTGTCATAGGGTGTTCGTTCACTTCTATTTGGTATCTGCCAGTACAGTAGAATCATTTCTTTATATCTGAAGATATCTATATCTGCAGGAAATACATACAAATATATATTTCACACAGATATGTGTGTTTGTGTCTGTTTTTCTTTCTTCATTTCTTTCCTCCTCCCTGCCCGCCTCCCCCCACCCCCACTCTCCCAAGTCAAAAGATCCAAAAGCTCCCTTGGTGGGTTTTCAACAGGAATGAAGGTTCCTTCTTCCTTGTGATTCGCGTGTCAGTTTCATGACCTTCCCCATAAGTCACAGCCCCTGCTCTGACGGTGTTTTCTGCCTAACTGGAAAAACAAATACAGACATGGGAGACATGAAAGAAAATAAAGAAAACTGAGATTCCAGGTCACATGGTTGGCACCAAGCTCAGCTGCTATTGGTGTTTGGAGAGGAAGGAGGCAGTTGGGAGCCAGGGTGTCCCAGGAAGACATCTGGGAGGGAGTGGTAGTTGCTTGCAGGATACGTAGGATTTGGAAAGTTAGCAGAGTAGAGAAGAGGCATCCTAGGGAAATGAGCAGCCTGGCAAAGGAGAGGAGGAGGAGACTGATTGAGTTTAAGAGAAGGGCACACTTAGGGGAAGAAGAGAATCAGGTCAAGGTGGACCAAAGAAGCCAGATGTTAATATCCCAAGGATAGTAATGGATTGGTTTGTTGGTTTATTAATTTAAAATAAATTTTTGGAGGGACATGGTCTCACTCTGTCACCTGGGCTAGAGTGTAGTGGCATCATCTTAGCTCACTGCAAACTCAAACTCTTGGGCTGAAGTGATCCTCCTGCCTCAACCTCCCAAATAGCTAGGACTGCAGGTGCACACCACCAAGCCTGATCTTTTTTAATTAATATTTTTTGCAGAGATGGGGTCTCACTATGTTGCCCAGGCTGGTCTTGAACTCCTGGCAATCCTTCTGCCTCAGCTTCCCAAAGTGCTAGGATTACAGGTGTGAGCCACTGTGCCTAGCTTGTTTATTATTTTTTATTAGGATTTTTAAATTATAAAAGTGACCCATGGGAGAAAATTCAAATAATTCAGAAGGATATAAAGTGAAAATAAAAGTTCCTCCATTTTACCCCTCAGATTCCTAGTCCTGACCATTGTTCTCTTTTAATCTTACACAAGCATATGTATTAAACAAATATCTTTTTTCTTTTTAAGCAAATGGAGTCACACCAAACACACTTTTTTGCTATATGTTCTTTTTACAAAATGAGACAATTTTTTTAAAAAATGTAAACTATTTTCTGTTTCAACAAATAACTCCTTGCCCTTGTATTTAACTACTCCATGGTATTTCATTGTGTGGACATACCAGAGAGTATTTTACCAGCTCTTTATTAAAATCCAGTTATATTGTTTCTAGTTTTCTGTCTTATTAAAAGCAGTGCAATTACTTCCTTATTCCTCTATGGCTACTCCCTTTTTCAAGTTTATCTGTGGAATAAATTCCTATAAGTGGAGTGGACAAGTCACATATGTACATTTTCAAAACTTTGATGGCTATTGGCAAATTACCTGCCAAAGAGACTGTACCAGATTTACATTTCCATTGATGGTTGTAAAATGTTTATTTCCATCTATGGGAAGCACACTAGTTAAGAGATGGGGCTCTGGTGTTGGTCAGCCTGAAATGCATCAGTTCTCCTCCATCTCATTGCTGCGGGACCTTGGGAATGTTATTTAACCAACCTGTTTGTATCTCTGTTTGCTCATTTGAAAATGGGGATCAAAGTAGTATCTATACCATAAGGTCCTTGTAAATATTAAGTGAGATGATGATACATGTAAATACTTAGCCTGTGCCTTGCACAGAGTAAGAACTGAACAAATGCAGCCTTCTATAGCAGACTGATGCCCTGACCCTATAACCCCTTACCCTTATCATTTTAGAGTGTGCTGCCCAATGTCCAACTTCCCACTGTCAGCACCTGCATTTCTTTGCCTTGGGCTTTGCTGGCTGCCAGGGGTTCGTTGCAAGCCAGAAGGGCTAGGGAAGGAATAACCACCTCTCCCCACAACCCCCAGCAGCCTTTGGCTAGTGCCTGATGGATTGGTGTGTAAGTACCCCAGCTCTCTCTCCCCTCACGTGATATAATGCTGAGTGCTCCTGTCTTCTCCCCAGTTCCTTAGTGGCATTAAGCTCCAATGACAAGGGTAACTCACTTATTTTCTTCCCTTCCCTCTCTCTGTCCCCACTCTCTTGCTGCCATTTCCTGGGATCCCTCCCCAGATCAACTACTTCCTCTCAAACACTGGTGTATGTGTGTTAGGGGGAGGTTGCTCTTCTAGGGGTTCCAAATTCAGGCCAAATTTTTAAACTTTGTTATTTTGTTAAGAAAAAAAGATGACAATGTTTTAATTTTTATTTATTTAATTGTGCGTGAGATCGGGCATCTTTTCCTATGTCACTGGCCAAATGTGCTGCTTTTCTCTGCTATCTGCCTGTTCCTGTACTTTGCTCATTTATCTATCGGGTGTTTGTCTTTTCCTTATTGATTTCTAAGAGCTCTTTGTAAATAATAAAAATTAGCCCTTTGTCTATTATGTGATACTGTTTCCCATAGTACTGCTTGGCTTCTGACTTTGTTTAAGACTCTCTCTCCCTCTTGCTCTGGCCATACAGAAGTTTAAAATTTTAATGTAATCAAGGAGAAGATCAGATTTAAAATCACTGTTTCTTTCCATTCATTTACTGCTTTGGTTTTAGTTCTTCCCATAAAAGAAGCAAGTATGATGGATGGGACACTCAAGCAAGAAGCCTTGTCAGAGCACTCTTCTGTATACAGATGACTTATATATAGCGAGAGAGAGTTATAAATTATATATATAATTACACAGACACACTGAAGTTCTAGTATCAATTGCTAATTCTTTCTTCCTAGAAATTATCCATGTGTGACTGCGAAATTCTTTGTTCTGTGTGCATTTCTTTCCTGTTTCATAAAACAAGTTTTGCAGCATCAACATGCTGTTGTGATGCAGCCTGGCCTAGGCGGAAGAAGTCCACCCATATTTAACACCCACAGCAGGGAATTCTCAATTCCTCTGTGCACATCTGCTCGGTGCTCAGTATTGAGAATCAGCAACTGCGTATTTAAAGGCCCATCAGTTTCTCTTCTCTATGTCTGAAGATTCAAGGTTTGTTTTTCCTCTGCCTCCACCGCATCCTGCAAAGCGCCTGCAGCCTAGGTGTGGGCTGTTTGGTTGGTGCTGCAGCATCCAGACCTGCCTTTTTCTAACTTTGCATGTCTGGGAGTCAGGCTAAGCAGCAGGGCTGGGTGGGAGAGGGCTTCCCCTTGCTCAGGCTGCGGAGGGCACGTGCAGCTTCAGGAGCAGAGCTCTGTGGTGGTTCAGGCGTGGATTCTCTGCCTCCGCCTCTGCGCCATTACCGAGTGTCCCCCTTGGCTGCAGATACTTGTTGGGGAGGAAGAGGTTGCTCTTTAACCACTTCGTACCCATTGTAGGGAAGCTAACAGCAGCACATTGGCGGTGCAAGTGGGTGTCCAAAATTTTTTTTTAACAACTTATCTAGGTCACCAATGCAACCAAGCAATATGAAGGCGTTTCTTTCTATTCCTCGAAGATATCAAGCTTATTCCCACTTCAGGGCATATTACTTTCTCTCCTCCTTTCATGTTATTTAAGTCTCTGCTCAAATGTTCCTCCTTGAAGTAGCAGTCCCTGCCCACCCCACCTAAAGAAACCCCTTCTCCCACCAAGCACGCACTGTCATTTTTCTACTTTATTATTTTTGTAAAGCACCTGAAAGTGGGATATTTGTTTGTTTGCCTGCTAGAACATACTCTCCATGAAAACAGAGACTTTGTCCTGGGTGCCTGGCCCCTAACAGACACACAGCGGGTGCTCCAAGTGATTGTCAACAACAGTCTGTGAAATGGAGGGACCCAGGATGGGCAGGGAGAATCAGAGTTGGCCCCGCGGCTGGGAATGGCCTGGGGTCTTATGGACTGTGTGGTCACGCACCCACAGAACAGGCCCCTCCCGATCTTCAGAGAGGACGGAGGAGGCAGCTTAGACTTTGTCCAGGGTGTGACTTGTGTTTCAGATTCCCAAAGAAAAACTACTAATCCCGTGATGTCAAACAGAACTTCCTGCTCTGGGAAGTGGAGCCAGGGAAAAACACAGACACACCAGCAAGGAGGGAGAGTCGTGCGGAGAGGGGACCGGAGGCTATGAAGCCGCTCTTTGAAAGAAGGGGATGCCCAAGGGGAAGGGGTGAATGGCCTTGTGGCCGCCTGCAAAACTCTCCAATGCAGGGGCCGGTTGACATATGACCAGGAGAGGCCTTGTACAACTTAAAAGAAAAGCATGTCCTGGGTGTAATATCTTGTTGTTTAAAGGCAGTGTGGAGGGGGAAAGCGCATGGTGTTCGTCTCATTCTCTCCCTCTGCATTTCAGTCTCTCCCTCTCTCTTTTTCTGTCCCCATTCCTGTCTGTCTGTCTGTCTCGCTCCTGCTGTTGATCTCCCTACTGTGTGTTCTTTGTGTGTTTTCAAGTGCCTGCCTCTCTCTCCCGAGACCCCTTCACTGCGGATGTGTGGACGGGAGATTTTCCGTCGGGGCTGAGCAACAGTGCTTTGCGTGGATTCCATAAAACCTTGCTGAAACCAAATCAGATGGAAGCCAGCCCATAAACCAGGTGAAACAAAAGGGCTTTTGGACTTGAAAAGGTTAGAGAAGACTGCAGGGGCTGCGCACACCGTTCGATCACATTCAAAGCTGGGGTTTTAATTTAGTTTTCCTATTTACCCCGGAGAAGTTCCTCACTGCTCAACTGCTAATGCATTTCCAACTGAAATTTTGTAAATTATATCGGGAAACATTCGCAGCTAGAATAGATTGTGCAGGCTCTCATGATGGCTTCCCGCTGCTGCGTCTGGTGACGCAGGGCTCTCTGGAGCACTGTGTGTGCGGACACACGTCTTGAAGATCTCACAGCTCTGCCCCCCGCTCTGTCCCCTTGGTGAGAGGGTTGAGCTCTCAGGGCCTGGCTAGGGGCAGACCTGCAATTTCCATCTGCCCTACAAGCTGGACCTTGACACTTCCCCTTTGCCATCTTGACAGGCTACCCCCTAAACCTTTCCTGTACTTATTTAATATTAATAAAATCACTTCACACATGTGTCTTCCGAAGTACAGCTCTGACCATGCCGTGCCTCTGCTCCAAAGCCTTCAGTGCTGCCTCACTGCCTACAAAGGAAACTTCCAGAGGTTTGCTTTGGTTTGGTTTTTAGCAAGGCATATAAGGGCATTCAAAATTTTGACTCTGATCCATTTTTCTAATATATGCTGTTTTTCCTCTCTGTGGTTAAAACACATCTCATCAATTCTCACCTCTCTCTGCTTTCACCCTAGACTAAGGCCTCACCTCTCACCTGCACAAATGTGTGGCCTCCTACCTTGCTTCTGCATCTACCCATGTCCCCCCCTCACCCCTACACTTCACCCTCTGAATAAAATCCAACTCCCTTCCAGTGATTTACTGGGCCCTTTGCAATTGTTCTGTAGCTGCTTTTCTCAAACATGCCAGGCTTGTCCCTCCTCCCCACACAGGGCCTCTTACTCACTGCTTCCTCTGCCCGGAACACTCTTTCCCTGGACAGCACAAGGATGCTACCTAAATCCATCCAGCTCTCTGCTCAAACGTCATCACAAGAGGCCTTCCCTGTCCACCTGACTTATGGTGTAAAAGTATTTATTGTTGTCTCTGTGCATGTGGCAGAAAGTGCCTCCTAAACCCAACCTTCCCTTCTCCCTGTTAGTAATAAAACTCCCACGTTTTATCTGTGCAGGTGGCCCCCCAGCTAGAGGCTACATTTCCCAGCTTCCCTTGCAGCTAGATGTGCCCATGTGACTAAGATCAGACCAATGGGATGCGAGCAGGCGTGCGAGGCAGTGCGACCCTCAGGTCAGGTCCTTGAGGGACACTGCCTGCCCTGACCTTCCTTCTTTTTAGCTTTGACCCTATGGGTGGACACATGCCGGGGGCTGGCTGGGCAGGAAGGGAGGAACCTGGGCAAAAGTTTGACTTTGGAGCAAAACCACCCACCCCCCAGATGGCCTACCGACTTGGGTTTTCAGTGAGAGAGAAATAAAACTGTGTTTCTGAAGCCATTATTAGTTTCTGTTAGTGCAGCTGAGCCAGTTTGTGAACTACACCCACAAACTGTCACCTTCAAGAGGGCGGGAATGGCGTCTGTACCCCCAGCACTCCGGCTAGTCGTGCGGTGGGCATGAGTCTCCATTTCTCCCGCCGTGAAATGGGAGTGTGGTCCCCTCCGTTCCCTCAGGAAGACGCAGGAAGGTGAGGGCTGGGCCACGCGGGAAGCCTACCCGTGCCCTGGGGGGAAGGGATGTCATTGTGTGACCAGGACTTGGACTCTTCAGCCTCTCACACCAGAGCTCTGCGCGCCACCGAGTTACTCCCTACGGGGGGCTTCCTTCCAGCTACGGCCCACCCCACGGGCTTGGCCTCCGCTCACGGAGTCACGGTGGGGGTCCGGGCTGCCGGGAGCAGCCAGGCTTAATTCCCCAGGGTGGGACGCAGAGCCGTTCCCGCTCATGCTTCCCTCCAGAGGCAGGCGAGGAAGGCAGCGTGTGCCGGGACAGGGCAGGCCGATTTCTCCAGGCCTGGGTGCCGAAAGCAGCCAGGCCAGCGGGCTGGGAGAGGGAGCTCCTACGCTTACAGCAAACCTCAGTTTCTAATGGGAGTGAACCCCGGGCCCACCGGAGCCACTGCTCACCTCTGCGTGGGCAGCCTCGTCCACGTCTGGGTAAGAGGAAGGGACGTCCTTTATTCACCCACTAGTTCATCTGTCGGTTCAGGAGGTGCAGCCACTCAGAGAGCAGCCAACGCAGTCATTCATCAAGCAGATATTGTGTACCTACTGCACATCCTGCACTGTGCCGTGCACTCTGGAAGGCAAGGAAAAGAGAAGGGAGCGGGCTCGTATTGAGTGCACAGTAGGTTCCAGGTACTAGGCAGCCTTTGCATGCATTTTCTTATTTTATCCTCAGAGCACCCTTACCAGCACACGGCATTCTTACAGATGATAGGGCCAAGGCTCAGAGAGGTTAAGTGACATGCCCAAGGTCACACAGCCAGGAAGAGATGGAACAGGGGCAGGACCCTGGCCTAGCTGGCCCCAAAGACTGTTCTCTTTGTGCAACAAGTTCCTTCCCTCTCATAATGTTCTGATTTCCCTTGAACTTCTTAAGTTTTTGTACTTGAAAGTCTCACTTTAGTCCTGGAAAAACCAGGATAGGGGGGTCCCAGCTCCCAGAGTACTGCCCGGTGGTTTCCCCCAAGCTGATCATTCCAAGAGTCTGTATGGTTTATTTAGATGCCTCCTTGCTGCTAAAGAGCAGGGATCCAGGTCCCAGGGCTTCAGTGGAAGCAGTTACCTTTCCAACAAGAGACATGGGCTACCCATTCAGAGATGACTGAACAGAAAATGCAGTTTCCAGAAACATGTAGACAGATGTGTGCTTGTCTGACATTTGCATGGCATCATGCAACTTACAGCAGTTCATGTGTGTTATCTCATTGATGCTCACACCAAATTGATGAGAATGTACCTCTGCATTGGTTGATACACACACAAACATACATGCACACATCCCTGTGTACCTATTACGTTCACCTAAACATACATCTGTTTCATTCACTACCACCCCCAGCATCAAGCTACACATAATGGGTGCTCGGTAAATATTTGTCAAATGACTGGAAACATTTATGATTTATGTGTTCAGGACTGTGTTGGGATCCGTTGGAAGAGCAACAGAATTGGAAAAAATGGATCTGGCTTAAAATCTCAAGTCTACTGATTTTAAATGAACTCAGACACAGATGCAAACAGCAGCCAGCAGGTAATATCAATCCATGAAAGAGGGAGATTAGACCACAGGCAGTGGGGTCCCCCACTCTATCTAAAGGGGGCAGCCTCTACTCACTTTCAATATTTTCTTCCAAATAGCAAATCTGAACTTGGAGGTGGGGGGAGAAGAAGAGGTCAAGTTTCCTGATTTTTAAATGTCAGAAGCTAATAAAAAACAAAAGCCAAATCAGATAAAAAATATTGTGTGTACCAAATAAAACAGAACTGAGGGCTCTGTTGGGCTCTCTGGCTCCCAAGTTTGCAATCTCTGACCTATAAGCTACGGAAGCTCAAGCACATCACTGGGTCTCCCCCAAGCCTCAGTTTCCTCAGTTTCCCTGTGCTGCTTTTGTCTCTGAAGGGCTGGGAGGCACTCGGGTGAGAGCACACGTAAGATACTATTACTCTGTGCCACCTGGGAGCAGCTCACTCTTAGCATTCTGTAGGAAGTGATCGCTTATGGGTGCACGTAAATTTCCTAAATATGTTTGAAAGTTGTATTGCTTCTCCCACAAGATCAGCTTGTAGCAGGAACACTTTTCTTCTTTTCTGCATTTCAATAGAAGTGTCGACCTGATAATTTTAGGTAGTAATTTATCAATGGCTTTGAAAGGAGTCCTTTTGCTGAAGTCAAAATTCCTCTGAATTTAAAGCACATCCATCCAGTCTATGGCATAAAGGGAAACTTTATAGTTTTAGGAAAGTCTAGCCCCCTGGGTCAGGGGTGGGAGCAGATACGTGCTGGCAGATACATCAGTCAGGGTTCGATCAGAGAAGCAGAGGCCACTAGGACATGTGTGTCTGTGACACGGAGGTGACCTTACACACGAGGGAGCTGGTCAGGCGGTCTCTGCAGGGCTCTCCTCACGCCTGCTGCTGGGGCTTGAGTCGGCAAGGCGGGAGTAGGAAGGGAGGACGGAGGCGGAGAGAACAAGAGCCAGGCTGAGGGGCACCCAGCGAGAGTCCAGGAGGACGGGCTGAGATGTGCGTCAGCTCCTGTGGCCTCTGATCCCAGCAGTGTGGGCGTCCTGTGGCAGCTGGGCTCCTTCTGCCAAGTCCAAGACGCTGAAGGAGGGTCCAGGGAAAGGTGGGACCTTGCAAGGCCAGCTGCTGCCGCCCAGCCAGGTGAGCCAGGGGGTGCTGAGCACATGTGAGAGCTACAAAAGGGCCGCTGCCTCCCTTCCGCCCTCCACATCTCCACAGGAACCTTCTCGATGGCCTACTCTAACTCGAAATCTATGGGGAAGGGGGTTCTGAGAAATCCTAGCTAAACTGACACATTATAAAGCCACCACAGCAGATAAAATGGGATTAGAGCATGTTAAAAGGAAAAAAAAATTTTTTTTTTTTTCATCCCAGTGATGAGACTGGAAGGGTGGTGGCTGGACGCTGGATGTCTGGTTGTTCTAATGACTGGAGTGTCGGGTTTGGGCCCCTCGCCCTATACGAGGGGTCTCCAGCTAGCGGGAGGCAAGGATGGGAGCGAGGGGAGGTGGCCTGAAGGCCGCAACAGTGGCCTGTCCCTGCAGAGCCTTTAAGGAGCTCGAGACTAGGGAGAAGTCCTGGTTCCTGCCCCAGGGTGGGCAACGCAGGGAGAAGAGCCTTGTCGAGCCAGAGATTGGAGCTTCTTGCTCCCCAGAGGCCAGAAGGAGAAACACAAAGAGGTCTTGACAAACAGGGAAGCCTGGTGGGTCAAGTGCATCAGAAAGACTTTGAAGACGAGGTGGTGATGATGTGTAAGGCTTGGTCACCACCTCAAGCAGTCTGTGGTGTGAGAAGGACCAGCAAGCTCACGGTCAATACACAATAGCCCATTTCAGAGATAAGGATCAGTAGGGTGAGAACAATAAAATACACAAAACAAAACAAATAGCCTTTGTGAAGCATTTTGTAATAATCCTCTCCTCAGAAATCCTGGTAGGTCACCTCAGCCCGGCTCCAGCCTCCCTTGGGCGCCCTCAGCAACAGCCTCAGGTCAGGCGCCTGAAGGGGAGGGTGGTCATCGTTGGCTGACGCTGAGCCAGTCGGGTTCCCCCTCTTCCTGGGGAGTTTGACTCAGGAGACACCGAGAGTCAGGAGGGAATCGGGCAGTTAGCCACCGGGCTTGAGGCAGAAAGGTTCCAAGACAGACATGGGAGGCAAATTGTTAGAGGTGGCGGCCATCTTGGACGATTGTTAGAGGCGCCATCTTGGGCCGTCATAGGCTGGCGTGTGGCGGGAGCCATGACTCAAGGGAGCCGGGACAGGGCAGAGAGGGGCAGAGACTGCTGAGAAGGGAAGCTCCCTCCCCAGGGCTCCCCACCCCGAAACATATACCCACTTCAGGGCTTTTCCAGGCCCTATAAAGTAGTTCTCATTCATGGATGCCTCCAGAGCTTTGTATCTTTATATGATAATCCCCACCCCCCTCATTCCCTTTTCTTTCACTAAATGAGAAGAATCTCTGTTACTTGGGCAAAAGCTTCTTGACTAATCAAGGCTACGCTTTTACCTCACCTCATTCTTGTAGCAGCCCTATATGAGACAGATGCCACCAGCATCCTCCTCGGGAAAAGTCAAGTCATGGGGCCAAGGTCAGCCCGTGTGCGGGACAGCCAGGCCTCAAACCCAGGCAGGCGGAATGTGTCTGTGTCTGTCCTCTCAGGGCTGAAGAGGGTAGGGATGCTGACGGGGCTGGAGGGAGGTGACAGCAGAGGCCCGAGGGCTCGCGGGCTCAGGAAGCTGGAACGTCCTCTCAGCTTCTGCTTCTGGGGTGCGTTGGGGCGGGGTGGGGGGTTCACATTCAGCAGCCACATGTGAGAACCTGCCCAGAGGCTCTGGGAATGAGGTGACAATTCTGAACTGATGTTGGGAGCCTTTGGCTCTAGCTCCTGGTTCCTGCCCCTCACTTTCCATGGACCAGGAACAAAGGGGGTCCTCACATCTGCTGAGGGGCTATTCAGAAAGAGTGACACTTAAATACGAGAGCGCCACATGGTCAAATCGGTTCTGAAAGATGCATAAAACACATGGTCTGAGGAAAATCCCCAGGCCCTTCATATCTTCCTCTTAGGACTTATTTTAAGGAATAAATCCGTAACAAAGACAGAAAAATTCTGCATGGAAAAAGCTGTCCAGGAGGCATGCTGTCCCCAGTCGGGGACCCTCTGTCCAGTCTGTAGAATGAGGTCTGAGGTGAGGGTGCCCGGGTACCCACAGTCACTCCCTGGATCAGGGGCGCTGCCAGGCCAGCATGCAGGGTCCCCACCTCCCTGCCCGGGTGTGAAGACTTCCTGCCTGGAATGGGAATGGCTCTTTCCGAAATACCACAAACTGGTGGCTTCAACAACAGAAATTTATCTCCTCCCAGTTCTGGCGGCTGGACGTCCAGCAGTGAGGTGTCGGCAGGGTTGGTTTCTGGCGAGGCCTCTCCCCGTGACCCGCAGTCGGCCGCCTCCTGGCTGTGCCCTCACGTGGTCTTCCCTCCGTGTGAAGCCCCCGGTGTCTCTCTGTGTGTCCTCTTCTGCTAAGGACACTGTCAGATTGAGTTAGGGCTCACCCTCACGGCCTCGTTTTAACCCAATCACTCTTTAGAGGCCCTAGTTCCAAACAAGGTTCCGGTCTTCAGTGTATGAATGTTGAAGGTGACACAGTTCAGCCCCAGCACCAGCCTTCAAGTCTCCCCATTTTTCCAGGAGCACCTCGGGGGCCTCCACATAGAGTGGTGCGGGTGGCTCGCTGTGGGGTGCCGTGGGGCTGAGCGGGGGCGGCCACCATCCCTGCTCTGCTGGCCGAGCCTGTGCCCCGCGTGGAGCTGTGTCTGCCCGGGGAGAGGAGAGGCTTTCCCTTTGCAAAGGTGCCATTGCTCACAAAGCCAAGCACCCATGGGCCCTGCCTGCCCGGGGGACGCCTATTTCTAACTCTAATAAAGACCCCACATAGGCAAGTGGGAACCCAACTTTCCTGTGCCCCCCTCCTGACACCTGTACCCTCTTCCTTTCTCACCATCACCCTGTTTGTTTTCTTTGGTGCACTTACAACAGTCTGTCATGGTGGTCAAATATTTTGTTTTGTGTTTGACCATCTGGCCCCTCTGGAAGGGATCGTGCCTTATTCAGTGTCACAGGCTCGGCCCCTCCCTGGCACAAGGCCTGGCACATGAGTCGATCCACCAGAGGAAGGAAAGTGCCCCACTCGCTAACCCTTCCAAGCCCTTCCCGGCAGACGCTGGGCTCACCTCTGCCCACATGTGCTCCCGGGTCCAGTGAGCTCACCCCAGCAGGAAAGGGCAGCGGGAGAGCCGAGTGGCTTTCCAAGAAATGGGCACAGAGACGGGTTCGCCAGGGGTCAGGCGGCTGCTGGCTGGCGTGAGCCCCGGTGGGTGGAAATGCTGAGGGAGACGGAAAAATGTCCCGAGCAGAGAGGAAGGAGCTGAGTGAGCCTTGGTGCACTTACAGGGGAGAGTGAAAGAAAACACAATGGTCGTGTGAAAGAGCCCAGTCTGGGTAAAATGCCACCGAAGGCGGACCCGGCCTCGGATGAATGGGTCGCGCGCAAGGCCCGGGCGAACCGAGCTGTGTCCCTGTGAGGACAGCCCCTAATACCTGCAAGGCCAGCGTATAAATCACTGCCACGGCTGGGGTGTCCCAGAAGACATTACCCTCCAAGGAAAATCGTTTCCTGACCCACCGGTTCATCTATTTCGGGGTGTTATTTTTGGAGGACTTGCAGGCGTGTAACTCACAAGAGCATCACTTGGGTATTTTTCTTGAAGCCTGGTGAGATCCAGAACCCTCGGAGGCCTCTCCTGCTAAGCATTGCCCCGGCCGGTCACCGCAAGCCCAGAGGAGCATTTTTGAGATTTCCTTTTCATGGCTTACCGGGCCATTGTAAGGCCAGGGTGATATTTTTCCTTGCAGGTGAACATATTCATTTTTTGGGTTGTTGTTAGGTCACACAAAGTTCTACGAAGTGGCCTATTGTTCGGGGTTGGAAGGCTACGGCGCATAAGTAATGACATTCTTATTAGAGCTTTGATGAATGAAACGCAATGATGAAGTTTCTTTTGTTCTTGCCTATGGGGCCCACAATTGTTAATCTATAACTTGCTATATGGATTCAAACTTATTAATCATTTTAAAGCAAAATTCTATTTAATGACTGAAATGGAAAATGAGGCCTGGATGAAATGAAATGTCAATCTGGCCCCATTTTCCTCCGCAGTGGATGCCAACAGGCAGAGTCTCGGGTTTCACCCCCAGAGAGGGCTTGGGGAGCTGCGGTGGGCAAGACAGGGGAAGGCAGGGGGACATCGTGGGTGAGGTGTCACCTCGGCCCCACACACAGGTGTGGACAAGACCCTGTGGCCCCAGGTGAAACCCGGGTCTCTCCAGGTTGGTGTTAGCGGCTGCTCCCTGGGAGGGCGGCCTTCCTCCGTGTCCCGCCCCGGTTTGCTGTCAGCACTAGAAAGCTGGGCTGGATCTGGCTGGAGTTCACCACGAGAATTCTAATTTCTTAAATTTATAGAGCACTTTAGGATCCATGAAATCTTTTTATAGCCATGGGTTCATTTAACCTCATGGCGTTCTAGGGAGGGAAGCAGGACTGGATTTCTCATCCCCATTAGATGGCTGAGCAGACTGAGGAACAGAGAAGCAAGGTGACTGGCCAGATCACCGAGGGAGGGCCCCAGCACAGGGCCCCTAACCTGCAGTCCAGGGCCCCTTCCCCAGTGCCCCAAAGAGTGCCTGGCACATAGTAGGTGCTCAGTAAATATTTGATAAGCGAATGAGTGGATGAAGGCAAGAAAGGATCGTGCCTTATTCAGTGTCACAGGCTCGGCCCCTCCCTAGCACAGGGCCTGGCACATGAGTTGATCCACCAGAGGAAGAAAAATGCCCCGCTAACCCTTCCAAGCCCTTCCTGGCAGGCCCTGGGCTCACCTCTGCCCACATGTGCTCCCGGGTCCAGTGAGCTCACCCCAGCAGGAAAGGGCAGTGGGAGAGCTGAGTGGCTTTCCAAGAAATGGGCACAGAGACGGGTTTGCCAGGGGTCAGGCGGCTGCCACCTCACATGAACCCCGGTGGGTAGAAAGCAATGAAGCCACCTACCTCAGGGCTGAGGCCCTCCCATCTCCAGAGACCACCTCATATCCCTTCTCTGGACCCTCAAGACCCTCCCTGGCTCTTTCCTCTCTGGGAGTTCCCGTGTGCCAGGACCGAGGGGTCCTGCTTAGGGAGCAGGGTCAGCACCTGTCGCCCGCAGCCTGGCCTGGGAGGACAGCACTCTGGTTGGGGCCACATCCCATCTCCTGCTTCCCAGACATTCTTTGCTCTAGCTTCTCAAGAAAAATTCAGCAAGATATTGTTTTTTTTAAAAAAAAATCAAGTCAATTAATTAATTCAATTATTCTGCAAACATTATCTGAGCAGCACCTCTGTGGCGGCCCCGCACTAGGCTCTGCAGGTGCCGCAGGGAATAAGCCAGGTCACCCTCCCATGTGCGGGGCCTCTGAGGGCTCAGAGGAGAGAGCTGTGGCTGCCAGCAAGCCCTGTCCCTTTCCCCAGGGTCCCAGTGGCCTACTGTCCCGTACCCGTAAGTTTAGTGGGGTAACACAATGACAGCCATTTATTTTATTATCTTTCTCGGTTCTGGGGTTGACTGTGTGTAAGTAGGCGGCTCTTGCCTGGAGCCTCCACACGCAATTAGAGTCAGGTGGTGGCTCGAGTCACCTCAAAGGCCGCCCAGCTCTCGTGTCTGGTGGTCACCCTGGCTGTCGGGCAGACCCTACGGGGCTCTCCGTGTGGCCGGGGCTTCCTCGCGGCGTGGCGAGTAGGTTCCAAGCTGGGTATCCCCAAAGAGGAAGTGGAGGCTGTGTCACCTTCTAGGACCTGGGAAGTCACTTAGGTGACTGCTGCCATATTCTATTGACTGAAGCAATCACGGAGACCCTCTCAGGTATAATAGGAAGGGACAGAGATTCCACTTCTTGACGGGGGAGTGGCAAGGCCCCGCTGTAAGAAGAGCATGTAGGATGGAAGAAGTTGTGTGGCTATTTAAGACAATCCAATCCGCCACACTCAAAGACCAAGGTCCCTCCTCCTCCCTCCCTCCCT
The DNA here is from genome assembly GCF_020740605.2 of Lemur catta. Lineage (NCBI taxonomy): Eukaryota > Metazoa > Chordata > Mammalia > Primates > Lemuridae > Lemur > Lemur catta. Next base: position 7,072,913 of record NC_059147.1, on the reverse strand, counting down.
TCCTTTGTTCCTTCCTTCCTGCCTGCCTGCCTTCCTGCTTATTCCAGCCCTTGCCAAGCCCGGGCTGGGTGGGAGAGGGCTCTTGTTCACCCAGTTTTCTGAGACAGCAGCCAGGTCAGCCCATGGGCTGGGAGCCACGGTGACCCTGGCCCCTCGCTGACCAGTCAGAGTGAGAGGAACAACAAGGCCCCGCCCTCCCGGCCTGGTTGCTGGAATGAACTGGGTTGGCAGAAGCCACAGAATATTTAGAGTCTGGCACCTGGGTGTGAATCCCAGCTCCTCCCTTCCTAGCTTCCTGCCTTCAGGACAACAACAGCAATCCTGAGTATTTACCAGGGGTCCTGGCAAAAGCTTTACATGTTTATGTTCCTACTTAAACCTCAGGACAACCCAGTACCCAATAGGTGGGAACCATTATGCCCTTTTGGTAGATTAAGAAACTGAGGCTCAGAGAGGTTACATCGCTCGCCTGAAGTCACACAGCTGAGTGGAAGAGATGGGCCTGTCTGCATTACAGCCCCTGACCATGGACTTCACCACAGGGACATTCGGTCTTCTCATCCAGGACTGCTGGGATTACTACACCGGCCAGGCTCCTCTGGGAGTGACAATGGAGAAGTCACATGCGAAGAGATCACAGCAGATGTTGGTTGGGACAGCCCAGCTCCCTGCCGGATGTGAGGGGGAAGCTGAGATTTCCAGCAGAGCCGAGGCCCCAGCAATTTCCAGATGTTTCGCCTGTTCCCTCCCCTTGTCCACCCTGCTCCCTGCAGCAGCCTCCATCCCTCTGTCCTCTGTCCTCTGTCCCCTGGGCTTCCCAGACCAGCGGGGCTTGCAGGCTCCTCACTGCCCAGCAGCTGCCGAAACAGCCTAGGAAGGGCGACAGAGTTCAGGGACGCGCCCTGCTGAGAGAGCCACATTTGCAAGTCCCCGACCACCCGGACTCCTTGCTTTAGGTGACCATCAGCTCAGCACTCTCCACCCACCCCTTCAGCCTGCCTCACCTCTTCCCCTCCCCGGGCTACTCAGGACACACTGAACTTTCTCTTTGCCAGTCTTCAAACCTTTCAAGCTCTTCTCCCCTCTGGGCTTTTACACTTGAACTTCCCTCTGCTCCTCCACCTGCCCCCAGCACCAGTCGTCTTTTACATGGCTCTCTCTGCTTTCATATCACCTCCTCCAAGCAGCCCTCCTTGACTACCTAAGGTAGCCACCCTTACTCCAGCTCTTTCTATCTCTTTGCTTTATTTTCCTTCATGGCTTATTTTTATTACCACCTGAAAGTATGTTTTTATTATGTTTGTGTCTACCTCCCCCACCAGAACTCTCAGGGCAGGGACAGTGGCTGTCTAGTTCACACCTGTGCGTCCAGCCTCAGGAACATTGCTGGAACACGGTAGGATCCCAGTAAATACTGCCGAATACACAAATGAATGAATGAAACGCTCCCTCTGGAAACTAAGGTTGCGTAAAGGAAGCCAGAACTGCTGCAGTCAGTTGTCTGAGAGTAGGGGCAGGGACGGGTGGGTAAGGAATTGGTAGGGGACAGCCTGGCGATGAGGACTCACCCAGAGCTGGATGGCCACAGCTGGCTTCATCTACTGCTGATGCCAGAGTCAGTCCCCAGCTGAGGGAGACTCACAGGGGTCAAGGGATGAGGAGTCAGACCTAGGTTTTGCATCCCAGTTCTGCAACTTTCTAGCTTTCTGCCGCTGGAAGTTAATTAACTACTCCCAGCCTCAGTTTCTCTTTCTGTAAAGTAGCATGAAAAATATGATAGCTCTTGAGAGGATTAAACAGCAAGGTGCACGTAACACTCTCGCGCTCAGTCAACGTGCATTTCTCAGAGGTGAGCATTGTATCCGCGGCCTCTCCCCTCTGGAAAAGCATTAATGCAGCCCAAAACCACGGCCTCATCTCTACCCGATGGTGTGGATTTGCTCAGCAGAATATGCTTTTTTTTCTTTTCATATTTTACAGGAGTTTTCTTGCCTGCAGCTAAAAGCAAAAGGCCCGGCTTGGAACACCTGGGCAGCGTCTTTGCTCTGCCGCGTGGCCTTGGACCCAGCATTTTGCATTTCCTAGGCTGCGCTCATCCGTGCTGAGACTAACAGGGGTCCTCCCCGCCCCCATACACATCGTGTTGCTCTGAGAATCAGATATTTAGTCTTTTATATTTAAAATTCTGTATCTTTCACAGGATCTTAATTTTATGTTTATTTCCACAAAATATAAAATTGCTTTATACATATATCTTAATATTTATGAGTTGACATATATTTCATAGATTATTGTATCTACTTCTGGGATCTCAGATATGTATATGCAGAGGGATCGTGGAATATGGCAGTGAAGAGAGGGGACCATGGAATTAGAAAATATAATTTCGGGTCCCAGCTCTGTCATTTACTAGGTATGATCTTGAGCAAGTCTGTTACCTTCTCTCCACCGTAGGTTTCATCATCTTAAAATGGAAAGCAACAGGACCTACCTCGTAGGTTTGTTTTGAAGAGTAAGCGGACAAAAAATGTACAAAGTTGCACATCAGTGCTCGTAGCAACGTTACGCACAGTATCCAAAGGCGGAGACGAGCCCAGTGTCCATCAGTGGATGGATGGATGAACAAAATATGGCACATGTGTCCAAAGGAATACTATTCAGCCCTAAAAAAGAAGAAAATTCTGGCACATGCTGTAACATGGATGAAACTTGATGACATTATGCTAACTTAAATGAGCCAGTGACAAAAAGACAGATATCATTGATTCCACTTACATGAAGTCCCTAGAGTAGTCCAATTCACAGAGACAGAAAGCAGAGTGCTGGCTGCCAGGCAAGGGGGAAGGGAGAAAGAGGAACTGTTGTCTCACGAGCACAGAGTTTCAGTTTTACAAGATGACGAGAGTTCTGTGGATGGATGGTGGTGACAGTTGCTCAACAATATTAATGTGCTTAATGCCACTAAACTATATGCTTAAAAATGGTTAGAATTATAAATTTTATGCAATGTGTATTTTACCACACCAAAATGTATACAAAATAAATTTAAAAAAAACATATAAAGTACTTGCCATGGTACCTGGCACAATGGGTGTTAGGTTTTAAAGAAAAATACACAAATAAAATAAGACATGCTTTGCAGGAATGGGTGATGTCAAACGATTTATAACCTGTAATGCGCCATCCAAATACAGGGCATGCTCACCATAATTCACCTGCAAAGGTGAATTCTAGCAGTTTTGGTGGATCCAACCCAGTGTGACAGTCAGTCATTTCTGAGACAGCTTCCTCTTCCACCACCTCCCCGCATATCAGCTGCTCAGTCTCTCCGGAGACCCATCCAGACGGGTGTTTGGGCAATCCACTGTGAACAGGAAACCAGAAGCAAATCACCCTCTAACTTGTTGGTCTAGTGAGTCTAGGTCTTCATGATTCGTAACTTGGTGAATGTTGTGTTTCAAAGCGAGGTGCAGCAGCGTGTGGTTTTGGTGGTGTGGGAGAGGGGCTTGTATGAGCAGGGAAACCTGGGTAATGCAGCCCCCCCACCCAGGGCTCGCAGCCGCCCCAGTGCTACTGCGGATCCCAGTGGCCCAGCTGGGACCACATTTCAAGTCCTGTGTCCACTGGAGGGAAAGTGGCCTGGGCTCTTCGGCCAGCTTAAGGGAGATGAGAATTCTCTTATTTTTAAAAGATGTTATCCTCACTGGCGTTGGGAGGATGCTGCCACATCCACACTGGAGGAGTTGCTCAGGCTCAAGGAGTGTCCCTGGGGTTTCATATCTTCCTTCTCTTCTTCTCTGGCACAGCCTACAGCTGCGGGACAGGGGACATGGGTCCTATTCTGCCACTAAGATCCCGGGAGCCTGCAGGAACTCATCCGTCCTGCACCTCGGTTCCCATGTGCGAAACTGGTATTCGTCGTTCAGGTGCGAGGTGCGTAGGGGGAGAAGAAGAAGGTGCTGGGGATGAGGAGGGCTTTGGGGTGAGAGTCAGGGTGATCCTGGCCACTGGCTTCTCCCGTTCTTTGCTTTAGACTTCGCTTTGGCTAGAGAGGATGAATAGCAAGGCAGGCAAGAGCATCAGCTCTGGAACCAGAGGGCCTGAGTTCGAAATCCCAGCCACTGACTGACCTCAGTTTCCCCATCTGCAAAACAGAGATTAAAAACCAATCCTGCCTACCTCAGGGTGTTACTTTCAGGATTGGTCATATTAATTTTTGTTAATCAGCCAGCACAGTGCCTGATACCTAGGAAGCAACAGGCAACAGCAGTTTCCTTGTCCCCGTTGCATTTGACAGAGGGCTTGGCTTGGCTTGCTGGAGGGCTCTCTCCCCACTGAAAGTATGTGGCTCTGGGATGTGGCCAACTAGAAACACGGATCTAATGGGCTGGTTGAGATTGGGTGGAAAAGAGATTGTGAAACAATGATCAACACAGAAGCTGCCTTGGAGATTTTCTAAAAGGTTCTCCGATTCCTGTCATTAACTTCCATGATGTGAGGGCAGAAATCAAATTCATGTGTCAGGAGGGGATGCCGCTGTGGAGGGCAAGAAAAATGGGCTTTAATGTCAAACGGTCTTGAGTTCAGATCGACTCTCCAGCTGTGTGGCTTTGGAAAAGTTGTTTAACCTCTCTGGGTCTCGGTTTCTGTATCCATATCATGTGAGTAGCAATCCTTTCCTTTTAGGGTTCTTGTGAGAATTAAATGAGATGATATAAGTAAGTATCTAGCACAACCCCGCTGTCTTAAATTAAATAGGCCCACAAAATTTTGCTGCTCCTCCTACCAAGAGGTGGAATTTATTTTCCCATCTCTGAATATGGGCTGGCCTTCTGGCTGGCATTGACCAATAGAACGCAGTGAAAATGATGTCACGTGACTTTGGAAGTGAGGCTTTAAAGGGAGATGCAACTTCCACCCTGGCCCTCTTGGAACGCTGCCCGGAGACTGCCAGTGAGGAAGCTGGTCTAGCGTCTGGAGCATGAGAGGCCACACAGCGGTGAACCTGGGTGCCAGCCACATGCCCCACTCAGCTCCTACACAGCGAGTGAGGCTATCTCGGCACCTTCCTGCCCAGCTGACCTTGCAGCTGAGACAAGCAGAAAATCACCCAGCCAACTTACACAGTTGCAAGAGACAATCAACTATTGTTGCTTTAAGACATCAAGTTTTGGGGCTGGTGTGTTACATAGCAAACGTTACCCGAAAGGGTCCTCAGTGCAGACTGGTTGAATTGAGTAACAGCAGAGTGAAAGCCCTTTGAAAAATACAGCATATGCTTTTAAGCAGGAGCTGCTATTGTTATTCATACTGACTAGTTATAATAATACAATATGAGGTAAAAATATAACAGTCATTGCTGTTTGATGACTTTTTATTTCCTGTCTCCTGGGAGAAGATTACAGTCAGTTGGATCAGGCTTTGACAGGCTCAAATAAGCAGCTACCTTCTTTGCAAACAAACATTTTAAATCTCTGTTTTTTCCTGTCTGTAATAGCTCTGCATCGCCTCATTCGGCCACCTGGGATGGTGCCATGGCTCCTATTAATATTGCCATACGTGGCGGCATTGCCCTTGAGTGCCACGCTCTCAGCTGCCTGTGTGGGGCACGGAGCCTATTTTTAGTGTTTTACATCTATAATTATGTATGTTTCACTGCCTCTCAAATGCATATTTGCTCTGGGGAGAGGTTATGCTTATGTAATCTCAGTTATTTTTGATAGGGCAAAATGTGTTATGCCGACCTGCTAAGTCTCATTCAACCAGAGAAAACAGTTCCTCTGTGTCTGCCTCACTCACACTCCCATGGAAGCAGGGTGATATTTAAACCAGCTTAACTTTGGGAGGCCGAGGAGGGAGGACTCCTCGACACCAGGAGTTCGAGACCAGCCTGAGCAAAAGAAAAACCTCATCTCTACAAAAAAAATAGAAAAAGTAGCTGGGCATGGTGGCGTGCGCCTGTCGTCCCAGCTACTTGGGAGGCTGAGGCAGGAGGATCACTTGAGCTCAAGAGTTTGAGGTTGCTGTGAGCTATGATGACGCCACTGCACTCTAGCCTGGACAACAGAGTGAGATCCTGGCTCAAAAATAAATAAATAAAATAAAATAAAAACATAAAAAATAAAAGTTTAAATACTGGGAAAGCATGGTCATGGCCAAAGCAGAATGGAACCAGCCTAATTATATCACACTGGTGTTTATGGGGTAGATATCAGTTTTGCCCTTAAGGGCCGATTCAGTCTATGAATCTATTTGTGATTTTTACAAATTAAAGTTCCCTTTGAGGAAACTAATCAACTGGGAAGAGGAGCTTGGTATAACTCTGGTCTTAACAGGATGGCATCAACCTTGCTGACTGCCTGCATCAATTTCCCAGGGTGTCCTGCCCTTGGCCAAGAAGTTTCTACAGTGGAGTTTTCTACCCCAGAAGAAAGAACTGACAAAGTCAAGGCCAAGTGGGTGGGCCCCAGTGACAGAGATCTGGGGGCCCGAGAGTAGCAGATGGAGCAGGGAGCCTGGGGAGCGCCCCACTTCTTGGCAGACCAGAAGAGGTTGGGGCAGCATCCACTGGGCTCGGAGCTGCAGAGGTCCAGGCAAGGAAATGGGTAGGGGACAGGGTGGCCGAGCAGCTGGCAGCAGGAACAAGCAGATAATTGACAGGGTCCTGGCCTGGAGAAACCAGGAGAGCAGAGATGCCCCAGGACAGGTGGTTCTGCCTAGGGAAAACACACAATCTTTCACTCGTTCACCTACTCATTCATTCATTCAGCAGACATAGAGGAAGTATCTACTGCTAAGCAGGTACTGTCCTAGTTGCTAGGGAAACAGATAAAAATTTCCAGCTTGTTTACATGACATTTGTTTTTCCCTATGTATTAAAATGTTTAAGTAGAAAACTTAGAAAATACAGAAAAGAATGAAGAAGAAAATAAGTCTTCTGGATTCTCATCACTTAGAAATAACCCTTGTTAATATCTGGTACATATCCTTATTATTATTTGTGCATGATATATATTGTTTTAACCTCAGAATGAGATCATATCATATAAACTATTTTTCGCTCAGTATTATATTTCCAGAAGTTTCTTATACCTCCGATATCGTTTGTGAATATGACTTTTGATGGATGCAGAGAATCCTGTTTTGAGAACGTGCAGTGAATTATTTAATGGCCCCCAATGGTTTTGTCATAAATGTTGTCTCCAAATAAAGAATTTTACATCCTCCTAAAATTGTCATTTATATGCCCTAAAAACATACCAGCTAGTACTTTTATGAAAAATGAAAAGGATCTAGACAGAAAATGAAAATGAGAGAGTGGAGGTCTCTCCTACTTAAGAAGGACATCAGAACATAAATGAGTGAAAATTATAGTATCATATCAAATAACCCTCAATTTACTCAAATTTGCACAAAATTTTCAGAACTTCTGTGCTTCTCATACATTATTTTAACTACTATAACTAGCAAAATGATAATAACAGGTATTGGCAAGAGTGCAGAGAAATGAGCCCTTACATATTTCTGATGAGAGTTCAAATTCCATTGTGTTGAAAGATTTTAAAATGCTCTAATCCAGCACTTCACCTTCTAAGAATTCATTTTAAGGGATTAATATTAAAGATGTGTACAGAAATTTATGAGAAGTAATGTTTATATCAGCATTATTTTTGTGCTTAATACATAGTAACTTCTAAAAATGGAAGCTATAATTACCAGTATCATCATCAATTCCTTTTCCAGCCCCATCTGGGTTTTAGAATAAGAATATTATAATTAATATATTTTTACATTGTGTGCCATATCTTTCCAGAATTATTTTTTGACACTTGCATTGTTTTATAATCATGTTAACTGCAGTTATTGAGAAATTAAGTTTTTTGGTTCTCTGTTTGGCAATGTTTCTTTTATGCTGCTTTTCCTCATATCTGAATTATTTATTTTGCTTCATTTTTCAGCCACCTGGAGTAGTTCTTTGATTTTTTTTTTCGAGAAAGTAATAGCCATGGCATATGGTGTGAATCCTTCCACATAAGATTCCCCATGCACAAGAACAGCAGCTTGGCTACATAAATACAAGCCTTAGTTCTCAATCCCACTCCTTTGGAAGTCTTTAGATCTTGATACATTTTATTCTAGAATTTGCTAAGAAATGCTGCCTAATATAATTTCTTCTTTCCTTCTTTGGTAGGTAATTTGAGAATTTTTCCCCCAAAGGACTAAATGTTAACAGGATTTTAAAAATTTATTCTTTAAAAAAAATTTTTTTAAATATCAGAATATTACAGGGGTACAAATGGTTTAATTATATAAATTGCTTTTGTACTATGTGAGTCAAAGCTGTAAGTGTGCCCATTCTCCAGATAGTGTGCATCATACTCTTTAGGTGTGAATTTACCCATTCCCTTCTCACCGTTCCTACCAGCTTGATTTCTGATGAATGTTATTTCCATATGTGCACATAAATGTTGACAGATCAATTAGTTCTAATTTAATTGTCAGTGCACCTGGTGTGTTTTTCCATCCTTGTGATATGTCACTTAGAAGAAAGGTCTCCAGTTCCATCCAGGTTAATACAAGAGGTATTAGTTCACCATTTTTTATGGCTTAGTAGTACTCCATGGTATACATATACCACGTTTTATTAATCCACTCATGTATTGATGGGCATTTAGGTTGTTTCCACATCTTTGCAATTTTGAATTGTGCTGTTATAAACATTTGAGTGCAGGTGGCTTTTTCATTCCTTTCAGTAAATACCCAGGAGTGGGATTGCTGGATCAAATGGTCGTTCTACTTTTAGTTCTTTGAGGTAGCTCCATATTCCTTTCCATAGAGATTGTACTGATTTGCAGACCCACCAGCAGTGTTGTTTTGGGACTTTTTGATAAAAGCCATTCTCACTGAAGTTAGATGATATCTCATTGTGGTTTTGATTTGCATTTCCCCGGTGATTAGAGATGTTGAGCATTTTTTCATATGTTTGTTGGCCATTAGTCTGTCTTCTTTTGAAAAATTTGTGTTCATGTCTTTCGCCCACTTTTTCATGGGGTTGTTGGATTTTTTCTTGCTGATATGCCTCACTTCTTTATAGATTCTAGTTATCAGCCTTTTATTGGATGTATAGTATGCAAATATTTTCTCTCATTCATTAGGTTGTCTATTTGTTCTAATGATTGCTTCCTTGGCTGTCCTTGGCTTTTTAATTTGATCAGGTCCCATTTATTTATTTTTGTTATTGCTGTGATTGCTTTTTGGGTCTTCTTCATTAATTATTTGCCTAGGCTGATGTCTATAAGAGTTTTTACAACATTTTCTTTTAGAATTCTTATGGTTTCATGCCTTAGGTTTAAATCTGTTATTCACCGTGAGTTGATTTTTTTTTAATCTATACTATAAGGCTATAGTAATCAAAACTTACACAAGAACAGAGACATAGACCAATGGATCAGAACAGAGAACACAGACATAAAATCATCCTTATATTGCCATCTGATCTTTGACAAAGCAGACAAAAATATACACTGGAGAAAAGAATCCCTATTCAATGAACGGTGCTGAGAAAATTGGATAGCCACATGTAGAAGACTGAAACAGGATCCACACCCCTCACCACTCACAAACATTTATTCTTGAAATTCAAACATTTTATCCATGTATATCTCAAGGAACTCTTACAGGGGTAAGCAAATCTTTTCTCAGCGGACCATATGGCTTTGCAAGCCATAGGGTCTCTGTTGCAAGCATGCAACTCTGCCGTTGAGGCAAGAAAGCTGCCTGAGACCATGTATAAATGAGCAGGTATGGCTGCATTCCAATAAAACTTTATTCACAAAAGCAGTTGAACAACACACAGGATATAGTTTTCCTTTAGATTCTAAAGGCACAAATCTTTCTTTAGCTCAGGAAAATTTTCCATTGTACGTTGAATTATTTTTTTCTTCCATTTGCTCTGTTGTTACCATTAAAACCTCTTACATAGCTAGTTGATCCCTGGCATGTAGCTATCTTTCCTTATTTCTCTCTCTCTTTTCTTCCCTCTTTCTCTCTTTTCTCATTATCTTCACTTCTTGTCTTCTTTCACTGATTTCTGGGATAGTTCCTTGAGCTCATTTCTAAATTTTCAGATTCTGTTTTCTGCTCTACTAAATCTGCTCTCTGTTGCCTTAGTAGCACTAGCAAATCTCCATGATTATGCTTTTCACTGGGAAACTATCTTTCTGGATTTCAGTGATTCCCATTAAAAGAAGCAAAATCTCTAATCTTAGGAGAAATATCAAACTAGAGATTATTTTAATTTTTGTGTATTGGTATAGCTTTACAACATGAGAGAATGTTTTGATTTCTTAAAGTAAGTCCCATTTTTAAAATCATAGAAACTTTTTGTCTGCCTGTTAAATTTTCCTTTGTTATACATATTTGCAGAAAGGAGAGTGTCTATCCACTATTAGTACTTGAGAATGATTCTGGTGGGAACTTATTTAAATATTTTACTCTCAGAAGGAAAAAGAACTTCCTGGTGTATTCTACAGTTTTATCTTTCTAGTTTGGAGGTCCGATTGACTGTGAAGAGCTGGAAGTGAGCCTCTTGGTAGGTAAACATGCAGTGTGGAAATGCACCTTTTCCTGTCAGCTTCCTTTCACCCCGTGCAGGCATCGGGGCCGCCGCACCTGAAGTCATCTGCAGGGCTGAGCTTTGATCTTGCCACTGCACCCTCCTCTGGTCATCCTCACCTCTATCTTCCCAGTGACAGTTCCATTTGCTCTCACAGGGCAGAAAAGTTTACTGTTTTTCTGCTATGACTGCAGTAACAGCCCCAAATCAGAGCACCAAATCCCTCTCTCAGGGGAACAAGTGCCCTCACTATGAGTCCCCTCAGCAGCACCTGTTCATTCCTTCCTGCTCTATTTATGCCTGTGGGGTCCAGGTGTGAATGGTGCTCTTGGCTATTTCCTATGTGGGGGCAGTGAGATAATTGCTAAAATCCTTTAATTTGCCCCATACCAGCTACTCCATCTTAATAAACAGCACACCCTTAAGTTTGAGGGCATTTTGTGACCCGTGTGGAATCTCTTGCACCTCTGATTGGCCCTTCCCGTGCCTGCATGGGATTGCAGCCTTCCTCATCCTTCACCTCAACCACCCTGCTTCTCCATCACTTGTTTAAGAAAGAATTATTCAAGTTTCTAGGTTGTCCATGGCCTATTTTCTTGTCCTGGTAGAGTTTTTCTCTCTCTCTTTTTCTTTCTTTCCTTCCTTCCTTCCTTCCTTCCTTCCTTCCTTCCTTCCTTCCCTCCCTCCCTCCCTCCCTCTCTCCTTCCTTCCTTCCTTCCTTCCTTCCTTCCTTCCTTCCTTCCTTCCTTCCTTCCTTCCTTCCTTCCTTCCTTCCTTCCTTCCTTTCTTTCTTTCTTTCTTTCTTTCTTTCTTTCTTTCTTTCTTTCTTTCTTTCTTTATCTCTCTTCCTTCCTTTCTTTTTCTTTTCTTCTTTTCTTTTCTTTTTGTTTCATTTTAATATATTTGACCATAATAAAGTTTGGCAAGAAAAGCCAATTAAACGGATAAACTCAGATTGCTCTCTAGAAATGGAAGCCACAGTTTCTTCTTGATTCCTTCTTACAACTTGAATGAACACTCTTGGAAACTTTACTTTTGTTTCTTGCAGTAACTCAATTCTATTGGAAGGTACCCGTGGCCCCGTTGTTCTGAACTGTTCTGTGTTCTCATACGTGCTGTGATTTTTCTTTGTTGTCTTCTCTCCGTTTGTGCGCTGCTAGGCCTTCTGTTGGAGCCTGTGTGGGTACCTATGCGAATCATTCGGGCTGGGATGGTCAGATGGGTGGATTGAATGGAGATTTATTTGGCTGATCCAAAGATCCAGAAGCTGAAGGAAGGGGACACGGGGACAGGACAGGTGAGGAAGTCAGAGCGGGAGGTAGTGGGAGCAGGGAGTTGGGACTCCTTGCTCACAGTTCCTTTTCCATGCTTGGTGTTTGTATCAGGGGTCTTTCTTTTGCAAATGGCACAAAGCCCAACTCAGACCGGGTTAAGTGAGGAAAGGACAACTTGAAATCCACCAAGGGTTTCAAGTGAAGCTATATTCAGAGTACAAACACCATCCTTGAGAATCCACTTCCTTTACAGCTTGGTTCTGCTTTCTGCTGTGTTACCTTCATTGTCAAGTTCACACAGTGGCCCCTAAAACTTCTGGGTGATAAAGAAGCTACCACAGCTCCAGCCTCACATCCCCCCAGCTCAACTCCAACAGCATAGGGCTTGGGTCTTTCCCTTGGTTTCCACTAAACATATTTTTAAAAAACAGCTTTATTGAGATATAATTCACATACTGTGCAATTTACCCACTTAATGTGTAAAATTCAGTGGTTTTAGTTTATTCACAAAATTGTGTAACCATCAGCACAATTTTAACTCATTTTCATCACCTAAAAAAGAAACCCATACCCATTAGCAGTCACTCCCCACTTTCCGCTCTCCCCAGCCCCAGGCAGCCACTAAGCTACTTTCCATGTCTACGGATTTGCCTTCTCTGGCTACTTCATACAGCGTGCAGTCTTTCGTGACCGGCCTCTTTCACTCAGTATGGTGTTTAAGAGATTCGTCCGTGTCGTAGCACGTATCAGAATTTCATTCCTTTTGATGGTTGAATAATATCCCAGTGTATGGATACACCATATTTTGTTTATGCATTCATCAGTTGAAAGATATTTGAGTTGTTTCCATCTTTTGTCTATTATAACTCTGCTATGAACATTTGTGTACCTTGTGTGAACACTTGGTTTAATTTCTTTGGGGTGCACGGCTGGGTTATGTAAGAACCCTATATTTAAACCTTTGAGAAGTTGCCTGACCATTTTCCAAAGCAGCTAAGTGATTTACGCTCCGACCAGCAGTGTACAAGGGTTCCAGTTTCTCCACATTCTTGCCAATCTTGTCACGATCTCTCTTTTTGACTGTAGCCATCCTAGTGGTGCAAAGTGGTATCTCATCGTGGACTCCCACGAAACTTTTGAGAGCCATTCTAACTGGACCAGCCTGGGCACTGTAATCATTCCTGAACCAATTGCTCCGTCCAGGTCCATTTGGTGCTAATTGACCAGACCTGAGTCATGAACCTCATCCTGGAGACCCACCCAGACCACGTGGACTCAGAATGAAGGGAAGTGTTGACTCCAAGTTAAAAATCAGAGCCATTGCTAGGATCACAGGAGCTAGATACTGGGGAGGGATGAGAATTAATGTCTATGAAACCTCAGCAGCCAAGACCCTGCTGGGACAGTGCCCTGATCTGGGCCTGGCATAGCAGTCTGCTTCAGGGTTAAATCCCAAGGGACTGCTGCTGTTGGTGTCCCTTTTGCTGTGCCCTTGACACCATGGCCTCTTATTCACAGCACTGCCCCATTCTAGAGGCTTTAGTCCACTCCCCACTCCAGTTCTCACCCCGTAGGGCTGTTGGTGAGGTTTGGCAAGGACCTCTTTGCCATTGTTTTCAAGCAGACGGCTCCGTCATATTCTGAAAATCATGGTTCTCATTGGCCCACCTTTCAATCTGGTTCATCTGCTGCGTATCTAACAGACATTCTGCAGCCCCTCTGGCCTACAAATTGCACCTTTCTCCAATGCCCCGTGCTGATATAAGTTTTTTCCCTATTTTCATAGGCAGTTGGTCATTTCCTTGGGAATGCGGGAGACGGGTGTCTGCTTGAGCTGTCGTCCTCCACTACAGAAGTCACCCAGACTTGCTTCTTAGAAACAGCTTGTGCCTCAAACAGTCGATTCCAAGACTGTGTTATGAATGACGCCGCTTCAAAACACATCGTATCTCATTGGATACCCCCTGCAGGGTCAATAATAGAATAAAATTCAGCTACCACTTATTAAAGGCTTACTGTGTGGTGGGCACTAAGGAAAACACTGTCAAGCATTACCTCATTTAACCCTCATCAAAGCCACATATTATTCTCATATTATAGATGAGGGAACTGAGGCTCAGAGAGGTTAAGTGACTTGCTGAAAGTCACACAGTAAGTCACAATAAGTCACACCAAGTGCCAGGATTCTTAAGTGTCCCTGCCTGCCACTCTGAACCTCCCATCACTTCACCCACCCGGTCCCTCACCAAATCCTGGAGAGCCCCCCTTTGTGAATGTCAGAAACCCATCCCCTGCTCCACCCCCTCCTGGTCCAGCCATCGTCATGGCCTGCCTGGCCTGCTGGAATAACCTACTCTCTGGCTTCCTGACTCCAGTCTTGCCCCTGATCCACCCTTTGTCCTCGAGGGAACATGAACGTGTACGGTGCAACACCGTGTCACCCTCCTGAGTCAAAAGTCTTCAAAGCCGAGAGTTCGAAGCTCCTCAGTGCAGGACATGCACGGGCTTCTGTGACGCCGTCTCTCTTGCTGACAGCGCACACTCCGCTCTGCCGCTACTGAGAACCACTTGCAAATCCCTCCGGACACCAAACTTCCTCCTGATGCCATGTCTTTGAGCCATTTGTCATCTTTGTCTTCTTTCCTCTGGCCCCATCCCTCAACGCTCCTCAAGTTCACTTCTCCACTCCCCTCATCCTTCAAGGCCAAATCTGTGTAGCAGCCTGTGGAAGAAGCCACTCTTTGGTGCCACCACCACTGGCACTGCCATGGGGCCTTCAGGCAGGGACACAATGGCCTTGTAGCTCTGAATCACACCACCCGACCGGGCTGACCCACTTACCGGGATGTCCTCAGGGCCGGAGTGGAAAGACCAAAGACCATCATGGTCACCTGGACCACCTGAAACCCTTTTCCTAACAGGGATCAAGGCCTAACCCACACTTCATGTGGTCTGGCTCACGCACCCCAGGCCATTTCCACAGCCCAGACACGTGGAGCCTTGGCCGTTGTTTCCATCTGCAGATTGAAACAGAATGTTTTTCCAGATAATCTCCAACACCCTTTTCTCCTCTAAAGTTCAGGATTCCACCAAGTTGTTTTTCTTACGGTCTACACCAAGCTGAATGTGACCTCACGTTTCCCCATCTCAGTCTTTCTCCCTCTCCCCTCCTTTTTGTCACTTGGTAGCTCTCAAGGTGCAGCCCGCCCCTGGGAAGCTGCCAGGCTGCAGGGGTGGGCACTGCGGGCTGCGTGTCCGTCATCCAGGAGTCGGGGGTCTGCAGGGCTGCAGCTGGAGGGGCTGAGCCTCGGGTCCCCAGCAGGCCGCATGTCCCGCTTGGGGAGGAATAAAAGGCCAGGGTGGATGCCTGCAGGATGGGTAAACAAGCCCATACATTTGCTACAAAAAAAAAGAAAGAAAGAAAGGAAAGAAAGAACGAAAGGAAATATTGATTATGTGGCATTGAAGTGCCTGGGGCTTTAACAGACATTCAAAATCAGACGCATTACTCGAGATCGATGGTAGGTTTTATGCCCCTGACCTGAAAGGTACCGGCGCTGTGTAAGGGAAACACAGACAGCGACGAGCCTGCTCCCAACACCTGGCACGCCGTCCTCAGGCCCCTCGAACACATCTGCCCTTCGCAGCCATTTTCCTTTTTTGCCGGAAGATGACAGTGAATAAATAAAATGATTTCAGGAATGTGGAATCAACTCTTTCTGATGTCACTGCCTGAAACGACAGGCTCGGGGAGCAGTGTGGAGTGGCTGGGACGGAGCCGAGGGGGTCCACTAATGCACAGGACGCAGGGCTGGGCCGGGCTTCTGACTGCAGAGCTGAGGGCCCTCCTGGGCCCAGGGCTGTGCCAGGTGCACCCGGGTTCTCCCTTTGTCGTTGTGACAGCCCTGGGGGATGGGAGGCACCTGGTTTACAGAAGAAACACAGTAACTTCCTTGACTGAATGGAGTTTTGACTGCAGCCCGGGGGATGGGCCAGATGATTTCTAGGGGGACATTTGTGTCTAAGAATTTTCATACGTGCACATGCACACACACACACACACACACACACACACACCCCTTGATGTCTGGGGACAGCCAGAAGCAGAACCAGAAGTCTGTCACAGCGAGGGCTATGGGCTCTGACTGCCTGGGAGGCCACCCTGGCTCCAGCCACTATTCGTTGTGACTTTGGAGCAGCTCCTTAGCTTGCCTGTTCCTCAGTTTCTGCATGTGTTAAATGGGGATGATGATAATAATTAATAATAATGATATTAGGGTTCTCAGGAAAATTCAGAGGGTCAATACAGGTAAACCTCAGGGAGTAACAAGCACTCCCTAAATGGCAGCTGACGTTGGTAACCAGTCGGCTGCAGGTCTAGCTGCAGGTCTAGCACAGAACTTGGCCGGGTCCCGGGTGGCCGGGATGCAGGTTTCTGTGTTGATTTCAACAAAGATTCCAACTCGGCAGGGCCCAGGGGCCCCAATCCACCCTCACACGCCAGACACACGTGTAAAGGTGAAGCCTGGTGGTCGCCTCCCGGCGGCAGGTTCCCACCTGTTGCTCGGCCGCACCCGCCCCGCCTGGGCCTGCCATGTCGCGGGCAGTGCCCTCGGGGTCCTGGCTGGGGCACCCTGACTGGGCGAGTCTGTGGCTTTTCTTGGCGTCCCCCACAGTGACAATGTGCGCCCCTTCTGTGCCGGCTTTGTTTACAGGCACATGTGCGTTTGTTGGGCAGAGTTGTACAAAGTTTTTCCCCTTAATTTTGTGGCAGGCTAAGACAGCTAATCCGTTTTGACACGCTATCTAAACGGCCCTCAGATCGGTATACGGAAGAAGCCATCCATAAGTCATGTCTTTTATACGCACGTACTGGTGTGTACGAGAGAGAGAGAGTTATATTGGCTGCGAGAGGCGGAATAATAATGGCCGTTATTATGGCGAATTCAGGGTCGCCACATTCGCTCCACATATCAAATCCTCCTTCAATGGGGCCAGTCCCATCAGCTGTCAGATTCTATTAAATATATCCCTCGGACCCACTGACCAGCTGACAGGAGAGAAACTCAAAACCATACACCCACCATTAGCATCATAAAATGTGAAATCAGCTGGAAGGAATGATAACAGAACTGAAAACAGAAGAGATGAAAATCTGTAATGCCCTTGTGTCCTCCTAAATAGAAACCCCAAGAGTTACAAACACACCCATAAAATACCGAGGTAAAAAAAAAAAACCATAAAAACAAAAACCAGAGGTCGTCCTGTTGTATGCTTCATAACATAGAATGGTTCTTTTACCTTTTGTTAGTGTGAGATTTGCATAAATGTTTCATGAGGTTAATACAATGCATAAACCAAAACGTTTATTAGGCAACATCTGTGCTGTTTTCCCAGATAATGCAGTGTTTCTTCCAAGTCAATGAAATACAACCTATCATAAGGACGGGGTTGTTAAAATACTTGTGCGAGGGCTGTGATCATATTTTACACTTTTGCAGATGCTCCGGTCCTACCAGAGAATTTCTTAATCAGACAAGGGCTTGAGACGGCTGGCACCTTAGAAGAGGGTGTAGAGGTTCCCTTGGAGACAGAGCATTGAACTTAACAAGGAATCAGACTCTGCAGAGAGAAGAAAGATGTCCGTGTTGACTAGATTTGTTTTGTCATTTCTTCAGTCTGACTTTCTAAGTGTGGGTTTGTTTGCCGAGATATTCGCTTACTACTCGAGGGGCAAAAAGATTAGGTTTGTACTTGGAATCTATCGAGAAGCAGCAAGTGGGTCAAAATGCCTAATAGCTTTGTGCAGCTACAATCCTATCATGATATTGGTTCCATATGGGACTCTTTAAAGCAAAAAACAAAAAAGTTATGAGACCAATAATTTTTAATGAAACTTGGCTTAGCTCACAAGCAAGTCCAGCAGATGAAACAGCAGCCCAAGCTGGAAACATGACTTTTCTTCTTCCTGGCAGGGATGAAAGAAAGCATCGTTTCAATTAAAGAAGACCCTAATGGAGATGTGTTTTGTATTATCAATTTTACGCAACTAGGGCTTTAGGCATTGTCTTTTTCGCCACATGTCTCTAAGCGAGTCCCCCTCTTTCCGTGACGGGTGTGTTGGACTATTTTAAATGTAGAAGCTTTCCTGACCCTGCTTTTTTTGAGTTGCATTTTTGATGGAAAGTTTTAGTAAAAAAAATTTGTTGGAAGTTCTTTTGTCCATAAACTTTGGAAGGATTTGGGGGGTAGAGAAGCCACCAGAAAATGAGGATGGTGGTCTATCTATCTATTAATATCATGTATCTATTGCACTGTAGTGTGAGGTTTCCCACTATTGACATTTTAGGCTGGACAATTCTTTGTTGGGGGGGCTGCCCGTGCATTGTAGGGGTCCTGCAGCCCCCTGGTCTCCACCCACTAGATGCTAGTAGCACCTTCTTCCCATTTGTGACCGTCAAAAATGTCTCCATATATTGCAAAGTCACTCCCAGTTGAGTGTCTTAGTGTTTTCCAGTCTTAGATATTTGTTTACTGCCATATCTGGGTGTCCCCTGTAGGATTACGGTGACTTTTTATTTAGGTAGCATCTAACTCAGCTCATACCTAATGGTCTAGCTCTACCCGTGTTGGGAAAAGCCCTGTGTTAGAACACAGAGGAGAACTCTGGTTGTAGACGGTGGCAAGTGCCACCCGTACAGCTGTAGAATGAGATGAGCCACGGAAGTACCGTGTCGTTCAGCGTCCTGCCTCCAGACGGACACCCAGGCCGAGGAGGATCGGTTCTGCCTTCGCAAGGGCAGGCTGCGGAAGGGGGGATCCTCCCGACACCTTCCCCTCACATCACTCCTTTGTATGTTTCTCAGAGCTCTTGCTGCTATTCGAAATCATCTTGCTTATTTAGATGCATAAATCTGCTGTTATTTTCAATTGACTGTCTCCCCCACTAGAATGCACACTCCATGAGAACAAAACCTTGTTTGCCTTAAAGTTGCACTTTAGCCAAAATTGGGGGCTTTAATATCAAACCCAAGGTCCGCTGCTGATTAGCTGTGTTGACCTTGGGCATTTGCTTAGCTTCAATAAGCTTCATTTTCCTCCTCTGTAAAATAATAATAATGATAATAATAATAATAGTGAGACTAGTTCCTGTCTGCTGGGGCTAAGTGAGATAATACTTATCATATAATATTACTATATGCTCCACAAATGTGAGCTATTGTTGCTGAAGCACCATAATTATGCCACCTGGAGTAGTGCCTGACATGGGAGGACACACAACGAACATTAGCAAGAGGAATGAATGAACAGATTCTCTGGTATCTGTCTCTAATTTTAAATTCTTCCTGTTACAGTTGGCAATTTGCTGTCTGTCACCTCCTCTTTTCGGTTGTCACTATAGCTGGGAAGCCATGGTCTAATCAAACATTTGTTTCTAAGCAAAGCAGTATAGCAATCATATATCCATACACGGTCCAGGCTTGGGAACAATATGCCCCCAATAAATTTTTGAGTCACATCCCAATCTGTGGCATGTCTTCTTCGTCAGGAGCTCCCATTCTCTGCAAGGACTTCATTGTTCTCTGAAAGTCGGTTGCGTGCTGACCCGGACACTGGCCCCTTCCTGGAGGATTTGTGGGACCCTGTCCGTGCCCCAAGCCAGGCACCGGTCGCGGGGAGGAGCGTTCGCTCCGGGAGCAGGCGCAGCTCTGGGGGGAGAGGCCAGGCCGGTGCTCCTGACACCCCGCAGCCTCCTGCCACCGCCAAGCGGTAAGTCACCATTTGTAAGAAATATGCTCAATCGGAGAAGAAAGAGATGTAATTATGTCGTTTATAATGAATTCGGAAGGAAACAAAGAATTTCAAGAAGAGGCACTCTGGAGACGGCCGGAGATCCGCGCCTCTCGGCTGGTCTGAGCTGCCCTGCAGAAGCTGCATCGCTGATCAAACACGCGTGCCCAGCGCGGGAGGCCGCCCCGGCCCCCGGGGACGCGCAGGGGGACGCAGGAGGACCCGGGAGCCCCCGCAAACACAGTCCGGCTTTTATTAAAGAAATTATACGCAGCTCTCGGCTTCCACTGGCGTCAATAATATCAACTTTCGGACAAACGCGTCTCTCTGGGGAGCAGGTTCTGAGACCGGCTCCTAATCTTCTTCCTTTGAAGTATCCGAGGGCTTAGAGGCACGTGTCAATATCTGGGCCTGTGGCCTTGGCGGGAGGGGCTTGGAAAGGGTCCTGCTGTGGAGGGGAGTGAGACCACCGGCGGCCGCACCCCCTCCAAGGCTGCTTCCACTCAGCCAGCTTCCAGGGTGCGCTACACGGCCACCTGCCTGCGCTGGGCCGAGAAGTCCCTGAGGACCCTGATGTCTCTAAGGAGAGAGTCCCCACGCACCTGCAGTTTTAACACAGGCCACACGCACGGGTCTCTATTTTCAGGACTAAAAAATTTCTAAAAACTTGATTATGGTATTTGTTACGTGATATAGAATACCGTTAACTAACTCCTTTGAAAATTAATGCTGAAATGGGTTTATTCACGCCTTTGCGCACTCTCTTTACCAGCATTGCCCACGTGTGCTGCTAGTGCAACAGCAGCGCCCGGTCCCCGCGTGTCGTACCGCAGGCTCCATCATACGTGTTCTTCCCACCAGCCCCGGGAGATAAATATTATTATTCTCATTTTATTGGATCCAGACCCTGTTTTAGCCTATGAGCTATTAAGTTTTTGTGGCCAAGTGAGTTTATAAAACTCAGAGTTAACCAAGAATAACAGGTTTTGTTACTATATGAATTCTCTGCCTTTTAATGTACTTGTATCCATCAGCAATCTCCAAGAGGTCAAACAGTATATGCAAACTTTCCCAAACCTGTTTTACCATAGAACACCCCTGCCTCCAGTGTTATTTCCAGGGGTTAATGTTCTGCAGGAATCTTGTTAAAGGAGGACTATGTTCCTAAAGAGACATAGAATCGTCACAATGCCACAAAACTGATCATTGGATGCTTTTTTTTTTTTTTTTTTTTTTTGGTGAAATGAATCATTATATTCCTACAAACTACTTTCAAAGTTGCAAATATCAGAATTGAAAACTTGATATAGAGCCAGGCTCATAACATGCTGGATACCAGAAGTCATAGTAATACTATGGCAGAATTTTCACCACTTATGAAAGCTCACAAGCTCCTTCATTTTACCCTCTAGCAATTTCCGAACTTACAAGATCTTCTCTGAGGCCTGGAGGAAATTCTTCCAGCGGAACCTCTTACAACCTACCTGAGAGCAGGGGCCAGCAATTACAGCCCATAGGCTAAATCTGGCCCATTTTAGTAAATAAAGTTTTCTTGAAACACAGTCATGCTCATTTATTTATGTATTGTCTACGTCTGCTTTCACACTACAGTGGCAGAATTGAGTAGCTGTGACAGAGGCTGTATGAACCACAGCCCCTAAAATATTTATTATTTGGCCCTTTTTGAAATGTTGCCGACCCTTGCCTTAGCACAACGTATTTACAATGATTATAGAGCCTGGCTGCAATGCAAAACGTCTCCAGTAGGGGCCGCTCCTAAGATACCTTGGGTTCGACATGAAGCGCGCTATCACCATGATTGCCCTCTACGATCAGAAGTCCCATGTGATGTGTGTTTTCCCGGTGGGGAAAAGAGAAGAGACATCTGCATCTATTGAACTGCAGTTATGTATCTGGAAAAGTGCACATATTGTCACATTTGCAACAATCTAGATAAGCAGGTATGACCCCATTTTATGGAGAGGAAAATAAATTCAAAGAGGCGAAGTCATTTGACCAAGGTTACACAGTAGAGGATTTGCATCTCAAACCCTGACTCCACAGTGAGTGCTGATTCTACGGGACGGTGAAGAGTGCCGGCTCTGGAATTACCCAGCCTACATTCCAATCCTAGCTCTGTCATGGACTAGCTTTGCGACTTGGGCGAGTGACGTGTTTTGTGCCTCGGTTTCCTCACCTGTAGAATGGGAAGGAAAATAATATTTTCCTCTTAGGGGTGTCATGAGGACCAAATGAGTTGATTCACGTAAAACTCTTAGAATGATGCCTGGCATATTAAGGGTACCCAGCAGATGCTGGTTGTTACTGTTTAATGGGGAGAGCTGAGAAGGATCAGTGACAACATCTTAAGTTCTGGCTTGAACAAGTTCAAAGTTGGGAAGGTACATTTTCCTGTTCACATATATTTAGTGAACCCCTTTCGGGAGAGGGTATCTTCCTGTGTCTTCTGCACAACTCCCCCTCCCCCGCAGGGGCCTCGGGAGATATAGTCCATCAGTGCTTCCTGGCTGGCTGAAGGCAGAGCTGGGGGGGGAAGCCTGTCAGGAAGGTGAAATCTTGAGCTCCTAAAGCTGTTGGCAGAAGGAGCCCCTGGGGGCTTGCCCAGCACCTGTGATTGACTTTTGCTTCAACTTCAGAGGAATGGACCTGGGTCTGATATTTCAGTAATCTACCATCCCAAGCTTGGTGCCTTAAAACAATAACCACTTATCATTTCTCTAAGAGTCTGTGGCTTGACTGAGCTCAGTAGGGTGGTTCTTCTGTTTCAGATGTTGCTGACTGGAGCTGGAGTCACCTGGGGACTCAGTTCTGCTGGAACAATCACCATGGCTGTCTCGCTCAGTTGCATTTGCTGCTGGCTGGGGGCTGGGAGTCCATGCGTGGCTGTCGGTCAGGGCACCTTGGTTCACCTCCACGTGGCCTCTCTGTTTGGCTTGGGCTTCCCACAGTATGGCTCCAAGAGGAAGAAAGCGTAACTGTCTCAAAGTCTGTGCTTGGAAGTCCCGGGACACTCCCTCTGCCCAGATTCACAAAGAGAAAAAATGGACTGCTTTTGGATGGCAAAGAATTTCTGGCCATCTCTAATCCACCGCGTCTGAACTCCCTGGACCTCTGCCTCACCCTGCCCTGGAGCTGGTCAGCTGCAGTGGCGTCTTCCTCTCCAGATGAGCTGCTCCCATTGGTCTGTTTGTGAAGTTACCCAGATCTTAGCTCTCACTGGGCGTCTCAGTGTGACAGGTGCAGTCCCTTCCTTAAGGCCTGAAGGAGAGTGTTATCACTCCCCCTCCCTGCCCTTTCATTGCTTCCTGAAGCAATTTCGACCTTGCCTTCACTTCTGCTCTTCCAAGTCTTCCTCCTCTACACCTACATAACTCCCACTTGCCCTTCATGTCTAAATTTAGGAGACACCTCCTCCAGGAAGCATTCCTTGCTTTATACCCAACCCCACTCGCTCAGTGCTCTCATAGCACTGTGTTCTAACCCTCCCCTCCCCTGCCCTGCCCTTCCAGTCACTGCATTTCTCCCCCACTTCCAGCTCATCTCCATTGGATGGAGGTTTTATGGGGGATAAGGGCTATGCTTTATTCTCCATTGTGTCCTTGGACCCTCACATGGTGCCTGGCACCCAATCGGTGCTCAAAACATGAAACCTCCCCACAGGCTGTGTCCTTTCCCGCTCTCGGAACCGTGTTATCCAGATGCTAAAGCATCCTCAGGCTGGAGGGAGGAAGGCCAAGAGAAGAAGTGGGACGGCCGAGAGCCCAGGACGGACAGGGGCGGGAGGGAGAACGGCGAGGAGCTGAGATCAAGACGTGGGCACAGTAGGTGCCTTGCGGAGCCGAGGGCCCTAGTGTCCCTCACCTGAAGTCAGGCGTTTGTGTCCCGATGGTTTCCTGAGCTCTGGTAAAGACTTAAACCCCAATAAATGTTTCATTCAGATCCAAGAACACCTCACGCAGCTCGGCATGGCTCAGAGACTCGGACCGGGGGGGGGGGGGAGAGGCCGCCTCTCGGAGAGGGTCACCTCTTTGGGCTCCCCCTGAAAATGCTCTTCCAAAGCAAACAGGTGAGTTTGTAAAGGCAGGTTCATAAAAGAAGAAATAGAGGGCAATAGTGAACCTAATGATACTCCAATCCCTTATACTTTTCCAGAGGCACCTGGGGCCGGACCCCCCCCACCCCCCCGCCCCCGTCAGCCTGGGCCGCCCACCCAGATGACAGCCGGCCTCTGAGCCGAGGGACCTGGGGAGGCTGCTGCGGTCCCTCCGCTGCAAACGCCGCCTCAGCTGGCCTGTAACTGCAGGGCTGTGGAGGTGGGTGTTCGTCCCTAACAGGCGGCACCCGGCTGGGCGGGGGCCTTGCCCCGCGTGCCCGGCTGACGCAGAGCCCAGGCTGCGAACTCCGGGGGCAGCTTTCAAAGCAGCCCCTTGCAGGCCTCTCTCCGGGTTTTGAACAAAACTGCTGCTTCTCACTTCTTGCCCCCCGAGAGTGATGTCCCACATCCCCAGCTCAGAGCACCCACCCCTTACCTCTTCTCTACGAAACACGACTGTGTTTCCTGCAGCCCTTGCTTCTGACACCCCAGAGCAGAGCAGAGGGTCTGAACCCTAACTTGGGGGCAGAAGAGCAAAAGCGACGTCTTCCTTAGCTTTCCCGGGCGCAGCGCTCACACGCCGACATTTGTCACACGCAGATGAACGTGCTATTCCCAACATGATAAATTTCACATCAGTCCTGCTGACTTGGGCTTACTAATTGCCCGATAGCATTTTCTTTGTTAAGCTTCTCTGTGATCATCACACTTTTTGTTGAACTGACAGTAGAAATATTCCACAGCCGACAACCCAAATGCAGCCCAATCCACAAGGGCCCTAACTGTTCGTGATGTGGGTATGTGCAGGTGCCATTGTTCAGGCCCCTGAGCACCCCAGCCCCTAAAACTGATCTCTGTGCAGGGCTTCCCAGGGCTGCATGATGCACAGCTCCGGGGAGATGCAGGTTAACTGTGTTCTTGTGCCCGATGCCCGCAGAAGTGAGTGGGGTACAACCTGTGCAATGTATACAGTCGCCTGAGCATCTCCATTCTGAATCGGGGGGCTTTGCTGGGCAAGATGTAGGGGACCCAATGAGGCTGTTTATGAACAGCTGGAGAAACTGGAGCGGGGCCTGGGAGGAGAGTAGCCCTCATGTTCACAGCCCTGTCCTAGCTCGTGCCTGCCTCCCTCCCAGGGGCCTTCGATGCAGGCCTCTTCAGTTATAGCTGGTCAAGTCCAGCTGTCAAATGATACCCACGGAGAGAGAGACAGCCTGGATACCACTGGACAATTGGAATACAAGCTGGGTTTGGTGAGGGAAAGGGGAAACCCTGTGGAAGGTGGGGGTGCCTTCCCTGGGGGGCAGAGCCAAGTGAGCCACAGGGAGGTCTTCCCGCCCTAATTTGCACGCTCCCCCCGCCCCCCAGCAGTGAGACCAGCACTCTTATCAGCTGAAGAATTCAGCCCGCCAGTCAGGGTCGCATACCGCACGGTGGCTGGGCCTGGCTCGGCTGTCTAGGCAAGAACAGGCTGGTCTTTGTTCCTGTGTGACTGAGGGTGCTGCTGGGGATGGGGGATCCAGGGTAGGTGCAATTATGGGATTTTTTAAAGGTATAGAAATTGTATCTCCCATCTTGGACCATGGGAAAATAAACTGAAGAAGTAGGATGTTGAAAGAGGAGCAAGGGGGGTCATATTCATTCTGGCAACTACTTTTCCCAAAAGTGAGCCTATGAGCTCAGTGCCTTCCTATTGTTGCAAGAGCCACCACTGGAGTCAAAACAGTGTGTTTAACTTTTCAAACCCAGTTCCCCTTCTCCTCATGTCTTAACCCTTAAGGACTCATAATACTAAAGTCTTAGAGTTTGAAGAACGCTTATACATCACCTATCCATCCACCCACTCATCCGCTCATCCATCTACCCATCCATCTATCCATCCACCCACCCATCCATCTACCCGCCCATCCACCCATCCATCTATCCACTCATCCATCCATCCATCCATACACCCACTCATCCACTTATCAATCCATACATCCACCCATCCATTCCCTCATCAATCTATCCATCCATTCCACCCACTCATACATCTACCCATCCACCTATTAATCTATCCATCCATCCATCTATCCATCCACTCATCTACTCACCCATCCACCCATCCATCAATCATCCAACAAGCATTTACTGAGTACCTACTATGTGCCACCCAGTGGTAGAAAAAGAAACAAGATCCCTGTTCTCATGGAGCTGACATATTATTGGGGAGATGGATAGTAAACAAGCAAGCAAATAAATAAACAAAATGATTACAAAATTGTGGTAGGTACTCAAAGGGAGAAACCAAGGAAACATGAGAAAATAAGTAGGAAGAAAAAGCCTCTCCAAGGACGTAACATTTAAGCCAAAAACTAAAGGACAAGAAGGAGCCAACCATACAAAAAGATGGGAGAAGAGTATTCCAGGCAGAGAGAACAGCAAGTGTTCAATGGATTCTCTGAAGTGGGCACAGCCTGGCAAGATTGAGGGGCAGAAAGGAGGCCAGCATGGCTAGAACAGAGTGAACTTTGGGAAAACCACTTGTTCAAATGAAAATTACACAAAGTCTAATATAAAACAAACTAAAGCAGAGGGATTAGATAAAGTCAGTTTAAAACCACTGGTACGATTCAACTGCCAGCAGAGGCTCAGATCTCCCTTGTAACATTCAGCATCTTTTTGAGCTCTTTGGTGATGCCAAATCATTGCCTCCAAAATCAGCCAAGTTTATGGGCACCTCAGGAGTGCATGTGTCAAGGGGGCAGGTATTGGGGCAGGCAGGCCTTTTGTTGGGGTGACATCTTTCTAAACAAAAATCCTGCATATTTGCTGTCAGCCAGACGGCATCGTGCTGTGGTTTCCCCCTCCCGGCCGGCTGTGGGCTTATCGCAGCTGGTTCTTGCTGAGCAACGTACAGGACATATTTCAGACCAGGAGACTTTGAAGTATGTGTTCTCTTAAGGCTTAACAATGTCAAGCTTCATAACCCAAGAACTGGCTTGCTAGCTTCCTATTTTAAATTGCTCATAATTTGAAACATGCAAACATTTCCACTTTATCAAGCAGGGCTACTAAACATATTATTGCTGGAACCTGCATGTTTTATGGTCTCCATACAGCCAGGGAACTGAGTTTTATTAAAATAGACTGTTAAGAGGCTCAATTCATTATGGAATCTTCCAGGCCCCAGAATGAAAGAGTTTTGTTTATTCTAAGGGCAGAAAAAGGGCTGGGAAGAGGGTGAAGATGACTCTGTGTGTGTATATATGGCAGGGGGGAGAGGTGGGAAAAAAGTGGAGACCACCAACAGTCTCAGCCCTGGCCCCCACTGCCCCTCCCACCCACTTCTGCGTCCGCTGCCTGTCCGAGGCCCAGCGTTTGTTTGTGGGTCTGTGAATCTGTTACTTATGGCAATGCTGGGTCTGGCTTCAAGACAACTGGAATTTAGCAAAGAAAGGTAATTCTTTCGTTGGGGGAAAAATGGGCTCAGGCTGAGCACACCAAGGACATAAAAAATGACATCTAACGAACAAACATGAACTATGCACAAAGATTTTTAAAAGGATATTGGTGGTGCAAATTACAGGCCTTAGTGTGTTCCTGGGCAGGGAGTGGGGAGGGGCAGTGCTTAATATTAATTAGTTTTAATTAATATTAAGGAAAAGATCATAAAATAAAAGTATTCCTATATGTTCAGATAGCCTTCATGGCTTGCTAGAGCAGAGATACTGAGAGCTTGCAGCATGCCCCTCCCAGCCTGCTGTATCTCATCGCTCTGCAAGTCCCCATGCTGTCCTGGTTAGAGGGGAGAAGCCTTGAGACTACATGGGGTGGTGAAGAGGAACCCACCTGTCCTTGCACCCTGGTTCAGCCTGCAGATAGACTCTAGCTCTAGATGCTGACTGGCAGCAACTGCATGAGAGACCTCAGGTGAGACCAGCAGAAGAACTGCCCATATGAGCCAAGTCAACCCACAGAAACATGAGAGATAATAAATTGTTGATATTGTTTCAAGTCACTAGATCTGGGCTGATTGGTTATGTAACAATACATAACCAAAACGCCATATTTCACCCCCTTCCTCCTCTTGAGGGTTCTGGGAAAAGAAGCAGTTCTCCTAGGGCAGACAAAGCCATCTTCCAGACGTTCTGGTCCTAATGATGATGGCGATGATAATGACAGCTGTCATTTATTGAGCACCTAGAATGCACCAGACACAATTCTGAAGTGTTTATTTTTACACGTCACCTGAGGTAGATTCTATTTTTGCCACCACTTTACAGATGAGAAAACTGAGGCTCAGAGTCTGATTCCAGAGGCCATAGGTTTGATTCCTACAGGGCACTAGCTCCACAGTCCAACTCTTACAGCTGGGCCTAGCGCTCCAGGCCACGGCTGTCAACACACGTCCCTGCACACGGGAGGTGCTCAGTGATGTCAGCTGGCATAAATTATGGCAGCAACTCCTCTGGAGTCCCCCTTCACCCCACATTTATTAAGTACCACCTAGTTGCCAAGAACCGTGTTGGATTCTAGGAATATCGCCAAAGCCTGGCATCAGACCCACTGCCCTCCCTCCAGAGAGGCTTTTAGCAGGCCTTGTCCCTGCATCCTGGAGTTGCCAATGAGCTCCTGTAATCTCTGCAACCGCAGTGCCCAGCGCAATTGCTGATCTTGCATAGGCAACTGGTGTTTAGGAAATGGGCTTATGAATGAATCACACATGAATAAACAGAAGATGGGTGGATGGATGGATGGACAGATGGACAGATGGATAGATGCATAAACAAATTATGTGTGTACATTTTAAGCCTTCTCTGAAGTAACTCTCATAGTGTTTTTAATTTTATAAGAAGTGTCATTCTCATCTCTCTGTGATTTTTCTTCTTTATGATTTTTTATTTGGTCCAGGAGCAGAGCAAAGAGGGTAGGGGAGTCATATCTGGCATGCAGGAGGTTGGAAAGGTGTTAACAAGCTATAAATGACCTTCCCTGGCCTATTCAGGCATAAGTAATGTCCCCAAATTGCCTACAGTCAAAACTGCCAATTCCAAGCTGATTGCGATGAATCAGGCTCCCCCTATACGCAATAATGTGATCAATTTCTCATTTCGCTGAATAAATAAGCTGGAAGATGGGGAACTGTCTCTGACCCACCGTTAACCTTCTGCCTCATTATTCATATCAGACCTATGACATACATGTAAGAAATCCCTGGTTCAATTTTAGCTAATTATTTGTTAGGACTGAAAGCTCCGTGAAGTGTTACTGATGGTACAAGTGCCCAGGGACCTCCGGGCAGAGAAAATCAGATGAGAAAGCCTTTGTCTAGAAGGAGGAAGCCGGCAAGCAGCCTCCTTTTCTTTCCCGGGCCACAAGCTTACGGTTGGCACGTTCATGTGCTCACATGAACATTTATTTGTCTCTGACTGTGATGCTCTGATAATTTATGACAACTTCAACTATTGTTATCTTACATCTTTTTATTGTGCTTAGTAAAGATCACCCTGACGGATCAATTCCTTCACTAGGAGTAAATTCTGCAATGGTCTTTCCCCTCCCCCTGCCCCACACGGCATCCCTCTGGTGTGGACATCAAGGGACCAGAGCTTTGGGAACATTAAAAGTGTTCATTTAATTGGCTGGCTGCCTCTAGAGAGGCTTCTGGGGAAGCTGCAGAACTGCGTTTGTGTGTGCTGGGAGGCACGAAGCCCACACGGGGGATTTGGCAGGTGCTGCCTACCGAGGTGTGAGGCTCTGCTAACCTGGTCAAGTGGGTGATGGTGGCTTCCCTGGAAGAGGACACTGGGGGTGGCTTCTCTGGGAGAGGCCCACTGACTCAGCCTGGAGAGCCTGAGGGTAGGTGCTTGGATAGAAGGTTGTGATGGCTGCCCTTGCCAGGGGTCCATCTGAAAATCAACTTGGTGATGCCCAGGGAATCTCTCAAGCCTAGAAGAACACAAGCTGTTTGCAGGTGCGCTTTTGTTTCCTTAAGAGAACAAAAACCTTTGTCACACGCTAGCTGCCATATTGCCTTTATATGATCAAGTCCTTCCCCATTTTCAGAATCCCTGAGTATCTCCCCCAAGCGCTCTCACCCTAGGAGACTTAT
Source organism: Lemur catta (assembly GCF_020740605.2). Lineage (NCBI taxonomy): Eukaryota > Metazoa > Chordata > Mammalia > Primates > Lemuridae > Lemur > Lemur catta. The sequence goes on along the minus strand of NC_059147.1, from coordinate 7,043,025 downwards.
TCAATAAGCTTGTCCACTCATTTCATTCACCGTATATTTTTTGAACATGTGTCAGGCACTGGACTAGACTTTGCAGGGGCAGCATGGAGGAGCAGCATTATCAGGTGCAGTCTTGTCCTCGTGGAGCTTTCAGTCTAGCGGGGAAATGGATAATAGTCAAGATGGCATTGTGAAGAGGGGTGAGTCGGGGGAAAATCATGGGGTGTGGGCACAGAGGAGGATGGACTCTGGTGGAAAGGAGGCTTCCAGGAGGTAACCCTGGAGGACAGAAAGCCCGATTCAGGGGAAGAGGCAGGAGGGGTAGGCTGGTGGGAAGCGGAACGCCTGCTAGAAGCTGCAAAGAGGCTTTCTCAAAGGGAAGAGGGGATGTGGTGGGCGGGAGGACAGTCTGACTGCAAGAGGTTAAGAAGAGGCCAAAGAGGTAGAGCAGGACCAAGTCACGAGGGGCTTCATTGCTCCACTTGTGGATGTGAATGTTGCAATTCTGAGAAGGGGACGTGGGTTCCATTGATAATTACTCCAGGTCTTGGAGTCTAGGGTAATAGGCTCACATTAGGACTGCCACAAACAAACCAGTGTGTAGGGCCACCATCTTCAAAAGTCATGTCCAGGAGCTTGGATTTCTTGGATTTTACCCGTAGGTCTCTTGAAAGCAAATGAAAAGATGAGCTTTGCATATTAGGGTGTCCTCAAGCCATCTGTGGCTGGTGGTTTGGAGGGGGACACAAGTGGCCGGAGAGAGCTGGGGGAGCCCAGGCCTCCCAAGAGGTGGGTTGAGGAAGGGAGTAAATGAGATTATTTCCATTTTGCAGATGGAAAGACTGAGAGCCAAAGAGACAGAGGGACCTGCCACCCATCCGCAATCATTATGTGATCAGCTTCCGCTAATCAATAGGAAAGACAGTTCCAGTGTGGGCCCAGTTTTGCTGTTTTTCACAGTGGAAAACCCGGGTTCTGCCTGGGAGATGGAAGTAGCCCCAAACCTAATGTCCGGGATATAAAGCCCAAGGAGAGGAGGGAGAACTTTAAACAGAATGGTTCGCTGGGGCCCAAACCCTGTGCATCTTGAGGAAAGAGCTAAGAAGTCTGTATTTCTGCAGCGCAGTAACCCAGCATCTTCGATGCTAAAGAATGAAGATTTCCTCCTTCCCTGGAATGTGAATGACTGGGCCGGGGCAGTTCAAAGTCGTGACGAGCCACTGGCCTGGCCAGACCCCCACGGTGGGTGCCAAGCATCTTTCCCCTCAGGGCTTTGTGTGTGCCTTCCCTCTGCCTGGAACATTCTTCCCTCGAAAAGTCACATGGTTCGTGTTTTCATTTTATGTAGGTCTCTGCTTAGATGTGACTTTCTCCAGGAGACCTTTCCTGATCGTCCTGTTCAAAACAGCCTCACCTCCGTCACCCGTGACCGGTTTTTCTTGCTTAACATCAGGCATCCTACCATTGCCACTTTGTGATCTGTCCCACCCCCGCCCGGAATTTGAGCTTCCTGAGGACAGGAATTCTATCTCATTCACTACTGTATCTCCAGTGCCTTGTGTACAGTTGGTGTGTAATAAGCATATGAATTGAATAAATCAATGTCAAAGTCACTGCTCCCAGGGAGGATTCTTGCAGGGGTGTCTCCAAGACGCTGAAAAGGATTGGCCAGATGGAGACAGGAACATGGAGCTTCACTCAGTGCCCCAACCCCCTGGACCAGGGGCTCCTCCCTGCCCAGCCCCTGGCATCCCTGAGACTGAGAAGGGGACAGAGCCAGGGGACGGGCCCAGTAGAGGTTTTTTGGGATGACGAATGACAGAATGACTTCACTGAGCAGCCACAGTAAACCTCCCCTGGCGTAGGACCAGAACTGGACTCTGGCTGGAGGGGACTGTGGAACCATCGTCATTATCAGAGCTACCAGTTAGCGATTGTCGATGATGTGCCAGACGCAGTCTGATCCTTTCACATTCGTTAGCTCCTTTAGTCATAACCCCCATTAGTTGGTCCTATGATTGTCCCCATTTTACATATGCGAAAAGCAAGGGAGGCTAAGTAAGCATGCCAGGGTGCCACAGCGAGGGGGTGGGACAGTCAGCATCAGAATGCAGGACACTTGCCCCGGACCTGGCTCCGGGTTGTCCTGTGAGCAGAAAGTGGAGCAGGTGTCAACCCTGGCTCAGGCAGGTCACATCTGTCAAGTGCACACAGCGGGGAGGGCCTCATAGATCCCTGTGTACAGAGAGGGGGCAGGAGATGCGTTTGACGGGGAGGCCCAGCCTATCTCCCCGATCGTTTGAGAGATCCCAGCTGGGAAAAAGGAGCCACCCGGCATTACTACTGGGACCTGTTAGACTAGCAACCTCCTTAAGATAAAACACAAATGGGTCTAGACTTCATTTCTTTGTTCATTCATTAATTCAGCCATTTTATTGAATTCCTGCTACATGCTAGGCATTGTTTTAGGGGGTGGGGTTCCAGCAGGGCACTGGGCAGATAGGATCCCTGCCCTCCTGGAACTTACTATCTCATGGGAGAGACCGTAACAATAGGAGGGGACAAACGTGGGACAATCCAGGAGCTGAGAGAGCACAGAGCGGCTGGCAGAGGCTCCTCTAGGTTGTCTGGGGAGGAACGAGGAGAGGGCAGGAGCAGGCCAGGTGACGTGTGGCCAGTGGGCAGAGAGCAGCAGCCCAGTGAGGCAGTGCAGGCGGGAGGAACTGAGTCTCTAGTTTTAAAGAAAGGGGCTGCAATAAAAAAAAAGAAAGAAAAATAAAGAAAGGGGTGGGGCCCAAGCTCAGAGTTCAGGAGCGCAGCTGCCCAAAGGCGCCGGCCAAAGCTCTGCTCCAGAACGCACTCCAGGCCGATGCTCAGGAGCTGCTCCCACTGAGAGCTGATGGCTTTTTCAAGTTCACGGGCTTTTCCAAGCCCACCAGAGGGCTTCATAAACATGCCCCATGTGTTCCTACTCTCTGGAAGTAGCTTGGACTCTGGAGAGCCGAAGGCAATAATTTCTGAGCTCGACATAGCTCCAAGGTAGGGACAATTTTTGGTCAGGTGGCTGACTTTGGGGTCATGAGGTTCAAGGGACACACGCAGCCTTTCATCCTCAAGCAGGGCAAGGTGGGAAAAAGCCTCCTAACCTGGTTCTGGGAAGAATTGGCCGGGAGCCATTTCTTTGTCCCATCTTTAGGGTCCTTTCCACAAAGTCACCTTTAGATGTGTTTCAGATTCACCACAAACTCCATTTTCCAATTGTTCTTGCTTCTTCCATTTCTTACAATTCCTCCAAAACTCTGTGACAAATATTCACCAACGGGCTTACGTCGTTGCATATCGAAGTCCTGCCCGCGAGTGGTCCCAGCCAAGGCTGCGTCCTCCCGAGGCAGGAATCCCACCGGGACAGGAAGCGAGGGTGAAGAAGTTCACGTAAGGAAAAACGAAAGCCCTCTGCCCACCGTTCAGCGCCCCCATCCGCTCTGACCTAGAGCCCGGGTCGGCAAGCCGTGTCTCAGCGGCTGTTTTCCATGATAACTGTGAGCTCATTCATCAATTCTGATGCAACAGAATCAGTGTGTGGAAAACTTGCATGAGTTCCTGACTCTGGGGGCACAGGGGGGACATCGAGATACAAGACAGACTTTTCCCGTGACGGCAGGAAAATTCCCGACTCCCTCTACGCCTCCCTCCCGGTCTCGGGCCATAGCCTCACTTTTTCCACGACCTTATCAATTTCCGATAGGCAGGGACAGATCCAACATCGGAGGGAAGGAAACCCTGGGAAAAACAGAGCCCAGCAGGTCCCCCGCCACACACACACACACACACACGCGGAGACCCGCGTAGGCGCAGAGCTGCCCGCAGCACGACACCGTCAGGGCTGGTCACGTCTCCTCTTTCCCTGCACCTTCAAACTCTAGAAGGCTTGGGAAGCTGAGCTGGACAAGTCCTTGGCAGTGGAAGGCCTGAGATGTCCTGAAAAGCCTGAATTTGGCCTCCAAAATGGAGGAGGAAGATGGGACTCCTTGGAAGGGTCTTTTGGTCGCCTTTGGGTGCAGTTGGTAGTCATTAGGGCCCCTCACCAAATACTCCTGGGTTTCTCCCCTCCTGGGCTCCAGGTAGGATTGCACTTCCTGGCCCCTGTGTGGGGAGTGGGACCATGTGACCAGAGTGAGCCAATAAGGCACTAGTGGGAGTGACACACAGTCAGGTGTCACTTAATGATGGAGATGTGTTCTGAGAAACTCACAGTTAGCCAATTTCATCACTGTTCAAACATCACACCTAGGTGGTGCAGCCGACTCCACACCTGGGCTACAGGGTGCAGCCTATGGCTCCGCTCCTGGGCCACAAACCCGGACAGCGTGTTGCTGTACTGAATACTGTAGGCAACGGTACTACGGTGGTATCTGTGTGTCTAAACATATCTAAATGTAGAAAAGGTACAGTAAAAATGTGGCATTATAATCTTACGGGACCACCGTCATATGTATGGTTTATCATTGACCAAAACAGCGTTTATTATGATCCACTCAGCTGTGCTGTCCCGATACAGTAGCCACTGGCCCTACATGGCCAACAAGCACTGGAAATGTGGCCAGTCCAAGCTGAGGAGTGTGTAAATGCACAAGACACACAGGATTTCAAAGACTTATTATGAAAAAAAGAATGTAAAATATCTTATTAATAATTGTTATATTCATATTAAATGCTAACATTTTGGGGTTAAGTAAAATATATTATTATCATTAATTTTACCTGTTTCTTTTTACTATTTCTTATGTGGCTACTAGAAAATTTTCAGTTACATTTATGGCTCACATTATATTGGTCTAGAACAATGCCTGGCCCATAATAAGTGCTCAATAAATGCTGAACAGAGGCAGGCAGGGTGTCCAGATTTACAGAAGAGAATGTCCCAGATTATCCCAGGAAACCACACAGAGGAAAAACAAGAAAACATCCTATGTGGGCAAAGTTGCCTAAATGGTTTCGATATGAAAGAGGAAATGGTTCCCATTTTGATTATGCAGAGATGAGGACAATGCATTTTCTCTTTGTCTCCTGTCCCTGCAGTCCCTCCTCCAGCCATGCAGGTGACTGTTTCTCAGGCCTCAGGGATGACGTTTTCTGTGACCGTCTCTGTCCCCCGACCCAGAGCAGGCCCCATATCTATTGTGGTCTCTGTTTCATTCCTGGCATCTATCGTGGTGCCTGGCTCAAACTAGGTATTCACAATGTTTGCACAAAGCATAAATTAATTCCTCCAAAATGTTTGCACAAAGCATAAATTAATTCCTCCAGAGAGTCTTAAGACATTTGGCCTTTAACTATTCTTTGTCTACCCCAAGTTTTTATATGTGTGCAGTGTTTTATAGGAGCAAGAGCCTGGGGTTCAAGCTGTGTATGCTCAAGCAGGAATGCAACCTCTCAAGCCTCAGTGTTCCCATCCATTAAATGGAAATATTACTACTTCTCTTAACATTCACTTCACAGGGACATTATGGGGCCAGAAATAAAAGTGGACAGTGAATGAAGACAGTGAGAGATGGGAACATGTTAACTCAGGAGGTTTGACCCATGATCCCAAGAGACACAATCCTGAATGTCATAATTCCAAATGTTGAAACTTCAAAAGATCAAAATCCTAAAAATATAATTCTGGAAAAATAATTTAAAAAAATTATTTAAGAGATATTAATTTACATTTTAAGGGTATTTATTTGAGAACATATAAAAACAAGACAAAACACATCATAGGCTACTTTACACAATAAAATAGGCAATAATAACATACATATTTTTGCAAGCATGAACACTCGGGTATGCTACTGACAGTCACATGGGCACAAGAGTTATGAGCAGATGAACCATATTCATAAAGAAATAGGTTAAAAACAAAATGTACGCAGGCATATTACTATGATTAGTAATTACGTACACCCAGCTTCACAGCCACGGTCATCTGAAGTACCATGATGGACAACCTAAGTGTTTGGATGGGATTAATGAAAAACCGCAATCGGTCACCACATGTGCAGCCGCCCAAAGAGCTGAGATCTTGAGAAATTTTATCTTTCACAAATGCAGATACACAAATCAGACATATCGTCATTTACTGAGGAAGATTCAACACTTTTAAGTACACGCACAATTCACACAAAGTTATCATTGTGATAATGCACTTTCACAGAGTCAAGTTTGCAAGAAAAAAATGCATAAAACGAATTAGAACTCTCCAAATGACTTTAACAATTTGTACCTCCAGTATTTAGAAATGATGCAAAGATGAAATACATAGCATAGTGAATTATACACAATAATGCTGATAATTTTAAATAGTGAGAAAAAAAACTAAAAAGAACATTTGGAATGAAAAGTGCATTACAGGGGTAGATTTTGGGCAATTGCACGGAGACAGTCCATAAGAACTGGCTGACTTTCACCACCATAACTGTATCTTGGGGTCTTGCATTATGACAAATAGCTGCTGTTTTTCTTTTAAGGCATGGCTGTCCTAGAGAACACATTCACGTTCATTTTCAACGTGGTGCTGCTCTTTCTGAAATTCTTTCGTGATTCACTGTACACCAACACGAGCACTCCCCATTAAATTTTCCCATCCTTTGTGCCATGCCACATGTGCTCATACACAGACCACAAATTTGGGGGAAACAATAGTGGTGATCAAATAGCAATGCCACTGTGTGTCTTTTTATCCTACCATGCACATAATTATTTTCGAGTCAGTCAGTAATTTCACCGGCTTCTTCAGGCAAGTGTGGCTCTAATTCATTAAAAGCCCCTGGAATTTCATCAGCTGGAAGGAATGCCAATGCAGACAAATGACGCATTTCTAAACTGAAGTTTTTGTCGTTGCTGTATCGAGTGGTCAATCCACTCATCTGAATTTTCCACCAAATGCATTGGGCTGAATGGAAAAAAACAAACTTTATTGGGAACACCTTGAAATTCATTTTTAGAAGTCTTGATCACACCTAATTCCAAATCTGTCACTTTGGTTTGGGGCTTCCACTGAAATCCATTTTCTTCTGCAAAGCTACAAAAACTTCAAATAAGCATTTATAAAGTACTTCACTTTTTCCAGTCATTAATACATATGGGAGCAGAAAAGTTCTAGCATTTTTGGATCCAACAGGAGCATGAATTGCATATTGTTAATAAAAAACAGTGGGGACAGTTTTGAGAGTGCCATGCATTAGCCACAATTAGATGTACTAGTTTTTCTATGTTAGATTTAGTGGTAAATATAAGAAGCCTGTCTTCTTTGACGGCCCAATTCCTAACCAGGAGTAGTTCACCATTTCATGTGCTTCGTAACACTGGAGGAAGCTCTATATCAGCACCCGTCTTTGGTTCAGAAGGTTGCTGAGCTTGTCAACTTGTTTTTATTCTCTGACAAAGGGTGTTTTTTGAAGGCAAGGATGGCACTATGTGTGAAGGGGCAGAAGTTACACATTACTGAATAACTTGGCAGGGGAGATTTCTTGTATTTTTCACCTACACTTTCACTTCTATGATCTTCAAGACACTCAAAATGTCGAGGGCAGATCTTACCCACCTCATCTGCTCAGACCCACACACTAATCTCCACTAAACACCCTTGCAGACACACCCAGAATGATGCTTTACCGAGTTTAGAGGTATTCCTTAATCCAGGCAAGTGGACACCTAAAATTAAGTCTACAAGTCACCCCTTGTCAACTTGGCATCCGTGTGCCTCTCCTTAAACCATACTTAATTTCCAAATAAAGACAGTAACAAGGTAATAGTTCTGCCTAAAATAATGCAATTAATGTGACGCAACTATCCTGTGTACAACAAAAAACTTACTAATCCCTTCCCCAGAATTTGGTGTTCAGGATTTCAACATTTGAGATTTTAATCTTTGGGATTATGATTTTCAGTGTTTTAGACATTAGGGATTTTAGATTTAGGGGAGTTTGATCTTTCAGAATTTCAACATAGGGGACTATGACATTCATTTGAGATCGTGTCTTTCAGAATTATGATCCAAACTCATAGGAAGAAGGGCTTGTTGTAGTGGGAGAGTGCCTAATTCAAGGTGGGGTTCCATTCTTTGGAGGCTCAGTTTCTCAAACTGCAGAATGGGGGGAGGGCTGGTGGTACCTGTTCTGCCCATCTTGAAGAATCATTGAAAGAAGACCCGTGTAGATGGATGTAAAATCACTTTATGAACTGTGATACCCTTTACAAATGCAAATGATCATCGATTATCATTAGAGCATCTGTCAGCAAAATAGGCTGCCTGGTGAAGTGGTGTCAATCGGCCAAAAATGATCTGGAGCAAGGCTGGGTCTTGAAGGCAAGACTGGGCAGCGTCTGGGCAGCCAAGGCTTAGACGGGAAGGTTTCCAAGCGACGTCGAATGCCCAGGAGCTCGGCTGCGGCTGGCTGAGGAGCAGGGTGACATTGAGGCGTTCCCGGGCAGGTGGAAACACGAGGACCCCTGCCGCCAGCCTCTTCCTAGGGGCACCACCGTGGCCTCAGAATGCCCAGGGCTGTGCCACCCTGACTCCTGGAGTTGCAGATGTTGCCTTCCTTGGGGGCCCAGGCATGTCTCAGCTCGGGGGGAACGACGTGACGCTGGAGCAGAGGGGGCTCTGACAAATGGCTAGCATGGCTCTCTGGACATCAAACGGCTCTCAGAAATAATATTTTGAGGAGTTAAGTGTAAATGAATGGGAAACACATGGATTAAATTTCCATGAAATATATATGGATATAAAAATGAAAGAAAGGCTTTTAGGCACTGCATGCTGGGATGCCTTCTACCTAGAACATAATAAAATAAAATAAAAACCTCTGGGTCAGAGAACATATCCCAGAAGGATTGTTCTCCTCCGGCCCCAGACAGCACCCTCCAGTTCTGCTAAGCCAGGGCGTGGGGGAGAAACGGAGGGAAAGGAAGGAAAAGCGAGGCACCAACAGGCCAGGCCCGGAGGTCGTCCTGAGATGTGGCTGTTACTCCTCCCTGCCCCTTACTCCACGGCACCTTAGGCTGGAGGGAACACACAGCCAGGCCACCCGGGGATCTGGCTGCAGAGCTGCTGGTAACCGGGCTGTTGGAAGAGCCAGCCACTGCCAGTCCCCGGCCCTGCTCAGCGAGCGAGCTGCAGCGCTGATTGTGTGATGCATCAGAAGAAATGCAAGCTAAATAATGTTTAATTGACAGAGCAGATTGTTTACTTTCGAATAATTGCGCTAAATTGCAGTGCTTAAAAAGTACTTAGACTTTGCGACTTGGCCCTTCTGGCCCACTCCAGGGGGGTTGTGGGGTGTGGCTGGGGGAGGAGCGGAAGAACCCTGGGACGGGCACAGGGAGCAACCAGTCTCGGGGAAGAACCCAAGAACCCGGGGCTGGGCAGATTGCCTGGCCGCAAGCCCACACCTCTGCTGGCCTCGCTGAGCCTCCTCGGTCAGGTGGCAGCTCACCTGGGCTCACCTGGCAACTAGCTCACCTAGTTGCTCTTTGAACCTTGGATGCCTCTCCCTTGCAGGCCAGAGGACTTTGTCCTCAGTGAGGGGACCCCCCCACACACAGCCCTCGAGGGCACTCGGTACCCACATCTATTGCCATACAGTGGAGTTAACAGTTCTGAACATCTGCCACATCCGTCAGGTTGGGGCGGCCAAGGAGCCTGAGCTGGGGGCCCCAGGAGCTGATTTTTAGCAGGTCGTTAAAACATTGCAATGTTCTTGCACACAGCCACTGCCCGAGCTCCCGCGTCTCCCTGCCCTCCTGCCCGCCCTCGTGCCTGCTCTGGGACCCCCAAGATGCCTCCGCGTCCGGAGACCAAAGAGTCAACCCCCGGCACTGAGGGGCCTTCAGGACCCTGCTTCACCACTCGGGCCGCGTCCATTCCTGGTGCCACACGCGGCAGCTGTTCAATGTGGCTGCGAGTCACGCATAAACCAACAGAGTGGGGACACGTGATGGAAGTAAACACACCCACATTACAGGACGGTCCTTGTCAGAACCTTGGCCCACGCCATCCATCCCCCGTCCCTGCCACCTCTGTCCCAGGCTCGGCTGTTTTAAGACATTTGGCACTATGGGCAAAATAGCTGAGCTTTACAACACGCTTCTCAGGGGCCTGTGAAAATATTTGAGAACCGAAAAAATATTTTTGGCTCTAAAATATGAAAAGAAAACCACAAAATTGAAATTAATATATGTTTAAACGTCTACAAACCATAACATTACGTCAACGACTCGACTGCAAGCCAACTCAATTTGTATGTAGTTATATAAAAATTACGTTGATGTGGACTCTCGGTGAGTTTCAATTTGTTTGATAGGATGGGGGCAGGGGTTTCTAAAGTCAGAGCCCCTGCAGTGACAAAGGTCACAGTGGCCTTGAGCCCAGTCCCAACTCTTGTTCCTCGTCCCTTCTGCGTTGGTGGATCCACGGGCCACCCCCTTGTTGAATCGCCTTCGTTCCTTGGCCTGTTTGATGTGACAGCCACCTTCTCTTTCTACCCCGTGGGCCATTTGTTTCTAGTTCTTCTGCCAGGAGATTTTTTTATATTTGATATTTAACTGCGAGTGTTTGCTCCAGCCGGGTGCCCGTCCTCCCTCGCCTACCCTCACACGCTCTTGCTCTACGAGATCATCTGTCCCAGCAGTGTCAGCTGTCACCTCCGTGTGGCCAGCTTCCAAATCCGAGTCCCCAGCTCCAGCCTCCAACTGAGCTCCCGACCCGTATCTCCAGTGAGGATTGAATGTTTCCTCTCGGATGTCCCACACTGGCCTGCGACTCAGCACGCCCCAAAGCCACCTTGCCTTGGCCCTAATTGCCGCACTCCACCCCACCCACACGTCCCGCCTTTCCTGCTCCCAACAAGCCCCCCTAGAACTCCAGGTCGTCTCTGACACCCTCCTTCTGTCCACTAGTCCACTCTGGACTGCTCCCTTCCTTCCTGTTCTTTTACATTTATTCACATTTGTCCCTTCCCGCTCGTCCCCAGGCCCACCGCCTTAGCCACCCAGGCCAGGGGAAGCAGGCAGGTTTCCTCTCAAGTCCCAGCTCTGACCTTGACGGGAGTCACCTGGAGCACAGGGTGGAGAAAGTGTTCCAGGCTGCGTTTGGCCTCTATGGGAAAGACGGCCACAATCGACTAGTGATGTCTGCCATGGGCACAGGAAGAGGGCGTGGCGGCACACTCCTTCCCCAGTCAGCACCTGAACAGAGGCCATTGCCACCTGTCTGGCCTTCCCACCTTCAATCACTTCTTTCATGTGCATTGCCCTATATATTATTACAGGATCAATCAAGGATGACACTTGAATTAAACAAGTTTCTTGCCCAGAAACCAGCCTTGACTTTTCACCTAATGTGAGACCAAGCCAGTCTCACGGGCTGGCGTTTACAGCCTATCTGGTGTGACTCCATCTCCCCTTAATTTGCCACTAACCCCCAGCACCAACCCCTTGGTCCAACTAACCTGACCTAGTCATCGCACCTCCACATCATGGCTCACAGTCCTCTATCAGCCTGGAATCCCCTCCTCTTCCACCCAAGTGTCAAGGCTTAGCTTTAGCATATTTAAGTGTTCACCCTGTGACAGGTGTGAATCTAAGTGATTCACCCAGATTAACTCATTTAGTCCCTATAAGAGCACTATGAGGGAATTACCTATTATAAGTAGTCCCATTTTACAGATGAGGAAATTGAGGCACAGAGAGGTTAGGTAACTAGTCAAAGGTCACACAGCTTGTAGGGAGCAGAGCTGGAGTAAGAACCCAGAAGTCTGCCTCCAGAGTCAGCACCTTGGTTATCGTGTCATGTTGCCCTTAATTCTTGCTTCCTCTAGGCAGACCCCCCTATCTGCCAACCCCTCCTCTGCAGCACTTATCGTCTGTGCCACTTAGCTTAACTCTTTCAGCTTCATCTGCTGTGGTTTTGAGTATCAGTGAGGACAAGAACAGGTCAAGCCCAAGGGTCAGTAGTGACAGTGTTATTAATATAACCACTCATCCAGCAAGTCCCTCTCAGGGCGCTTTGTGCACATTACTTTATTTTATTTTTATTCCGGGAGATAGGAGAGTATTGTTACTCATATTTTATGTATAAAGAAACTGAGACCAGAAAAGGTGAGAAACTTGCCCAAGCTCACACAGCAATTAGCCATGCTTTTGCCCCTAGCTGACAACCCCCCTTTTCTGGGTTTGTGTGGAGGAGGTAGACCGCGATGAGACCCTGCGTGGTAGGCATGAGGGCACCGATGTCCAGAGCGGGGAGGTGTATCCCCCGCCGCAGGGCAAACTGGCAGCCCCTGTGATGGGTTGGCACAACCTGGGCAGGGTCTTGACCAGAGTCTTGATGCTCCTTTTCATTATTTTTTCTCCTTTCTCTGCTGTTCTTTCTTCATCTGTCTCTTTCCTTCTAATCTCATCGCTTTCTAGTAAAATATGACGCTCAGTGTCTCTGCGGGATTACGCCGGTGAAGCCCTCTCTGCGGGCCACGCTGCAGGGGCTTCCACGCGCTCCGGGCATCCCGAGAAGGGGGCCTCAAAACAGTCCACTGACTTCATTTCCGGGGTGGAAACTGCATTTGTGTTTTTGAGAAAAAGGTGAAGAAATAAGGACCCCAGCGAGACAAGTGACCTCCACGGGCACAGCGAGTCCATAAACCTGTCTGACCTGAGACAGTTTGTGTTACCTGAGTTTCTCCTAAAACCCGAAATGAGTGCAAGTGCCAGCTTCTAAATTTAGGGTTTGTGGGCGCCCGCCGGCCGCGAGAAGAAAGGCTGCTTCAGGGCTGCGGTTGCCTTGAAACCCAGTCAAGCCCCAAATTCTAAACACAAAGCAGCTGTTTGCCCAGAATCTGAGCCGGGATGTTTCGTATCGATGGCTCTCCCGGCCGCCACCTCCTCCCATCCCTCTCTTTTTTCATGTCTCTTTTTTCATTACTAAAGTGCCAAAAAAGCTCGCTGTGAATGAACTAGGGATGGGTGCGAATTCAAGCCCGCACTATCTGCCACAGACGATCAGGGATCCTGGGCGGCCCGTGTGCAAGCCATCCGGGCAGACCTGCCCCGCGCCACTGTTTACAGAAGAAAGGAAAAAATAGAAATCGATCTATGGCGTTGGTACAGCGCTGGGTCAGGCGGGGCAAAGTATTCAGTTGCCAGGCTTTCAGCCACGCGAAATGCCAGCTGATCTCTATCGGGCCCAAACTGGGGTATCTTTCAGGTAAATCTCCTGTTCCACACTCGGAGCCAGGTCTCTACTTTCCGATGCCTGGGCAGAGCGGTCCCCCGCCGAGTCCGCCCCGATCGGGTGACGTCTGGGGTACGGTAGCAAGGCGGGCACGCGGACGTGCCCCCTCCCCGCCGCTGCTGGTTCCGCCCTCGCCGGAGGATGTTTCTGTCCCCACCCAGGCCTGGCCCCAACTGTCTCCATAAAGCTGTGTCACATTCCAGATGACAGGGTCCCATGGGGTTTGGCTTCTCTTCTGAAATGCCCAGTTCTTGAATTTGTTAAAAATCAATAACAAAGGGATATGTACGATTATCAATCTGCTACCTAGAGAGAGAATGTGTGTTTGTGGGGCACCCGCTGCTCCCCAGGCACCCTGGATGGTGCATTTTGTTCGTTATCCTCGTCCAGTCATGGGCGTACTCTGTCCCATGGTCCAGATGAGAAGCCTCAGTACAAAGAGCTTCCTTTTCTAAGGAAATGCTGTGACAGCGACAAAGCTAGGAATTGAACAAAAGTCCACCTGATCCGAAAGCTATTTCTTCTGCCCATAGCCAACCACCTCCCACCAATATCACTATTTCTTTCTATGAATCTACATTTTATTTCTAGATATCTACATTTCTCCATGGGCACCTCTCTGACCCTCGGTCTCTCCATCTGTAAAATTAGGCAGTTGGACAAAGGCAGCTCTGGTGTTTCCTTTCCCAGCTCTGATATTTCTGAAATCCTGCATCTATGGATACATTCAGAGGCTTCCAAGCAGTAAATCAAGTTGTTTGGAAATTACAAATAAGCAAGGCAAGCTGGGACTCGCAGTGGCTGGGGCCTTTAAGCCATGGTCTATAAAAATAAAGACCGACTTGAGAGCTTACTGTTGGCTGGGGATGTGCCCAGCTTAACTCGGCTCTCGCGCTGGTGTTCTTGGAGCAAAACTCCCTAACATGGGCGGACGGATGGAGCCCGCCGTGCACGTTGGGCTCCTGGTTCGAGGTGTGCCTCATCGGGCCCCGGGCCAAGGAGAAATGTGACTTCCTGTGGATGGCTGGGGGGGGCGTTGGGGGGCCATGTGGAGGTGTCAGACTTGCAGCGGGCAGATTTGGCAGCCCCCATGGTGTTTTCTTTGTGCAGAGAGCCCTTGGGAGTGAGTTTTCCGATCTTTGCTCCAGTCTATGACCCTTACCTTCCCTCTCCTGCCCCCCTCTTCCCGCTCTCAACGAGTGTGGCGGGCACCTGGCCAACGACCGAGAGAAAATGAAGACATTTCTCAAATGGCATGTTCCAGTGGCTGAGCGCTGGCAGGCAGAGACTGCAGGGAAGTGGGGCTGGTTCCCTGTCCATCCCCTAAATATCCTAAGTATGTTCTCTCCTTGGCCGCAAAACCACAGCAATGTCTCCTGGCCTTCCCCTCCTCCCTGCGACCTGGGGTCTGCAAAGAGCTCAGCCCGCCGCACGGTCCCAGAGGCGCCACCGCTGCCAAGGGCGGGGCCTCGGCCAGCCTGGCGCTCGGCGGGCCTCCAGCCTGGCGCTGGCCATCAACAGCACGTCCTGCCCAGGCTCTGGCCGCCATGCCCGGAGCCGCCTTCCAGGGGTAAAGGGGTCCACTTTGCGGGGAAGGCGCTCTAGCCTCGGGCCCCTCCCGGTCCCTCCTCCTCCCCATGTTCCTTGGTGGGAACTCGTGGCGCTGTCGGGCGTAGAGCAGACCTACTGGGCACACACTCCCAGGTCCACACCCATCTCTGGCACTGGCCCATGTGTGTGAACCTTGGAAAGCCACTTCCTCCCCAGGCCTCCGTTGCACCATGAGAACGCTGGGGGAGATGAGTGGCTTTGGAACTTTCTTTGGGGAGTTTGGTGGAAGAGACCACAGGTGCCAGGCCCCCAACTCTCTGAGCATCCCCACTTTCCACCTGTTGTATACGTTCACTCAGCCAACATTCTTTGCAAACACAGAGCTGTGCCTGTCAAGACCACCACTGATGTCACAGGTCCTTGAAGCCCCATGTGGGGCTCCCAGTGTGACCAGGAAAAGAATTTACACCAACAGAAATGACCAGCAGCTGGGTCTGATAGGGAAAGGGCTGCAGGGGGTCCTGCAATGGACCTGAAAGAGGGGGGTCTTGGGCTGAGTCGCTCTTCATCCCGGTCCTCCCACTTAGAGTTTTCCCAGGGTCTTGGGGCCAGAAAGCTCTGCTAAGGTGTTTCCTTTGGATTAGTTGCTCTTGCTCCTCTGTCTCAGGATGACCCTCCAAATGCCAGCACTCCCTGCATTCCGGTGTTTTCCCTGATGCTTTGCTTTCTCAGCCTCAGTGGACTCGACCACTTTGATGGCTTCCAATCCCTGAAGTCTGCGTCTTCAGCCCCCGTCCACCGTCCAACATCTAGACCTGCAGCTCTACCTGCCCCTGGGCAGCTTCCCGACCTGCCCTTCTCATACTCCTCACCCACCGAGGCACCAGAGTAAACTGTCGTCTTGCTCCTGGACCAGCTTTTCCTCTAACGTTGCCATTTTGGTTGTGGCGACATCACGCCCTGGGGTCACCCGGGCTCGGATCTTAGCCTGGATGTGCCTTGACAATTCCCCACTCTCCTGCTCGGCACTAAGCCTGCATCTCTTTGCTGCATCACTTCCTTCCTTTCCCATCTCTACAGCTATAGCTCTGCCACCCAGTTCATGACCTTGGGACCACTGTCTGGACCCTTGAAGTAGCCACCATTAGTGTTTCCTCACCTCCTCAGGGCAAATGTGCCGTCCCTGCTAAACGGTGCTCTGGTCCCATTCCCAGATCGGATGCCATTTTACTTCCCTGCTTCTAGGTCTTGGCTTTCAGGTATAAAGGAAGCCAGACGTGGCAGACAAAAAATAGTCACAACAATATTTCCTTTCCTATATATTCTTCTAGAACCTTGACACTCACTTCTCAAGATCGGAAGCTCCAAGTTCCCTCCCCTTGAACTGTGGAGTGGGCTTACTTCATGACAGCCTGGACTGAATCAGCACAGTGGAGGTGACACTAGGTGACTTCCAAGGCCAGGCCATAGAAGGCAATGCCATTGCCACCTGACATTCTCTCTTGGGACATACGTCTTTGAAGCCCAGTGCTGCCGTAACAGAGGCCCAGCTACCCCGAAGCCACCGTGCTGCATGCTGGAGAGGTCACATGGAGAGAGAGAGATGCCTGGCCGGTCCTCACTGTCCCAACCCCCACTGTTGGAGCTTCCTAGCCCAGCAGCCGGCCACCATCCTGTTTGACTGAGGACCCTGCAGATGACTCCAGTCTGACCACAGTTTGATGGCAGCTACTTGAGAGGGGCCAGCGAGAACCACCTAGCTGAGCCCAGTCAAGCCCCAAAGCATGAGATAATCATAAGTGACTATTGTTGCGTAAGCCATTAATTCTAGGGCAGTTCGTCACACAGAGGAAGGTTACTGGAGCGTCAGGCTTTGGAGCTAGCAAGCCCTGGTTTTGTAGCCCAGCTCCAAGACAAGCTGCCTCTGCCAGGCTCTTTAACTTCTGAACTACCCAAATTTCCTCGCCTACGAAGTGGCAGCAGCCATGCCTGCTCAGCAGGCAAGGACGATGCCTAGCACGGTAGCTGTCACCCAGCTGGGTCTTGACAGATGATGGCGTGTAGTACCATCCCCTCTGAGGCACCCCCAAGCTTAGTCTCAGTTTAGCCAAATCCTACATTGCTCACACACTCCCCCTTCAATGATGTCTTTCCTGCCTTTCCAGCTGCAAGAAACCAGTCTCAACTCAAAACTGGATACCACCTGCCTGACACTTTGCACGCCTTTCCTTGCCTTGTGGCTATTTGGCATACTGGTGTAAGACTTAAGCGTACCTTACTGGTCAGGGATTGCTGTGGGTAGGGCCGTGGGTCACGTCTCAGTCATCCTACAGTCCCCTGGACACCTCTCCCCTCAGACATGACCGGCTGCAATAAATATTTCTTGACCAGAAGAAATGGATAATATCGCCTATCCTCTCAGAAGATCCTACTCATTTCTGACCTGAAATCCTTGTGCTACAGTCCTGGCTGCTTCAGCCTGGTGCCCTCTCAACCCTCCCTGCGGACTGTGTCTGGGTCTTGGTGTCTCCCTGCCACCTGCACTACATGATTTGTCTAACACGAAGCCACAACCCACCCGTGGTCAATCCCAACCAACCAGTTAGCACCTGCTGCCTCGAACGAGCGGAATGTGAGTCATGAGAGAGACATAGATGTTCCCTGAATTGTGACTGATACCTGGGGAAGCTGAGGGCTGCACCAGGCGTCATCCTTGCATAGACGGATGAGAATGAGGCATGGCCCACAGACGTCAGCACCGCTCTAGGGCACTTCTGCCTCCTGAGCTTGCTTCAGTCATTCATTCGGCAAACATTTACTCCTGGCCCACTATGTGCCAGGGATGTGCTTGGGACTAAATGACGATCAAGATACAGGCCCTGCCCTGAGCGAGCTCCTGACCTATGGTGTGTGGGTGCAGATGACTGAACACGCACTTGCCACACAGACTGATGAGTCCTGGGCACAGGGCAGAGGCTGCTGACCCACCTTGGAATTCAGGGAAGGCTGGCAGAGGAGGTGGCAGCTCAGCTGAGTCACGCTCAGCCAGCCATGCCTTATGGTGGTGGGGCGGGGGGAGTGGGGGACAGCATCCCAGGCTGTGGCAACAGCAGGCACAGAGGCCCAGAGGTGAAGGAGGATGCAGGGCATGGATGGGACTCACGTATTCAAGCAATCTGGCCAAGAGACGATGGGAGAGGTGAGTGGAAGGAGAACAGGATGGACAGATGCCCAGGGTTCAGGGTGCCAGGGGCCTCATGGGGCGAGTTAACCAGCTTGGTTTCATCCTTGGGTCACTTGTGGGCCTTTGCCCTGTCAGTAAGGTCTGCATTTTAGACAGATCCCATCAACAGGCTGCAGACTGGATCGGAGGGGCCATGACTAGTGCAAGTGCATAACTAGGAGACCACGGGGGCCACCCAGGCAAGCATTTGCAGTGGCCTGGACTAGGGGCTGGCAGAGGGACAGAGGGACAAGCGGGTGGCCCGAGAGGAAGAAGAGACAGAAAGCATGTGGAAAGGTGAAGTACAAACAGTGCAAGAAAGTATACTAGAAAATTCAAAGGAGAGGGGCAAACAGGCATTCCAAGGAAGAAGTCACTGGAGAAGGTGACACTTGATCAGAGTCGTTAGCTGTGGGCACCAGTCTGCATTTGACTGTGTGAGTGTTGACCAGGAGACACACAGCACAGCAGCGAGGCCACTGGGAGAAGCAAGAGGCCTGGGTCCCCTCCCACCACCCCACCCACACAGTGCTCCTGCCCCGGCGCTGGGGCTGGGCTGGCACCTGGTCCTCAAGGCGGCAGAGCATGGACTGCAGGGGGGACAGCGTGCAGTGGGAGGAAATGGCCTTCGGATAGCCCTGCCTTGCACCCCACGTCCAACGCTGAGCAACTGGAAATGAGAGGAAAACCAAGTGGATGGCGAGGTTGTCACTGAGAAGGAACTGAGGCTTGCGTCCATCCCGTTAGCTGGCCTTGGTGCTCACAGACCTGAGGGTGCTCTGAGTCCTTGCTCAGCAGCAGGGCCTCCGCGTGCATGTGGAGCCTGGCTGGGCCGGACTGCACTGGTTCCCGGGACCACTGCCTTCCCTGTGCCAGCGGGATTCCAGCATGGGGGAGGGGGCTCGGCTCACGGCCACTCACTTGTCCATACATTGTGGTCAGAGTCCTACTCTGGGGAGGTATTCGTCCAAGTGAGCGAACATGAGTGTTTACATATATGTGTGTGTGTGTGTGTGTGTGTGTGTGCTGTTTGTGTATGCACATGTGTGTGTCTCTGTGTGATTATGAAAGTGTGTGTGAGTTTACCTTTCTGTGCTTTTGTGTATAAATAAGTACAGGCAACGCATGGGTGTGTGCATGGTACGCATCTGTACGTTCCTGTGAGTGACTGTCCGTTAGCTGTGCTGTGTAACACGTCATCCTGGGACTTAGTAGCTTCAAGAAACAAACATTTATAATTCTCATAATTCTGTAGGTTGGCTGGGAGGTTCTTCTGGCCCAGGTCAGCTGAGCTGAACTCTGTTCATGTGGCAGCTCGTGGCTCTGCTGGGGGAGCTGGGGGAGAGGCATATAGTGGCATCAGTCGTGTGTCTGGTAGTGGCACTGACGCAACGTCAGGGACTGACTTGGCCACATGCTCTCTCACCCTCCAGCAAGCTCCCCGGGGCTTATTCATATGGCGATCTTGGGGCTTCAAGCACAGCAAAAGCAAGTCCCAGTATATAGACACTTCTCAATCTCTGCTTGCATTGCATCTGCTACTGTCCTGCTGGCCAAATCAAGTCACATGGTTAAGCCCAGAGTCAGCAGGGGGACAGGGAGAGATTGCCAAGGGCATGGATGCAGGGAGGGGACTTATTGCTCCTATTTTTGCAAAAAATTTAGCAAGAGCATGTGTGTGCACCTATATGGATATGCTCATGTGTACCCCTATATGTACGTGTGAACATTTGTGTGCACGCATGTGTACAGGTGTGGACACATGTGTGGTTGCCCCAAAGAGCAGCTGCAGGAAACTGTGTATATATGCACATGTGTACACAAGGACATATCTGGGAGTACATTTATGTGTATAGTTGTGTGCACAAGATGCATGCATGATTGCTCAAGAGAGCAGAAGAAACATGTATGTGAGCACATGAGTGCCTCTCTGTGTCCCTACGTGTGTATGGATGTGAGCAGGGTGTGCACATGCATGTGTGACTGCCCAGCTGAGCAGGTGCAGGAGCCTCTGTGTGTATGTGCACATGCATGTGTGTCCACATGCCTGGGTCTGCATGCATGTGCATGGAAGTGTGCATGGTGTGCATGTGTGATTGCCTGATTGGCCAGGGCAAGAGCCTGTATGCGAGCACACCTGGTGCGCTTCTATGTGCATATGCAGAGCCAGAGCCTAGCTAGGTCATGGGCCTGGGTCAGGACCTGTTGCCTTGGCTTTTCCCCAGGTGGTGAAGTTACTGAAGGCCACTGTTGTCTCCCACTCTATGCACACGGCCACTCAGCTCCACCTGTTGCTACTGCCTGGTGTCCCTTTTCTTTCATCACTGTCCACTCCAATCCTGCCGTGTTGAAAGCTTGACTCACATTCCACCTCCTCCAGGAAGCTTTCCTGGGTGGAACCACCATGGCATCCCCAGAGCTCCCCAAACACTTGCCTGAGCTGCTGGTTGTGTTGGCGCTAACCACTGTCCCCTGAACACCAGGTAATTCATGTGTCTGTCTCCCCCTTCTGCCCAAGAGCCCCCAGAGGACAGAGTCACATCATGTGCAGTGCCGTGAACTCCCTACCCTGCTCTCACGCATGGTGCCTTGTATATGGCAGGTGCTCTATCCACAGTGGTTGAGTTAAAGGTGCTCAGAGAGCTGCTCTCTAGAGCTGGGGGCTGATCAAAAAGGAGGCCAGTGGCCTCTCCTCTAGGTGGAAACCACTTCTCCATAACGACCCCACGTCCTAGCCCCACCCACTCTTGCACAGGTCCTACTCCCTGGCCCCCAGCCACATTAAGAAACACACACCCACATAGTACGAGTCCCCAGAATAGTATGAGCAGCGGCTCTGAAATGAGCATTTACCACTATATTTCATCAATTCTCAGATGACTTTTTCTTTTCCATTTTAACATTCTGAAATTTGGGGCCCTATCTTACAAAACGATGATGTCAAACAATCAGCCAAGTGGCTGTCATGATGCAGTCCCATTGCTTGGGCAAGCTTGGTTGTCACTTCCTTGGAGTGCTCTTCATTGTCGAGCTACCCGTGCTAAGTGTACTTGGCATTCTACACGTCCTCACAAAGATCGTCTATGATTCAGCGATGAAAGTGACGGGAAAGGCACAGATGAGAACAGCAAGGACGCAGGTGGGATGAGGGAGGCGAATGTTCATCGTTGGAGGGATGAACACAGCGCGTTATTTTCTTGCAAAGCTACAACACAGCGCATCGGAACCTAAGACAAGAAGATATCCCAAGGAGAGGAAGTTGTGTTACTTTGTATCACTGATATATATCCTAAAGGATTGTCTATCACTCACCAAAAATGAACAAAAGACAACAGAAATTGCCAAATACCCAGAAATATCTTTAAAAAATTTCAAAGCAGCAGGAGACTAGTCTGACTAATTGTTGTCTCACACTATGGTTAAGATATTGCATCAGAGTTTAACAGATGTTTTCCTCCATGGTGCATATAACAGTGATGTGTCGGGCAATTGGTACCGTCTTAGATTAGGTGTAACATAGCACATGCCCAACACTTGCCATGTTATATATCATTTAATCCTCTCCAAAACCTAGGGTGTAAGTATTACTATTATCAACTTTTGCAGAAGTTAAAACTGCGGCTCAGAGAGGCTAAGTGAGTTGCCTAAGGCCACGTGGCCAGTAAGTGAAAGTCCAGGCCAGCAGCCATTCTGCACACAGAGCCAGGCTCACAGTGGTGGAGCATGTTAGTCCCCGACAGAGATTGGGTGGCCCGCGCTCCTGGCCCCAGGGCTGCAGGGGAGTCGGGAGTCCTCATGGATCACGCCTGCTGTGGTCAGCTTCAGCAGGGCCCCCAAGCCCACAGTGT
This sequence comes from Lemur catta, assembly GCF_020740605.2. Classification (NCBI taxonomy): domain Eukaryota; kingdom Metazoa; phylum Chordata; class Mammalia; order Primates; family Lemuridae; genus Lemur; species Lemur catta. Next base: position 7,021,154 of record NC_059147.1, on the reverse strand, counting down.
GTGTCCCGAGGACTGAGGCTTCCTTAGTCTTCTCTGTAGCTCACCTCTGGGTGCTAATCAACAAACCAGGTTGTCCCTTCGCTTTCTAAATAAAGTCCCTCCTCATAAATGTACCAACCTATTAGCACAAAGGCATTGTTTACTCCACAAACGTCAGTGTTCTGTAGACCACTGTCCTATGTTTTGCTACCTCTCTCTGTCCTCTACGATTGCTTACTTAATTGCTTTTATTTCTAAATCAGCCTACTTTTCATGTATCAGTCAGGATATTCCCGATTGTGCTGCAGTAACAAGCAGCCCCTCAAATCTTAGTGGTTTATGTTAATAATAATGTAGGATTCCAGTCCAAGATGAATGCTCTGTCCACAGAGGAAAAGGTTCCGTGGAGGAGGTGAACTGTGGACCAAAGGGGCACTTAAGCCAAAAGAAAAACACTAGACAGGGAGAAGTTGGTCTCCTCTTGAAACCACAACTGCCTCCCCTGTCTGATGGCGATTAGCAATTATTTCTTCCTTGCCTCCTTCCAATAGCCCCTTCAAGAATCCACGAGATTGTGTAGTCACTTGAAAACATTGCTTCTTAGCTGTTGTAGGCGACCGTGCTGGTGTTCCGCCCAGACCCTGTGGGCCTTCTGGTTTCTTCTTGCCCTGATCCACTCCAGCTGCTAGTATCTGGATCATTTCGCTTGCAAGCTCTCTCTCAATCTTGGGGGGCTTCTCTAGCTGTGTGCCTGGCAGGCTGGAGGCACCGGGGCTTGGCTACCCTGTGGGAGTCTCCCTCCCTCAGGGACTGATAGGATCTGCCGTGCATTTCCCCAGCCCCTCGAGTCTTGGTGGGATGGCTCTAAGGCAGCGCTCGGCCTCCCTTGCTGGAGTTCCTGGGGGGGGGGGGGCAGTTAAAGTCTCATTGTCCACTGTGGCAACCACCTATATGTGCTGCCCTCCCTGCCTCCGAGCCCTGCTCCTGCTCTTCCTAAATAAATCACTTGCTCTCAAATCCCTGTCTCCGGGTTTGCTTCTGGGGAAACCCAGACTAAGGGAGCTATGAAACCCCAATACATAGGACGGATGGAAAAGGCATTCTCTGAACTCGAGGCAGACATGGGATGCTCCGGTGCTGATTCCTGCTATGTGCACTTTGCAAATGAAGATTTGCTAGAGGTTAGCACCAAAGTCCAAGTCCACTCCAAACAGAATCGGGAGTTGCTGGGGGTGGCATCTGCAGCTGCAGGCACAGGGCTCCCCAAAGCCCCCCCGGAAGGCCCTTGCAGCCCCACCCCAACCCTAGTATCGAGGATCAGGACCTAGAGGCCCAGAGAGAGGGGGTCCAAGGTTGCACAGACACTTTGAGTGGAGATGAAGGGACTGTGATTCTTTTAAATACATCTCAGGACACAAGCCCACGGGTGGAATTGGCTGAAGCCCTTTTCCTGCCTCTGAGCCCTCCAGGTTTAGGGTGGCCTTGGCATGGGAAGGAAGTCCCTTGCACAGCCTTGGAGCCTGCTCTGGCCCTTTCTAGGAGTCTCCTCCTGTCCTCTGGCCTCTGAAGTCCAGCCTCTGCTCATGGGTCCCGCCTCCTGCCTTGTCACTCACGCCCACGACCCCCGTCTCTGCAACGGCACCTGCACATCGCTCCGTTCCCAGGGGGACTGTTCCCTGCGCTTCACACCTGGGGCTCCGTTGTTCCCTCCTCTTGCCCTGTTTTGCCTAGCCAGCTCCTGCTCATGCCCCGTCCTCAGCCTGAGTGTCACCTCCTCCAAGAAGCCTCCCTGCTTTGCCTTCTCATGAGCCCCTGCAGCTCTTCTTGGACAGCTTGTGTCACCCACGTGATATGTGTCTGCCAGACCATGCCTGCCGGCTTGGCTGCACCAGGCCTGGCCCGCGGCAGGCTCCCACTAGGCACGGCGGAGCACAGGGTGCTGGCCAGGCCTCGGCAGCACCACCAAAACAGAGCTGGAGGGGTTGAGTATGTCAAGACAGAAACAGAGGAGAGCAAACAAGATCCTCCTTTGATTGAGCCAATGAAGTCACTGGTGAGAGAGTGAACCCAAGGAGCTATAAATAGCCTTGGAAATCATGCATATTACATTAGGGGTGTTGGTGACAGCTTAAGTATATTTCCATAAGGTTCCATTATATTTACGTATTAGTTAATGGATACTTAAAATATTATGTTACCGTAATGCTCATGTTTTATTAGCAAACTATCACATCAAATGGAGTTGCTAAGTGTGATGGAAAATTGGCTCTGCAGCTAGATTTCTGTATTTTCACACTGAATTTTTGATTTCTAATTCCCCGCCCATCCACCTCTGGTGAGGAGCTGATTTCATTCAGAAGGCGTGTGATCCCTGCCTTCCGCCTGACTGGGAGGCTTGGAAGTGCAGAGGGAGGACCCCGGCCTCTGGCTTCGGGGCAAGAAATTTAGCCTAGAGGTTTTTTGATCAATTCAAGCTCAGTTATTACTGTGTTGTGTGACACTGGGTAAGGTACTCGCCCTGTCTGTGCCTTGGTTGCCGTCCCTGTTAAATGAAGAGTTGGACTTGAGGATCTCTGTATAAGTCAGTGTTCTCCTGAGAAACAGAACCAATATGGTGTGTGTGTGTGTGTGTGTGTGTGTGTGTGTGTGTGCATGTGGAGAGAGAGAGAGAGAGGGGGGCAGAGAGAGAAAGAAAGAGAGGTTGAGGAATTGGCTCATGGAACCGTGGGGACTGGCGAGTGTGAAATCTGCAGGGCAGGCTGGCAGACGGGGGGCCCAGGGAACGGCTGACACTTCAGCCTGAGTCTGGAGGCAGTGTGGAGGCAGAGTTCCTTCTTTCCTGAGGAACCTCAGTCTTTCCTCTTAGGGCCTTCAACTGATGAGACGAGGCCCACCCACGTCACGGAGGTTAGTGTGCTTAACTCAAAGTCTACTGATGTAAATGTTAATCACGTCTTAAAAACACCTTCACAGCAATATCCAGACTGGAGTTTGACCAAAAACTGTAGACCACAGCCTCGCCAAGTTGAGGCATAAAATGAACCATTACAGAATCTACGGTTCTCAGGGTTCTATGGGTCAAATTGTGGATTATCTGCAATGCAACCTCAAATTCTGGTGTCTTCCGGCTGAGGGGCTGACCGGAGGTCACTGTACATCCTTGGGTACCCCGGGACTTCCCAAGGGGTGTGAGGGATCTTGTCCCCGGTGGTCTTCAACTGTCTCTCAGAACAGCACAGCCCCAGAGAGGGCCAAACCCCTCCACACCCATTCATCCACCCCCTGCCTACGACAGCCTCCTCCCAGGATGCAGTGAGTCGTTGCAACAGAGACCCTACAGCCTACAAAATATAAAACATTTACCATCTGGTCCTTTTTTAAAAAAAGTTTGCCAACTGCTGGCGTAAAGCACTGCACAGATTACCCGAACCTTCGCGGAGCTCCGTATTATTACAGTCATTACTGCTAGGCCGCAGGTAAATGGTGCTGCCTGGAGGGGTCAGGAAACAGGGGATCCGATGTGGCCCAGGCGCGGCTCCATGTTCCAAATCCTCTTCTTAGCATGTGCAGCGTCTACGGCAGACAGAGCCGGGGAGAAGGGATTCTGGGCTCAGAAAACAGCAGGAGCAGAAGCTAGGTGGTGGGAAATGACAGATTGTGTTTGGAGAGCGCTAAGTGGCACAGGAAACAGGCCTCTCATGTCCACCTCCCGAAATACCTCTGCCCGGCGTGTGGCCAGCAGCAGGGCCGGGGCTGGGGCCCCCCGGCTGCGCGCGGCTGCCGGGCCAGCGGCGGGGCTGGAGGTGGCGGAGCAGCATTAGCCGCCTGATTGAGTTATGACAGCTCCTCGCGCCCGACGGGAAGCCGGGCAAGGCGGTCCTAGCGGGGGCCTGCAGACAAATGATGATAAAGTGCTCACTTTAAGGAACCATCTCCATAATATTTCATGCTCGCGCGGGGGGAGGGGCGGGCAGGCTGCCCCGGTGGCACAGCTAACTACTCCATCAATTGACTTGATTCACGGCGGCAGCTACTCCCAGTCATAATATTTCAAATAAATGGGGCCGTGGATAGAAATAATATCTGCATCAATATTAACCCTGAAAGAACTAATGGACATAAGCTATAATTTCCTGGACACCCTAATAATGCATTTTGGCCGTCGTAGCCATGGGACAATTTTTCTTTCTCTCTTTTCCCTCCTCTGCTCATCTGTCTGTCTCTCTCCCCTGCTAGCTCCGCTTTGCTTACCCCCAGGCTACGGTTGGGGGGCGATCCCCTGTCCCCACCTCCTACCAGCCAGAACACCCAGCCAAAAAGGAAAGAGAGGGGGGCCTGGACTTCCGTGGTCTGCTTACTCTGAGCTCGGTGTGCAGTCCCTGCACACGGGTGAGCAGTGTGTTTGGGGACAGAGAGTGCGCCCGGCAGCCTGTTAGAGAAGAGGCTCAACTGGCTCTGACATCCATTCACGCAACAGATACTTACTGTGCACCTACTGTGTGCTGGGCACTTCACTGCGTGCTTGGGATCTGTCAGTGAACAGAAGAGAAAAAAACTGTCCCATGGAGTTTGCATCATAGTTAGCAGGGGTGCGAGATGGAGGCAGGGCACAACCGGTGAGCCCCCAAACACACGAGTAATCAATTGCACAGTCTGTTGGCAAGGCCGGGACCCCATAGCCCCAGAACCGCCCGCGTGCGACCAGGGCCTGGGGTGCTCAGAGGAGCGAAGTGCGATGGAGGAATCGGAGCCGTCGCGGCTCGTTCTTCTCCACAGTGTCAAGCACTGGCTGCCGGAGAGCTGAATGCGGCCCCTGGAGCTGTTTTGTTTGGTCTGCATAATATTTTCTAAAAATTCATGGATAACATTTAAAAAGCAGGAGATTTTGTTTAAAAGTCTGATTTCTACCTTCTCTTTAGAAATGGGAGGATCCAGCATCACCCACAGTCCCCCACGGTGGCAATTGGCCGGAGGTGGCCAGTGCCCGCCCTCTGGGCCCCTTCAGACGAGGTTCGTGCTCTGCAGTTTGCCTCAGTCCTCCCTGCTCCGTACTGTCCCTACTGTCCAGCCTGCCGTGCCAGGCCCATGTCGTTACTTAGGTCTGCCCAGTGGCCGCTGGCTGTCTAAACTTTCCTGTCCTTGCCCAGGTCCCCTCCCCCTACTCTGGTCCTGTCCTCTGTCTGATCCCACCACTTTCTTTGTAACACTTTGTGGCTCTATTACCCTGATGTTCGGGGCTCCGCATCACTTCATGGAAACGAGCTTCACAGGTTTGTGGCACTCAGCCATTCCCTCCCCCACTGTCCAGCCCAATTCTGGCCTTGAACTCTTGTTTTCCTAATTAAAAAAAAGTTCTGTGTATGTGTATATATGTGCATGTGTGTCTACACATCCCTGTGCACATACACGCATACATACATACATGTACATAACATGTGCAACCTCCAGCATCGAAGGAGGCAGTCTGTGAGCGTCGTCACAGAACCAGACAGACCCAGGTTCAACCTGGCTCCTGTGCACGCTGCTACAGGACCCTGGACTTTAGCTCCCTGTCTCTCAAAAGGGGACAACAGCAGGGCCTATGTCATAGGGCTGTTTTGTGGGACTAAAATGAGACAAAGTAATTCGCACAGGCTGGGTGTCTGGTGAAAGCGGTGACGTGACCAGGCTGCCGTCGGCCCTGCCGTTACTCTCAGGCTTGTGTTATTCTCACTGTCCTCGAGAGGCGGGGGGAGGCTGCGGGCGGGGGGCTGGCAGTGCTCTCTGGGGGGACCCGGAGGACACAGTCTTATCCAAGCCCAGGCCTGGGGGAGCTTTTGAACGTCCACCCGTACCTCTGCCCACGAGGGGCTTGCCCTCCAGCTTACGGGCAAAGCAGGGGGCTCCCACCAGGCCTGCAGCGTCCATGCACACTGAGGACGCAGCGGTGGGACACCTTTCACCTCGGCCGGCAGCTCGCGCACTTTGGCATGCATCGGAGTCGCCTGCAGGACCCTGTCAAAGTCATGTTGCTGGGCCTACTGCCTGAGTCTGAGAATCTGTGTCTCTAACGTGTTCCCAGGTGACATCGATGCTGCCGGCCCGGGAGCGCACTTTGAGAACCGGCAGTCTGGACTGTAATGTGGCAGGGCAGTCCCGCCGGTCAGGGAGGGTAGAAGGATGGGCCACAGGAGAGGGGGCAGCGGGGGGGCTTGCTCTCGTGGTCTGGGCACCGTCTGCTACTCAGAGGGGTGAGTGAGCTCACGCCTCGGCTCTGAGCCCGGCGGCCCGAACTCCTGTGCTGCCGCAGGGGACCTCCCGGAGTGGGGCGGCTCAGGCAGCGTGGAATGGGGTCTCCTGCCAGGTAAGCACCCAGTGGCTGAGAACAGCGGCGGGTGGGCCACAGTGGGTAAGAGGCGAGGGGCGTCTCCTTGGGGCTGAATGTGAGCCTGAAAGCGAGGGTGAGGGATGTCTGCAAGACGGGCCTGCCACGAGCCCCGCCCTGCCGCAAGCTGAGATGGGCTGTGCCCGCTCCCGCTCTGGGTCGGATTGTGCCCATCTACCCTTTCGCTAGAAAGGGGAAGAGCTGTGAGTCAGAGGCTCCTTGTGCTCCACTCGGAAACCTCTAGGCCTCGCCTCCCACTCCAGACACTGCTGTGGCAGCCGGCTCTATGCAGGCTGCAAGACTTGGCTCAGCTGCCACCCGACGGGACCTCACCTGCCCACCCCCTGCTGGTCTTCCTTGCTGCAGAGGCTCCTCTAACGCCCAGCCCATGGGGTGCTCAGTGCTCACACATGCACAGCCGGGCGTTGATGCCCTTCACCAAAAGGACTGGAAACTGATGGGCCATTTCTTCCCCCTTCCATCCTCCAGGTGGCAGTTCTGATATGCACGTCCTACGGCTGCCAGGAGGTCCCAGGGGATGGAGCTCAGTCGTCCCTATTGGCGGCCGGCACCATAGAGCAGCTTCACGTCAGTCTTCCTGCCTTCCTGTTTCCTGCCTCCCGTCTTGCATGCTTGCTCCCTGGCATCACGCTTCCTCAATAAACTTCTAGAACATAAGCCTTTGTCCTGGGCTTTGCTTTCGGAGGAAACTTTTCTTGCTTAGAGAACTTCCTCAAGACAGAGCTGAAATTCCAAGCTGAGTAGACAGAGATCATCCGCCCTCCAGCCCGCCGACAGGCCCTTGCTGAGGTCGACTCCGGGCCAGCATGTGCTGCAACCCAGAGATGCAACAAGGGACAGGCGGTGAGCAGGCTACAGGTCCCGATCCCGGGGAGCTTGCAGCGCATCGAGGAAGGGGTTAACGAGCAGCAGAAGCTTTGCAGGGTGATACATGCCAGAATCGGGAGAAACAGAGTGGGCACCGACCCACTGTGCCCAGAAGAGGTGATACCTGAGCTGAGATCTGTCACTAGACCAGGACAAAATCCAAACCAGCTCTTCAGTTTTCAAAGTCCACTCTAGGGTAGCAGAGATCAGATACATGCAATGAATATAACTTACTGTGTCATCCTTTCTAGAATATACTAGAATCTAATGACCTGCTCTCAAGGAAGCTCTCCCTTGAGTCTAACCAGAGCCTGGTGGCTCCAGTTTGTCCATTTTCTCCTGCTCCGGCCTTTGAGGAGAGAGAGAGGAACAGATTGCCCAGTGTGAGAAAATAAAATGCCACCCCCAGGCAGCACTGTGAAGCCAGGAGCCCCCGCCTGCCCCTCTCTCTGCCACCGTTTCTTCCTCTCTCGCTTCTGCCTGGGCCCGTTCCCTTTGACGGCCCTGATCTGGCACAGCACTGAGGGAGGACTCAGTCTCCCCAAATAGACCGCAGGTCCACCTGCCTCCATCACCAGCCTCCCTCCTCCCCAAATGAAATCACCTCGGACTGGGTCAGTGACACTCCGGGGGGCTCTGGGTGTGTTTGACACCCCAGAGAGTCCTCCCTCCAATTCTCAAAGCACGATTGGTTTTAAAATTTGCTTTAACCTCTGAAAATACCCACGAGCATAAAAATGGACCAAACAGACGTTTCCGATGACAGTGCAGGGTCAGCCAAACGCAGGGTCGTCTTTCTCGGCTGCACAAATACTTGGGAAGGCCCAGCTCAGACTCACCGCTGACTTGGGAGGTGGGGAGGGGACCAAGTGCACGTCCCTCTCAGGGGCACTCCTCAGTGTTCTCACGGGCCGTCATGCCATGTCCCCAGAACCTGCTGGGGGAGGGTATCTGCTTTACTTTTCTGAACTCTTGTTCTTACTCATTCTGGGAAACGTGGGTGCCAGCTCCTTTAAGGGATGTGGGATTTGGCTCTTGGTTTCTGCTGAGAGCCAGCATTTCCTGGGGCTGAAATTGGGCCAAGACCTCTGTGTGGCACAGCTAACCTCCTTCCTGTCCAGCTCTCAGACCCCCTAGGTGGTGGGGTCAGCAAGGTCAGCTTCCTCCCTCCCTTGGCAACAGGAGAACTTGGCTGAGGACAAAACCAAGGTCCCATGGCAGCCAGCCCAGCCAGAGTCAACCTGCTCCCTGGCGCAAACACCCTGAGGAAGGAAGTCTACTTCCCAGGACAGTGTCGCTTGGGCACTGGTTTGGCAGCCTAGGGGCATGTGTTCGAGTCTCAGCTTCACTACCATCTTGCTGTGAGACCTGGGGCCAGTCTCCTTCTCTCTCCGGATCTCAGAATCTCCATCCGCAAAATGAACATGCTGGTACATCTCTCGCATTCTAAGATACTGTGATTCCAGGAGAGAAAGTTGGGGGGGAGAGATATGAATGCATAGGTAAGCACAAGCTTTGGGGAGGAATCCTTTGCAACCCAGCCGCCTGCAGCATCCTTCTGAGCGAAGTAATGGATTCAGAATTCAAAGATCGTGAAGGTTCTTTATTGCTAAAGGGGGAAAGGTCCGAATATTGCTTAGCAAATTACCATCTGCTAGGGGCACCATTATGCCTTGACACAACCATTGGTCAGCAAATTGGTCACATTATTGGTTAGTAAATTTGAGGCTGCAGAATTATTTATTGGCAAATTAGAGATGGCAGAATTATTGGTTGGTGAGGCCAGAATTGCAGCGATTGGTTAGCAAATTAGAGATGCCTGTTTTGGTCTGTGAATAAATCACGGCTGGTCAGGGTATTGGAGGCCAAATTAGAGGTGGCCGGGTTATTTATGGCCAAGCCAGGAAAGCAAAAAGCGCATTTGCCCGGCAGAGAGGGGGTCAGCCCTCAGCTTGTGGGGTTACTCCGTCCATGAGAGTGCCTCCAGGTTGAAGTTGTGCGAGCTGGATTATTGTTCCACACCTTCTGGACCTGATCTCCCACTCCTTGTTTCCAAAGAGAGTTTAAAAGATGTGTGCACTGCTGGGGCTAGTTGGTGGAGCAGAGGCTGGAAGTCCAGCTCAAGAACAGATTTGATCAGGGTTGCTGCTTGGAAAGAAACCTGGATCTGACCCAGGAACAAGTTCTTCAAAGACAAGACTTCTCTTTGTCCCCTGGCCCAGCCTAGAATGCAGAGCCATGGGGCATGAGAAGTCCTTGACCTCAGGAGCCCAGTTCAGTTGGAAACCACTCTTCTATAGGGCTCTGGCCAGACCCCAGTTCTTGGGGAAGGCCACCTTTTCCCTGGAAATTTCCAGTGGTCTCACTCCCGTCTGAACTTTTCCTGTCTAGATCACTCACTACTCAGTTGTATCTGCCCTGCTTTCTAGTTGATTTTGACTCTTCTTGAGTTTTTCATAGCTCGTTTGCCAGATCAGAAGCTTTTTGAGGCTAGAACTCCTGCCCTTGCTCCACTCACAGAGTCTGGCACAGGACTCAACATGTATGGGTGCACATGATAGATACACGTATGTAAGTGTGTATGGATGGAAAGATGAAAGAATAATGGATGGATGGGTGGGTAGGTGGATGGATGGATGAGGGATGGATGGATGGGTTGATGGATGGATAAATGATGGATGGATGGATGAGTGGATAGATGGATGAATGTATGATGGATATATGATGGATGGATGGGTGGATGGGTGGATAGATGGATGGATGATGGATGGATTGAGGGATGAATGAATGATGGATGAATGTGTGGATGTATGATGATGGATGGATGGATGGGTGGATAGATAGATGGATGGATGGATGGATAGGGTGGATGGATGGATATTGGACGGATGGGTGAGTTGATGGATGAATGAATGAATGAATGAATGATGGATGGATGGATGGATGGGTGGATGGATGGATGGGTGGATGGATGATGGATGGATGATGGATTGATGGATGGGTGGATGGATGATGGATGGATGATGGATGGATGGATGGATGGACGGGTGAATGGGTGGATGGATGGATGGATGGATGGATGCATTGATGAGTGGATAGATGTATGATGGATGGATGGGTGGGTGATGGATTAATGATGAACAGATGAATAGATGAATGAGTGAGAAATGGATGGACAAGTGGATGGATAAATAGTGTTTGGATAGTGGGATAGAAGAATGGATAATTGTTGCTGGTGTTGTTTATAGGAAGCCAGGGATCCCAAAGTGGAGGAACTTCAAGTTTCAGAGTTAGAAGGGATTTGAAGCCATGTAACCCACCCCCTTCTGTTCCCTAGGCTAAGTTTAAAAAAAAAAAATTAAGGAAAGCCATTGTCACTATTCACACACTTGGGACCATAATGGAAAGTCAGCCAGGGTCTTCCAGTAACCCCAAAGATAATGAGCCACAATCATCCTCCATCTGCAGAAGAGAACAGATGAGGAGAGCCCAAAAAGAATCTCAGTGCTGAAGGAGGATGATTTTGTCATGGGTAGCTTCAGCCTCCAAGATTATCACAAAGTCCTAGATGAAACAGAGAATTTCATCACTCTTGTCATGCTGGGCTGTGTTTTAACTTTCCAAAGTGACTATACACTCTCCTCATCACTTACTCTCATCTCATCCCAGGAAGTGATGTGGTAGAAGAATCCTCTTCATGTTATAGATGAGAAAACTACAGTTCAGAGGGAAGGACCTGGCTCACCCACCACCGGCCAGCTGACCTGCCACCTCTGCCCCCAGTTCTGACGCTTATGCTGCAGTTTCCTTATTTTATCTATTTTATTCTATCTCTTTCGCCAACGAGACCATGAACATCTGATGGCAGGGACCACATTAAGCATCTGTCCCTGGTCAGCAAGCCCAGGTCAGCACAGCCTCTGCGTTGGTTGAGTGGAGAGAACTAAGAGATGGTATAATTTTATTCTATAAACTCAACAAAACCCCTAGTGTTTGTGTTTTTCAACTTTTCAAAGGTACCTAGTTATCTCATTTATTCCCTGGAAAGGCAGCCGGCATCGTTCACTGCTGGTGGCTCTGTTTGCTTCCTCCCGGATCTGTCCCCCACTCTGCTTCCCTCCTGGGAGGCTAGTCCTTGCGGATCGCATGTCCCACTGCCCCACCCTCCAGCTTCTGGTTGGGTCTGGCTGATAGGAGGTGCCAGCAGGAGATGAGAAGGTGGGAAGGGGAGAAGTTGGAGTATTTCTCCCCTGGTCCCTCCATGCTTTACTGCGATGTCTCTGCTGGGAACTGAATCCCTTCCTGACGCCAGCTCCCTCGAGGTGTCCTTCCCCCACTCCTAGCTCTCACCTGGCTCCCAAGACATTACTCCTTCCCCTCTCCCCGCGGACCTAAAGTGATAACAGGGCAAATTCTGGGTTTGGGGGCGGGGCTCAGCACACCGCTTGCTGACTCCTTTGACTGCGGGCACCTCTGTCAGCAGTCTCTTGCATGAAGTCGGTTCATTGGGAGCGCTGGTTGGTAGGCGGGCAAGCTCTGGAAACACCAGTGGTGTTCTCAGTGTGGCCACACCTTCTGCTTTTTTAAGGAGGCTGGAAATTCAGACTTTTACATGAAACTGTGAACATTTAGTAAGAAATATTGGTTCAAATACTTTTAAACACTGAGCGGGTCTAAGAAAGAATACATCTGCTGGCTGTCTATCGCCTGTCGGTTGTCACTATGCAGCACCATTTTTTAGTACATGGAGTATGTTCAATAAAATTACCGCTATTTCCTAAAAAACAGAAACACTGACATATCCCCTGCTTTCCTTTGCATTATTTTCTGAAATGAAGCCCACCTCTGTGAGGTAGGGCAGGACCACCTGTGACCAGGACTGCAGACCTCTTGCCTCAAAACTCCCTTTACAGTGGCTACTGCGTGGACGGAAGTCCCAGCATTAATGGCCTTTGTCCAGCAAAGCACGTTAGTTGCTGAGGTTTTACTCGGTGCCCAGATGGACCTGGAGTCTAACTGAGGCACGAGGAGCACCCAGGTGGGGTCCCAGCAGCACGGGAGGGGGCTGGAGCCCGGTTAGAAAACCCAAGAAAGGCTGACCAACCTTGGGAACAAACAAGGAACACTTGGGAGCAGGAATGTGCGACATCTAATTTTAGGTTGCTCGCTCTGCCATCTGTAATGCCACTGTCCCTCCATTTCCCCCAGCCTCGGTGAATATGTGTTAGAGTACAGACTTGAGTTGGTGGCACTTCAGTGAAAATATCAATCAAAATATTTCAATGAAAATATCAGAACAATTCCTAGAGAGATGATGTCAGGTGGAGATGAGCCAGCACAGGGCGCCAGAGAAAATACAGGGTGCCCAGGCCAATATGAGTTTCAGATAAACAAGGAATAATTTTTAACATAAGAATGTCCCCAGTATGGCATGGGATATACTATACTAAAAACATTCCATTGTTTATCTGAAATTCAAATTTAATTATCTTTTGCTTTCTGCAGAAAGCAAGGATTCAGCAGAGACAGAAATTTGGATATAAGAGAGGAATAGGTGAAACATAAGAATCCTTAAAGATATTGGGGATGGGGCTAGGTTTCTCACCAATGAGGAACTGGGGGGATTTGACCATTCGTAATTCAATCTGAAAGAACAAATAACCATTAGCTGATAGCAAGGTTTCTCCAGAGGTAAATAAAACTTCATCCAAGCTTAAAAGTGACCCTTACCCTCCAGGAACAGCCGTCCAGAGGGGAGGCAGGGACGTCAACTGACAGTGCCATGCAGCTGACATGAGGCCGTCCCAGATCTTTGGGAGTAGCAGAGAGGAACAGGGGAGCCCAGAAGGGCCCCCCACCCAGCCTGGGGAAACTTCTGGCAGAGTCCTGAATGATGAGTAGGAGGTGAGTTGGGCATACAGGTGCATCCAGTTGCAAAGGAGACACGGCATTCCCATTTTACAGCAAAAAACAGGGGCCCAGGCAAGTTACGGGACTGGCCCAGCGTCCCACCACTATAAATGGGCTGGAAGCACCAAGGTTGCCTGAGTCCTGGCTGGGAAATATAAATCCTGGTTACTCTTTAGAAAGTTCATGGTCAACAGAGGCTGTGTAACATACACAGTTTGATAGTAAGGGAGTTTGACTGAGGGAGTCCGTGAGTTTCTTGGGGATCCTTCTTGGGTACAGCTGAGCTAGGATGAAAAAAAGTCGTGGAAGTGAGAGGATTTGGGCAACAAGTGTGACACAATGATGGGCAGACCCAAGAGTGGACCTATGACAGCGGCCTCCTACCTACAAGGTCAGCAAGCCAGGGCAAGGATTCCACTTACACCCCTTCCACACTGAGCATCGGTCCCAGAATTATTTTTGTCCAGGAAGAGGAAATGGGAAGACGCGGTGTTTACTTCTAAAACCAAAGACCAGCAGGCAGCATGGCGCTGGGGTGAGAGCACAGACAGGAGGCCCAGCCGCCGACGCGACCCTGGCGAAGGTCCCCTGCTTCATCTCTGCAGCCCTGTGCTTTCCGTCTGGGAGTCACCACGATGACAGAGGCAGTTGAATGAATTAATGCGTGTTAAGAACTTCCAACACTGCAGGCACATTTTAGGCACTATTTAATTGCTAGCCTCTATGTATTGATTTATTGGTTTATTTGTACTAGAGAGAAACAGAAACAAGAGTGGAATACGGGTTTCTCGTCCAGCAGAATGAAGCATCCAAGGAGGACAGTCTCCAGTCACAGAAGTATTTACATTTAACCCCGAATGTTCAGAATTTCAGGCTCCAGGACTAGGCAGGGGAGAGAGAATTTTGCTCCTGGGTAGATTTCATGCAATTCCAAAGTCCTACCGTGGAGGCATTAACCTCAGAAATGAGCTGACACTGTTGCCCCACGCCCCTCATCATATTTGGAAATGGCGAGTCCTTAGGTGGGATCCTGGGCAGTGGCCGGGCTGGGAGGGTTCCGCTGTCAGGGAGTTTCCTCCAGGCTGAGGCTGCTTGCGCCAGGGGGAGAAGGCTGCCCGGAACCCCGCGGCTTGGAGCCGAAGGTCCATTCCAGAGACTTCCAGGTCTGTATGCATGTGTGTGAGTGTGTGTGTATATGTGTGTATGTGTGTGTGTGTATGTAGGTATGCATGTGTGTATGTCTATCTGTATATGTGTGCTTATATGTAAGTGTGTATATGTATATGTGTGTATATGTGTGTATGTGTATGTGTGTATGTGTGTATGCATGGGTGTATGTTTATCTGTATATGTGTGCTTATATGTAAGTGTGTATATGTATATGTGTGTATGTGTATGTGTGTATGTGTGTATGCATGGGTGTATGTTTATCTGTATATGTGTGCTTATACGTAAGTGTGTATATGTATATGTGTGTATGTGTATGCATGTATGTGTGTATGCATGGGTGTATGTGTATCTGTATACGTGTGCTTATATGTATGTGTATATGTGTGTATGCTTGTAGGGGTGAATGTGTGTATATGTGTATGTATGTGTGCATGTGTATGCGTGTACGTGTGTGTCTGTGTGTCCTAGGAGGAATACCAAAATTCTCTGAGCTCTCACGGGGGCCCAGGCCCACTGCTCACTGCCTGTGCTCACCTGGAGCCCCCATCACCCACCACCCAGGCTGCTGGCTCAGACCCAAGGTCCCTCTGGTCCACGGCTCCTCCCAGATTCTGGCCGAACTCCCCCCAGGCCGTATGAAGGAGCCCAACAGGTGTTTCTCGATTCCCCCCTCTTTTTCTTTCTTCCTCCTTTTTTGGGGGACTGAGTTTGCTCGCCGGGTGGGTTTCTCTGCTCACTTTCCCACAGCCTGATGGTTATTACATGAAAAAATAGCTTCTTGCACCTAAGAGAGACATTCTCTCTCTCCAGTAACCAGGGATTTTCAATGGCAGTCACTGAGCAATTATACGCTACGATTTACACTGTATCCTCCAGCCTGTTCTTTGACAAAACGAGTCCCTATTATTAGTCAGGCAATAATCAAATGCCTAAAATAGGCTTATAAAAGATCTCAGAGCTGCAGGAATGGGCTGTTACTGGGAGTTATGGTCCAGGTCAGGAGCAGGTTTCGAGAAAAATGTGCAACAACACACGCAGGTTCCTATTTTGCCAAGAAAAAGCTGCACAGTACAGAAAAGGACAGGCTGCGGGGGCAGGGGCGGGAAACCGGGGACCGATCAAGTCACAGTGCGTAGCTCACAGCCAAGCTTCCGGGGCTAACATGTTCTCTGGGGTCTTTTATGCAAAAAGGCAATTTGTTGGGCCTTTTCATTGCCCAGGAAACCACTTGAAGGAGTCAGAAATTCTGTCATCGCACACACTGTTTTAGAAACGCCTGACCCTGTCGTCTCTCTGCCCCGTTCTGCTCATCCTCGTGTACAACTGCGTGTCCCAAACTTCTGCCACAGTTTTTTATGCATCATCCTCACAATTTTCCTCATATCCATGCACCTCCTGTACTATGTGATGGAATTGCCATTTTTCTTTAAAGAGACTTGTTCCAAATAAATAAAACTTTAAATTCACTTATTGTAGTCGGCAACTTTGTAACATTGCTGAAAACGGAAAATCAGTCTCTTTCCTTGCTAGCTGCAAACATGGGTTACTTCTGTCCCAGCCTCCTGCCACCTCCACCAGGAAGCCCTCTGCCCTGCCTCTGTGTCCAGAGAATTCTCAGGCTGCCTGCCATTGACTCCCAGCACACAGCAGCGTTTCCTGGGGGGGTAGAGGGGCAGCTCTGCAACTGGGCAGTGGCAGGAACCAGCACCACCATGGCCAGATGGGACTACATGCGTGCGCTTTGGACTTCTGTTAATTGATATGTTTTGTCACTAAACCTAAGAAGGTCTGTAGCTGCTGAAAACTACTCACCTTTCTTCTGGGCTTTTCTCTCCTAGTATTTTATAGACAGCATATTTAGCTCTCTCTTTCTTCCACCACCTTGTAATTTGGTATAGCAGATATAGAGAGTCCATCTTCCCAATTCACTGTTTCAGTATTTTGTTTTTCACTTTCTCTTGATCTAGAACAGTCCAGAGAGGAACCCACACCCAGCTCAATTCTTCCAACTGCTCTTTGGAAGAGTTGGAGCATGTTGAGATAATCCCAAAAGACGAACTCCTTTGGTTTCTGCTGGGTGAGAAAGTGGTGGCACAGTCAGTATGTGCACGGGACCTGGGACGCGGAGGCTGCCATCTTCTTCCAGCCTTTGCAGCAAGGGTCCCGGGGGTCCCGATGCTTAGAGAGCAGCTAACGCACCAGTCCTCATCTTCTTCAAAGGAACGAATCATCTCAGCACACTGCACTATCCCAGCTCCACCTTTAGGGAAAGTATTTGACCTGGCTGAATCTCAGTTTCCTCGCTGTGAAAGGGGAAACAGGAAGATGACTGTGTCCCCGTGCTCCAGCCAGGGGATGGAGGGAGGGAGTGCACATGAGAGTCCCAGCCTGGCCCTGGCATGTAACATGGCTTCCTATTCCCCAGTAGCAAGCATGCTGCATGCCGCCGTCCCCAGTCCCCACTAGGTAACTTGGACCAACCGCTGGAAGGACGCAGCAGTCTCCAACTTTGGCTAACAGAGAGCAAGCATGCACCTAGCATGACCCCTTCCCCAGTGGCCCTGTGTTTGTGAGCAGAGTCTTGCCTCTTCCTAGGGGCTGACTCAGGTCAACCTGACCTTGGCAGCTTCCCAGAGGCCAAGCTTCTGGGGTTGGCTGGTCACAGGCTGAGCAAACATGGTCTTTCTGCAGCCCTCACCTCCTTTCCCAGCCTTCCTGCCAGAGTCTTCCTGTTATAATCCTACCAGAGCAGAGGTGGAAGAGCCACGTCTAGGTCTCCACCAGCCCATGGGAGCCTGCTGGCGTGGCTAGGGTCTCCCAGACACACGTGCTCAGTGGCTGTGGGATGTTGCTAATATGCAGCTTTGGAGAAAGTACTAGATGGTTCTAGTGATTTCTCTGCCATGCACTTAGGGCAAGTGAATTTTTCTCTTTTTTTAATCTTTTATAGATCTTTTAACCATAAAATGGGACTCTATTTCTGTCTCTTATTTGATGAAAGAGATGTCCTTTTAAATTTTATTTTTAAATCAAAGTATAATATACATACAATAATGAGCAAGTGTTATAAATATACAACCCAAGGGTTGGCTTACTTTCTGGAAAGAATCAGATAGAAAATATTTTAGACTTTGTAGGCTGCACAATCTCTGTTGCAACTACTCAACTCTGCCTTTGTTCATGAAAGCAGCCACGGGCCACATGTAAGCGATGAACGTGGAATCCGGGCAGCTGGCCACATGTGACCTGTCAGCCGTGGTTTGCCAACCGCTATGGACTGGATGTGTGTGTCCCCCCCAGAATTTACACGTTAAAACCCTATTCCCCAGTGTGATGGTATTGGGAGGTGAAGCCTTTGGGAGGTGATTAGGGTTAGATTAGGTCACGAGGATGGGAAACTCAGGGTGGGATTAATGTCCTTATAACAAAAGGAAGAGACGGGAGATCTCGATTTCTCTCTCTCTCGATTGGGTAATTTATAAACAACAGGAAAGTGTTGCTCACAGTTCTGGAGGCTGCAAGTCCAGGATTAAGGTGTCAGCAGGTCTCTGGTGAGGGCTCGTTGCTCATAGATGGTGCCGCCTGTGTGTCCTCAAGTGGCAGAAGGGGAAACCGAGCTTCCTCAACTGTCCTTTATAAGGACACTGATCCCATCCTGAGTCCGGATCCCTCAAGACCTGCTCACCTCCCCAGTGTCCCTCCTCTTAATACCGTCATGTTGGGGGTTAGGTTTCAGCACGTGAACTGGGTGGGGTGGACACATACACCCAGACCACAGCAGGGGCTGTCTGTACACCAGGAAGAGGGCCCTTGCCAGGCGCCAAATCTGCTGGCACTTTGATCTTAAACTTCCAGCCCCCAGAACTGTGAGAAATAGTGGTAGCTGTTTATCCAGCAGTCCGTGGTGTGATACTGTAGCAGCCTGAGCGGACGAAGCCACCGATCCCTGCTGTAACCCAGCGAGTGTCATGAAATAAGCACGCCTGCGGGAGCACCCGGCTCACAGAGACCAAAGGTCACCAGCGTCCCGGGAGCCCATCTGTGCCCTTCTCAGCCACTAGACTCAGTTTACTTCCATGGCCCTCTGAGGCTTTTCTTACAATTTTTATAATTTCTTATATCTTATCATTTTCCTTTTAGTTTAAATGTTTAGCTTACATGATAGACTGGTTAGCCATTATCATTTAGGACTCGGGCTTTCAAGCTTTCTAGAAACGGCAGAGACCTGCCTTCCAGGGAAACATGCTGTGTGTGCGTGTCGGGCGGCAGGAGCAGGGCCCTGGCTGTGCCGGAAGCAGAGATTCAGAGTCCGTCCTTCCCCCTCTGTGCTCAGGACCCAAATGGGAACAACCGAGGCACGTTCAGGAACTCTGAGGGTTTCTCTGAAGCCAGTTTGATAACTGCTTCTTGGAATACTCATTATTACCCCAAGTAAGACAAATATTCAACCTCCACTTCACTGCAGACGGCTCCTGTCTTCTCCATGGGCCCTGGACAGGATCAGGGGCACAGCCGTGGGCCTGCAATGCCAGCAGCAGGCAGCGTGTGGAGCCAGGTGGGCGCGCGGGCTCACTCATTCACGAGACACCCTCTGTCGACCCCCAGAAAGACCTGGGGGAGCGGAGCTTTGCAGGGGCTGGATCCTGCCTCACCAGAGGGAAGCGATTGTCAACAGGCCATGGGTGACAGCCAAGGAAGGGACTGTGCCCTCAGCTGGGGGACCTGCAATTCAAGTTACGGGGACATTCTTGGTTATAACTAATACTTCTGAGAGTAGACGGCACCTGCTCTGCTTTCTGTTCCATTTCTTTACTGACCGAGTGGCGCCCTGGGGTTCCAGGCACCCTGTGGCCTTCTCCCTCCTCTAGGACTTACGCGCCTCCTGGAGAGCAGAGGCAAGGGCAAAGGTCAAGGCTCTGGAGGAATCAGGGTGGGAAACCTCGTCAGCTGACAGCCAGAAGGGAGCCCCCAGAAAGCAACCCGGGCTGGCGTGTCCCCTCACTTCCTGCCGTGAGCCTGTGGTGGCCCTCATGGCAAGGGTGGAGGTGTCGGGTGGCACCTGTGAGAAGCAGGTGAGCAGATGAGTGGCCGGACAGTGAGGGGCTGTCTCGGTCTGTGTCGCGCTGCTAGGACAGAAAGGCCACAGACTGGGGGATCTGTAAAGAGCAGAAACTGATTCCTCACAATTCCGGAGGCTGGGACGTCTGAGACGGGGGCCCCGGCGTCTGGTGAGGGGCTTCTGCGTCGTCCCAGGGCCAAAGGCGGAAGGGCAAGAGAAAGGGAGAGACAGAGAGGGACAGCGCGGACCCACTCCCACAGTGACCTCATGACATCAGTCCATTCATGCGGGTGGCCATGGCTCTCTTAAAAGTCCCGCTTCACAACACCGTCACAATGACAGTTAAATCTCAGCATGAGTTTCGGCAAGGACAAACATTCAAACCACGGCAGAAACCCTTACTTACAGGGGCGTTAGAGGCAAACCAGCAATACCCAGGCCTGCGGCTCGGCTTCTGCACTCGGCTCCTCCACTTTTCGACACCGGCCTGGCCCAGCAAAAGCTCATGCGACCTCTCCGACCCTCAGCCCCTGCTGTTCTCCAGGGGAAAGAGTCCCTGCTGGAGTTTTGCACTGTGGAGAAGGGAGCATGAGAGTGAAGATGCATTTTCGCATTTTTGCTGGACAGCAACGGCTCTCCACTGGGGATGGCTTTTCCCACCTCGCCCTCCCCCAAGGGACATTTGGCAATGCCTGGAAGCATTTTTTTTTTTTTTGTCACAACTGGGGGAGGAGGGAAGGTGCTATGGGCCTGTAGTGAGTAGAGGCCAGGGACGCTGCTTTAATGTCCTACACGGCACAGGACAGCCCCATCCTTCCCACCCACCCAGTGAAGAATGGTCCAAGCCAGGTGTCAGCAGTGCCGGCCTTGGCAAGCCCTGGGCTAGAGTCTGAGTTGTGTGATTTAGACGGGGCCAGCTGTCAGTGGGCACCCAGAGGCAGGTGACGACGGATGGTGCCCTACTCTTGCTGGGAGGTAAGATGACAAGGCAAGTTCTCAGACCTCCATGGCTGGACCTTCTCTAGAGTTTGAGCCCAGAGGACTTTCTGAATGTGGGCAAAAGAAACATGGCCCCGGTCACTAAAAGGAACATCTTCCCTGGCCCCATGACAGGCCATATAAGCACTAACAGCTTTCAGAAGAAATTCATTCATCACTGGGGCTCTCGTTCGTTACCCAATTCCCCACTCAAATTCTCTCCTCCGTGGGTCCCTGCACCCCCTGTTGCCATGTGTCGTGCTGCCCCCCCCCGGTTCTGAAGGGACCTTATCAGCCGTGTGGGCACCAATCCATGGCAAATCACTGGAAGATCAAGCCCCCCGATACCTCCGCTATCTTGTCCCCAGCCGCCCCAGCTGCTGGCGGCAAACAGAGCAGATCTGGTTTTGGGTGATATCATTCCACGTCCTCAACCAGAGACATTGAGATAATAACTTTCCAAATATTGTCTTACGAGATGTTTATCGCTGTAAAACAATATTTTGTCACCAAGCCGTTGAGCAAGGGACAGTATCACCTTGCAGAAACACGCAGGTTGGTGAGGGGAGGCCAGGTCATCGCACGGGGTGGGGAGGTTTTGCGGGAGCAGTGGACGGGGTGAGAGAGGGGACTTCGATGGACCCCAAGGTCTTTGAGCCCAGGGCGGGCGCTTTTCCAGAGGAGCCGGTTTCCAGGCTTTAAGCAATGAGGGCCTGACCAGGGGGGAAATGCAGTTTGCTCTGAAAGTGGGGTTTAGTGGGGGGTTTGGAGGTGAAAGCCCCTGGCCCTGCTCGCAGGGAGCTCACAGTCCGGAAGGGAAGATTCAGGAAGCCAGTGCCAAGCGGGGCAGCTACATTATGGGCCAAGTTGAGCTACCGGATCGCCTTGTTTCATCGTATGATAATCATCAACTTCATCACAGTTCCTCTGCAAAAATGAGATAAATAACCGTACTCAACCCCGCTAAACACACACATTGGCTAGAAATGCATCGTCCCTCGGTTGGGGCGAGCTGCAGTTCCACCAGTCCAGGATTCTGAGTCCCCAGGAGACGGGGAGAAAGGGCAGGGAAGGGGACAGGGGTAGAGGATTGAAGGGATGGGCCAAGACTTACCAAGCCACGGTGCGGCCACAAGGCCATGCCAGGGTGGAGGCCAGCAGGCTCTGCTCCCTGAGGCTCACCTGTGCCACAAGCATGCCTTTGGGACATTCCCGCCCTTTGTGAGACCCTTTCTAGGGAGATCCCCGGCAGAACAAAGGCAGATGGGAATGAAGAAGGGAGGAAAAATGCTGTGTGTGCTTTGTCTCATATTGGGGGCTGAGGGAGGGGCAGTGCCGGGGTCACAGTGCCGTAGTGCTGCTATGACATCGTGAGCCAAGTCCCTCATGCTTCCAGAGTTGGCATCGGGTTGTGGCGAAGGGCACGGTTCTCCAGCCCGGCCGGCTCTGCCCACGCTCTGACGCTGCCACTCACTGCTGGCTGTGCCACCAAGCCTGCTGTGACGAAGTGGCAGGATGTGTTCTCTCCCACTTCTGGAGACGGGACAGGGATGGGGAACCTGCAGCCTTGGGGCCACATGTGGCCTTCAGGATCCCCAACTGCAGCCTTTTGACCAAATCTAAATTTTACAGAACAAATCCTTTTGTTAAAAGGGGTGCAGCAGAGAAAGATGAAGCTTTTCTTGCCTCCTTTGGTGCTTGAAAAAGAACAATCTTGAGATCAGAAGACCGCAGGTTCCCCACCCCAAGGTGCATTAGATTAAAGCCCCATCCTGCTCCCCCCGGTGTGACCTCATCTGAACTATTACATCTGCAGTGACCCTATCTCCAAATAAGGTCATATTCTGAGCCCCTGGGGGTAGGACTTGCACATATCTTTTGGGAAGGGGACACAATTTAACCCATAAAACTGGGTGACACGGGAACCCAGGGAAGGGTTTTGTATGGTGTCATGGCATAACCTGTTTTTTGTTGTAAAAATATGATTCCACTTGTTATGCACAGAAAAGACTCTGGAAGGCTGAGATGGCAGCCAGCAGCCCACGCAGGAAGCTGTTGCTGTAGCCACGTGCGCCGTGGCTGCCGCTCAGACCGGGAGGGTGCAGTGGGGGTGGGGCGTGGCTGCACCCTGGATCCATGGTGGAGCCAGAGCCGATAGGCTTTGCTGATAGATTAGATGCCAGGTGTGAAGACAAGAAATAACTGTCAGGATGACTCTTTGGGTTTTGAACTGAGTATCTGGGCAGATTTGTGTGGCCGTTTACTGAGATAGTGCCCAGAGGGGCAGGGCAGGTTCAAGGTCGGATGAAGAGTGGTGATTCCAGGGTCCACTTGGGCACAAGTTTGAGCTGCCTTTTAGACCTCCAAGTGGAGACGCCGCACGGAGAGCTGAGCCTCCAACTCGGCACGTCCAGATCCCAGCCCACCCTCCTCCAGATGCCGCAGCTCAGCCACCGGCCCCACCACCACTCCTGTGCCCGAGCAGGAATTCTGGGGACAACCCCAGCCTCCAATGTGTCACTCAGTAGTGGGTGTCCTGACTGTTGAGTGCGCTCCAAGCCCACCCCCAGCCCTCCACACCCCCCATCCTCTTCCCGAGCCTTCATCTTGCGTGCACCTGACCATCCGTGTCCACGTGATGGTGGTGGCCTCCTCCCCGGCTCTCTGCTCCCAGCCTGTCCCTTCTGATCCACCACCCGTCCTGCAGCTGGCAGGGCGTTGGTTACTAAAGATAAAAGGGGACATTTCAGGTATCTTCCTTCAGCTAATGGTGTCACGTAGACAGGCCTGCTCACGGAAGGTTGGGTGGCATTTCCGCATGATCACACTGCTCAGAGGGAGTTCTCCTGTGGCCACATACATCTGTAGGACCAAAGTTCTAGACTTTGAAAGATTCAAGTCCTGACTCCCAGCCTTTGTGGCTGAGTGACTGTTGTTGTGTGACCGTAGAAGGCACTGTCCCAACTGGGACAAGGGATGCCACTGATGCCGAGGTGGGACTGTAGGCACACACCGCATTGCTGGGGCTGACCACGAGTGTGGGTGCCGTAGACGTGTAAGTTACGGAATCTCTCCGGGCCTCAGTTTCCTCCAGGGTAAGGGAGGATAAGGAGGCCACCAGGCAGGGCTGGCTGAGACGCGATGAGGTCACGCGCGGGCAGACACCTAGCAGGGCACCTGACCCACGGAGCTGCTCGCGACCAGCCTCACACAAAGGACCGTTTGAGAGCCAGCGTCACCCTCAGCTCTGCCAACTGCCCCCTGTACATTTTTCTATCGGAAGAAGAGCAATTTTGAGAAACTACAGTCATTTGAAGCCCTCCTTCATTATTAATTTTATAGAGAGTTATTTTGTGGTTCTGGCTTTTTTTTTTTTTTTTTTTGGTAATTAGATGCTGTAAAAAATTTTTTAGTGATTTTCTCTTCTTTGTAATTAGAAATAGCGATTAGAGTATCTTTTATATTACATGGCATTTTTCCTTTAAACAATTGTATACATTTTGTATTCTTTGCTTTTCTCCATACAGACTTTAATGAGAATGGATTCATTGTGTACCATAATTTGCTATTATTATAGCGTGTCATGAAAATGAGTTATTTCCGTCACAGAAATATAATGCCCAGCCTAATGTATTTTTGCTGGTGGGTTTTCATTTTTTCCCTCTAGGGGCAGGGGAAATGTGTTTGCCAAGTTTAGAACCCACTGGAACCCGAAAGGCTGGGGAGGTGCGAAGTGAACTCAGGCCTCCTGGAGTCTGCAACAGCCTCCCGCGCCTCCGGGCAGTGCAGGGCACAGCGTCGGGCCGCGGGAGGTGGATGTCCGCGTTTCAGTAAAAACACACAGGATTCTACACTGTCAGGTCTCAGCAAACGCAGCTGTCCGTGCCAGGTGTGGGGAGAGCAGAAGCAGGTCTCTGCTTAAGGCTCTACGAGGCTGTGCCATGACTGAGGTTTGTCCAGGAACCCAAAGTTTCTCTGAACATCTGTGCATGTTTCGTTCTGCTGCTGGGTGCAAACTCCACGGTGCAGGTGACAGCTCGCATTAGCTTTACGTGGCACAGCCCGGCCTACGCACAGCGCTGCCAGGGAGCTTCGGGCTGAGCTCATGGCCTGTCTGCCGCAGCCCCCCAGCCTCACGGCCAGGGCAGGCGAGGTGGGGGATGTTATCCCTGCAGCTCACGGGGAGATAGTGCCCGGTGGCCGGGCTCTCACTAGACAGACCCTCGACCTCCCGCCCACCAATCAGGGTGTGCTCCGCTAGAGGCTGCTCCCAGGGGCACAGATGGAATGTGACATCATGTCCGGAGTCAAGGAAGGGGGCATGGGCAGGAATAGACCAGCCCTGCAGAGCTGTCTGGAGGTAACATCTCACAGTCCTGGTCAGAGTGGGCACCAGGATCACCAGGGACATGCCACATGTGCCAGTGGTGGGGTGGGTCCCGCAGGACACAGGTGGCACACTCCGACAGGGTGACAGGAGAGTTTATGACAGCCCTCTCGCACGGGTGTGGGCTCCGGCAGCTCGGGGGAGCACCCCAGCTGCAGGGTGGCAGCCAGGCAGCGGGGCCGCAGGTGCCTGCTGCAGCTGTGGGCGAGGCCAGCCCTGGAGCTGACCCTCTGCCCACCTCCAAGGGGCAGAACTCGCCTTCCCTCGCAGGGCAGGAGCCAGGGCCCCAGGATGTTTGCCTCCTCCTGTCCTGCGGCTTCCGGCTTGCAAAGCACAGCATTTCATCTCATCCCCTGACTCTCCCGACAGCCTGGGACAATTCTTCCCATTTTACAGAGGGGAAAATGGGATGTTTAAAAACTGGCCTGAAGCCACAGCTACACGTCTGGCAGGAGCCTCAGCACCTGCCCAGGGTGGGCAGCAAGCTGAGGAGGGTGGGAGGGGGGAGCGCGCAGCCAGGGCTCACAGCTGATGGGGTGGACCCCCCACACTGCCTCCGAACTCAGGCACCGCAGCCAGCCCTGACCCGGGGCATCCCGGTTAGGGGACCAGGGTTTGGTCGCAAATTGCCAGAGTCCAGATCCCAGCTCTGCCACTCAGTAGCCATGACGGTGGACAAACTACTAAACTTCATGGTGCCTCGGTTTCCCCATCTGGAAATTAAGGATAATGATAGCATCAGCTTCATGGGATTATTATGAAAATTAAACAGCTCATCAGGGAAAGCCCTCTGGGTTGGTTTAGACAGGTTCCTGTGCACAGCTGCTAGGCTGTGCTGCTCACTCCTTCGGGTGAGGAGGCTGCAGCCCCCCAAAGCTTGGCCGGCCGAGCCTTGCATCTGCGAGCTTGTGCCTGCCCAGACAGAATGCCTTTCCTAATCCACCTGGAGGGGCAACTTTTTCTAATCCATAATAAGGCTTGCATTGGTGGGGCATGGTGGCTCACACCTGTAATCCCAGCACTTTTGGAGGCCGAGGTGGGAGGATCACTTGAGCCCAGTAGTTTGAGAATCCATGAGCAACAGGGAGATTCCATCTCTACAAAAAGAAAACAGTTTAGCCAGGCATGGTGGTGCATGCCTGTAGTCCCAGCTACTTGGGAGGCTGAAGCGGGAAGACTGCCTGAGCCCAGGAGTCTGAGGTTACCCTGGGCTGTGATCAAATCACTGCACTCTAGCATGGGTGACAGGGAGACCCTTGTCTCTAAAAAATAAATAAAGTTAAAGAAAAGACTCACATTGGCTGGACCTGGGGAGCCCTCCCATTCAAGGTGCTCAGTTAATATCAGTCATTACCCTGGTTAGTCCCTCGGATTCTCCTCTGCCTCCCACCCAGACTGCCCTCTGCGGAGGAGCACAGCCTCAGGCAGTTACTGAATCCCGAGGGAAAGGATGAGTGGGTTCCTGCAGCCGATGCTGCCTCCATGGCTGTCTCCCCGCACACCCTGGAGACAGTCCGGGACTCGGGCCTGGGCTCCCCAACTCCCAGCCCCTAGGAGCATCCTGACAGACTGCCCCATCCCCGCCCTGCAGAGCACGGCCCTTGTCCCCAGAGAGCGCTGCCCCTGGACCTTCCCTCCTGCTTCCCTCGTGTGTGTTTCCGTCTCTCTTCCCAGCTAAGGACTCATATGTAAGCAGGCCAAAGTGACATTTCATCATTAGTCCCCAATGCAGGCCTAGCGCATTGTATGAGCGTGCCTAGTGCAGGGTCCCTGCCACCCGCCCCCGCCCCATTATAATTCTTTTCACTCTCCGAAATTCAGATGTAATTCAAGTCGGAGCAATCGTGGCTGGATTACATCTGCAGGCGGGGAATTATTAGTATGACTTTTTGGCAGCGTGACAGTGATGTTTCTACAATCTATACATATTGATTTAGGTCGATAATAAACAATTTGATTAGCCTCCCCATCCATGGGCTGTCATTTCAATCACTGACAGGGCCCAGCAGAGTGGAAGGGAGGCAGCTCACATAAGTGGCAAGAATTCTCAAAATAAGAAACTCGGTCCTGATTAGAGACCCGGCTTCAGTGAATTGGACAAGACAGCTCAGCTGCCACGTTATTAACTCCCTGGGAAAATACTCGGCCGGTCCCCGGGGCCAGCCCGCATATTCTGATGTGGATCGATAAGCAATCTCCGGTGTATATGGAATTCAGACTCGAATCATTTGTCTCCGGCTCCTTTCTCCAAAGGGAGCCCTGCGGTCCGGACCTGGCCCTCCACCCCGGGACCCCCCCCACCCCCATGCCCACCCTCCCCGTTTAACTAATGACCCGCCACGGAGGAGGCCAGAGAGTTGAAACCTCTTCCATCATCGGGAGAGGCTCTCTCAGGTGGGCCTAATGATGATAATGGCCTCCTTTCAATTTTTTAAAAACGATGCCCGCCCCGACGTCCTGGGGGTGAGTTTGTATAAGTGACAGGCACGCCTCTTGATGACAGATAGAGATCCCAGGAGTAGACACCCCCACCCCCACCTGGCAGTGTCCACACCTGATGGTGACGCTTTCACAGAGCAGGAAAGTGACCCCTTCTGCCAGGCCTCTGTGGGGAAGACAGAAGGGTGGGTGCCACCCAGAGGTGCTGGTGGCTGGGACTGTGGCTAGTTCAGGAAGAAAGTGGTGACATCAGGCTCCAAGCTCCCTGTGAGCTGGCTTCCCGGGCCTCTGGCCACTGGCTGGTGGCATGCCCTAGGGCTGCAGGAGCCTTTAGAGACTATGGGACGACACCCCCTTCGGGTACAGGTGGACACTGTGAAGGGCACTGAGTGCAAGGGACCTGCACAGGACCACACGGCAAGCCAGCCATCGGCAGGACTGAAGTCCCCTAGCTCCCCACAACAGCAGGGCAGTGTGGATTAGTGGTTAGGGTGGGCTTTGGTTCAGGCAAATCTGAGTGTTACCTCTGGTGAGTCACTTCACCTCTTTGAACTTCAGTCTCTTCGTGTGTCAAATTAGGCCACTAACACCTACTTTGCATATCTGTGGTGAGAACTTAAAGAAATAATGCAAGTGGAGGGCCTAGCACCGTGCTGGTGGCATAGTAGATGCTCAATAAACATTTTTAGTATCAATATAACAAATGCAGTGAGTTTCCCACGTTGTTATTTACACGTTATTATTATTTTTACTGTCAGACCTCTTTCTTAAGAAATGAAAATTCAAAATTTCAATAGGTGACATAGACAAAAGCAGCTGCACTGCCTCACGTGGAGGCTAGAGGACCCCGGCTTTGCCCACCCAGCTGGCCACGCCCCCTTCCGCCGTCCCGTAGGGCTCTATGGGACCAGCCCAGGAAGTGCTGGTGCGGAGGGAAGATGGCGATGTCAGGAGATATGGCAATGGGCTT
The DNA here is from genome assembly GCF_020740605.2 of Lemur catta. Classification (NCBI taxonomy): domain Eukaryota; kingdom Metazoa; phylum Chordata; class Mammalia; order Primates; family Lemuridae; genus Lemur; species Lemur catta. The sequence continues at coordinate 6,993,010 of NC_059147.1, read as the reverse complement.
CCGCCCCAACTCCAAGATGCTGGGGCCAGTTCTCTCTTGGGGCCTTGGTTTCCCCAGGTGAGGGCACCTCAGCTCTCAGATTCTCTAAGGCTCTCTGGTCCATCAAGTCCCATAAAACCAATCAGTCATAACACCAACACCATGGAGCGGTGGTCACCACGCTGGCCTCTCAAGTGCAGAGAAGCAGAGGGCCTGGTCCCTGAGCCCTTCACCCCACAGGGCAGCCTGGTTCTCCACCTGGGGACCCACGTCCCAAATAAAAACACACGAAGGCCAGTGTCAGTGAGGACTGGATTTTGCTGTGAGAAACAAAGACCTAAAATAACAAGACTTAAACAAGATCAGATTTTGTCTCTCTTTTACATAAAAGCTGGGAAATCAGCCATCCAGGCCTGGCGCGCTGCTCAGCTGCACGACGTCCTCAGGGACCCGGTTTCCTTCCAGCTCCTGCTCCCCCATCCTCAGGGGCGTCCGACGTGGCGGCCAACAGACCCAACGTTCCAGGAAGTGACATCGAGGAAGGGACGAGAGAGACTGGGACAAAGGGCACATGCCAACTCTTTTTTAAAATCTTAATTAATACATTTTCATTCTAAAATAGTTTTAGATCTATGGCAAAGTTGTAAAGATAGAGAGTTCTCATGGCACCCACAATCCAGTTGTCCCTCTTATTATCATCTTATGTTAGTGTGGTACAGTCCTCAAAATTAATGAACCAATATCAATACATTATTATTACGTCCATATTTTATTAGATTTCATTAGTTTTTACCTAATGTCCTTCTTTCTGTTCTAGGATCTCATCCAAGATAGCATTTTACAGTTAGTGTTCATGTCTCCTTAGACTCCTCTTGGCTGTGACAGTTTCTCAGACTGTCCTTGTTTTTCATGACCTTGACAGTTTTGAGGAGCACTGATCAGAGATTTTGTAGAATGTCCCTCAGCTGGAAATTTTCTGAAGTTTTTCTCGTGATTAGACTAGGGTTATAGATTTTTTTTGGAGGAAGACCACAGAGATAAAGTGTCATTCTCATCACATCGTAAAAACCTCTTGGCTGCTTCTAGTTTTTTATGATTATGAATAAAGCTGCTATAAACATTTGCATGCATATTTTTATGTGGCATGACAACTCTTTTTGAAAGAGGGTTCCCAGAGACAGCTCTGCAAAATTTCACCTCTGTCTCATAAACTAAATTTAGTCAACATGGCCACACTTCCCTGCAAGGGAGGCCAGTAACTGCAGGCTTTATTCTGCACCTGACTAAATCGTCAGGGTTTTATTACATGGAAGAATGAGGAGAAGGTACGCTGCAGACATACAATCTCAGTCAAGGGGACCTTACAGGGAAAGAAACAGGCAGCATGAGGGAAGTGTGAAGGAAGGAGTGAATTTCAAAGACACAACCCCTGCCACTGAGGGCACCAAGAAAAGGATGGCCAATGTCACAGAGCCTGGTGGTAGGGAAATGCTCACCAATTCACACATTCAAAAAAGATGCATAGAGCATCTCAGGGGAAAAGGTGGGAATGTCCCATGACCCTACTGAGTTTTATAGCCCATGATTAGAGTCTAACCCCATTTGGGATAAGATAAAGTTTTGTGATGCTCTGAGATCTCTGACAGTCTAATGGGACAGGGTCGAGGGCTGCTGAGGTTTCCACAAATTCCAAGATCCAGGAATCATTCTGTAAGTCAAGTCAGCTTTTTCATTGCAAAGTAGCTGACTCTCTTTGAACCGCAAGGCAGGCCAGCTCTTGGTTTGTGGGGTTGTTCCGTCTGGTAGCTAACGTTCGTGCACATGAGGCCATTTTCTTGGGCCTGACAATGAGATGTTCACCGGCGGGCTCGAGGGGCTCTGAGGGTCTGGGGAGTGGCAGGGGCAGTACTAGCCACTGGGGGGTCTGGGGAGCCCTGGAGGCAGCAGACCTAGTACAGTGGAGATTCTGCCTCCCTGGTTCTCAAGGACTTCTAAGAATTTTCTTGGGAAATTAGTTTGATTCTGACCCCAAGGCAGGTGAAGATCCCCTGGAATTGCCTCCTAGTATGGGAAAATGTTTACTTACGGGAAAACGAAGCACTTTGATTTATTGGTTTGTACTTATTTATAAAAGCCTTCTGATGATGCCACGTGGCATTTCTCAATTAAGGAATGAGCAAGTTGGAGTCTTCCTAAATTCCCATCTTCAAAACGCATCGAAAGTCTTTTGTAACTTCAGAGGAGTTCCCTCCAGTCCCCGGGGTTAAAGGTACTTACCAGTAGAAAGATCAGGTGGAGCACACTGACCACCCAGGCATTCCTGGGGGGACATTTTTTTGGCAAGAGAAGCCAGCATGAATTACCAGGCCTGGGTTCCAATGGGAGCTCCACCATGTTGCTCATCAATCAAACAAATACATGTAGAGATTTTACTTCATCTGTCCTTGCTGAAGAGCCCCACGACCCCCACCTGCTAAAAATTTTTCACTGGGGCCCAACCACCTCTAGACAGTCCAAGAAAACCCACAATTTGAAATTTCTGACTCTCCAGTCCCTAAGTTAAAATATATTCCCTCTGCCCCCCTATTGCTCCGTAACTGGAGACTTGTGTGACAATTACAGCACTATGTCATCCTGCTTTGTCTTGTCGCGAATTGTGTACAGCTTTGGCTACCAACTAGGTGTAAGCTTCCCAGGGGACTTGGACTTGGCCTCCTTTCCTTTCTCCATGATGTCCTGCGTTCAGAACGTGGCTGGACGTGCAACCCAAAGACCCGGCTTCCCCACTTGTCTGGCCACATGACCCCGGGGCCCGCTGCAGACACCAGAACCTCAGGTGCACATCTGTACTATGGAACTGTCACCCTCCCATGGTTTCGTGTAAGTACTAAATGATGCAACAGATCCAAATGCCCTGCACCCTGACCGGCCCCTAGCAAATGCCCAGAAAGCATTAAATGAATATACACACAGATGCGCACACTGTCGAAGGGATGAATTAACGCTTGAGCACGTGAATGTTTCTCTCTGGGATAGTGCAGGCAGTTAACAAGAAAAGCCTGGAGTTATGTTAATTCCCATTAATATCCTCAGAGGGTGTGGGGGAACAAGCTGGACAAGTCAGCCTTGAAATGCAATCGGATCCCATTTTTATCTCTTTTGCTACAGCTTTATTGTAGTGAAATCTGTTCGCTTCAGCAGAGGGCAGTCACCCTAAATAGACGATGCAAGAGGCATGAGATGCAGGCAGGGACCTGCAGCACATCTGCCCTGGATGCCAGCTCCAGGCCGTCCGGGTTTATGTGTGAAAACTGCCTGCGGACGTGGCTGTGCGTGGACCCTGATGGATACCCACCTCGGTCAGGCTGCGTTAGACTCAATTTGTCCCCCCGCGCTCATTGTGGCTATTGATTGATTTTTAAATTAGATGAAGGCAATCAGTAAATACCACCCAATCAAGTTCTAAAAACATACAGGAGATTAGACAATTTAGGGTAATCAATGGAAATATTCCTTGATTTGCTACCACTCAATTTTGACCATAAATTACAACTATAACTTGCAAGTTAGTAAGCTATAAAGCAAGTAGATGTGACAAGAAAAACTATAAGAAATGAATTAAGGGGCTTGAGAAGCACTACTGATGTTGTCCTATAATGAGCTGAAATGACTCTTCCTTCATATTTTGCGTTTCCTGCAGGGTTTTGTCATCACTGACAGGTGAAGACACAGAAGAGAAGCCAGGATTTGCCTGGCCTTTTTAAAAAAAAGTTGGGGGGGATGAGTGGGTGGAAAATTTGTATGTGTGAGAATAAAACCTAATAGCAATTCTTCTCTCTAGCAGATGAGTTTGAACAATAACTGATCAACCTAATTTTTGTGGTTGCGAATAAATGTCATATAATTTTAGGCTCAAAACCCCCCAGTTTGCTAAAACCCTCACCTACCTCACAGACACTTTCAAATGCTAATTTGAAAGTCACACTTCTGTACTGTTATTTCCTACAAAGTCTGAAATGTAACAATAATTAAATGTAATTTTAGACCAGAACTTCATACTCTTAAAAAGCTATATTTGTCTGATTGTACAATCTGCCCATCTTCCATATTTTAAAAGAGGAACATTCAGACTGTGGATTTATTTTTCTTTCCCCACCCAATAGGTATGTGATTCAGGGGAAATAAATTTGCTTGCAGGAGCTCAGGGTTTTGCAGCAAAGGCAAAGATCCCACAGTAGACTGCCTCATTCATTCATTCATTCATTCATTCACTGGTACACATGAACGTTGAAAGAGACAAGTTGTTTTTAGTTTTCTCATCTCCCTTCCCTTTTTGGCACCCCTAGGAGCGTTGCAAAAGTAGGAAATGAGTAATCTAATTGTAGTATAGACTCTGTCTCTGCTGGCACATAACTGAGGATGTTCTGAGACATCGGGGGGAGCAAGCCAACTCTTGTGGCTTAGCCCTGGGTGGGTCTCCTCTCCCTTCTGGCTTGGGGGTGCTGGGGAGAATGACTTGGGACAGCCCCCTGCCCTGGTGGACCCACTGGCAAGCAAGAGCTGTGGGGTTGGGGTCTGAATCCTGTATGCTCTGGTTTGGGGACTGGGTCAGAAAGTCGTGGGACCCTTCTCCTCAGAGGCCCGCCCCCGGGTCAGCCTTGGGAACCCCAGACAGGATGGGACCTCTGAGGGCAGGGCTTCTCTGAACGGCAATTGCAGGATGGGGAGGGAAAGATTAAAGCTGAAATTTTTTTTCTGGAAGGCTGAAAACCTAAGTTTTTTAAAAATAAGTTATCCTGCTCTGATTTTTATATCAATACAGACTCACTTTAGAAAACTTAGAAAATTCAGAAAATTATAAAGTGTAAAATTAAAATCACCGGTCATCCTAAGTACCCCAAATTGCTACTGTTTTGAGGCACCTCCCTTCCTGTTTCTTTCCAGCATCTGGCCTATGTATACAAAAAAGTTAGCCTGTCAGATGCCTGGTTTTTTTTTCATGTAACATTGCATAATAGACATTGTCTCATACCATTAAAATCTTGAAATAACAGTTTCCAAAGATGTAAAATATGCCCTGATAATGGCAATACTCATTGAGTGCTCTCCTAACAGCCCTGTGACATAGGTGCTATTGTTGTCATCACCATTTTGCAGACACAATGACTGTGCCTCAAATTTATAAAACACGCCCGCGGTGGAATGCTGGAGCCAGGCGTTGAACCCAGGTAGTCAATCTCTGAAGCTCTCGCTCTCAACCGCCACGGTGGGATTTATGTTCAGGGTCTTGCAGAGGGAAAGAAAGGGACCCTCTTTAATACCAAAAGGACTTAGAGTTCTGGCGCCAGCTCTCTCCTTGCTGGTCATACCACACTTGAGTTGCTCAACTTCTCTGATGCTCCATTTGCTGAATACGCCCTTGCCTAGGAGAATAGCACATAGCTGGTCTCAGACTGTGTTTACCGAGGGAACACCTGGGGACTCCTAGGAGCCCTCCTCCCCAGGCTGCTGGGATCGCCAAATGAGGTCTTCTCGGAGACTGTGTGCACGTTGCCCAGTGCCACACGCAGGCAAAGGGCCAGTCGGCCAACTGACAATGGTGCACGGTGATGAGCTCTAAACCAGATATTGCCGACTGCACGCTGTGGCCCAAATCTGGTGAGCAGATGGGTTTCATTTGACCTCCATGGCATTAAAACTTTTTGGAATTAATTGCTAATATTTAAAAATCAGAAAATCTCAAGGAAAAACATCCAGATTTCCACATTCTCTAGGAAATCAGAAGATAGGACCACTGGGCCCACATTCCCATGTGGCAGCCGTTGGCCGGGCTTCAGCAGCAGCCACCTCCCGTGGACAGGAACGTGCTCTCCAGCGCGCCGCACTCCTCACCGCTCCATTTTGCCTCCCATCTGACCTGTCGCATTCCCTGACGCTACTTGCCTCTCCCTGGGAGAAGTATGAGCTTACCACCCTCACCCCAAATATTCCCAGGAGATAAAATCTGTTCCCATCTTCTCTCACTAAGCCCTGAAATGGATAACCAGTCTCTGCTTATGGCCACCCAAATATGAGCTCCGCAAGGCTCCTGTTGTGTTCTTGCTGCATCCCACTGGCCAGACGGGAGTGGGCACCCAGTAATTGTTGAAGGGATGAATACACGGGGGTATGTAAGGTGCAGGTAGTTTGCAGGGAAACACAGTCACCTGAGCCGCCAGGTGTGGGCATCCCGGCAGGTGAAATGAAGGTACCTGTGGATGCCACCCAGGTAGAGTGGGAGCCTGGGAAGGCCCACATGGAAGGTAAAATTGCCCAGAAACCTGCTGCTCAGGGGTGAACTTCCCTTGGTCCTCCTGCAACAGAGGGGGGAGCGGCTACGCTGCAGGGAAGGTGCCCCTTGGCCGGTCAGCAGGGATTGTTAATCCACCTCACATCTGCTCTTCACTTTGCAGATCAGGAGGAAACATCCTCCTGCCTTGTCCTTTTAAATTCCTGCCCCCCAGCCCTGGGGGATGGGAGAGTGAGTGAGCCGCGGGGCTGAGCCTCCACCCCGGGCCTCCAGCAGCTGCCTCCTCAAGGGCCATCTGCAATGGGGTGGAGCTGGCTTCCAGGGGGCTTTTCTGAGAACAGCAGCAGCGCCCGGCCAGGGGATGCCCGAGTGCCAGCTCAGTGGCTGTCCTGCTTCAGGTTCCAGTGTTGCCACCTCTGAACAGAGACGAAGCAGCCATGCCCTCCCAAGGAGATGGAGCCAGTGGCAGCAGCTGCTGGCTAAGGACCCAGAGCTCAGCCTGTCTGTATCTCACTCTGACCCTGCCCTTTAGTAGGAGCTCCGGCAATTTACTGAACTCTCTGTGCCTCAGCTTTCCCTGCCTGTGAAATGGGGAAATTAATGGTGACTGTCCCTCAGGGCTGCTGAGCAGCATTGACACAGCTGGCACATCGGGAGCTAATGTTTGCTGAGCACTCGCTATGTGGCAGGTGCTGTCCTAGGCCTGGGGCCCACCACACGGTGACACCATGTAAGCACCTGTTAAATAAGTCACCTCCTGTCTCCCCACAGCCTCACAAGGTAGGTTTCTTCTTATCCCCACTTTACAGATGAGGAAACTGAGGCATAAAGAGGTTCTATAACCTGCCAAGATTGGGCAGCTGATCAGTAGATCCAACCGGACGTGGTAGTGACAGAGCACACGTGCCTCGACTCTGCCCGCCTCCCTTTCGCAGACAGCTTCGCCCGTGGTGTTGGGGTGAAACTGTGACCGCCGGGGGGATCTCAGATCCTCGAACATCGGCGGTTTCCTGTGGGTCGACACGCCAAGGGCTTGGTAACCTCTCTCGATGACGATGATGCAGATGGAGATGACAGTGACTTGAGCCTGAGGAAGAGGATGAAATGATGGAGGCCCACCCCAGGCTGCAGGTCTGGCTCTCGCCCCGCGCTGGCCTCCCTGGGGTCCCCGGAGGGCCAGGGAGCTTTAGAGGAATTGCCTGGGAGGTGACCAGGAGAAGCGAGCTTTACTTTATCATGGTACTGAACTAAAAGGGCAGACCAATTAATCATGGAAGTTTCTAAAAGTGCTTTTATTTTGCCATTTAGTATGCCAGCGAGATCATTTCCCTTAATGTATACTCCTGATATTAGCACGCCTTAATCCATCACACTCTGTATTATGAAATTCCGTGTTTTACTCCCGGGTCCTGCTGGAGATCATTAACCCGACTCTTCTCCGGGCCATACATCATCAGAGGGATTACCTCATGGGCCCAGAACCCCCTCCCTGGGCTGGGCTGTGGGGCTGCCCCAGTCATTTTTCCTGGCCTTGCTGACAGACGGGGCTGTTTGCATTAGGGAGCAGATGGCTTGTCGGGGACAAGCAGAAGCCCCCTCCCACCCGCCACCTCTCCTCCCAGTGATCCGGGTTTCCAAGGGACACAGACAAGAGGGAGGCAGTCTCTGCCCAAAGCTGTCCTCCGCGCCATGCCCAGCACCCTCAGGCTGCCAGGGGCTGTGTTCTTATGTCCTCAAGCCCATAAGGGGCTTTCACTGTCAGATGCCACCACGCTGGGCTCAGCTCCTGGGAGATCTGCTCTGGGGTCCGGGGGAGGTGGGGGGTGGCCACGGGGACCCCCACATTCGCCAGCGCAAGGACCACCTGCGCTATCCACCTGCGCTGCCCACCCCGGCCCCCGACACATTCCCTCCCGTCGGCCTCACAATCCGCCTCTTTCTTTTTTTGTAAATTATTTGAGAAACCGCCAAACTGTTTTCCATAGTTTGCTGCACCATTTTATTATTAGGTTTTAGTTGACAAGCAAAAAATTGTGTAATTTATGGTGTACAACATGACGTTTTGATATATGCATACACTGTGGAATACTAAACAGGCATTACCTCACATCTTTATTTGTGTGGTGTGGTGAGAACACTTAAAACCTACTCTCGTAGCAATTTTCAAGCATACAGTCTGTTGTTCTGAACTATGGTAAGTTACCAGGCAGTATGATGGATCTCCCGAGCCTACTCCTCCTGTCTAGTTAAAATTCTGTATCCTCTGATCAAAATCTCCCCAATCCCCCCACACCCCCGCTTGGTAACCACCATTCTACTCTCTGATTCTGAGTTTGACGTTTTTAGATTCTACATATAAGTGAGATCATGAAGTATTTGTCTTTTGGTGCCTGACTTACTTCACTTAACATAATATCCTCTAACTTCATCCATATTGTTGCAAATGACAGAATTTCCTTCCTGTTTAAGACTGAATAGTATTCCACTGTGTAGATATACCACAATTTTTAATTCATTTATACACTGATGGGCACTTAGGTTGCTTCCATAGCTTGGCTATTGTGAATAATGTTGCAACGAACATGAGAGAGCAGATGTCTCTTCAACATACTGATTTCAGTTCCTTTGGACATATACCCAGTAGTGAGATTGCTGGATCATATGTTCATTCCACTTTTAATTTTTTGAGGAATCTCCATTCTATCTTTCATAATGGCTGCACTAATTTACATTCCTACCAACAGTGTACAAGCCCACCCCATTCTTGAAGCCAAAAATTCTGAGATGCCTTCCTATTTCTCTCTTGCCCATCCTAGTGTATCCAACGACATCTACCCACAAAAAGCATCTCGAATCTACCATTTCTATCCTTTCCCTGTGCCAACCCTAATCCAACCCTGGAGGACTGCAGTCGCCTCTGGCTGGCTCCTTGCTTCAGCACTCAGCCCCCGCACGGCCTTCTCCACTGAGCAGCCAGGGGGTCTTTCAGAAACGCAAACCCTTGGGGTGCCAGAGATATCCTCTATTTTGAAATTAGTGCAACACAGGTGTACACATGTGTGAAAATTCTTGGAGATGGTCACTAAGACGCATGCGCTGACATACTCCCTGAATGTATTTTAGACCTCAATTTTAAATAACTAAAAAACTAAATAACACAAATCAGATTATATCATTCCCCTGCTGAACCCCCCCCCAGTGACTTTTTCGTCCTTAGATGGAATTACGGCCGTCTGGATCACGGCCCCAGGCGACCTGGCCTCATTTCTCACCATGACCTCCACCCTTGCCCTGGGCTGTCCTGCTGTCTAGGGCTGGAACGCACCAAGCCAGTCCAGCCTCAAGGCCTGTGCCGTCTGTGCCTTCTGCCTGGAACCCTGCTCAGGGGCTCTACCTGGCCAGCTCTGCCAGGTCGTCCTGGTCACAGCCCAAAGTCCCCTCCAGCTGGATCTCCCCAACCTGCTTATTGAAAGTGCTCTTCCCCCCGATCCGTCACTTGCTCTCACTTTGCCCTGGTTTATTTTCTTCACAGCACTCAATGCCACTGGAAATTTTCCTGCACGTGTGTTTGCTGTCACCCACTCTCATCCATCCGCGGGCTACACCAGAGCGAGGAGCGCACCTGTGTGGCTCACCCCTGTCTCCCAGGGCCCTGCCCGCTCCTTCCTGGCCTTGCCTTACCCATGCTCTGTTCAGAGACAGCCTCACACTACACTGGGACTCGGAGAGGGAAGAGGCCTCAATGGGCCACGCTGACCTTGAGAATGGACTTGGAGGGCTGCAGCCGGAGCCGCAGGTGCGGGCTGTCTCTGCAAAGTCCCTCAAATGCGAAGTCCTCCCCGGATGCAGATTCCTCAGTTTCACTGGGCTGTCAGTAACGTGACCCCTGAACCCTGCGAGATGGAGGCGTGAGGAAGAGGCTGGTGGGCTGAGAGCGGCTCTGCACACTTCAAAACGCACAGGCCAGGCCTGGTCTTCGGAAACCCGGGAGTTCAGGCTTCCGAAGACGCTGGTCTACCACGAGTCTGCACACAGACAGGAGTCAGCAGGTGGGCAGAGCGGCCTTCTTCACGTTTGCCCTCTCTCCCCTGGCAGACCTTCCCTCTGGGCGTCTGCGGACAGGTGCGCCAACCCTGGGGACTCGGGAGAGTCCCAGAGTGGCCTTGCTCCATGTGGGTGGGACCTGGTTTGGGGCGAGAGGCCCAGCCACGACGCACAGCGTGGAGGGGCGAGGCGTAGAGGCCCCTCGGAGGGAAGGTGACAGCACAGCACCCAGCCCACAGGAAGACCCCTGGGAGCGGGTAGCTGCGATGCCAGGGACACTGGGTCCCAGAAGCTTGGGGCAGGCCTTTCAGGTCTGTCTTATTTAGGCTCCTCTGCAGGCAGACCCTAGTGGGATGCGGACAGCTTATGTAGAGGTGACCCCAGGAAGCTCAGGGGAGGCTGTGGAAACCCACACGAGGAGGGGAGGAAAGCCCATGCAGGCCTTGTCAGGGCGCTGGCCCGGGGCCCCGGGGCCCTCCGAGGAACTGTGTGAGGACATCTCGGAGTCACCCCCCTGGAGAATGGGAAGGCTGGGCCGTGTGTCCACTGCTCCCACCCCCATCTGCTGAAGCACAGTCACGCGTGTGCACACGGACGCACATGCACGCACTCCCTGCCTGGTTGCATGCTGGGATTTACCCAAGAAGGCGCCCTGGGAGCCTGAGAGAAAAAGAAAGAGAAAGGCAGACAGCCAGGGTGGGACACTGTCTGCAACCGCAGGTCAACTCAGGTGGCCGACTGGCGGCAGGATTGGGCGTCAGCAAAGCCTGCCAGGGAGCCCGTGCGGACGCCCACTCAGGGCAGCCACCTAGCACCTCACGGTGGGGTCGACAGCCATTGCTACAGACTCATCCCGTGTGTCCTCCAGGTGCCTCCATGTCCCAAGGGCCACGGGCTGCTGGACAGCGGGAAGGCCAGCGCCCAGGCATGCAGGGACTCAATCATCAATCCCTAAATCATAATCTTCGCTGGCATTTGCTTCCCACTTATCCCAGAAAGGCATATTATTCATTTCATCCTTACAGAAGCCCTGAGCGGTAAGTGCCACAAGTTTCCCACTCTACAGTTGAGGAAACTGAGGCACCCACAGGAGCAGTGATTCACCCACCATCACATGACAGAGAGAGTGCCTGGGTTTGTCTGAGCCTGGATGCCACCTCCGAGCCGCTCCAGGAATGAGCCCTGCCGGACGGCCTCATGAACCGCTGCAAGCAGCCCAGGCCTGGGGCCTGCAGCGTTTGCTTTGGAAGCCTGTGCCCCATCCCGTGAGCCCCTCCACTGCCAGGGGCCACCCTCACCGCGGGCCTGTGCGGGCTCCACCAGGCCCTGCAGAGAGCCCCTGTCCAAGCTCGGCCTCCCCTGCTCTCCCGTCGGAAGGGAGGGTGGGAGGCCTGGGGCCTGCGCTGATGGGCCTGGGCATCAGCCCTGACAGAGGGCAGTGGCCGGACCAAGGCGTGCCAAGCCCGTGGACCTGCCACAGGGCCGCAGTCGGGATGTCACTGCTCTCTGGCCTTAGAACTTGGCCGGGCGTGTCAGGGGCACACGAAGCTTGGCATTCCCTGCTCCCAGGCCGAGTCTGACTGAGACAGATGGGCTCACTACCACTGCTCCTTTTCTACGTCTCTGGCCCTGTGGGCTCCCTTCCTGAGAAGGAGCAGGGTCGCAGGGGACACTAGGAGAGGCCCCGTGAGCAGCGGACATCTCGCGTTGGCCGAGAAAGTGACGCACTGATGTGTGGCTTCACCATCCGCCCTCGGCGCAGGTAGTAGGTTCGGTTGCTTTCCCCGAACCAGCAGGGAAAAGCTGGGTGCAGATTAATGGCCAAAGCGCAGATCATTCTGGACAGATTTGGTGGAAAGTCGGAAAGCACACGACGGCCAGCAACACCAAAGGTCAACAGCAGCCTCGCTCATTAGTAGTCCCAGGTTGCATTGTTCTTGGAAGAAAGGACACGGATGTGGGCTGCTGGGCTCTGTCACACCAATACCAAAGTGACCTGCTTGGTTGGGGTTGGAAAACCAGCAGAGGAGCACGTGACGGAAGCCACCCCGGCTGCAGACAGGAGACAACGTGGCTGGCCTTCCGAGATGCCCTTGCAGGCGGCAGGTGAGCGTACCTGACCTGTGGAGGAGGCAGTCCCGGGAGAGCGGCCAGGAAGCCGAGGGTGGGCCCCAGCCCAAAGCCTCCACGGGACAGGGCCAGGGTTCTTTGTCTCCCTTGGCCTCAGTTTCTCCCACATGTAAGGGGCTAACAGTAAATCAACACATCACATACTGGGCAGGGCTAGGGAGGGGGGCATTTATCTCCCTCAGGTAACATTCCAGACAACAGGTTCCTGCCAAAATTCATCTTTTTCTAGCCAAAATAATGGCAATCTCTTACAGTATTGCACAAGGCATCTGAGTGCCAGGGCCCCTCCTGATCTCCTGGCAGCGACCCATCTAGGATGCAGTAGCCAGGGCTCAAGTTCAGAGCAGTCCACTTCCTGGCCTGTGTCCTTGAGCTCACATTTAACCCCTTGGGCTCCCCAGATACGAAACGGAGGCAAATCCTAACCTCACAGAGCAGCTGTGCCTCCCGGGATTCTAAGTGGATGGATAATGAAAGAATACAATAATCCAAGCTTCTACATGGTAGGGCCTTTGGATATGTCTCCTTTGCCTAAAATGCCCTTCTCCAGAGTCCTCCCGTGGCTGCCCCTTCGTGATTTAGGCTTAACTATGATCCCCTTTGCAAGGCCATCTCTGAGCATCTCTCTAACTAGGGTGTCCCTGTCAGTCCCCTTCTCTCTCTCTCTCTCTCAGCGTCGTGTTTATTTCTGACACAAAATGTGCACCTTATACAAAGCTGCTGGACTGCTTCCTTATCTGCCTGTGGCCTGTCTCTCCAACCAGTCACTGAGCTCTCAAGGGTGGGGGCTTTCGTATATCTCGCTCACCACTGTATCACTAGCCAGTGCCAACCACAGGATGGATGGATAGATAGCTGGATAGGTGGATGGGTGAGTGGGTGGATGGATGGATGGATAGATGGATGGGTGGATGGGTGGGTGGATGGGTGGATGGGTAGGTGGATGAGTGGATGGGTGGATGGGTGGATGGGTGGGTGGGTGGATAGATGCATGGGTGACTGGATGGGTAGATGGGTGGATGGATGGATAGATGAATGGGTTGATGGGTGGAAAGAGAGCATGTGTGGAAATGCTTTGGGAATCATAAAGTGTTCTAGTAATGTAAGTGTCTTTATAAAATGCTAGTGCCAGGCACTGTGATAGTTGCTTTACACATATCACTAACTCCCATCAACCAACTCTGCCTGGTGGGTACTATTCTCCCATTGTACAGATGAAGAAACAGAGGGTCTGGGGAAGTTGATTAACCTCCCCAAGATCGCAGGGCTGCTAAGGGATGGGATTCAAGCCCCGGTACGTCTACCTGAAGGCTTAAGCTCTTCCCCAAATTGCACCATTATTCCAAAGTTCTCTTTATCAGCAAAAATAACTGTACAGTGACATTCTTATGGTCACCGACAAGCCTGAAGTAGACACCCTTAAACTAAGTAGCCCCACAGTCATTCCTGAGTCACTTAGTCGTCCTTTGGAAGCTTCACCTGCCTTCTCTCTTATGGTCAGTCGTCCTTTCTTGCTGCTGCCATCAAGGAACCTTCACATGACACCAATTCCTCTCTAAGGAACCACTGCTAATTATTTCCAATATGGAACCAATTCTTGTGAAAATTAGGTGTAAAGTGGGAGTCAAGAGTTTCTTAACAAGGAAGGACGTTTGTGGATTAGTTGCAATCTCCTCTGATTCTTCCAGTTTTTTTGTTTCCTTTTTTGTTCCTTTTGGTTTTAGGAACTTATTCCAGAAAGTTGCAATTGTAGAGGCAGGTAGTATCCAGATAAGCCAGCACTTAAGAGACCCAAATGAGGCCAAGCGCAGTGGCTCATACCTGTAACTGTAGCACTCTGGGAGGCCGAGGCAGGAGGATTGCTTGAGGTCAGGAGTTCGAGACCAGCCTGAGCAAGAGCGAGACCCCGTCTCTACTAAAAATAGAAAGACATTATCTGGACAGCTAAAAATATATAGAAAAAATTAGCCAGGCATGGTGGCGCATGCCTGTAGTACCAGCTACATGGGAGGCTGAGGCAGGAGGATCGCTTGAGCCCAGGAGTGTAAGGTTGCTGTGAGCTAGGCTGATACCATGGCACTCTAGCCCGGGCGACAGAACGAGACTCTGTCTCAAACAAAAAAAAAAAAAAAAAAAAAAGAGACCCAAATGAGAGAATAAATGTGAAAGTATAATGGGAAAAATATAGCAATGTAAAGACAGATATTTAAGAATATGCTACTGCTACTACTCCTTAACATTTATTGCAAGCTTATTATGGTGATAAGGCAACTCTACTGCATTTTCTTATTTAATTCTCTGAGGCTGCTAGTATCAATATGTCCAAGGCCAGTTCCGAGAGGGTAAGAGGTTTGCCCAGCTGCGACTGGCCCTGGGGGCTCTGTCACAGAGCTGGAGCGCTCACCACTGCACTTCTCAGGTCAGCACCCAAAATCCCTCTGCAGGAATTCAGGGCGGGCCACATTCCTATAGAACCTACTCCAGCAAAAATGGGGTGATAAGCCAGGAAGGCTTGTGATCAAGTTCAAGGTCAAAATTTTGTGTCCACTTATGGCTGAAGTGAGATCCCAAGGACTGTTGAAATCTTCCTCATCATCATAAACTCGGGGGGGGGGTGAGGCTGAGCCCCCTGAGTTCCCAGGAGAAAGGACTGAATCTGTGTCCTTCTCTTCCAGGAAAAGGAAACCAAAGAGGAGACACAAATCCAGAGATAAGTAAAGACATCTAGAGGTCCCCAGGTGTGAGGAGCAGTCATCTTGCTGCCCAGGAGGTGGTGAAAATGCAGACTCCAGTTGCATTTTCCAGACCAATTGAATTATAATCTCAGGGAATGGGACCTAAAACTCTGCATTCTTAACAAGGTCCCCAGACAGAGTCAGATGATTGGCCAATTTGCAAAATTGCTGGTGTGGGAGAGAGTGAGCCTGGGTTTGAGGTGTGTGCCAGGTTGAACAGTGTTCCCCCCAAAATTCATGACCTCCTGCAGCCTCAGAACATGACTTTATCCTGAACAGGGTTTTTGTCAATGTGACTTCAGTCCCCATCTTTGTTATTCACGGTAGTTATGCTCTAAAAAGTCACCACAAACCCTGAGTTAGAGAATTCTAAACCATTTGTCCTGTGGGAAACAGAGTTGCTGGTTCTGCAAGCCTCTAGTCACTGCGTTTTCATCAACCAGCCATATGTGTTTTGTGTGTGTTTTATGTGTTTCTAATTGAAGACGCCTTGTTTAATACATGTTGATTCATTCACAGTGAACTCAAGGACAAGAGCATTGCAACTTGTGCCTGGGTGGAGCTTCTCTAACACAAGAATCTTCTCCAATAAGGCATTTTCACAGCCACCTTGCACATAGGAACACTAGGCAGCATTTCAACGCTACACTTGGGGGCTATTTTAAACAGCAAAATCACTGACAAAAAGCACAAAAATACAAAAACGTGGCACTAAATAAAGTGCAAAAAGGGTCCTTGTCTTTGAGAGCTGGAACAGGAGGGCAGAGCATCACCTTGTCCGACCTCGGCTGGGAACGTGCACGTTGTGCAGCTCAAGCTTTCCCGGCTCTGCACGTATCTGCAAATGGTCACGTGTGTTGATTGGGGGTTACAGACACATGTTAGTGAGTAGGTAGATGGCAAATGTGGGATTCATGAGTAAGGAGGATCCACTGAAGCTGAGGTCGTCGTGGATTAGGGTGGGCCCTAAATCCAGTATGGCCGTTGTTCTTAAAAGAAGAAGAGACACAGATACAGACTCAAAGGAGAAAGTCCGTGTGATGACGGAGTCAGAGACTGAAACAATGCGGCTGCAAGCCAAGGAGTGCCGAGGACTGTCGGCAGCTACTGGAAGCTGGAGGAGGCAAGGAAGGATCTTACTCACAGCCTTCGGAAGGAGCATGGCCCTGCTGACACCTTGACCTCAGACTTCAGCCTCCAGAAGTGCAAGAGGACACCTTTCTGCTGTTTTGTGCCACCCAGTTTGTGCTACCTTGCTATGGCAGCCCTGGGAAACTAATACACAGTCTGCACATGCAGATGCCAGCCTGGATCCGGGAACGACAGGTCATGTGGTTCCAGGGACTCGCTTCCCACGGGGGAGCCAGCCCAGTTCCCCAACCCTGTAGATCAAAGATCTAATGTGAGAATGTGTGTGAAGAATTTAGGGACCTGGAAGGTGCTATATCAGTTCAGCAGATTGCTGTTCAAGTCCCCAGGGCCCCAAATCACCTACCAGCGGCCTTGCAGCACCCACTCCAAAAGCCCTGGGCTCCAGCTGAACCGAACCCGTCACCCTCCCAGGCAAGCACTCAGCACAAGCTGCCCCCACACATCTGCTCAGGTCACTCCTTACGCCAAGAAGCCCCTCCAGTGCCACAGCCTCGGTCTGCCAAGACAGTGGAGTTTTCCTCTTCTCTGAAACTTCAGTAGAACATAGAATGCCTCTTCGGATAGCCCATAGATTTTTGCTTTCCATAAAAATTATAGGTGGATGTGCTTAGAGTCCACCATGCAATTAAAATCCTACAAGGCAGGAACTTCTTAGTCCTAGTGTCTTGCACCTGCCTGGCTCATGGTAGGTGCTTGATAAATAAGCTGGAGTTGTCCAGGCACTCGGTGGAGCGTGGGACGTCCTCAAGGATAAGACAGTTTTGGCCAAAGGACCTTCAGGGCCCTCCTTCCCTGACTTTCAGACTCTGGGCTTGTTGAAGGAACTTGTTGAAGTGGCTCGATTTTAAGCCCCTGGCACAGCAGATGGGAAGACGGAAGCCTGGAGGCTTGTACAAGACCAAACAGCTCCTGGGCTCTGAAGCCGGGTTGGAAGAGGCTTGTTCCAGCCTCACCGCACACCGGCATCAGTCTCAGGGAGTCCTGTGCCCAGCCTCTGCCCTTAGGATGCCAGTCGGAAGGCCCATTTGAAGAGCCGGCCTGACTGCACACCATTCACTCTGAACTCGGGTTTTTCCACATCCCCTGGCTGTGCGTCCCTTCAGAGCAGGCTGGCAGGAGGTGGGCAGGGTGGCTGGGAGCTGCTGGGCACCTCTGGGCTTTGGGGGGCCAGAGACCACAGACAGGAGGGCCTGGCAGCTGCAGAGGGGTCCAGGGAGCTTAGGCCTTCATTCTAGTGGGGAGGGCACTGCTGGATCTGACACGTCCTCCCACCCTGTCCTGGGACCACAGAATGGCTAATCTGGAATCACACACTGAGGAGCAGACAATTGAGCAGACAATTGGGCAGCCAATCTGAGTGACCGGACCAGGTGTGTGTCTCCAGGCAGTGATTGGCCCGTGGACCCACCTGGAGGGTGGATGCATTCGATCATCACTACCTTTAATGCTACACCAATGACAAAGCCAGGCAGGGCAGACTCAGCTTCAAGCTCACATAATCCAATGCCCCGATTGTCCTGATGGAAACTCGGACTCCTAGAGAGAGGTGGGCCCCCCTTGGGCCATGGGGTAAGGGCTCCGCAGCCGCAGGAAAGCCCAGCTCTGCCCACACCCAGACTGCCATCTTTTGTTCATTCTTTTAGCTTGGAAATCATAGGAGAGCTGGAAGAACCTTAGAGAAATCCCCATTACACAGGCAGAAAAACTGAGGCCACAGGGGGAAGAAACTTGTCAAGCTCTCTCAGAAAATTGAGAGCATCAAGGAGAACAAGGACTCGAGCTAAAATGTGGCTTGTTTGCATGGGCACGTTGGGGGTGATTGTGTTTACTTCTTTCAAGCCTTCTGTGAGGACAGAACAGTACCTGGCATATAATAGATGCTCAATAAATTCATGATTTGAGGGTGACAGCAAACTTAGAGATCCTAGTCTGGGCACTTGCTCTCCTGGTAGCCATTTACCCCTGGAAGGCTTCTGAGCTATCAACATTTTCCCCAAATTCCTGAGCATTCCCTGGGTGCCAAGTTCGACACGACCTCTTCAAATCCATCAGGTATGGAATAAAGAGAAGGCAGCTCAAGGTGAGTCATTCATTAATCCTAGGCAAAACAGGCCCTGACCAAGGACACATCAGCACAAACCATAAAAAGGAAAGGGGCGGGGGACGGTTGCCCAATCTCTCCATTTAACATTAACTACATTATGTTTTTTCATTTGCGTTCTGAAAACGATTGCTCCCCACTCCCCGGTTTTACATGAACTCAATCCAAAGTCAGTTTTCCTTCAATACATGGGTGCCTGCTTCGTGGGTGCTGAGAGTGCAATGAGGGACTTTGGAACCAGGGTCACTTACCTGGAAGGGGGCCAGCTGGCAGGACCAATTCCAGACAGCACGGAAGGGGCCTTGTCCTCACTTTCTCAGCACTGCCTGATATACTCAGGGGGACACAGATGAATGATGTGAGGACACCCCATCCTTGGGAGGTGACCTTCACTGGGGTAGGAGCAGCCAGTGTCCCGGTAGCTGTGCAGAGAGCCGTCTGTTGACCCTGCTGGGCTGTGGCCAGCGGGGCCTGCCCTGAGCTGGGGGAGGGAGACAGGGAGCGTGGACTCCACGCAGACTGCTCAGCTACGTTTGCATCTTTTCCTGCTTTGCTCTCACCTGTGTCCCGCGCTGTAGGCAGGTCATGGGGTGTGATCGCAAACTGAGGCTCAGCTGGGGTTGGTGCCCAGTGCAGGGCTCTTTCCCCTCCCCGCCACCTTTCAAGCAGCGTGGCCAGGCCCCCGCCCTCCCAAAGGGGACCTGCTACTTCACAACCGAGCTGCTGGTCTGTCCGAGGTGACAAGCCCTGCCCTTCGTGCTGCAGTGGTGCCCGGGCACCTTCTCCCTTCCCTGGCGCTCCCAGCCCCCAGTCGCCGGCTCCGTGGTCTCTCTCCCGCTGCGGCAATGGCTGAGCTCTGCCATGTGCCTGATCAGACTGTGCAGCTCCCTGCGAAGGTGGCGAGGCCCGACGGGCATGGGCACGCCCCCATGCAATTTGCACAGCATGGGAGTACTGTGATCTAAAGGTGAGATTCAGGAGTTCGCCCCCAAAAAAGCCCAGAGACAGAGGGGAAGGATAGGGAGAGGAGAACATAATTTGACATAAATTACCTGGTGCTTGCCGGAGTGGAATGAGGCGGAGAGAGCTGCCAGGGCAAGCCTGGGCGGCACCATCTCAGCGGAGCGGAGAGGCTGGCCTGGCAGGTGGGGTGGGCAGGAGGGGGAGCTCATGCGGACCTGGTGTGGGCATCCCCCGAGAATCCCAGGCTGTCCTGAGAGGTTTGCTTGCCTAGGAGTTCCAAATGCCCGGGGACCACCGGGCTGCGGGAGCATCGCCTGGGAGCTTGCTGAGGAGGCAGACAACTGGGTCCCACCCTCCAAGATTCTTAATCAGAAAATCTGGGGTGCGGCCAGGGCAGCCATGTCACCGATCAGTGCCAGGCACAGCCCCCTTGCAAAGCCTGCTGGGAAATCACTGTTCACCTGACAGCTCCCTCATTTGACAGGGAGGAAACTGAGCCCGAGCCCGAGGGAAAGGGTGCGGCCGAGGTCCCCCAGAGAGTTAGGAGCAGATTCCTCCCTTCCTTCCTCACTTTCTCCCTCCCTCCCTCTCTCCTGTTTGCTTACACTCTTCCTTCCTTCATTCCTCTCTTCTTCTGTCCCTCCTTTCCTTCCTTCTTGTCTTCCTTCCTCCTTCCTCCCTCCCTTCTTTCTCTCCTTCCTTCCTCCTTCCCTGCTTTTTCTTTTGTCTCTTCTACCCTTCCCTTTCCTCCCTCTCTCTTTTCCTCCCTCCTTTCCTTCCTTCCTCTCACTCTCCTTCCTTCCCTCCCTCTTTCATTCATACATTTATTCAACAAACATTGATTCAGCATCTGCTGTATGCCAGGCACTGTGTTAGGTGCAGAAACAGCCCCAATCCCTCCCCTGCTGGAGCAAACACCTTAGTGGGAAAGACCAGCACTAATCAAATACTCACACACATGACTGTAAAACCACAGCCATGCCCAGAAGAGGCATGCAAGAGGCTGTCTCCAGGGGACTTAACATTGCACAGAGGTGGCCTCAGTGTCCCCATCTGTAAAGTAGGGCCTCCTCGCTTACCCTGCCTCCTTCATCACCTGCACAGCTCACACCAGATGCTAACAGAGAACAGATTTTTAACATAAAAGTCGTTCCCCAAATGCTGGGCTTATCTTGACTTTGATAGCTATCAATAAATATTTGTAGAATTGAATTGCTGAATCGAATTATTCTACAAAAATAAAGCAAGGATTAGCAAGACTCCCCACCACCAACTCGGTGGTCATTCAATTTTCCTGTTTGTGCTGATAAGACACAGCCTGGATTTGCTGGATCTACACAAAGACCAGCAGAAAGACTGCCTTCCGCAGATCCCGGGAATGTCAGAGCTAGAGGACCTCGGATATCATCTGGTCATGCCCGCCTTCAACTCAACAGAATGGGAAACTGAGGCCCAGAAAGGGAAAAGATTATTTCAGATCACACATGGGAAGATTGGAGAGCCAGGCCCAAGACCCAGGCTTCCTGAGTCCCAGAACAATTAGGTACAATTGGATAGATGACAGATTAACAAAAAAAGAAAAAAGAAAAAAAGACTATGTGTCGGGTGCCTAGGCGCTGGGAGCTGTCATTCTCTATGGTAAAAACCCCAGGGTTGGAAACATCCTCCATTATTAACTGAGGCTGTCCTGCAGGATGAGTCCCCAAGCAGCCCCATTTTCTCCAAGAGCAGATGTCTGTGTGTGTTTGGTAGATACTGATTGCTTCCTCCAGTTTCTGTTCTGATAAAGCACCCATATTTCCCTTTGGGGAACCAGCCTCTCCCTCCCCAGTCTTAGTCCATGAGGTTCAGGTGTGGTTGAATCCATCCACTTCCAGGGAAGGTGGGCACACGTCTCAGGACGGGCCAATCAGCTTATTCCATCTCCCTGGTCACAGTGATTGGTTCAGGGAAGGACATATGACTCAAGACAGTCCCATAAGAGTCAAACCTGGAATTTTGGCTGGAACTATTGGGAAAGAGGCACTGTATTTTCATTGGTTTTGTCAAGTTAGTAAGATGTTACCCTGGCACTTCTAGCAGCCATCTTGCTACGGAGCTGGGGAGCCTTTCTATGACATTAATGACTCAACACGATGGTGGGGAGGGAAACAAGAGCTGAGGAGCAACTGAGTCTTGATAATATGAATATTTTGGGGACTCCTCGATGTAGCCATTCCTGAGGCTAAATACGCAGTGCTTTTCAGTCCTAGGAGGCAGTAAATCCCCTATAACTAATTAACCAACATTTTTTACCCAAATATGGCAGAGACAGACACCAGAGATTTGTGGAGTTTTTGCAGGGAAGCAATTGCCCAGTCAAGGACAACATTTTCCAACATCCCTTGCAACTAGATCGTGCCTTGCAGCTGAATTCCAGCCAATACAATTGAAGGCAGAAGTGAGGTATAGCACTTCCACCGAGACCTTCCACGCCATCTTCCACACTCTTTCCTTCCGTCCACTGACTAAATGTCAAAACACCCAGGATGATCTTGGGAGCTACATATTGAAAATGGCACCAGGTTGGGCCCCTGAATGATTCCATGGAGGAGAGTTTTGTCTCCCGCCAATTGGAGTAAAGTGAATGGAAAGTGAACTTCCCTTACGTTAAGCCACCAAAACTCTGGGGTCTCTTTGTAATAACTGTTACCACTATCTTCATTAACTCACCTAGGGTTTCATTCAGGGTTCTTAGTCATAAACAATAGACATCACCCTGGCTAACTTAAGCTGAGAAAGGATGTATTAAAAGGATGGTGGCTGCTCAGAGACACTCCATGAGGACAGGAGAACCAGACCGGGGGTCTAAGCGGCCCAGAACAATGTCCAAATTTATGCCACAGAATGGAAACTGGGGGGACACCATTGAAGGTGCCACTGGGCACCCGTATCCCACCTTGCCCATTGGCACCCCAGTGCTGCCCCTGGGAATTGGGTATAGCTGCCACCATGGCCACTGCCTTTTTCGGAAGGGATTCTGCAAAGCCCCTGCTTCTCCATGCCTGATGGAAAGTCTAGGGCAGGTATGCCTTACTGATGAAGTCTTGGTCATGCAACTGTACTCTAGCTGCAAACAAGGCTGGGACAGGGAAGAGATGGCATTTTCCCATTACTATAGTAAAAAACAGGCTTTGCTTCCACAGGTAGGAAATTCTCCATTCAAACATAGGACAGCCTAAAGGATTGATAAATGTACACTATAGCCACCTTGAGATGGGTTTCTGTCACTTGAAAGAAACTGACAAGTAGTGTGTACTCTTAATAGGCTTCAGATTGTATGCAAAATAGAATATAGGCATGTTCTAGAGATTGTGCTAGGCACTTGACTTATATTGTCTTATGTAACCCCCATAATAACCCAAAAGAGGTAGAAACTATTATCCCCATTTTGCAGATGAGGAAACTGAGTCCTGGAAAAGGAAGTTACTTGCCCAAGTTCACACAGCAGGGATATGATGGAAGCTTCTGACTCGAAAGACCAGGGTCACAGGACAGTTCCCTGTACAGTAAGGCTCCTAGCTTGAGCCCACACTGGGATTCCAGGTGAATTTGGAGAATGGGTGGTGGGTCCACGGGCAGGAGTCTAGGCCCAAGTAGGACCAGCTTGACCAAGGAAGAACATCTTGCTTAAAGGGTACTGGGGAAGGACTTCAGATTCTGAATACCGTGTGAGAAGCAGTTTGTCCCTGATGGGTCTCCTGGGACATCCTCAAAAGCTAGCATCAGAGCCCCGAGAGCAGAGAGAGCTGAAGGTGAAAACCACAAAGCATATTTTACTCCAAACTCTACACGAGATGTTGGAGACACATCATCACTGTGGGGTCCCTCTGGCAAGAGCAGCCCGGGACGGGGGAAGCCTTCTCCCCACTCCCTGCAGACCACCAGGAAGCTCTGCACGGCAGGCTCTGAGGCATTGGCAGTGGTGCCCGCAGCAGAGGTCACACGCAGCAAGGGAAGACTTTTTTGTGAGCACAGATGAGACTTCCCCTGGAAACTCTGAAACGCTTGGAGAGGGAGAGATTGACAGGAGCAGGGAGGCCCTGTCGCAGCAGGCGGGGTCCAGAGCCAGGGACGACTTCAGCGGCACCCCCAGGCTGAGGCAAGGACAGATACGCTGGGTGTCCTCTGTTTGCTGGTCACATCTTCTCTCCACCCACCCACCCTGCTCTGGACCCCTTGCTTTGGGGCTTCTGGTTGGGCTAAGCCAATGGGCAGCGCTAGCAGATCAGTCCCCCAGAGTTGTCATGGACTTGACTGCACCCCTGTCCCCACCAAGGTCACCAAGCTTCCTGCCCGCTCCACACTGCCCTCTGTCTCCAGGGTTCCCCCACTCGGTAGGCCCAGAGGAGGTGATGGAGCACCCTGCTCCCAGCCCATGGGCTGCTCCTTCCCAGGTGGGTTCCCTGCACCTGGCCCATAGCTGTGTAAAGAGGCTCAGTATTCAACTCTCTTCCTTCCTCAGTGTGAGTGCGCCTTGGGTTTTCATCCCAGAGTCTGACCGAGATAAGGAAACCTGGATCCCTCTAAGAGATGATCTACTTCAAGATTTCGAGAGGCAATATGTTGAATTTTGCATCATCTTTTCTTTTATTTTTTTTCAGACAGTCAAACACGCCTGCACCAGAATGTCCATGGGCCTTTGTAGACCTCCCAGCACCTGGTAATCTTGTCGTAGTGCTCCGGTTACTTTTGGGCCCTGTCCAGCTGGCCTCAGATCTGTCGTTGTTGGGGAGAATGCCATAAACCAGGGAGTTCTACAAATGACTGAGGGAAAACGTCATGGAAACAGCTACTCCAGGGGCTAGAAAATAGTCAAGATGCCAAACCCTTAAAGGCATCAAACTGATGAGCAGGCCTGCACTGCCCTGTGGTTGGATTCATGTTTGGAAAGGGCTTTTTGATACGCCCGGAGCTGCAGATGCCTGAACACCCACGTAGAAGAGGGTCCCTCGCTGTTTCTCCCATCAGCCATCAGTCCCCATTCAACAATGCCACCCTGGTCCCACCTTGCAGTTCTGCGGTCTGGGGCCCTCTCTGCAGAGTCCAGGTGGTCCAGGGACCTCAAGTGGTGGTGGGGTTGGGGGAACATCCCAGGACTCTCACTGCCTTTCTCCCCATGCAGAGGGGAGGGGCTACAAATGTGCTCCCTAGTCATGAGCTCACATTCACAGGGACTACTTTTAGGACAACAAATATGCCCACTTTAGGCTCACAGAGGAGCGACTCACTGTAGCCCAGACCCCTGTCCTAGCAAAAGCAGGGAGCCCACTAAATTGGTTTCACTGATCAACACCTAAGTGCACATATAGGAATAACATTAATGGGGTGTCGGGCAGATGGGGGAGGGGATGGGTGTATACATACATAATGAGTGCGTGCGCACCATGTGGGGGATGGACACGCTTGAAGTTCTGACTCAGAGAGGGAGGGGGGGCAGGGGCAATATACGTAACCTAAACATTTGTACCCCCATAATATGCTGAAATAAAAAAAAAATCAATGCAACAAAAATAAACAGGAAACACTATTATTTAACTATGTCAATAATATTCATAGAATCTATCAATAAAAAAAAAAGCAGGGAGCCCAAGCCAGCTTCCCCTCCTGTCACATCTCCAACTCTACCCGTGTTTCTCCCCAGCTATGTCCTGACCTGCCGCAGTCCCACAGGGGCTCCTGCGCCCACTGACGTCCACAGAAAGCATCCCAGGTCCCTGCGGCCAGGCCCTGCCACTTGGAAGTGGACGCTCACATAAAGCTCGAAGATCTTTATGATTTGAATCACAGCTTTAGGAAAGAGGCCGTTCGCTCCAGGATGAAGCCTGAGCTTCTGCCTGCTCGAGGATCTTTACCCACCAGGTGTATCAACTAGGCAAGGATGGAGGTTAGAGCCAGGACAGAAATCTTCTGAAAGAAAGAGCTTAATTTTGACTAATGGGTGACCCCAGGGGCCTCTGTGTACAGCTACGCAAGTTGCCTTGCAGGACTGCCGGGCCACGGTCATCCTGGATGGGGACAGCCGTCATGACTGCTTTCTGGCAGACGGCAGTCAGTGAACGGAGGAAGGGGCATCTGTCTCTAATTCACCCATTTTGCCGGGACCCAGGCCAACCCCTGAGACACCAGATCAGAAATGTCCCCTTCTTCATTTCTGGAAAGGCTGTGCCACGTTCTCTGGGGCACCGATGCCACCCGGCTTCTCTGATGTGGCTGCTGCTTCTCCAGCTCTCCCCACAGAGCGGTGTGGGCCCCCCGAAAGGCCTCGGGATATCACTCCATAAATTCTCTTTTCATTGGAGGCCTAGCAGATAATAATTTAAAGAACTGGTCGCTGCTTGCAATTAAGCACAGAGAAAATAGATCAGGCCCATAATTTATGTCTGTGCAAGGTTGGGCTGGATTCGTAATTAATGTTTGCTCCTTTTAATGAAATACTCCAAAGGTCTGCACTTCTGTCATTCATGAAGGTAATTTTTCAATTGATTAGTAAAATAATACTTGGAAAGTAAATGCACCTGCTTCTTCCCCGAAATGTCTCAGTCAACCGGACACACTGGTTGGGACGCTAAAAAAATACCACTCCAATCCAGTGGAGACCAGGCTCCGCACCATCAGCATGCACGGAGCCCGGGAAGGAGGCAAGAGGAAAAAGTAATTAGAGCAGCTGCAGTGACCAGAATTCCTGGGTGGCCCGGGGCTGCCAAGCAGCTGTGGCCGTCCTGGCTGCTGCCTGCGATGGAGAGGTCAGGCCGGAACGCGCAGGGCCGGGGCAGACTCTGCCGGAGACCCCAACCCCAGCATTCTGGTCGTTACAGCTCAGGTCCCCACGGGACGCCAGCCCCCTCAGAAGCCAAGTGGGTGGCAGTGCCTGGTTTGGGGGGCACTGTTGTCAGCAGGGGAGTGGGCGGGCCCAGGCAGTGGGCAGAGGGCTGGCACACAGACGCTGTTCAGAAGAAAGTCTCCACTGCCCAAGGGTGACAAGTTCCTGCTAGAGGCTCCTTAGCACGGCAACCAGCATTTCCTAGTCATCAGTGGGTAAAATGTTTGATAGGGGCATTCTCTTGAAAACTGAAACTATAAGTTTTTAAAATGACTTCATTTTATGTTCCATGAAATAAAATACAGACAATAAATGTAATATAGCGTTGCTAATTCTCAGGATAAATAAAGACTGAGGTATTAATTTGGGGGGCTATTTTTTAGTAAAAACTATTGAGCAGCAGTTCACAGTCCCCTTCCCCTCATGACAACTGTCACGTACAGGCCTGTAGAAGGTGACTCAGGCGAAACCATTCAAAGGCTGCATCAATTTTCCAAAATCTGTTCTTCATCTTTGACATTTAAAAGATTTGGCAATCAATTATGCAACATCAAATATTGACTTAGCCTATCGCCGTCACTGAAGATTGTTTTTCTGTTCTAGCAGGTCACCACTGGCCAGTGGCTGGGTGTGGGGGTCCAGGGGTTCTCCAGTGTCACTTCCAGAGGCGCCGTGACATCCTGCATCTTTAGGAAGATCAGCTCTTCCTGTTCACAAGCGATTTACGTTTCAATGCTAAATGTCCAGCATGACAAACGGGGCGCCCACAGTGATGACAGGAGAAGACAGTTCGAGAGGGGCTGACTTTACAAGAAGCAGGGTCGTTAAGGAACCTCTCCACACCATTCTAGAGCCGCTGCTCCAAAAGACACACCAGAAGAAGGGTGCTGGGAAGGGCCGGTGAGTTCCCGTGGTGGCCGATCTTGTTTTGGCTGGAGGAGAAGCCCCAGGGTGCTGAGCACCGGTCACACTTCTCACCCCTCTAAGTCAGAGCTGATTTTCCAGCACGCCAGGCACATGGTAGGAGGGCAGCAAATAACCTTCTCATTTTTGAAACCACTGAGAAAAACAAGAGCTCCAGGGCTATGACAATTGCTAGCTATTAATATTCTACCATGGTCAAGAATTTTAAAAATCTGAATTATAGTCCTGGGTCTACCACTAACTTTGCCCAAGTCTCGAACCCTCTGCGGTCCTCAGTCTCCTCCTCTGTAAGGTGGAGAGAGGCACGACAGCAGAGGTTGGGGCCTTTTGCCTTGTCCAGGCGCAGAGAAGCTCCCCTTCTCCTGTGGTCTGTCCAGCCCTGAGGTCACCGTCACCAGAGAACCACGGCTCTTGTTTGTCTGATGTCTCTCAAAAATGGGAAAACCAAAGACGGGCCAAAATGGCAGCGTGCTGCAAGAAAAACGAGATTTTTGTTCATTTATCTCATAACCCCATTCCCTTCGACATCCCCTGGCCAGACCCTGGGACGCTTGCGTCCTCGCCCCTGGGGCTGCCCATCTTAGGAAACGATCTACAGACCCGCCCGCGGGGACCCTCTCCGCCCCCTCCCTGTCCACTAGCCACATGTGGCTATTTGAATTTAAATCAATTAAAATTAAGTACAATGAAAATTCCAGCTCCTTAGTCACACTGGCCAACTTTCAAACGCCCAGCGACCGCCGTGGCCCGTGGCTGGTGGCCCCTGCACCGACAGCAGTGTCACAGACACATCCAGAGCTCGGAACGTTCTCTCGCAGCACCGCTCTGAATCCCCCCGCAGACCCTCTGGCCCCTCCAACCAAGCGCCGGCCCGTGGCAGGCTCTGAGCCGCCAGGGCACGGTGACCCGGGGCCGGCCACCCTCCTCTGCTCCGGCGCCTTCCGCCTCCCTCGCGCCACACCAATCTCTATTCCGGCTCCTTTTCTTCATGTGAACAATGAAGCGCGGCCGGGAAACGGCGAGATCACTCTCGCCAGCACTTCCTTTCTGACTCCCTTAATAGGTGCAAATGCTTGATTATTTCAAATGAATATAATTACAAAATCCTCTACTTAGAGTAATGTTCCTCCTTTGTGGGAGCAGACGCCTCCTTTCTCTCATTATCTCCTCTTCGAGAGGCACTTTGCTGCTTTGAAAAGTGCAATTCCGGGGACTCTGCAGGATGGTCTCTCCTCTCTCTGTGGGGGGCAGAGCAACTTTGGGGACCGTGACGCCCCAGGCCCAGCTCAGCAGCCCCGGGCTCTTTCTCCGGGTGGGCGTGATGCCCCCCGGAGGCTGCCCATGTGGAGGGCGAGCCGCTGCCCCATAGCGCCCAGGATCAATCTCACCCTTGCTCTGGTTTACCCCAAGTTTGCAACCTGCTCCTCTCCAGCTGGACGAAGACGAGCTTGGCCACCGCTTCTGCTGCCTCACTAACATCCCCCCTCCCTTCTCTGTGCCTCAGCTGTGGCCCTGCCCCTCCGCCTCTGGAAGCTGACCCCAAGTCTAGCCCCAAAGCCCACACTCCCTGTGGACTTGCAGCATCAAATGTCCTTGATCACGTTGTTGCTGAGACACCACAGGCTGTGGGGTCAGACTGACCTGAGTTCAAATCTTGACTCTAACACTGTGTAGTCTTTGGCAAATTAGTGACCTGTTTGGAGACTTAATTTCTCCAACTCTATAAAGGGGTTTTAGCCACCATGAGCAGTGAAGCCTCCATGTTCATACGGTGAGACTCCAGACACTGGTCCCAAGTGATGGGTCCAGTAACGGGCACGTGACTCCTTTCCCTGGATGCTGGGACTTGGAACAAGAGAGCATCGCACAGCTGTGAGATGTCCCCATTGTCTGCAGCCATGTTTTGACCGGGCAGAGAAAGCTGGGCAGGAAGGAATGAGCAAGAAAGAAGCTGATACACACAGAGAAGCCAGTTGTCAGCCACGAGGGCGAGGGCCATGTTGGTTGTGTTCTCTCCTGTCTACTCAGATCCTAGCAGGGTGCCCAGCACACAGAAGGTGTCCAAGAGAGGCTGGCTGAATTACTGAAATAACGGGGGATGGAGTGTGAGCCCCTGATGCCATCGTCCTGAGGCCCAGATGTAGCTCTGTCCTTTCACACACTTGACTGTTCAGCCCTTCTGGAATTTGGTCTCTCCGAGCTCCTGCTAGTTTGACTTCAGTTTCTGCCTCTTGTAAGCCAAGAGCTCTGATATCACAGCTCCATGGACGCCCACCCCCTCCCCCCTCGTGCCAGCAAATGTGTACAGGGCGAGGCAGGGCTTATGAGCGTCTGGTTCACCCCCCACCTTCCCACTTCAAAGAAAACAACAGTGACGCAAGGATTTGTCAGAGCTTTGTTGCAAACTGGTGAAACTCCACAGAAAGGTGACACTCACATGGCACCAGTCTCCTAAGGAAAGTCCCTTTCCGCATTGGACATCTGTCCCTTTCTCTGCTCACACCAAAGGCAGTTGCTCTCTGGGTAGTGCCATTCTGTCCCCCAGCCAGAGCAAACTTCTGCTGCAAAAGACGTGGGTTCCAGGAAGATGCAGGCTCTGCTTCCATGTTCAAGTGCACTGCTGAGCAAAGAGAGCTCACCTCCACCCTCCCACCTCACCTCGTTCCAGGGCAATAGGGCCACCTCCTTTCTGATTCTCCGTGCTAAGAGAGATGCCTTCAAATCCAAGTGCATAGAACTGCGTGATTGCAGGACTGTAAGCAGAGAAGGCCCGGCTGTCAGGAGGCCAGGTCCCAACCATACGCAGACGGACATGCCCTTACCCTAGTGCCTCCCTTCCAGATGTCTTTTGCATGGACTACCCTTTGCCATTGTCACTGCCTGGTGAGGGGACACAGGGATGGAGGGGAGGGTGGCAGGCAGGCCAGGTCACAGGGCCTTGCAGGACAGGTCAAGGGCTGGCGGATTTTACCCTGTGCTCTGCCCGACGATGAAACAGACTCTTACGCAAGTTATGTAAGCGCACGTTTCCGCCTGGCACAGGGATCGGCAAACACACGGGGTCGCCGCCTACTTGTATACAGCCCGCGGGCTAAGACTGGCTTCTCCATGTCTTGAATGGTTTTCACGTAAGTGCCTAGGTAACATCCTTTCATTTTTGCCTCCTGACCTGCAAAGTCTAAAATATTTACTATCCTGCTCTTTGCAGAAAAAGTTTGTGGATCTCTGGCCTGGAATGACACCAGATAAGAAATTAATCTCTAGAAAAGAGCAAATATGTTTAAAATCACTAGGGGGGGCGGGAAGTAAATGTTCCTCCCTTTTAGGAGGAAAACAACAAAATAACCAAACAATATTTGGTTAAAAAAAAAAAAAAGACAGCTGGTCAATTTCCCCGTGTGTGCCCTGGGTGCAGGCAGAGCCGAGGGCCCCGCCCACTTCCTTCCCGGCCTCTGCAACCTGGCCCTCCCCACCCGCCGCCTGGAAATCCAATTTCCTAGTCATGGCTGTGCTTATTAAAAGCATGACTGTGGAGGCTGTTTACCCCCGGATCTATTTTTGTCCTAACTGTTTGTAATGGTTAAACCTCAACAACTTAAACACTCCATACAAAATAATGTATCTTCAATAAACTGAAATATTAACCAATCATATGTAATGGTTCATTTCTAAAAAAATGCAGAGCTCAGGGTCCTCGGGGCATCGTAGAAATTGAAAACCATATTGATGGACTGGCGAGCCTTCAAATTGCACTGCGTGGAGATGAAAAAGCATAGGAAAAGTTCTCATTATGGCTCCCTGACATTAATTTGAGCATTTTTATATGTGTGTCCTATTAAGCACTTTAAGTGCTTTTTGATAATTGTGCTTTGTAGTTTTTACAGCACTTCAGCCTATTCCCAGTTCAATTTCCTCTTTTATCCGATGTTTGAAATATTGATTTCTGACAGATAAAAGCAAACCTTATAATCTCAGCAGCGTGCAATAAGTGAGTGGGACGAGGCTTCAGAATGCATCAGGGAATGGTCATATTTGAAACAGTCTTTGTTTTATTACATTTCGTCAACAGAATTTACTTACTGCTTGCTGATATTTATGTAAAAAGCCCAGCCGCCGAGAGGGCCCGATATTGCCAATTTCGGCTCTACTTTTTGCATTTAGTAAGATAAAAGAATCCTCTCCCTTGGAGCCCGATGATTGCAAGCGGCTTAAACTGCTGTCAGCCGGCTGCAAGGAGCTGTGATTTATCTTCTTCAGACTGCGCCGTGGCGTGGCTGCAAACTTTCCCTTCAGTTCTGCGTTAGAAACTGACAGCCCGTCAGGAGGCTTAGAGCCTCCCCCTCGAGCCTGCCCCAGCCCCCACGGAGACCTCTGGTCCGGGAGAATTGCAGACTTCTCTATGCTGGATGTGACCTTAGAGGTGACATTTCTCTGCATTTTCCAAAACGCAGGTGGAGAACCTCTGCGGGCATGGAGATTATTTCAGGTGCCATGCAAATTTGTCCCTTTATTTTTAACGACTTCTGCCAGTTTATACAGTTCAGCTCTTTCATATCTGGAGCAGTGTTCTGGGCACTGGAGGGGCAGAGCTGAACAAGGGAGACCATTGTCTCAGTGTTGTGACACTCACATTCTAGAGCCGTGATTCTCAACAACCAGGCATGATTTTGCTCACACCGCTGCAGGGGGCATTTTTGGTTGTCACAACTAGGGAGGGGCGTTATTGGTGTCTCACAGCAGAGGGCAGGAAAGCTGCTAAGCATCCTACCACACACAGGACGACCCCCACGGCAAAGAATCATCTGCCCCAAATGTCAATAGAGCTGATGTTGAGAAATCCTGTTCCGAGGAAAGAGACAATTAACCTATAAATGGGCAGGAAAAGAGCTGACGGTGACAAAGGCGATAAATGAACAACACAGGGCAATGAGCTGGAGACTTGGAAGCTACTTCCAACAGTGGGGTCAGGGAAGGCCTCTCTGTGGAGGTGACATTTAAACTGAGACCTAAATAATGACAAGGATCCAGCCAGGAGATCTGGGGAAGGGGTGGCACCGGCAGAGCCACCAGCCGTGCCAAGGCCATGCGTCGGGAAGGAGCGTGACGAGTCTGAGGAGCAGAGGGGGCCTGCGGTGGCCTGGGCCCAGGAGCAGGGTGATGAGGGGCAGCGGAGGGCAGGGACGTGTTTTTGAGGCCATGTTGACAGAACTTTGAAACCGAGGATGGTTTAAGAGTGAGACAAAGGATTCAGGAATGATGCTAAAGTTCTGCCCAGCTATAGATTTATTTTAATATGCACTAGAAATATTGCTTAGGATGAAGATAAAGCATGTACGTAAAGGAAGAAAAGGCATTAAGTAAATCATCATTAGGGTGACACGTAACTGTCACAGTGGTTGCGAAGGCAGCACTCAAATGAGTCGAGTGTGGGACAAGGAAGCAGCAGAAAAGAAGGGACAAAGGACTTGCCCGGGGCCTTCTGTTGAGCAGGGAGCAGAGCTTGCACCGGACTCACAGGCAGGGACATTTCCAGGGTTCCCAGAGCCCAGGGGTTAAGCTCACGATTGTGAACTCAGGGCCTGCTTCCCCAGTATCTGGGGAGACATTTATAACCAAGGAAAGACTGTCCAGGGACCCAGCCAAGCCCCACCCCACACGCCAGTGGATCACAGCCTCCCTCGGACCTCCTGGCCTCACACCCAGATGGCTGGGATCGTCCTATGTGCCAGTACATTCACGTATTTAACAAATGCTTCTTGAGCACCTACCATGTGCCAGGCCCTGGGCTACACACTGGAGACTCAGCAGCGAACAAAACAAACCATGTGCTCTGCTTTCCAGCTGCCTCTCTGGGCTCCGGAAGGCCAGCCATGAACCCAGCAGCTGTGAATAGAAGGGTAACGGTAACAGCAGGGACAGGCTACATTACTCTGCAGTGACAAACGCACGTGAACTTCCACTCACTCCACGTGTCCCCTGCAGGGCAGCAGGGGCCCTGCTCTGTGTTGTCATCCTCTGGAGCCAGGTGGCTGGAGTGGCCGCATGTGGAGCAGTACCAGTCACTGTGGCAGAAGGAAACAGCATGGCGAGGCCTCTGCCGGCTTTCGATGCTTCTGCTCATATGTCACACGTGTTACGTCTGCTCCCATTGCATTGGCCAAAGAAAGTCACATGACCACACCTGCATCCAAGAGGATAGAAAGGAGAAAGCAGACGTCTGAGGCCGACCCTATTGACTAGGACAGTGCTCAGGGCAGGAGGAACAAGCTGGGGAGAGCAGGGGCCCTGGCTCTTGAAATGAACCCTAAGACCTCCGATGGGCAGAGCCTCAGGGCCAGGATCTCAAACTGCAGCCCCGGGCAGTTTCAGCCTACACTCATGTTTTGCTCAATCCACACAACGTTTACATTTAAAAATTTTTTTTAAAACTTGCCAATATTTTTCAATGAGGAGATTTTGCATAAAAACCACAGTTTTTCTTTTAAAAAATCAGAAGAACTAGCCACCTTGGGTTGGCAATCCCACATGGTGGCAATCGGCTGTCACCAAGTAGCGGCTGGCCCTGCAGCAGGGCACGCCCCTTCCGGTTACCCCAGCCCCACCCCCACTCTGCTCTCACCGCTTTGTGTCACCTGCCCAGCCGTGGGCTTCTGAGTGTGCAACCCTGGGTCTGATTCACTGCACAGGGGAAGAAACTGAGGTTCAGAGAGAGGAAAACGGCCAGCCCAAATTCACAGGCGGGTTAAGGGCAGACTCAAGAGCAAAGCCAGCCTCGTCTCTGGCTTCACTTACAGGCAGGAAAGGAAGGGGTTCCAACAAAATGGGCGGAGGCACAAAATGTGGGGGAGGGAGTGGGGTGGAGGGACAGACCCGGTAGGCTGAGCCATGCAGACAGTCCCAGCAACTTTGCACTGGGGGCATGTACACCTGTCCCCTGCCGGGTCCTGAGCAGAGCTCTCCAGAGCAAGTCTGGCATCACTGGCCCCCAGCAGCCAGGCCATCTGAGCTCCACACACCCTCACAGGACAGTGACAGCGACCACCCCAAACCTCTGCAGAGGACTGCTGCAAACTGGAACCAGACATGCTTAGAATTTCAAAGGGTGTCGTTAGCATTTTCCACGCTGGCCTGGTTATTTACAATTCATTAAGAGAATTAACTTGGAGACTGGGTTCCTCTGATAATCCACCAAGACAGAAACCACACACAAGGGTGGCAGAAAGCGGGGAGGAGAGCGAGGGCCCGGGCAGGCCTGGCTCTTGGATAAATCCAGATCTTCCTGCATCTTCACACTTGCCTTGTGAGGGAGGCCTCCCCAGTTTCCATGTGACAGAGAGGGAAACTGAGCCCAGGAGAGGTTCTGTGATGTCCCTGAGCTCATGAGTGGGGCCACACAGAAGGCTGGGCAGCCAGTCAGTCCAGTCTCGCCGACCACTGCTCATACCGGGGTGATGCCTGGCTCCCCTTAAAGTTCTTGTACACAGAAACTGCTAGAACTGCCAAAGCTCTAGGTCCCTATATACCAAAGACAGCGTAAACCCTACTGCGGAATGGGGAACGGCCAGATGAAATAGGATGTAGAAATCAAATCCTCCACGCTAAGACAGCGCCACCTGCCAATTCTCAGAGACAGAAAGTTCCAGACTAACCAAGTATGGGCCCTAGTGTGCTCCTGGGGACTCTCAAACATCTACCAGTATCGCTCCTTCCAAATGGGGTTTTGAAAGTTTGCTAACTGGTGACTCCAGGCTGCTGGTTTCGGAGCCCTCGTGCCCACTGCCGGAGGGCTGCACCCCCTTCTGCCTGCTGGTCTCGGGGTCTGACCGAGCCTGCCGGTGTGTTAGGGAGCTGCTGGCTGCTGGTCCTGCCTTGCAGCCCTGCCGTTCTTATGCACATAAAGTCTTATTCTAAATTCTAAATCTGTGACCTAATTTTTAAAATGTTTATGGTTATATGGTCTTTTCCACAGTTACTTATATTTAATGCAAGGGACAAAGATTTTTTTTTTTTGTACAGGAGTTGTAGAAAGCTTCCCTTTAAAAATAAATCACCACATATACTCTCTGATAAGTCGGAATGAATCGGTGGGCACAGAGAGAAGCAAAAGTCATTGGAAATCTGGAAGGGGCAGGAGGGGAGGGGTAAAAACCTACCTCACAGGCACGATGAACACTATTGGGGTCTGGGCACACTAATAGCCCTAACTTAAGCATTATGAAATCTGTCCCTGTAACAGAAACGTTTGTACCCCCTTAACATTTTGAAATTTTAAAAAATGTAAAAATAAATCTGTTTAAGTAAAAAAGAGTCAACTTAAAAAATCATATCTAGTGAACATCAGTAGAGGGGTATGCAGATGTGGCCATAGTGTGGCAATGGCACCCAAATGTGTGCCCTAACCCAGAGAGTGACGCTCTAATGTGCACATTCTTAGGAGCCCTGATGGGACCCTTGAGTTGTTTGAGAACTGGTGTGTGTTTTGCAGTATCCTCAGTACTCAGTGCATGAACATATGCAAACTGCATCATCACACGGATGGATGGATGAAGACTCTAGAGATACCAGAGCAGAGACAGGGGCTGAGACTAGAGGGGTGGAAAGATAGTTTAAATTATACCGAGAACGCCAAGGCCTTGGCACTATCACCTCAACATCCCAAGACCATGGCAGACATTACTAATCAATCAAATTTCCCCTAAATTGGAATCCAGCCTCAGAATCCTTCTTAACATTGTGCATCTAAGGAGAATTAACATCCAAGATGACTTGCCATTCCTGGACTGGCTGAACTTCTGGAGTTCATTCCAGCTCCCCGACTTGGCCACAAAGCTTATAATGTTATTCCTCAAATCAATCACCAGGCTGTCCAAACAGCTGCCTCTGAGTGCAGGCTAAAAGTCGCCAAACTGTCTGGTGACGGCTCCTCATCGAGCTGGTGTTCAGTTTTCCCAAGGAGCAAGCCCTTTCCACAAGCCTCGGAGCCCCTGTTTGGGGAAAGGGCTGGAGCAGGTGACCTGGAGGCTCTCGGCTGTGATGTTCTCAGAAGGCAGCGGTTCCTCAAGGTGCTCCACAGCGGCCGGGCCCTGCAGACACCTGGCATCTGCCAGGCCTCGGGGGCAGACTCAGAGAGAGGGTGAGGACTGGAGCAGGAGCTGCCCAGTTTGGCTAAAGCCATTCTCCCAGCCCTCCCTCCATGGTGACCAGAGAAAGAAAGCCACAGGCTTAGGGTCACATCACCAAATCCCCCAAAGGCCTTGGCTCCAGCCTCCCACCCACAGCAGGACTCCCCTCCGCAGCACCCCAACAAGAAGCTGTGCAGACCTGGCTAAGAATCATGTTGGGCTGGGCACAGTGGCTCACACCTGTAATCCCAGCACTTTGACAAGCTGAGGCAGGAGGATTGCTTGAAGCCAGGAGTTCAAGACCAGCCTGGGCAACAGAGTGAGACCCCCATCTCTACAAAAAGTGTTTTAAAAAAGAGTAGCCAGGCATGGTGGCATGCTTAGTCCCAGCTTCTCTGGAGGCTGTGATGGGAGGATTGTTTGAACACAGGAATTTGAGGTTGCAGTGAGCTATGATCATGCCACTCCAGCCTGGGTGACAGAGTGAGATCTTGTCTCTAAAGAAATAAAAAAAAAAAAAAAGAAACAAATGATGCCAATGAGGAATCTTTGGCAATCTGGAAAAAAGACTGGAAATATAATGATAAATGGAAAAAAAAGCAAAATATCAAATGTGTGTCATTGTGTTTACACGTAAGTTTAAAATATATTAAATGCATAGGGCTGTGTGTGGGAAGAATGTGATGTAAAATATTATTCATAGTTGAACTCCAGTGACAAGGTTAAAGGTGAATATTTTTGTCTTTCCTTTTCCAAGTTTTCTGTGATGTCACTTTACTTTCATGATGGATGTAGTGAATTTCTGGGGTTTCTGCCAAGCTATCAGCCATGCCTCCTTCTTCTGGCTAAGGCAACCCGGTTTTGCTTTCAAAACCATCCCTCCCTGTTCTTAATCCACGCAGCCTGGTGGGGCTGAGCCCACTCACTAGCTCCAGGGACGGGCACACGCCTCTGCCCACCTGCTCAGCACCTTCCATTCCTCCCGGCTCCAGGGACTGGTTTATAGGCGGATTTACTTCTAGGACTTCTGTTTGAGCCGTAGGGAAGAGTTCACAGTTGTGGATAATACAAACGCAGAGTTACCAACAGCCGTCTTAGCACCAAAAGAGGAGAAGCTGCGTGAAACTGGAGCTGGCCCAGCAGAGAACAGAGCAGAGAGACAAGGGACTGAGAGAGAAAATGCTAACGCACCTGTATTCAGCCAGTCCTGAAGTCCATCTTGCTCTGTCGTTATGTAAACTAACAAGTTCCCTTTGCCGTATAAGTCAGCTGGAGTGGCAGGTTTGTCACTTTCCACCAAGTCTTGACTAGCTCAGTGGGGAGGAAACTAAAAACAAAACAACAAGCCCTATATTCTCCCTTCTTCTACCTTTAATCTTAGTTATGAGTTGTGGCAAGAAAAGTAACTTCTCCTTTTAGATATTTGAAGATAACTCTCAGCTACCTGCCTACCTGCCTCTGCCACTCTTCCACCTCCACCAGCACTCATGTACACTCATGCACACACATGTGCACATGCCCCCACACCTGCATACACATACACACACATGCACACACAGGCACACACATGCACATACACAGGCGCACATGCACACAGACATACATGCACACACATGCACATATGCACACACATGCACACACACCAGCACACACAGGCACACACAGGCACACACACCTGCACACACAGGCACACATGCATGTAGTCTTTTCCAGGTGAAACACTATAGTTCCCTCCACCATGGACCCAGCTCCTTCTTCCTCCCCTCCCCCCTCAACATCATCAATTTCAGGAAATCTCTCCTCAGGCCTCCTGGACACAGCCCCGTGCGTGAGGGCCTGCAGCGTATCTGGCTATGAACAGGTAACCAAGGAAAAGCAGGTTCCAGCAGGGCGCCAGCCCTGTGCACTCAGTGTGTCCACGTAGAAAAAGTGCCAGGGGCCAGATGAGGGGAACTCGGGAGGAAGGTCGGTGAGAGCAAGATGAGGGGAGAGTCAGGAGTCCGCAGCGCCAGCAGCCGGAGAAGCCATCAGTTGGAGGCAACTTTGCACTAAAACCCACTCTTTGGGACAAGGGTCACCAACTGGCAGCCTGCCCATCGGCCCCAGCTCACACATGCATTTCATTTGGCCCACACTGTGGTTTTAAATTATTTGAGCTGGAGAGTGTCACATAGGAATCCAAAAGTTTTGAGTCTTTTGACAAAGAGCTGGCACCACCAGGGTCACATCCCACAAGGTAACAGTTGGCTGGCATGAGACATGGCCACCCCTTTAGGAAGGGCACTTGCACTCCTGTCCCTACCCTCACCACCCTGTTAGCCCCCAGCATGCTGCTGTCACTGACATTTGTCATCAGGCTTGCGCTGCCATGTTCCTTGTGGAAGAGGGAGACTCCCCTCGACCCCCACCAGCAAAGAGAAAAATCAAGACCCATGTGGCTGCACGATTTTTCTTACGGTTGGCCTGTGATACTCACATTTCCTCCCTGACCCACCAAGTTATTGGGATAAATTTTATAAATTTCAAATTTATTCAGGGTTGATAAATAGTAATCACCAGCACAGCTTTATCAGATGAAATACTGACATAATTCTGCTTGCACTGGCTCATCACCATCGTCCTGAGCCCTCAGCAGCTCCCTGACCCCCAAGCGCTGTATCTGGCACGTCCAGATGCCAGTCAGGGGCACCTTTCACACCCCACACACATCCCCCTGCAGTGATGCAGCAGGTCGGGGGTAGGGCTGGCACCGTGGCTGGCAGCCCTTTGGGTTGGTCAGTGCCCCAGCCAAGCCACTGGTTAATATTCATATTTTGCATCTCACCCCTGAAAACACTCAACAGCTTTCTCACTTTGAGTTCCCCCAGAAGCAGACTCCAAGATAAAGACCTGAGTGCAGGTCATTTATTTTGGATGTGATGTCAGGAGGCAACAGTAAGAGAGTGGCAAGACCAGCACGAGAAGGGAGGCAAGATAGGGTGTGCTGGTGACCAGGTTACCGCGTAGGCTACAGGAGCTCCCTCCTGCTGGGGACTTCCGAGAGACTGTGTAAAGCGCATCTCAGTGAGGTTCCATCCGACAGGGGAGGAAGATGAGAATTTATCTACCAATTCCACTTGTCATTGGTAGAAAGCTGCTCCCACGGGTGTTAACTCCCTGGCACTTCTGGCCTGCTCGGTGTTCAGCTGAGAAAGCCTGCCAGGCAGGTGGGCAGGTAGAAAGGCGTGAATGTTTACAGCAGGAAGCTGGTGGTGTGCACTGAACAATTCACTGAGGGAGCAGGCAGGTCTGACCGAGTCTGCTGCAGAGGTGAAAATCAGTGACGCTGTGCTTAGCTTGCAAAACTACTTTCCAGGTGTTGGGGATCCCCAGTTATGGATGGAGGTTTACCAAAAAGGAGACTCTGGCTGAGTTTTTCCTGGATGGTTTGCTTGGGTGAGATTCCACAATTCTCTGGCTCTTGGATTGCCTACTTACAAAGAGATTTCAGGATTCTCCTGGCCAAAAAAAAAAGAATGTGGAGAAACTTCAACATTCTAAGAAAATTTGGCTCAACAAAGATACCATCAACTCACTGCCTGCCTCCTGCTAATCTAACCATTTTCAAATTCCCCTTTGCAATTACTGCAATCAAGTTATTATCAATCATACTATCAATTGCCTGCCCCGCACTAGGATGTAGGTTAAATATTCTTGTGTCAGTGAGAATCTGCATCCTAGATTTTCATTGAAATCTGATGACTTTCATCTTCAAAGAAACTGTTTGGAGATGGTGCTCCGTCCCCACCCCTGCTGGTTTAATTACAGCACTTCACACATTTCGCATTCTGAAGATAAACACCCTGTTCAGCATTTATCCCAGTGAGATGCTTTTCAAGGGATAATGTTCCTAAAGTGCCCACTCCAGCAAGAGGATAGCTCATCACCCCAACCTTCTGAACGTGTGCCTGGCGTCTGGTGGAATGCAGCCAGGAGGCTTCGCTGTCCTCCCACCTGGCCGGCCTCCTTCAGGCTGGGCCCCGGGCCCATGCTCCAAATAGCCACAAGCAGAGCCTTGGTGATCTACGCTGGGAACAACACAAACTCATAAGCAGGCGCTTCTGAAAAGTGGAGCACTTGTGTTTTTTCAAAGCATTTTTACATTGAATGCTTCCTCAATGTTTCCACTATTTATTGAACATTCATTTGACTGGTTGGTATCTGTAGAATCTCTGTCATGTGCCAGGTACGGGGGCACAGTGTAGACAACACGGGGACCCTTCGTACCATCCCATCTGCACGAATCTCCCAGTCCAAGGGAGGAGGCAGGCCACCCACAAACAAACCCAAATATTAAACTATCACTAACGAGGATCAGACCCATGAAAGGAAAAAAAGAGAAGCCCAAGGTGAAGACATATAGAAGGGAATGTGTTTGGAGGGGAGGAGCAGAGAAGGAGCACCGATCGAGGTCTTCTGAGAAGCAGATGTCAGGACAGGAGTGGACGTGCAAGAGATTTATTAGGCAAAATGCGTGTGAAGGATAAAGGACAAAGGGACAGGAGGAGATGGGGAAAAACTTCAGACTGCGATGCTCATCTGACACTGCAAGGAGAGAGAGAAGTAGGGGCTGGGTAGGGAGAGTCGCAGGCACAGCGGGGTTCTAAGAAAGGCTCTGCGGTGCCTAAACGAAGCGGGCGCACAGCAGGTAGAGACGGCCCAGCTCTAGGACCCACGTGTGCTCAGTCGCTGGCCAGGAGCAACCTAGGGGAAGCGTGGGCTTAACATGAGTGCCACAGTGGATCCAAGAGGGTGGCAGCTAGGAGCTGCCATTCATCTGCTCCCCACACCAGTGGAGAACTGCAGGGAGACCTGAACAAGTCACCTCCATGGCCACCACCACCCCCTCTTTGCCATACGGATCCATTTCTCCACGCGTGTTCTGGGAACAACTCTTCTGTAGTTCCCATGGGGCTATCTTCCTGAGGACACTTACAAGAAGGAAGTTGGTGGATAAAGTACAACCCCCACCGCTGCATTAGTCTCAGGGCCAAAATGGCACTCATCCTCTCCCTCTTCCCTGACCCCCTCCACGTTTCCCCCACCGGTGGCAGGTCCTGATGACTCATTTGGTGGTGTGACCCAATCCTTCATTGCCGATGGGCCACAGTCCTTGGCAATCACACATTCCTATGTTGGGGTTTCTCTGTGTGTCCCTGCACAGTTACAACAGGCCAAGGGCGAACTAAGAGGCATGTGAGTGGATCACCTGAGTCCCACACTCACTCCTCTGCAGCCTCATTGTAATAGCAGCCCTAGCCCTTCCCGATGATAGGATCCATTACCCCTGCCACGACGGTGACCTGCTGGTCCATGAATATAGGTATCTAAAGCCCCCGCCAGGGACAGTTGTAGCTTGTAATTCAGTGGAACTCTTGCTGTGACCCTTAGCAAGAGTGGATCCTCCTTGGAACCAGAACCTTAATCCCAGCAGAATCCAGAGCTGGGAGAATGGGAAGCACCAAGTCCCCGCTGGGTCATTAGGAGCAATGTTAAGGGATGCGTCCATCCTCTGGCTCCTGAGTCCATGTATTTCTCCTATCAGGCCCCCGTGCCATATACAGCTCCCTCATATATTGCATACATTGCATTCTGAATGATAGCATCTGATCCTTGCCTCCAAGCTGGCACTTCAGCTGTGCATTTAGAAGACCATTCCAGCATTCTATGCAGCCGTTTCTGGATGGTGTAGTTTGTGATATAACCAGTAGATCCCATGGTCACTGGCTCAGTCTTAGACCTCCTTCACTATGAAATGGTCCCCTGTGCAGATGCTCCATTGTGTGGGATCTCATGCCTGTGGATAAGGCATTCCATA
Source organism: Lemur catta (assembly GCF_020740605.2). Taxonomy (NCBI): domain Eukaryota; kingdom Metazoa; phylum Chordata; class Mammalia; order Primates; family Lemuridae; genus Lemur; species Lemur catta. The sequence continues at coordinate 6,950,852 of NC_059147.1, read as the reverse complement.
AGTCCCTGAATAGTTGTGCTAGCTGAGACTCTGCTGGCAAGAAAGGCATACCCATACCTGTAAGAGGTGTCTATGCCTATAAGGTTAAATCACTGGTCCTCCCAGAATGGAAGGTGTGCAATGTAGTCAACTTGCCACCAAATGGCCATTGGTCTCCCTGAGGCATAATTCTATATCAATGGGTTCAGTGTTAGTCCAAAGTGCTGGCAAATTAGATGTTCAGTGACAGCAGTAACTAAATCATTCTTCCTAAGTGGAATGCATGACGTTGGACCCATGCTAACCTTCATCTCTACAATCATGGCCATTCTATTTATTTGTCCATTCTGCCAGGTCTGGGGTGGCCAGTGATGATGAAGGGTGATCAGAGTCAACTGGCTGAGTAATTTTGTCCACCTAGTTGTTCAGTGCCTCTTCTGTGGTGGATAGCTCCAGGTGGGACTTAAAGTGTGATACAAATATCTTCAAAGTTCATGCCAACTCCCGTATGTCCATCCACATGTTTCAGCCCCAGACCATTTTGTCTCCAATCCTCTAGTCTTTTTCCTCCCAGGACCTTGACCAGTCAGGCAAGCCATTGACGTCCAGGAATCTTTATACATTCTCAACTCAGGCCACTTCTCCTTCCTTTGAAAGATAATATTTCTGGGTATAGAATTTTAAGTTGACAGTTTTCTTTTCTTTTGGTCCTTTAAAAGTGTTGTTCCAATGTCTTCCCACTTGCATTGTTTCCAACAAGAATCTCCTGTTATCCCTATCTTCATCTGTATATAATGTGTCTTTTTGTTCTCTCCCCTCTGACTTCTTTTAACATTTCCTTTTTGTAACAGACTTTGAGTAATTTGATTATAATGTGTCTTGGCGTGGATTCCTTTGTGTTTCTTGTGCTTCCATTTTATTGAGTTTCTTACATCTGTGGGTTTATGGTTTTCATCAAATTTGGGAAATATTTTAGACATTGTTTCTTTAAAAAACACTTGTTCCTTCCTCTCCCTTCTTTCCTCTGAGTACTCACATGAAATTGTCCCACAGTTCACTTGTGCTCTGTTTTGTTGTTGTTATCTTTTCTCTGTGTGTTTCAGCTTAGATAGTTTTTATTGTTTTGTCTTCACATTCACCAGTCTTTTCTTCTGCAGTATCTAATCTGCCATTAATTCCTTGCAATATGTTTTTCATCTCCTACATTATAATATGAGATTTAGAAGTTCAATTTGGGTCATTTTTTTATATCTTCCATGTCACTATTTAATTTTTTAAGTATAAGGAATACAGCTATATTAATTATTTTAATATCTTTGTCTGATAATTCTAATTTATGTGTCAGTTTTTGGTCAATTTTATTTGATTGATTTATCTCTTCATTATGGGGAGTATTTTCATATTTTTTTCCATGCCTAGTTATATTTTATTGAATGCAAAACACTGTGAATTTTATTTTATTGTATGCTTGATATTTTTGTATTCCTGAAAATATTCTTGAGCTTTATTTGGAATATAGTTACTTGGAAATAGTTTGATCATTTGGGGCCTTGCCTTTAAGATTTGTTAGGCAGCACCAGAGCCATGGTCAGTCTAGGGCTAATTATTCCACACTGCTGAGTCAAGACTTATTCTACCCAATGCTCCATGAATCTTGAGGTTTTTCACTATGTTTAGTAAAAACAAGCACTATTCCAAACCCTATAAAACTATGGAGTGCTATTCTCTACAATCCTTTCAGATGGTTCTATCCTCAGCCTTGGGCAGCTTCCTCACACACAGGTACTTACTAGTTCTCTGCTGAATACCTGGGGAGTCCTTCTGTAGATATCTAGAGTTTTTCCTCTGTGTATCTTTCTCCTCTCCAGTATTCCTTTAACTGCCTTTATCTTCCTAGACTCTCAACTCTGTCTTCTCAATGCAGCTATCTACCCGAGTTTCCCCTTCCTATACCATGGCGTGGAAACTCTCTCAAGATAATAGGCTGGAGCAATCATAGGACTCCCTTCATTTGGTTCCGATTTCTCAGGGGTAATTCTTCATTGCTTGAAGCCCTTCTGACCTTGCCAGGCTTTATGATAACTGCAGCCGCTTGGTTTCTGATACATCAGGAATCCGTCATCCCCATGGCCCAGTTCTGCAGCCACCTCTCCTACCAGCAGCCTTCATCTGCAGAATAGAGCCAACACTGAATTTTGTAGGATGGTGGTGTCCCTTTCACCGGTGGGTCAGAACACCATGAATCTCTTGCCTTGAACCCAAGTAAAGAAAGGAGTAGCCCTGCTAGTCCATCCTGGGAGATCTTCAAAGATTCAGCTACCCAGGGGAAATTAATTTGGGAGCAACGACCCTGTATTTCCAAAATAAGTAAATAGAATAGGAATTCGTGTGCATACTCCTTTCTTTTCTGTTCTTGTTGCTCATTAGACGGGGAAGGTGCTTGGAATCTAGCTCCACCTGCCCAGCTGTTCCAAGAAGCCCCAGGGTTTAGCAAAGGCACACTAACACTGCCATGGGGTTGAAAAGAAAGCTCTGGACTTCCCAACCATAGCTTCTTGAAGCAGCCAGAGAAACTCTGCAGGTATCTCATAAGTTTCACGTCATCTCCTTAGCATATTGTGTTTCATATAAAGTTTCATCTCCTCTCTTATAGGGGGCCCAGAGCTGGGATGTTTCCAGGATGGGTGAAGTCCTTTCATGTAAAAGAGGGAATGTCAACAATCTGGGAGCAGCATGTGGGCATCGTCTTGACCCATTCTACAGATAGATAAACTGAGGCCAAGAAATTGTAATGATCCACCCACTGACAGAATCTGTTGATTCTTGTTTTGATCCTCTTTCTGCAAGGTCAGAGTTTCCCAACGTGTTTGCACACCTGGGCTGCTCAAAGTGTGGCCTGAAGGTAGTGCTGGTCCCTGAACTGGTGCTTATTGATTCGTATCAAAATAAGTTCAGGAATTGAAGGCAAATATTTAGAAAATTTTATTCCACTTTGGAATTGCCACAGTATCCAAGCACATGATCAGCGGACTCTCTTCTTTGAACAGGGTATAGACCACTCAGGTGGCAAGTGCACGTGGTGGAAGCTATGTAGCAGTCTCATGCAGCAGACCATGGACTGACACACGGTAAACAGAACGAAGGCAAGCCTGGGCCTTCAGCACAGAGAGCTGGAGAAGTACTACATCCAGGGATTTGAGTGGTACTTGAGAAAATTTAATGAGTATTTTTTTTCATATTTATTCTCATCTGTTTTAGAAAATATATAGCTGCCCCATGAAACCTGTGAGTTCATAGATATTTTGGCTTAGCATAAAGCTAGAAGGGATATTCAAGTGAAAATTTTAAGACAATCTAAAGAAAAACATCAAAAAAATGATTGTACAGCTGGCACATGGAATGATTTGCAAAAAAACAATAAAGGTAACATGAGATACGGGTGAGGACCTAAATCTATTTGCCAAATCTATTTACTAAAAATTAAAATCAATTTTAATTTTTAAAAAACTTGGAAAGAATAAAAGCAAACAATGCCACATTTCACTTTCATGTGCAGAGAACTTTCTCCTCCATGACAGACTGGGCTATGAACAACCTTATGAGGTGAACGTTCTTGCTCTCTGTTTTACAAGGAAAAAAATAACTGAGGTTCAGAAAGACTAAGTGTCTCGTCCTTGGTCACGTCAAGGCAAAGCCAGGGTTATATGTCAGGCTGGTCTGGACGCTATTTGGAGAAAAGGAAAATCCCCACCCCTGATTCCAGAGGGCTCCTTGCAGTAAGAGGGCGTGTCATGTTAGCATGGGAAGGAGCTTGCATTTTATCTCCGCCTGCTGCAGGGCCAGGTTCTTGTCCCAGCACCTTCTACCTGAAGACACACTGCAAAAGTGGTCTAGGCCATCCCCTCAGGGCAGCGCGGGACTCATTCCCCAGGTCTCAAACTAAAACACAGCTGCCTTCCCAGTCCCAGCGATCGGCTGCCTCCAGCCCAGGCCCCTTTTCTCCGTCCACCCCTTCCTCCCCCACTCTGGGCCCCTGACACCCCGCTGGAGTGGCGACTCTTTAGACGAAGCTAAAAATTGCTTTATTTTTCACCACTAATTTGCCAACAAGCTCAGCCATCAGTCCAGTTGGCCCGAAATGAAATTCTATAATTATACAAAAGCCTGGGTCAGCGACCTCCTGATTGCAATATCTTGTCTCTTTTGTCCCTTCCTTCCAGCACCTCGCCCATGGGACGGAATTGCCTCGGCTCCGCCGGCGGCCCCCCGAATGAGGTGGTATTGGAAACTAGTGAGGCGTGGCCTCGCCGAGGTGTTCATAGCTTTGCAATAATTTACCCATTTTCATTTTGTTTGATTTCATTAACACCTGAGTCTCAGGGGAGAGCTCTGTTGGGAAAGGGGGAAAAAACAAGTGATTTCAGTTGAAACCGAGTGGTTAGCGCTGCCTCGTCTCGCAATAAAATGCCAAGGGTGTCGTGTGTCTGAGCTCAGGGATGAAGGAGGCCTCTCCTCTGCCCGCTAAGAAGTCTTTCCTTTCCCTACTCAGTCCTCGGAAGTCCTCGGGAGTCCCCACTGGGCCAGGGTCCCTGGGGAGGCTGCCTCCAGGCAGTATGGCTCAGTGGTTAGGGGCTCGGACATTCAGAACCAGGCTCTGACCTGCCTCCACCTCCTGCCTGCACCGTAGCCTTGAACGTGGAGCTTCAACTCTGTGTGCCCTGGTTCTCTTAGGAATGAAGCAGAGATGGCAGCACCTGCCTCACGCGGCTGCTGCAGGGTTAGGGGGACGATGGATGGGGAGCACTGATGCCGTATCCGACACAGCGTGAGAGCTCAGCACAGGGAGCGATGACAGTAGTAATGGCTGTCGTCTGCATGATGTTCTTTTTTTCTCTTCCTTATCAACATCATCTTCCTTTTCCTTATCGCCCTCACTGTCAGCCCCTGCCCAGCCATCTCAGCCTCTGCAGGCCCGGAGTGGAGGCTGACGCGCTCGCTGGCAGTGACCCGGGGCGGGGAACAGTCTCTGCGCCTGGCTTCCTCCCAAGAGAGACTTTGACCCAACACGAGCCACGCTGCTGACCTGCGTGGCACAGTCTTTCCCACAGGCATACGGGCTCTGGTGGCGTGGTGACGTCCCAGGGGTGCAGGAAATCTGGGTGGTGAGAGGGCCCCTGTGGCTCCCAGTTCCCTGCAGGCATTCCAGAGTGCCCAGGGCTGGGAGGCAAGAGCACTGCCATTTGGGCTCATGACAGGAGCAGACAGGTGGAAATGTCACTTCAGGGTCGTAGGGCTCCCAGATGCCACTCGGATCAACAACAAGGAGTGTTAGACCCCCCCTTCCATCCCCACAAGAGGTCAACCAGTCTGTAAAAGCAAGTCCTTCCATGGTTATTATGGCAATAAGAATGTAATGACAGCTGCAGCTGGCATTTATTGAGCACTTACTGTGTGCAGTGCTCTAAGCACTGTCCACCCATCCTCCAAGTGGCTGCTATTATTGTCCCCATTTTACTGAGGAGAAAACTCAGGCAGCAGAAGGTCAAGTCCCTCGGTCTGACAACCAGGAAGACCATCTGCTCTGCCTGACCCTAGAGGTCACGTCTCCAGCTGTTGGACAGCTCCAGCAGTTACAAAAACCCTTCAGTGTCTTGAACTAAAATCTTCCTCCCAGAACTTGTGCCTCAGCCCTGGCTCTGCGTCTGAGGTTCTGTCTGTAGAGGTCAGCTTCCCTCGGCAGGTGGGCGCCTTCAGCTCCGAGTGCCCTGTCCCAGCTCCCTGGCTCCGGACAGAAAATGCCATTCACCGTGGTTCATGGGCCACAAGATGGGGAGCTCTCGCCACCCAGCTGCCCTCCTCCGGGCTGCCCCCTACACAGGGCCACCAGCAGCCCCCGGAACAGGCTCTGACAGCAGCAGAGGGCAGAGAACACCCTCTCCACCCTCCCAGACACCCGGCCGCTAGTCAGGAGTTGTTGGCTACACGGCTCTTAAATTCCTTCATGCCCCAGAATCCTGTAGGTCACCGGCCAAACATTCCGATGTCCAGGCTCCACACCCAGACGTTTACCAACAGGAGGATGTGGCGAAGCCATGAACCTGCATATGTAAAAAGAGTCACAGGGGATTCCTACGTGGAGAGGGTCAGAGTGGGGGGACAGGGAGAGAGGGCCCTCGACATTACTGTGAGAATCCCAGCCTGAGATCCCAGCACCTCCCTGGCCAGCTACCCACCTGTGAGGGCCAATTCGACTGCCCGAGTGTTCTGTCTGCACCCCGAGGGACCCCCACCCCCAGCCATCTCCCCACCTCCTGCCTTGGCGACTGAGGCCCGAGCCCAGGGCCACCACCGGGCCCACAGGAAAGCCCCAGGGTCAGAGTGCATTCAGGTTTCCCCAGCAAACTGCACTCCCTCGGCCCCAGCTCCCTTGTTTCTGTTGCCTTTTTACACCAGCTCCTTCCTGCCTCAGGGCCTTGGCACTTGCTATTCTCCTCCTAAGATCTTTCCATGTTGTCCCCTTCTCACCACCACCTCCCCTTCCCTGACCACCCCATCTGCAGGCGACCCCTCCAGGCCCTCTCTAGCTACATTTTTCTCCACAGCTTGGAAATTTCTTATTCACACAGAAAGCCTGTGTCTCTTGCTCCTCTCTGTACCTCAGTTTCCACATCTGTGAAATGGGGATAATTTTACCTGTTGGGCTGTTGGGCTGTTGGGATGATGAATGAGTTGACATACGTGGAGCAGGCAGAGCAGTGTCTCTACATAGTGAGCACCGTGGAAGGGGTGGTTTTGTTCTTCCCATTAATATTATTGCTGTCAGCATCTGGAACAGCGTGTCGTACCTAGCAGGCACCCAGTACGGATTTCTGAATGAGCCTTCACATGGATGGGTTAGCCAACATGCAGAGGTTCTGGAACGTCGTGCCCTATCTGCTTCCCAAGGCCCCGGCTGCCCCCTCCTCGTGGGCTGTGATTCCCCAATAACAAGAACCCCAGCCCCCGGGGCTCCACACCCCGCACATTTTCCAAAGATGAAAAGCTCATTTGTTAATAACTACATAGCAATATCTAAAATTTCGGTTGCATTGTGAGGCTGGGTGCCTTCCCCATTCACCAATAATGACAGACCACTTTAAAAAATAAATAACACGTATAATTTAAGCAACTAAAACAAACAGCAGTGTTGGCTTTCCCTGGGAAAATATTTTCACTATTTCCTCGAGGCGTCCCCACGGGTGCCCCTGCCTCGGCCTCCCCTGCCGAGCTGCCCCGTCCGCAGGCAGCGGGGAGTGGATGGCGCGGAGCAGAGGCGGGGAGACCTCGTCCTGGGGAAGCCGGAGCTGGGAAGGGGGAAAAGGACCTTCTCCCGTCACACCCTCTGTCTCTCTGCCCCCTCTCCCCACAGGTTACAAACCCACATGCCGCTGGGGTGGACGGGCCACGCCCTTGAGCAAAGCAGGCGGGCGTGGGAGGCAAGAGGGACCACTGGGGCTTGTGGCAAATTGAAGAGCAAATGCCCCTCTACAGGGGACAAACCTCACCAATGATTGCTGTGAGGAAAGCAGGCCCAGTGTCACAAAATCTCCTGATATTTCAAAACATGTCATCAATTTGGATTTAAAATGTTGGTCCTTTCAATGAGCTCAGAGGTCCCACATTCTGGCCCTGCTACCTCCCATTTCGTCTCTGACGCCTCTGCCCTTCGCTCTGCCTGCCAAGGCCACGCGGGTGTCTTTACCATTCTTGGACCAAGCGGGCACATTCCCACCTCAGAAGTTTGGACTGACTATTCTCTCTGCCTAGAACATTCTTCTCCTAAATCAACTCACAGTTCAGAGGCCGGTATGGCTGGAGCCCGGTTCCAGTTCCTCTGGAACTTGAGGGACGCTCAGGCCAGCTCTCTGCCCAATGTTCAGTTTATCTGCACCCTGCTCCTTCCCTAAGATCCGTGAGGTGTGTTTCAAAGGTGCTGTCACGCACACAAAGGGATGAGCAAGGAAGGAAAGAGAATTAAGATGAGGAAATGGACAAACTGGATTCCAGAACAAACAGAGCTGCCATGGCTGGGCACCATCCTGGCACAAATTCCTCAACAGACAGGACAAATGGGAAAGTCGGCTATTGCCACATGACAAACCTCCCCGAAGTCCAGCAGCTTTAACACCCCATTTTCCTCACAAACCTGGGGGTCAGCTGGATGGTTCTGCTGACCGGGGCCGGCTGGTCTTGGCTGGGCTCGTGCGAGCATCTGGCGCTGGACGGCAGCTTGCTGGCTGCTGGCTGCTCGGGGATGGCCTCGACACTGTGGCCCGATCCTGCGTGGCCTCCCACCCTTCAGGGGGCCAGCCCAGGCCTGTTCACAGGGTGACAGCAGGGGCCGGGGAGAACAGAAACTGCCAGCCCTCTTGGAAACCCTCTTGCTCTAGGACGAGAGCTGACACGTCCCCCCTCCTGCCAGGCTCCATTGGCCAAAGGAAGTCACAAGCTCAGTCCAGATTCCAGACACGGGAAATGGGCTCCACCTCTTGCTGGGGGAGTGAAGGAGTACCACCGATTCTGCACTTCACCACAATGACAGATGGCATAGCTTTAATTGTCAGAGAAGAAATATGGCAGTTTCTTGGGGCAAAATTGTTCTCCTCAACCAACTCGAAGAAATGTTCCCAAGGGCAGACACCGCATTGGCCTCATGCTCTTCGTAGCAGTGATCATTCATTGAGCACTTATTATGTGCCACAGCCTAGAAGTAACATTAAGTCCGTCTGCTTCCAAAAATGCAGGGCACACAGTGTGGCTCTTGGTCCCAGAGTCAGGAACAGTTATTGTGCTGTGGTCTTTGTTTTTTCTGATGGCTTTCCATTTGTGATAAGTGACATCAATGTTCCTCTTATGCTAATAATATAAAAATTTTCTTTTGAAATATCAGCTTATATCTTTCAAAGTGGATCCCTCTAAGGAAACATGAATTAAATAAACAACAGCAGAGTAGTGTGTGGCCACAGTAAAGCTCAGCAGGGCACAGACAATGGACTAAAGTTTCCTGAGATGTAACTGTTATGATTTCCATTTTGCAGATGGGGAAACTGAGGACAGGGGGCGCCCACAGAGGCTCAGAGCCAAGATGGTGCCAGATGCGTGGTGCTGCCTGAAAAGGTCGTGGGTGAAAGTGTCCAGGTGGCTTGCAATAGGAGGCTTGGCACATGGCAGAGGCCGGTGGTAGCATCTGTCACCAAATGAGACCAATGGGGCTTCCAGGGGCCCTACCCCTCGTTCTGGGTTTCTGAGCACAATGAGGATGGCAGACCAGGCCCCGGCAAGACACACTCCTAGAATTCGAATCAAATGGAATTTGATTCAGAAAATTCCCTGGAGATTCAAGTGAGGCATCGAGCTGAAATCTACAGGAGAGGTAGGTGCAGGCATGGCGCATGTTAGCTGAAATTGCCGTGCTCCTGAGAGGCCAAGCTCGCATGGCGGTGCTGGGTAAATTGGAGCAAATATGCTCCTGGGAAAGGGTCTCCCATGGGACCCAGGCTGGAGCCAAGGGCCTGGGGCCCAGCGAGGGGCAGAAGGGGCGAGAGAGACGGGACAACGCCTGCAAAGCCCTCCCTGGCTCTGCATCCCAGGCTCCGGGCCTTACAAGCGTCCAGTCACTGGTTCAGGGCCCTGGGAAATACACCAACACTATGAACCGCACTGCGTTCCCCCAAAATGCGTATGTTGAAGTCCTACCCCCAGGACTTCAGAAGGTGGCTGTGCTTGGAGATGGGGTGATTCAGATGCAAGGTCATGGCAGGGAGGGGGTAGCCAACATGACTAGTGTCCTCAGGAGAAGAGGAGATCAGGACACGGACACACGGGCAGAGGGACGACTGTGTGAGGACACAGTGAGAAGACGGCCATCTGCAAGCCACGGAGAGCAGCCTCAGAAGACACCAACGCTGCTCACACCTTCCTCTCAGGCTCCCGGCCTCCAGGACCGTGAGAAAATCAATTTCTGTTGTTCAAGCCCCCCAGTCTGCGGTATTTTGTTATGGGAGCCCCAGCGGGCCAACACAAGCAGCGAAACCCCTTAGCAGCTGCCCGGGCTTAATATCACTTGAAAGTTCTTCCTGGTGTCTAGCTGTTTCTCTCCCTCTCTGCTTTCCATGTGCCCTGGCCAGGGGGACATAAAGACTAGCACGTGGTGGGGCACTCACGCCAGAGCACGCTCTGAGCAGGGCCACTCGGTGGCACCCATGGGTGCCTCCAGGGAGAGAGCCAGGGGTGCTGGCTGGGGTCAGGGGTCAGCTGGGAAGGACCAGAGCCTTACTCCCTTCATTCATTCACTTATTCACGTGTTCATTCATTCACTGGATGGACCAGCCCAGGTCCCACCTTCAGGGACTAAGGCTTCTCCCTCCCAGCCCCACCCAGCAAGGTGGTGGCTCTGAGGGCAGAGAAGCAGAGCCGAGGGACGCCAGGTGGTCAGCAGCCTGGGCTGTGAAGTTTGCACCTGCTGTGGTAGGCCACGTGGCCCAGGCAAGCCCCGAAACATCCGTAGCCATGGTTTCCTCACCTGCCAGGTGAGAACAGTAATCAATTACCTTGTAGAGGATTAAATGAGATGAACAAGTGCTTAGAACAGCGTCTAGCACATGGCCGGTACTCAATAAAAGGTAGCTGTTTATTCTATTATTATTATTATTTTCACTCCACCCCTAAGAGCCTGTGCCCTGCTCATCTCTGGACTAGATTCGTGCCCCAGGGCCTTTGCTCAGGTTTTCTCCATCTGCTGAAATTTCCCCACCCTCCCTTCACTCCCGCTGGGCCTGGGGCCAGCCCACTTCTCACCTTGCTCCAGGCACTGCAGGGCTGCCCCATCGCCCCAGGGGGCCTCAAGTCCCAACCCAGCACTGGGATGCTCTTTGGTCAGGGCCTAAGCCGTCCCCTTTTTCAAAGCCTGGTCCAGCCTTGCCCAGGTGACCTTCCTGGCTGCTTGATGGGATTTGTCCCAGAAAATGGCTCCAAGCTTCATTCTCTAAGGCAGTGGCTCTCAACTGGGGGTGATTTTGCCCCTCTAGGGGGCATTTGCCAATGTCTGGAGACACTTTTGGTTGTCACACCTGGGGGGATTGCTACTGTCATCGAGTGGATAGAGGCCAGGGAGGCTGCTAAACATCCTGCCAGGCACAGGACGATCCCACAATAAAGACTTAGCCCACTCAACACGTACATAGTGCCCCAAAGTGCAGAAACGGTGACCTCAGGAGGCACCTGCTCTCCTCCAGAGAGTGTGAGCTTCGGGATTCTGGGCCGTTCAAGTCTCAGGACAACACGAGTCGTGGCTGGGCAGGCCTCTCTGCTTCGCAGCCCCCAGCACCTGGGGCTGTCTGCGCGTGAAGAGGAGCCCTCCCGGCCACCGCTTGTCAGAGCATCCACCGATCCCTGCGGGTTTGTATGAAGCAATTGACCTGTGACTAAGGCCAGCTGAGCTCGCCTTGTTCCCGCCGGGCGGGGACAATACCCCATTAACTGCGAGGCCGGGTCCCGGCACAGCAGCACAGAGCACGGCTTGGGGAGGGGAGAAGAGAAACAGGGAAGCCGGGCAGCTCCAGCGCAGTCCCAGGTGTGTGTGTTGGGGGTGAGTGGGGGGAAGGGACAGTGCTAACGGTTACAATTAGTGCAACAGGAACATCAGTAGCTCTTTCCAGATGTGCAGCACATTAGGGCTCACGCGCATTCACACCCCTGATGGCACGCCTCCTCCTGACAACGTCAGGGACAGTTCCTTGTTCCCATGTAACAGCTGAGGAAATTGACAGAGAAATCAGGAACTTTACCCAAGGTCACCTGGTAGCTGGTAGATGGAGGAGAGACAGGTACTCAGATTATCTGAAGCAGGGTTTTTATTCTGTTCCAGGCACAGCGAAAGTACCAAATGGAAAGTTCGTAACCTCAAGCCGTCCCAGAACCCCCAGAACCTCCAGAACCTGACCACAGCCCCGGCCACGCCCTCCTCTGAGCATCTGCCCCTCCCACGGTGCAGAGGCCACACCCCCGCCACCAGGCTCCGCCCCCAGCAGCCTGGATTGGACCGTGCGGACAGGGCGGGGCCTTCTGGCCCAAGAGGAGCCATCAGAACCTCTCTCCAAAGAACCGGACGTCAGGGCGGAGTCTGTGCGGGACAGACGGTGGCGTGCGGGGGTGGAAAGGTCTTGAGCGAGCAGCATCCTTGTCTGACGGGTGCCCAGAGCCAAGGGCAGGGGGAGGTGAGGGAGGGACAGGCCCGGCCAACTGCAGAGGCCCCGTGTCTGTGGAGAGGGCAGGGAGCTTCCGTGCGGGAGCAGCTTATCCCTGCTGAGGGCTTTGGGGACACAGAGTGGAGCGGTCCCCAGCGTCAGCACGGTGCCCCGCCAATATTCCCAACACTGATGGGTCTGCTACACCAGGCTTTGGGCCAGATAATCCGGAAAATGGTCATATGATCTCCTAAAACACAAAGCCCTGCTCAGAACCCTCCTAGAGCTTCCCAACACATTTAGAATAAAATACCAAGAAATTACTCTGGTCCATAAAACCTTACGGGAACTGGCTCCTGACTACTTCCCTGATCTTTCCTTACAGCACTCTCTGCCTCATTTACTCCGCTTCCATACGCGCTCCTGCCTCAGGGCCTTTGCACCGGCTGTGGCACTTGCTTAGACCACTGTGTTCCGAAATAGCCACACGGCTCCTCCTCTCACTGCATCCAAGTCTTTGCTCTAATGTCACGTGATTAGTGCGTTCTTCTCTGCATATGCTCCTTAAAATAGGTCCCTGCTCTCACCCCTCTTCCTGACCGTCTCACCCTGTTGTCCTGCTATATCCCGCTACTGGCAATATATATTTATTTGCTTATGTGATTTTGTTTGGTCTCTCTAAACTAGGATGTGATCTGCTTTGGCCTGTGTCTGGCATATGCTAGTTAATACATACAGTGTTGGTTAAGGAAGGAAGGAAGGTGCTAGGCTGCTTTGGTTCAAATCTTGGCTCTGCCATATATCAGCTGTATGACTTTGGATGAGTCATTTTCACTTTCCATGTCTCAGCTTTCTCATACATCGGACAGGAATAAATAAGAAAGCAATAATAATATCTATCTGGGCCAGTGGCTTGTGCCTGTAGTCCCAGCACTTTGGGATACCAAGGTGGGAAGATTGCTTGAGCTCAGGAGTTCAAGACCAGCCTGGGCAACATAGCAAGACCCCAGCTCTACAAAAAAATTTAAAAAAAATTACCCGGGCACAGTGACTGGTGCCTGTAGTCCCAGCTACTCAGGAGGCTGAGGCAGGAGGATCACTTGAGCCCAGGAGTTCAAGGCTTCAGTGAGCTACGATTGCACCACTGCACTGTAGCATGGGTGAGAGAGCAAAACCCTGTCTCAAAAAAAAATAAAAATAAAAAATAAACAATGTTAAAAAATAATAATAATTCCTATCTAATAGGATTGTTGTGGGGATCAGGTGAAATAATCTATGTACAGTGCCTTGCAGATATCAAATGCTTAATAAATGCTAGCATATGTTTATCATTGGGTTAGCCATGGGGCCTCGGTTTCCCCATCTGTGAAATGGGGTTGTTGAGAGAATTAAATGAGATAATGAAAGTAAAGTGCTTGGCACATAGTGCACCTTCTATGAAAATTAGCTGTTATTTTTAATTAACATGCACACACACAAACACATCCACACTGCCAGTCTGTAAAGTGCCATCATCTCTGCCTACCCTGAGCAGAGTCCTCAGCGGGCCTGGAACCAGCATGGACCAGTAAGACCTTGAAGTCAGTGGCTGAAGAAGGGCAGCTCCAGTGTAGCCGCTTCCAGGCCCATTGCCTCTGAGCCGACGCCAGCACATTCCTTCTGGGGGTTTTCTCTTCCTGCACGGTCGGCAGCCCCTGGCCCCAGCAGACAGGCAGCCGGCGTCCCTGTGAAACAGGCCCACGCAGGCGTCGGAACCCCGGCCGCTCCCCCTCCAGAGCCCAGACCACCAGGCTGAGCAGCCTCTGTGCAATGTTGCTTCTTATTAGGCATCATTAGGTACACAGTAATTATAATAATTATGTGCACTGCTTAGGCGACCATCCTCAGTAACAACCACTGCTATTCAGAAGTCATAATTGCTGCATCGAGACTTAAAATGAAGGCTAATTAGAAGTCAGTTGCTCCCCCCAACTCACAACCCCCTACATAATCTCTATATCCAAAGTGCCCCATGACCACCGGCCATCCTTGATTAATCCGCAGAACCCAAAACAAACAAACCGGCCCACAGGAGAGCGTGGATATGCCTACGGGATTAAGAGGGACCGTGTGGTGCCCGGAGGAAGACTTGCAGGGTGTTGAAGCATTTAGAAAGAAAAGAATCTGGGGGCAGAGGGTGGCTGAAAAACTCAGGCTGGGAGATCGGGTTAAAGCCCTGGTTCTGCCAGGGTCTTGCTGTGCTGTTGAGCAGGTCACGTCCTTCCCCCTCTGTGAAGTTGGAGGAGCTGACCTAGAGATGTGTTGCGGGGTCACTGTGTAAAGAATCGAGTGATACTTTATAAGGGAGCAATAAACAAAACAGATGCAAGCGGAGCTGCTTTGATCAGGGCGAAGCAAGGGGGTCTGGTGACCTCGCTATCCCCCTCCGGCACCCTCTGAGGTACTGTGCGAGCCCTTAGGTTTCCTGGGAGACAGATTGGAAACTGCTGGTGTCCAAGCTCTCTAAGGACCTGCTTCTCAAACTTGGCCCTGTGTTGGAGTCATCTGGGCACATTTAAAAACCGCTGGCGCCCAGTTCCTGCGCCGGAGGTTCTGCTTTCGTTGGTCTAGGCTGCGACCCGCACATCAGGAGTTTTAAGTCTTCCCAGGTGATCCTAAAACGCAGCCACGTTTGGGAAGCCCTGTTATAGGCCCCGACTCCTGCACACTCACGGGGTTTACGACCTGCCTAGCCCAGCACCAGGCTTCCCTTCTTTGGGCCTCAGTTCCCCCAGTTGCCAGAATGAAAGCACATGCAGTGGCCTCCCAGGACCTCCCGGTTCCAAGTCTCCTTCTAGTTGGGACCACTCCGGAGCGAGGCATGCGAGAGTGCTGACGTGCGAAGGAAGGCAGGCTCGTTTGCGTCCGTTTTTCACTGCCAAATCCCACTCCTGTCCACGCTTGTGTGTGCAGGTCTGACCCCGCGCTGCAGAGTAAGAACCACAAGAAGACGCCAGCCAAATGCTCTTTGCGCCAGGGCTTTGATAGGGAGCCACGTACTGGAAATGAAAGAGCTAAATAGCAACACACACACACACACACACACACACACACACACACGCCGATGGGACCCATCAAAGCCACCTGCAGAAATGCTTTGAGGACTGGAGATAGTTCAGGGATGTGGTTAGCAAAGCGCCAGGCCCACGGTGGGCCCTCGGCAAAGGGCAGCTCTTGTTGCTGTCGTGCTCAAATGCAGCATTTCATCGGGTGCTGGCAGCACGCTCGTCCCGCGAGAAGATGCTCGGTGAAGAGACGGCCACACAGTCAACTGAGCCTGAAGAACACTGACCCCTGCATACTGGAGTGTCGCGATGCAAATGAGCATGACAGTGGCTCCGAGAAGCCCTGCAGTCGATTATCCCGTTCCACTCTGCTTCACCCCTAGTTCCCAAACGTCCCTGACCATAGACCCCCACTGTGAGTCTGTGGAACTAGTGCCCACCAGGCACAGACTGCGACAGACAGAAGTGCGGACATAGACACCCAGTGGACCAGTTCTAGGGGTGGAGGCCTAATTTTGAGCAGCAGCTTTTGGCAGAATGTTGTAAAATTGCCACGGATTTGTCCGATTCTAGCTTCAGGAAAGACAATATTCTCACATGGTCTGGCAAGAAATGAGGGCAAACTACTGTGGCTTTTCAGGAAGGGGGTGGGGGCGGGGGTGGTGTGGGCAGTACACCCCAGCAAGGGCCTGTCTACGTGGGTGCAAAATGTGCAGTTAGGAAGAAGAGGAGACGATGTCTCATGATTCAGACAGAAACTTCCTACATTATTCCACGGAGAAGAAATGAGTAACAAACAGACCCTTGCTTTGATAAGTCAATTATTTGCTGGGCATCCTTTTATTATCGTTATAAAGTTCTGGGTTTTAAAGAAGAGAATCTTCAGGCAATCAAGGAAGGGACTGGACGTTGGTGCCACTTCATGAGGAAGGATGTCTCAGGGCAGTGGTAGCTTTCAAGTACCCCAAAAAGCCTGGACTTCTCACCTGTCACCCTGGGTAGCCACTCTCCCAAGTCTTCCTTTGGGATGAAGTCAGAGAGGCAGTGGCAGTGAGCGGGGCTTTGTCAATGGTGGTGTTTCTTTCCCCATAAGGCAGCTGGCTCCCTGGAGGAATCCAGCCATGCAGTAGAATTCTTCTAGAATGTGATTATCTTCAGCTATGGTTTGAATGTTTTTGTCCTCTCTGAAAATTTGCACTAAAACTTAATCCCCAAAGCAACAAGGGAAGCTTTTTGGGACGTGTTAGGGTCATAAGGGCTCCACCCTCACAAAGAGATTAATACTCTTATAAAAGGGCTCAGTGGAGGGAGTTTGGCCCCTTTTTTGCCCTTCCACTTTGCCTTGAAGACGCAGCATTCAAGGTGCCATCTTGGAAGCAGAGACCAAATGTTCCAGTGCTTCAATCTTGGACTTCCCAGCCTCCAGAACTGTGAGAAATCAGTTTCTGTTCTTTATAAATTACTCAGCCTCAGGTAGTCTGTTATGGCAGCACAAATGAACTAAGACACCTTCCTAGCCTACAATACCCCAGACAGCTTCTAATGCGGCTCAGCACAAAGGCCCAGAATGAGCTTCTCTTACCATGAAGCCCCATCTTTCAAGTGCTGCCACTGTTGGCGTGAGCCACAGGCCAGTGGGAAAAATAGCAGATAATTCATAGACAGCACCTACCAAGTGCTGGACACTGTTCTAAGCACCACACATGTGTTATCTCATTTAATCTTCACTATAACCCTATCAGTTGGGTACTGCTATTATCCCCATTTTGCAGATGATGAAACTGAGGCAGGGAAAATGAGGCAAGTTGCCTGTTCACACAGCTGGAAAGTGTAGGGAATACACTGTAGAAGACATTTCCCTTTCCCAACTTCTTCCCCTGAGCACTTCACCAACCTGAACTACTCCAGATTTTCAAGGCAGGGCACTGAAGTAGAGGGGGGTGGTTCTTAAATGGTGGGACCCAGAAGTTTTTGTTGGTATCCATGCCCTGAAGATTCTTGGCCAATAGATGAGCTATGCATGTACACAGCAAGACTCTGCAAGGCTAGCTGAGAGCTGCTGCTGAAGGCTGAGAACTGAATGGTGATGCCAGAGGTTACACAGTGTAGGGAATTCTGGCTCAGTCAGAATGAAAAGACCCTCACTGAGCATACAGAAATCAGAAAGTCTATGTATAAAAAGTAAGTATCTCATCCTGGAGTAAGGGCCATGTCCTAACACTAAGGACAAAACCTCTATAGACCTACCCTAACAAAAAATAAAATCCAGCCTAACAGAATCTAAAGAATTCCACAAGTAGTTTAGCTGCCTGCCAGAACCAGACTCAACATCATTTAAAGGGTGACAGCAAAATCCAGAACATGCAGAATAAAGAAAAATTACTACACATGTAAAGAATTAGGAAAAAGTGACCCAAAACCAAGAAAAGAGCAGACAACCTTGAGATGTTCATAAATTGGAATTAACATCCAAAGACTTTAAAGCAGCTATTACAAACATGATAAAGAATTTAGAGGAAAACATGGACATGACAAATGAGAAAATGAGGACTCTCAAAAAAAACTACAAAAGAACCAAATGGAAATTCTAGAACTAAGAGATATAATATCTGAAATGAAATACTTACTTGATGGCCTTAGAATCAGATTGGATATTGCAGGGAAAAAGCCAATAGGCCTAAAGATAGATCAATAGAAAGTATCCAATCTGAAGAACAGAGAGAGAGGAAAAAAAAAATACTTAAAAGATTTACAAAGACTCACTAGCTGTGGAATATATTAAGTAGTTTACTGAAATAGTTAGGCAAATGCTATTGGAATCCCATAGGGATGAGAGAGAAATAATGAAGAAAAAATATTTGAAGGAATATTTCCCAAATTTCATGAAAAGCATCAGCTGGGATATCCAAGAGGCTCAGCAGACACCAAGAGTAAATGTGATAAATATAAAAAAAAATTACACCTAAGCATTTCATAGTTAAAATGCTACAAAAAAAAAAGTAAAAGATCTCAAACTCTGGGATTACAGATGTGAGCCACCACTCCTGGCCCAAAGATAGATTAAAAAGGCAGTTAGAGAAAAAGATACAATACATACAAAGTAATGATACAATTGATGAGTAATTTCATCAAAAATGGAGATGGAGGGGAAAAAGAATGATATATTTAAGGTGCTAAAAAAAACCCTATCAATCCATAATTATATAGCCTTATTGTTTAAAAATAAGGGTGATATAAAGATGCTTTCAGATAAACAAAAGCTGGGAGAATTCATTGTCAGCAGACTTGCACCACACACCAAAAAAATGCCTTTAAAAGTTCTTAAGGCTGAGGGATAATTAAATTAGATAAAAATTCAGATCTTGAGAAGAAAATGAAGAGCACTGGAAATGGTAAATACGTGGCTAAATATAAATGATTACTATTTCTTCACTCCAGTTTGGTAAAAGACAACTGACTAAAGCAAAAATAATAGCATTGTTTTGTGGAATTATAACATATGTAGAAGTATTATATATGAAAACATAGACAACATGGAAGAGAAATGGAATTGCAGTGTTATAGTTTCTTAAATTTTGCATGAAATGGTAGAACATTAATTCTAAGTAGACTATAATGGGCAGGATAGCTAAAAATAGAATAGAGAAAACAAAATGAAATATAAAAGTATTTTATATACCCAAAATAAAGAAGAAAGAGAAGATAGAAGGAAAAAAAGATGAATGAAATAGAAAACAAAGATAAGATTATAGGTTTAAACCCAGCCATATCAAAAATTACATTAAATATAAATGGTTTGAACGCTCCAATTAAAAGGCAGCTGTTGTCATTCTGGATCAGACAAGCAAAACCAATTCTATTCATGCAAAAGAAGCACTTTAAATACTAAGACAATAATTAAAGGGAAAGAAAGGAAGATATACTATGCAAACAATGAATATAAGAAAGCTGATGTACCTATATTATCAGAAAAGTAGACTTCAAGATAGAGTATGTCCAGATAAAAATAATTATATTTCATAATTATAAAAGAAAAATTTCTCAGGAAGACACAATGATCGTAAATGTCTACAAACCTAATATTATAATAATAAGTTTCAAAATACATGAAACAAAAACTGACATAACTAAAGGAAAAATAGCCAAATCCACAATTCTAGTAATTTATTTTACTAACAATCATATTAGTTAGTAAAAAAGACTAGACAAAAATCAGTAAGGTTATATGAAAAATAACATCAACCAAACTTGATTTAATAGAAATTTATAAAGACATTACACACGACTGCAGAATAAATATCCTTTTCAAGTACACATGAAACGGTCACTAAAATAGGCCATATGTTTGGCCAGAAAATAAGTCCAATAAATTTCAAAAGACTGAAATTTTACATAGTATGATTTCTGACAACAAAGAAATTAAATTAGAAATCAATAACAATAGTATATCTTAAAAATCACAAAATATATTTGGAAATTGTACAGCACACTTCTCAATAGCCCATGGATCAAAGAAGAAATCACAAAGGTTAGGAAATATTTTGAACCAAATGATAATAAAAACACAAAATATCCAAATTTGGAGAAGATAGCTAAAGCAGTGCTTACAGGGACATTTACAATTCTAAATGATTATATTAGAAAAAATATTAAAGAATATCAATGCTCTAAGTTTCTACTAAGGGAACTAGAAAAGGAAGAGGAAATTAAATCCAAAGTAAGTAGAAAGTAGAAGATAATGAAAATGAGAATGGAAGTCAGTGAAATAGAAAACAAATACATAATAAAGAACATTAGGCCAGCCACAGTGGCTCACGCCTGTAATCCTAGCACTCTGGGAGGCCAAGGCAGGAGGAGGATTGCTTGAGGTCAGGAGTTTGAGAACAGCCTGAGCAAGAGTGAGACTCCATTTCTACCAAAAATAGAAAAAATTGGCCGGGCATGGTGTTGCATCCCTGTAGTCCCAGCTACTCAGGAGGCTGAGGCAAGAGGATCACTTGAGCCCAGGAGTTTGAGGTTGCTGTGAGCTATGATGATGCCACGGCACTCTAGCCCAGGCAACAGAGTGAGATCCTGTCTCAAAAAAAATAAAAAAAATTAGCAAGACCAAAAGGTGGTACTTTCATAAGATCAATAATAAAATTAATAAATCCTAGCAAAAATAATTAAGAAAAAATAAGATAAAACAGAAAATACCAATGTCAGAAATGAAATTGGAACATCACCACAAATCCTACAGACATTAAAAGAATAATAAGGGAATAAACAGTGTTGTGCCAAGAAATTTGACAACATAAATAAAATGAAAAAATTCTTTAAAACAAAACTTATGGAAAAGGACACAAAATGAAACTGAAAATATGAATAGCTTTTTCCCTATTAAGTAAATTCATTACCAAAACTGTTTCACAAGCAAATGCTAGACCCAGATGGTGTCAAAGGTAAATTCTGTTAAATACTTAGGGGGAAAAAATAATTCAAATGTTATACAAAATCTTATAGAAAATACAGGTAGAAGAAATACTTCTCAACATGTTTTGCAAGGCCAAGACCACCTTAATATCAAAACCACACAAAGGAGGAGGGATATCACCAAAAACATGGAGTAAGGAACTAAAAAATTTCATCCCTCCATGAAAGCAGCGATTAAGCTGGCAAAAACTCCCAGAATCAACTTCCTTGGTAGTCTGACATCAAATGAAAAACTTAAAACAAGTAGGGGAAAGCTTAATGAAGAAATAAGCTACTGACTTTGGTAAGGGAGTATTGTGGCAGTTTATCTTACCTACCGTCCCCATTCACCAATACAGCAGTGGCCATGGCAACACCAGCCCATGTTCCTGGTGTGACTTGCTGGTGCCAGAGAGGGCAACACAACCTTTGTTTTTAAAGAATTGTGGTTGTATGTGTTGACCTGTCCTGTGGCTCTCTGAGGAAGTCGCTCAGGGACTTGCCTTTGTTCTGGCCACCTCAAAACTTCCTCAGGATAGCATTTGTCCAAAGCATCTAAAAGGCAAATATGCTAATAGCATCCACCTGGGGCAGGAGGTAACAAAAAGGGAAAGTGGCAGCAAAACAAAACACCTGGGAAGGGAGAAGCTGGTGGGGTTGGGGGGAAGTATGTGAGGGAATAAGAGCTTTGAAAAGCTTCTTCTGCCTTTACTGGGGCATCTAGAAGTCTACACACATGCCCAGGGATGAGTGCGTAGATCAAATAGACCTAATAAGGCTCTAAGCTTTTACTTCTGGCTAACATTGAGGCTCCATGAAAGCAGGAAGTGAAAGCTATGGCGGAATTGTAAATGGAATGGGTAGCCATTAAAGACATGCCCCCAACACAAAGCCAGTTTGCAAAGACAGGGCGAGTTGAAGGGGGGGTGAAATTTGAGGGGTTTTTTTGATTTTGGTTTTGGTTTCAAGCATTTAAGGAAATCTCTGTCAAATGACTACCTGACTACTACTAATCTAACAGAACTGAAATTTCAGTGACCACACAGGACAACATACAATATTTACAAAAATAGTTTATAAACGTCACTAAATAAAGAACAACAGCCCACAACAATTAGCAACAATAAACTCAAGGGAAGCAGAAAATCTGATTTCCAGAGTTACCACATTTTAATATTCATCCAGTTTTCATAAACAACAAAAAATGCATACAAAGAAACAAGAATGTCTGATTCACTGGAAAAAAGCTATTAATATAAACTCTCCCTGAGTAAGCACAGCATGGAATTGTCTTGAATATGCTCAAAGAGCTGAAGGAAACCATGGACAAAGAATTAAATGAACCGGGAAAATAATGTCTTGACACATAGACAATAAAGAAATTAAAATTAGTTTTTAAAAAGGAACCAAACAGAAATTCTGGAGCTGAAAAGTACAATAACTGAAAGGAAAAATTCACTAGAGTAGTTTAACAGCAGATTTCAACACAAAGAAGAAAGACCCAGTGAACTTGAACATAGGTCAATTGAGACCATCCAGTTCGTGGAGCAGAAAGAAAAAAAAAAATGAAGAAAAATGAACAGGGCCTAAGAGACCTATTGGACACCACTGAACACACCAATATACATATAATGGGAGCTCCAGAAGGAAAAGAGTGAAAGAAAGGGACAGAAAAAACATTTGAAGAAATACTGGCACAAATCTTCCCAAATATAGTGAGATACATGAAGCTACACATCCAAGAATCTCAACAAACTCCAAGTAAAAAAAACTCAAAGAGATCCACCAAGACACATTGCAAACAAATTGTCAAAAGCAAAAAGAGAATCTTGTCATAAAAATATCAAGACAGAAGTGATTCATCACATACAAGAGATCCTCAATAAGATTAGCAGCAGATTTCTCTCAGAAACCATGGAGGCCAGAAGGTGATGAGATGACATATTTAAAATGCTGAAAGAAAAACAAAAAAACTATCAGTCAAGAATTCTATATCAAAACTGAAGGAGAAATTAAGATAGTACCAAATAAACAATAGCTGATAGAATTCATCACTAGCAGATCCACCCTACAAGAAATGCCAAGGCGAGTCCTTCATGTTGAAATAAAAAGATACTAGAAAGTAACTTGAAGCCAAATGTAAAATCAACTATATAGGGAAATATAAAAGCCTGTTTTATTCTATTTTTTTTGTTTGTAACTCTTCTTATCCTTTTTCTTTCCTATGTAAAAGACAAATGTATAAAACAATAATTATAAATCCATGTTAATGGCCATACAATATATAAAGGTGTAATTTCTAACAAAAACAACATTGAGGAGTGGAAGGGATGAAGCTATATAGAAGCAGAGTTTTGAATACTATTAGAACTAGGTTAGGCCAAGTGCGGTGGCTCATGCCTGTAATCCTCACACTCTGGGAGGTCAAGGTGGGAGAATCACTTGAGGTCAGGAGTTTTAGACCACCCTGAACAAAAACAAGACCCTGTCTCTACCAAAGATAGAAAAAAATTAGCCAGGCATGGTAGCATGTGCCTGTAGTCTGGACTACAGGGGCTGAGGCAGGAAGGTTGCTTGAGCCCAGGAGTTTGAGATTGCGGTGAGCTCTGATGATGCCACTACACTCTACCTGGGGCAACAGAGTGAGACTCTGTCTGGAAAAAAAAAAAAAAAACTAGGTTGGTATTCATTCAAGCTAGATTGTTATAAATATTTGGTGTTAATTTTAATCCCCAGGATAAACACTAAGAAAATAATTTTTAAATATACAGAAAAGGAAATAAGAAGGAAAGCAAAACTATTACTAGAAAACAAAAAAGCAAACACAAAAGAAGATAGTAAGAAAAAATTGAGGGACAACAACAACCAAAAAGATACATTGTATATAGTTGTATATATTCAACTATATACAAGAGACTCATTTTAGATACAAAGACAAAAGTAAGTTAAAAATGAAGACATAGAAAAAGATTCTCCATGCAAATAAGTAACCAGATGAGATGTAGGGTAGCTAAACTAACATCTGGCAAAATACTCTTTAAGTCAAAAATTGTTACAAGAGACAAAAGATGACCTTATATATTAAGCGGTCAATCCATCAAAAAGATATAACAATTATAAACATTTATGCACTTAAGAACAGAGCCCCAAAATATATTAAACAAAAATTGACAAAATTGAAGGGAAAAAAATGAATGGTTCTATAATAATAGTTGGAAAGCTTAATGCCCAACTTTTAATAATAGATAAAACAACTAGATAGAAGATCAACAAGAAAGTAAAAAATTTGAGCAACACTATAAACCAACTAGATCTAACAAACATATACAAAACATTCCACTAAACAACAGCAGAACATACATCCTTCTGAAGTGCACATGAAACATTCTCCAGGCTATACCATATATTCAGCCAAAGAACAAATCTTAATAAATTTTAAAATATTTTAATCATAAAAAAATCTTCTTTAATCACAACAGAATGAAGCTAAGAATCAATAAAGTAAAACTGGAAAATTTACCAAATAAATAAAACACTCTTAAAAATCAATGAGTCAAAGAAAAAATCACAAGAGACTAGAAAATATTTAGAGACAAATGAAAATGAAAGCACAGCATACCAAAATTTATGGGATGCATCAAACGCCATCTCAAGTGAAATTTATACCTGCCAATGCCTACGTTAAACAAGACAAAAGATTTCAAATCAATGACCTAGTCTGCCAGCTTAACGAATTAGAAAAAGAGGAGCAAAATAAACCTAAATCTAGCAGAAAAAAAGGAAATAATCAAAATTAGAGCAAGAGAAATAAAACAGAAAAACAATAGAATGAATAAAGCCAAAAGTTGCTTTTTTGAAAAGATCAACAAAATTGGCTAACCTTTAGATATACTGACAAATAAAGAAAGAAGAAGTTGCAAATAACTAAAATTAGAAATGAAACTGGGGACATTGCTATTGACCTTACAGGGAAAAAAGAATTATAAAAGGATACAATAAAAAATTGTGTGCCAAACAGATAACATAGATCAAGTAGATAAATCCCTAGAAACATATAACTAAACTGAGTCAAGAAAAAATATAAATCTTAGCAGATCTATAACAGGTAAAGAGATTAAATTAGTTATTCAAAACCTCCCAATAAAGAAAATTCCAGAACCAGATGGACCCACTGGTGAATTCTAGCAAACATTTAAAAAGAATTAACACCAATTCTTCTCAAATTCTTTGAGAAATTTGAAAAGGAGGGAACACTTCTTACTTATTCTATGGAGCCAGCATCATCATGACACCAAAGCCAGACAAAAACAGCATAAGAAAAGAAAACTCCAGGCTAATGTACCTTGTGAATATAGATGCAAATATCCTCAACAAAATATTACCAAAACAAACCCAGCTGCATATTTAAAGGATTATACACCATGACCAAGTGATATTTATTTGTGGAATGAAGCGATGGCTCAACATATGAAAATCAATGTAATATAACATATTAACAGAATGAAAGGTTAAAAAAACTCAAACAATTATCTCGATGCAGAAAAAGCATTTGACATAATCTAACATTTTTTCGTAATACAAACTGGAAATTTCTCAACCAATTAAAGGGTATCTATGAAAAATCCACATCTTACATCATAATCAATGGTGAAAGACTGAAAGCTTCCCCCTAAGATCAGAAACAAGACAAGGATTTCTGCTTTCACTGCTTCTATTCAACATTGACATAGTTATAGCCAGAGCAATTAGGCAAGAAAAAGAAATAAAGGTATCCAAGTTTAAAAGAAGAGTAAAACTATCTCTATTCACAGACGACATGATCTTATACATAGAAAACTCTAAAGAATCTGCTAAAAATGAATTGGATCTAATACACAAATTCAGCAAAGTTGTAGTGTACAAGATCAACACACAGAAATAAGTGGTATTTCTATACACTAGCAATGAAAAATCTGTAATAAAATTAAGAAACAATTCCATTTATAATAGCACAAAAAAGAATAAAATACTTAGTAATAAATTTAACCAAGAAGTTGCAAGACTTATACACTAAAAACGACAAAACATTGCTGAAAGAAATCAAAGAAGTCTTAGATAAATGGAAAGACATCTTATATTCATGGATTGGAAGATTTAATATTGTTAAAATGGCAATAGTACTCAAAGTAATCTACAGATTCAATGCAATCCCTATCGAAATCCCAGTGGCCTTTTGTGCAAAAATGAAAAGGCTGACTTAAAATTCATATGGAATCACCAGAAACCAAAAAATAGCCAAAACAATCTTGAAAAAGAAGAACAAATTTGGAATATTAACATTTCCTGGTTTCAAAACTTACCATAAAAAGCTATGGTAATCAAAATGGTGTGATACTGCCATAGAATAAATGTATAGATTAACGGAATAGAATTGAAAATTGTCAATAATTAAATTCATGAAAATAAAACCATACATCTGTGATCAATTGTTTTGACAAGGGTGCCAAGACCATTTAATGGGAAAAAGAATAGACTTCAACAAATGTGCTGGGACGACTGCATACCTGCATGCCAAAGAATAAAGTTGGACTCCTGCCTCACACCTTATACAAAAATTAACTCAAAATGTACCAAATATCTAAATGTAAGAGTTAAAATAATAAAACTCTAAGAAGATAATAATATAGGGATAAGTCTCAAAATAGGTGGCAATGGCCTTTTAGATATGATACTCAAAGCACAAGCAATAAAAGAAAAAAAGTTGGTAAGTTGGAATTAATCAAAATTAAAAACTGTTTTTGCATCAAAGAACACTATTGAGAGTGAAAGAGAATCTAAAAAATGGAAGAAAATATTTTCAAATAATATATTTGCTAAAGATCTGGTATCCAGAATCTATTATCTTACAACTCAACAACCAAAAGACAATTCAACTAAAATGTGGGCAAAGGACATGAATAGAAATTTTTCTGAAGAAGATACACAAAATCCCAACAAACATAAAATAATATTCAATGGCATTAGCCATAAAGAAAATGTAAATCAAAACCACAAGATACCACTTTGTACTACTAGGTTTGCTACAATAAGACAATTAAATAAAACTTGAAAAATAACAAGAGTCAATGAGAACATGAAGAAATTGGAGCCCTCATACGCTGCTCATGGAAATGTAAAATGGTGCAGTCACTTTGGAAAGCTGTATGGCAGTTTCTCAATAAGTTAAATATAGAATTACCACTTGACCCAGCCATTTCACTCCTAGGTATATATCCAAGACAACATAAAATAGGTGTTCAAACAAAAGCTTGTACACAAATGTTCACATCAGCACTATTCACAAAAGCCAAAAGGTGTGAATAGCCAAATGTTCATCAATTGATAAGTGAAAAAACAAAATATGGTATATTCATACAATGGGATATTATTCAGCCATAAAAAGGAATAGACTTCTGATACATGCTACAACATGTATGTCTTAAACATTACGCTAAGTGAGAAAAGCTAGGAACAAAAGGTCCCATATTGTATAATTCATTTATATGAAATAGAGTGGACAGGAAAATCTGTAGATACAGAAATCACATTACTGGTTGCCAGGAGCCATAAAACAGGAAAGGATGAGGAGTCATCATATGGGATTTTCTTAGGGGGTGATGAAAATGTTCTGGAACTGGATAGTTGTGATAGTTGTACAACATTGTGTATTTACTAAATGCCACTACATTATGCACTTTAAAATGGTTGAAATGGTGAATTTTATGTTATGTTTATTTTACCACAATAAAAAGATACCACAAGAAAACAGACATAGATATTATAATAAAAGAAAATTGCACAATAAGTGCAATCTCCCACATACGCATGAACACTGAAATAATTAACAAAATATTAACAAGTAGAATATAGCAATATTTTTAAAAGGATAATGCCTTAATAAAGTGGAATTTATCTTTGCATGCAAGATTGATTTAATATTTGAAATGCAAGCAATGTAATTTACCACATTAACAAAATAGAGGAAAAAACCATATGATCATCTTAATAGATTCATAAAAAATATTGAAAAATTTAACACATTCAAAACTTGCAGAAAAATAGCAATAGAATGAAACCTTCCCCCACCTAATAAAGGAAAACTTAAAAAAAAAACCTGAAACAAGCATCATATTTATGATGAAATATTTAATATTTCCTCCCTGAGATCAACAAGGCAAGTACGTCTGCTCATAGTCTTACTAGTCAATATTTTATTGAAGATTTTTGTCAGTGTAATGGGGTAAAAAAAAAAAAAAAGAATTTAAAGGCATAAATATTGGAAAGATAAAATTGCATTTATTTACAGATTACACGATTGTTATGGATTGTTTGTGTCTCCCTTGAGATTCATAAGTGGAAGCCCGATTCCTCAATGGGATAGTGTTAGGATGTGGGGCCGTGGTGGGAAAATTGGGTTTAGATGAGGTTATGAGGGTGGAGTCCATACGAAGGGATTAGTGTCCTTATAAGAAGAGGAAGAGACACCAGAGCTTCCTCTCTCTGCCATGTGGAGATACAGAGAGAAGGGAGTCATTTGCAAGCCAGAAAGCCCACACCAAGAACCAAATCTGCCAGCACCTTGATCTTGGACTTCCCAACTTCCAGAACTGTGAGAAATAAATGTCTTTTGTTTAAGCCACCCAGTCTATGAGATTTTGTTTTAGCAGCCTGAGCTGTCTAAGACAATGATTGTTTGTATAGAAAAATCCTAAGGAATCTACTAAAAATACCATTCAAACTAACAGGTGAATTTAGTAAGGTTGCAGAATGCAAGGTCAATATACAAAAATAAATTCTATTTTTATATAGTAGTAAAGTACTGCAATTGTAAAATAAAATTTAAAAATCATACCATTTGCCATAATATAAAAAATATATAATTAGAAATAAATATAACAAAATATGAGCAAAACCTCTACACCTAAAACTATAAAACTTTGCTGAGAGAAATGAAATAAGCCCTAAATAAATAGAGATATACCATATTCATGGATTGGAAATTCAATATTGTTAAGATGCCCATCCTCTCCAAATTATATAAAGATTCAATGCAATCTCAATCAAATCCCAGAAAGCTTATTTTCATATAAATATACAAGTTGATTCTGAAACTTATATGAAAATTCAAAGGAACTTGAATAGCCAAAACAATCTTAAGGAAGAAAAAAAGGGAAGAAAATTGAAAAACTCACACAACTTGATTTCAAGATTTACTATAAAGTTATAGTAACCATAGTATAGTAATGAAAAGTACAGACAAATTGGTCAATAGAATAGAATATAGAACCCAGAAATACACTAACACATATACAATCATTTGATTCTCAATAAAGTGATTAAGGCAATTTAGTAAAGAAAGAAAAGTGTTTTCAACAAACAGTGCTGGATAAACATATATCTCCACTACGTGGGTAGGCAAAGGTTTATTAGATAAGACACAGAAAGCAATAACAATAAGGAAGTAATAAGTTAGACTTCATCAAAGTTTTAAAAACTGGCCATCAAAAGGCATCATTAATAATATTAATAGGCAAACCACAGACTAGAAGAAAATATTTGTAAAATAAACCCATGATAAAGGACTAGTAAGCATGATATATAAAGAATTCCTATAATTTAATAATAAAAATACAAATAAACCAATAAACAACACAAACAAGATTTGAACAGACACTTCACAAAGGAACATATATGAATGGCATACAATGCACACACAAAAAAGTGCTCAACATCAGGGAAATACAAATTAAAACCACAATGAAATACTTCTACACACCCACCATAATAACTAAAATTAAAAAGACTGACAACACCAAATATTGGAAGAAATCTGGAGCAACCAGAAGTCCTACACATTGTTGGTGGAAGTGCAAATTGGTACAACCTCTCTAAATAAATGTCTGAACTAAACATATACATTAGCAATGACCAAACAATTCTACTCCAAGGTGGTATTTACCCAAGGGAGATGAAAAAATATGTGCCCCAGAATACATGTACAACATCATAGAAGTTTTAGTTATAATAGCCCCAAACTGGAAACCACATAAATGTCCATTAACAAGTGAATTATAAACAAATCATAGGATACTCAGCAAGTAAAATTAATGAACTATCGATCCATGCTAAACATGGATGAAACACAATAACATAATGTTGGGCACAGAAAACCAGACACAAAAGACTACACAGGTATGACTGCATTTATGATCATGAACTGCATGATGATGTCTCGGTCAATGATGGTTGTCCCACAGGATTATAATGTATTTTTATTGCACCTGTTCTGTATTTAGATATGCTTAGATACACACTTACCATTGGGTCACAACTGCCTACAGTATTCAGTAACATGTGGCACAGGTTTGCAGCCTAGGAGCAAGAGGCTGTACCACATACATAGCCTAGATGTGTAGCAGGCTTTGCCATCCTGGTTTGTGTACACATGCTCTATGATGTTCACACAATGACAAAGTTGCCCAATGATGCATTTCTCAGAACATATCCCCATTGGTAAATGACACATGACTGTATATGAAGTTCAAAAATAGGCCAAATGGATCTGTGTTGACAGAAGTGAGAACACTGATTGGCTATGGTGGGAGGCAAGCGACTGAACTGGAAGGGACAGTAGGGAACCCCATAAGGTGATGGAAATGACTTATGTCTTGATTAGGGGTATCAGTGACACACTTGCCAAAACTCATAAAACTGTAGACTTAAGATCTGTGCATTCCAGTGTTTGACATGTTATCTCAGCTGTCTTAAAGTATTTGTTAAACACATGCACGCACACACACACATCACAGGTGTAGCTGCCTGTGCTTGCTGCCCTCCCTGTGGCTGCACCTGCAACTACCCAGTTTCCAGAACACACAGCATCCCCGAAGTGTTTTCACACGTTTCACTCAGACTTCTAGGAAACAGAGAAGGGATCACAAAATCTGTTTCACAAATGAAGAAACTGTGACTAAATCAACATGCTAGAGTGCAGGTATCCGACTATGGGGAGACGCAGTGTTACTGCTTCCAAAGCGCTCGGACCGGTTGGACAGCGTCTCCATGACTACTGCCACCACTGCTATGATTATCAGCTACATTATACTGAGTGACTAAAATTGATCAGGTCCTGCATGATTTTATGTCATTCAGTACCCGCGCTGGAGCCGGCTCACACCAGCTTGCAAGAGTCAATGGTTAAATTTTCCAAAAGAACGTGAGTGGGTTGTTAAATATAGCCACCATTAAAAATTAAATTATACAAATTCACAATTAGGTAAATTATGTTAAAAACAAAGTTCATAATTCTCAAAACTCATCACTTCCTAGTTATTTTGCTATTATCTTGAGGGTATTTACAGCTACTGTAGCTTTATGGTAAAAATACTGTATGTTTGTGTGCTGCTACACCTCTTCCCAAGTCATGTTTAATGGCATTATGTTGCTAATTTGAAATTGGCCATAGTTGGAGTATTTGCAGCATGGGAGTCAGCAAACACTATAAAGCAGGGCTTGATTTGTTGTTTGTTTTTTTTTTATCGTCTAGACTTAAGAAACTGATGAAGAAAATGTTAATAATGCATATTAAACTTGAAAGTGTGCAGCACTTGTAGCCATTATATTGTTGGTAGTGCAAAACATTCAGGAAATATTCTTGCAATGTTCAAAACGATTACTCAGTTCAATAGGAAGAGTCTCATACCAATGACAAAAGAGTAGTTTTGATAGACATTTTAGTTGTTTCACTTGTATCTTCCTCATTGATAAAAATGAAAATATTAACAAATATTCATGTCACAACTACACTCATTCATCAGCTGCAACCATAGGCTGTCTATAGATAGGCGAGTTTGGCAAAAAACAACAAAAGCATTCTGGGAGAATCAACTATGTGGAATTTACGGTAAAAAGTACTATATACTTTATTATTTGTAAATTGTGTGCTGCATTCCTTACATCAGTAAATTTTATAATTAACTGTACACATGCATATGATTTTTTTCATGAAGTCAGTTGTTAAACATTTACCAGCACATTTTTGATCTCAGCCTCAACACAAACATATAACAGCACATATATGTTTCACGGAGAGGAAACAGAGACTCAGAAAAACTAAATAACCTGCTCAAGGTCAGAGTTGACTTTTATCCACCACATGGTAAGAGCAGCTCCCTCAAAGCCACAGTTCTCAGAGCCATGGCGTCCCATTGCCAGAAGAGACCTCAGAAGTCAAATTAGCCATTGTCTCTCCGACTCCCATTTTATCACCAGGAAAACCGAGGCTCGGGGAAGGGAGATAGTCTTGTCCAGTAGGCAGGCAGGGAGGGGTTTCAGTGACCTCTTGCACTTCCGGTCCACTAGCCACTGAGCAGCCAGGGGCCTGGCACAGAGACACCGAACAAGCATTTTCCCAATGAAGCCAGTGTGAATCTTACTGCACATACTAAGGTTAGCAAGGAACATCAAATTATTTTCTCCAAATCAAATCAAATTCCTCCTCCAAGCTCCCATCCAGCAGGCCTGGCCAGAAAATCAGTCTCAACTATTCTTGGTTCACCCAGGAGCCCAGGAGGATGTGCTGGGGCCCAGCAAATGGGAAGAGGGGACCCTCTGGTCCTCCCCTTGTCGTGGTTGTCCTGTAGCTTCACCGTGAGCCACTCTGGGTGTGGCAGCTTCAGTGAGCCACCATTGCCAGGCCACTGGGTTACCCAGGAAAGTGGGATATTCCCAGACATGTGACCAGAGGCACGCGCACATGTTTGCACAGCCCTGAACACTGACAGAGACACAGAGACACACAGTGACAACCCCTTCACACTAATACAAACACCCCACACCTCAGTGCAACAGACACACGGTGCCAGATATCCCAGACACACACCTTATGCACACACACTGATGTGCCTGTGCCCAGCCCCATACGCAACACACACACACACTGCGACACAGGCACAGATACTCGCTGAGGTTCGCACTCGGATATGCACACTCCCAAAGCCGTGCACGCGCGCACTCCTGCACACGTTCTCAGGCTTACGTCAGACACACAGAGTGACACGGGCACTGCGTTCCCACACACACTCCCACAGGAGCAGGCAGACCTGCGTAGACAGGCGTGTGCTTGCCTCTAGACAGCACAAACACACACCCACGGTTCACACCCCGACGTGCCCAGCCTCACAGACAATTGCGGATTGTGTGCACACCCAGACAGCAGCACACGCCGCACACAGGCTGAGAAACAGGCGGCGTGGTTCTCGCACACGAGTGCACGCATGCAGCCACGTGCCCCACGCCCCGCACACACCAAGCCGCAGGCAGGCCCGAGCCGGCCTGTTCCCTGGTCCATGCTGCCACACAGTGGAGAGAAGCATCCTGCAGGGCGCCCCTCCCGCCCCAGCCCTCCCCAGCCCGGGCATCACGTGGATGAAAAGACAAAAATATAGACAGGGTGGGGGAGGCGGGTAGTGAGGAAGGGAAGGGGCAGAAGATGAAATAATAATACCGCTGGGTTTGTTCATTTCGGTGATAATTAGCGGTGCATTCACGCCGCCTCACCGGCCGCTCCCGGCTGGTCCCGCGTGATGGATGCCTGGTGGCGCTGAATGCAAATTAGCATAATTTCATTACCGAGGGACCCGTGAAAAGGTTCAATTATAGAGCAATCTCATTAATACCAGGGCTTGTTAAACTAATAGAAAGAGACAGGCCCCGCAGCTCCGAGAGGTAGACATGTGCTCGGAATGCAATTAATGCTCAAAGTCCGGGTACCTGGGCCACGCCTGGCTCCCTAGGATCTGCCCCAAGTGCTCTGAACACTTGGGCTCCCAGAGGAACAGGGGTCCAGGCATCTGAGGCCTAGATCCCATCAGAGAAGCAGCACCACGTCCAGGCTGGATCAGCCTTTACCAAGCATCTAGTTCAAGGTTACAGATGGGGAGACTGAGGCCCACAGTGGGGAAGTGGTTTGCCCAAGGTGTGTGGCACAAAAGAGGTAGTGTAGCAGTAAGGGGGACATTCTGGTGGGGAGAGGCGATGCTCATCCCTGTTTTAGGGCCTGGCCCCATGATACATAACCTCAGGAGCCTCTCAACTGTGACTCAGTTTCTCCATTATTATAGAATCCCTTGGGTCCACTTGGCATCCCTTTATCTTCCCCTAAAGTTTATCAAAGCAAACACACCAGCTTCAGCCCTTTCATGGGCCGAACTCAGCCAGACAGGAGCTCTGTCGGAGCACGCGGGGGCCCAGGCACGTGCTCTCCACCCCTCTTCCATTCCACCCCCTCCCACGGCCAACAGTCCAGTCTGTCAACTAGAGAATCTTGAAGAAACATCTCTCATTCAGGGAGGAACCTTCCTTTCCTTTCTGGACTCTCAGGAATTGGGGGGAAAGGCTGGCACCTTCTGCATTTGGCCTAAGAAGATTTGTTAGAGATGTATAATCACCCCTGACTTGACTCTAGCAAAAATGGGTCATGCCTGGCACTCACCCCTAACCACCCTCTCCAAAGAACCCTCCGCAATGACCTCATGCCCCAGCTCCCTTCCCAGCCCTGGCCGTGTACACACACTGAGATGGGTCATATGAATTTGCTGTATTTATTTTTATCACCTCTGTAATATTTGATTTTTTTTTCTGCAATTGTAAGTAAAACAGCACAAGTCCCAAAATACCCCCAAGCTGGAGAATGACTCACACTGTATATTACTGAACACATAAAAATATGCGGTGACTCAGAAGGGCCCAGCAGAAGCGACAAACCCCACAAAAGGCCCCATTGTTCATATTTTAAAGGTAAAAGGCGAGGGAGCTAAGTTATGGCAAACTCAGAGGATGTACTCGGGCTTTGGTGCTGACACTTGTCACATTGCCCGTCAGTCCTTGGTATGTTTTGGTTCTTTTTGTAATGACATAATGAATTAATAATGGCATTATTAATAATTTGATAATAAGAGAAAGCCCACTGGAGACCTTCATTTCTATTTCAAAGTAATGGTGAGGAAAGGGTGGTGGTGGGGACAACATTAGGAAGAGCTGGGCCACAGGTCCCTGAGAAGCTGGATGTCCACATTCAAGCTGTAGGATTTCTGACCAGGCTGGGACTCTCTCACCTTGCAGAGGGCCGTGGCAGAGCCCGGGGTCGGGGACAGGACACAAGAGGAGAGGCACAGAGATGGGACAAGAGTTCAGAGATCCAAGGTCCAAGTTCCTATGATGGTCATCACCGGCTTGTCCCAGTAGGCATGTGACTGGCCATCAGGAGAGGGGGCTTGTGGGGCTGCAGGGAAGATGGGGCCCTGGGGAGCCTCATGTTACCAGGAAGGGCTCTGGGAGCTTCAGGATATGCTTCTAGTGCCGCATGACCCAGAAACAGAGGGGGTTAGGGTCCTCAAAGTTAGAACGCTGACCACTGAGTCCTGGAAATTAATAATAGGAGAATGTGGGGCGTGGAGGGGGTGTGAGTGGGAGAGAAATCCTCATCCATCATAGCGGAAAGTCAATAGATAATGTCCAAAACTGATGAATCAGGAAATCGTAGCAGACACGCATTATTTAGAGCCGTGGGGCACTGGGGAAGAGACAGGGCTGTGGGTTAACGGGGAGGCCTCGGGAGCAGCCCCGGGTTGGGGGACAAGGGGGGATGGTCTTGGCGTTGGGAGCCCCACAGCACTATTTTATGTTCAAAACTATTTTATTAAAGAGCTTTTGTTTATGCTCCTGACTGCCTGTGATTCACCCGTCCCCATCACCCTGAATGGTTTTAGTCACTCCCTGAGGATCCAGGAGGGAGGGTGTGCCTGTGTGTGCCAGCGTGTGCCTGTGTGTGTGTACACATTCGCACCTGGGCCATGCATCCATAAATCACCACTCTGTTAGGGGGACAATGGCCCAGCCTCTATTCCATCTGGGCCTCAGATTTTCTTATCTGCATAATGAGAAGCTCGAGTGACAGCCTGAGGTTGCATGATGACACAGTTTAAAGTCAAAAGACCTAGATTTTAATCCCGCTTCTCCCACTTCCTAGCTGCGTGTCCTCAAACAAGTCACTCAACCTCTCTGTGTCCATTTTCTCCTCTCTAAAGCAAGCAGGCTGATGGGGGCTGTGCACATCTGTGCGGTTGCTGCGGTCATGGAAGCCCCCTGGATGCACATGACACACCTCTGTCGCCCCCTTCCCTCACCTCCCTCCTTCCGGAATGTCTTCATTCCCCTCATTTCCTCCCCTACTCTTGGCGACTACTGGCAAGAAACAGATTGAAAGCTCGAACTACGGTGCAGGTCAGGGGTGGAAAGGAGCCGATTAGGAAGGGAGATGGGCAGAGCGGTGGTGGAAGAAGGGCCACCACATGTGGCTCTGGGTTAGTCAGGACTCCAAGATGCAAATAAAGGAACCTAGTTCAAACCGGCTCAAGCAGAAAAGAAAATCGATTGGCTCATGCAGCTGAGAGCCCAACACCATCTTCAGGCATGGCTGGATCCAGAGGTCCAAACCGTCCTCAGGAACCTTTCTCTTTCTCCACCTCTCAGCTCTGGTCCCCCGTGTAGTTCTGACACCAGGCGCGCTTGCTCCGAGTGATGGCAAGGATGGGCTTCCCCTGTCTTGCAGGTGCTGATTTCAGAAGATCATCTGTCTCCCAGCGTCCCCAGCAACTGCCCACAGGGAGCTCTGATTGGCCCTCCTTGAATCACATGTGCAGTTCTGGACCAATTGCTGCTCCCAAGCAGGTGCGGTATCCTGATTAGCCCACCAGAGTCACATGATCTGCCCTGGGCAGAGAGGCGGGACCCTTGATTGGCAGTCCCACCAGAATCCCGTGGAGGGGGAACGAGCAGTCCCCGAAAGGGGCGGGAATAAGGGACAAATACCTGAAGGCCACTTCTGGTGCCAAGGTTCTTAACTGGGGAGTGCGCTCTGGGGAAGGAGGACAGGGTCTGGGCAGACTGGGCTGACGAGGGGACAAGCAGCAGAGACCTTGGCAGCTCCTGGGTTGGAATTTGAGGGAGGCGGAGCCGAAGAACACAGGGCAGGGAGAACAGACGCCCAAGCACCTCACAGCTCGGAGGTCAGAGCCACACCCCAAGCAGATCCTGGGTTCCTGGCTCAGATGTCCCTGAGGAACAAGTGGAGCTCCACAGGCCGACACGGTCCCCAGGTCCCCAGCGCCTGTCGGCATCTTGATGAACGACCTGAGGGAGGAGCTCCCGCAAACCCGGCCCTGATGCTCCAGCAAGACTCTGCTCACCCCACCCCTCCTCCACCTCTACCCCCCCTCCCCCACCCTTCCTCCTCCTCCACCCCTCCTCCACCCCCCCACCCTTCCTCCACCTCCACCCCTCCTCCACTGGCCAAGGCTGCAGCTCTTCCTGCCCTGGATCTGGGGTGGAACCAGGTCCCAATGACCCTGTTCATTGAGCGCTCGCTATCTGCTAGGCACTTCCACTGCATGATCTCATTTCATCCTTATTCCAACGCTGACTTATCCTCACTTTGCAGACAAGGAAACCGAGGCCCAGAGAGGTTAAATAACCCACCTGGGATCACACAGTTAGGAAATGCTGACTGTGCATCGAACTGCAAAGCCTGCTAAACCACCAGGCTCTGCTGAATAGGAAAAATTATGTTTATAGTTACTCACTTATAAATACTTACATAATTCTCACTAGGAGCCAGGAACTCTTCAGAGCGCACTGCATGCATCATCCCATTTAACCCTCAGATAATCCCATGAGGTAAATACTTTTGTTACTCCCATTTTACAGATAAGGAAACTGAGGCACAGAGAAATTAAGCAACTTGCCCACAGTCACGCAGCTAGTAAGTGGCAGAGCTTTGGCACCCAGGCATGTGGATGCACAGCCTGCTCCTTTGCCACTGCCCACCCAGCTCACTGGGGGATGCGTCCGATTCCCCTCTGAGTGCGGTGCCAGGCCCGGCAAGTTCCGCGAGCTTTTGCTGAGCGGCTTTCAGCCTGGCAGCAGAAGGCTCTGCAGGGAATTCCGCTCACTGACTGCCCCACAGCCCTGGAGTCGCCTTTCCTGAAGAGGCCCCGGACAAAGCTCCTCCGTGCCTCAGTCTCTTCACCTGTAAAAGGAGCTCAGACTTGGGGCAGAGACGCGTTGATGACCAGGCATATGTACGAATGAGCCTTCAAATGAATCCAGTCCCCCACCACCACCCCTACACAAACAAAGATCTCCATGTCCTCATCCGTGGGACCTGGGACTCTTCCACTACAAGGCAAAAAGGACGTGCAGAGGTGCTTAAGGGTCTGGCCCTTGAGAGGGCAGAGTAGCCTGGATTACACGGCGAGGGGGGGCGGGGCGGGTGCTCTAAGCACATGAGCCCATAAAGCAGAGAACCTTTCTGTAGCTGCTGGAGAGAGCTGGCAGAGAGAGGGAACCAGAACCGGGCAGAAGACACTTGAAAGCACACGAGAGCGCAAGCTGCCGAGTTGGCTTTGATGATGAAGGAACAGCTTCGAGCCAAGGAACGCAGCGGCCTCCAGGAGCTGAGAGCCACCAGCGAGGAAGCGGGAACCTGGGCCCTGCAATCGCAGGGAACCGCATTCCACCGACAACCCGAATGAGCAAGGAAATGAACTGCCCCCTGCTGTCCCTTGAGTTCAGCCTTATGAGACTCCAAGCAGAGACCCAAGCGAGCCCACCAGACGTCCTGCCCATGAGAACTCTAAGACAATAAACTGGGGTCGTTTTAGGCCCCTACATTTAAGGCGATTTATCACGGCAGCCATAGAAATACAGCAGCCTTCAGGGTTTCCTTCTGAGGCCTGGAACAGCATGGAACAGAGAAGCTCTCCCCCTTCCTGATCCACAGAAACCACCAGCAGGTGGCTGTTTTCTGCAGCCACGTGTGTTACTGTGCAGCCCGCGTCGCTGCACCAGGGGCTTCTCAGCCTTTCCCCGGAGGGAATGGCCATGTCCCCTGAACTCACCAAGCCAGTTTCTTCACCTATAAAATATGAATAAGGGTCATGAAAGAGGCAACTGGTATGTGCTGCCATCAAAAGGCACCAGGCTGCACTTTTTAAGTAAAGAATTGATGACCAACTGACATTGTATGGTACCATTTTGTGAAATCAAAATCCTACATTGCCACAATGAGACACCACTTCACACCCCTTAGTGTGACTGTCAAAGAAAACAACAATAACAAGTGTTGGAGAAATCAGAACCCTTATGCATTGCTGGTAACAATGACCAATGGCCTAGTTGCTATGGCAAATGGTATGTAGGTTCCAAAAGTATTAAACATTGAATTACCATGTGATCAATCAATTTTACTTCTACGTATATATCCAAAAATATTGAAAGCAGACTCAACAGATATTTGTACACACGTGTTCTTAGCAGCATTTTTTCACAACAACTGACAGGTGGAAGCAACACAAATGCACACAGATAGATGAATTGGTTTTAAAAATGTGGTACAAACATACAGTGGAATATTATTCAACCTTAAAAGGGAGTGAAATTCTGACACATGCAACAACACAGATGAACTTTGAAGACATCATGCTAAGTGAACTAAGCCAGACTCCAAAGGACAAATGTTGTGTGGTTCCACTTCTAGGAGGTACTGAGAGCAGTCCCGTCCCTACAAGCAGAAAGCAGAATGCTGGTTGCCAGGGGTTGGTGGCGGGGGAAGGGGAGTTATTATTTGATGGGTACAGTTTCAGCTGGGGAAGACGAAAAAGTCCACGAAATCGATGGTGGTAGTGGTCAAATAGTAGATTACATGTCATGTATATTCTACCACAATTTGTGTAAACCCCTACATGTGCATGTTTGTTTGCACCTATATTGTGGAAAGCTTAAAAGGATGCCGTCAGCATGGCCCGCGACAGTCACCACGAGGGGTGGGGGCGTAGAATGGGAGGCAGAAATTCCACTTTTTACTTCATATACCTATGTGCTGTCTGTCTCATCAGGAACAAGCATGAAATTTTCAGTAATAACATAAATGAACACGTATTTTTAAACGGTGACAGCAACACCCACCTCAGAGGGACAATGTGAGGGTTAACATTCTCCCTATAAGAAAAGCATCTACCCCGGGTCCGGAATGGAGTTCCCAATCGGCAAGTACATAAATGCCCTCCCTTCCTTTCTTCCTGACCTGAGCATCTCCGAGCGGTACACAGCAGCCCACCAGAGGGCTCAGATTGGAGATGTCCGTCTCGCTGTCCCCAGGAGCCAGGGACTCAGGAAGGGTCCACTCCAGGAGGCCCACGCCAAGCCTGGTAATCCCATCTGCCCATGACCCCGGAAGGCCCTCAGCATCTCTGCAATTTAGCAGGGGTGTTTAGTCTTGGGCATTGGAAGGAAAATCCTTCCTCAGTGGTCACATTATTAGAGGCAATAATTGCTGCCTTCTGGATCATTCTCGAAGACCCAGAAAATCTCTGGAAAGATTGTTTCATCCATCCCTCTGCCCTCTTGCTCCAAATGCCCTTGTGCTCAAACAAGACTCCTTTCGCCCTTCCCCTTGAATGTGCCATAGCACTTTAACCTCCGACAAGTCCTACACAATGTCTAGTCCGAATCTTTCATGCTGCTGCCAAAAGAAAGGCTTTGCCTCTATAAACCAGCAGCCTTGCCCACAGAAAAGAAACTTTACAGATTTTCTTCCCATCAGAACTAGGGCCTGTTGCCCTGCACAGCAACTAAGGAGCACGGCAAACATCTTCCGTCAGCAGTGCATTGGGTTCTCCGGAGAAAGAACCAATACGGTGGGAGGTGTGTGTGTGTGTGTGTGTGTGTGTGTGTGTGTGTGTGTGTGTGTGTGTGTGTGTGTGTGTGTGTGTAGAGAGAGAGAGAGAGGGAGAGAAAGCAATTTGTTACAAGGAATTGGCTCATACAATTACGGGGACTGGCAGTTGCAAACCAGCAGTGTGGCCACAGGCTCAAGCCCCAGAAGAGCCAGCGGTGAGGGGGGGTCCTCAGGCAGCCTGCTGAAGAATTTCCCCTCACTTGGGGGTGGTTTGGCCTTTTGTTCTATTCAGGCCTTCAACTGATTGGGTGAGGCCCACCCATGTTACGGAGAGCAGCTGGCTTTACTCAGTCCACCGATTCAGATGTTAATCTCATCCAGAAGCAGCCTCACAGAAGTGCCCAGGGCAATGTTTGACCAGATATCTTGGCACCCTATAGCCCAGGCAAGTTAACATATAAAATTTATCACCAGGTGTGCGTAGAGTACGGGTCGCCAGCTATCCAAGGCCGTGATACTGATCTAGCTGGGAACATGACCAGGCCTCACATGGAGTGTCCTCAACCAGCACCTCTGCCTCTGGGCTCATGAAGCCAAGAGCTGCCCATGTCATGGGGTAAGTACTGATCTGGGGTTAGCAGAGCTCCCATTCTAGGCACAGCTTGCCCCCACTGTGAGGTCAGCCCTTTCTGTTGAGCCCACACTGACCACCCTTGGGTTCCTGTCCCCATCAACGGGCCTGTTTTTTTGTCAGAGTCTATTTCTGAGGTTGTGCAGGGCCTCACCTCCCTCTGCAACTAAACACCCAGTGGCTATGAGCATGGGTTCTAGAACAAGGGAGTCAGGTTCAAAGACCAGCTCTGCCTCTTACCTACTTTGCAATCTTGCTAAAGTTACTTAACATCTCTGTGCCTCAGTTTTCTTATCCATAAATTGGCAATAACAATGGCATCCACCTCAAGGAGTATTTTGAGGTATCAATGAAATAATATATATATTGTTCTTACCCATGGAACCTTATAAATAGTAAGGCCTGAATAAATATTTACTGAGTGAATTATTATTATTGAATTGGCCCTACCACATAAAAATGAATTAATTACCACAATTTTACATGACAAACCCAAGAGTATACTACTCCATTGCTCTTTTCCACCACTTCAAGAATAAATACAGGTGCTTTCTTCTTAGAAAAACCCCAAAGCTATGAAAGAAAAATAATTTTTCTAACATCAAAAAAAATTTTGATGATATAAAAATTAAAACTTTTGCATGGTATCAAAAAAAAGTTTATGTAGATAAAAAATAGATTTTAATATACAAATGAGCTGTTACACACAGAGAAATTATTTTTTGATTTTAAGTTGAGATAAGTGTATGAATAAGCAAGTCACAGAAAAGCAAATTCAAAAGGTCAATGAGCATGAAAAGATGTTCAAACTCAGAGCTATGCAAATTGAAATAACAGTAAGGTATTATTTTTCATCCATCAGACTGGCAAAATTTTAAGTGAGTAACAAGAAGAAATTTTAAGTAAGCACGAAGATGTGGGGAAAATGAGTACTCTTGTTCAAATCTAGGAGAAATGGGAAATATTTCAGGCTTTTTGAAATGCATTCCAGCAACAGCCATTATAATGTAAAAACACATATATTCTTTGACTTGATACTCTCTCTCCTGGAAATGTATCTTATGGATAAGAAAAGCAAAAAGCAGAAAAGCATGTATAAAATGATCCAGTTTTATAAAAGAATTAACCTAAAAACTCCAAATTTATCCAGGCATGCAAAATTTGTATGTGTGAAACAAAAATTAACAATATAATGCAAAAAAGTATATGCTCTTTTAAATACATATTTACATACATAAAAGTATACAAATGGTCTGTCAAGAAGGTTAACCACTAAAATAGTAAGAATTATGGTCTCTAGGGAGTTGAAGAGGGAGTAGTTAAATGATCTTTAGTTTTATTCATAATACCTTATTTCTTTGAAGAAAAAAAACTGAAAGCAAATATGAGAAATGTTAACAGCTGAACAGTGCAAGTAAGAATGCTCGCTATATTATTCTTTGAAATAACAAGAAACTGAAAAACATCTGACTACACATTCATTATATAATGAGATGTCCAGTTTCCCCATCTGTACCATGGGCGTGAATGACTACATTCACAAGTTGTTGAGGTCAAATGAGAGAAAGGCCTGGCACTCAGTCAATGTCCATCAATCTTGCCTCCCCAAGCACTAGGTAGATGTTTGCAAAGATGCTCTGGTGCCCTTCCCAGGTGGGCAGCTAATAATTTGGTCCAAGCCATGGTAACCCATGAGGGCCTAGATGGTTGATCTGAACTTCTGGGAGGACTCTAGAAGGTGAGAGGCAGACAGAACATCACAAGAAAAAAAAAACTACAGACCAATATCTTTTATGAATGTGGATGTAAAAATCTTCAACAGAAGTATTAGAAAACCAAATACAGCAATACATAAGAAAAATTATACACCATAACCAAGTGGGATTTACCTCAGGCATGCAAGGTTGGTTTGGCATCTGAAAATCAATAATACATCATATCAACAGAATAAGAAATAAAAATCACATGATCATTTCAATTGACACAGAAAAGGCATTTGACAAAATCCAACACTCTTTCATGACACAAACATTCAAAAAGGTAGGAACAGAAGGAAACTTTCTCAACCTGTTCAAGGCCATCTATAAAAAAATCCCCACTTTACCATCATATTTAAGGGTGCAAGACTGGATGCTTTCCCCTAAGATCAGGAACAAGATAAGAATTTCTGTTTCCAATGCTTCTATTCAATATTGTACTGGAGGTTCTAGCCAGGACAATTAGGTATGTAAAAGAAATAAAAGGCATTTAGATTGGAAATGAAGAAGTAAAACTATCCTTATTCACAGATGACATAATTTTGTATACAGCAAATATTAAAGAAACTACTAAAAAGCTATTAAAATGAATAAATGAGTTCAGCAAGTTACAGGACATAAGATCAATATATAAAAATCAATAGTATTGCACTTGTAATTGCAATTGTAATGAACAATCTGAAAAATGAAATTTTAAAAACAATTATATTAACAATATCATCAAAGAGAATAAAATATTTAGGAATAAATTTAACAAAAGAAGCACACAACTTGTACACTGAAAACTACAAAACATTGCTGAAAGAAAGTAAAGAAGATCTAAATAATTAGAAAAACATCCCATGTTCGTGGATTGAAAGACTTAATACTGTTATGCCGGCAATAGTCCCCAAACTAATGTACACATTCAACACAATCCCCTTCAGCATCCCAGATGACTTCTTTATAGAAATTGACCAATTGATTCTAAAATTCATATAGAATTGCAATGGACCACAGATAGACAAAACAATCTTGGGGGAAAAAAAAAAGTAAGAGGACCCACACGTCCCAACTTCAAAACCCACTACAATCAACATTAATCAAGACAGTGTGATACTGGTACAATGACAGACATATAAATCAATGGAACAGAACTGAGAATCCAGAAATAAACCTACACATCTATGGTCAACTGATTTTTAACAAGGGTGCCAACATCATCCAGTGGGGAAAGAATAGTCTTTCCAATAAATGGTGCTGGGACAACTGGATAGACACATGCAAAAGAGTGGAGCTGAACCCTTACCTCACACCATATATAAAAATTAACTTAGAATGGATTGAAGACCTCAAAGTAAGAGCTAAAATTATAAAACCCTTAGAAGGAATCCTAGGGGTAAATATTCATGGCCTTGGATTTGGCGACCCCTAACCCTTTCACTGTCGAGGAAGGCGCTGTAGTATCTGTGCTCTGCCACAGGACGTGGC
Source organism: Lemur catta (assembly GCF_020740605.2). NCBI lineage: Eukaryota > Metazoa > Chordata > Mammalia > Primates > Lemuridae > Lemur > Lemur catta. The sequence continues at coordinate 6,906,543 of NC_059147.1, read as the reverse complement.
ACATGGTGAGCACTAAGAGGAGCTAATGTTGGTTTTCCCAACATTTGTTGGATTAAATGCATTGGTTGAAGGAATGAATGACCTCGCTAGCCGACCCCAAGTGGAACTAAAGCCAAGGCAGACACACACACCCCATCTCTGCTGTGGGCTGAACAAGGCCCTACTGAAAATCCTTTTCCTCTTCATCCTCCCTCCTGCTCCCTTCCACAGACGTCACCAGACAAGCCCCAGTGCAGATGCCCCCTCCTCCTGGAAGCCTTCTCCTATCAGTCAGTGATTCACTCAACAATCAACCATTGAGCACCTGCCTAGGCCAGGCCCTGAGCTGGATGCTGGTGACCCAGCAGGACGGACATGGACCCTAAGCTTAGAGCACCACAGTTGTGCAGGGGGCACAGCCGCGAGCCTTGACCTTCCCTCCGTGATGCACACTCTGCTCTGAACTTTCAGGGGGGCACCACACACGACCTTCTACTGGAGCAAGTGGCAAAGATCAATGAAGTGACCCATTTGCCATTTGGGGTGCAAAGAGGCCTCATGCAACACCCAGCGAGTAGGGAGCAGAGCACACGCACCTGTATTAATTGTCCAATACTCATTTATCTGTGACAAGATAAAAAGCTTGCTTCTCCTTGACTAACAGTCCCAAGAAAAAAAGCCAACTGCTAATGCTGGTGGTGGAAACAAAGAGATTGTGAAGCAGTCTAAGCAAGCAAGAAAATGGGGGGGGGGGAATTGAAAGGCACAACGTCATGTTCATCTGGGCACAAAGCAATGTCCAGCGCACCAGTGCTCCAGATGGACATAAGCAAAAGCAAATCACCGGCTGTCTCGGTAAAGGGCTTCAAGGATGAGAAGGCGGCTCATCAAACAAGAAAGAAAACTTTAAGCAAAGTTTACACGTGGCAGAACTTATCTTAATAACATTATTAAATCCGTTTGTGACAGAAGCAGTCACTTAGATGACTCCATTGTATTTTCCTCCTTGTGATGGGGCTGGGGACAGGTGATGTGACACACTAGAAAGTTATATTCAAATCAGGGAATCTGAACATGCCTTTTCTTTTTCTTAAGATCCATCGTTCCTGAAGCACCAAAGCATTGGAAAACAGTCAAATGTCCAAAAACTCAGAGCTCCTCTAAGCCATGAGCAGTTCATCCACCCCACGGAATATATACAGCCTCAAACATAAAAGTCTCAGACATTCAGTAGAAATGTGTCCTCCTGAGAGTATTTTAAGTAGAGAAAAAAAACAGGATACAAAATGCTCTCTGGCTGAAAGCACAACTGCAAAGCCATACATTCATGAAAACCGACAAGAGAGAACATGAGCAAGTCCTTAATTTTAGAGGCATTACAAATGACTTTTTTTTTTTTGCCTCTTATTTTTATGGTGGTTGTTACAATATTGTTTGTGCAATTAAAAACGCTGAAATCAAAGCCAAGCCATTTAAGGATGGCTATAACTCAGATTTCTCCAGCGACATTTAAACAATCACTTACTGAGCACTGAGCATCAAGTCTGTGCCTGGCCCTGAGTGAGGACTTTAGGATCCCAGAGACAAAAAGACACGAAGCCTGTGCTTGAGGAACTCACAGTCAGGGATACGAAGAGGGAGGTAAAACCTAAACGGATCATCGCAACAGAGTAGAAAGGCTCTGAGCAACATGAACCCGAGAATTAAGCATGGTGACGCTAAGAAAAACGACGGTGACGGTGTCCAGCGCATGCAGCACTGCGTGAGGCAGAACGACCAGGTTGTGCTGCAACAACAACTGACCCACAATCTCAGCAGCTTCAAACAGCCAAGGTCTATTTCAAGCTCATGTTGCTATTCGCTGCAGGCTGGCCTGGGGGGGAGAGTGGGAGGAAATTGCCTCGTACAGCTGCTTAAAGACTGGGGCAAGTGCAGCAGCCACTACCACAAGAGCTGCCGGTCACTGGACCAGAGAGAGAGCATGAGAGTCTGACACCTGCAGCTAAATAATCTGGCCTAGGCTTCCTCCCTCCTTCCTTCTTTTTCCTCCTCTCTGCTTTCTCCTTCCTGCTTTTCCTCTTCTGCCTCTCCCTCCTTCTCCTCCCTCTTCCCCTCCCTCTTCCCCGCAATTTTACTTAAAAAAAAAGAAAAAGATAATAATAATCTGGCCTAGGAGGTGATACCCATAATTTCTACATATAATTCGTTGGCCAGGGCTAGGTCCATGCACCCAGCTTCAAGGGGGCAGGAAGTGCAGCTCTGCCATGCTTGTGCAAACCAGGGAGCCGGAAGTATTTAGTAAACTGCATTACTAACTATCAGAAACATCTATTGTTTCAGGTTCTACACAAATACATGTTAGCTTATTTGATTCAGATCAGAACATTAAGAGTCAGGGACTATTATCCCCATCAAACAGGGGAAAGTGAGGTCCAAGGTACCTGATGTGATGTAATGTACCCAGGTCACCGAGGAAGCCCTGGAGCTGGAATCTGAGCCCAGGACTCTGGCTCTGGCCTCGTAACCGCATCTCTCTGTTGAGTGGGCTCAGGAGACCTCTTGGTCTCAGGGTAGGAAAGTGATCTGGAGAGGCGTGTTGGGCTGGTGGTCACAGGCCTTTCCAGGGCCAGGACACACACCCGGCTCTCACATGATACCAGGGATCCAGCATTTTTGCCAAAAGTGCATCACCCGAATACAATCCAGAGGAAACTATCGGACAAATCCACATGGAGGGACGTCCTACAAAGTGGCTGCCCTGCAAGACTCAACATACCAGTATTGTGGAAGGCAGCAGGGGCGGGCAGGGCATGGGGCTGAGCCACTGTCCCAGGTTAAAGAAACCCAAAGAGACACCCTTGATTCTCAGCTGGATATCATATTTTGGGGGGGGAAATGCTTTAAAGGCCTTTACAGAGATAATTGGCAAGATTTGAACATGGACATCATATTAAATAACGGTGTTATGTCAGTGTTCACTATCCTAAATTGGATCCTTATACCATGATATGTAAGAGAAAGTACTTGTTCTTAGATACTGTCTGAAGCGTGTAGGTGTGAAGGGTCATGGTATCCGTACTTCCTCTCCAAGGAGGCAGCAAATATCATAACAATAATATACACATATAGAGAGGAAAAACGAGACAAAATGCTAATAATTAGTGAATCTAGGTGATGGTAGATGGGCATTCATTGTACTACTCTTGCAACTTCATACACACTTGAAATTTTCCCTAAAAAGCTATTTTTAAATAAAAAGTGCCATCAGCCTTCTGTCCTCATGCTGTGTGTGCTGTGCCCACTGCCCAGCCGGTGACACGGGCAGTCCTCACCACTGGCCTCCCCTTGGGGTTTGGCTCATCCTGTCCAAATTGGCCTGAGAGGGTGCTCAGAGCTGTGCCTACTTAGCTCTGACCTTGTCACTTATCCCAGCCTCTCCTCCCTCTGTGACACATCTCTGGGCATGGGCTGTGCTCCAGCCTGCCTCCTCCTCCCCGTTCTCACCAGTTGTTTCAAACCTGGGGCTGTCTTTCCCCCCTTGAGTCTTGAAGGGAGAGATTGGAACCCCTACCTCGGCAATCCACCACCCCCATCCTTGTTGACAGACACCACACCCTCCTCTAGGCGACCTAACTCCCAGCCCTCCCCTCTGCCCAGAGGACCGCAGGGCAAGCAGGACAGGGCAACAGCACACAGGTGCACACATTCCATACTTGCCCTCAGACCTGATTTCTTACACAACCAAGTGTGGGGTGAGAGCCAGTCTCCCTCTGCTGCGCTGGCCCCCTCCTCTGCCCACACAGGGCATCGGGGTCTGGGATGGCTCTCGGCATGGATGCGCGAGTATGTGGCCTCCGCCCATGTGCAAACAATTGTCTAGGCAAGTGTAACGCCAATGGCTCTGCTGATCTCAGCTGGGCTCCTCCCGGGACCTCAGCTAGGACACCTTTGCTGACTCCTCTCTGCTCCACGTGGTCTCTCAGCCCCCAGCAAGCTAGCCCAGGCTCGTTCTCACCGTGGAGACAAAAGTCAGGAAGGAGAGAGCTCAGAACTAGCACATATCACTTCTACCATACTCTGTTGGCCACAGCAACTCACAAGTTCAAGGGGTGGAGAAATAAACAGAGTCCACATCTTGATGGAAGAGCTGCAAAGTCACACTGCCCTGGAGACCAGGAAGGGTGGGGAACTGGGGCCAATTTTGCAATTAATCTACAAAAAACGTCTGTTCATTTGCGCATGTCTGAACGTGCGGGTTTGTGGGAGATTCATGAGCATGATAAAAAAAAAACTCTGCTTTTACCACGTAGGGGACTCCCCCACGTTCAAGGAGTGTTAATGGTGGGCTCTTCTGTCCCCTAAACATCTCTAAGGGGCAGACCACCATCATTAGAAGCAGCACAGGCTAGAAACTCCTTGCAAAGTCCCTGCCTGGACCCGGTGCTTAGCACATTTGCAGAGTGAATTAACCTCCAGTAACTCTGCCAGCGGCACCGGCTACACAATTTGTGGGGCCCAGAGCAAAATGAAAATTCAGAGTCCTTTATTCCACAATTGTTAAAAATTTCAAGACGACTGTCAAGAGAATAAGAAGTCAAGCCACTGACGGGGAGAAAATATTTGCAAAAGATACTCTGATAAAAGACTATTACCCAAAATACACAAAAGACTCTTAAAACTCAACAATAAGAAATGAACAATTCAATTTAAAAATGGGCCAAAGACATTAACAGACACCTCACCAAGGAAGACACAGGAATGGTAGATAAGCATGTGAAAGATGCTCCCCATCATATGTCATCAAGGAAATGCAAATTAAAGCGACAGTGAGAGGCCGCTACACACCTATTCAAATGGCCAAGATCCAGAACACTGACAACAGCAAAGGCTGGTGAGGACGTGCAGCCCGGGGCACCCTCGTTCACTGCTGGGGGGTGGTGCAAACTGGCACAGCCACTTTGGAAGACAGACAGTTCCTTACGAAACTGCGCACACTCTAACCTACAATCCAGCCATCACTCTGCTTGGTGCTTACCCAAAGGGGTTGAAAACTTATGTCCACACAAACACCTGCACATAGGCATTTACAGCAGCTTTATTCATAATGGCCAAATTTGGAATCAACCAACATGTCCTTCAGCAGGCGAACAGATAAACTGTGGTACATCCAGACACGGAAATATTACTCAGCGCTAAAAAGAAATGAGCATCATGTCGGGGAAAGACATGGAAGAATCTTAAATGCACATTTCTAAGGGAAAGAAGCCAATCTGAAAAGGCTGCATACTACGTGCGTCCAACTATAGGAAGTTCTGGAAAAGGCGAAGCTATGGAGACAGTAAAGAGATCAGGGGTTGCCAAGGATTTGAGGGGAGGGAGGAAGGAACAGGCGGAGCATGGAGGATTTTTAGGGCAACGAAAAGGCTCTGGCAGATACGGGTCCCTATACATTTGTCCAAACCCGCAGAACGCGCCACACCCAGAGCGAAGCCTGATGGGGACCACGGGCTTCAATGATAACGATGTGTCAGCGCAGGTCCCTCAGCTGTGACAAACGTGCCCTCTGGCGTGGGACGTTGTTAGCGGGAGGCTGTGCGCGCACTGGAGCAGAGGGTGTAGGGGAAATTGCTGTGCTTTCTGCTCAATTTTGCTATGAACCTAAAACTGCTCTAAAAATACAGTCCAGTAAATTTCAAGACAGCTACAGCAAGGCATTGAATGAGCACAGGGCCCTGCTGAGTGTGGGGGCTGCATGGGTTGCACACTCGTCTGGCAAGACCAGCCCACTGGGCAGCGGGAGCCACCACACTGTCACTGCCAGGCCATTTTCACTCATTCTTTCATTCAGTACAGATTTATCAAGTGTCTGCTACACCCCAGGGACTGTTCTTGGTGTGGGGGACACAGCAGTGAAAAGACAAGTCCCTGCCCTCGTGGCACTCACCTTCCAGAGAGGGAGACAAACAGTAAACAAGGCAAATCAGTGTGTCCTGCAGCAGACGGTGAGCAGGGCTAGGAAGGAGGAGGAACGCAGAGGAGACAGGAACCGTGCGGTGGGGTCAGAGGGGTGGGGAAGAGGGTGGCATACTCACTAGAGTACACAAGGGAAGCTTCGCCCCTGAGAGCCGGGGACGGGAGAAAGTCTGGGACCATAGCAGTGAGTGCAAAGGCCCTGAGGTAGGAACATGGCTGGAGCAGGGGGCAACAGCAGGGAGGAGGGGAGACAGCAGAGGTGAGGTCACACAGGGAGGGGACCAGACCACACAGGGCCTTGCTGGCCATGGCAGCAAGGCATTTGGTTTTACTCCAAAGAGAAAAAGGCAGCCAGGGAAGGGTTCTGAACAGAAATCTGACCTGGCCTGATTTATGTTCCGAAAGGATCAGCCTGGCTGCTGCGAGGAGGGTAGGTGGGGTTGGGGGAGGCAGGGGCAGACACAGGGAGCCCAGGTGGGAGATGCTGGCCTTCCCACCCATCAGTACAGGCCATCGGGCCAGCAGTGTCACGCGGGGCTTTTGCAGCCAGTTCTCAGGCGGCAGGAGGTGCTGGGAGTTATTAATCTTACCCCTGGGAGCAGCCCTCAGCCAGGAACGAGTGGAGTGGAAGTCTAAAGACCCCGGCTTCCTCACTCCAGGGCGGACGAACCCGAAGTGTGCCCCACAGCGTCCCCCAGGCTCCCTGGCAGGATGGCATGGCAGTTGCCCATGGCTGTCACCTGCTTGATATCGTGCCCTTTATGTCCTTCCTCCTCTCCACCATTGTTCCCTGGGATCACCTCCCGCCTCCCGGAGAAACTTCTTGCCCTCAAGCCTTTGTCCCAAGGATGAGAGGAGAACCCCAAGCGAGAGGGGAGAAGGGCGATCCTTTAGGCGAACTGAGGGCAGCTCAGATGGGGAACGGAGCTGCAAACAGAAGAGGTCAGGTTCCAGCGACGCTGCAGAGGGATTTACAGGCGAACAGAACGTGGACTCTACTCCCAGTCGCCTGTCTTCACCCCTGCAGGTGTGTCCTGACCTCCCTAAACAGGTGCCGGGCCTGAGGGGTTCAGCCTCCCTGAGACCAAGAGACAGGGCTGTGCCCCGACACAGGCCTCGGGCCGGCTGCGGGCCGTGTCCTGCAGGGCGGAGGGGCGGAGGCTTCCGGAGCTGTCGAAGTCCCGGCAGAAGCGCACCACTCTGAAAGTGACAAACGAACAGCATTACAGACCGTTCCCACAATTACTATCAGTTGGCTGTAATATAAATATGCAAATTTCCTGGGCTTGAACTTTAACACCCTCTGTAGAGACCATTCATCTCTTTAAAGTATTAATTTAAGTTGTAAAAGGGCCCATACATCACGGCGTGTCATTTTGAAAACAAATATTAATCAGTTTTACCCTCGGAATTGCCAGCGCGGAGGCGGCCCCAGCGCTGCGGTGCCGGGCGGTGGCGGCGGCGGCGGCGGCGGCGGCGGGGCATTTGCATATTCACCCGAGATAACGCGAGAACAACCGAACCGGCTCGGACCTTATCTCGCGCCCCGGCCCGCGTCTGCGTGCGCCCGCGCCGCCATGCAAATGCGGGCGCTGCCTGGGTAACCTTGAAGCCGGGACGCAGGGGCCGCCTCCTAACTTCTCTTCTCCCAGAAATTACGAAGTTTTAGAAAAGGCTGGGCTCGCCCTCCCCGATTGGAAGGAACTGCCCTGGCCTCGGGGGTCCTGAGCAGGACGGGCCATCGGTCACCGAGCTAAGTTTTCTTTTCCACCAGCCTTAGGAGCCAGGACGCTCGGGAGGCGGGAGGCGGGCCCTGCAAGGCGGCTCGGGCTTGCGGAGTGTGGAGGACCCGGGGTCGATCGTGGTCTTCTAGGGCACGATGGAAGTGGGCTTTGGAGTCCTAGAGCCCTGGGTTCCCAAACCGGCTCTGCACGTACACGCCACCTACGTTTGCAGGGATTGACTTAGGCTCTCTGAGCCTCAGTTATATGAACGGAGAAAAGGACCTAGATATTAAAGATATCAACTCGTAGAGTCACTGTCAGGTTTAGAAATTATGAAAAGCACGGAGCACCACAATGGGTGTATATATATGACAGTGCTGGAATTACATTATCAACAATTATTATTATTATCCTCTGATATCCTCTGAGCTGACCCTTCTCGGCTCTTCACCTGTCCCTCCTTTTATCTCTCCACCTTCGCATCGGAAGTGGGTTTGAGGGACAGAACCTCCTGTCCCCATGCTGCCAATTCCCACGGTTCAAGTCTAACAGAATCTGCTGCACACCCCCCCACCCCCAAATCAGCCACTTCTTTACTTCTGTACAACAGAGCCTCCCTGAAGTCCCCGGGGTGAAGTGCAAGTCCAGGGGAAAGGCTGACAGCCCCCATTCCAAAAGGCTATGACCACCCCCGGCTCCCCCCAGGGTGGTAACTAGCCCCCATCTCGAGAGAGCATCCTCCAGTCGGCCTCCGACTAGGGGCCTACAAGAGCTGCTCCATCCCTGGGCCTGGTAAGCGCCCATGTCAAGCCAGCAGAGGACAAGTGGCACCTGTACAGGTGCATAAAAGAAGTGTCTCCTTCCTTCCCAGAGCTCCACAGTGGCTCCACGTTTGTTGGCAGTCACTGCATCGTGTGCACGCGTGCTTCTGCATGCTGGGCACCCACCGAGTGGCTGACCTCCACCTCACAACCCAGAAACCCCGTCTCCCTTCGCTGGCCCACCTGCAAGGTTGGGACAATCTTCCCTGTTGGACTCTGCGCATAGAACTGTGCACAGCGGACGGACGGGCTCTCCTGGGAATGGTTATGCCGACTGGTGAACACCGTCCACCACCCCCTGGTAATGTCAGGTATCGGCCAATGTGAAACGTTCGCTGGGGCAGCCACAGACCCTGCCTCAAGTGAGGAACAGAAATAGCTCCCCATCCTTCTCCCTCGTGTTAGGCTGAGGGACACAAGAATCACTCAGGGATACAACAGTGAAACCTCCACCCTGCAGCCACATCTGAACAACATGGAATATGTACACATATGCATGTCAAACCACACGTAAGCATGTGCACATGCATAGATTGAACCTTATGTGTGTGCATTGCCCATGTGTTTGAGCCACATGCAAGTATTTACATGTGTATATGGAACCACACGTATATATGTGCACTGCACATGTGCATATATGTCAGACTACATGTAAGTGTGTGCATACATCCATGTTGGTTTACATAGATGCTCTGCATGTGCGTGTGTGTTGAATCACACATAAGTGTATGCACACGTTATGCTGCTCTATGACAGTATGTGCAAAAATGACATCCAGAGATAACGACAGGAAACAGTTGAATGCAGTGGCCATTAAAAAAAGAGAAAGAATCCTTGTTCAAAGCACACTATATTTAGATTTTTAATTCACCGAACATTTATTCCACAAATGTTTATTAAGGACCTAATCAGTTTCAGGTGAATATCCAGTCAGGAGGCCAAGGGCTGAGTTTCGGGGGGAGGAGCAGGCAGCTGGAGTTTTCACACGGTCCATCAAATCTAAGACAGAGGTTCAGGCTATGAAAAGGGTGTGCTATGGTAAATCCAGGAAATCCCAAACCTTGAGTCCTTCACTTCTGCCCTACAAGTTAGTAATTAGCATGGCTATTCCCTGCTACTTAAGGAAAACCCCTGGTGCTAAAGGACTGTGGGAACATAGAGGTGGAAAGTTCCAGAAAACAGGTATGTTACTTTTAAGTGCATAGATTTTTTTTCTAAGTGGAACCCTGTCCTAAGTTGGCCTCTGCCAGGAAACCCACCTTCAAACACAAGCCGTACTTACCACACAGGCCCAGGGTACTCTGTCGGTTGACCTCTAAGTTCCTGGAAGCCAATTTCCTGATCACCTGAACAGCAAGGACAGTGGCCTTGGACAAGTTACTCACTGTGCTTCCATTTCCTCATGTGTAAGATTGGGGTAACATCAGAGTCTGTCCGCTAGCAGGGCTGTGAGGGTGGGGCCCTGTCCACAACAGTGCCTGGTACTTGATAAGCACTCAGTATGTTAGTTATCATTAACCGTCATCATCATTACCATAATTAATCATCGCCAGTAGACATTGTATTTTACTAACTCAGTGTGTTTTTTAACTCAGTGCCAGCACTAAAAATTAAAATCGTTAACATAAAAAATTCAGAATTTGTTTTTCTTTCAAAATACGAACCTCTAGGTCCCCCATGCCTGCATTAGCCCAGAGCAACATGTTGCTGGCCCTACAGGCAGGGAGGCTTGTGACCTCCCGCCTGCCACAGTCCCTACCCAGCCCACTCGTCTGTCTCTGTTGCTGCTGGCCCAGCAAGAACCCGAGTATGAGAACCTTGACGTCCTGCCTGTGCCTCTTGGCGGACAGATGGGAAGACCAAGAGGTCAAAGAGGAAAAAAGGTGCTGCCGGAGCTGGGCCCCAGGAGCCAGGGGCCTCCAGCCCCCAGCGCAGAACTCTTTCCACACGCCCGTGCTCAATTCCTTTGGTCCATAAGACCGGAGGGAGGCTGAAGTCTCAGCTGTAATTTTTTGAAGCTCTGAGAGGCAGATCCCGCCTTACTGGTACAATGGGATGTCCAAAGACGGAGGGGGGCGACAGTTCAGGGCGGGGCCGGGCTGTGTCGGGGGCGCGTGGCATGTCTGGGGTTTCACGTCGCAGCCTCTCTTCCTCGTTCTTTCACATTTAACGTATCACTGATATTAAGGCAAAGTGGATCTATTAGACGGTTACCTAAGGGAACTCAGCTGCTACCATAAAGCCAATGAAGTTATGACAGCTGACCCGGGAGGAATCAGAGCTGAGTAAAACCTGTCACGGCTGCTGACAAACGATGATAAAGTGATCGCTGGTGCCAGCGCTCGATGGCAATTGACAAGGTGAGCCTTCCCACCTAATGAACAGATTCACCCCCTGCTCCCAGTGAAACGCACGGCAAGTTTAATCTCAATAAGCATCAAAATAAATTCACTGCCGCGTTTAGAAAGACACATGGGCAGGAGCGGTGGCCTTCGTGGAAGAGACACAGGGTGGGATGTGGGGGTGGCAGCAGGGGTGCCAGGGGCTTTCACATCTCCAGTATCCCGGATGCACCTGCCTAGAGACACCTCCATCGCCCACCCGCCCGCTCCCAGAACGGAAACTGGGGCTCAGATGGCACCTACGTCACAGAGACCAGAACCTCTCGGAGAGCGATTGTCTCTACGACTCCCAGTACATGTGCGCAGCTCTGGATTCTTATAAAGTAATGTCAGTTACAGAACAATGCCAGCCTGCCAGGCAAGACACATTAGAGGAACAAGGCGGGTGGCGTGGGACGGGGGAGAGACACCCCCACTGCCACCACTCGGAATACAATGCACCAGCTGCACATTAATAAATATGTAATGTTTGATTAGAAATATGTATAGTATTTTTCCCTCCCCAAATGCCGGCTCGCCCTCAGGCGGAAGACGGGATCTGGCCCACACTGACGGGTTTCTTTCTTGCTTGCTTTGAAAATACGAACTCAAATGTTTTCCTGTCCCAGCTGTTTCCCCATTGTTGCTGTTTATCAGCTCGGAGGACGAACAGTGGGATAAAAACCAAGCTTGCATTTCAAATGTGCCAGTCAGTCACTCCATTGTTCAGAGAAGAAAGCTTAATTGTCTGTGCTGGCAAACTTCTTTTTGGGGAATGTCCAGGTTTTAAGAAAAGCTATTCAGCTGTGCAATTTGTTTAATACATGCAGAGAAAAGCATATAAAATCACACGTTTTTCTGGGGAAAAAATTAAATAAGGGGAAAAGAGGAATTTGGGAAAAGAACGAGTCACACGCTGAAGTTCTCCAACTTGCCCCCACCAGGCACAGGTTCTGGGTCCTTTGCTGAAGTCTCAGCTTTCTCTTGGGACACTCCAGAGGGTCCCACCCAGTGGCTGGGCTTGGTGCAGACAAACGGCAGCCACTGGCTCCAAGGTGACCGCACAGGCAGCAGAAACTGCGGCTCACGCTGGCCAAGGCTCTGCCTTCCCTGCCGATCCCTCCAACTCCTGTTCGAACAGCCCCAGCTTTCTAGGAGTGAGGCACAGACGCAGCCAGCGACGCTTGGGGACGTATCTGAAGGTTTACTCTGGAGCCCTCTCCAGATTTAAAACTTGGGTGAGAAAAAGTTTCTATGGATGAGGTTAGCTATGCCCAGAGCGGACGAGGCTCCGTCACTGTACCTCACCTGTCCAGGTGGGAGTGCAGGGCAGATCTGGGCACCCCAGGCACCCACCTAACTTTGGGATAAGCCTGGGCAGCCTGTGGGGAGAAGTTGCCCCATCTCGGGCACCGCCCCCCACTCTTCCAAAACTAAATGCCAGAAATGCACTTTACAAGGGGTGTGGGCTTTTGCTTGGGCTGGAATGTTCCGGGCTTACCTTGCAAGGGAACCTGGCCTCAAGAGCTCTCCATGTCGCAGCTGGGTACTTGGGGCTATCAGTAGGAAGACTGTCTGTGTCCCACCACACCCAGCGTCTAAGAAACTGCCCTTAAGAGGTGGATGGCTGATAGCCCATCCTTCTCTGTGAGCGGAGGAAGGAGGAGATGCCAGTCATGCTGGAGTGGAGGGGACACCAAGGCACTGGGGGAAAGGACCCCAAAGGGTAGTGGAAATAAGAGGCAGCTTCACAATTTAATCAGAGGGTGACAGTGTCACCTGTCTCAATTGTTCTCTCTCTCTCCCCTGCTTTTTCCCCAGCAGTGTTTTTCTGTAACTAGAAAGAAACAATACAAACATGAGTATCCCAGTTCTTAACAACGTCCCCCAAGTGTGCAACGTCCTCCCACTGCCAAACTTCAGTGTCTCTCACAGTGGATTATTCACAGCCACCCCATGAGGTCAACGTCAACCGTCACCTCCATCCAGCGGGGGACGAAAGGCTCGGAGAGGTGACTCTCCCCCAGCGTCCCACAACTGCTACACGCGCTGTGTGGAGAAAATCCCAGCTGGAAAGGGTTAACTGGACCTGTCCCCTGAGTCTAAACCAGCACTCTCCCAAGAGAGGCTCTGGACCGGCCAGGGACAGCCTCTATGGGCGGGACATCTGATCTGAGGGGCCCTTGGGGCAACCCCAATCTCTGTCGCACTCTCCACAGTGATTATCTCAAACATTTTCTTCTTTCTGGAAACCCTTGATTCTTCTCTTCCACTCTCTCCCTCTCCCGGTGACAGCCTCCGGTCCCATCGCACAGAGAACGTAGAAGGGACAAATATTCACAGGAGCACAGTTCCTTTTCTGTCGCCACACCGGGCGGCGCATGACACATGTGCCTGCTCCCGCACCGCGCAAGTCACCTACTCTGTTCCGTGTCCTCAACGCCCCCCTCCCCTGCTGGCCGCTGCATCCCCACTGAAACTTCCCCAAGGCTCTCCCGACTTAAGAACAATAGACACACAAAATGAGGGACTCAGGAGGAAGTCTGGGCATCCCACCCACCTGTCCTCCCACCCCAATGCCTGGAAAGGAAAGTTCTGTTTAAAAGACAGAGAGTGAATCCATAACCACGCTGGAAAAACAAGAGCTTGTCCACACTTCCTGGAAGATGGAAAGCAGATGGAATTGGGTTGGCAGGATCGGAGAAAACCACAACCAAACCACCACAAGCAAACCACCACAGCCAGAGCTACTGCGGAAGCGAGAGAAGATCCAAAGTAACCTTGTGTTCACAGCAAATGAACACAAAGAGCAGCAGGTGGAGCGTTTGGCAGAGAAATTAGTAAAACAACGGTTCAGCATAGATCTTCATTGGAACCAATGGAGATGACAACTGCCCTTGTGCCCAGTTGGGAAACTGCAGCAGCACTTAACCCAGGTCAAAACCCAAGGATTGCGCGCTAAAGAACGTGCACCACGTCTGCCATCAGCTTTGCCCACTGCCTGGCCACAGCGGACGCACAGGCAGCTTCACCTGGAACAAGTAAGTGGTGGAAACGTTTCTTTCCACCCAAGCCTAAAGAATTGTGTCATGATGTAAGTACAATCCCAGAAACCCTCCAGGCTCATTCACAATGGAAACAAAAAATATATATATATAAAATACCTAGGAATAAACCTACCAAGAAATGTTCAGGACCTATGTGAAGAAAACTATAAAAATTTACTGTGGGACATAAAAGAAGACCTGAATAAATGGAAAGGCATAACCATGGACCTGGATGGAAACACTCAATATTGTAAAAATGTCAAATCCCCTCAAATTAAACTATAAATCCAATACCATCCCAACCACTATCCCTACAGGATTTTTTATGGAGCTGGACAAGTCAATGCTAAAATTCATTTGAAAGAGAAAATGCAAGAAAACAGCCAAGAAAAATGTGCAAAAGGAAAACAATTGTTTGCACATTTGTCCTACCAAATATTTAAACAGACCGTAAAATATTTAAAAGAGCATGAAGCTGATAAGACTAGGCAAAGAAACCAAAAGAGCAAAATACAAAACCCAGAAAGGAAGCTTATACAGGAAAAATCAGGGAAATGATGGAGTTTTCAGTACATGAGATTGTGACACTTAGCTTTCCATTTGGAAAAAAGAAAAAGTCAGATCCCTACCTCACATCATATATAAAAATAAATTCCTATTGGACTAAGAAGGCAAGTTAAATATAAGCAGTTAAGAAATTAAATATAAAAGAAAAATCTAGAATGGCATTAGAAGACAACATTGCATGCTACATTTGGTGTGAATTTGAATGATGTGATTTTGCAACTATGTCATATAAAATTAATAATATCTCCATGTTACATATGAAATTTGAAATCCCCCCAAAGTAAAATAATTCATCAAGAATTGTGCAATTTTGAAACTGCTGGGCCGTGTGACACGGCAGTGCTCCTTCAGCTGGGGAAAAGGAGGGCACGCTGTCCTTTGTCATCACGTTTGGCCGGCACTGTTGCCCCCACCCCCCACAACTTGCAACAGTATGTTTGGTGCATAATACATATTATATTTAATATTAACTGATCTGTGATTCAAAATACTGTTTAATCCTTTCTTTATCCAAGCATATATTAAAAGGTGGTAATAGAGTTTATGCTTTACAAAAAAACAAACCTAAAGATCAATAACTCTGGGCAGGAGCATGGAAAGGATAAAGTTATTTGGAAGAGGAGCAAAGACCACCGTGATGTGCTGTTCATTTAGGAGTCTGTGCCCTAGAAAATGTCAGAAACATTGCTGGAAAAAAACTCACTGCTGTTATACATACGTGTGTTCAAAGAATAAGAACCACCACCTACCACCTCATAGAAAAGCAAGTCATGAATTACACTAGCTTTGGGTTATGTGGGGTCTTCATGATGCTGGTTCCCCTTCCAGACCCCCTTTCCGGACTGGGCTGCTGCAAATTCAGCAGACAACAGCTCCCGGCTGCGCCCTTCTCTGGGGAATTGCCTTTAGCTCACGACAGGCGCTTTGACCTGGAAGTTAAACCGTGACACACAGCAAGGGCAGCCCGTGGCCAATGACTAACTGATCAAAGGCTACAAAAGACCCTGGTCTCAAGAGAAGGACAACTGCAGCGTGATTCCGAGCTGCAAGGCTCCCATCACCACGGCCGGGGCCAAGACTGAGCTGTGCTGAAGTTCACGTCCTTGCTCCTCTCTTACCCTTCTCTTATTCTGCCTAATTCCCTCCTCTGCGGGATTTCCCCCCAGAGAACCCCTCAGTTAATCACATGCTTCCTGGATCCCCACCTCAGACTGTGCTCCTGGGGAACCCCAGCTGATACAGTCGGTACCAGGAGTGGTCCCAGGAAACGGACTAGCAGGGCGGGATTCCAAAGTCCCTGGCTGGTGAGAAATGACAACCTCATCACTGGTAGCAGGACAGAATAGCCCGTGGCAAGCAGTGGCAGTGCAGATGCTAAGACCTGCACCTGCGACACACCTGTGATACACCTGTGACATGGGATGCACTGCCTTAGGCACGAGCTTTGACGTTTGAGAAGCACAGAAGAGAAAGTTCTTATGAAGAGCCCCCTGGCCGCATTATAAAAACTCTCATCTCTTGCAGCTGGAGGCAGACGGCTGGCTCTCTGGCCTGGATTTAAGGATAAGAGTGTTTTAGGACTTGAGGGAAACCTGAATTCAAATTCTCACACTAGGCAAGTTTTGTACACCGAAGTCAGATCACTGACGAGTAAGGTGTAGGACTCTAGAACTTGGAGTAGAGACTTCTGAACACTTGCATTTGAGGACGTTGAATCCTCTGGGTCTACAGAAGTGGTCCATTCTATCTGTTAGGAGACTATCCAAGCAGACTTAAACGAGGCTTCTAGAGCAATGCTGGACCTCCTCAGTATCTGCTGTCACCTCCTCTCCTGGCCACCAGACTAATTTCTAGGGTCAAGTCTCAGCATGAGTCAACTGTGCCAGGCCTGCTAAGGGATAGGAAGATTTCTAAGTAAAAGATACTGCAGGTCCTAGTGGACACACACTTGCAGGACTAGGAGAGTGTGTCCAAGAGTGAATCCCAAGGATGCTGGGTCAAGGTGGGCAGAATATATCCCTGGGTAAGGGAACATTTGTTGACTAAGGAGCTGTCTCCTTTAATGCAGGATTTAACACCCTGGCAAGGCTTCCAGGAGATGAGTTTATTATACAGCTGGGGTGGCTTTTAGAAGCTCGGAAAAGATGTTGCCCCACGTTAAATGAAGTAGAGATGCCGGAGCTCTCGTTGCAGAAGGTGGAGGAAGGGCTTAACCAAGGTGTAGCTGAACTGCAACTCCTGTGCCAAAGGGGGTCTGTGTTAGACACGTCACTCCACTCTCTTCCTCCGTCTTCATACATCCTTCTCTCCAACATGTCTTCTTCTCTTCTCTCCTCTACACTTATCAGTGGATTTAGAGCCCACCTGAATCTAAGATCATCTTATTTTGATATAAATCAATTATATCTGCAAAGATGCTTACCCCAGATAAGATCACATTTACAGGTTCTGGGTGGATACATCTGTTTGGGGGGGAGGCACCATTTAACCCACTACATACACCCATTTCCAATGAGGATCAGAAGCCATTTGCATGTGTTTCCAATGGATAATCGCATACATGTGTAGTCTGTATCAGTGACGTGTTCATTCAGAGGAGCTAGAGGAGGCAAGTCTTCTGGATGCCTCGGTAAGATACATACTCTCCAAAGGCTGGGAAGTAAAAGACTCAGGGTACATATCAGCAGAGAGCCCAGTGATCTGGAGCAGGGGAACATCCCTTCAAACTAAAGGACAAATTATTGTGTTGTGCACCTCCTGCCACTAAGAAAAAAGCCCAGTGCTTGGTAAACATGTTTGAATTTTGAAGGAGGCAAACTCCCACACTTGGGAATACTGCTCTTGCCACTCAGTAAGTTACATGGAAGGATGCTCATCTCAAAACAAGACGGGCTCTGCAGCAGACCAGGCTGTGCTGCAAGTCCTGTAGCTTGGACCGTCTGACTGTGGAGACCACATCGTACTGACTTTAGAAAAGAAGCAAGTTCTTCTCTTAGATGAAGTCAAACCAGTGACCTCAGCTTCTACCGTAAGAAACTAGAAAAAGGAGAGCAACTTAAACCAAAGTAGAAGAAAGTAAATAATAAAGATTAGGGCAGAAATCAATAAAGTAGAAAATTGACAAGTGATAGGAAAAATAAAAAAACAAAAACCTGGTTCTTTGAAAATA
Source organism: Lemur catta (assembly GCF_020740605.2). NCBI lineage: Eukaryota > Metazoa > Chordata > Mammalia > Primates > Lemuridae > Lemur > Lemur catta. The sequence goes on along the minus strand of NC_059147.1, from coordinate 6,888,882 downwards.
CCAATAAAATCAACAAGCCTCTAGATAGAATGGTCAAGAAAAGAAAGAGAAAATACAAATTGCCAGTATTAGGAATGCAAGCAGGGACATAACTACAGACCTCATGGAAATTAAAACAGTAAAAAGGTAATTAGGTATTAAGGGTGACTATGCCAATAAATTTGATAACTTAGACGACATGGACAGAAGTCTTAAAAGACACAAACTACCAATGTTTATTTGACAAGAAATAGATAACTTTCCATATAACTATTAAAGAAATTTGATTCATAGTTTAAAACCTTCCCACAAATAAAACGTCAAGTCCAGATTGCTTCACTGGTGAATCCCACCAAACATTTAAGGAAGAAACACCAGTCTGCCAGAAAACAGAAGAGAAGAGAATACCTTTCAACTCATTTTGAGGCCAGCATTACCCTGATAGCAAAACAAGACAAAGACACAAGAAAAGAAAACTACAGAGCAATGTCCTTCACGAACATAAACTCAAGAATACTTAACTAAATATGAACAAATGAAATTCAGCATTATGTAAAGGAACACTGAGTCATGACTAAGAGAAGTTTATCATAGAAATATAGGGTTGAATTAACATTCAAAAATGTGTAAACTCATCACATCAAAAGACTGAAAAACCAAATGAAATGATCATCTCAATACATCTCATAACAAATTTTTTTAAATGCCTATCTCACCATTTCTATTCAACATTGTACTAAAGGTTCTAAACAAAAAAAAGTCCTAGCCAGTGCAATAAGGAAATCAAAAGAAATAAAAAAACATACATATTGAAAAAGAAGAAATAAAACTCTTTATTTATAGTCAATATGATCATGTACATAAGAAAATCCGATACAATCTATCAAAAAGCTCTAAAAACCAATGTGTGAATTTAGCATGGTCACGGGATACGAGATCAATATAAAAATCAGTTATACTTCTATGTACTGGAAATGAACAATTGCAAATTGAAATTTTTAAAAAATGTATGATAGCTTCAAAAAATGTGGAATACTAACGGATCAACCTAACAATATGTACACAGGATCTGTATGCTGAGAACCATAAAATATTGCTGAAAGAAAATTTTATAGAAGACTAAAATAAATGGGGACCAACCATGTTCATGGATCAAAAGATTCAATAGTGTTAAAACTTCAACTCTCCCTGCGAGGCTTACTTTTATGTGTCAGCTTAGAGGGTATTTTGGATGTGATTAGCACTTAAATCGGTGAACTCTGAGTAAGGACAGTGCCCTCCTTGATGGGATGGGCCTTGTTCAATCAGCGGAGGCCTGAATAGAGCCAACAGGGAGGCTCCCCTCAGGGAGAGGGGGCTCCCCCGCAGACTGCCGCCGACTGTGTCCACTCTCCTGGGTCTCAGCCCACCAGACCGCACTGCAGATTTGAACTTGTCAGCCTCCACCATCACGTGAACTAATTCCTTACAATAAATGTGTGTGTGTGCATGTGTATAAACACATATACACGTATATATACACGTGTGTACACATATACATCTATAGAACCCTAATACACCCCCCAAATATCCTGTATGTTCAGTGTAATCCCAGTGAAAGTTCTAGCTGGCTTTTTGTGGAAACTGTCAAGCTCATTCGAAATTTACAGGGAGAATGAAGGACCTAGGGTAGCCAAAACAATTTTGGAAACGAAGAGCAAAGCTGGAGGACTCATACCGTGTAATTTCAGATGAGATGGTGTAGTATTTGCATAATAATAATCATATAGATCAGTGGAATGGAGCTAGGAGTCCAAAAATAGACCCACACCTACATGATCAATTTATTTTTGACAAAGTGCCAAGGTAATTGAATACAGAAATAATGTATTTTCAACAAATGTGTTAGAAAATTGGGCATTCATTTCAAAAGAAAAGGAACCTTGACCATTATGTTGAACCATATACAAAAAGTAACTTGAGGCCAGGCATGGTGGCTCATGCTTGTAATCCTAGCACTCTGGGAGGCCGAGGAAGAAATCACTTGAGCTCAGGAGTTTGAGACCAGCCTGAGCAAGAGTGAGACCTTGTCTCTACCAAAAATAGAAAAAATTAGCCGGGTGTCATGACATGTGCCTGTAGTCCCAGCTACTCAGGAGGCTGAGGCAAGAGGATCACTTGAGCCCAGGAGTTTGAGGTTGCTGTGAGCTGTGATGATGCCATTGCTCTACCCAGGGTGACAGAGTGAGACTCTGTCTCAAAAAAAAAAAAAAGTAACTTGAAATGGATCATAAACTTAAATGTAAGAGCTAAAGATATAAAACTTCTAGAAGAAAACATATGAGAAAATGTTTTTGACTTGCATTTAGACCAATAATGCTTAGATAGAAAACAAAAACCTCAAGCTATAAAAGGAGTACTCAATAAGTTGGATTTCATCAAAATTAAAAACTCTGCTCTTCAGAGGACATTAGTAAGAAAAATGAAAGACAAGTCACAGACTGAAAGCAAACATTTGCAAAGCACATATCTGATAATTGCATGCATTCTCAATTGAGATGATATCATCCTTAAGAAGGCAAAAATTTATTCTTGGTGGGGGTAAAAAACCTTAGATATTACAATGGTGTATGTTCCTCCAAAGGGCCATAGTACAAAAGTAGATACACAGTCAGCTATAAAATGTATCTGTGGTATTAAATTTCATGGAGTGGGGAGACACTACAAAAAAAATGTCTAAATTGGCTCTTGGGAGTAGCAATATTAAAAAATATATATATAGAAACACTGGCTAAAGGACTTGCATGTAGAATATATAAAAACTCTCGTACAGCACACCAATAAGACAAAGAATCCAATTTTTAAAATATTGGGCAAAAATCTGAACAGATACTGCACCAAGGAAGATATACGAGTAGCACATACACACATGAAAGGATGCTCAACCTCATTAGTGATTCAAGAAATGCAAATAACACCACAGTGAGACCATACTACTATGCTCATGCGAGAATGACTGAAATTGGGAAGACTGACGATCTAAGTAGCAGTGAGGATGTGGACTCTCCTGGAAAACATTTTGTCAGTCTTCGATGAAGTTATGCACACTTGGTTCCAAGGCCCGGCAATTCCACTCCTAGGTCATTCCCCGAGAGAAATGAACGCGTGTGTCCACACAGAGTCCTGCAGTCACATGTCCACGGCAGCACTGTCTACACCGGCCACGAACCAGTGAGCAACGGATGGAGCACTGTTAGCAAGAGAAAGAGGAAGCCGCCGGTCTGCACAGGCGGAATGAGTGTCAGAAGCATGTGGCCAATGAAAGACACCAGACTCAGTGTGCGTGATTCCGTTTATATGATATTCTAGAAAAGGCAAAACTGTAAGAGCAGGAATCAGATGAGCGGTTGCCAGGGACTGGGGCTGGGAATGCGGAGGGAGGGAAAAGGGGAATGTTTTTTGGTTACAGGAAAAGTTTTATCTTCCAACTGTGGCTATGACATGACTGTGTATATTGTCAAAACTCATCAAACTATACACTTTTTAAAGTGATTTTTACTGTATGTAAATTATACCTCAATAAACCTGACAAAAATGAAAAAAAAAAACATTTAAGGAGCACTAACCGCATGCCAGGCTCTGAGCTGATACTATTCTCATGAAATTTGCAGTCGTTTAGTGATTCATTCCGCGTGGTTCCAAGGCCAGAACTGAAATCAGCGAGTGGGGAAGAGAGGAAGGCAGAGACCAGCTCAACGCGCTGTGTCCCGACCGCCCCAAACAACTCCTCTGATTAACCGAGCTAATCAGCCCCCAACCCAGGCAGGGTCGTCCGAGCACCCCGGCGAGGTGCTCTGTCCTCTTTCCTTGAAGTGTTGTCTCCGGACAGCAGGACCAGCCTCGGCCGGCGGGGTTCAGAAATGCAATGCCTCACATCCCACCTCAGGCTGAGGCTGAATCTGCTCTTTAGCCAGACGGCAAGATGGTTCCCGTGACATTGTCCCCGGGTGCATTCCTATATGACATCCCTAAGTCCCCAGACAGACGCCTGTCGTTCAAAGTGCAGTCTGAGAAGCTCTGGTCTGGCCACAAGCTCACGTCCACGTCCACCCCCCTTGGAGCTACAGGATGACCAAGAGTCAACTGTGTATGTTCCCAAACCCAGGTATGCCAGCGTTCCTTATCGAGTTTCCATACCATTAATTAAATATTATTCAAGCAATGAAATAGGAGTGGGAAAAAAATTTTTGAAACTAATTAGAATGTTTGCAGAAGACTCTATAATGGTAATTTGCTTTAAAAATTGTTGTGGAAACGGGCACGGGGCAAGACAGTTGTAAACGTCAGGAGAAAACATCACAGAAATCCAGGCTTATGCATTCAGGTTGCATCACGGGTGTCTTTGTCACTCAGCCTTTAAAACATTGTAATTGATACAGCCACCCTGTCCCATGGATGTGCTTTATAAAAGGAAGACGACAACACCGCATTGTGACTGCCATGGAATTCACTGGCCGCACCCCTCCAAGGGGGTTTAATGGTGGAATTCCAGGGGCTGTGACTGGCACTCAGAAACTGTTTGTAGTCAGGGGCCAGGGACTCGACCCAGCCAGCAGCACGCGTCACACTACCCACCTGGACAGTGGCCTCACCTGGGGGGACCCCAGGCTTTGGGGCTCCAGCCTCCTCCTCCCTTCCTTCCCAGCCCCCCATCCTGCTCCCTCCCTCCCACTCCCCCTCTGCCCCACCCCCGTCCTCCCCCAGAGCCATCTTCATTTGGGTTCTGTCCCAGGGGCCTCAGTCTGAGGCCACCCCAGCTCTGACACGGGGACAGACAAGCCCGAGGAGGCTTGAGGACGGGGCCCAGGGCTTGGGAGGCTGTGAAGGGCACAAAACCATAGTCCCCTTTGCAGACCTTTGCTGCGGGCCTCGCAGTCCTGTGTCACCACTGTCTTAACCTCTATTAGGTCAATAAAAGTTGAGACCCCGTGTATTCGTGTCCTGTGGCTGCCGTCACAAATGGCCACACACTTAGTGGCTTAAAACAGCAGAAAGCTGCTCTCTGACCCCTCTGGAGGCCCGAAGTCCGGGTGTTGGCAAGACACGCTCCTCCGAGGCTCTGCGGGAAAATGCGGTCCTCATCTCTTCCAGCTCCTGGTGGCTGCCGGCAAGTTCCAGCAAGTTCTTTGGCTCCTGCACTCAGCAGGCCTTTGTCTCTGTTTTCACATCACCTTCTCGCCTGTGTGTTTGTGTGTCTCCTTTTCTGTCGCTTATCAGGTACTAGTCACTGGCTTTAGGGCCCACCCTGAAGCAGGTGTAATGTCATCTAGAGACCCTAACCTTAATTACATCTGCAAAGATCCTTAGTCCAATAAGGTCACTTCTGAGGGTCAGGGTGGACATATCTTTGGGGGCCACTACTTAGTCACCCCAGGCTCTACCTTTGGTGAATGGGCCTGAAGGGACCAGGGGCTCCCTCCTGGTTTGCCACCTTTCCCTGCCCCCCAGCCAACCAGGAAAAATCTCCATCTGCTACTAAACCCAGAGCTCAAGTCATTATCAAACCAAAAACTGAGATCTCCATTTCTTAAGACAGTGAGGGCCTGGTCTTTGGAAGCACAGCCCCTGGATCCCACTGGCTGAAGGAGAGGGGACTGTTCCTATTCATCCCTGGGATCCCACCGTCCCCTCAAGCCACCCAGGCACAGGCCACAGGCCCCCTTCGGAGGCAAAGCAGTTGCACAAAGCAGGGAAAGGCAAGTTCTCAGCCTCCATGCTTCCCCCAGCAGGGGAGCACTTCCTTGGAGACGCAGACCACCCCCTTCCCACCCCCAGCAGCCTGGGCTCGCAGTCTCCCTGTCTTCTCAGTTCTCAAACGTGCTCTTCTTATACCCACACCGCCCCATCCGCTCGCTCCTGGGTGACAACATGTCAGACCCAACGCTTTCTGTCTCTGGAGTACATTGATCAAAGCACCCTTCCTTTGCAGGGACCTGGATCAATACAGGGCTTCAGGGTGTCCGCAGAGGCCCCCATCACCCCGCCAGCCACCCACCTGCCCACCACACTCCCACCCAGTGCAGCCACCTCTGCAAAGCAACACCACCTTCCCTCCAGCGACAGAGGTGCGCGGGATGGAAGGATTCAGGTGTGAGAAAGAAATGCTCTTTCCTTCAATGGCCACTTGGCCCAGGGGCGGGTTTTCAAGAGAGCCCAGAGGGAGTTTATTACCACACACAAGCACCTGGAAAGCCAGTTTCTCTCTTGCCACATGCCAGTCCTTACCAAAAAGGCAGGAGGAAGCAGCAGCTACAGTCTGGACACCATCTAAACAGCTAAGTGACATGACAGCACAACCAGGCAGTAAAATGCCAGGCAGCTGCGTGCGAAAATGAAGACACTCTCATTATATAATAATACCAATCAAGCTGTCCCCAAGTCATCAAGTTATCTGGTTAAATGAAGAAAGCAAAGCACAGAACCACACGTGGAGTGCCCCGCGTGTCCCCAGAACCGTGGTGTGCATTTATCTGCCTGTGTCTATTCATGAAAAGATTATTTCTGGGAGAAAATTAGGAACTGGTAAAAATGCGTAACTCTAGGGAAGGGGATTAGCGCTGGAAGGAGGTTTGCTTTCCACCCCTGTACTGTTTGACATCTTTCTTAACTAAAGGGTTTTTTTTAAATAAACATTTTTTTGTTTTGGAATAATTTTAGATTTGTCCAAGAGTTGCAAAGATAGTGGAGTTCCCATATACCCTGATGCTAACATCTTGTGTAACTCTGGTACATTAGTCAAATGGGAAAAATGAACAATGGGACAATCCTATTAACTATAGATGGTGTCTAGATTCACTAGTTTTTACGCGAGTATCTTTTTTCTGTTCCAGGATCTCACGTTGCATTTAGTCATGGCTCCAGTCTGTGAGTTTCTCAGTCTTTGCTCCTTCATGACCTTGACCCTTTTGAAGGAAAGTCCGAGGCAGGAGGCCGGGCGTCCAGTTGCAGCCCAGCCCTGGTTTTGCTCCCTGGGGCAGCTGTGCAGCCACTCCCGGCCTGAGCTTTCTCACCGGCGGGGAAGGGCTCCTGCCAGCAGCTGCCCTGCTTTCCCCGGATAGGTGGGAGCTTTGAGAAGGCTGAGCTCAGGGCGCATGGCCAAGGGGCATCCAGCCGATCCTCAAAGTCTTGTCCCCCATGCAGGGACTGCGTGTGCCTTTCCGATCCTGGGCACTCTGGTCTGGAGGGTCTTGAAAGACCCCAGCCTGCCTGCCACCTCCATTCTACTCCTAAGGTGCCACATGGAAGCTAAATAAAGCAGGGATTCCCACCTCCTGCCACTAATCCGGGGTGATAAATGCAGGGGACACAGAGAACAGGGTGTTCCCCCAGTGCACTCCCTTCCTCTGAGCAATACTGTGGCTGGCAGCTCATTTCACAGCCCTGGAAACTGAGGCCTGAGTTGACCTTCTAAGTTAATATGGCAAAGAAGTTCCCCATCAAGGACTCACCCCAGGTACAGACATCCGGCAGGAATTCCACGCTGCCCACCATCCCACCAAGGTGCCATCCTCCTGGGCTGGGGCAGAAGCAGGGACGACTGCAATGGACCCTCCTCCCCCTCTCCTCCACACTGTCTTCTGCTGCTCGGACCGTGTTCTCTCAGGCGTTGGCCCAGAGCTTCCACTCACTCCCCTCTGGAAATCCGAGCCTTTCTCCATGGCCCCCACGCTACCACCTGCAGGAAGTCCTACCAACCAGACGCAGGCTCCAGAAAGGCTCTGGATTCTCTTGCACCTGCATTTGACACCTGGCTCCATCATGGCTTAGCCAAGACACCTTGGGTAAATTACCTACTTTGTAAAATAGAGGTACCAGGATTGGGAATGTCACAAAAACTAGCTGAATGTTTGTAAAGCACTTGGCCTTGGTAAGTGTTCTGAAAGTAGTGGATGGTAGTCTTCCAGCCTTCCAGTCCTTCCAGCCAGAACGTGCAGAGTAGCACACATCAATCAGGTCTGTGTCATTCTCTCCTTCACTCATTCAGCATGGAGCTCCTGTGGCCAGCCAGAATCTGAGACCCAGTGCTCCCACAGAGCTTGCAACCCGGTGTGAGAGCCAGGCGGCCACCGAATAGTCACATGGGTGGAAAACAGCAGCTGGAAGAGGTACCCGTGTTGCCCTGAGAGCCCAACTTTGGAGCGTGATGGAGTCTGGGGCTCAGGGAGGGCTTCGTGTAGCAGTGGTGCCTGAGCGAACCCCAAGTGAACCCCGAGGGATGGATGGTGAGGGATGAGGGGGTGTGAGCCGGGCAGATGGCACATCCCAGCTCCTGGAGGAAGACCAGAGTACCGAACCCGAGAGAGGGGACAGCGGCGGGGGGAAAGTGGCTGGCGGTGGGCAGTGGCCATCTTGGCCAGGTGAGCACCTGGGAAAGGTAAATGAGGAAGCCAGGAAGCGCTGTGTTTAGGCTGGGGGGAAAGGGAGGCCTCTGGGCGGTGAGCAGCCCCTGGCTCGTGTCTGGAACATTCTACCCCCATCCACGCCAGCTGCCAGAGGGGAGTCCCCTGCTCCCTATTCATTACCTGACATAACTAATTGCCTGGTGACATTTCCCATATTATAGACAAATGTGAATTATGGGCCCAGCTGTTCCCCTTCTCGTCACCAGGAATCGGTTGATAAATATGTTTATTCGAGGTCAGCCTGGCCTCATCCATTAGAAATATTGTTTTTCTAAACATTACATTGATTTAATTTAACTCTAATCAATTTAAAATGGTTCTGACAATTAACAAAAGCTTCAAATATGACCTTAAAGTAATAGGATTCATTAGCTATGTTTAGGATTAAACTTACCCTAATAGGGCAATTTTTCTTCCGAGGGTATTTGGTAAGCGACTAGTGGTCAGTCAAACTGAAATCAATTATTATAAATTATACAGTTAAAGTTGATTATGTATCCCCTGCTAATTTGTATAAATAAGGGTCTCTGACAATGGGAGTAATTTATTAATAACTATCTCCACCCCGGCCCGGTATCACACTTCACGTTGCGGCTGCCAGGGCGTCTGTAACCCGTGAAGTATTATTTCCCAGGGCTGCTCTGGATGTATGCTAATTAAACCCATAATTAATTGGAACAGTTATAGTTAAAGACACAATGCTGGCGCCCTTTGCCCTGTTATTCATGACAGTCAACTCATTCAAAAGGCAACCTGATCAAAAATTCATACGCTGGCTCGCGCGCCCCGGGAGGAAGGCAGGCGACCCACACGGGTCCCCGACGGAGCGCACCTGCGTGTCCCGGCCTGTCTGGGCTTCCCGCTCGGCTACCGTGTGCCAAAGCCCCGGGAACATGGACCCCTCGCCTGGCAGGACAGAATGTCTGGGCCAGAACTCACACACTGCTGGCCCACACAGTGTTTTCAAAAAATAAAAAATGAAAAATGTTGCTAGAGTTTTGCAAACTGGGGACTCTCACTTCTCTTGGAAATTTCTAACTTTGTTTGAAAAATCAGAACATCCCGGGTGCTTCTCCCCCTTCCCTTACCCACGCCCACCGTCTTCCTTCCCTCTCACACCCGCCTGGCCCCTTTGGGCACATGCGAGATTGAGGGTCCCGGTCTAGACACCGCGTTTCACGGGGAGAGACCGCGGCCCGCAGAAAGACTGGCCGGGGGCCACGGAGCGACCACGTCCAAGCGGCCTGCGTGCGGCTGGTTCCACGGAGCACCCAGGTCAAATCCGGGCCCGAGGGGAGGTGGATCTGCCCATGAGTGGCCGCCGTCCCTGCTACGCACTGGCTGCGGCCTGGCCAGAAGGGACCGTCCACAGCGACCCAAAGCCCGAGGCTCCCGGGGTCCTGAGATGGGGGTGAGGGGCCCAGCTCCGCGGGGTCGCGTGTCCGCGGTTGAAAGCAGCAGGCCAGGCTAAGCCCAGATTCTTTGCGTTGGGCTGGGCAAGGGTGAGGGAAGTTCCTCTGTGGCACATCAAGGGAAAATGGGACCAGAAAGTCCTGACACCCCACCCAGCACAGCACGAAGGAACATTCGGTTTGGAAACGCCTAGACGATGTCCCGGAGCCACGCAGCTTTCTGCGAACTATTCAGTCTGCCGACACACGTGGCGCGCCCCGCGCTGGGACATCCCAATGTGGAGACCGGGACAATGTGGCTTTCGCCCTCTGGCCCCGCTGCTGGATAAAGCCCTGTGCAGGTCCAGGGAGCCCCGGGGGTGTCTGCGTGCAGTGGTCACCGTGGGGACAAGGTGGGGGCTGTCGAGGCTCTAGCAGTGAGCCAGGCCTTCCTCCGTACTCGGAAAAGCCTAGATCCTTCCTCACTGGGCCAGCCCGAGGCAGGAAGCAGCAGAGGTGCGGAGGGGAGGGAGGGGAGCGGCAGGTCCGAGGCCAGGGAGGCCTCGGGGAGCTGTGAGGTCAAATCTGCAGCCAGGGACAGGCAGGGACAGGCCCTTCCGGCTGCGCACGTGCCCTGAGGCCACCGCCTCTGGCGGGCTTTGGAATCCTTACAGCCCAAGAAGCCCAAGGAAGATCAGCATCCGGGCCACCCCGCCCCGGGTGACTCAGGGAGGGCCCTGCATGCATGGCAGGAAGAGGCCACCCAGGAAAGCCTGCTGGGCTCAGCCCAAGCACCGGCCCTGGCTGTGTCCCCCACTCCGGGCCTCAGGCTGCTCTGCAAACAGTGCCCTGGGGTGAAGGGCCCCGCCTGGGCAGGGAGCCCCACGTCTGGGTTCTGACCCAGTTCTGACTGCAATTCAGCACAGCCCTTCCTCCCTGGACTGCAGGTTCTCCAATTTTAGCAGGAAGGGTTGAGCCGGGCCTGAGAGGCCGACGGGGGAGGCTGGCTTGAGCCATCTTGCAGCACATGGCGGAGGGGTGGGGTGGGGGGGTTTCAGTAAAATCTAAGCTCGTGTCCCCTGCACACCAGGCAGCCCTCCCAGGCGGGGCGACGCACACTCTCTCAGCACACTGAGCCACCTGATGGGCACTGGGACACAGAGACAGCATCAGACGCTCACCTGCCGGGGCGACCTGCGGGGACAGTGCTGGGGTCCAGCAGGCATCTCCAGAGACACGGCAGAAGCAGGTGGGACCCAGGGAACCCTCTCAGGCCAACACCCCCTGTCCTCCCCCATTTTGGAGCCAGTGCCAGCCCCACGGAGCCAGGTGGTCCTGAGTCCACGTCCCACTGGCACTGCCTGGGCCTCAGCTCCCTGGTCGGGGAACTGGAGCAAGGTTTTCATGAGAACGAGAGAACATACATGGGAATCACCCACCCAGGGCTGACGCTCACCACGTGGGGACACAGCCCCAGGAAGCAGACGCCTGGCTGGGCAACAGCTGTGCTGGTCACCTGTCAAGACCGTGTGGCCACAGGGCTCTGTGCTGGCTCCTCCATCCCCAGCACCCACAGAGCCACTGTGCCCACCAGCGCCAAGCAAGTCAAGCCCACCCCCCGTGTCCGGGACTGTCCCACTGTTGCCCTTTGTCTCTGTTCGGGGCATCCCTCTGTCCAGGAGCGCCGGCACCCCAGGCCAGGGAAGGGTGCAGCATTTGCCTGCAGAGGGGTGGGGGGCCCTGCGCTCTCTCCTCTCCACTCCTCCGGGGAGGGCCCTTGCCTGCTGCCCTGGTCCTGCCCAGCCCGTGCGGCGGGAGACACCATCGCACGAGTCTGGTTACCAAGTAACTCGGTGGGGATCATCTAGCTCCTTTGGCCTCAGTTTCTCCACCCGTAAAATAAAACTCTCCATTCTGCCCACTGAGAGGGTGAGACTGAGTGGAAAAATGTTTTCTAGGCGGCTCCAGGGAGAGTTGAGCACAGAGTAGAGGACAGAGGGCCATCCTGGCAGAGTCTGCTTTACACCAAACAGGACAGAACAGTCTTCCTCTTCCTTCCCCGCCTCACACACAGCTGACGACCCCTCGGCTGCCTCAGTCTCCCCAGCGTGATCCTGATGGTGTGTGCTGTATGCCACCCCCCTGGGGACCCCCAGCACTCAGAATGGTCCTCTGGGTCTGGGATAGCTTCTGTTTTGATTGCAGCCATTGGCAGCGCCCCAGAGCCCCGCCGCCCCGCCCACCCTTTGATGTGGCGAGGTCTTGGTGGCCTTACCCTCCGGTGCCAGCTGCAATTCACTCCCTCCCTGGGGTCATAAAAGCCTCTGATCTCCAGGGGCCCAGCCGCAGCCCCTGCAGACAGACGAGGTCTTTTTCTTCCCAGGATGACCAGGAAATGGGCTTGTCTCTCCTTTCAAAACTGGTGAAAATCCACTTGGGCTTTTATTATGCTAAATGACCTCCAAAATGACCACTGCACACTCCCAAACATCCCAACAGGATTTGATTTACAGCTCACAAACTTTCTCACAGCCTTTATCTCCCTCTGATAAATGGCCCCTGCCTGGCCACTCTCCCTGCACGTCCTGCCATTCAGTCAACTGCTGGTTTTAATTTGGATAATACTGACAAGAGAAAAACAAAAACATAAAAATCATCTGCCATCACTGTCACCTCTAGAGTCAGTGAATTTCCCGCTGACAAACTTTTTAGTACATGCACAAATCTTTTCATAAAAAAAATAGATCTATTATGATATGTAAATTTTTATAACCCACTTTTTTTCATCTAATATATTATGAACCTTTGCTCATGTCCTTAAAAAAAAAATGATGTTCTAGAAGAATGGTCAATAGCTGCACAGTACTCCAGAGTCCAGCTATACCATAATTTATCAAGGCCCTGCACATGTAAGTTTTTCAAGTTTGGCCCCACTACAAACAATGCTTCCTGGAGTCTTGCAGCTAATCTTGGGCACATCTGTGATCATTATTTCCTTAGAAAAAATTTCCTAGCAATAGAATTGCTGGGAACAAGGTATGCAAAATATTAAGCCTTTTGAAAAATCAGCACACATGTATTGAGCACCCATGTGACTCACAATTTGTGTGCAATTATTCGGGGGCGAGGGGCTGAAACTGAATCAAAGCAAGAGAAGTCCGTGGTCTGAGGAGGGGTCTGTGCACGCACCAGCCCCAGACACCATCAGAAGTGCCATTTGGGGAAGGGGCTTATAAAGCACTTTCTTTGACGTGGGGCCTGAGGAGACGCACGGCCGGCCTCACCCAGGTAATAGCAGCAGCAGCAACCTGCAGGAGCCCCCGTGATGTGCCAGGCGCTGGTCCAAGCTGGGTCCATTATCACTTAATCCACCCGCGAAACGAACGGAGGTGGGCACTGCGGCTTTGTAAGAGATGCTCGCTCTCACTCACACAAAAAGCAGTTTGTGCAAGTCTGAATCCAGACACAACCTCTTTTCTGGATTTCCTGAAAGGAAAATGTCTTCACGATGGCAGGGGCTGGGGCAGTGGTTCTCGCGCTTCAGTGTGTGTAAAATTCACTCGATGGGGAAAGTGGGAAGGGTTCAAAATGCAGATTCCAGGGCCCTGCGCTGAGAGTCTGACGCTGTGGGTTTCGCAGGGGAACTCGGAGCCTGCATTCCTACAGCTCCGGGACGACTCAGATCCAGGCGGTGCGAAGGCCGGTCTTTGGGAAACATTGATGAGAGTGGGGTTGGTTTCCTACCGGGACCTCGACAAAGCAAGCTGTCATGGAGTCCGCACAGTAGATGTGACGCTTGCACTGAGACATGCTCGCCAGCGAAGGGCTGTGGCATCAGGACCCTGTTATTGACCTACTCTCCTCCCACAAAGCCACCGGTTTGTACTAATCCATCCCAGCCCTCACAGCCGACCTTACGGCACGTGCCCAGTAGATGGCGCCAGCTCATTCTAAATGCCGTTTGTAGACGGAGCCTGAGCGCTCCGGACGACGGAGACAGACACAGGAAGGGGCAGGGCAGAGCCAGTGGTGAGCAGGGACAGTCATAAACCGAAACGGCCCGCCCTGACCAGCAGTCCTGAAATGACATGATGCAAGCTTCAACCCTCCGGGATGTAATGTGTAATCTGGTGTGTAGCCCTGCCTGCCGCAATCGCTTTCAAAAGTCACCTGCTGCTTCCCCAACCTGGAGCCCGGCAGCCGCCGGCGCACGGGGAGCGGAGACCTGGGAACGGCCATAACCTGCAAGCACCACCAGATGGCGCTGCCGCACGCAGGACCGGATGCCTCGGGGCACCTACAGCCTGCAAAGTAGTCCGAAGACTGCAGAGTATGGCCTGAACCTTAGATTGTGGAGGGAAGGAGAGGGTGGGAAGAGACATGTCGATTAGACTTGCAGCCTGCCTCTCAGGTGCATGGTCACAGTGCCGCCACCACTGCCGCTGCTGCTAGCGGTGAGGGTCGCTCGGGTTGCTGTGTGCCAGGCTCCGTGATAAGCACGGTACACACGTGGTTTCGTTCAGAGCTCAGAACAGCCTTAAGAGGGAAGTTCTACGATGTCTCCACTTCTGAGAGGAAATATTATCTGGGAAATCAGAGACTGAGACCTCTTGTGCTTTCTCAAAAGAAATGGGAACAGTGATCTCATTCTGGCCGCAGGGACAATAGTGAATGGAGTGGCTTCTGCGCGTGAAAGACTGCGACTTCCTTCTTTCATTAAGTATCTGAGCACCTACTCTGCGCCAGGCGCGGGTCAAGGAGCCAAGCACAGAGAGGGCCGTCCGCTCTGCTCCTCGTGCAGAGAGACCACGTGGGCGGGGGTCCGTGCTGGGGAGAACCTGAACGCAGTGAAACCCCTGCACGTGTGTCTGAGACGATGTCGGCGGCAGACCAGAGCTGGCACCGTGGCCTGCAAGAGCCAATTGCTAAATTTTCAGGAATTTCATGAGCCCATTCTTAAATATATCCATTTTGAACGTTAAATTATATAAACTTACCATGAAATGTTATATTTAAAACAAAGGTAATACTCAAAATTCATCACTTCCTAATTATTTTACAGTTATCTGCACCAGGGATAAGCAAATTGTTTCTGTAAAGGGCCAGAGAATATATATTTTAGACTGTGCAAGCTGCGTGATTTCTGTTGCAACTGTCTGACTCTGCCATCGTAGCACAAAAGCAGCCGTTGACACGATACAGGTAGGGCATATCTGATCCAAAAATCCAAAATCCAAATTGCTCCAAAAGCTGAAACTTTTTGAGCAATGATATGACACTGAAACCCAAAACACTTCTGGTCCTGAGCAGTTCGGATAAGGGATATTTAACTTATACTTAAATACATAGTCATGACTGTGTTCCAATAAAATGTTATTTACAAAAACAGGTGGTGGGCGGTTTGGTCCCCAAGCTGCAATTTGCCAGCCCTTGGTCTGTGCTTAGGTATTTATGTCTACCGTATCTGTATGGTGGAAACGCTATATACTGCGTGTTAATCCTACTGTGCAGCTCTTTGCAGCTCCACCTTCTGCAATGTCACCTTGGTGGCTTGCAGTAATGGGGACATTTACATTATAAAATCGGCAGAAGCTACAAATCAGGGCTTCCCCCTGGATCCCCAGAGAGCTGGTTGTTAAACATTTGCCAGCACACCACTGGCTAATGTGGTCTGCAAAGGCCTCTTGTGGGAGGTGACCTCTCAACAGAAACCTGAGACTGCACTTCGTCCTTCCGTCCTGCAGCAGCTCGTCCCCCCACAATGGGCAAGCTGTGGGGCACAGTTCGGAAATACATATAACAAAACAGCCTAAAGTTTGCAGAGATGGCCAGAGAGAGTAAAACCCACATTTGTTTAACATACACATATCCCAAGATCACGCCCCACACATGAGCAGCCCACGGAGCAGCTCTTCCTGTCCGAAGCCAACTAGAAGGCATAGCTAAGCACCATGGTCACGGCCCAAGGCCTGACCGCACTTGTTCCACAGGCTGCTGAGACCTGCCTGCCGCCACCCAGAACCCGCAGGATTAGGCCTCAGTGGTCACTTCCAATGTCTCACAAAGCTGAGCAGGGATGGGAGGGGGGACTCAGGAAGGCACCCCTGGCAAAGTCAACTTCCTCGCCAACCCGCCAAACCCTAGAGTACCTTCAAACTACTCACTTCGGAAAAGGCAATATTTAAAACAGATTTGGGTGTTATTTGTAAGGTGATAATTTGATACATGAAATTAAAGAGCTTTCATAAACTCCCAGAAAAGCGGTAAGGTCAGAAGAGTGGATGCAACTTGCAAATGTCAGCTGTGCTTCTGTGATAAGGGTCACTCAGTGAATTATCCTATTCTTATGGCACCCTGTTCAGTCTTCGCCCACCTAATTGCTCTAATTATTCAGAAACTAAGCCCCGCCCAGTGAAATTCAGCACTGCAAAAGTCTGCCAAAGTTGGCAGCCCCACAGACCTGACTGCCCACAACTCTGTGCAAGGAGGGACTTCGAGGCTGCTCAGAACACGGTCCCTTTCTGAGAACCCTCTTCTGCTCTTCCCCAGTCAACCGGACGGTTTTTCCTTTTTTCTTGTGACATCTGAAGTTCGTGACATCTGAAGTTTATACACATTTTGAAACATTTTCTAAAGTTTATACACATTTGAAGCATCTTCATCACGTCCCCTTTGAAAACATCGTCAAGTCCTCTTCACAAATAGTGAAATTTTCATCCTGCTTCCAAGTCCCTGCTCCGGCCTCCAGAACACACTCAGCGTCTATTTCCAAAGCTCACTCTTAAGGAGCTGGGCCAGCAGCTTTACAATAAATCTTCTACTTCCCCTTTGGAGACTGTCCATATCCACAATCCTCCTTTACTCGACCAGAAAGTTCCACCAGGGAATAACAAGTTGAGTCTGTCTCCGTCAGAGAACTCCACTCTTCCTGACAAGAGGTTCCCAGTCCTGGCTGCACATTGGACTGATACATTAATAAAAAAGCTTTGACAAATACCAGTTGTCTGGCCCCATCTTGAGAGATTCCAGTAGGTCTGGGGTGGGCAGGCACAGGCGTTAGCATCTCAGTCTCTCCGTGTGAACTGAATGTGCAGCCAGAATTGAGAGCCACTGCTGGGGCAGTGCACCCACTTTCTCCAGGTGACAGTGAGGGACAAGGCACCTCGGCAAGCCAGGCCCCAGGGAAAGAGGCCTAGGGCAGGGCCACGGGTTCTTCTTTCAGCCAGGTCAGCTCTCTTCTGACAAGGATTCATTTTCACTTAACTGTCCAGGTCCAAAGATGGGCTAAAGTATATGACATCTGTCCAGAAAGTATCCAGCCATTGTTAATATAACAAGAACGGTTTGTGTGACATAGACGTAGCCTGGCAGCCAAGGACAATGGGCTGTAGTGCGCATGTGCGAACATTGACAACTTCACCGTACCAGACACCACCGAGCGAGCACCTGTGCTGTGTGGCCGTCGCATTCAAATTGACCGAGCGAGTAGAGCAATGAATCTGCATCACATTTTGCATTAAGCTTGAACACTCCTCTGCGGACACTATCCGGATGATTCAGAAGGCTTTGCGGGACGATGCAATGGGAGCAGCATAGATGAAAGTGTGGCACAGACGCTTCAAAGATGGTCGAGGATCTGTGGAAAGTGATCCAGGTTCCGGAAGGCCTGCAACACGCAGAACACCCGAGAATGCTGAACGTGTGCGGGTTAAGAGACGCAGGGAGAACTGTGAGGTCCCAAGATGGCTACTGTGAGGGGAACTGAGGTGTCACTGTGCTATGTACAGTGTTTATTGTATCTTGTATCTTCCTCAATAAATGTTTCTATTTTTCATGTTACATGGCTGGATACTTTCCAGACAAACTTCGTATGTAATATCACTGTCACATTAATATACCCAAAAAGAGTCAGAAAGAATGGAACTATGAAAAAGTATGGCAACCCTTGAATCTGAAAAGGAAAATCAGAGTGATGTTAAAATGGCATTATTTTGTCAGTGTGTTCATTCAGCTATAGGCTGTTGAAACATAAACGTTTGTTTGTTTGTTTGTTTGTTTAAGAAAAAGGGACTCACTTGGTCACCCAGGCTGGAGTGCAGTGGCACAATCATAGCTTACTGTGGCCTCAAACTGTGATCCTCCTCCCTCAGCCTCCCGAGTAGCTGGGACTACAGGCGCATGCCACCATGCCTGGCTCATTTTTTTTTTTTTAATTTGGAGATGGGGGTCTTGCTATGTTGCCCAGGCTAGTCTTGCACTCCTGTCCTCAAGTGATTCTCCCACCTCGACCCCCACAAAGTGCTAGGATTACAAGTGTGGGTCATCATGCCCAGCCAGAAATGCTCTTGAATGTACTATTAACACCTATATTACCAACTCAGACCATTCTAGCTTCCCTACTTCATACACTAAGTGACTTACACCCCAAATAATTTCTGAAGATTTGTTTTTCCTGTTAGTTACCTAAAGGAAGATCAAAGTAAACATTTCTGTTCATGTAACATCACATGATCATTCCTCTGTTTGTTACAAAAAAGTAAAGCATGTAATTGCCTCCTTGGCAGCCGAGGTAGAACGGAACACCCTACTCTTTAGTAAACAGCTTTGTGCCCGTGTTTGTAGGTGACAAAATGTAGCATGGGAGGAACGACTTCTGATGGGAGCGGCTTCTCGACTGTTGGAACTGAGCTTTAATCAGGATCACAGGTTGGAAGTGCTGAGCTGGATCAAGAAAGCACACGGAATCACGATGCCACCGGCACGTCTAACAGAGCAGGATGAGTGTGTGAGATTTTTCTAAGACGATCGTAACAACGGCAGAGGCTTGATGATGACAGGGTGCCCAGACACAGCGTTTTCTCAAAGGATCCTTCTCTCCTGGCACCGTGGCGAAAACTCAAGGAGCTGCAGAGACCCAATTCCAGCTTTCCCGTAGCTCAAGACTCTTCCCCCAAATAAATCAAGGAAAAGGGAACCATAAAAATGTCATTTTAATGATACAGAAATAGTATATAGCACATATCTTTCCACAGCAGCACTTCATTCATCTCTAAAAAGTTTAACAAAATTAAGGCTAAATCAGAGCAATCTGATAGTAAAGGGATATTTTATGTGGTGGTTATCTTAAAGAATGTTTTCATAAATATAGGATGTTCTTCAGGCAAAAAAATAAAAAATGTTGAACAAGATAGCAGAAATGGGAAATGCAGTACAAAATGTGCTCCTTTATACCAATCTACTAATAACCACGACTTCCCTGAAAAGTTTCAAATGTGACTTGTTAAAAAAAATGAATGTTTATGATATGATGCTAAGACTTTCTGAAGTTAAAATTCCACAGTACTAGGCCATTTTATAAAGTAAAACCAAGGACAGTTGAGTCTCCAAATAATCCCTCTAGAATAAATAAAAAGTGAAAGTGGACAGTACTTAAAGGTACGAGAGAATTCTATCTGAAGTTGTGGTGCCTGAAAGGATAATCCCCTGCAACTGGCCCTTCTCTTTGACTTCTGTTATAAAAGAAATGAAGACTTTAAAGCTGATGAAACAAAAATGTCCCCACTGCCAAGACAAAGGGCCAGGAAATCAAATGGGGTTCTCGTTCTCGAGTAACCTGGCTACAAATACTGATGTTTCCTATGACAAGGAAGGAAGGATATTTTTCTTTCCCACCTCTTCACTACCTTGGCCACCTTTGCTGGTTAACTTTTTACCGCCGCTTTCTGACCCAGGAGAAACCCTTCAGCTGCTAGGAGTCTTTCCCCCTCTCCCATCTCTTCTCCCAGTAAGACACCTGGAAGGAGAACAAACAGGCGCAATGCTAACTCCGGGCAGGAAGCCTCACTCTAAAATCCTAGTCTCTGACAAGAGGGACAGTCCCCAGAGAACCACAGAAACCCTGTCTTCGAATGGCCCCACGCACAGCTGCTCTAAGAATCGTACCTTCCTTCTTCCCCCCCTCCCTCTTTCGCACATGAGCTTCCATTGTACCATCCCCTTCTCCTCTACCACCGTCTCTTGCTTTGGGGAACGCGGGTTTTGGAGAACTGTGGGTGTGCCATCCGCATCACCAGCCCTTGGAGAAGGTGGTCTTATTTTTAATTACAGGCCTTAAACACCTACTTTAACAAGGACATCTTACTTTATGGTAAGAGGACCTGTTACCCAAGAGAAAAGTCTTCCCATAGGTTTAAATTTACATCATAAAGTAGCAGATAGTAAGAAATAATGTAATTTTTTTTCTTTAACTTTTAACTTTTTAACAAAATACAGATTTGTTTTCTTCCATTTCTCCGGCTCTCAGAGCCTCAATTTCCCATAAATAAATACAATGGAAGAAAAATGTCCAGGTAAATAACAACAAATATCCTCCTAAGACCTATCTGTGTTCCAAAGACTGCTAAAACCCCTAAGAAACAACAGGTTGAGGTACATACACTAAAACGTGTTTCTTATACAAATTCATATGTAAACACAGATAAACAATATGATAAACATCCGAGTATCCACAATGATGTAGAATAAGCAATACAATAACATTATACGATCACACAATCACAAAAAGAGAAGGGACCTCTGACATCTTCCAGTTCAGTGGTTTC
Organism: Lemur catta; assembly: GCF_020740605.2. Taxonomy (NCBI): domain Eukaryota; kingdom Metazoa; phylum Chordata; class Mammalia; order Primates; family Lemuridae; genus Lemur; species Lemur catta. The sequence goes on along the minus strand of NC_059147.1, from coordinate 6,868,470 downwards.
CAAGCTTACTGGCCGTGGTCACCAGGTCAGCTTTTTGCTAACAGACTTCCTAGGTTCTCTTCATGAAGAGTCAGACTCAGCAGGCCTGGCCTGGGACCCAGGAATTTGTATATTTTTCTGTAAAACTCAATAGTCCAACCCTCTTGCTATACAGACAAGGAAGCTAAAGCCCAAGCAGTCAAGAGACTAAGGCTACAGAACAAGGGACAGAAAAAGGGCTGGAATCCAGGTCTCTCATCCCCTCGTCCACTCCTTTTTCTGTGACACCACACTGCCTCCCAAAGCCTCCCCCAGACTGTCCCCCTTGCACGTAAGCTGAGCAACCATTAACAGACATTCTACTGTTGAACTGGCGGGCAACCTGTTTGAGCGCAGGGACTGCGTCTCATATTCCCTCTGACAATCCCAGGCACCTAATAAATGTCCACTAAATACTTCTTGGTTGGCAGTTACTCAGCCAAGACCTGATATTGTATTCTCCATTCACATCTTGGTCTTACGATCCAAGTGGATGCAAAACTATCTAACTGGATAATTTTCAAGATCCAACTATGGAGACCAGTTAATTCCTGAATGAAGATGCCATGTATAAACAACCAGGAATTTGGGTGACCATACGAGTTCCATAAGATTAATTACTATGTCTTCCCCTTGTTCTCAAATTATATGAAAAAATAAGTGAAGCTAAGGGAGAGGAAGAACCTGGTCATTTATCTACAGTATTTGGCAAATAAACATTTTAAAAATCCTCAACTATTATATGGAGAAAATCCTTAGCAATTGTAACAGCTATATCAAATTGATTTTTGTTACTGTTTATCTTGGTTTTCTGTGTTTTCCCAGTTTTATAAAATACTCTTTTGTAGATGGTGTCAAACTTCTTAATAAAGCTGACAGTGAGGGACTGGACACAGTTAGCTTCTATATCATAACATGTTGGTTCTCCCTCCCCTGTCCTCTCTCTCTGCCTTTCCCCTCCTGCCCCATAAACACACACACACACACACACACACACACACACACACTCACACACACACATATTTATTTGGAGGTGGAAAAACATGTCTTGTTATATTTTCTATTTGAAGCTATGAATCATGAACCATTTATAAATAAGATGATTCTATTCTATTGTCATATTGATTGTAGATATGATAACAAAAATAGGATAACCAAAACATTTAGAACCCCAAGAGAAAAATATTAAAGAAGATTAAAGGTTAAAAATTACATAAATCAACAGGCACATTTGGCCACCCGTGTCACGCAGTCCAGCCCTGATTATGCCCCACTTGACAAACCAAGCACTGCCGGAACAAGGAACAAGGAGGGACCACCCAGAGGGAAGCAGAACGGACAAGGGGAGAAGCCTTCCCGGCGGCCCCGTGGTGCTCAGGAGCAAGGCAAGGGCCGGGCCTCCCCAGGAACCACCAGAGCCGGCCCCAGGCATCCCTTTATGGAGCACTCTCTCCCCAAGTAATGGGAAAAGGATGTGCAGCTCCCTTGAAGAAAATGTCCTCACATCATTTATGGATGAAGCCCCTCCCACTTAAAAGAGCCCACGCCCCGGGCTCTGCAATGAGGCCTGCATCCGAACGAGGCTTCAACTCCTCCACCACGAGAGCCTGGGCAGGACAGACCTTCCTCAACTTGCATTTTGTTTTAATTTCTACAGGAAAGGAACTGCCTTCTCTCTAATTGTTAAATTCAGTCTTACCTATATAGTCATCCCTCAGTATCTACATGGGATTGGTTCTAGGATCCCTGTGGTTGCCAAAAAAGCAGATGCTCAAGTCCCTTATAGAAATGGTGCAGTATTTGCATATAACCTTCAAACATTCTCCCATATACTTTAAATCACCTGTAGATTACTTATAATACCTAATACAATGTGAATGCTATGTAAATAATTGTTATACTGTACTGTTTAGAGAATGACAAGAAAAAAGTCTGTACATGTTCAATACAGACACAACCATACTTTGTACAAATCTTTTCGACTTGTAGTTGGTTGACTACACGGATGTGGAGCCTGCAGGTGCCAAGGGCTGACTCTATACGGAGTCCTAATCATTTTCCCAGGTAATCTTTTAAAATCACATTGACAAGCTCATTCATCCATTTCTTCACCCAACACATATTTATTACAGGATGCCTGGATTTCTAGATGATCAGAGCTAGGAGAGACTTCACACATCCTCCATCCCAAGGTGACGAAGGCAGGGCCAGCCCAGCCCCGCGTCCCTCAGCCTCACCCCCGAGCCGTGATCCTCTCACCACCCCTACCTAAGCACACAGCTGGACACAGCCATGTGCAAAATGTGTGTAATTTCTCATTTCAAAAATGAAGAAATTATAAGATGTAAGAGGTTTTGTACCTTATTATGATTTATAAAGCTAATAAACATTAGCAAAATGGAATGATAAAACCAAAGGGTAAAAGTGCCTTTAAAAAAATAATTGTGGGTTTGTAAAGATCCTTCCTACTTTTTTCACATTAGTATTTTATAAAGTCATATGCTATATACATATGACAACTTTTCTGTCTTTCTGCATGGGTAGGATGTCATTCCAGAAAGACAACAATACCACAAAACAACACTCAGAGAATATACATTCCACAGCACTGACATTTATAATTTATGGTTCTAGTCCACAACCACCACTGTGGTCTACACATACACGATGGATAGTACTTAAGAAAACATCCATTTTCTACTTACTTAATCAGAAGGAGGATGAAGCTGTTGCTAACATTTCAATAAAATATCTGATTCATAACTTAAGGGAAACCCAACTGAATTTAGTGAGAATACTGGCTGACAGATCAAACTTAAGTTCTGGACAAACTTACTGAAAATAATAGAGGTTTAAATATATATCTCTTTGGGGAAAATTTACTGAGTAATTCTACATGCCAAATTTATTTTCTTATGAACTGTATATTTGTATAGAGGGATATTATTTACTTATCACTCCAATTATTTCATAAATTTACTGTGCCCTATTTCATAAAATAGAGCCTTCAAAATAAAAAGCCTGTTAGCTGACAGTTACTACCATGAATGAAGAGCTTCAATTGCTCAATACCCTAATCCTCCAGGAAAATTACATCAAAAATGGACATTTTATGACAGAATCATTCATTTATCTCAAAACCAGAACAAATAGAAAATAACACTGTTAAGGGAATGTAAGTATTTTTCTGACCACTACTGCAGAAACACAGAAACTCGGCAGATTGCAGACATGCAGGATCAGCACTATATAGGAAAGAATTAACAAATCAAACTCAGTACACCTTTAATAACTGAATTGAAAGAAGACTCAGTAAAACCAATTATTTCTTCCTCAAGGCAACCGTTAGCTACAAAGTAAAAATGATTTCATATCCTTGGTCCATAAAGAAGACACATTTATTTACATTCTCAATGGACTAAAAGAGGTTTTAAACTTGCACAATTAAAATTGTATGCTTAAAAAATATCATATGATTAATGCACTTAACTTAAAGCTTCAGATATTAATAACTTCATTTACACTTCTTAAAAAACCAACACAAACATACTTTCTAGAGTGCAAAATGCTTCTTATTAAATACTTCAGTAACACAAAAGCAATTTTTTTTTAAACACAGGAATCCTTTTCTGAAGGATCATCACCACAAAGACATCCATTGCCGGCAATGGACGCTGAACAGAACTGCCAGCTTGAATGAAATGCAACATGAAAGCTTTGCCTTCCATTTCTTCACCTCTCTCGATGACCCCAGCTACTTGTACAAACTCATCGTCGGGCTCTGGTACATGCACATGTATGCATCACAGAGGAGTCTTCGTGCGCAGCCCTGGATTCTTCTGGAGTCCAAGGAATGCAGATCTTCCAGGGACATCTTCAAGTATTCTCCAACCTCTGGGCATGGGGTGACTTGAGGAATGTTGAAACCATTCTGACCACCTGTGACAAACAGGAAGAGCTCTTTTTAGGGCAGTAAAGTTCTAAGCCCTTTTGCTGCCCTGCCCCACCAAAACAATTTTCACAGTCCAGTAACTCAGACAAGGCTAATTTTCATGATCTGAAAGATTACTTCTGATTGCTGGAAGTTAAAGCCTCCTTTAACTCTTGAGAGTTTTCTCATTTTTTGGTTTCTGAAAGGATTCTGGGGCCATTAGTGAATAAAACTGGCAAAAAGACGCATATTCTGAGTTAAGCCCCACCCCTAGTTTCCAGCCTCCTCTCTGTATTCAGGTAGGGACTAATGTTCTCTACCCATGTGCACATGACGAGAATTCTTCACATTTCCATATCCCCTCCCAGGCACAAGCAGCCCAGAACCCTTTACCATGAGATTATCCAATTCAGAGCAGATCTAGTAAAATGAACACTATTATATTTTCCTAAACTTTAAAAATGTATTTGCACAACTCTAACACAGTTTGTTTTACACATCATCAGACTACGGATGATGGTGCTCTAGGGTGTGGTTTCAGAGACTCTATGAAGGGCCCTTCTGGTTTTGCTCTCCCAGGGGCTTTTCCAAATGTCTGAAATCTCTGTGCTTTTGAGTTACGCTGTTCAATGCAAATGCTATTAATAACTGGGTCGGGGGCACATCGACAGATGGCGCTTGGCTTTGTCCCTCGAGTATCTGAGAGCTAAGAAAAGGCAGAAAATTCTTGGTTTAGAGCTTGGGCCTCTGGTCAAGAGGCAGCTACAGGGTGTGGCTTAGGTTATTCGAGGGCCACACCAGAAGACCTGGGGACTGGTCTTGAGAGAATGGCTAAAGGAAAAATTAGAGGTAAGAAGAATGGAAGGACATGGAAGTCACACTTCACAACCTTGCCTAGGTAGAGGTGTGGCTGTTTTGACAGCATTTCATTCCTGAAACCTACTAGAGACCCTGTTAAATAATGACTAAGCATCCTAGAAAATGGGCTGGCAAGTATAGTATAGTATATTCCCCATTTCAGGAAGAAACATTTTAACGGACTATAGAAATGATCCCTGAAAGTATAGTCTTAGGAAGAAACATTTTAAATGCAGAACACGCTTATTTTTCTAAAGAGGATATTTACTTTTGTTCTTAGCTTTTGTCATTTGGAAGACAACATGGTTTAGTATAAAAAAACGTAAGCACTGAGATCAGAAAGAATAAGTTAAACATAAACTATGTGACCTTAGGCACCTTCAACCTCAGATTTAATAACAGAAAAATAGGAATAATACCCATCTCACAAGGATGTAGGTAGAATGACTTAATGTACTCCCAGAGAGCCTGGCATACATGTGCTCAGTAAATGGCTACTACAGCTCATGCAAAAATGAGAGGAGCTTGAAAGTAAAAGACAACGAAGCTGAAAATAAAATCTCTCAACCCTACAGCAAGAATTTTAGGATTCTTTTTTTAACGAAGAACACATACATGTCAAAATATCACAACAATATTATTCCTTAGTTTAGGTAGCAGGGTTGCTAATGCATTCAAGATTTAAAACTGTGTCACCCAGGTAACCCTGAAAAGATTGTCTCACAAAATATCTTAGTATTCAGAATAGGCGATCCCACTATGAACTATCCCACTACAAACCAAAATGCTGCCACATGTAAAAGAAAGTTTTTCTAAATACCATCCCGATCCGCCATGCTATCAAAGAAGAGCCAGGCAGAGTCGTCCTTCCCATACTTCACAAAAGCAACATAGTGGCTTGTTTCTATGCAGAGAACAGCAAATAACTCCATCTTCTGGCAAGGGATGCAGCCGTGTCTCCAGTCCCAGTCAGGTAAATCTTTGGGAAGTGACACTGGGTTGTATTTATGATTCAACCTCTTAGGATGAAGGTGGACCTAAAATGGAGCACGAAGAGAATGTCATTAATGAGCTACAATGTTTCGAGTGAATGGACTCTACTTACTCTTATTGAATACACTCCTCATAAAGATCGATCAAGTACGTCACAGAAAGCTATCAGGTAAAGGGTCAGAAGAGGCATAAATAATACTATTTTATTATGAATTTTTTAAAGTTAATTATGATTTTCAAAGACTTTTCAAAACCTGCAAAACCTGTTTTTAACTCTCAGTAAGTTATTGTGCAACAAGAGATCATCCATTAAGTGAAGGAAACTTACTTGAGTGTTGCAGGTTTTGCAGAACTGCTTGATCTTCCCAGCTGAGATGTCCGGATCATCGTAGCACTCTCTGCACTCATACATTGCGAGCCCCCCACATATCCGGCACTGCCTGGGAGCTGAAACGGAGGGAGTGGGTGGGAGTTACCGGGCCTTTTAAAAATGCATTTGTTTATTGAGAAGAATAAAAATAAAAGTTATCCTTTAAAAAGAATAATGTTCATGGCTTCAAAAAAAGTCTGTCCCTCTCCATCCTCTTATGGGATTTTCTTGGATTCAAAATATCTTCAAAGACATTTTCTCTGACCAAGGAACAGTTTTTTTAAAATAGCATATTGTAGGGTGTTTTCCCCTCATCATAAAATGTCCATTGATAAAAATTCAAACATACAAGAAAGTATAAATAAGAAAATTAAAAGCACGTGTAATTTCAGTTAGCAAGAGATAACTGTGTCAATATTATTGTAAACTTTCTCTAATAATTTTATGTCTGAATATTTATGTAACTGTGTGTATGTGTATTTATATAACACACATATATTGAGCCCCTCTTGTAAACGTACCAATGTACTTTTCACTTAATATTACATCATGACTGTTTTCATATACACTGGTCTTCAAAACTATGAATTTGAATGGCAATAGTGTCATTATACAGATACTCAATTCATTTGACTACTCCCCTCTTGTTAACATCTAGGTTGTTTCTAATTTCTTAATCATATGACAATAAGCATATTTGCATATAAAATATTTATTTTCATTCCAATTATTTTCTTAGAATAAACTCCTAGAACTAAAATTACTGGCTTGATATTTCCAGGCTCTTCAGATACTGAATTGCCTTTTAGAAGCTTTGTCTCCAGCTAGACTCTTACTCACAACTAATGAGAAGGACCTGACAGACTATTTCTTAAAAAGCAACAAAACAAACTGAAAAATCTTATACTTACTGTCTTCAAGTAAATCTGTTATATTTAATTCCAGAGAAGGAAAAATTTTTTTAAACAGTTTAAAGTCTTTTCCAAATCGAGGCATCTGAATAATCAGACATGATGGTGCCTATAAAAAAGATATATATTTTTAGAATCAAAGTGCTGAAAAAAATTTCCCTATAAAACCAAAATAGTCATGGCTGTCAAATCAAGCAGTGATTCTGGCCATGAACTGATAGCCTGTGAAGCAGGGCCACACAGTGGACACACAGCACTCACGGGCCACAAGTCAAGGAGTCCGTGATCACGTGGACACACCAATACCTAGCGGTCAGGAAGTTCAACAATCTTGGGTCTCAAATAATATAATGACTACTGACAGTGGCATTTTACTTTGGGTTTATATTTAATAAAGGTTTTGGAGAAATTGTTTTTGCAAATGTGATATAGAAACTGTCACAGAAAGACACAATTCTTTGTATATCAACAAAGAAATAACTGTGGCTGTGAAGGTTTTACCAAAACATTCCTTCAGAAATGACTATAATAAAAATAAAACATAAGCATGTACTACTAAAATAATGAGGACACTCAGTAGAGAGGAAAAGAAAAATAATTTATATTACTTGTTCATTAATAAGCCAATATAAATGAATTTATTGACATTTTGTTTTTTAATGATGGGGGAGAAGTAAACACTGTCTTTTGATATATTCAGATAATATGCTTGGGTAAAATGATAATTTTTTAAAAAAACATAAATCTTCCTTTTGCTTTAAATGACTTATAAGTTTTCAAGTTACAGATTAGCCTGGTGTTTTCTTTGGCACCAAAAATCCAAAAAGTTCAATCTTAATCATAAGGCATTTTCTATATGGACAAGTTGAAACATTGTACATTTTTTTAAATTTGTGTTTTCGTAACAGTTTGTGTTTCAAACTGTTCTCAGCTGGTTAAAATCAATAGATATTGACTCTACCAGTAGTCTTAAGAATCCTAAGGACTTTCACATAAAATACAGTGAGTGTTACTAACCTCTGCAAATTTCAGGTTACTATTGATAAAAGACCATTCTAACAACTGCTGAATGGTAGGAACTCCAACTTTCTCATTTTTTTCCATAAAAATTTGATAGAAGTAACAATCTTGTACTTTTTGACCTGCTGATCTAAAAGCATGCAGAAAAAAATATAATTGATTTATTAAATGCTTAAATCAAAATGTGAAGTTGTTCCAGTGGTATTTGAGAACAGAAAAACCATACAATCAATGATGCAGTTTGGGATAGTAAGAATGACAGGGAGAAAAGAAAGCTATTTAGATAAAATAATCAAATGTACCTTGCACAAGACCTTATAAATGATTTCTTGTTTTGGTTTTTATATTGAAAAGTTCTCTTAGTTATAAGGAGAAAAATAATGGAATAATAACCCCAATCAAGAAGCAGTGTGAGAACAATAATAACCAGAAGCTAAAATCACTTAGTTCAAATTCTTCATCCAAATCTAGAAAGGAACGAACTGCATTTAATGCTCAAAACAGGAAAACAAAATCTTACACAAATGTATTCCTGAATGTGACAGACCCTTAGAAGACCTTCTAGACCAAACTTTCGTTTCTAAAATGAAGACCATGAGATCCAGGGAAGCAGAATGACTTCCCAGCATGTCAAAGGAAGAACTAGGTAAAGAACCCAGGTATAACCAACTGGGTTATAATAGCAAGCTAACAACCGCTTACTACGCTTTCTGCTAAAGTATGTTGTCCTTTAAATGGTCACTCATTTATTCAACAAATATCAAGTAAATGCCTACTACAGGGTATCCCAAAAGTCTCCATACAAAGGAAAAAATTTGTAATGAATATTTTGTAAGTAAAGGTACCTTTAGCTACAATTTCCCATTTTCCCTATGTATGGTGACTTTCGGGAAACCCTATATATGCCAATCACAGTGTTGACCTTATATTAAACATTTTTCCTTCTAAGTATTTTACTACAGAATGCTGTTAATCTTTAAGACTAACTATACCAAAAGGATTAATAATCTTTAAGATCTACCATTTACCTTTCTAGTAGAATTTCTGGATATAAAGTCAGACTGTTTGTATCTAGACTTATATCTAGATTTCAAGATTTGGGGGGAAAATATTAACATAGTTTTCATAAGAAAACCTCAGCTATTCAGAGACCAGTCTGCAGAAAGCCTCAGCTTCCCAAAGCAACTTGTGTATCAAAATGAACAAAACTTATTTAGTAACAAAACAGGAGATTCTTGAGAACCTACAACAAATAAAAACAGATGATAACCAAAAAACATGAAGGTTATGCTATACCAATATTTTAATTGGTTGTTGATGACTACAAAAGGCCAGAATTTTTCTGTGAAACCCCAAAAGCATAGAAAATTAATAGGGAGCAGAAAAAAATAAGACAGAAAACTAAGAAACGAGAAAGCAGTAGTCAATAGTTACAACAAGTAGAAACAATAATGGCAGCGGGAGAGAAGGAATGGTGGCTGAAGGGAGCACGGAGTTGCAGACACTGAGAGAAGCGATCCAGAAACAAGGATGGAGAGGATGACAGCTTTGTGACACTGGGGCAGGAGAACAGGGGAGGAGGAACAACAATCACTCAAACCTCATTTCTAAAGTTTTAGAAGGGTGAAACCTACAGAATCACAACAAAGTTGGTGCTATTGAACAAAACTGTGCAATTCAGATTGTAGTTTTCCACTAAGGAAAACCTAAGGGCAGAAGGGTACAAATGTGTTACCTTTAAAATAAAATGCACAATTACAGAAAAGATAAAAGCACTTGGAATTGTATCATTTGGGTCTATCTACCTCTGTGACACAGACCATAGTGGATAGCCACTAAAATTTTTCAGATTCTGGGTTGCCCAGCAATACGGAATATAATACAGATATGATATGTCCATAGAATAAGAATATCCAGACCACATCCTTCAATGAGAGTTACTCAGTAATACAATCAGAAAATTTCCCTACATCTTTGCTTCTTGATTGCTGGTGTTATCCCATTATTTTTCTTGGAATATTTTGCCACCAATCACTACACTTTCTTGTTAGTGGCTATGACTTTAGTTTCGCCTTGTCTTTAACACTGCACACGCAATTCATTACTGTTATTATTACCGTTATTGTCACTGTCTTTTAGATGTGAAGGCCTAATTTACCCAAATTTACCAATTTCTTCATTCTTCCTTATTTCTTGCATTCCACTCTCTTATTCTAAATTCAATTTTGTTTTACTAAAGTATATCCTGGATAAGTCTCTGAATGGTTATTTAGTCCTAGTTCTTCCTGTTCAGGAATTCTGAATATCATTACTCTTAGAATTTAAGTCTGTTAAAAATTCTGAATATTCTTCAGCTAATATTCCTTGAAACATTGCTTTTTCCCTATTCTCTCTAGTATCTCTTTCTGTAACTCCAGTCAGAAACTATCTTCCATGTCTCCCATGCACTTTTTCTTGTTTTCTAACTCTTCGTACCTTTGGGCTACATTCCGGGTACTTTCTTCAACTCTATCTTCTGAAAGAGCGATTCTCTCTTCAGCTGTGTATATTGCATCCAGTGAGGTACCCCACCCCACCCATCATGATATATTTTCTATTTCTGGAAATTCCACTTTCATTTATTTGATTTTCTTTGTTACCAAATCTGTTTTTATTTTCCACTGGTATCTAGTTCTTCTTTTGTCTCTTCAGTCATTTAAGAATATCTTTTAGGTATCTTTTAGGCTCTTTTAGCCTATTTTATTAGTGCAGATTTTTAAGGTACTCATCCTCCTATTTGTTGCCTTAGCTGACTCTCCCTCAGTCAGAAAGAAAGGCTAGAGGAGGGGAAGAATGACATTTGGATAAAAAGAGCTAACTTAAAATTATTTTTTAAACAGTGATTCTCAATATGAAGAGGTTGCTTGGGGGCGGGTGGGACAGTGTACATTCAAGGGGTGTAAGAACTTCCCAGGGCCCTTTCAAATCCACAAGGCCTTAAGACTCTGAGATGTATTCCTGGATGTGCCTGGCCCCTCTGTACCTGCTCTGAGGATCACTGCAGTATTCAACCTATGTATTACTGGGAGTGTATTACATCCCTTAGGTGTGTGAACTAGAAAAAAACGATGAAAATAAATGTTTTAAGCATCTGTAATTACTCTCTTTAAAATGAAAAACAAAATTGCCTTTTTCCTCCCAAAGTACCTGCTAGGTTTCCTATATCATATATTAAATATATCTTTCCTTCCCTTTTGTGTTTGGAAGCTGACCTTTCAGTGTAGACACTGAAATACTACATATCATTAATTCTATTTCTGAGCTATTTACTTTTATTAATCCATATTTCTAATTTTATACCAGTATCACACACTACTTTAATGTCTATTGCTTTGCCTTTATAGCTTATAATAGAACTCTTTTTTTAAACAATTCTTCAATATTTTTACCCACTTCATTTTGTAGAGAACTCTCAAATCACTTTCCTAAGTTCTAAAAATAAAGTTAAGATCTTATTTATGTGCAAATTAATCATAAAAAATTAACATATTTATTTAATCTTCCTTCCTAGAACACAATCTTTCTCACTAATTAATCAAATCCCCCTTTAGCTCTGCATAAGTCTTTTTAAAAATCTATCTCAATAAAATTGATTTCTTGGTATTTTATACTTTCATGAAGTATAACATCATTCTTTTTCATATTTGCTTGAAGGTATACAGAAATCCTATTGATTTTTCCATGGTTATTTTACACAGCTAAATTACAAATTCTTTTGTTAGTTATAGTATTCTCTAGATAATTCTCTAGTATTTTCTAGGTACACATATGGTTATTACCATCTTTGAATAGATAATAAATGTGAGCTCTTGATGTTTAGGTACTGTGTCTCATTTCATTAGTTACAATTTCCCAAACAATATCAAACCACAATTGTGGCAGTAACCACCCTTCCTTCTCTTCACCCATCAACCCAACACTGGCATCAAACGTCACTTAGGACACAGGTGAGTAAGAATACTTGTCTATGGTTAGCTTTTAGGGAAATGTATAGTATATGACCAAGATTTTCAATAGAGAAACCCAGGTTAATATGTAAAAAGGACCACTGTTTAGACTATGAACATTCAAACTATCCTGAAAGTTTAGCCATCTAGAACATTTCACTAAGAACTTTATTGCATTCGATTCAAAGCTTTCATTCAACATGGGGGCGGGGAGGAAAGACCAAGTTACACAGCTAAGAACAAGAAAGCTAATTTAAGGCTAAATTAATTCTCTGATAGGTAGACAAAAACAGTGCTCTCACAGTGTTTGATTAAGTTAGAATGAGATTCTCCTAAAAGGTTCATTAATTTAAGTTACAAAAATATTTATATACAGTTTCATAAGAAAATGATTTGCAATAATACTTATCATTACATTTAAAATTAAAAGTACAAATTTATATTGGATTTGTTCTTCAAGTAAAGTATGGTACTATAGAGAAGACAATGAATAAAATTAATTGCATTATATTCACCTGGCATATTAAGAGCTTTATATAAATACAACATGAAGTAATCACCAAGGAAATCATTTCTACTCAGTGACAGCAGTAGAAGTGAGGACTGTCTACCATTCCAATGCTTCTATAACAATTTAGAAGTTACCTTATTTTTAGCAATGGTTCTACCCTTAAAATATGATGAAATAAGATATTCAAGAATTCTTCAGGATCTAGAAGAAAATATAAAGTCAAATGAGTCACAGACAAAATTTTTAATCATTCTATTTATTTATAAGTCATATTTCTATACTGAATTCAATTTCATTCCTTCAATATTAACTCAGTTAATAGCATAGTTTTCAAGTTTTCCTGATAAAGGAAAAATACAAAGGATATTTTAAAGTATTATGTTTCAAATTTGTTATAACTTTATTGCATTTAAAAGGGTATAATAATTCATAAATAGTAAAGTAATTATTTGGGGGGGTATAAGATAAGTGGAATGAAGTATGCCCTGTTTTTTCCCGCTATTTAAATAATTTTCAAGCCTTGAAACATAGCTGGTTACACTATGCTGCTAACAAGTTCAAAGTCAAGCACTGAATCCATAAGTCAATTAGCTATGAAGAGATTAAAACTGTTAAACTTAATTCTTGTCAGCAGTTTTGTAACTCCCTTTTATAACAAGGAAAACAAAGTAGGAAAATGTAGATGACTCAACACAACCCTTCATCATAGAAAGAGAAACAATTCAGAATATTACTGCTGGATGGAAAGGGAGGAATTTTTTATTTACCGTTAACTGCCATGTGAGTTGTATTTAACTCACACTAGTTTTGAGCCTGGGGACTCATGATGCATATGTAACTCACATGTCCCTTTACCTTGCAAGCTGTGTGAAGTGAACTATTTTTCAAGTTGCATATAACTTATACACAGAAAACAATAAAAAATAACAAATTTTTCATTAAATTAAAAAGGATCATTTTGTTTTCAGAGTTTTTATTCTATTTTAGTAATAAAACATCCTGGCCCCAAGGAAAAATTTTTCTTTCTAGTGTGGCAGTCAATGTGTTAAGCATTTAATATACTAGAACCAGCCACCTTCTGAAAGGGCTTCATTATTCCACATCATCATTCTATCTTAGAAGAGAGGAAGAATTTACAAAAAGAGGAGAAAATAATATATCACATAGAAAGAAATTCATAATTTAAAATAAAACCCAAAACAACACATACATTTCAGCTAATAATTTAGCATATGCATATGATTTACAGTTATTTTTAATGAATATACTATAAATTAAGATAGTCACCTTTTTCTTCAGAGGTAAATCCTGATGCAGCCTCTACTTTTTCAAGTATTTTCCTCAGTTTCATAATTTTTGTGGCACACACATATCCATATCTATGTCAGTAAAAAACATTAATTAATTGATAGTGGCATATATATTAAATTATATAACACATCTTAAGAATCATACATTTCTCATACAACTCCAACACATCACAAATCAATAGGCTTGACAATTGTTTTGAAGAATACAATTACAGGCTGCTTCTCGAAGTTTGAAAAATTAAAGATATAGAACCAGAATTATCCTAGACACTATTATACACCTTATATTTGTCACATATTAATACAAGAAAAATATTTTTTAACAAGTTTGTGATGAGTATACAATTTTGAAAGAGAAAAGTCCTTTTAATACCAAAGGGTGAAATAGCTACTAAGGGAAATGGGAGAGGGCATTAATAAGAAATTGAAAATCTAAAATCTGCAATCAAACATATCAGCATGTATGTCAGCATAGTTATGACATTTTCTCTCATCTTTGTCTCAATACAGGACACATTCATTAAGTTAAATGTTAATGTAAAATTTTAATTCTGAAAATCGCTTCAGAAGAGACCTTTGTGGCCACCATGGGCAAGTCAGAACTAGCTAATCTAATATCCATTTTTTTATACTGACTATTCATCCACTCATTAGCTCCCTGCAACCAACACGTATGGAGCATCTATCACTTAACACAGTAGTCTAACGTGCCAGCCACTGGGAATACAAATGAATACACAGTATTTCTGCCATTGAGGAGCTTGCAATGGAGAAAGCAGAGGTTTCAGTACCAAATAAAACCAGTCAGCTATAATACAGATGTGAATGCCGCAGACAAGGGAATCTGGATCACAACAGGGCATCTGTCAAGTTTCTTACTGTGGACAGGGGACAAAGTGTGATTAATTATGATTCTTACCTGATTGGACAATAGCATTCAAAGAATATTATTAATGAAATTATGGTGTTTTCAAAGGAAGGAAGGAAGTGCCTTAGAATTTTGGATTTGACCTGTCTTGTCCCAGTATTAATTACTTGGGGGTAAAAAATAGAAAGTATGTTTGAAAATTTGCATAAGACAAATTAATTAATGTAAAAATCAAGACTAGAGAATTCATTACAGAATTTAAGGAAAACAAAAGATATAAGCAGGGACATTTATTCTCTTATAATTTACTTTCCTAGTCATGTGATATAGTAGGTTATTTGAAATGTTCATTTATTTCAGTATTCTGTTTTTGGTAAAAAGCTTACATAAAACCATTTTTTATTTTAAATGTTAAATAAGAAAAGTATGTCACAAGATTTAAATTTATCTTAATATGGACTTTAAATTACATAGTTTGCTCTCTATATGCCAGAATGAACAAATTTGTTTTATTATCTATGGTCCTAATTCTTCATAGTTTAAATTTTATAATGTGACATTATCACATATCACTACTGCCACCTATTCAAAGTCTTTACTAGATGTCTCCTGTCATTTGTGCTTGTACCATTACAAATTGCTTCCTGGGGCCAAAATAAGACACATTTATAATTACTAAATTAGGAAATGGAAAAAGAATCACCTTTTTAAGGGAGGTCTAAATATATTCCTTTAACATGTTACTAAACTATATCTCATCTGTTGCTAGTATTAATACAAAAGTATTAAATACTAGCTATTTTATAAACAAAAAATTCCCATTGCTCCTTTTTTTTTTTTTTTTTTTTGAGACTGGATTTTGTTCTGTCACCCAGGTTGGAGTGCAGTGACACAATCATAGCTCACTGTAACCTCAACCTCCTGAGCTCAAAGGATCCTCTGGCCTCAGCCTCCCAAGTAGCTAGAACTACAGGCGTGCACCACTATGTCTGACTAATATTTTTTTTATTTTTTATAGATACAGGGTCTTGCTATATTGGCCAGGATGGTCTCCAACTCCTGACCTCAAGCAATCCTCCCATCTCAGCCTCCCAAAGTGCTGGGATTACAGGCATGAGCCACCATGCTTGGCCCCTTGTTCCTTTCCTTTCAGATAAAATTAAGTTTAAGAAGCCAGACTATACCAATATACAGCATGATTACTGTTAAGGGTAGTGTTGGAATAAACTATTTCAAAAGATAAGAATCCCAAGTACTATATATCAGCTTTTCTAAACCTACTGCAATTACTAAATTATAGTATACTCTACCAAAATGGTTTAAATAATTTCATGGAATATACTATGTTCTATACCTTGGCAAGATTCAAGAAATTAAATAAGCAAAGAAAGTACAAGGACCAAAGGTTAAAATAATTTATTTTTTACCAAGAAAACTAATTTTCGTCCATTTCTTATTACATGAAAGCAGGGAATAAATTAATTACTGTACCAGTAAACAGCAAATAGGACGCCATCCAAAGGCAAAATAACTATGTATCTTCTACTTACATTCTCAGAGGATTAACAATTTCTGTCCTCAGTAGCTCTTGAGTTTCACTGTAATATTCTACATCATTCTTTTCTTTGGGTCTAAGTAACACAGTGTCCAGAACAGAACTAAAAGCAAATAAACTGAAAAACAAAAAGAATATTTTTCCTCATGCTAGAAATATATTTTTCAAGAAACAGATTCTAAAAAGAAGCAGAAGAGGAAAAAAAAAGTCTAAAACAAATAACAATCTACGTTTTTCATTAACACAAGTACCCAAAACCCCTGTGAAGAGTCCCTTGATTCAATCACAGAGACCTAGAGACCCTTTCAGTTAAGGAGAATACTAGTACTGAGAAGGCAAACTATAGACTGACATTATTAAAAATAAAAATGTAGGCCGGGCAGTGGCTCACGCCTATAATCCTAGCACTCTGGGAGGCCGAGGCGGGCAGATTGTTTGAACTCAGGAGTTTGAGACCAGCCTGAGCAAGAGAGACACCCCGTCTCTACTAAATATAGAAAGAAATTATCTGGACAGCTAAAAATATATACAGAAAAAAAAATTAGCCGGGCATGGTGGCGCATGCCTATAGTCCCAGGTACTCGGGAGGCTGAGGCAGGAGGATCGCTCGAGCCCAGGAGTTTGAGGTTGCTGTGAGCTAGGCTGACGCCACGGCACTCTAGTCCGGTCACCAGAGTGAGACTCTGTCTCAAAAAAAATAAAAATAAAATAAAAAATAAAAATGTGCCTACAGCACATTAAGAAAGAAAACTTCTTTGCAAAAGTTGAAAGAGGGCCTACAAATCTGAGCATAATTACAAACAGACAGCAAAGGAGGAAGTTTGGAAACTACTTCACAAGGTGAACACTATCCAGTATCATACTTCTCTCTCCCCATGCCTATTTGCAAAGATCTAAATTTCTTTAAATGTTAAAATCACTTGTGAGTGACTAACAGCAGTAACTTACTGGTATCAAAGAAAAAGAAAATTTGGCTGTTAATACAGATTTTTATCAGGAACTCTAGAGAATATTCTATAAATGCTGCAAGGCTTGTTTTTGTTAATACATCTGAGAAACTGAAAGTTTTTTTTTGTTTTTTTTGTTTTTTTGAGACAGAGCCTCACTCTGTTCCCTGGCTGGAGTGCCATGGCGTCAGCCTAGCTCACAGCAACCTCAAACTCCTGGGCTCAAGCAATCCTACTGTCTCAGCCTCCCAAGTAGCTGGGACTACAGGCATGCGCCACCATGCCCGGCTAATTTTTTCTATATGTTTTTAGTTGTCCATCTAGTTTCTTTCTATTTTTTTTTTTTTTTTTAAGTAGAAACAGGCTCTCTCGCTCTTTCTCAGGCTGGTTTCAAACTCCTGAGCTCAAACGATCCACCCGCCTCAGCATCCCAGAGTGCTAGGGTTACAGGCATGAGCCACCACACCCGGCCTGAAAGTATTTTGCAAACAAAATGGCCTGTCAGTTTTATTCCCCCTACTTTGAAAATTTGAACAACCCATATTAACTTCCTAATTCTTACCACATGGCTGTACTGGCAGTGAACAATACTCAGCCTAAAGATTCTTGCCATGTTAAGTTGTTTCACTTTGGGAAAAACTACCTATACCAGGCAATAGTGATTCTATTGAAAATAATTTTTTAAAATAATGTAGTTTTATGGTTGCCTCTACCTCCAAAACAAATACAGCACACATCATCCAATGGCCTACTGCAAGTCATGTTATTTGATATATATATACAAAGATTTCCCAGATACGTCAATATAACTATTCCACTTGTAACAGTATCACTCATTATTATTACATTACTTTTTATGGTAATGTTTTGGATATAGGAACTTGAGATAACATTCAATAAATTACAAGGAATATATTATGAAAAGCAAATCTGCCTCTTTCCTGACCCCTAATCATCTGGTTTCTCTACTCAGAGGCAGTTGGCAGTTTCTTTCACATACACAGACACAGACACACACACACACACACACACACACACACACACACACACACACATCCCTGCCTGTATGACACTATCTCTACCTGCATTAATTTTCAACTTACCAGAATAAGGTTGAGTCTAAGTAACAAGAATTATAATGACCCTGGATGCCTTTCTTCTTTCCAATCATTATCTCCAAACCTTCTTTTTCCATTTTTGGTGGAGTATTTTCTTCTACTACTTCACTTAAGTAGCCTCCAAATGCTGAAAAGATTTTTAAAAATGTAAATGAAAAGAATTCTTTTAAACTACTGCAATATGTATTCTCCTATATATTTCTTCATTTTAAAATGTTTTGGTATTTTGAGCAAAATTTGTTCCTCAACTTCAAGTTAAAGGTAGGCTTTGGTTAACTGCTATTCAGTTTGGATTGTAAAAATTGCTATTGTTCATTTTCAACTTTGCTTCCTCTGTAATTTAAAAAACACTTTAGAGTATTAAGTAACATGCAAAAAGCATCTGTCAAGTAAAATATTTTGTTTCCCAAATATTTTATTATTTATCCAAAGATGCTTTATTTTCAAGTTTGAAAAGAAAACACAAAATTGGAAAGTACTACTTCAACATAAAGAAAAATGTTTTTCATAAAGATAGTTTCTCTATTTATACTTGCTGAACCCTCAAGATACTTCGCCACTATTATCCACAACTGAAAAGAGACAGCATCAAGAAATTACCACCTACTGCAAGTTATGAGGGGAGCTGTCCTCCACCAATCAATCTAAAATTACTTATGCTAACTCTGAGTTCGTGATAAAATATGCTTGTTTGTGTACTCAAGCCACGGGAAGTCAGTGACAAACAGGCAGCCACATTTCAATTTCTACTTCCTGTACTGCTGAAAATTAAATATCTGTAATCAACAGGAAGAGAAAATAAATCCCACTATTTTTAACTTTTCAAGTCCCAAACACCCTTCCTGACTAATATTGGATACTTTTTTAAAATGTCACCTGTTACAATAACTAACTTTCTTATATACCAAATAACAATTTTTACTGATTTAAAAGCTTGATGAGCCTTGGTAAGATATTTAAACAATGTCACCATCACCTAATAATGCAAAATGGTATAAGATTAGAATTAGACTCATTCCAAATTGGTAAATAAATGAAAAGCATTCAAGTACCTAAAGAGTTACAGCGTTCGATCTGATTTGAAACAGGCTGCAGTGACGCAAACCTAGAGTCAGGCCTGCAGCTCTTCAGTTTAACGAACAGTGCCTTCTTCAGGGCACAGGTGAAATACCGAGTGCCCTTGAAGGTTCCGTCTGTACAGCCGGCACATTCATCTTCCTGAAAAAGAAATGCCTTGATATGCATTATACTGTATTTTGCAAAGATAGTACACAGAACTAAGGTTTCTAAGACCTGTTTCTAGTTTACTCTTTCTCAGAATTCCCTCTTCACGCTTGGACTAAGAACTTCATTAAGAAAAAGGGGTTGGCTAAAAAGTGCTTCAACCCACAGCTATTGATTTAAGAAATTAATTCTCTAATCCAGCAAGAAGTCCTCAATACATTTCCTTTCAGAATACTAAAAAAAAGAATGCTTAAAAAAAAGAATCTATGCTTAAACCTTCCCTGGCTAACTTACTTTTTCACACCATTTCTACAAGCATTAAAACTTGGGAGAAGGAGGAAGCTATTTATTTTAACAACTCTTTCCCCCCTTCGTAGTACTCATTAGTATGCAAAAAAAAAAACAAGAAATATATTTAAATAAAAGCTAAATGTACTCAACTTCTCTTCTCCTGATTATGAAATGTTAAACAATATGCTTTCCTGATCTCCAAAGGGAAAATCTTTCCCTCTTCTGAAGATCTCAAAAGATCTCTGAAAATGGTGATTAAGTTTAAAGCTAATGATATAACTATTAGAACTGACTTGGGGGAAGGAGGCTGAGAAAGAAAAAGAAAAACTGGCAACAGATTTGCTTTCCTTTACTAAATTCTGTTTAAAATAAGGAGCCTAAATGTATTAGTCTAAAAATCAACTTTCATTCTATGAACATAGACCAACGACCATTAGAAACAAGTGGGTCGGAAGCCTCATGCGTAGCAAAGACAAGTCAGGCAACATGGCAGTAGAATTTTTCTCTAGTGATGGTTTTTGTGACAAATAGAAAAGTTTGCCAAAAAACATATAATAGAGGAAAATCTGCAAAAAACCCTTTATGAAAAGAATTGCAATTTTTAAGTCAAATTAAATTACCAATTCCAGTCCAGCTAGTACTTCATTGAGTCCTGGCGGCTGACCAATCCAACGGATCACCCCATAAAAAGGAGGATTATCTTTAACTTCGGCCAGTGAGCCCACTTCTAGGCCATGTGAGTTACCGGAAGACATGGCCAAGGGTGGACTCTCCTGAACAGGCGCATTGTTCAGCTCCCCCATCACAGACTGAGCTGACAGAGAAAGTGGGCTGTGGCCAATGCTGCCATTGGTATTGGGCATCTTTGTCAGACTGAACGGTAAAGAGTGAAATCTGTTCTCACTGGACAATGAGTTCACAGAAGGAGGCTGCAGTGGTGGCGAAGAATGGCCAAAGTCTGAAGATATCTCTGTAAGTGACTTTGCAGGGTCTTCTGCAACTATAAAAAATTGTTCCTAATTAGAGAAATTTATTCAGGAATATTAAATATGCCTTACATCTTTAAAAATTAATACACAGATCTAGCCCAACTCCCCACTCGACCTCTCTACTAGGATTCTCGTAGGTATTGCAAACTCAGTATTTCCAAAACAGCATTCTTACTTCTCCTCCCTACCTCCAAATTTATCTACATCAGTAAATGGCACCCAATTGTTTAAATCAAAAAATCTATTAGCGGTTGGTATGATATAGGTTATATTCTTTAAGTTAAAATTCAGTACAAAAAGATAACAAAAGATGTAAGAAGTGTTTCTAAATAACTAACGGATCAAAGAGGAAATGTAAGTTTTAAAAATAAAGAAAAAAAAAAGAGGACAGAGAGAAAAAGAAAGAAAGAACACTTGTAGAACACAGCTAAATTAATACTTATGAAGGAAATTTATAGACAATAGTTTATTTTAGAAAACAAGAAAAGCCAAATATGAACTGAGCATAAATTTAAGAAGTTTGAAGAACAGAATAACCTCCCCAAAAGTAGAAAAGAATAAACAAAAGAACAGAAAGAGGAAACAAATACAGGATAAAGAAGCGTAAAGCCCAAAGAAACACAAAACAGAACATACTTAAGAGGAAACAAATATACAGTAAAGAGACCCATAGCCAAAAGGTATTTCCTTAAAATGATTAATACAACTGACAGATGAGTGAGGAAAGAATGAACTTCTTACTGGTGTTGAGATAATCAGTTATCCATATGTTTAAAAATATTTAAACTGGAATCCTACTCATACTCTACACAAAAATCAGTTCCAAGTAGCTTAAAAGCAAATGTGGCAGGAAAAACTATTAACTTTTAGAAGACAATATACAAGAATGTTCTTTATGACTTCAGGGTAGAAATTTCTTAAACATAAGTATACAAATTATAAAGGAAAAAAGAAAGATAAATATGACCACATTAAAATTAAAAACTTCTTGTTTATTAAAAAGTATCATAACAAGAGTGAAATCTGAGGCACAATCTAGAAGAAAATATTTTCATCCATATAGCTGACAAAGGATTCAAACTTGGAAAAGGTCTATAATAAGAAAAAGACAAAAAGAAAACTAGAAAACACATAGACAAAAGACTTGAAAAGGCAATTCACACAAGAAACTCAAACCACCAACAAATCAATGAAGGGATTCTCATGCTTGTTAGCAAAAAAATATATAAATGAAAGCCCAAACTAACATGAGATATCATTTCAAAAGTTAAAGGTCTAAGAACATTAACTGTTGGTAAGAATGAGGAGCAACTGATACTCTTATGCAATGCTGATGAGAAAGTGCTATAGACTGCATGTTTGTGCCCTCTACAACTCATATGTTGAAATCTAATCCCCAATGTGAAGGTGAGGTCTGCAGGTGAGGTCTTTGAGGGGTGATTACGTCATAAAGGTGAAACCCTCATGAAGGGAGTCCCAGAGAACTCCCTTGTCCCTTCCACTGTGTGATGACACAGCAAAAAGATGGCCATCTATTAACCAGGAAGGGAGTCCTCACCAGACACTGTAACTGCAGACACCTTAATCTTGGACTTCTCAACTTCCCAGAGGGAAGGAACCTCAACCATGAAAAATAAGTTTCTGTTGTTTACCAGCCACTCAGTCTATAGTATTCTGCTATAGTAGCCCAAACAGACTAAGACAGTGTGGAAACTGGTATAACTACTTTGGGAAACAGTTTGACATTATTTAGTAAAGGAAAGATGTCCATATCCTATGACCTAGTAATATCACTCAGAGTTATATACCCTAGACATGTATAAGACTGTTAATAGCAGAGATGTTAACAACAGCAGGAAAATATAATAAAAACAATTGAAATGGTCAAGTGGATAATTGTGGTATATTCACACCATAGAATACTATACAGCAATGAAAATGAATAAATTACTGTCACATACTGCAACCTAGATGAATCTTAGGAACATAATGTTGAGGGGGGAATTATGCAACAATTGTACAATCTGATTCCTTGTATATAAAGCTTAAAAAATGTAGAACTAAGAATATACTGCTTGGATATGCAAACTTAAGTGATAAAATTGTAATGAAAAGCAAAATAATGATAAAACACTAAAGATGATAGTAGCTCAAAGGAGACAATGAAGATAATGGGACTAGGAAGAGGCACCCAGGGAGTTTCAAAGGTCACGATAATGGTCTTTTTCTTAAAATGAGTAATGACTACATGAGTGTTCATTGTACTTTATACCTATTGTTCTTTACACCTTATCCATTTAAGATTCTTTAGTAATAACATTTAATCTAAAATTTTTTTAATTATTCTTTATTCTTTTCTTTCCCAAACCCTTGACCCCTCAGGCCCAACACCTGAATCCATAAGCAAATTCCATTTATTTTATCTGAAACCCACCCATTTCTCTTAATCCATACCAGCATCTCCTTAATCCAAGCCATCATCACCTTTCCCCTGTAACCAGCCCCTTACCTCTGTCTCCATTCTTGCCCCTCTCCAATTTAATCAGCATACAACTAGTAAAATCTTTTTAAAATCTAAAGATCTTAGGTGATCATATATCATTCCCTATTTCAAAACCTTCTAATGGCTCTCCAGTATTCTTATAATAAGTACCAAATTTCTTACCTAGACCTACGAGGTCCTGGACAATCTTGCTCCCATGTAGCTATCCAAACTCATTTCATATACCTCTTTCCCTTTCCTACTATGCTGCCGCCACTCTGGCCTACTTCCTATTTCTCAAATACACTTTCTTGCTCAGGGCCTTTGCCCTTACTATTTCCTCTGCCTCAGTTGCTCTCTCCACGCTCTTTCCCTGCAAGTTCATTCTCATCATCCAAGTCTCAACCCAAATACCCTTTCCTCAAAGAGTCTTTTCCAAACCACCCTGTGGTAGGCAGCTTCTAATTGCTACCACCCTCTTCACTTCCTTCATTGTGCATGTCACAATCGACAATTACTTGTCTGTCTAAACATCTGTCTGTCATATATACTATAAAACTAGAATATAAGCTTCACAAGAAAAGCACTTTTGGTTAATCTTTTCCATGGCTGAATCCACAGTACTCTTGGTATAGCCACTAACACACACACACACACACACACACACACACACACACACACACAAAATCTTGTAAAATATTCGTTTTTAAAAAAGTGAATAAATGAATCAAACATTGTAAAGTTTTTTAAATGTATAAGTGAAATTAACTACAAAAAGAATGCTCTTTTACCACTAAATTACTTCTATTTTCTAACTTAAGGATGAAGGCCTACTCCACACAGTGTCATTACTTTATATGTTCCATATAGGTCTTTTAGGACCCATATCCCTTCCTGAAATTATTACATAACATTAGACCAGAGTCTAGTAGAATCAAGAAGTTAGGAATATTCTACTACAATACAGAATCTGAGTAAGAATAATAAAGATAAAATTATAGCATAAACTTGAAGAGCTGGTGTTACCTAGATTATTGAAAAAACCTGTAGTTTTACTAGATTCCTTTCCTTAGAAAGAATGAAGGCATGGAGAAGATAAAATCAAAGATCACTCACCCAAGTTTCTTCCCACATGAGAATACTCCAACTCATGTAAAGGCAGATTTTTACTGTTACATTGGTGGGTAAGTAACCCCAACTCATGTAGTAGCAGATTTTGATTGTTACATTGGTGGATGTATTTTAGCCTATAACTGAATCCATATGATAGCTTAAAAGTCATTATAGAGTTCTACAGTACTCTTAAATTTTTATTTTCACTTAGTTTGTATACAATTACTAAATCTATTACATGCCAAGCACCAATGCTAAGCACTAGGAATTCACAGTCCAGCAAAAGATACAGCCAAGTATACAGAACACTTAGGATTACACTTAACCTAACCTAGGAGAAGTGGGAAAAGAAAGGAAAGGCTTTCTGGATAAACTAAAAAGCTGAGATTTAAGAAATGAATAGAAGCAAACCAGACTACGAAGCTGGAGGAACAGGAAGAAGGATTTCCAGGCAGCAGGAGCAACAGGCACAGAAAGAGAAAGCACAGCACACCCCAAGAATGGCCCCAGTCCAGTATGGCTGGAGCGGGGGGTGCAGGGGAAATGACAGAGATGAGTAAGAGGTCATGCCATCAGGAGTCCAACATGCCAAAGTAAGGAATTTGGATTTCTACCTTCAAGGGCTAAGGAAACGTTAATAAGTATTAAGTAAAGGAGAGACTTGAACAGAGAGAGCTTCAGAAAACTCACTTAGATAGGAATATGAAGAAAAACAGTGTGGTGATTAAAAGTGTGAGCGCTGGTTATCAAACAGATCTGGGTTGGAATACTGGCTCCACTATCGCTAGCCATGTGACCTGGTACAAGTGAGTCCACCACTGTAACAAAGGAGTACGTAAAAATATCTACTTCATAAAGTTATGACGATAAGGTAAAATAAGGTATATAAACTGCTTAGCAAGTGTACAGAGTGGTCACTGAGAGGCAGCCACAGTGATGACAATGGTGATTAAGAAGATGATGATGATCGTGGTTATTACTGTTCAGAATAAACTCAAAGGAATAAGACTCAGGCAGGGAAACTAGTCAGAAGCCACCGCATTAATCCAGACAGGAACAAGGATCTGAACTAAGGCCGTGGGTGCAGAAGTGAAGATGCAGGGAAAGAGTCTAGTGATACTAAAGAGGAGGAAATCCAGACAACTTGGTGACAACTGGATGTGACCAATGAGAGAGAGAGAGAGAGAATGTGCAGGATAAAGCCCAAACTTCTATTTTAGGCAGCTGGATTCACACATCCGTTTCCTCCACTCCACACCCTCAGCACACTCCTATCTGTCCTCTGACGAAATTCCTCCACAAAAAACAGAACTCACTAAGGTTATTGGTGACTTCCAGGTGGCTAAATCTGATGGGCACCGTGTGGTCATCTGACCTTCCCCTCAAGAGCATTCAGTACTGCTATCCACTTGGTCCTCGGCTTCTTAACCCCCAGTCTCTTGGTCTTCCCCACATCTCTCTGGTCACTTTCTCTCCGACTCCTTTAACAACTTACCTTCCTCCCACCACAGTCATTAAGTTCCTCGGGTTCAGTCTTAACCCACACCCTCCGTCCCCACTCCAACCTTAGGCAATATTATTCACAGGATTTTAAGCACTACAAAAGTAAAGCCAACCTACACATTTAATTCTCCAGCTCTTACTTCTCTTCTAAGCTCCAGCCCTGTACATCAACTGCCTATTTGACAAATCACCTCTAGGAATTTTTAAAAGCCCATTCAACTCAACATTTTCCAAATCACATCCATCACCTTCCTCCACCACCACCTATCTAAGTAGGCAAGCCAGAAAACCAGAAGTCACCACTGATCTTTCTTCCTTAACTCTCACTTCCAATCTATCTGTAAGTTCTGTCAATGCACTTCCTAAATATCTCTTATATCCATTCACTTCTCTCCATCTCTTCCCTAAGTCTAGTCCCAGCTACTGTAATCTACTTCTGGGCCCTGAAACAGCCTCCAGTGGTGACCTTGCATTCACTCAGTCCCTACTTCAACCCATTATCTTCCCTGCAGTGAGAATGATCTTTCCAAGAGGCAAACTTGGTCGTGCCACCCCTTGCTAAAAATCCATCAGTGGTTTCCATTTCCCTTTTAATACGGCAACTAGGCTCCACACAGGCTGGCCCTGTTTGCTTTTCCATTCTCATTGCATAAAATGTTATGCCTCTCTCTGTTCTAGTCCTTGCCAAACACCAGGTTCCATTCTTCCCTGTATGTATGCTATACCCTCTGCCTAAAAAGCTCTTCTTCCCCTCTCACTTTGTTACCTACCACTCCTCTGGTAACCCTAAGTGTGTGTCACTTCCCAGGGAGACACCCTGAGCCCCTGAATAAAATCCTCTCTAGCATGTTCTCAGAACATTGTGCCCCTTCACTGCACTTGTCACCAAGGCAATGCTACACCCGACTCTGTGACTGTTTGATTAATTTCTAGCTTAACAACTTGACTATAAACTCAAAAAGGGCAAGGACCGTGTCTATTTCTTCTCACCATTGTTATCTTGTTGC
The DNA here is from genome assembly GCF_020740605.2 of Lemur catta. Lineage (NCBI taxonomy): Eukaryota > Metazoa > Chordata > Mammalia > Primates > Lemuridae > Lemur > Lemur catta. The sequence continues at coordinate 6,841,465 of NC_059147.1, read as the reverse complement.
CTAAAAGAATGCCTGGCACATAGTAGGCATTCAGTAAATATCTGTTGAACAGATGAATTAAAAAAGAGAATATACTAGAAGAAAATGATATCCCACAACCAAGCGAAAATAGTTTTTAAAAGGGGATGCTTTAAAAAGAGCAGGAAAGACCCAGACAGAAAAGTCCTTAAATTATTCAATTGATTCTAAAGATCTTCTGCCCCAAACAGATCAGTTAAGGGAAGAGAACGTGCTACTAATACATTTTTAAATGCTTTATTAATCTTAAAGCAGTACAGTTCAAATTGTGTAAAATGTTTTAGTTCACCAATATTCTAAAAAATGATCTACCTATTCTGTTTCCAAAAACAACAAATATTGCTGAAAAAGCCACTTTTCTCTGATGAGTTAAAAGAGAGGATCATTATAAAGAACATGAAAATTATAGATTACCTTCATCAATGTACCATGTATTTTTTGATTTGGATTGTTGTTGTGAGTCAACAGAAGACCCATTTAAGGTATAAAATAATTCAGATCTGTTTCTATTTCCAGGGTCTGAGGTAGATCCTGCAGAATAAGAAAAGTTCCTTTTAAAAATAAAGTCAACATAGTATCAAATTTTTTAGTAAGATAAATTAACATGAATATAGTGTTAACAACCGTTTACACAATCAATGGATAAATACAAACACAATATATTTTATTATTGCCTTCATCTTTAAAAAGCTTCGTAAACATTTTGGCAATGTTAAAAACATTCTTCAACCCAAAAGTCAATATAGGAGGGGAACCAGAATAAGTTAAAAGAAAAGCTTGCTCATTTTTTTAAAAAAACAAACTGCTTTAAGAAATCATTCCATGTACTATAGCTTATTTCTAAATATCAAAATCATCATTCCCCAATTTCATTTGATGAAATCATTGGTTCATAAATTTAACCTATTATTTTAAAACAGTTCATTTCAGAAGAAGGTAATCTTCAAATGCTATATACAAATCAATACACAAATTACGTTCAAAAGGAGTTAAGGTTTAAACATTTTGGAGTTGTTTAGTCACCAAATTCCTTGCTTCATTTCCTCATGTCTTTGAAAAAGTAAAGCGCTGTTCTTTCTTATATATCAGATTTGTTAAATGTAAGAGAGAGTGAGTGCAGCTATGTCACAGGCATTTCAAGACACTACCCCACGTTGCCATTAACCAGAGAACATGTCACAGTGGGGAGCGGTGGGGTCTCCAGAACCCACACAAAAGGTGATTTCCTTTTTTTTTTTTTACATTTAAAGCAGGTAGCTCCATACTTACCTATAATCAAGATCTGCTACCACATAATACACCATGTCTTAGGGAAATCTTTAGGCTATTTCTAGTTAAGTGAGAGTAGCAAGTTGGAGCTATCCTATATAGGTTAACATAAAAAATTTATAGGTTAACATAAAAAATACTATTACCTATATATCCTGCAATTAGTCCTAAGTCTCCCAGGGCCCAATGTCACATAAAATAATTCTTAAAGTACAATCTCCTTTTAAATGAAACCAAATAGTTTTATTCACTAGATAATTGAGGAAAAAACACTCTTCTCCTAACCCACAAGTGAGTTAACAAAAATTCTTACGGCTTATTAAATGAGCTGTTTGGCTAGTAAAACCACCATACCATAAATTTATGAAGTATGTGGAAGCTAATAAAAAAAAAACCTGTGAACTCCGCATATATTATGAGGAAGCTTCTGGAAAAGAGACAAAAATTTTTGCTTAGCAGTTTGCAATTTAATTGGTGCCACATCTAGTTAGAAAAACCACACAATTAATCTCTAGGATATTTTATCCTATCTAGTATTATCCATATATGATTATTTTGTATAGTTGCAATTCTAAACTATATATATGAATGTCATAAGTAGGGAGTTTCAAAAAACAGCTGATTATGGACAAGCAAACACACGGGTCCTCAAGGGAAACTTTTCATCAGGTAAAAAAGACTGGGAACTCTAGGCTTACTTAAGCAACAATATTTATATAAAAGTTTTAGTTTAACTACTAAAAATGTTTGAAAGGAGAAAGTCCACATATATGTTAAGGAATAAGAGCTTATAACCTTTTTTTAATGCTATTGAAAGTCAGATACCATGTAAATAACTAAGGATTGTATCCTATTAATCCATACCTGTAGCCTTTGGTTTATTATGACTGGATGAACCTTTGTCCCCAACACCTCTTGACATAAAAGCAAGTTTGGGAGGCCTCCTTTCCTGTGTCACGCTATCTGAAACAGTAAACATGCTTTTTAAAGATAAAAGTAAAAATTCCTATAGAAAAGAAACAATCAAGAAAACAATGACAATAATGGGAAAAAAAAAAAACACCTTCCAAAAAGAAAGCAGAATTTTTACAGTTTTACAAATTCTTTTTAAAAGCTATCAAAAGTACTGAAAGAGATAATACCATGCAGGTGAAAAATCAATGCTATACTTCAAAATGTAATTTCTACAAAAAAATATACTCCCAAAATACAATTCAGCTAAATGCTTTAACCTCTTAAAAATTTAATTACTTATAGTCAATTTTACTTGAACACTACAAAGGAAACCTTACTCATAACTTTTTTTCACCATTTCCCAAACCAGAATGCCCGAAATACCCCTATATATTATCAAGTGTTCCACACTCAAATATTTCTTGAGATAAGCAAAGATAAACAATGTCTTTACTGTATGAAACTGGAAGCTTTAATATGCTAATGTGTATTCTGAATCTCTCAAGGAGTAATAAACTTGATAACATTTTTGTGCCACTCTACTTAGTATCTCAACTTAATATATTTCACGGAACACAGGTGGAAAAAACTTTGGTTAGGAATATGTATCATGGTTAGGAATGTTTTGGTTAAGAAGATGCATCGGTTTTTAAAAACATATATGTTAAGAATAACACAGATTAGTATACAAACATTTATACAGATAAACAGGAAAAACACAGAACTATACACAGATTAAAAATGCAGAAAGTCAAAGACATAAAACAATATATTTGAAGAAAACACTCAAAATTTCTTTTTGAAATATAGGTGTAATAAATTTGGCAAACTTGTTTTCAAAACAAAGACCACCCAACCTTAAAGCCCAGTAATGTTCATAAGATACTTATAAATACTGATAAAGTAAATGTAGAAGAGTCAGTGCAGAAAGTTTTTCCTTTGAAAACTTCAACAACACATCCGTGGAGCCCAACGTGACACTTAGGAGTCATACCTGATAAAGCTGTGTATCAGCAAAAACGATATCACCCACAGTGGATTTTTGAGGACAGAAAGAAAGAAATAGGAGAATTTTTATATTTTAAACACAAGGAAAAGACCATTTAAAAAAAAAAAAGGAAATCATACTGAATTAATTATATGGAAATGATGCTTGGTAACTTTTTTCCATGGTTGGAAGAGGAGGGAATGTATTAACTATAGCTTAAACGTCTCAGAATATGATCAAATAGAATATGAAAATATTCCTTTAATTTGAAAAGTATACTGATTAACCATGATTATAACCAAGTGATACAGTAAAAGAAAAGCTATTTAAAGTAAAAGAAAAGCTATTTACTAAGACAGTAGTCCCGTCTTATCCACGCTTTCACTTTCCATGGTCTCAGTTACCCACAGTAAATAGTGGTCCAAAAATATTAAATGGAAAATTCTAGGAATAAACAATTTATAAGTTTTAAGTTGCATACTGTTTGAGTAATGTGATGAAAGCTCACACCATTGGGGTCCACCCCACCCAGGACATGAACCATCCCTTTGTCCTATGTCTACACTGCATACACTCCCCGCCTGTTAGTCACTTAGTAGCCACTTCGGTTATCAGATCAACTGTTATGATATCATAGTGCTTGTGTTCAAGTCACCTTTATTTTACTTAACAGCCCAAAGTGCATGAACACTGATGCTGCCATATTGTTATAATTGTTCCATTTTATTATTATTATTGTTGATCTCTTACTGTACCTACTTTATAAACTAAACTTTATTATAGGTATATACATATAGGAAAAAATAACATATATAGAGTTTGGCTCTAGCCATAGTTTCGAGCATCCAACAGGGGTCTTGGAAGTACCCCCTGCAGATAAGGGGGGACTACTATATTTTTAGGATGTTACCATTCAGATATCTTTAAATATCACCTATGACAACTACTGCAGAAGGAAAATCTTCTTACTCACTGGGAAAAGTTCCCAAATTATAGTATATAAATTGGCTAAAGAAAAATAATTCCCACTATTAACTATAATTAACTGTATAAAACTTCACTTAAAAAAAGATACTCACGTGTATACCATAATATATATACATTATACAATTAGTAGCCATTATAACAAATGTGGCAAATGGTCTTCCCTTTGTTAGGCTATTAGGGCACCCTAGCAATACTGAAGGGCCAAACAGATAAGGCACTGGTGACAGCTCTGCTGGTGACAGCTCTGCTGGTAAGCCCTTCTGGGGAGGGCTCCAAAGATTACAAATGTGAGCTGGAGGGCACTGGAGTAGGAAACTGTAGTAACCTTCTGCCAAAGACTGAGAGGGGATCAAATCTCAACTTCAAGGAATAAGACACTTCAACAGAATTCTATGTAGATAAAGGGTCACATACCACATCTAACTTGTCCTCCAGCAATTATATACCAAATATTTCTTGTTACTTTGTCACAACTATGTTCATAATCTAAAACTTCTTGAGTCATGAAGCAAAGCCTTCCAATTTAAATGAATTTTAAGAGATTACAACTCAGGAAAAGGTAAATATGAGATAGTAAATAAGGTAAGGAATAAATTCAGTAGATAATTTTGTGAAACTAAAACAATCCTGATTAAAGATATTGAAAGAGAAAGCAAGAAATATCCACCAAACAATATGTACAAAAATGTACACAGCAGCCCTATTCATAACAACCAAAATCTAGAAACAATTCGTTCCACACAAGAATGGATAAACAAATGGTGGTCTATTCATATGATGGAATATTATATAGCAATAAAAAGGAATAAACTACTGATACACACAACAACATGGACACTGTGTTGAGCAAAAGAAACTAGATCAAAAGTATCCATTGTATATGTACAGTAAGACTGAATTCAAAATGATAAAAATTTGCCTTATGACACAAGAAGGAAAAGAATGATAAAATTAATAGCTTATCTGTCACTCTTATTGATTTAATCAGAAAAAGAAAATCCCTTGGAAAATCTTGGGCTGGAAATTGTAACAATAAACAAGTGAACAAGTTATTGTTCAAATCAAAAGAAATGTCTATGAATTGGAATGGGAAGATGGAATAAACATACTTTCCCCATTTCTCCTGCTAAGTACAACTAAAAACTCTGGACATAATATATAAAACAAATATTAGAAGACTCTGAAAGGTGGAGAGGAGAAGGTGGACTTGCTAGGAACCTCAAGACCTAAGAAATGACACAGTGGATATTTCCCTGGGTTTTCTTCTTGCCTAAGTTCTTATCCCAGACTTAGAGGGGAAGAAGCCAACAACCCAGAAACATCGATGGGCACAGACAAAAGAAAGTCCCAACAAAAGTCTGAAGGACATCAATTTTCCCTAAAGTTATATATAGGTTTAATGCAATTCCTATCAAAATCTCAACAGGATTTTGAGTATATGTACACAAGATTATTCTAAAATAAATATGGAGAGGCAAAAGATCTAGAATAGCTAAAATAATTTTGGAAAAGAAGAATACAGTAGGAAGGATATGTTTACCTGATTACAAACTTACTATTAATATTTAGCTACAGTAATTGAGACTGTGGTACTGGCTGTGGGATAGACACACAGATCAATGGAACAGAATGGAGAACCAAGAAACAGACCCACACAATATGCCCAACTGATTTTTGACAAAGTACAAAAGCAATTTAATAGAAGAAAGTCTTTTCAACAAATAGTGCTGGAGCAATTAGAATGCATAGGTTTAAAAAAAGAACATCTATTTAAGTCTTACATCTTATAAAAATTAACTCAAAATGGATCATGTACTTACATGTAAAAATGTATAAGAGAACGAGGATGTAAAGAAATTAGAACTTTCATACATTGCTGGTAAAAATGTAAATGGTGCAGCTGCTTTGGAAAACAGTCTGGCAGTTCTATGAATAACTAATCATAGTGTTGCCATATGACCCAGCAATTCCACTCCTAGGCATATACCCAATAGAACCAAAAACATACATCCACAGAAAAACTTGTACAGGAATGCTCATGGCAGCATTTTTCATAATAGTCAAAAACTAGAAACAATCTAAATGCTCATCAACTGATGAACGGATAAATAAAATATGGTATATCCATTTACTGAAATATTATTCAGCCATATAAGGGACTAGAATACTGATACATGCTACAACATGGATGAACCTTGAAAAGACTCACGCTTAAGTGAAGGAAGCCAGACACAAAGGGCCACATATTTTCTAATTCCATTTATATGAACTGTCCCAAATAGGCAAATCTACAGAGACAGAAAGCAGAGTGCCAGGGGCTGAAGGTAGGAGGCTACACGGAGTGACTGCTCAATGGGCATAGGGCTCCCATTAGAGATGATGAAAAAGTTCTGGAACTAGATAGTGATGATGGCTGCACATTATAAGCACACTTAGTATCATTGAATTATATACTTTAAAAGGGCAAATATAATGGTATGTGAATTATATTTCAATTTTTAAAAGCTTAGGAGAAAATCTTCCATATCTAGAGCTAAATCAAAATTGTTTGGCTGGATGCCAAAAGCATGATCCATAAAAGGCAAATTTTTAGAAACTGGACTTCATAAAATGAAAATCTTTTGCTCTGTGAAAGACTCTATTCAAAGGATGAAAAGACAAGCTACAAACTAGGAGAAAATATGTGCAAACCATATGCCCAACAAAGGACTAGTATCTAGAATACATAAAGAATTCTCAAGACTCAACAGTAAAAAAGCACATGATCCAATTAGAACCTGGGTAAAAGAGATGAAGACACCCTTCACTCAAGAAGATATAAAGATGGCAATAAGCATATGAAAAGATGTTCAACATCATGAGCCATCAGGCAAACTCAAATTAGAATCACAATGAGATATCACTGTAAACCCCTCTTAGAATGGCTAAAATTAAAAATAGTAACAATACCAAATGCTGGTGAGGATGTGGAGAAACCAAATTACTCATATATTGCTGATGGTCAAGAAAACTGTATAGTCACTCCAGAAATAAGGTTAGCAGTTTTTTAAAAAACTAAACATGCAAATGTCATACAACCAGCAAGTATACACCTTGACAATTATGTCAGAAAAATAAAGATTTATGTTCACTCAAAAATCTGTACACAAATGTTTATAAAAGCATTATTCATGATAGCCAAAAACTGGAAACAAACCAGATGTCCTTCAATGGGTAAACTGTTAAATAAAATTGGTACATCCATAATATGGAATATTATTCAGTAATATAAAGGAACAAACCATTGATATACACAACAACATGGATAAATCTCCAGAGAATTACACTGAGTGAAAAAAGGCCAATCTCAAAAGGTTACATATTGTACAATTCCATTTATGTAACCTTTTGAAATGACAAAACTATAGAAATGGAGAGCAGATTAGTGGTTGTCAGAAGTTAAGGATGGGTGGGAGGGGGAGGGAATTAGTGTGGTGATACGAGGGCAACATAAGGGATTCTGGTGGTAACGTGAATGTTCTGTATCTTGACCATATTCATGTCAACAATCTGGCTGTGACACTGTACTACAGTTTTACAAGATGTTACCACTGGGACAAACCGGCTAAAGGGTACATAGGATCTCTCTTTCTCTCTGCATATGAATCTATAATAATCTCAAATATTTGCAAATCATATATGATAAAGGGCTTGTATTCAGGAAGATATAAACATGAAAAGATGTTCAATACCACTGGTCATCAGTGAAATGCAAATTAAAATCACAATTAGCTTCTACTATAGCTAAAATTTAAAAGACGGACCATACCAAGTGTTGGCAAAGACATGGAAGAATTGTAACTCTCATATTCTGCAGCTGGGAATATAAAATACTGCAACCACTTTGGAAAGACAGCTTGGCAGGTTTTGGGTTTATGTATAAGTTACATAATCACCTACAATAGTACCAGTCATTCCATATCTAGGTATGTACCCAAGAGAAAGGAAAGCATATGTCTATACAAAGATTTGTACATCAATTTTCATAGCAGCATTATTCATAACAGCCAAAAACTAAAAACAGCCCAAATGTCCATCAATAAGTGCATGTATAAACAGATAGATATATCCATAAAATGGAATACTTTTCAGCAGTAAAAAGGATAGCATGGATTAATCAAAAAATAATCATGTTGAATAAAATAAGCCAGACCAAAAAAAAGTGTACATTTCAAGTTGTTCCACTTATATAAAATTCTTAAAAATGTGAACAATCTACAAGAAACCCAATTCACCTATAAAGACACACATAGACTGAAAATAAAGGGATGAAAAAAGATATTCTACGCAAATGGAAACTGAAAAAGAGTAGTAGCTATACTTCTCTCAGGTAAAATAGATTTCAAGACAAAAATTGTAAAAAGAGACAAAGAAGGTCATTATATAATGATAAAGGGATCAAATCCACAAGAGGATATAACAATTCTAAATATATATGCACTCTACACTGGAGCACCCAGACATTCAAAAGCAAATATTACCAGAGCTAAGGAGAGAGGCAGACCCCAATATAATAATCATCAGAGACCTCAACACTCCACTTTCACCATTGGACAGATCATCCAGACAGAAAATTAACAAAGAAACATTGGACTTAATCAAGTACTATAGACCAAATGGACCTCATAGATATTTACAGAACATTTCATCCAATAGCTGCAGAATACACATCCTCTCCTCAGCTCATGGATCATTCTCAAGGATAGACCATAAGTTAGGCCACAAAATAAGTCTTTAAAAAATGTTTAAAAAATTAAATGTACCAAGTATTTTCCCTGACAATGGAATAAAACTAGAAAGCAATAACAAGAGGAACACTGGAGAATATATACATCTATAGAAATTAAACAATATGCTCCTGAATGAAGAGATTAAGAAGCAAATTTAAAAAATTCTCAAAACAAATGAAAATACAAGATATCAAAACCTATGGGATACAGCAAAAAGCAGTAATAAGAGGAAAGTTTATAGCAATAAGAGCCTACTTCAAAAAAGTTTAAAAGCTTCAAATAAACAACCTAATGATACATATCAAAGAACTGGAAAAATAAGAGCAAATCAAACCCAAAATTAGTAGAAGAAAAGAAATAATAAAAATCAGAGCAGAAATAAATAAAATTGAGAGAGCAACGAACCCTAACCAGGGAGAAATGAAGTTGAAACCAAAAAAAAAGACAATGGGTCGATGAAACAAAAAATTGTTTTGAAAAGATAAACAAAATTGACACAACTTTAGCCAGACTAAGAAAAAAGGACAGAAGACTCAAATAAATAAAATCAGAAATGAAAAAGGAGACATTACAGCTGATACTGGATACTGCAGATAATTAGAGACTACTATGAGCAACTATATGCCAATAAATAGGAAAACCTAAATGGATGAATTCCTAGACACATACAACCTACCAAAATTGAACCAGGAAGAAACTCAAAACCTGGATAAACCAATAACAAGTAACGCAATAGAAGCAGTAATAAAAAGTCTCCCATCAAAGAAAAGCTCAGGACCTAATGCCATCACTGCTGAATTCTACCAAGCATTGAAATAATAGTACCAATCCTACTTAAACTATTCCAAAAATTTGAAGAGAAGCGAATACTCCCAAACTCATTCAACAATGCCTGTATCACCCTGATACCAAAACCAGGCAAAGACAACAATAAAAAAAGAAAACTATAGGCCAATATCTCTGATGAACATTGATACAAAAATCCTCAACAAAATACTAACAAACCAAATTCAACAACTTATTAAAAAGATTATTCATCATGATCAAGTGGGATTCATCCCAGGGATGCAAGGATGGTTCCACATATGCAAATCAATCAATGTGACACATTGCATCAACAGAAAGAAGGACAAAAACCATATGATCATTTCAATTGATGATGAAAAGCATTCTATAAAATGATGATAAAAAACTCACGTCAGGCACGGTGGCTCACGCCTGTAATCCTAGCCCTCTGGGAGGCCGAGGCGGGTGGATCGCTCGAGGTCAGCAGTTCGAGACCAGACTGAGCGAGACCTCGTCTCTACTAAAAATAGAAATAAATTATCTGGACAACTAAAAATATATATAGAAAAAATTAGCCGGGCATGGTGGCACATGCCTGTAGTCCCAGCTACTCGGGAGGCTGAGGCAGGAGGATCGCTTAAGCCCAGGAGTTTGAGGTTGCTGTGAGCTAGGCTGACACCACGGCACTCACTCTAGCCTGGGCAACTAAGTGAGACTCTGTCTCAAAAAAAAAAAAAAAAACTCTCAAAAAACTGGTTATAGAAGGAACTTACCTCAACATGATAAAAGCTATATATGACAGAACCACAGGTAGTATCATCCTGAATGGGGAAAAAGTGAAAGCCTTTCCTCTAAGATCTGAAACAAGACAAGGATGCCCACTTTCACCACTGTTATCCAGCATAGTACTAGAAGTTCTAGCTAGAATGATCAGACAAGAGAAAGAAATAAAGGGCATCCAATTGGAAAGGAAAATGCAAAATTATCCTTGAGAAGAATATAATCTTCTATCTAGAGAAATCTAAAGATTCCACAAAAAAAAATTATTAGAACATGATACACAAATTTAGTAAAGTTGCAGGATACAAAAATCAACATACAAAAATCAGTAGCATTTCTGTATGTCCACACTAAGCAATCTGAAAAAGAAACCAAGAAAGTAATCCCATTTACAATAGCTACAAATAAAATAAAATACTTAGAAATAAACTTAAGAAGATCTCTATAATGAAAACTATAAAACACTGATGAAAGAAATTAAAGAGGACACAAAAAAATGGAAAGAGATTTCATGTTCATGGATTGGAAGATTCAATATTGTTAAAATGTCCCTACTACCCAAGGCAATGTACAGATTCAATACAATCCCCACCAAAAAACCAATGACACTCTTCATAGAAATAGAAAAAAATAATCCTAAAATTTATATGGAACCACAAAAAAAAAAAAAAAAAATAGCCAAAGGCATCCTGAGCAAAAAGAAAAAAAACCGGAGGAATCACATTATCTGACTTCAAATTATACTATGGAGCTATAGTAACCAAAACAGCATGGTATTGGCATAGAAACAGACACATAGACTAATGGAACAGAATAGAGAACCCAGAAATAAATCCACACATCCATAGGTGAACTTATCTTCAACAAAAATGCCATGAACATACAGTGGGGAAACAACAGTCTCTTCAATAAATGGTGCTGGGAAAACTGGACATTCATATGCAGAAGAATGAAACTAGACCTTTATCTCTCACCATATATAAAAATCAAATCAAAATAGATAAAAGACTTAAACCTAAGATTGAAAGTTTGAAACAACTAAAAGAAAACATTGGAAAAATGCTTCAGGATATTGGTCTGGGCAAGGACTTCTTGAGTAATACCCCCAAAGCACTAGCAATCAAAGCAAAATTGTACAAATGGGATCACATAAAGCTAAAAAGCTTCTGCACAGCAAAGGAAACAATCAAGTGAATAGACAAGCCACAGAATGACAGAAAATACTTACAAACTACCCATCTGACAAGGGATTAATAACTAGAATATATAAGGAGCTTCAATAACTCAATATGAAAATATTAAATAATCCAATTTAAAAATGGGCAAAGGATCTACATAGACATTTCTCAAAAGAAGACATACAAATGGCTAATAGCTATATGAAAAAATGCTCAACATCATTAGTCATCAGAGAAATGCAAATCAAAACTACAATGAGATATCATCTCACTCTAGTTAAAACGGTTTTTATCAAAAAGGCAATAACAAATGCTGGTGAGGATGTGGGGAAAAGGAAATCCTTTTACCCTACTGGGTAGAATGTATTATATTACTAAATTAGTTCAACTACTATGGAAAACAGTATGGAGGTTCCTCAAAAAACTAAAAATAGAACTACCACATGACCCAGCAATCCCACTGCTAGGTATATATCCAAAAGAAGGGAGTTCAGTATATTGAAAAGATATCTGCACTCCCATGTTTATATGTTTATTGCAGCACTATTCACAATAGCCAAGATTTGGAATCAACCTCAATGTTCATCAACAGATGAATGGATAAAGAAATTGTGGTACATATGTACAATGAAATATTATTAATATATAGCTATAGAAAAGAATGAAATCCTGCCATTTGCAACAACATGGATAGAACTGGAGAACATTGTTAAGTGAAATGAGCTAAGCACAGAAAGATAAATCTCACACGTTCTCACTCATAGGTGGGAGGTAAATATCAAAAACAATTGATCTCATGGAGACAAGAGTGTAGAATGATGGTTACCAGAGGCTGAGAAGGGTAGCAGGGAGAAGGGGATAAAGTGGAGATGGTTAACTGGTACAAAAATATAGTTAGATAGAATGAACAATATTTGATAGCATAACAAAGTAACCATAATCAATAATAAGTGAGGGAATACTTTAAAATAACTTAAAAAAGTAGAATTGGAATGTTCCTAACACAAAGAAATGATAAATGCCTGAGATGATGGATACCCCAATTACCCTGATTTGATTAGTTCATACTGTATGCCTGTATCAAAACATCACAGGTACCCTATAAACATATGCAACTATTATGTACCCAATAATTAAAAATTTTTAAAAATGTGAACATACAGTGGCAGAAGATCAGTGTTTGCCTGCATTTGGGGGTGCAAAGGCAGAGGGAGGGATCTCAAAGGGCATATCCCAAAGGGGGTGATGGATATATTCATTATCTTGATTATGTAGATGGTCTCACAGGTGTACACATATGTCAAAACTTATCAAATTGTAAACTATGTGCAGTTTATTATATGGCAAGTATATCTCAATAAAGCTATTAAAAATTTTAAAAAGAAGATACATGAAGCCTATAAGATATGCAAATATTGAATAACACAAAATAAAAAAAACGATCAAGGATACAAAAGGAAAGTAGGTAGCTGGGATCAGTGTTAGGAAAGTTCTCACTAGATACCTTTTTAAAATTCTGTGTAAATGAATATACTGCATAGTCTAAAAAAAAATAGCATTATACTCCCAACCCCCAAAACTAGAAAAGAAGATACAGGCTGAACTAGAAAAGCAGAAATGTACAATTTAGGGATGGCACTAATTGATATGCTTCCTCACAACTTCAAGAACCTGACTATAATGTCAAATTAGATACGTTAGCATTTTTAACCATTTGGAATAGAAGTGTAGAGAGAAAAAATTTTATAATAGGTTTAAGATTCCTACATCTTTTACTCAAAGGTATCCTTCAGAAGCCAACTTTAACAAGCAATTGATTGGAAAGAATTCTTTCCTAATCTCACCAGCTGTTCAACTGTTCCAAAAAGAAATCTTTTTGAAATGCTGCAAATATTAATTTTGTCCTACAAATGAAGGTAATTTGTCAAGAAAAAGAAAAAAAGGAACTAAAGGAGACACTTTGACTCTTTTTTCCCCTCAAGAAAAGAGTGTTAATGATGACATGAAATATAGATGAAGACTCATTCAACTAAACTAAATTAATTTTCGTTTACACAACTTTAGTTTTAAAAGTCCATTTGCAAGCTTTATTTTGTTGGCAAATAAGTATAATTTATGTATTATATTATAAAAGCTGGTATCATTCTTAATTATCTCCTATTCAGGGTTTATGAAAATCAAGCTTTAAAAGGAAAAAAATAGCATTCTTTTCCTCTCTCTTCACTGCTCTGAGCCAGCAATAATGACAATGATGACTGCTGATCTGCAACATCAAAATGTGTCTAACAAGTGACTCCTGAGATATTCATTTCACTGGTTTTTATTATTTTACCCCTATACCAATATTTAAATAAAATATAATTATATGTGTTTTTAAGATAAATACTACTAATGAACAATTCCTTCTCAGGTTATACTCAATTCTATCACACAAAAACAGAAATGGTAGCTGTTTTCTTTTCCTTTCTTTTTAAGTGCTACTGCAGAACCCAAGATAATTTACATTTCAAACCAAATTGAGATGTGTAAAAAATATACAGGAGGAAATATAGCTCTAGAGTGTGGGGGAAAAAGCACTTCAAATATTTATTCTACAGCAGACTGAGAAAAACACAATCAATTATACATAACCCCACTTCATAGTTCAGGAATCTCTTTCTTTCTTAAATTATGATACTTAACTAATGATTTCCTTAGACCCTCCCCAACTTACTCAATATAATGAATTATATTCAGTTGTAAAATGTAAAATTCAAAGATATGCAATTAAGGTAGGTAAAAAGAATGGTTATACTTAATCTAAAATGCCATAAGGTTTTGAGCTTTCAAAAGTACCCTTTGAAATTAAAAAGAAAAATTGTAAGGGAAACCTCAAAACATAAAGGCATACCTCGGAGGTATTTCAGGATCAGTTTCAGACTGCTGCAATAAAGCAAGTATCACAATAAAGGGAGTCATACAAATTTTTTGGCTTCCCAATGCATATAAAGGTTACCTTTATACTATACCATAGTCTATTAAGTGTGCAATACCATTATGTCTAAAAAAATCTAATTCAGCAGCATATCAAAAAAATAATTCACCATGACCAGGTGGGCTTTATTTCAGGGATGCAAGGCTGGTTCAACATATGCAAATCTATAAATGCAATTCGCCTCATAAATAAAAGCAAGAACAAAGATCATATGATTCTCTCAACAGATGCAGAAAAAGCATTTGACAAAGTCCAGCACACCTTTGTGATAAAAACTCTTAACAAAATAGGCATAGACGGGTCATACCTTAAAATTATCAAGTCCATTTATGACAAACCCACAGCCAATATCATACTGAATGGGGAATAAATTGAAACCATTCCCACTTAGAACTGGAACCAGACAAGGTTGCCCACTATCTCCACTTCTATTCAACATAGCACTGGAAGTCCTTGCTAGAGCAATTAGACGAGAGGGGAATTAAGGATGTCCAAATGGGGGCAGATGAGATCAAACTCTTGCTCTTTGCTGATGATATGATATTGTATCTAGAAAACCCAAAGGATTCAACCAAGGGACTACCAGAATTGATAAATGAATTCAGTAAAGTCTCAGGATACAAAATCAATACACACAAATCAGAGGCATTCATATATGCCAATAACAGTCAAGCCGAAATTCAAATAAAAAAATGCATATATCTTAATTTAAAAATACTCTGTCACTAAAAAATGCAAATAATTATCTGAACCTTCAGCCAGTCATAATCTTCTTCCCGGTGGAGGGTCTTGCCTCAACATTGATGGCTGCTGACTGATGAAGGTGGTGGTTGCTGAAGGTTGGGGTGGCTGTGGCAATTTCTTAAAATAAGACAATTGGCTTTGTGTGGTGGCTCACACCTATAATCCTAGCACTTTGCGAGGACTGCTTGAAGCCAGGAGTTCCAGACCAGCCTGGGCAACAGGGAGACCCTCATCTCCACAAGAAATAAAAAAATTAGCCAGGCATGGTGGTGCACACCTGTCGTCCCAGCTACTTAGATGGCTGAGGCAGGAGGATCGCTTGAGCCCAGGAGTTTGAGGCTGCAGTGAGCTATGATGATGCAATTGCACTCTAGCCCAGGCAACAGAATGAGACCCTGTCTCTAAATAAATAAGTAAAAATAAGACAACAATGAAGTTTGCTGCATCAATTGACTCTTTCATACAAGATTTCTCTGCAGCATGCAATGTTGTTTTCAACCATGTTCACAGTATTGTCACCAAGAGTAGATTCCATCTCGAGAAACCACTTTCTTTCCTCATCCATAAGAAACAACTCCTCATCTGTTCTCATTTCCTCATGAGATTGCAGCAATTCAGTCACATCTTCAGGCTCTACTTCTAGGTCTAGTTCTCCTGCTATTTCTACCACATCTGCAGTTACTTTCTATATTGAAGTTTTGAACCCCTCTCAAAGTCATCCATGAGGGTCTGAATCAATTTCTTCCACACTCCTGTTAATGTTGATATTTTGAACGCCTCCCCTATGAACCATGAATGTTCTTTATGGTATCTAGAATGGTGAATCCTTTCCAGAAAGTTTTCAATTTACTTTGCCCAGGCCCATCAGAGGACTCACTATCTAGGGCAGCTACAGCCTTACAAAATGTATTTCTTAAATAACAAGACTTGACAGTCAAAATTACTCCTTCATCTATAGGCTGCAGAATGGATGTTGTGTTAGCAGGCATGAAAACAATATTCATCTCTTTTTACATCACAATCAGAGTTCTTGGGTGACCAGGTGCATTGTCAATGAGCAGTAATAATTTTGAAAGGAATTTTTCTTTCTGAGTGGTCTCAATAGTGGGCTTAAAATATTCAGCAAACCATGCTGTAAACAGATGTGCTGTTATCCAGGCTTTGTTGTTTCGTTTATAGAGCACAGGCAGAGTAGATTTAGCATAATTCTTAAGGGACCTAGTATTTTCAGCATGGTAAATGAGCACTGGCTCCAACTTAATGTCACCAGCTGCATTAGTCCCTAACAAGAGAATCAGCTTGTCCTTTGAAGCTTTGAAGCCAGGTATTGACTTTTCCTCTCTAGCTACGTAAGTCTCAAATGGTATCTTCTTCCAGTAGAAGACTGTTGGACTGTCTTGTCGACATGGAAAATCTTTTGTTTAGCGTAGCCATCTTCATCAGTGAACTTTAACTACATATTCTGGATAACCTGCTGCAACTTCTACATCAGAAGAATTTGCTGTTTCACTTCACGCTTTTATGTTATGAAGAGGGCTTCTTTAAACCTCATGAACCAACCCTCTGCTAGTTTCAAACTTTTCTTCTGCAGCTTCCTCATTTGTCTCAGCCTTAACAGAATTAAAGAAAGTTAAGGCCTTGTTCTGGATTAGGATTTGGCTTAAGAGAATGTTGTAGCTGGTTTGATCTCCTATTCATACCACTGAAACTTTCTGCACATCAGTGACAAGGCTGTTTCTCTCTCTTATCATTCATGTGTTCACTGGAATAATAGTTTTAATTTCCGTTAAGAACTTTTTCTTTTGCATTCACAATTTGGCTAACTGGTACAAGAGGGCTAGTTTTTGGCCTATCACAGCTTTCAGCATGCCTTCCTCACTAAGTTTAATCATTTCTAGCTTTTGATTTAAAGTGAGATATGTGTCACTCTTTCTATCTCTTGAACATTTTTGTTCTTGTTTTCAATGGTAGCAATATTCTCTTTATTTTTTATTTTAGAGTATTAAAATATGGAACACTTCACGAATTTGTGTGTCATCCTTGTGCAGGGGCCATGCTAATCTTCTCTGTATCGTTCCAATTTTAGTATATATGCTGCCGAAGCGAGCACTCTCTTGAATATTTAGAGGCCACTGCCGGGTTATTAATTGGCCCAGTTTCAATATTGTTGTTTCTCAGGAAATAGGGAGGCCCGAGGAAAGGGAGAGACACAAGGGAAAATCTGGTCAGTGGAGCAGTCAGCACAGATACATTTACTGATTCAGTTCGCTGTCTTATATGGGTACAGTCTATGGTGCTCCAGAACAATTACAAAAGTAACATCAAAGATCACTGAGTACACATCACCAAAACAAATATAATAATAATGAAAAAGTTTGAAATATTGTGAGAACTACCAAAATCTGGCACAGAGACATGAAGTGAGCATATACTGTTGGAAAAATGGCATTGACATACTTGCTCGATGCAAGGTTGCTACAAACCTTCAATTTGTAAAAAATGCAATAGCCGCAAAGCACAATAAAGCAAAGCAAAATAAAATGAAGTATGCCTGTATTTGATTTGATGGAACAAGTAAAATTACGTTTTCCACATGATTTTGGAGAAACAACATTAGCACAGAATTGGTTACACCTGCAAGTGTCACTTGAAGGTGTAATAATGAAAGAAAATTTATTTTATAAGGGATTCCCCTTAGCCATCCAGCACATTAATGTTATAAAATTAGCATAACTCCCAGAATTTGCTTAAGAGGATGTCTCACTCTCAGCTCTACTGATAATTTGGACCAGAAAATTCTTTGTTATGCAGGCTTCATCATGTAGGATGTTTAGCAGCATCTCTGGCCTCTACCCACTAGATGCCAATAGCACCCCCACCTCAGATATGACAATCAAAAATGTCTCCAGATACTGCCAAATGTCCCCTGGGGACAAAATCATCTCACATTGAGAACTACTGGCTTAGACCTAAAAGGATCTTCTTATGAAAGTTTTGTACTAATGCTAAAAAAATTAAAAAGGAAAAGAAAAGACAGACAAAAACCTTAAAAGTTCAGTAGTTATACAGTAAAAAAAAAATGCCATATTTCAAACAATAAAAACTGTAAAAATAAAATATAATCATAAATGCCACCATATGTCCCCAGGGAAATCCTTCCTTTTTCTTGAATAAGTGTCTCTAGATTCTAAGATATATATTTAAAAAGTTCCTACCAGACCATTTCTCCTATAGAAAATAGACATAAACTTTGACAAAATACAAAAATCAACTATCAGCAGTCACTGAAGGGGAAAAAAAAAGACAAATTATGAGGAGACTCAAAATATGGAAGAAGGGAATAGCAAAAAGATATCTAAAATTGTTCAACATACCAAAAAAAAAAAAACCATCCCATCTTCAAAAGAAAAAAATCCAACAATGAATACCAATCTATAGATAATTCAGATGTTGGAATTAACAAACAAGAATTTTAAAGCAGCAATTATAACTATGCTCAAGAAGGTAATGGAAAATATGATCACAGTGAAGAAAGCAAATCTCATCAGAGAAATAAAAACTATTTAAACAAACAAAAAAGTTTTTAAAAAACTTTGAAAACTTAAAAATACAATATCTGAAAAAATGAACGCATTTGGATGGGCTACACAACACAATGGGGCTAAAATAAGGAAAAGTCAATAAAATTGAACATAGAACAATATAAATATCTGAAGAACAGAGAGAAAAATGTTTAAAAATGTAATAAAGCCTCAAGGACCTAAGGGACAATATCAAAAATTCTAACATATATTTACTTGAAATCACAAAATGAGAGAAGATTGAATAAGAACAGAAAAAGCATTTGAAGATATAATGGTTAAAATTTTTCCAAGTTTGTTTAAAGATATAAATTTACAAATCTAATAAGTTTAGTAAACTTCCAGCATGATAACTATGAAGAAAAACATGTTAGGCACATCATAGTGAAACTACTGTAAACAGATTATAAAGAAAAAATGTTCAACACACCCAGAGAGAAACAACATACTACATTACATGGAGGGTAACAATGATTCAAATTTCTGCTGACTTCCTATCAGAAACTATGGAAGCCAGAAGGTAGCAGAAAACCATCTTTAAAGCTGAAAGAAAAAAAAATGCCAACTCAGAATTCAATATGCATGCAAAATATCCTTCCAACATGAAGGCAAAATAAAGATATTTTCATTTACAAAATTAAGAGAAATTCATTTCTATTAATAGAAGACCTACACTTTAAGAAAGGCTAAAAGAAGCTCTTCAGGATGAAAGGAAATAACAGGTGGATGTTTTTAATTAAAAAAAAAAAAGTATGACTATTTCAGCAAAAAAATGTAACACTGTCATGTAGGTTTTTAAAGTACACATATGTAAGGTACAATAATTAATAATAAAGAATAGAGAAGAGGTAAAAGGACCTTCAGTTGAAAAAGTTTCTACATTTTACATGAAGTTATACAATATTAACCCTAATTAGACTGAAACATTAAAGATATATATTGTTATCCTTGGAAAAACTACTAGAAACAATAGTACAATAAAATATAACTTAAAAGCCAAAAGATTAATTACAATATAATATTTTAAATTTTTCAAATAACCTACAAATAAGCCAAATGAGGAGTATACGAGGAACGAAAAACACAGGGACAATTAGAAAACAATAAAAGCAAAGTTCTAAATCCCATAATGCCAATAATTACATTAAATGACACAGTAATTAAGATACAGATAATCAGAATGATAAAAAATTATATGCTATCTAAAAAAAACCCAAGTGGGATAGAGAGGGGAAATAGAATGAGGAGCATGGGGAGAACATATCAATACAAAAACACACACTGGGGGGTAGGGCAGAAAAAGTAAGACAAATAGACATAGATAGTAGAAAGATATCTAAACATCAGTAATGATAAATATAAATAGATTTAAATCTTCATTTAAAATATAATCATTTTCAGACTAACTTAAGAAAAAAAGAATGCCAGCTATATGCTATTATGAACCATACCGAAAAAACATAGATGATGAAAAAGAGGTACACCTGTAAAATCCTAACCAAAAGAAAACCTATCATATCACACAAAACAGAATTTAAGGAAAAAAGAATTACTAGAGATGAAGATGGTCACTACATGATGATAAACAGTTCAAATCATCTGGAAGATACAATTCCAAATTCTAGGTACCTAATAAATCTAAACTTGCATGTAGCAAATAAGTTTCAAAATTAAAGCAAACATTTATGAAATTAAGATTAAATCCACCAGCATACTGCAAAGTTTTAACATACCTCATTCAGCAACTCACAAATCTAGCAGTTAGAAAATCAGTAATCACATATAGAATTTGAACAGCATAATAAATTAGCTTGACCTAAGCAACATATATAAAATATGCATGCAATGCATGCAACTACAATTGGGGAAAACACACTCTTTTCAAGTATACATGGAAAATTTCTAAAAACTGAACACTGTACAAAGCCATAAAGCTAGTCTCAACAAATTTCAAAGGAGTGGTATCATATTCTCTGACCATAATGCAATTAAGTAAAAAATTAGTGATGACAAGAACAAAAAAAGTTAAAAACATATCTTAAAATAGCTTATGAGTTAAGCAAAACAACCATGAAGGAAATTAGAAAATACTTCAAATTTAATAATAACAAAATAACTATATATCAAATGTTGTGGAATGCAACTAGGTGGGTATGTAGAGAAAATCTATGGCCTTAGATGCTTTTCATTAGAAAAAAGACTAAAAATTAATCAGCTAAGCATCCAAACTTAAGGAGTTAGAAGAAAACAGGATACCCAAAAAGTCAAAGGAAAAAGATATTAAGAAAATAGAAATTAATGAAATAGGAAACAAATATATCTAGAAAGGCTTAAGAAAGCCAAAAGTTAGTTCTTTCAAAAAATGAAAGTGAGAAACTTCTGGTAAGACTGATGAAAAAATACAGAGGGTACAAATAATTAATATTTTGTATGAAAACAGGAACATAATGTTTACTCTCAGAAACAGCTGAGAGTAAACAGAAAATAAGAGGATTTTATGAACAATGTTAGCCAAAAACTTTGAAAACATAAATTAAATGGATAAAATAAAACTTACAAAAGGCACTCAAAAAGAAATAGAAACATTAAAGGACATTTAATCAGTAGTTAAATATTTCCACAAACAGAAGCTTTACAAAATATTTGAGGAACAATAATTCTAATCTTACATAAACTCTTTGAAAGAACAAAATAAAAGAAATTTTTCTCATGCACTTTATGAGAAAAGCATGACCCTGATTCCAAAACCAGACAAAGGCAGCTAAGATGGAAAAATTACAGGCTAATATCTCTTATGAACACAGATTTTTTTAAAAAACATGCAAATACTAGCAAACTGTTCCAAGCAATGTATGAATCATAATGAAGTTAATTTATATCAGGAATGCAAGGTTCATTTAATATTAGAAAATTAGCAGATTAAAAGAAAAGAAACATAGGATTATCTTAATAAAGTTTGATAAAATTCAACATTTATGATAAAACTGTTAGAAAACTAGAAATAGTAGATAACTTCCTCTAACCTGATAAATGACAGCTACCACCATAAGATCATATGATAAATGTAATACTTAATAGTGAAATGTTGAAAGCATTCCCTTTAAGATCAGAAACAAGACCAAAATGCCCACTATCATTACCTCTATTCAATATTGTATTTAGAGGTTCTAGTTAGGACAGTAAGAAACCAGTTTTTAAAACATAAAAGATAAAAAGATTAGAAAAAAGAGGGAAAATTATTATTATTTGCAAATAATAATGACCAATTACTAAAAAAGTAAACCACTGTGAACATGAGATTTTAACAAGAATGTTTATAACAAAATCAGCACACCAAAGTCAATTGAGATACCACTTCACTCCCACTAAGATGGCTAGAAATCAGAAAGTCAGATAATAGCAAGTGTTGGCAAGGACATGAAGAAATCAAAACCCCTATACACTGCTAGTGGGGATGTAAAATGGTACAACCACTTTGGAAAACAGTCTAGCAGTTCCACAAATGATTAAACATGGAGTTATCAGGCCACCCAGCAATTCCACTCCTAGATATACACCCAAGAGAAACTAAAGCATATGTCTACACAAAAAACTTGTACATAAATGTTTATAGCAGATTTATTCATTTTAGCCAAAAGGTGAAAACAACCCAAATGTCTATCAACTGATGAATAAACAAAATGTGGCCTATCCACACAATGGAATATTATTTAAGCATAGAAAGAAATGCAGTACTGATACATACAACAACATGGATGAAACTTGCAAAAACATTATGTTAAGTGAAAAAAGTCAGTCACAAAAGACCACATATAATGTGAATCCATTTAAATGAAAAGTCCAGAAAAGGCAAACAGAGAGACAGAAAGTAGATTAGCAATTGCTTGGGACTAATGAGGATAAAGGGTTAGGGGAGTGATAGCTAAAGCGTACAGGGTTTCTTTGGGAGATGATGAAAATGTTCTAATATTATATCAATGATTACACATACCTGTAAATATACTAAAGTACACTAAATTGTACACTCTAAATGAGTGAATTGTAAAATAGGTGAACTAGATCTCAATAAAGTGTTTTTCTTAAAAAAAAAAGTCAACTGTATTTCTACACATCAGCAAAACACTATTAGAAAATATATTTTACTTTATAATGTGCCAAAATGTAATCAAGCTCTTAATGGAGAAAATTACAAAATTTTACTAAAAGGAGATTAAATAAATAAAAGGATATATAATGTTCATGTATTAGAAGTCTTAATAAAAATGTCAATTCTCCTCAAATTGTTCCACAGATTAACTGCAATTCCAATCAAAATCCTAAAATCTCCTGTAATTTTAGGCTGAAGGGAGGGAGGAATAGGGGGTTACTTCTTCATTATAGAGTTTCTGTCTGCAATGATAAAAAAAGGTCTGGAAATAGACAGTGGTGATGGCTACACAACACTGTAAACCTCCTGTAATATTTGAGAAGCTGATGGTTAAAATTTATAATGAAGACCAAGGGCCAACAATAGCCAACACACTCATTAAGGTAAGAACAAAAGGAAATGTACTCTCACAGCTACCAAGACTTCTAAAGCTATGGATAGGCCTCAGTGTAGGGAAAGAATAGAGCCCAGTAAAAGATCCATCCAAACCTATCAGGAAACTTGATTTATAAACAGCAACCCTGGCTGATCAAATTAGGTATCTATACCCCTATCTCATATCGTGCACAAAATCAAATCTGGGTGGATAACACACTTAAATGGAAAACAACTATTTAGAAGACAATGCAGAGCAATCAGAAGATTAGAAAATTGGAAGAGTAATGAGAAGGAATTAGTGTTACTAATATTACAACATATTATAAAGAATCCTTAAAAACAATGTGATACTAAAGCATGGGTAGACAGAATAGAAAGTATAGAAACATACCAAAGTACATAAAGGAATTTAGTATGGTAAAAGTGGCATCTCAAACCAGTAGAGAAAAGATAGACTTTTTAGTAAATGATATTGGTATAACTAAATTGAATATATATTTAACATCATAAACCACATAAAATAAAAGTGGATCAAAGACATATCTGTAAAAACTAAAACCACAAGAGTACTAGAAGAAAACAGGGGACAATTCCTTTATAACCTGAGAGTGACTCAAAATCCTGAAGCTATTAAATCAAAACTGATAAATTCAATTGAATAATTTAAGAAATCCTTCATGGCAAAAAATATCAAAAACAAAGTCAAGATATATTATGCTAAGTGAAATACACCAGATATAAAGGACAAAAACCGTATGAATCCATTAGTATGAGATACATAGAGTAGGCAAATTCATAAAGACAGAAAGTAGAGAACAGAGGTTACCAGAGTCTGGAAAGGGGAGAAATAGGGAGTTATTTCTTAATGAGTATAGAGTTTCTGTTTGGGATGATGAAAAAGGTCTGGAAACAGCAGTGATGGCTGCACAACATTGCAAATGTATCTTAATGCCGTTTGGTTGTACACTTAAAAATGGTTAAAATGATAAACCTTGTTATGTATATTTTACCACAATAAAAACAAATGAGGGTGACCAGATAAACAAACAATAAAAAAAGAAGACAAATGACAAATGGGAGTGGAGGTGTGGGTAACATTTGCACCTCACATCACAAAAGAGTTTACCTCCCTAATACATAAAAAAGAAATCAGTGAGAAAAAAAGACCAATAACCTAACCCAATTTAAAAATAAACAACAGATGTGATAGAACAGTTCATAGAAAGAGAAAGAGAAATTGCCCATCATCATATGAAAAGATATTCAACATCACTCATCAGAGAAATGAAAACTAAAACTGTACTGAAATATATTTTTCATCAGATTGGGGGAAAAAATTAACAACATACTCTCATGAGAAAGCTATAAGAAAAGTTACCCTTTTATACTGCTGATAGGAACACAAATTGTTATATCCACCATCAAAGGCAATCAGCAATATCTAGAACAATAGGAATGCACACACCCTTTCATCAAACAACCTCACTTCTAGGAATTTATCCTACAGACATGCTAGCACATGTGCAAAATATATATGTACAAGGTTATTGCAGCATTGTAGCAGATGGTAAAAAGTCAGGAACAATCCAAATATCCATCAATAGGAAACTGGTTAAATAAATTATGGATTTCTTTCCACACAATGGAAAATTACATGCTATAAAAAACAAGAACTTCTCTATTGGGATGTACAAAGAGCTCCAAGATACAAAGTTAAGAGCAAAAAGCAGAATAGTGTATATAGTATGCTTTTGTATTGAAAGGGAAGGAGAAATAAGAATATACACTTACATTGTATAAAGAAACACTGGAAAAATATATAAGAAACTAATAAAAACTGTTGCCAGAGGAAGCAAGGGATGGAGTAAGCAGACAATTGCAGTGGAGAGGATAAAAATGGAAACAAGATATTTTACTGCACTTTTTTCTATTTTGACTTGAGATATGTGAATGGATTTCTTATTAAAATTGTCTTAACTTGATGGGGGTTTCTAATTCAAGGGTACATGTATTAGTCAAAACTCAAAAAATACAATGTACATTTAATTACATGTATGACTTTTATCTCAAATGAAAAAAGAAAACCCTAAATACTTATCTCTAGTTAATTACAAGCATGGTGAAGTATTCGGGAGGAAGTATACTTAATCTGTAATGCAGACAGAACATAATTTAGATTACTAGTGAATAGAGAGCTGGAGAGACATATGACAAAGCAACTACAGTGAAATGTTCACTGCAGGATCTAGAAGGTACCTACAGGAACACTCAACATAAAATTCTCTCATCTGTATGTTTGAAATTTCACAATAAAGTATTTTCTAAGTTTGTATTAAAATTTTAAAAATAGAGAACTCATGAATCAATAGACAACTCAGAAAAATAGGCAAAAAAACACAAACAGGTGTTTAATAGAAGACACCAATGTTCCATAAACATATGAAAAGCTGCTCAACCCTACTTGTAGTCAGGGAACTACAAATTTCAAAAGCACCTTGAGATACCATTACTCAGCTGTCAAGACTGGCAAAAATTATAATCACTACCAAATGTTGAAGACGAGGTAGAAATAACCCAAAACCCAAATGTCCACTAACATTAGAATGGGTCACTAAATTGTGAGATAGTCACACAATGAAATACACTATGAAGCAGTGAGGGTGAAATGAACTAATAATCCCCTTACCCACAGAAAAGAATCTCAAAATACATTTTAAGTAAATGATGCAAGTAATTTAAAAAGTATGATTCTAATTATATTAAGTTCAAAAATAGGCTAAACAATTTAGGCATAGAGATATGATAAAACTATAAAGAAAAGCAAGGAAATAATTTATGAAAAAAACAGAATAGTGGTTACCCCTTGGAGGAGATTGCAATTATAATGAAGAAAAGGTACAGAAGTGGTTTCTAAGGTATTTATAATGTTCTCTTTCTTAACCTGGATGGCAAGGTACATTAGTGTTCATTATTATTAATATGTTTTTATACACTCTTTTGTGAATATATTTCACAAGTTGTTAAATATGAAAAATTTCAGCACCATTATTACCCATTTTTAAGAATTAAAGAAGCACTCTTATCATTAATGTAAACATTCAAATGAAATTGTTTAATAGATATCTCAACCTTAACATGATCCAAAATCCTGATTTCCAACCCCTGTTCCCTCACCCCCTTCCCCACACACACACGTTCTTCCTGTTGTCTTTCCCCCCTCAGTAAATGGCCTCTACAGCCTTCCAGCTGCTCAGTCCAAACCCTGGAGTCATCTGTGCTTCCTCTCTTTCTCTCACTCAAACCCCACACCCAAACCATCTGCGAATCGTATTAGCACTCTTTCAATCCATTCACTTCTCACCTACTGCTTCATACCACCCCAATCCAAGTCACCAACATGTCTCACGTGGGTAAGTCCAACAGTCTCCTTCCTGGTCTCTGTTTCTGTCCTGTCTACTTTATTCTTAACAGGCAACCAGAATGATTATTTTAAAATGTAAATTAGGGCAAGCTGTCCTTTGCTCCAAACCCACCTATAGCTCCCTGCGTCTCTCACAGTGAAAGCTAAGAATCCACAGGACAGCTCCTGCTATACCCCTAACCCTCTCTCCATCACAGTGAACTCCGGACTCTGCTCAACCTGGCCAAGCTGGCTGCAGCCCTGGGCCCTCCCTTGGGATCCACGTATTCACTTCCAAACTTCCTTCATTGCAAAAGCTCAAATGTCACATTAGAGAGGTTCACTGAACTACCCTACATGACATTGAAAAATCCCATCCTATAACCCGGCACTTTCTTCCCCCTCACCTTGTGGATCATTCTCCATCTTAGCACCATCTAATCGATCATATACTTTATTTATTTACTGTCTTCCTCCACTCACTAGAATGAAAGCATCACATGACAAGAATTTTTACCTGTTTTGCTTCCTACTATATCCTCAACATTTGAAAGAAGCCTAATTAAGGGCTTAATAATATCTGAATTAAGGAATAACCTTTATAAAATTGTTTTTTAAACAATAAGCATTTATTATAATAATAAAAAGTACTTCAATTCATAAAATGATAAATTGTGTTATCACTATAAACAGACATGAAAGAATAAATTAAACATCACTAAATAAAATATCAAGCACATGTAAACTTTTCCCTGAATGTAAACCCTTTGTTTCCAAAGGCAAGCAAAAAAATAGTAGGAATCTAATTTGCAATAAATTAAAAACTGATTTTTAAAGAAATCAAGAAAAGCAAAATATGTCACACTTTTACAAAGCAAAACTGAAATAAAGCTATTACTTGAACCTACACCTCAACAACTAAAGTAATGTACTCTTGCTATAAAGCTAAAAGCAAAAGTAGAAAGCATGTCCTAACTCCTAAAAACAAGCATTTATTACTTGCCACACCAACAGGGAAACAGGAAGAGTAAAGAGTGCAGACTAGAAGAAACACTAGGTTAGCCCTTTCATTTTTATAAAAAAAGAAACTGAGGAACTGAAATAACCTGTGGGAAACTTAAAAAAAAAAAAAAAACTCTATCAAATTTAGCAACAACGGAAAAATACTAGAAGCAAAAAAACAATTTACTTTGCCTGTTCAATTGTGATCTTGCTATAGCAAAATTCAGCTTTTATAGAACTAGAGACAAAATATATCTCCATGGAAACAATATTCCCAAGCATACATGTGAGCCTGAGAAGTATGGTTTTCTATGCAGGTCTTCACATCCTAAATATACATATCGGATTTGGGGTAGGGAGGTACTGAGAAGAGCACAGCTTTGTGATCAGGTCTGGATTTGAATTCTGGCTCTACCAAAATTCACTTTGATTTAGGCAATTTTTGTCCTATCTGAACTCCAGTTTTTTAATCAGCAAAATGGGGATCATTAAGACCTACCTTGTAAGTTTGCAAGAATGTAAGAAAGTATAAGTCACCTAATTCAGATCTGGTACATTCCTGGCTACAGTCGACCTGCAGGCCTTCTGACATTTTAATCACAGTTGCATAAAGCTCAATAAGAACCACCATCTTCTGATTGCCTCTGTTAGCTTTACAGCACTAGCCTATCACTGAGAATTCTACCAACAAGAGGGATGGAAATGTTAATGTTGCTATCAACAGGAACCTGTCAATTACCTGACAGCAGCCATTAGGTGCTACTTATTGGAGGCAAAATAAAAAATAGCTTAAGATTTTTTTAAGATGTAAAATTGACTAGAGTTGTGACCCCTGATCAATTATACCTTCTCAAAACTAGAAAAGATCTAGTAGGGTCATTCAGCAAGAATCCTTTCCACAGTAGATTAGATGACCAATTTCTGCTTAAAGGATTCTAGTTTAAACCAAACTCTCACTCAAACAGGTAGAAGGTTATTACATTCTCTGACCCTTCTAATTATCAGAAAAGGCTTTTTTCCCCCCCTTAAATGGATAGATGATGAAAAAGTGAATGATACTGTATAAATGCCATCCTATACTTCTGGAAATAAAAATCTTCACTGTTTTCATGTGGGGTACGAAATGATATTCTCTTTAATAATAATTCTTTAATAAAAAAGTTCCAAAAATGCATCTTGAAACTTATATTTACATCTTCATAACAAAACACATCTTAGAAAGTCTGCCTTATAAATATACAAAACATAAAGAAAACATACCTGGGATAATATCATTGATGTGCAATAGAATTGTATTTTCAACACTTGCAAAACTACAAAGCTGTACTCCATCAAATCTTCCATCCCAGTTGCCAATAGGGTTATCCTAGAAATTAAATAACAGAATAAACTTTAAAACTCCCCCCCAATAAAATGTAAATATGAAAGTCTGTACTTTCCATAAGAGAATCCTCCAAAATGTGTTACACTGAAAAATTTTAACTATGTTGCCTAAAAGAAAGAAAGAATATATTAGGAATAATTGTCATAGTAATAAGGCTTTGTTTTTTTGTTCATTTGTTTTTGGAAAAATGAGATCCAAGAATAATCAAGTTATAGTAAACCCACAGATGGGCAAGGAATCAAGTGGTCTTCATACTTTACTAGTCTACGTAATAACACCCATATGAAGTTTAGAGACACATCATTTTGCATAGGAAGGTTTATTAATTATTATTTCACCGAGAAACCTGCCTCTAATTAGCCCTACCTTGCTCTGATCATTCCTTTTTATTCCCCGAGCACTTAAATAGTCAATTTAAACTTCTGTAGGCCTTTCTGTAGGTAGAAAGTCTGCTTTTTAATTGTTCTTTCCTTATTTTATGGGTACACAAGAATTTCCTCCAAAGTGGAGATGTTTATATTTAATTATTTTATATTCCAATGTAGCAACAACTAGTACAGGGCTGTTCATGGAGCTAGATTAATAGATGAGCCAGTCTAGCAACTGCCCTGAGCACCAATGTATTATGGCATGCTAAAATGTCCCTGGAAACAGAAGGAGATGGAGAAAAATGTATTTGTTAGAACTTTCCTCTCAAGGAGCATACTAAAAGTGCTTGGAATGAATGCTCGCACAAAACAACTGGCGGATGGGCAGAGGCAGGGGAAGAAGCCGCACAGGGCAAACCTCTTGGCAGCTTGACCCAGGCAAACAAGATGATCCCGACCACTCTCTGAAACGGGTAAAGCCCAAACAGCTTTTGCCACGTTTGGGGCTCTGAGCCAAATAACCCAAAGCAAAGGGAGATGATCTCCAACAACCAGTGGCTCCATCCAGGCCACAACTTCTCCTCTAAAGAGTGAATTCACATTTAAAGAATATTGGTTCAAAGGGGTGCTTTATGGTTAGCTATCTTGAGGGACCCAAGTTTTACCCTGGCCCCAACTTTTCAAATAATCTGAGTTCAGTGAAGGCTTGTTTAGTAACTAACAAGTATCAAATAGAATTTCCTACTAACAGAATTTCTGAGCACAGGGTAACAGAAACTTACGCTAGAATAGTCATCATTCATACCCTACCAACCAAGTGGCAAACCTGAATAGATAAAAATGACAACTAAAAACATTTCCATCGTGAATAAAAATGACTATTACTCACATCCTCTCCTAACTCATTCAGTAATTTTGTGTTCTAGTGTTCAATAATTCTGTATGAATTTCCTTCTTTATATCTAACAAATTCTTGCCCATATTTTCAATCTACAATAAAAATGTTCTTAGCCTTTCTCTTCTCATTCTCTTAATGCCACAGGTATAACTCAACCTGCCGTATTGGAGTGTACCTATTATTACAAGTATAAGGTTACATAAAAAATGAGTGACACAAACCAAAGGACAAATATTGTACGATTCCACTATATGAGGTACATAGAACAGGCAAATTCAGAGAGACAGGAAGTTGAAAGTGTGGTTAATGGGTTGGGAAGAGCGGGCAGTGATTGTTTACTAGGTACAGGGCTTCAGTTTGGGATAATGAAAAAGTTCTGGAGATGGATAGTGGTGATGGTACAACAATATGAATATACTTAATACTACTGAACTGTACACTTAAAAATGGTTAAAATGGTAAATTTTATGTTACTTATATTTTACCACAATAAATAAAGGTTTTTTTAAACGAGTGATATCCTATGAGAATATCCTAATTGTCTATTCCTCAAAAGCAATGTGGTTTTCCTTTACACAGGCATTTTCTATAAACAGTTTTTACACTACTCATTTAAATCAGATCAGCAAATATAATTTTGTAAAATATCACAAAAAGAAAAACAGATTACAAAAAAAGAAAATAAAGAAATACAGAAATAAAGAAAAATAAGATATCACATACTATATTGGGGGTGGTTTGTTTTGTCTACTGGTCAGCTATAACAAGGCAAATTTAAAGACTGAGAATATTATTCTAGTTTATTCAAACTGGAAAAAGAGGAATTCTATATCTAGACTCCTGTCCCATTTCAATGTTCCTTTACCAATAATAAATTAGAACATGTTCTTTAAAGTACTCCAAATTAGTCCATTTTAAATACTCAAAGTGTTCAATTTGTAACTAAATTGGTCATAAAACTAATACATATATTCATAAAGATATTTAATCCAAAATTTTCTTACCATGTCCACACCAACAAAATATCCTAAGCTTTCTTTTCCTGGCAAAACATCACAGAATATAACTGTTCCAGATTCTATTGTTTCTCCAACCTTCAAAGAAACTCTGGAGTTTATTTCCAAAGGGGGAAGTTCAACCTGCATTGTGTCCACTGGGCCTGCGTAATCACTTTCCAATCCAGGGTCATCATCTTCTATGATTTCTAGCTTGTCCAATGCAACAAACACTCCACAATCTTCATCACACTGAAAAAGCTGTTTCCCTTGATATACCCCATCAGTGAAACCTTGGCCACGACCTTCTTCCTAGTTTTTAACAGAGAGAAAAAAAATAGATACATATAGAAAGATGACCCATGGGAAAGAGGATCCACTCTGGGAATTTCAGGAAAATCACTCTGGAAAAATTCTAAAGGACACATATAAAAAGAAATATAATTATCAGTAGTTGTTGTTGGATTTAGGATTTTTAAAAAATAAGGAAGAAGGTATATCTGATGCTGAAATAAAATTACCTGATAATTTCAAATCATAATTCTATTATGAGAAAGCTGGGCTGGATTCTACATTGTGATTCTAACATTAATTCTGTCATAAAAAGAAAATTTTACTTTAAAAGAACAGTAATGTTAGCTGAATTTATTGATTACTTATATGCCAGCCACTGTGCTAAATCCTCTATCAATGTACCACAAAAACACTACAAGTTGTGTCTTATGAACACCATTTTAGAGACGAGGAAGCAGATTTAGAGAAGTTAAATAGCTTGATTAAGTAAGCTGACAATCCAGCTAGTAAATGGCTTAACTGGCATTCAAATCCCTAATTGTTGACAATCACTGCTTCAAAAAATTGAATCAAGAAGCAAACAAAACAGGCAATTCTATTTGCAAAAATGTCAAAATGTAATTGACATTTAAGTTCTTGAGAATGAATATTAAGTTTGGAAACATATCACAGAGTTCTTGGGTTTCTTTCCAGTAGAAATAAATTCCAGATGATTTTCACAGATATTATCTGAGAGAATTATAAGCAAGTTTAAATTGCTGTAACTTATTTAAAAAAATCTTATATCTCAATTGTCATTACTTACTAGCACACATTAAGAACTGAGAAACCTATAGATGATAATGTCACAAGATAATTAACAATTTTTGATGTAACTATTTACAACTGATAAGAGTTTATTTCTAATAAGGCAATGTTACAATTTCTAAGATATAAAAGTCTGCAATAACCATACGATCTACTTGTATGTTCCTACTACAGCATGTAGTTTTTTAAAAGTTTCAAGCATCATCTTTACATCATCTCAATTCATCATTAAAAAGTAAATCCTAAGAATTATGAACATTAAGTTACAGAAGACTTCTGGGAAAACTAATTTTGTACTTAAAGGGGAAAAATACATATGTGCATACAAATATACACAGAAACACAAAAACACAGACACAGCCCACTAAAATGGTTTATCAAACTTACCAGCAATTCTACTCCAAAGAATATTCCCGACACCGTCCTCTCTGCTAATAAGGGTCCTCTGAAGCGCACAACTCCGGGAAATTTTTCTTCCCCAGATCTCAGCTGTACTTTCACAGGGCAGCCCACGTCTATTTGGAGGCCTTTACTTAGTCTGTTTCTGTTTTTAAACAGACTGAACCTCTCCTCACAATTGGTAATTGCCAAAAGCAACTCTGTGAATTTTTCATTTATTTCTACAACATCCTTTTCATCAACAAAGAGAACTGCATGAGGTTGCTCTAGAATTTTTAATCCAATCTGATTTTTCTTGCCTTTTGTAGAAGGAATCCTTGAATGCCCCACAGAACGATCTTGGATATACTGTCCTATACTCCCCTTTGGTACTTTAAGGAGCTTTTGCGTTTGTTTGTCTGTAACGCTGCATTCTTGAAGAAGCAAATAAAAAATCCGCTCTTCCCAGTAGGGCGAAGAAACTTTTTCTTGGCTCCATAAGCCTGAACTCATTGTGATATTAACTTCAAAATATTAATTCAAAAAAAGGGAACTACTGATAAGTTTGTCGTAAAACCGCAAAAGATAAATTCACTGGCAGTTCCCCAAAGCATGTTTTTAGCAATTTGGTGTCCATGCTGTAAAAAGACAGCAAATCAAAATGCCTGGTGAACAAGCAAAAATAAACTTTAGACTTCATTCTACATGACCTAAAATTAAGGTTAAAAACTTTAAAAAATCTCATTTGACCCATAAAAACACACACAATAGAATAATACCAAAAATATCCAAAAGGGCTAAAAGACATACAGTATATTACTTTTATCTACGATAACTGTGCATAATTAAGGAAATCCTATTGTAAAGTAACTTCAAAGACAGTACAATAATGTTTGTTTCCAAGACACTGAAAATTGTAAAATCAGATTCTAGTAAAAATTTTAAAGGTTACCCTTACATACATATTGACATTTTTAAACTTTAAAAAGTAGCATTCTTAATGCATCCTGTCTAACTTAAATGGCTAAGCTGCTGTATTTGAACAAAATACACATAAAACTTATAGTTTATCTAAAAGCTATCATTTTCAACCACATAGTTTAAGTAAAAAGTGACCCATCATATGATGTTGAACGTTTTTTATCAATAAAAATATCATAAAATTACATTCTGAAACTTTAACCACAATTCATCTGTATGCTATATTTTGATGGAATTAAAACATCAATGGATGGAACATTTTATCTCTGACTCAATTTCATTTCCTTAATCCTGTACATTTTGTCCTTAGATGGGCAAATGTTAATCGCATTAATCATAGCTATCATTTCATTTCTCACAATCACAAATACAATATGATTAAAGATGTTTTAAAAACCAATTTTGTAACATCAAAACTAGGACTATGTAACAAGAAGATATAATTGCATTATAGTATCAAATATAAAGTATTTTTACACCTCAATTTTAACTATGTATATGAGGAAAGAATAGACAAAAGATGACTTATTTTTATGATTTTTTTGGCTTCAAATTTTCATTTAAAATTTTTACAATAATAATAATCTTTCATAATTAAGTAGCTTCATTCTCAACCCTACTTAAACTGATGGTTAAAAACTACAGTTTCATTAATTCAAATTGAGACTTCACTTTCTTATTTTAATTAATTATTTTGCTGAAGACAATAGCTCCTATGTATTTTCTGTCACAAGAATATGGCTATTTGGTTTCTAAATACAGTACTTATTTCATCCTTCTTTCAGATAGAGGTATCCATTTCCATTTTTCTGGATAATGGCTGCAATTGATAGCACTATCATATTTACCTATTTGATTCTTGCAATTAAAATCTAAAAGCTCCTAAAACTAAAGAACCAAATTTTAAGTTTAATCATTTAACTTAATCATGAAACAATCTGGCAAATCTATACACAAAGTAACATTCCTTTTAGAAAACATGGTTAGATAATGAGGTATTCCATAACGGTAAAGTTTTTTACATGTCTGTCCCACTACAAGCTAAAATGAGACATGTGGGTTACTCAAGACAGGCCAAGAGTTTGGCACTCTTTCAAACCAACATTATTGAAATATCTGCAACATTTAGCAATGGCAAAGGCAAAGGTAGCATGAAGTAGTTATCTTTTCTTTTTCCTCCTTTTTTTGGTAATGTGTTTGTTTTAATTCCACTTGAGGGCACTGTCTACTTCAACAGGAATGGGATCAATTTATATTTGCCACTTACATAAGGCACCTGTGGAAACCTCGCTCTTGGCACCATATAAACAGAACCCCTTACAAGGGATACTCAAGCAGCTACCCAACCCCTCAGTTTGGCTCTATTCCTTTAAAGTACCAATATGAAATGTTATTTTTGACTAAAATACTTTTAAAATGTCAACACTTGCAACAAGGAAATGGCTTTATTTTTTTTCTGGATCACTGAATTATCATTAGTAATATAAGTATGCACGGCTTTCAATACGCAAGGCTTTTTATTGCATTGTGAAAAGACTTTACATTATGCATCCTGAGCACCTGTGTCTGCTTTCTATAGGTCACCTACAGTTTCTCCTTGCAATCAGCCATTTGCTGTGGTTTCCTGCAGTATGCATTTGACTCCTTTCACAGTCTTGCTGCTTTCCAACTCACTGTTTCTAATCAGTTCTGAGAAGCCAGATGGTGAAATATGTTTGGGTGTTTGAAAAAACAAACAAAGCAGCAATAACAAATATACAAAATACATTAATTTTGACAGGGTCTTCAGGAATAAAGTACACATAGGCTTTATTGAATAGATATAGTTTGGTC
Organism: Lemur catta; assembly: GCF_020740605.2. NCBI lineage: Eukaryota > Metazoa > Chordata > Mammalia > Primates > Lemuridae > Lemur > Lemur catta. The sequence continues at coordinate 6,805,572 of NC_059147.1, read as the reverse complement.
ACTCCAAAACAGTTGAGATAATCAAAAGACAACTTCCAAAAAAGTGAGCTGTTGTTTTGGTTCTTTTTAAAATATATTTAAATATTTTTTTGGCCAAAATTTTTGTTAAAAAGGTAAAGCAATTCTATTTTGATAAGAAATTCTTTTTTAAAATTCCTAAAAATGATATCTTCAAATATTAAAATCAGAAACTTCCTTGAATCTTAATAGTTATGTATATACTAACAAGTCCTACTTTATTGGTTCTCTAGCTTAACAATTCATGTCACAATTTAAAATAAAAACCATTAGTACTAATAAAATATTATCCAGACAAAACTCAATTACTATATGCAATGCATTAGGACATTATATTTTAAATGTGATTACAAAATGGCTTTTTGAAAATCATTTAAGGGAGATGGTCCACAGCAAAAATTGATATAACTAGTTGGTTTATTAAGCAGTTGAGGGCAATAAACAGCAGATTCCAAGTATCATATTTTAAAGTGAACACAAGGAGTGGTAACTTTTTTTTCTAACTTGCATTAGCACAGTGAGAATGAGCTTAGACTCAGTAACAGGATGGGTCATGTTAGACAACTAGAACAGCCAAAGCAAAAGTTATAAAATATTTAAAAAGCATTATCCAAAATAAAAAGGACGTGGCCTTTTCTCTTTTAGAAAGAATACACTAAGAATAGGTTTGAAATGATCATATTAAAAATTAATTGTCTTCATTGCAACTGATAGAGAAAATTGAATGGGTAAGTTTATGGCTCTAGTCTAGAAATATACCAGATGATAAATTTAATGATCATTAATACTCTCAAAATACCAGTATTACAACAGAAATATGCTAATACATATTTCTCCCCACTGCAGAAATGACATAATGCCAACATTCTTCTTTCACTGGGATACCACAATAGTTAACATCTTAAGTATCCTACCAGTAAAAACTGACTCAAGACAATGGGAGGGAAAGATTTAAATCACATTGTAAATGAGCTCTTTATCAACCAGGAAGATTGGCTTGTTGGTTTGGTATTTTTATGCTCTCAGTACGGCATTAAACACTGAAAAATACAGACAATTTAAGACAAATCATCCCACGTTCACTCTGCTTCTGCCTTTAACAAAGGCCACAGGAGCCGTAAGACAACACAAGGAAAGAGAAGCACAGCCAAATTCAAAATCACAGCAGGGCAAGTGGGGGGTCAGTGTGAAGGGAGAAATTTTCATTTGTATTTTCTTACTACATTGCAGGTGGGATCACTCTGAGGGTGAATATATCACAAATGACTCATCTAAATACTATCTTCAGGCTGGATAACTGACAGATTATGAATATCCTGATAATAAGTACTGAATGAAGATTACCAAAGAGTTAAAGCACAATAATATATTTAACCCTAAAACCATGTTGAATGGAAGCCCTTTTTTTTGAGGACACTGAAGATGAGGGAACGGTTCAGGGACACTGAAGGTGTTTCTTTTGAGGACACTGAAGATGAGGGAACAGTTCAACACCGAGTTGAAAATTATCTGGTTATCTGAGCTTGATGATGGTCTGGATTCTGAGTAAAGCGGAATTCAATTGTGTTAAGATAAAGTCATTAAACCAAGATGAGGGTTGGAAGGCACAAATATTTATCAATTTTCCATGGATGCAATGGGAAGAAGATGATCAAGAAATAAGTTTTACATGAAAATATTAAAGAGCAGAATTACCACATTCTAAAAGTCAACATATAGTACAAGTGAACATCATTAGTAGCTACAGAAAATAGACAATGGTTAATTTACCCAGAAGATACAATGTCATTTTGATTCTCAAATTATCAGGTTATACTGTTCATAAGAATCTCACAAAGACAGATCTAATTCAAGAACTTTTTGTGTCTAAGCTAAGATATCCTGCTTGTTCTAAAAATCACAGGAGGCCATCTCAATCAGAGTAAAAATCACAATACTAAGTTCTGCCCCTAACTATAAATGGCAAAGAGGTAGGAAGGTCAGCATAAACACCAAAGAAAGAAGACACAGGGGCCTTTTTCCAAAAGCTTCTAGATAGCTAGAATGATTACCATTTTAAGAAAGCTAAAGAATAGGAATACAGGGATTCCATGACCAGAAAAGAAACTGAGTCTCTTTTAACGTTCCTCATAGATTAACTTGTGACACAAGTACATAGTCCCTAAAACAAATGGGATTTATAAGGTTAAACAACAAAGTCTGGCTCCCACATCTCATGTGCAAATCAGAACAAGAACTACCGCTGTCACACTAAGGTAAAACCTAGCCCCTCCACTTCCAAACTGTAAACTCCCCAAGGCCTTCACCTTTATATTCCCAGTGCCTAAACCAGTGCCTGACATATGGGAGGCATTCAACACATGAGAAATGAATGAAGTGATGACAGCGAAAGCCAAAATTCCATTTCCTCACCCTAAGTGATTAAAAGCTTCTTCCAGGTTCTAAAAAGAGAGAGAGAAAAAAAAAAGACTCATGAGTTGGGTGTATTTAATGATTTTTGCCTAAAACTTCACTAATTCTCTGGATAAAGGAAGTCACAGTCAATTTTTACACCACTTCATTGTTACACATATAAGAAAGGAAAATTTCACAATTACGAAACCAAGTTGTTTTGAGGTTCATTTGAAACTAGCATCCTAGCACCTCACCACCATGTATGATGCTTATAAATTCTGTACAACCACTGTAAAAAAAAAAAAAAAAGGCCAGGTGCGGTGACTTACGCCTGTAATCCTAGCACTTTGGGAGGCCGAGGTGGGAGGATCGCTTGAGCTCAGGAGTTCGAGACGAGCCTAAGCAAGAGCGAGACCCCGTCTCTACTAAAAATAGAAAGAAATTATATGGACAACTAAAAATATATATAGAAGAAATTAGCCAGGCATGGTAGTGCATGCCTGTAGTCCCAGGTACTCAGAAGGCTGAGGTAGGAGGATTGTTTGAGCCCAGGGGTTTGAGGTTGCTGTGAGCTAGCCTGACGTCACAGCACTCTAGCCTGGGCGACAGAGTGAGACTCTGTCTCAAAAAAAAAAAAAAAAAAAAAAACCCCAACAAATTGAAGATAATAGTGTGAAAATCAGGAACAAAATATTAATAGTTTGATCAGCAGTATAATTACTTTCTCTCTTCTTGTGTTAAAGACTCTTAAATCAAACAAAAACCATAGTTTAGGCATGCCAGACTACAGAAATCATTACTGTTTCATGTTTGTTGTTGTTTTATATAACAAGTGCCTTGGCCTTATCAGCTCCTCACAAAAGTTACTACCCAAAGGAAGGCGTCTTTGCAAGGATACCATAAAATTTTGCAGCAGAACATTAGAGAATGTTCTGGGTGTTATCATCATTCAGAGTACATGAACTTCAATAAGAATTTCCAACAAACCATTTTCTCCTAATACTGTTCTAGTTCAAATCCACCCACTACCCAGTGGGAAATGGCAGGCTAAATTCTCAGGGCCATTCAGTCTACTTGAGGCATGAGGGGGTGTGTAGAAAGCCAACACTTAATGAACACCCTTTCAAGGCCGGGGTTTTCTCTGGGAGCCAATGATTGCAAAATGAACAATCTTATTACGATCCCAATTAGCCCGAATTCAAAAGCAAGGTAGGAATGCTCCTTAGCTGAAGTAAGGATATAACTTTCCAGGGAAAACTGGGGAGAGGAAGGTGGCAGGGACTGGGGGGGAGGGGAGTTGGAAGCCTGCGCAGGCTTGGTGGCTGGAAGATGACAACCACCCTAAAACATGCAAATGCCAAGGGGTGGAATAAAAAAGATGCCAAGTACATGAATAAGCGGGCAGCTGACCCAGCTGTGCACCAAACTCAAGAACATTATCTTCCTTCAAGATTTCGTGATTTCCCCACTGATGGTTAATATGAAGGGAAAACAAAAAGAAAGAGAATACCTGTCTCAACAGGGCGCACCTTTCAACTGAAGAACTCCATTGTTGTGTAAAAGCATCTTCACCCTGGAAAGAGAGAAACTGAAAGAAAAAGCAGAACACGCCATTAACCAGGCCAGAACCCCGACTGCTGTTCCTGGAAGAGAGCCACGAACACCCCCAAACCGAACGATCCATACACCCCACGGCACAGACGTGAGGTATGACAACCCGGGGCTCTCGATGCCAACTGGGGCAGTCGGGAGCCAACCAGTGGCCCGTGCCTCAGTTTCCCCAACTGTAAATGGAGGACGGAAAAGGGAGACTGCGTCCCGCGCTGCTCCCACCCCAAGCCCTCTCTTCTCCCGGGGTCCCGACGGCGGCGACCTGTCTCCCAGGACTCGGGAGCCCTCCCGGGAAGGCTCAGGGGGGTGGGGAAGTCCGGGGGTGGGGAAGCCCAGGCTGACGTCAGCGGGCTCAGCACACCGCGGGCCTGGCCGGCTCGGGCCGGGACAAGTAACGGGCCAGCGCCGAGGGCCCGACGGTTGCCGCGGCTGCCTGAGGCGTCCTGAGGCCGGGGAGGGGCGCTCGAGGGGACCCGGCCGCCCGCAGCTCGCCGCCCGCTCGCTCACTCACCTCAGGAGGCGGGGCGTCGCCCCTACCCCTGCCTCCCTAGTCCCGGTCCTGGCCGGCCCGGCGCCCCACACCCACCGCCCTAGTATTTACCTCCGACGCGCGGCCCCCGCGCAGCCGAACCTGCTACCTGGGCCCGCCCCCACCTGCCCCGCCTCCGAACAGCCCAGGGGAGAGGGAGGGAGCGGAGGCGGAGGGCAACAGCCGTGCTAACCAATCGCAGCCCGAGCTGGATTCCTGCGCGCACTCTGATTGGGCCTTCCTGTGGCAGACCTTCCTCCAATGGCTGCCGGCCCGGCGCCGGCTGAAGGGACTTTCCGCTCTGTCAAGCTCGGTGGAGCCAAAGGGAAAGCAGAGGGGAGGGGCGGAGAACAACGGGATGGGGGCGGGGAGCTCAGGCTGATTGGGCGAAAGACTGTGGGTGCCGCGTCACCATTGGCTGATACTGGAGCCGGGGCGGGGCGCTGTGTTTCTCCCAGCTCCACCTCCCATGCCGGGTCTGGGCTCTTGCCTCAGCTGTCAAAACAGTAGGCTCCAAGGTTTGGGGCTGGGTGGGCGAGCAGTCCAGGAGAAAGCTGAGAATAGGATTCCAGGATTGCATGAAAGAGCAAAATTTCAGAATCACACCTAACTTTGAATCTTTTGTGCTTTCATTTAGACGCCGCGTGATCTGGGGAAGTCACAACCACCCTGAGCCTCAATTTCCTCATCTGTGAAATGGAGATAATAGTTGTCACTTGCCTGGCAGGATTGGAGTAACTGATTAAACTTTCTGACACGCAACAGAAGCTCAATAAAGGTTACATCTTTCTCCCCCTCAGATTCAGCCTGGGACATCTGCTGTTTCTGAACCTGTTGCCACCTGTCCCGGTTCGGAAAGAGGACTCCTAAGGGTGGTGAGGAAGGGATTTCCACACGCCCCCTCAGTCGGCCCTGCACCCCTGGCCACCAGCCAGGACTTGGGGTGTACCTAAGGATCTTTCAATTAGAAGGGAGGCTTCTGATTCCCAAAAGTGCTCAAAATATTTAAGAAAGTGCTTTTTATAATCAGTCCCAGAGCCTTGCTGCACTGGATACTCCTGTTAATTAATTCCTTCTCCTTTGACATTTTAAGTACTAATTATGGGAGAAGGTGATTAATACTGAGAAAGGAGGAGGTGTGTGTGTGTGTGTGTATGTGTGTGTGTGTGTGTTTAATCATGACACAACTTTCCCCAGTGGAAAGTGACAGTTTCTAAAGATCTGGGAATTTAAACCAGTGAATACATAAAAGCAGTCACATGAATAGCAGTAGTGATAAACAGGCCACCCCTCTTCCTTGCCATAATCACCCAAAATGAAATGGACATCTTTTGAAAACCTAAGCCACAATCCACTCCTGTCCTTCCTTTAGTCCATCCTTATCCTGTTCCCAGGCTTTATGACCACATTGCAGTAGGAAGCAATCAGATGGGAACCAGCAGGCTTGGGTGCATTGTGGCCTTAGTCTACACCATTCCCCTCCAGGTCAGGATTCCCCAATAAAGCTAGCAGGACTCAGAGGTCACAGTCTGGCTCTCTGGGAGAAAATTTCAGCCTGAAAACTGTTTTTGCTTGACCCTTATGTAAAAAGGAGGAAGGAGAAAAGAAAATGGAGTGGCAGAGAGATTTTAAGCCTTTTAGACATGGCAAAGACTCCCACTTTTTCCATTTTGCCACACTCCCCACCATTCCCTATTTTAAGCCCCTGAATGACTTCTCTCATTTGCATTATCCACTGGCCCCTAAAGGCGTTTGAGTTTGCCACTCCTGGACTGGAACATTTTCATGTCCTTTCTGATAATGATGTCTGGCGTTGCTGAGCTCTCTGCTTCAGTAGAGCTTTCTTCTCCACCAACAGTGGTCAGATACCTCCCTCTGTCCTCCTGTCACACATTCACTGAATCAGACAGTGTCAGGGCCTGACTTCATCTAAGAGATCTTCATCCAAGCCAAGCCTGACAAACAAGATTTATCTCAGTTGCCATCTCTTGTCAATTGGTAATGGCTGCCTCTAACATTGTGTTAAAGATAATTCTGAAGCTGTATTCAGGCTCACAGGGAAGACAGATGTCTGCCAGGGCATGAGATGGGGAATTAGTGTCATGGTGCTATTACTTTCAGTCTTTGATAAACCAGCCTCTCATCTTACAGATGAGAGATTAAGGTCCAGAGAAGGAAAATAACTTCCCTCCTGTCACCCAGCAGATGGGCTGAGACCCTGATTTTCCTGATTCCAAGCCAAGTTCCTTTTGCTCCTGTTTAAATGGATCCTTCAACTGAAATGCCCACCCTCTCTGCCTTCCAAATCCTCCCTCCATGTGGGGCCCAGCCAAAGTCCCGCCTTGTCCAGGGGTCTTTGTAGATGGCTCCAGCCCCCACGGATTGTCTCTGTCAATCCGCACCCCCACAGTCTGTTCCACCCAGCCTGGCCCTGGGTTCCTGTAACTGGTGGTTGAGTTACTGGGCAGGTACCAGGAAACAGCAGCGTACAAGCAAAATGCCACCCCTGCCTGTGGCAAGAAAGGCCCACAAAAACAACTGATTGCATGATCACTTACTTAATTATGGCTATGGTAAGCCTCAGGAGGAGACTTGGTCTGTGCACACCTAAAGGGTGGTTGGGCATTCGGAAAGGCCTGTGTGAGGAAGTCACCTTTAAGGCAAGGTAGGAAGAGAACGAGCAGCGGCAGTGAGAGGAAGCAAGCCTTCCAGACAAAGGGAACGGAAAGTGCATGCCCTGTTGCAGGAACTGAGAAATGCAAAGCACAGAAAGTGTGGGCACAGAAGCACCTTGGCAGCCGGGGCCAGGGCTTGGTCTGCATCCCGAGAGCAATGGGAACTCTTTGAAGGGTTCTACAGGGAAGTTAACTGTGATTCTGAACTGTCCTGTGTAGTTCTCTTACTGCACACAGCAGGAACCCAACAAGCCACTGAACTGAATGTGGCTCTCTCCGCAGGGGGTGGTAAGCTCCAGGTAGCCTGGTAGGGGCCTAGGTCAGGCCACAAGGAGACCTCAGAAGCACTGGTCATGGTTAGCGATTGGCCCCTGCCCCGTGCTTCCCAAGCTACCACAGGCTACTCCCTACTTCCAGCCTCGCCAAGTGTGCTGTTCATTCCATGCCCTACCGCCTTCTCGGTGTCTCCACCAAGCACAGCCGAAAGGGAACTCCTGTTACCCCACCCTGCCACCCTTCCTCCTCCCTGTCTCAGGAATGGCAGCTTCCCGTCGTTCATCCAGCCTCCCACGGCTCAGCCACTTTCCCACCAGCCCTGTAAATATGGGTGCTCAGAATGAGCACAGAGCCAAGGGACGAGGCTAACCGGACTGGGTAACCCCCAGCAATGTTTCTGTACAAGCGCTTCCTCCACCGGAACCCAGTACAGGGTTTTGGTCAATGGATGATGAGTTGAGAGTCCTCCATGCCCGAGATGTTCTGGCTTCTCAGGGAAGGGAAACTCCAGGTGACACAAAGCATTCTGTCTAGGGGCTTTTACTCTGGCCACCTAAAAGCTCTTTTTGATAAGATAAAAGGGATTACTTTAATCATCTTTACACTAATCCAGCTGAACTATAAATCCATGCTCTCCTGTTTGAGCCATTTGCTCGTATCAATGACAAGTGATTTCTATGTTTGATTTTTAAAAACACACACAGAGTAAAAGGGCTTAATGCTCTTTATTGAAACTTTGTGCTACATCTGGATCCTATTTGGCGCAGTTGATGCACTAGAAATGGTCCCATGTCTCAGGAAACCCTCCTCCCTTAGGAAGGAGACACTAATGGTGTCAGGAAAAGGATGATTCTTTCTTATAGTCTTCCCAGTGTCTATTTTCCAATCCCTTTAAGTAGAGTGGATTCTTCATCCAAATGAATGTCAAGTGTACTGAGCACCTGCTATGGGCTAGGCACCTTCCTAGACTCTGAAGACACCACAGTGAGCTTGGTCCCTGTCCTCCTGCAGCTGACAAGCCAGGAGAAGGAAGAAACGAACATGTCTCAGGTAGCGCATGCCAAGAAGACAATATTAATGAGGGCAGGGAATGGCTGGGGACTGCTGTTTTAGGTAGATTGTTCACAGAAGGACTCCCTCGAAGAGGTGGCATTTTGACAAAGTGCAGAAGGAAATGAGGAAGCAAACCTTGCCACTGTCCAGGGCAAGAGTGTTCCTGTAAGAGAGAATAGGCAGGTGCAAAGATCCGGAAGCTGTGATGTGCTTGGCCTGATCAAGGACAGCAAAGTAGCTGGTGAGGTCGGAGCACAGAGAACGGGGTGTGAGTGGCAAAGGTGAAGCCAGGAAGACACAGGGCTGGGTCAGGTCAGCATGAGACCTTGACTTTCACCATGCACCAGACAGGAAGTCCTGGTGGGTTCAGACCAGAGAAGTGGCCTATCTGACTTATATTTTAATAGTCTCATGCTCTCAGTCAAAGGCAAAAACAGGGACACTGTTCGGGGGGCCGATGCAGTAATCTAGGCAAGCGGAGTCCCAAAGGGCCCCCTTGTTTTCTGGGGATACAGGCAGAGCAGACGAGGAGGGGTAGAGAGGAATGTGGAACTGAAGATGGTGATAAAGAAGTTATTACAAATAAAACAGAAATGTAGCGCTCCCAAGAGGAAGGATTTTCAGGATGAGTGATTAGAGAAGGGGTAATGCTTACAGGACGGATTTGTGGATTGTTCGGAAAACGACAATAGGTTGGGATTAAATTTAGAGCAGTAAAAAAGTATCCCGGGGAGGCACGAGCCAAAGATCTTGGATTGCCTGCCTGTCCAGCTGTAGCCTCTCCAGGGGAACGTCCTTCATGACCTTCCTGTTCACCCGTAACCTACCACCAGGGCCCGGGGCTGTGCATTCTCTCCTGCGAGGGCAGGAGCAGGGTGTTGTCCTGTGTGTGTGCTTCACCCACTGGGCTGGACCAATCAGCTGAGTGAAGAGAGAGGCTTGGAGTTGTCCTGGTACAATAATAGAATGAAGCTCTAGTCTCCACTCAGCCCGCTTGGAAAATGATTCCACCTCTCACATTTCTGTGGGGCGTATTCATTTCAGCATCTTGTTTTGGTGCAATGGCTGGGGGAGGACACTCAGATTGGCATCTTTTTTCTCCCAGGATGATGGTGAATATAATTAAAGTCTGAGCCTCTTTTAAAAATTCTCCTGCTCTAATACCTTGTTTTTTTGTGCATAAGAGTTATGTATTCTTAGCCACAAAACTGGAATCTGCTCCTGGATAAGCCACTGGCCATGAGCACATACATACCTTTCAGGTGACCTCCCTATCAGAGGATCTTAAAATCAAGAATCCCAGTTTACTAGTTACCTGCCAGGCCCGGAATGCTTTTGGTGGTATCTGCTGGACTTTTGAAAGTTAGGAAATTTCTCCTACTCTGAGCTCTGTCAGTTATCACATACCAAGATCTCAGTACCCTCACCTGGGCCCTTTGACCTCTTCTTTCTCTGTAATCGCTCCCTGGGTTATATCATCCAGGCTGGAGGGCCCCATTCTCAGTTCGATGTGGAGGACGCTGCCCATGCTGTTATCTCTGGCCATGACCTCGCCCATGGGCTCCAAACTGCTACCACCACTTAACGTCTCCACTTGACTTCTCCATTTAGGTGTCTTGAACTTGACAATCCAAAACAGAATTCTCCCCTCTTCCACACTTGTGCCCCAGTCAATCAAGTCCCAAGTCTATGAGTCATCCTGGGTTTTTCCCTTCCCCTCATCCCTCTCATCCAGTGCATCTGCAAGTCCTTGGGAATCCACCTCCAGGATCTCTCTGGAATCCACCTTCTTTCCCCTCCACTGCCAACTGCCTCTCACCTGCAGCAGCTCCTGGGTGGTCTCTCCACTTCCTCCCACCCTCACCCTGTGTACTCCAGCCCCATCTCCATCCGCCAGCCATGGAGATCTTCTTTAACCGTAAACTGTGTTGCATCTCCCCTGCTTAGACCTCTCCGATGGCTGGCCGTTATTCTAAGATCAAGACCAAACCCCACCATGGCCATCTAGGCCCTTCCTGAGCTGCTCCTACCTAGCTCTGGAAACCCATCTAGTGACACCCTTCCCTTAGTTTGCCCAAAACATACTTTATTAAGTTTCCTATGGCTGCTATAGGAAATGACATGAATTATTCTCTTACGGTCCTGGATGCCAAAAGTCCCAAATGGACTGGAACCAAGGCAGGCAGGGCTGTGCTTCCTCCAGAGCTTCTAGGGGAGAATCTGTTTCCTTGCCTTTTCCCCTTTCTAGAGCTGCATTCCTTGGCTCACGGCCCCTTCTCTTACCTTCAAAGCCTACAGTGTAGTGTCTCGCTTTAGTGGTCCCATGGCCTTCTCCTGTGTCACATTTCCCTTTCCTCTCTCTTGTAAAGACACTGTGATTGCATTTAGAGCCCACCCGTGTAATCCAGTGTAATCTTCCCAGCTCAGGATCCTTAACTTAATCTCATTTGCAAAGTCCCTTTCGCCACGCAAAGGCGACACTCACAGGTCACAGGGATTAAGATCTGGGTATCTGTGGGGGCCGTTACTCAGCCTCCCATGCACATCAAACTCTTCCCTACATGAGGGTCTTTGTGCAGCTTGTTGCTGGTGACAGGAATGCTCCTTCTTCCCCCTCACTCTACACATGGCCAGCCTCTTCTCATCCTTGGGGACGCAGCTTACCTGGCACCTCCTCAGAGAACCTGTTGAGGACCAACCCTCAACAGTCTGAAGACCTTATTTTAGGTATTTTTCAGTTTACTTGTTTTCTGCCAGCCTCTCCCTCCACCCTGACCTAAGTGCCTGGAGGACAGGGACAGCATCTGTCTTGTCCATCCACTGATTTTCCTAACATAACTGGTTCATCATTGCTGAATGAATTTAAGGAAGATGAATTTATAACCCAGTATGGTGCTATGCAAATGGGCGGCTGTGTTTGCCCCTGGAGAAAGCAGACCCCTCTCCATCTTGCTCCCAACCTTCTGTCCCAGAAACAGCGGTCTGCGCAGAACAGAGCACCAACGACAGAGAGAACCCACAGACACGCTCCGACGCAGGAGTGCCAGCGAGATGCCGCGGCACTGGGGGGCCCGACACACACAAAACCTTTCAAGGAAGTGGGATTTCACTTTGGAGAGCTGCCACCTGAGTCCTTGCTCATTAAATGCAGCTACGAATTATTGCGATACAAGGCCCGCACGGGAGACCGCTGGCTGCGGAGAGCCTCTCCGCTTCTCTCCCGTTAAAGACTCCTGGAGCCACTTGGAGAGGACTGAGGGAGGCGGAGGGGCCTTGTCACATGTGCTGCGGTTTTTCAGGCTGGGCACCAGGAGGCTCCTGCACAACCTGAAACTTCACGCTGGGTTAGACTTTTCTAAGCTGAAGCCAAATGTGTTTTGATTGCCAGGTTATTACTAAGAATTGCTCTTGCCTTAAGCCCTAAATTATCTGGTTGAACACATCATTTTCCCCCCTTCACGCAGAAAACTGTGCTTTAAAATTTGACAACTTTTAGGAATATTTAAAAATGTTTGGTCACAATGAAGAGGGCAGCGATGGATGACTCCATAATTTATTCCTCTGTGATTATTTACGGCATGAAGTTCATGGTCACGTTGCCTATAAAAGTATAAACTTGGGAGAATAAAACAAAGCAGTTTATAAATATTAACCAGTTTTCACACATAATAATGTTGAAAATAATAACATGTGCACAGCACCTGACAATTTACAAAGGCTTCGGCATCCATCATTTTGAATAATCCAGAAAGACACTTGCTTAGAAGGAAGAGCCTGATTTTGCCCTTGTAAACTTTCAATCCATAGCTGTATAACCTAAAGTATTCTGGCACAAATAAAATGGAACTGTCTCTTACGGATATATTTCAGAAGTCTGTTGTCAGAGGTCAGCTCACAGGCATCTACCAGCAGCCTAGGGGACCGTTTGAAATTCTGGCCCAGATTAATTTTAAAAAGCTGCATTTGGAGCTTTTTTAAGTGGGGCCGTTTCCAAAGGCTTAACTGAAGAGTAATTGATTTCACTGGAAATAAAAGTCCACGTGTGATACCAGCTGGAGTGTGGTCATGTTTTTCTTGCAAATCCAGAATGTTTTGGGGAACAAATGGCTGTCACATGTCCCCCTTCCAAGGATGTCTTAAGCACCAGAAAGGAGAATAGGCTAAGTTGCAGCCCTTCCTACCCCGGGTGCCAGGGTCGAGGGTGTGTAAGTGAAATATGAAAGCTGAGATCACTGACATTCTGTGTCTCGGCCTCAAAGGAAGGAGCATGTACAGGACTGGGATGAGTGGAGGAACCAGAGGTGGGGAATGGCCAGGATGGATGGTCCAGGGGTCGATGTGGTAGAAAGATGCTGCCTGAATACCCCTCTCTTCTGAGGAATAGGAGGGGTCTTTCATGCAAGGCCAGGTCTCTACACCAAGAGACACTCAGTTAGCAGGCACGTCCATGCGCCCCACTAGCCCAGAGCAGAACCCTGGAGGATCAGTGGGAGGCTGGCCCCTGCTACAGAGAGGGGCTGCTCCTCTTGTACATCCCAGGACTGAATCTTGGGAAGACGTTGATGGCAAAAGTAGGCTTGGGAAAAGTCTATTCTGGAGGGCACTGATGCTCCTTCCTCTGCCAGAATAAGGGTGACCTGGTGTGTTCCCAGAACACGAATTCAGCCCTGGGCAGGAGGGGGCCCGATCTGAACAGGCTGCTGTCAGATGTCATCCAGCTTCTGGGGCCCAAACCCACGGCTTGCTCACAAACAAACTGAGATGAACATGCGCCTGGAGACATCAAAGCAAGAGTCTGCCGTCCCTGTGGCTGAGCGTCTCAGTTTCCTCCTGAGAGAAAGTGTTCCCTCGGAGCCTAAAGGAGATCAAGTGAAGAGAGGGCTGAGTGAGGACAAAATTAGAGCAGTGCTTTCAAACGGAAGCTGCCACTTTTTCAACCCATGCCTGGGACGGGCTGACCCTGCGGCCCCGATGCAGCGCTCCTGGGAGGGACATCTGTGCTGTTTTTACCCTCTGTCAACCAGGGCAGCTCATGAATCATTCTGCATGATGAACACAGCTCCGTGACTCTGCAGGGCGACAGTCCACAGGCCTGGACCCAGCCGGCCACAGACTCCCCAAGGCCGGGGATTCTTTTTAAGGCAACAACAGAATCTGCCAAGAATGCAATGAGCAAGTCCTGGTGCCCTCCCAGGCAGCAGACAACATCAGAACCCTTAAAATATCAACCCGATGCTGGTTTGCTCCCTGGACACAGAATGTGACATTTTTTAGGCCTGTTCAATGGTTTCAAAAACAAAAAAGAACCCACACTTTACCCAGAACCTGGCGACCTCGCAGGCTACAGGGATGATATGATCATACAAAAGGAAAAAAATCTATCACAGGACAGATTTTTGAAGTTTTTGTTTTTAACTTTGTCATTTGATATCTACATTTGCGCTGCCTTGATGTGCCTGTTGAGAGAGGGACAAGGCCTACATATTTAAAGCAGGGGTCACAAGCTTGCAGGGGTGAGGATCTAAAGGGACTGGTCAAAGGCTGTGGCTTGGTGGCTCTGCCCCTTCCTCTCCTCTGGTTAATTACTAGCGTTGTGAATGGGGGTCCAGAGTCGCCAGCTCTTTTGAGAAAACCCTGAAATATAGAATTTTATAGGAAATCTCCTAGTTTTTAAATACTAGTATCTAGCCCAGTGCCTGGAATATATTCAGTAACATTCACACATAGCATGTTAGACCAGGGGACACTTTTCTATTCATCATCCGAGTGACAAACAAATACCTGGAAACAAGGAGGACCAACTTGGAGGCAATGACTCAATGCTTTTTTCACATACAGAAAGGACTGTGGCTTTAATCATACAGACTTGGCCACACTGTGCAGGAGTCCCCACGCGTGTGACCTCCCTCCAGAGCTGCAGAGGGTCCGACACAGCACCCGGGACCTGTGATGGCGCAGCTGGGTTCTTCCCCCTTGTTTTCATTCTTCAACCACACCCCCATTCCTACTCTGTTACTTAGAATAGAGAAGTTTTTGAATAAACAGTCAAGATTTTAAAATGAAAGCATCGCTCCGTGCGTGAAGGTGTGAAGTCTTCCTTCCCAGACAGAGAACTAGAGCCACCACGTGCAGCATGACACTGAATGTCAGAATCGGAAGGGATCTTTGACGTTCTGACGTTCCTCTCTCCCCTCACCCGCTTTGACGGGCAGGAAAACTGAGGCTCTCAGAGGTGAAACTCGCCTGCCCAGGGGCCTTACCAGACTTCCAGGATGGTGTCATTCCTTGCCAGGGCCTGCAGAAGGGCTTCTGCCCCCAGGGAGGTGATGCAGTTGTTGGACAGCCTGGAAAGCAAATGGACTGGTGAGCTTCAGGGGTTCTTGGTTTTCCTCTTTACCATCCAGGTAAAGGGGGCTTCAGGAGCCAGCCTGCTGGAGCCGTCAGTCCCCGAGACCCGCCCCTCTCCTGTCTGAGATTCCCAACAAGCTCATCAGCAAAGTTGTAATGCTGTAAGCGAAATGCACCCTTTTCTCTTCCATTCAGATTAGTTTACCTAATTAAGTAGCCCCTTCCTTAGAAAGGTGCTATAGCATAGTGGTTAAATGCCCACATTTCAGTGCCAAACTTTGTGGGTTCAAATCCAACCTACACCACTTCCTTTCTGATCTCAAGCAAATTAGTCTCAATTTCCTCGTGGGTAAAACGGGTCCCAAAGAGTATCCACCTCGTGGAGTATGAGAATCAAACCTGTTTTGGCCACTAGGCAGGCTGCTGTTCACATCTGCCATCCATCTCCTCACGGCGCAGGTCTGCCACCAGAGGAAGCCACAGTGCCTCCCCTCTCCTCCCCCTGCCCCTGCTTCTGGGAAGACTCCCCATGCTCTGCATGTCTAAAACACAGTAGCACTGATGGGGAATAACCAGGGGACAGTGATATTCCATCTGCGGGGCTTTGAGGGCATGGGGACATAGATTAGAGAGAGTATGAGGTGGTTGGAAATGGGGAGGGGAGATGGGACAGGGTCAGGGAGAGCGAGGGAAGAGCCACGTGTCCCCAAGGTGCTCCTTTGCTTACAGCTGTGCCTTCTCCTTGTGTCCTCTCCTTGTCTTCTCCCTCCCCAACAATTTTAGGAACTTCTTACAAGTTGACCCTAAGGCATTGCTACTAATAATAGCCAGTATCTGTTGAGCTTTTACTAGGTGCCAGTTGGTTACCTACATTCTATCAGTAAATGTTCACAACCTTATGAGGAAGGTCCAAGTATCAACTCCATTTACGCTGCAGGCAACTGAGGCCCAGGGAGAAACGGCTGGTAGGGGTGGAGCTGGGGAGCAGACCCAGACCGTCTGGCCCTAGAGCCCGGACTCCTAACCAAGTCTAAGCCTGGAAAAAGAAAATGCAGGCATCTCTCTCCCTTTCTCTCTCTTTTTAAAGATATATCAGAACTTCAGTTTTTGTGGGGGATGATACAGTTCAGGATGCTGAATAATAAGGCTGATGACAAGATGGCATGGGACAACCCCAGTGCCATTGCTTGGCACCTGCTGGGGTCGAGTGGGGTGAGTCTGTGACAACGAGGAAAGGCAAACTCACCACGTCCATACCTGGTCAATAATGGACCGAAGGCCCCCCGCACGCAAAGCCAGCATCAGGCCCACCCAAATCCAGGCTTCACCCCAACCTCCAGCCCACTCCCACCCAAGCGACCAGCGGAAGCATCTTCCCCACACAGTCGGCAACTTCCCAGCCCCGCAGAGCAACGCGAACAAGCATGGCCAGAGCGGATGGCAGTCCGGCAGCAAAGCTGACGCTCACAGCAACAGTCGGTCTGTCTCTAAAGGCAAGTGTTTCCCTCGGGCCACGTTTGTCAGGGGAGATGCCACCTTCCTCTAACAAAAGGAGCCACCCAGCGGTTCCCTGAGTTCCCTGTGAGATGAGACTTTGGCGCCAGCCTCAGAGAGCACTGACACAAGCTCACGATGGTCACTAGTTGGACTTCTGTTCACATCCACCGTCCATCTGCTTGTGGCATGAGTCCCTGCCCCCTGGGTCTGCATCTCAGGAAGCCACAGTGCCGCCGCCCTCTCCCGTCCCCTGTTTGCTGGGAAGACCTGCCATACTCTGCCTGAGGCCACTCTCCTGACCCGGGAGCAGGCTGAGCCGGGCAGGGGTGAGCCGGAGGACACTCAGGCACAACTCAGCATGTGATGAGCACCCACCTCCTTGCCCCTTGGGCGGGGAGATAACCAGGTGCGCCCCGTGCTGGCTCTCGGTACTCCCAACAGTACCGAGCTCAGCTTCCGCAGTGACAGCTGGCTCAGGAACCTCCCTTCCCTGCCTCACTTCGCTACTCTCCCCCCCGCTGTTTGCTGGGACCACCTCCCAGGCAAACAACCTGCCCTGGCATCCTTGTCTACCCAGACCAAGACGAGCTGTTTTCTGCCAGGCCAGCTCGTGCGAGTTACCCCGGCCGGGAAGCTGCCCAAATCTCCGACGCGGAAACGCCCTTCCCCAGGCCAGCCACTGCCGTCCCGCCTCCTGCTCGCAGCCTCCTTACTTCAGGACTTTCAGCCTGGAATTTCTCTTCAGTCCTTCCGCGAGAGAACACGCACCTTCATCCTGGAGATGGTTCTCCTCCAGGCTGGCAGGAACGAGAGAGAAAATCCAGTTGATATGATGACGTTTACTATGACATTGATGCCAATAAAGGTCAACCCATGTGCCCCCCATTTAGAAAATCCAAACTTACGGAAAAAGTAAGAACAGACCAAGTTCCAGGGACATCTTTCTTACATGGGAATTCACTCCAGGGTTCTTCTCCCTAATACGCCCCCTCATGCCCCAGCTACCCAAATCCATTTCCCTTCCTTCTTCATGAGTAGGAGCCTCATTTCGTTAGGGGCAACCATGTGCTTGGTGAGAAAACTGCCTTCCCCACTCTCCCCTGCAGCCAGAGTTGGCAAGTGACAAACACCTGGCCACAGATACACAGGGGACGTTGACAGGTGGGGCTTCCGAGAATACTTTTTAAAGGAGAGAAGCCCAGCTGCCAGTGCCTTTTGCCCTTCCCGGGTACACAGACTGAATCCCGGAACACCTGAGCAGTGCTGCGGGTGTGGCAGCACCCTGCAATCACGAAGCAACCGACCACGGGATGAAGCCACAGGCTGAGGATGGTGGAGCAGAAAGAGAAAGAGACAGTCAAGGCCACTGCTGGCCTCCTGCAGCCAGCATACCAGCCCCACACTGCCCACCTCCAGACTTCCTTGTCCCTGAAAAATAAACCCTTTCCTGGTTTGAGCCTCTGGAGATGGAGGTTTTCTATCACCTGCAGCCTAACGTAGTGTTCAATTAAACTAACTTGGCCTGAGGCTGCCTCCATACTCTGAGTTCCTATGTGGCAAACTGCAACCTAACTTAGCATGTAAACAAACTGCAACCTAATTTAAGAATACAGCCTTATAATAAATAGCTGGGTCTCAGCCAATCACAGCAACCGGGCTTCAGCCAATCACAGGCTGCCAAGTGTCAGACTGTGTCCATATAAGGCAAATGCCTCATCACACCATGACCAGGTAAGGCAAATGCCCGGCTGTACCCCGTCCAGCTGTTTGTGTACAGCAGTTCTTTTTTCTGTCTATAAATACCGCCTGCCCATGTTGCTGAGTGGAGCTCTCCGAATCTCTGCTGGTTCTGAGTGCTGCCCGATTCATGAATCACTCCACGCTCAAACCAACTCTGCTGAATTTCATGTGTCTAAAGTTTTTCTTGTAACAGTGGTCATGTCTAATGCCCTCACAGTGAAGTGCTCCTCTGCTGAGAAATTTCAAGTGGCCAAATCCAACCAGGACATAATCAATGGTACCTGAGTAGAGCTAGTGGGTCCTCCACACCCAAGGCCCGTCCACAGTGCCTGTCTGTGGTAATGCCCATATGTTTCAGTGCTTTTCTGCCCCTTGGAAAAATCAGCCATTCAGCACTTTATCTCCCTGCTGTAATCTGGAACTGCCCAGACATGTCAGAAGACTGTACTAGTAGCATCTAAAGGATGGAAAACTTGGAATGAGCTTCAGGTCAACATACAAGCATGATTGATGGTTCACCTTTCAATTACCCCAAACTCCATTTGACCTTCCACAGTGATCCCTGACTCTAATACCCAACATTCTTAGGAACTCAAATTCACTTTGAAATAACAAACTTTATTAGTAGTAGCAGTCATAGTACTAGCAGTAGTTGTAGTAGCAGCAGCAGAAGCAGCACTAATAGTAGTAGTAACCCTGCCACTGTTACAATTTAACGTCTATGGAGACCATTCATACGTATGCTGGGCACTATATTACACTCTTCACAGGTATTACCTTATTCAGTTCTCACAAAAATCTTTTGTAGTTGGAATCATTCTTACCTTCATTTTACAGGTGTGAAACCTACGATTCAGAGATTGTTATTTAACCTGCCTACGATCACAGCCTGCTTGATTCCAGAGTCTGTGTCCTTAACCATTATGCCATGGGGAAGCACTAAACAAAGCAGTAGGCCAAATCATTTAGTTAGATAAAAAGAAATAGCGGCCATACGCCATGCTCTGTAAGCTTCATGCCACTTAGTACACGTAACGACAAACACGATCAGCTGATCGTTCAGGCATCCACCTTTGTCTCATCCACGCAGCTACTCCTGTGGCTGAGGCCAGGGAATCAAGAAGGGCCGTTATCTGCCACCCGGAGCAAGGAAGCCCCCAGACTCACCAGAGTTCTTCCAGTGCGGAGTTCTTTTCCAGCATCCGTGCCAGGGCTCGGGCACCCGCACTGCCAATATTGTTCCCCACCAGGCTGGATGTAATCACGGGACAAAAGCATGTCAGAGCAGGGAAGGTCCTCAGAGACAAGCTAACGTGAAGAGCAGATACATGGCACTCTTCTAGCCTGTTCCATTTCAGACATCGCTAACTGATGACAGTGCTCTTTCTGTACATCTTTTTCAGCCATCACTAATTTTTTTTTTCTGAGTCAGAATCTTACTCTGTCACATGGGTAGAGTGCAGTGGCATCGTCCTAGCTCACTGCAACCTCAAACTCCTATGCTCAAGCGATCCTGTCACCTTTAGCCTCCCAAGTAGCTGTGACCACAGGCATGCGCCACCACACTGGCTTTTTTTTTTTTTTTTTTTTTTGAGTTTTTGTAGAGATGGCTGGTCTATGTTTCCCAGACTGGTCTTGAATTTCTGGCCTCAAGCAATCCACCCACCTTGGCCTCCCAGAATGCTAGGGTTGCAGGTGTGAGCACTGTGCCTGACCTAGACATCACCAGTTGATTACAGTGTTCTACAAGCCCAGGAGCAGCCTTGGAATCCTTCTCAACATGCAGCACTGGGCAGCTACTATCAATGGACTGGAGTTGATCCTCAAGATAAAAGCTGCTTGATCCAGCCCAAGATCTTCAATTTACAGATGGGCAATCAAGACCTTGAGAAGGCAAGGACATCTCCAAAGTCACCCAGAAAGATTCAAGTGTCCTGATTCCTAATCCAGTGGTCTGTCTTCCTTTTTTACTCTACTGCCTAACAAAGGGAGGCAGAAATAAAGTTCAAAGACCTTTAAAACTGGCCCAAGCCACTCTCCCTTCACCTGGCTCCCCCTGTGACAACTACTGGACAGCCTCTGAAGCTTACCTGAGCCACTTCAAGCTCTGGTGATCACCTAGGGCTTCAGCCAGGGCCTGGGCCCCCTCATCGCCCACTCTGTTGCCCCAGAACCTGAAAAGGCCACGAGAGTCAACAGGCAGTGTTAGTACCTGATATGTGTTCTAGACATGTTCCAATATATCTGCAGCCCCAGCCAGAGGGGCAGGACCACCCAATTCCAGAGAGCTCTCACCGGGGCACCTAGACCCAGCAAAACAGACCTGCCTCCATCTTTTGGTGGGTTGGCCAAACTTCACCCAGGGTTTTCAGCTGCTTTACATTACAGACTTGTAGAATAGTAGAAGCCCACCTAACCCTTACCCTCAGGGAGGGGAACTTAATCTCAAGAGCAAGTTACACAGTTGTGACACTTTTCCTGACATTGAGTTCAGATCTGCTTCCTGGTAACTTCCACCTACAAGTCCTTAGCTACCCTCTAGTGCCCACTCAGGATGAGTCCAGCACTTCTCCCCCAAGCCAGCCCTTCATCTCTTGCTGCTTCTCAACACCCTCAATACTTCATGGCACTGAACTCCTTTACCTTCTGGGTCATCCTTCTCTGAATCACTGTAATTTGGAAACATCTCTTTTCAAAAGGTAGAGCCCAGCTCATGCCACCTGACCCAGCCACTGTCCACACTGGGCCTTACTCGGGACATGTAAGTGCACAAGGGAGCAAGGACAGCTGGACTAGGACGTTCACTCCACCTTCATTCACTAGGTGAATATTCACTGAGCTCTGGCTATATAGCAATGCTGCTCTGTGCTCTGGGATAGGACGTTGTAAATAGCAAAAAACTTGAAAACAACCTAAGCATGTATCAACAGGTGACCAGTTAAATAGATTATGGATATCTAACCAGTGGAATATTTTGCAGTTCTTCTTTTAAACATGAGATCATGATGACCTGAAAAAATTCCTATATTATGAAGCAAAAAATAAAATAAAATAAAATAAAATAAAATAAAATAAAATAAAGCAAGTTACAGAATAGTTTGTATCATTTGATAGTGTTGGGGGTTTTAGCACAGAGCCTGACCCAGACAGGTGCCCTAAGAAATACTTGTTGGAAGAGAAGTAAATGGCCCAGATGTGGCAGATGTGACCTTAGGCAGAAGACAGCCTGCTGGGTCCGTGGCCTCCTTGTTCTACATTCTGCTGCTATGGTCGCAGCATGAAAAAGGTGCTGCTTTCTAGAGCAACGCAGGCCCGTTCCTGGCTCAAACTGAGCTTGTGGGCAGCTTGCTCGCCCATGAAATGGGTTGTAGCATCTGGATCCTAAGGTTATTCTCTCTTCCTACAGTCTCAGGTTCTAAAACCCCCAGTTCTTGTCAAATGGACCCCAGTTCACAACAGGGCATGACAGGATAGGAGAGCGGCTGCTGGGGACAGTGCAACCCTGGGTGGCAGTCGCTCTACACAGCAAACACAGGCAGCCCACTCTGGGACCCTGCAGTGTGGAGAACAGCCCCCGCCTGTCCTAGGGGCTCCCATCCCCATTTCCTTCTCTTTCTTAGGTCAGTGGTTCTCACCCCTGGCTGCATATGCCCGGGGGAGCTTTTTAAAATGACTGACATCTGGACTCTGCACCTAGATATTTTCACTTCATTAGTCTGGGTGGGGCCTAGGCAACGGCCTTCTTCAGAAGCTCCCCGTGGTTTCAGTGTGCAGCCACAGCACAGCCCTAAGCACCCCCAGGACCAGAGGCTTCCTGTCACCAGTTCAGGGGCACTGCCCTCCCCCGCCCTGCCATCCTGAACTTCCTGTTTTTCAGGTGCAGAAGCAAGTGTGAGGCAGCCAAGGGCCACCCACTCTCTCCCTGGCTCACCTTCCCCACTGTCACCTAGGCCACCTCTGGGGCCTCCTGACTGAAGAGTTTCACAAGCTCCTAAATCCTCAAAAGTCTCCACCCCCTCCGTGTAGATCAAGAGGGAGGCTGTGAAGTGCAACCTACCCCAGGAACTGCAGGGAGGCATTGCCTCGGAGCCCCTCTGCCAGCGTCCGGGCCCCCGCAGACGTGATGTGGTTGTTGCCCAGCCTGGAAGAGAAGAGGACAGAGGAGGCTGAGAGAGCACAGGTGAGGCCAGGAGAAGAGAACCCACCCTGGGGTGGGGAAGCGAGGGGAGAAAGCTTTGAGGACCCCTCCAGGACGCAGCGGCTGGCCGCAGCCTGTGTTGTTCCCCCGTGTCAAGCTCACGCCATGGCTCCCACCCTTCCTTTTCCACCAGCCAAGGGAAGGGGGGTGGGGAGCTGTTTTGCAAAGCAGTGTGACAGGTCTGGGCAGGAGCCACAATAGGCAGCTGTCCTGGGAGGTGGTTTCCCCAGGGGAGCCAGGGTGACTCACTGTCACACCTTTCCCTGCAGTCTCAGCCACCTTTGGTCTAGACCCAGCCACGGCCTTCCCAGATCCGCTGTTGCTCTACGTAGCATTTACGGTTCCTCAAGAGGCCTGGGCAGGCCCAGCGGCTGGGAGAAAGGAGGGGTTCCCACTGAGCCTTCCAGGAGTCAGGGAGGGAGACAGGGCCAAAGCCGGGGGTGGGGGAGGACCCCAGCAAGGGAAGTTCCAGCCGCACCCAAATCCAGACAGACAGTTTCAAAGAAGTCCCCAGAACTCGCACCCACAGCCCCAGGGTTCCTGGAATAATAACACGCTTGCTTTAACCTTTTCAAAGAACTTTAAGCTGCCCGGCTCATGACAACCCTCTTGGGCAGGTATTATTGTGCCCTTCCAACGGGTGTGTGGCGGCCATGAGCCGCGCCTCTCAGTCTCCAACCTCAGCTCCCTGGAAGTAACTGAGGTCCGAAATCTGGCAGCACGGCGCCCGCAGGCTGACCGAGACAGGAGACGCGCCTGCTAGTGAGTCTGGCACGAGGACTCCCCACTAGCCTTGCTGAAGTCTCCTAGGACTGCACTGAAGTCCAGGGGCTTCCTCCCAACCTTCGTCCTTCCCTCTCTTCACTCAAGGTCAGACACCCCAGCCTCCCCAGTGTCCTTCCCACCTCCTCTCCTAGGAATTGTCCCCAGTAAATTTGTTGCACATCTAATCCCTTCTTGGAGGATAAACAGGCTGAGTGCCTACACGACTGACCCACCACCTTTCTGTCCCCGAAAGACGATATAAAGCCTCACTCCCCTGTGCCAGCCCTTTATGTGTATTAACATTAACCTGCTTAATCGTCACAACAGCCTGTGAGGTGGTGTGCCACAGTTTGGATGTTTGTCCCTTCTAAAGTCTTAGGTTGAAACGTGATCCCCAGGGTTGGAGGTGGAGCCTCACGGGAGGTGTTTGGGTCGTAGGGGCGGATCCTTCCTGCATGTCTTGGTGCCCTCCCGCGACAATGAGGGCGTTCCCACTCTGTCAGTTCCCACCAGAGCTGGTCCTTAAGGAGAGCCTGGCACCTCCTTCTTCCCTCTTCTTCCTCTCTCTCGCCGTCTCTGCACACTCCGGCTACCCCTCACCTTCCACCTGAGGCCCTCACCCAATCTTGAATTTTTCCAGACGTCAGAATCATGGGCCAAATAAACCTTTTTTCTTTATAAATTACCCAGCCTCAGGTATTCCTTTTTAGTAACACTAAATGGCCTGATACAGGCAGCTGTTATCATTATCCCCACTTTACATAAAGGGAAACAGAGGCACAGAGACATCGTGCTGACCTGAGGTCACACAGCTAATGAGGATTCAGATCTCAGGGTTCCTGGGGTCCAACCTCAGGCAGTCTGGCTCCAGAGCGCCCCCACACCTACAACAAGGTGCAGTAGTCCCCCCTTATCTGCAGCTTTCCTTTCCACGATTTCAGTTACCTGCAGCCGACCGCAATCCAAAAATATTAAGTGGAGAATTCGAGACATACACAATACATAGGTTTTAAACTGCATGCTGTTCTGATCACGAGCCATCCCACACTCCACTCTGTCCTACTCAGGACACGAGTCCTCCCTTTGGTCCAGCGTGTCCACACAGTGCAGCTCCCTGTCCGGTCGTCACGGACACCATCCACTTCTGACACCCAACAGTCAGCATCTCCATGGCTCGATGATCCAGGATCACCCAAATCGGATGATACTCTTTCTGACATAGATTGGGTTGACAGCAGCCGACCCTACATCACAGTGCCCATGTCACTCGTCACTCACCTCCCTCACCCCATCACATGGGCATTTTATCGGCTCACGTCGCCACAAGAAGGGTGAGCACAGTACAGTAAGATATTTTGAGAACGAGAGAGAAAGACCACATTCATGTAACTTTGATCACAGTATATTGCATTTGTTCTATTTTATTATTAGTTATTGTTGTTAATCTCTTACTGGGCCTAATTTATAAACTAAACGTAACATAGCTATGAATACATAGGAAAAAGCATAATATGTATAGAGTTTGGTACTATCTGCAGTTTCAGGCACCCACTGGGGGTCTCGGGATGTCTCCCCTGCAGGAAAGGGGAGACTACACTGGTGGCCACAAACCCAGCCTCCAATTCTGAGCCCAGCACCCTTCTGAAGGGATGGGCCAGCCCAGGTCTGACCACAGCCTCCTCCAGGTTTGTGGGTCTGGGGGAGCTGGGGGTGGTGGCAGACGGAGTGCTCTGTACAAACTGGCACCTGTGGTCTTGGCCTCCCCAGCCCTAGCCGAGACTGAGCTACGTGGGCAGCAGTTTTAAAACGGCAGCTCTCATGCCCAAACCCAGCCCCTCAGGCAGAAAGAATGGGTGGAGGCAAACCTCCACTCTGTCTCCTCACACTGCCTCACAATCACAGGAGGCAGGACTGTCCAAGAAACAGAGAAGCCAGGCCAACCCGGGAACCAGCGGGAGGGCCAATGTCATGGTGTCAGGCAGGGGAGGGATGCTAGCTGAGGCTGGGAGGCTGAGGAGCAGCAGAAATACAGACTTCCAGAAGGGAGTGCAGACCCCGCCTGCTCCAAGTGGGGAAACCTCCTGGGAGTGGCTGCAAGGGCTGGGGTGGCAAGTGACCATATGGCTCCCCCAGAGGGACGTGCTCTTAGACACGGGAGGGAAAGGAGCCTGGAAACACTTCTTTGCCCTGAGGGCTAAAGATCAAAGGCAGGAAGCCCTCAGCAGAGCAGTCCAGCATTGGCTGGGGAGGTCACAGCATTAGAGAAATCCTGCTCAAAATGGAACATTTCCCCTGGGCTGAGTCAAGCGATCACCAGCCCAGTGGGCAGGGCCAGGGCCAAGACCAGACCAGACTGACTCAACTGTGGGGAAAAAAGTAGTTTCCAGGAAATGGGGAAGCCCCGGGCTCACCTCAATGCCAGGAAGTTCCTCTTGCACGCAAGGAGCCTGGCCACGGAGTGTGCACAGCCGTCGGTCAGTTTGTTGTTGAACAGACTGTGACGTCCAGCAGAGAGGAGACACGAGACACGGCACGTCAGGCGGTGAGCACCCGAGCCCAGGGCTGCCCCCTCCCCCTGGGCAGGAGCCACCTGTCCCCTCTGGTCATGCAAACACCCCCCCCTATTCACTCACAGCTGCCCAGGTGGCACCACCTGGAGTAACTGGGGGACACGGGGCCCAACGTCTGCGGCCCCGGCCGACTTACGCTAACTTCTGCAGCTGCTCACAGTGAAGAACGTGTTCGATGAGCGTGCAGATGCCTCGGTCTGAAATATTGTTGTCTCGCAAACTAAAAACGACAAAATAAATACATTTGAAAATGGAGCTGATAAGACAAGAAAAAGTACACGGAATCCCAAAAGAGACTTTCACTCATCCCCAGCGTGCTGGTACGTGTGCGTCTGGGAATTGCCACAAGAATGGAGAGTCCCAGAAAAGTGGAGACCTCCTCCGTGCCTGGCCAGGGAGGTGACGTGGCGCACTTTGGTGGGGACAGCCCAGGAAGTGGGGACCCAGAGCACCTACAAAAGAACACTGGAAGCCTGAGGAAGTCACAGATATAATTTGAGGCACTGTTTCCATCTCTGTAAAAGGAAAACGGTGATCACAGCATCCTCACTGAGGGGTCCACAGTGGAAAGGAGCTGATAGGTGGTAGAAGTGCGGTCGGAAGGACACAGGCTGCCCTGGGGGCGGCGGTCAGCAGATGGCAGACCTGGTGGCGGAGAGTGGCCCCAACTTTGGAAACCAGCATGACCAGTCCTGAATCCAAAGACACGACTCTTACAGGCCAGACCCTGCCTAACAATGCCCCTCTGACACCTCTCTCGGGTATTATTCCCAAACCGCACCTGATCACACAATCATCTGAAAGTTTCCCTAAAACACAGATTCACGAGCTCCTCCCCTGGAGCTGGCAATTCCTTATGTGTGGGGCTGGGCCCGGGACCTGTACATTTAACAACAGTGCGCATGACTCTTTACCTTCAGGCAAACCTGAAGACAGACTCAGTGGTTGACAGCTCAGGCCCTGGAGTCCCTTAGCTGGAAGTTCTGATCCCGATCAGCCACTTACTAGCTATTCACTGGCCCCGCCATCTACAAAAAGGGAAGAATAGTGTCCCCAGCCGCACTGGACTGCACCCATAAAGCCCTGTGAGCACCTAGCGCATGGTCAAAGTCACCTGTACTCATGACCACTGGCATTTGTGGAGCATTTTATGTGCCCAGCGCTGTCCTGAGCACTTCTCAGTATTGACATTATTTAATCCTCACCACAAGCCCATGAAGTGGGTACTATTGTTATGTTCACTGGAGAGAAAGAAACTGAGGCACAGACAAGTGAAGTGACTTTGCCAAGGTTGCACAGCACATACAGAATTCTTTTTATTTCAAAATATTAAAGGCATACAGATGTTTTTGATACATGGCTTGAGACGGGGCTATAAATGCGTCCAACACCCCGATAGTATTCATAGTACCCTCTAGGTGGGTTTTTGTGCCCTTCCCCTCCTCCCCCTCCCCCCTGCTTAATTTCCAGTGACTTTTACTTTCCTCTGTGTACTTGTGTGTCCATCGGTTAGTTTCAATTTATTAAAGAGTACATGTGATGTTTGTTTTTCCATTCTTGAGATATTTCGATTAAGATAATGGTCTCCAGTTCCTTCTAAATTCCTGCTAAAGGCATTAATTCATCCTTTTTTACAGCTGAGTAGTACTCCATGGTAAACATATTCCACATTTTGTTAATCCACTCATGAATTGATGGGCATCTTTGCTATTGTGAATTATACTGCAATAAGCATTCAAGTGCAGCATTTTACCTTTTTGATAAAATGACTTCTTTTTCTTTGGGTAGATATCCAGTAGTAGGATTGCTGGATCAAATGGTAGGTCTACTTTTAGTTCTTTAAGAAATCATCATACTGTTTTCCATAGGTGTTGTACTAATTTGTAGTCCTTCTAACAGCGTATAAGCGTTCCTTTCTCTCTGCATCCACACCAGCATCTATTGTTTTTGGACTTTTTAATAAAAGCCATTCTAATCTCATTGTGGTTTTAATTTGCATTTCCCTGATGATTAGTGATGTTGAGCATTTTTTCATGTTTGTTGGCCATTTCTCTATTTTCTTTTGAAAAACTTCTATTCATGTCTTTTGCCCCCTTTTTAATGGGGTTGATAATTTTCTTGCTGATTTGTTTGAGTTCTTGGTAGATTCTAGTTATTAGCCCTTTATCAAATGTGTAGATTACAAATATGTTCTCCCATTCTGTAGGTTGCCTATGTGCTCTATTGATTATTTCCTTAGCTGTGCAGAAGCTTTTCAATTTAATCAAGTCCCATTTATTTATTTTTGTTGCGGCTCTAATTGTGATTGGGGTTTTAGTCATAAATTCTATGCCTAGACCAATGTCTAGAAGAGGTTTACCTACATTTTCTTCTAGAATTCTCATGGTTTGATGTCTCACATTTAAGTCTTTTATCCACTTTGAATTAATTTTTGTGAGTGGTGAGAGATATGGATCCTGTTTCATTCTTCTGCACATGGCTATCCAATTCTCCCAGCACCATTTATTGAATAGGGCTTCTTTCCCCTCCCCACCCCACCGTGTGCACTGCTGTCTGCTTTCTCAAAGATCAGTTGGCCGTAAGTAGATGGTTTTATATCTGACTTCTCTGTTCTGATCCATTGATCTACGTTTCTATTTTTGTACCAATACCATGCTCTTTTGGTAACTATAGCCTTGCAGTGTAGTTTGAAGTCTAGTAATGTGATACCTCCAGCTTTGTTCTTTTTGCTTAGGATTGCTTTGGCTGTTCAGGCTCTTTTCTGGTTCCAAACAACGTGTAGAATTATTTTTCCTAGATCTGTGAAATATGCCGTTGGTATTTTGATGGGGACTGCATTGAATCTCAAAATTACTTTGGGTAGTATGGACATTTTAACAATATTAATTCTACTGATCCATGAGCATGGTATGTTCCTCCATTTGTTTGTGTCAACCACAGTTTCTTTCCTCCATGTTTTGTAGTTCTCTTTATAGAGATCTTTCACCTCCTTGGATAAGTATATTTCTAGGTATCTTATTTTCGTCCTAGCTGTTGTGAATGGTATTGAGTGTCTGACTTGACTCTCAGCTTGACTGTTACTGGTATGTAGAAATGCTACTGATTTGTGTTGCATACAGGATTTGAGCCTAGGCAGTCTGGCTCCAAATCCCACTCTCAACCACGACATTACACAGCCTCTCCCTTATGCCGTTTATGGGCTCTCTAGAGCAGTGATTTTCAGACTGCAGGTTGTGTGATCAGTTAGTGGGTCATGAAACCAATTTTGAAGGTTCTGAGCAGCATTTTTGAAACTGAAATAGAACAGAACAGAAGAAGACAGCAGAGTGTATCAGAGTTAATATGGGAAAGTCATTTTGTGAAGCTTTTGTTTCAAGTTTGCATGCTGGTGTCTCTCTCTCTCTCTCTCTCTCACTGTGAGTCACAGTCAGAAAACTTTGAAAGCCATCACCCTAAAGTCAGAGAGAGAGCCAGGATCTAAAGAAACCTATATAGGGGCACTTTGTGTATGGGGTTTCCTAGAGGGATTTTGGTTGGCATGGAAACCCTTCAAGTGGGAGAGATACAGCTTGGCACTGTGGGAGGGGAGCCTGTCCCCTCCCTCCTTCTCCCTCCTCCGTCTTTCCCTCCCTCCCCCCGTCTCTCTGTCTCTCTGTCTTTATCACACACACACACACACACACACACACACACACACACACACGCACGCGCGCACACACGCACAGGAAATGCCCATGCAGCACCTTCATTTAGTGTACGAAAGGTAAAGAGCAGTGAAACTTGCTCAAGGACTTTGATTGCTGATGGGAAATCAAGCTGGTTGCTGTAGACTGTGGCTCTCACGGTGTGAACCCACTTGCATCAGAATCACCAGGGATGTTTGTTAAAAATACAGATTCCTGGGTCCCTGTCCCAAACCTACCGAATGGGGATCGCTAGGGCTGGGCCCAGGAATCTGCATTCCAACAAGCACCTTTACACACTGTAGTGCAGTGTGCACAACTAGAGAGCTAGAACCAGGCCACCCTCACCTTTTTCTGAAAATAGAGACAGACCCTCAGCCTCCCCGAGCCCTTCTGCACACCCTGGGGGGGGGGGCATGTGGACATTCCTAATTGAGGAGAGAGGGTCCATTCAAGAATTCTAGGGATGGACTAGCCTATGAAGATCATCTAGACAGTGATGCCTGTCCTCTTGGGGTTCAAGGACCCCTTTAAGAACCTGGTAAAAACTATGGGTCTACTACCCAGGAAAATGCACATGTGTATTTCTATCAGGGAAATAACTCCAACACACAGGTCTCCAAATTCCCACTCGAAATATCAAGATTCCTCCTTCTTAGGGAAATGCAGATCTCTCCACACCTTCCTCCCGGCTCACAAGACCTTGCTCCCCCTGCCCTGTCAGGCCTACCCACCGCCCCCCAACACCAGGTTCCTGCACCCTCCCTCCAGCTCTTCCTAACTCCTGCCCACCTTGCCAAACGGGGTCTTTATTAAACTCTCCTCAGATTACCCAGTTTGAGTGTGGCATCTGTTTCCTCTAAGACCCTAATGGTTAATATTCATATTCATATCAATTATATATAATACACATATTACATATGTTAACTATGTATAATATGTTATATATAACATTATCATTACATTATAAACTTATGGCCACGGTCCCTGTGTGAGGGTTAACAAAAGTCACTGCACAGTTCCTAGTACATATCCATGTGTTTGCTCCACGGAGAAAGAAACATCTGCTGCTTTGCCCCAGAGGGGACATACCACCCTAATATATTCAAGGAGAGGCTCATCCCTTGCCTAGGGGCAATTAGTCTGGGGGTAGCCCAAAGCCCCAGGAGGCTGCGAATAGATTTGAATTATAATCATCCACAACTTCTGCTTTCTCGCAGGTTCTAAACAGGGAGCAGGACATCCCCTTTCAAAGCTGGAAGGAAAGTCTGGGAGCCTGAGGCACACCCTCTGCCCCCACCTGCCCCAGACATGGAAGGAGGCCCAGGGGTTCAGGGACCCAGGGGGTCGGAGGGGCAAAGCCTCGCATCTTCAGCTAGGGGGTGAGAGCAGCGTGGGAAATGCCGAAATCCCCTTCGAACACTGCAACATACACAGACTAAAGGAGTGGACAGAGCTCCGCAGCCACTGTCTACCGCTTAGGTCCTGAAGTTCCCATGTTGTCGAGATGTGAAAGTCTCCAAGGAGGCACAAGTCACCTCTGACTAGGGGGGTTCCTAGTGCTGACACCTATTACACAGAGCTTTGCATGTGGCCTCAAGGTTTTCACGGAGCCTCTGGAGAACGTCCATAGGCAGCTTGTTCACGAGGCGCAAGGGACTGGAACTAGAAAGACGTGATTTGTGAAACCAGCTCTGCCGTTTCCTGTGTGACCTGGACAAGTTACTTCACTTCTGTCAGCCTCAAGTCCAGGTTCATGGAGGTAACATTGTCCCTGACTACAGCCCAGGTGGCCGTGGAGATTAGACAAGGTCACCGTGGAAAGTGCTGCACAGTGCCTGGCACACCGGCCACTCAACACAGTGAGGCTGTCATCACGATATACTGACGCTAAGGCCCGGACGGGAAGGGCTCGGCCAGGGTGGTGCAGAAGGGTGGCAGAGCCGGGCCCGGGCCTAGACCTCTGGAGCCCAGCTTGGTGCTCCCATGCTTAACCTTGGTGGTGGCAGTCCCGCCACCCCGTGCCCGACCACAGTGCCAGCAAGACTTACTAGAGAGCCTTGCAGACGCCAAGGCAAGGCACCAGCTGCTCCACGCCGATGTCACCCACAGAGTTGTGGTCCAGCTGCAAGGCCACAGGCCGCCGGAGGTGCTGCAGCACGAAGGCCAGGGCAGCACACTCAGCAGGGCCCACGCTGCAAAACGTCAACTTGAGGTGCCCCACGTTCAGGCCGCGCACAGCCTCGCGTGCCAGCCGCTCCTCCTGCATCTCGTACAGGCTCCGGATGAGCCAGACGAACCCAGGCATGGCGTGCATGCTCTTGGCCTCACCCGGCACGGCTGGCGGGATGGAGTGGAAGTGCTTGCGGAGGCTGCGGGCCAGACACCAGCGGGCACAGGCCTGGCGCCGGAGCAGGGCCTTCTCGGACACCTGGCACTCAGCCAGCAGGCCGCGATGCTCCCGGGACAACAGCCCCGCCAGGAAGGCGGCCGTGATCTGAAGGTTGTGTGGCTCAGCCTCCTGCAGCAAAGCCGCCACACTGTCCTCCGTGCACCCTGTGCCCTGGACACACAGCGCAGGCAGCAGCCTGGCCAGCGGTGAGCTGCCCGGCCTGCGACAGTTGAAAAGGAGTCTGAATGCAGCTGGCGGCGTGTCAGCGCTGAGCACCAGGTAGAAGGCAGCAAAAAAGCACTGGAAAGTGATGTGCAGGAACTCCAGGGACGCCGCGCTCCCAGGCGCGACACTTCTGGCACGCACCAGGAAGCCGAGAGAAACGTCCTCAGAGTTGACCTGTGCTGCCTGGAGCTGCTGGGCTGAGAACACGTAGCAGCAGGTGCCCAGGCCCCAGAGAGCCAGCCGGCCGAGGCGCAGGAGCGTGGGCAGCCTGCCGCGAAGCAGGCCGGGGTCCAGACCGCAGGAGGCTGCGTCTGGCGGGGACGCACGCAGCAGAAAGTGCTGCAGGATCAGCAGGTACATATCCGTGGTGGTCTTCGGGGAGCCCCCTTCCTGCAGCAACAGTTCCTGGTGGCATTTGGACACCATCCACGAGAAGACGGGAAGGTGGCACAAACCGTGCAGGGTTGAGGTCGCTTGGAGCAGGCGGATGAGGCGTTCCGCCACCCCAGGCTCACGGTGGCACTTCCTCAGGTACAGCTCGATGCCCTCCTCCGAGAAGCCCTTGAGGCTGAACTCCGTGTGGACGAACTTCCTGAGCAGCGCCGACACGGCCGCCGGCCGGCTGGTCAGCACCTTGCGGGCGTTCTTGAGCAGGTTGCCCTGCAGGAGGTTGAAGAGCAGGTTCTGGACAGACGTGGGGTCGGTGGGAGAGCAGTGACGTTCACCATCCGTGAACCTGAACCTGAACTCATCAAAGCCATCAAAGGTTAACAGGACGCGGTCGGGGTGGTCAAGGAGGAACTGGAAGATGTCCTGCTGGCCGGCATCCGGCCAACAGCAGTGCTCAAAGAGCAGCGTCCGCACGGACAGCGGTTTGGCCACGCACTGCAGCTGCCGGCAGCTGAATGGGAAGACGAAGAGAAATTCCTGGAAGTCCCGCCCCGCAGCCCACAGCAAGTGCAGCCGCTGCAGGAGCGTGCTCTTGCCGCTGCCCGCCTCGCCCACCACCAGCACAGTGTCCGCGTCCTCGTTGAGGGGGCTGCGGGTGCTGAAGAGCTCCGCCAGGCCCAGGGTGGCAGGGCTCTTCTGCGGGAGTCCGGCCATGCCCACCTCCGCCCGCACCTCCAGGGTGTTCTCCGTGTATACGTCCTCCAGGCAGAGGGTCTCCGCCCCGTCGTAGGTGCTGAGGAAGCGAGACTGAGCGGATACCGTGGTCCTCAGCTTGGACACGTACTTCTTACATGCGGCAGCTGGAAGGCAGAGGAAGAGAAGAGTGAGGGTGGAGATGGGCCCTGGCCAGAGAGTGGGTTGCTGCAGGGGGAGGGTGACGTTACTGATGGGACAGGACAGCCAGTGGGTGGCCAGCCTCTCTCCTCCGCTCACGAGCTCCAGACTTCGAGGACAATCACAGAACCTTCCTAAGCCTCGGTCTCTGCCCCGCAGGGTGGGAGACATGGTGGTCCCTGCCTTAGAGAGTTCTCACGTGGAGAAACACAGATAAGGCGCGGCAAGGGCTTAGCACGGTGTCCAGCACAAAGTGCGTGCTCCAAAGAGTCAGCCGACACCAGGGAGCGGTGCAGCAATCAGACAGGCAGGGCCAGAAGACCTGCGTCCCGATGTCTGTCCCACCGTATTGGCTCAGTGTCCCTAGGGAAGTCCCTTCACCTCTCAGCCTTAGTTGCCTTTTTCTAAAGGGAAACAGAAGGTTAAACAGTTTCTGAAGTCAGACGCGTCTGAGTTTGAAACCTGGGTCCACTATTAACTTGGGGAAGCCACATAGTGTTTCTGAGCTTCAGTTGTCTTATCTGTAAAAAGGGGGACAATCTTCACCTCAAAGGGTTGTTTCAGGAGGCAGTGAGATAAAAACAGAGTTTAGAAGAATATCTGACTCTTGGTAAACTCTCAGAAACTGGTGTTTATTATCATTGTCCGTGAGTGTGGCTCCCCAAGGATGCCCAGTCCTGATCCTCAGGACCTGTGACTCTGCTGCCTGACATGGCAAAAGGGACCCTGCAGATGGGATTAAATGAAGGCCTTGAGCTGAGGGGACAGTCCTGCATTATCTGGTGGCCTGGCAACAGAAGCCTCAGGGTCACCAGGTGCCCTGGCCAAGCACTCAGACAAGGCCCTCCGGTCCTGCCTCCACCTCCCCGCCCGTTCATGCCTCCGGTGCAGGGGAGTTCTCATGCACAGGGTGTGCCTGGAGGGCTGCTGCTCTCCCTTTGTCATCCTGAAACCGATGTGAACAAACCATTTCCGGTGTCAGGGGTTAGTTCCCCCTTCCAGAAATGGGGAAGTGCTGGCTCAGAGACCCAGGCTGCTGGGACCTCAGCACGGCTCACCCACCACAGCCTCACTGCCCCAACCAAATGCCGGCGCATTTATCTTCAACCCGAAGGCTAACAAGTCACTTCTACAGAGAGCTCCTTGCTCATTGAAGAGTATCCGCAGAGTCGCACAAGGGGGATGCTCTGCATTTATGTCTCCTCTTTGGTTCCCAGAGCTAGTGATTGCTGTTGCTTTTTCTGCCCTCTGGGTATACCAAGAGTACCGAACAGAGACCATAGATATAGATCTTCTTTTCCAATATATATCAAATATATGTCTTCCTCTTCCAAACGGATTCCCATGCAGGTTTTCCAGCCATTACCAATGATAGCAAAACTCTCCAGGAAAAAAAAAAATCTCTCATTTTCAAGAGAAATCAACATGTCACTTGTCACCTTTAGAAGCCAGGGGAATCTTGCATCCTGGCAAGATTGGTGTTACAATGCCTGAACGGCCAGCTATTGATGATATCAACAGCAAATACTAACCCAGGGCTGAGCTGGGCACCATGCTCGCTCTGTGCACACCTGTGTCATGCATTGATGTCTCAATCCTGTTCTTAGATGAGCTGGTGCCCACCCAAGCTCCAAGCACAGGCTTCCAGCTCTCCCTCCCCCAGGCTTGCTCACTGCCCAAAGGGCACTGCCCAGGGTGACAACCCCATCTGCTAGCACCATGCACAGCTCAGGGGCTTTGGTGCCAACAAGCTTTCCCTACAGCAATGTGGGAACAAGTTTTAAAAAGTGTCAGGGTGGCACCCTCTCTTTCCAACTGACAATTTCTTCTCCCAAGAAAAGAGAAAGTGTAGGTGGGGACAGTTGACAATCGGACTCATCCTCCCCTACCTCATCTCTTAACCTCCTAGCCCAGTTTCCACAGCTGTAAGGTAGAAAAAGCATACCTACTTCTCGGGGTTTTGCAAAGGGCAGATATTGTCCATAAAGCACTCGGCAGGATGCTTGGTATGCTCCAGCTGTGCTTTCCAAGCCTCCCCTGTTCCTGAGTGTGGTTGGTAACCGTGGTACCAGGGGATACCATTATCTAAATCTACTTGGTTCTTGCGTTTCTGATCATGAGTAGCTAAATTTCAGAGATCAAAAGATACCAGCCTTATCTCAAAAAGCATATCCACATCTTTCTGGTACAGAAAATGAGAGTTTGGCTAGTGAGGAACACTTTTACTTAGCCCTCAACAGCTCCAGTTATCACTATGCAGTGCAGGAAGTAATGAAAGCTACTACATAACACTACACACTTTAATCCTTTTAATCCTCCCAAAAGCCCACTGAGACACGTGGTGATGTTAGCCTTCAAATGAGGAAACTGAGTCTTAGGGAGGCTTGTGCAGCCAGTTCGTGGAATGCTAAGTGACATGTATTTTGCTCTTAACCTTGAATCCGCACTGACTTCTTTCCCCTTTTTGATGAACTGAGAACATATACTCACCTTCAAAAGGCAGGGCCAGTGGGACCGGTAATTCCTGAACATGTTGTAGAAGGAAGGCAGCCAATCCATTTGTCTTCACTGTGGCAAGATCGAGCAGCCTTCTCGCCTGTGGGAAAGGCAAAAGCCGTTATTTTTCCAGAAAGGCTGATGGAGCAATGTGGGGAGGTTTCTACTGATTACTATTAATGCAAGGTCATGGGCATCTCTCTCCCACCAGAATAAAAGGCCAGAGAAATAACCAAACCACCACATGAGTTTAAAGAAGTTAAATGCATCCAATCTGGTTCCCGTTCAAAACCCAGCAAAAGAGTGAATAGCTAAACAATAAACAAAACAAACTAAAGGCACACACCTACAAAGATAGGGAAAATGATTCCGGAAGCTGTAAATTATTTGGAAGAAAAGTGATTGCATCAAATCTCACAGCTTGAATGCTTGACTAGCGTCTCTGATCAGGACTCTCACATGTTCATCTCCAGCCTGAAGTGTCCCCTGAACCTTGGATTCGCACATCCAACTGCCTATTTGCCATCTTGACTCAAATGTTTCATGAACACCTCCGACTTCACATATCCAAAACTAAACTCCTCATCTACCCACATATATGCCAAACCCATGGCCTTCCTCATCTCGGCTAATGTCAGTTTCACCCTTCCACTTGCTCAGCCCCAAAGTTTTGGAGTCACCCTTGAAACCTTCCCTTGGCAATCCATCAGCAACTCCCGTTGGCTCCACCTTCAAAGCATGGCCAGACGGGCACTTTCCAACAGAAATATAATGCAAGTGCGAATGCAAACCACCTGTGCAATTTCAAATCTTTCAACAGCCACATTTTTAAAAGTAAAAAGAAAAAAGATGAGATTAATTTTAATCACATATTCTATTTCACTCAAGATACCCAAAATACTACCATTTCTGCATGTAATCAATATTAAAAATTAGCAGGATGTATTCCATCCTTTCTTTCATATTAAGTCTTCCAAATCTGGTGTGTACTGTGCACTGGCAGAAACACAGTGTGGACTGGTTTCAAGTGCTCACCAGCCACCTGGGGCCAGTGTCTGCAGACTGGACATGCAGCTGTACAGCCCACCTTTTCTCGTCACCTTCTCTCCACCTTCCTGATCCAAGCCAGCATCACTGCTCACCTGGAAAAGTGCAAAGGTCACCAAACTGGTCCCCTGCTTCTGTTTCTGTCTCCCCAGCCTATCCTCAATACCACAGCCAAAGTGTAATTCTTTACAAATAAAAGTCAGTCACACCACTCCTGTTACAAACATCCTGGCAGCACCCCCCAGATCTAACAGTAACCTGTAAGGCTCAAAACACACAAAACTTCCTGAATGATTATTTTATAAACGAGGAAATCAAGATAGAAATCAAAAGATTCTTTGAACTAAACGACAAAGGAGACACAACTTATCAAAATCTGTGGGACACAGCTAAAGCAGTCCTGAGAGGAAAGTTTATTTCTATAAATGCCTATATCCAAAAGACAGAAAATTTACAAATAGACAACCTAATGAATAGACTCAAAGAGCTGGAGAAAGAAGAACAGACCAACCCCAAACCCAGCAGAAGGAGTGAATCAGTAAGATCAAATCAGAACTAAATGAAATGGACAATAGGAAAACTATACAGGAGATTAATAAAACAAAAAGTTGGTTCTTTGAAAAGATAAACAAAACTGACACACCTTTGGCTAGACTAACTAAGACCAGAAAAGAAAAATCTCCAGTAACCTCCATCAGACATATGAAAGGAGAAATTACAATTGATGCCACAGAGATACAAGATATCATCTATGAATTCTACAAAAACTTTTATGCACACAAACTGGAAAATGTGGAGGAAATGGACAAATTTTTAGAAACACACAGCCTCCCTTGGCTCAACCAGGAAGAAATAGAATTCCTGAACAGACAAATATCAAGAACTGAAATCGAAACAGCAATAAAAAACCTTCCCAAATAGAAAAGCCCCGGGCCAGATGGTTTCACACCCGAATTTTACCACACCGACAAAGAAGAACTGCTGCCTATCCTACAAAAGTTATTCCACAACATCGAGAAGTACAGAATCCTCCCCAACACATTTTATGAAGCCAACATAACTCTGATACCAAAACCAGGAAAGGACGCAATGAAAAAAGAAAACTACAGACTAATATCCCTTATGAATACAGATGCAAAAATTCTCAATAAAATCCCAGAAAATCGAATCCAGGTGCTTATCAAAAAAATAATCCATCACAACCAAGTGGGCTTCATCCCAGAGATACAGGGATGGTTCAACATATGCAAATCTATAAATGTAATTCACCTCATAAATAGAAGCAAAAACAAAGACCATATGATCCTCTCAATAGACGCAGAAAACGCATTTGACAAAATTCAAAACCCTTTTATGATAAGAATGCTTAACAAAATAGGCATAGATGGGGCCTACCTAAAAATGATACAAGCCACATATGACAAACCCACAGCCAACATCACACTGAAAGGGGAAAAATTGAAAGCCTTCCCACTTAGAACAGGAAGGAGACAAGGTTGCCCACTGTCCCCACTGCTATTCAACATAGTGCTGGAAGTCCTTGCGAGAGCAATCAGGCAAGAGAGCAGAATCAAGGGTGTCCAAATGGGGACAGAAGAAATCAAACTCTCACTCTTTTCTGATGATATGATATTATATCCAGAAAACCCCAAGGATTCAACCAAGAGACTCCTGGAATTGATAAATGAATTCAGTAAAGTCTCAGGATACAAAATCAATACACACAAATCAGAGGCATTCATATATGCCAATAACAGTCAAACTGAGAACCAAA
Source organism: Lemur catta (assembly GCF_020740605.2). Taxonomy (NCBI): domain Eukaryota; kingdom Metazoa; phylum Chordata; class Mammalia; order Primates; family Lemuridae; genus Lemur; species Lemur catta. Next base: position 6,766,997 of record NC_059147.1, on the reverse strand, counting down.
CCAAAGACTTAATACCCTTCACAATAGCAACAAAGAAAATAAAGTACCTAGGAATATATTTAACTAAGGAGGTAAAAGACCTCTACAGGGCGAACTATGAAACACTGAGGAAGGAAATTGCAGAGCACGCAAACAGGTGGAAAACCATACCATGCTCATGGATCAGAAGAATCAACATTGTTAAAATGTCCATACTACCCAAAGTGACCTACAGATTCAATGCAATCCCTATTAAATTATCAACATCATTTTTCACAGATACATAAAAAATAGTTTTATGCTTTGTATGGAACCAGAGAAGACCCTGTTTAGCAAAAGCAATTTTAGGCAATAAGAACAAAATGGGAGGTATTAATTTACCAGACTTCAAACTATACTACAAGGCTGTGGTTATTAAATCAGCTTGGTATTGGCACAAGAACAGAGGCACAGACAGTGGAACAGAACTGAGAATCCAGACACAAAACCATCCTCCTATAGCCATCTAATCTTTGACAAAGCAGACAAAAACATACACTGGGGAAAGGAATCCTTATTCAATTAATAGTGCTGGGAAAACTGGATAGCCACATGTAGAAGATTGAAACAGGACCCACACCTTTCACCTCTCACAAAAATCAAATCACGATGGATAACAGACTTAAACCTAAGGTATGAAACTATTAGAATTCTAGAAGAAAATTCTAGAAGAAAAACTCTTATAGACATTGGCCTAGGCAAAGAATTCATGAAGAAGACCCCAAAGGCAATCACAGCAACAACAAAAATAGATAAATTGGACCTGATTAAATTAAAAGCTTCTGTACAGCCAAAGAAACTGTCACGAGAGCAAACAGACAACCTACAGAATGGGAAAAAAATTTCGCATGCTACACATCCAACAAAGGACTGATAACTAGAATCTATTTAGAACTCAGGAAAACCAGCAAGAAAAAATCAAACAACCCTATCAAAAAGTGGTAAAGGACATGAATAGAAATTTTTCGAAAGAAGACAGAAGAATGGCCAACAAACATACAAAAAAATGCTCAACATCTCTAATCATCAGGGAAATGCAAATCAAAACCACAATGAGATATCACTTAACTCCAGTGAGCATGGCCTTTATCAAAAAGTCTCAAAACAATAAATGTTGGCATGGATGTGGAGAGACAGGAACACTCCTATACTGCTGGTGGGACTGCAAACTAGTGCAACCTCTGTGGAAAGCAATATGGACATACCTTAAACAGATAAAAGTAGACCTACCATTTGATCCAGCAATCCCATTATTGGGCATCTACCCAAAAGAACAAAAGACATTCTATAAAAAAGACATCTGCACTCGAATGTTTATAGCAGCATAATTCACAACTGCAAAGATGTGGAAACAACCCAAGTGCCCATCAGTACATGAGTGGATTAATAAAATGTGGTATATGTATACCACCATGGAGTACTACTCAGCTATAAGAAATAATGGTGATATAGCACCTCTTGTATTTTCCTCGATAGAGCTGGAACCCATTCTACTAACTGAAATATCCCAAGAATGGAAAAATAAGCACCACATGAACTCACATCAAATTGGTTTCACTAATCATCACATGAGAGCACATTTAGGAATAATATTAATCGGGTGTCAGGCAGATGTGGGGGGGAGGGGATGGGTGTATAAATACATAATGAGTGTGATGCGCACCGTCTAGGGGATAGACATGCTTGAAGCTCTGATTCGGGGGGAGTGGGCAAGGGCAATATATGTAACCTAAACTTCTGTACCCCCATAATATGCTGAAATAAAAACACACATACACACACACATACACACACACAAAACTCCCTGTGTATAACCACCTGGGCCCAGGTTACCCCTCTGACGTCACCTCTTACTCCAGGAGCAGCCTGACCTCATGTTTCCTACAAACATCAAGCATGCTTTCACCACTGGGTCTTTGTGCTGGCTGTCCCCTGTGCCTGGAATCCCTTCCCCCAGCTATCCACATGGCTAATTCCCTGACCTTCTTCAAGTCTTTGCTCAAATTTCACCTTCTCAGTAGGAACTCTCTCATCATTCTATTTAAAATTGAGGTCATTTATCCCCCATCCCCTTCCCAAACTCTCAACCCCAAGCCCCACCTTCCTTCCTTCCTTCAGCACTCACCACCTTCTAACACACTCTGGGATTTGCTTCCTTTCGTTTACTGTCTCTCTCCCACCCCAGAAGTGTGAGCATCTCCAGGACAAGGATTTTTGTCTGTCTTGTTCACTGAGGTAGCCCCAACACCTATAGAGCATCTGGCACAGACGAGGTGCTCAAAGACTTGCTGAATGAATGAATGGCAATGGACTTAGAAGACTCCCGAAAGCCAAATCCTAACCCCAAAGTAGGAAAACTGAAAACCATACAATGTACATGCCAGAATCTGTAAAGGGCACTGAAACTATCAGGGTCAAGTCCCTCCAGAAGTGACAAAGATAAAAAGGACTGAGTCAAAGTGGTTTATAAAACAGATGGTTTATAAGACAGATCTCCGGTCTCCCTTCCCTACTCCAAGCCACTAGCAACTGTCCCTGCATGCCTTGACAAAGTCTGGAGATTTCTATTCTGCAAAGAGTAAAAGAGAGTCCCTGCACTATGAGACACCAGGTACAATTAAAGAAGTGGCTGTCACAACCCAAACAGAGGTGTAAATGACAAATGCAAAATAAATGCTGAATGCTTTTCCCCACCACCACCACCGCTCAGCCCTCTCACCCACCAGGCTCTCAGACCCCTGGCAGTCAGACTTTACCCCCAGGCAGGAGGTCTGTGGTCTACTCAGGGAACTTGGTTAACCCAGGAGGAAAGATCTAAAGATATAAACACTGCCATTTTCCCAAGATGTCTACAGTGAAATTCATGGTAGACAAGTTGCTGCATGATCAGTAAGTTTTAAGGTCCTCCATTTCAATCATGAGAAAGACAACCAAATGCCCACATGCACAAAGAAAGCTTCTAATGTGGAGGATGGAAACTAAACAAGTGGGAAAATGGGAAAGTTACTTGTAGGATAAAAGTTTGTGAAGGGCGAAAAACAACCAACCAAACAAACAAGCAAGCAAATAAAACCCCCAACTATCACTGTGATCCTTAAGTAAAAGAAGATTTTGCATCCATAAAACAATAACAAGACACTATAATAAAGGAACAGTCAAAAAAGATACAGCTGAGACTATCATCCAGAAAGTAGATCAAAAAGACACAGAAATGGGAAATAGAAGAAAATTAGAAGATCAGTCAAGGAATTCTGACATTCAAGTAATAGTAGTTCCATAAAAAGAGGAGAGAGAAAATACAGAGGAAGAAATCATCAATAAACTAATCAAGAAAATTTCCCAGAATATAAAGGTATGAGTTCCCAGATTCTTGGGTGACCAGCATAATAGAAGAATACCAAGGCACATAATTATGGAATTTCAGAATGTTAGGAACTAAAATCATATTTTACAAGATTCCAGAAAAAGTTATAAAATTATTTTGGAATTCTAAACAGCAATCATGAAAAGAGTAGATAATGGAATCAAAATGCTGAAGGAGAATGATGGCCAACTCAGAATTTTATACCCACCCAAACTATCAATCCAGTATAAAAGAATTTTTAGACATGTAAGAGCTCAGAAATTTTAACTCCTATACACTCATTCTAAAGAATTTACTGTAGAATATGATTTATCAAAATGGAGTAAACCAGGAAAGAGGAAAACATAGTATTTAGGATCCTGGAGACTCAACACAAAGCACTATGAAGGGAAATCTCAGGATGATGGCTGTGTACTACAAGCGGAAGGCCACCAGTTCAGACAGAATGGAGCAGTGACTCAAGACTCAGACATATCGAGGGCAGTTATCTCCTAGATGTGTGGCAAGCCTGGCCCTAAACTTTATCTATATTTGGCTAGTCTTCACCTTGGATGAAGACTTAATATCATTCCTTCTGTTAAGTACTGCTGCCTCAGTCAGCTGAGGATATTCATTTCACCCCACCAGTGTGTTTAGCCTCGACCTATTCCTGGAAGCTAGAATAGCCTTTGGCATGCTTACAACTGACCGTACAGAGAAGCCCACTTCCTCTGACCGTCTTCCTGCTGCACATCCAGCACGTGACTCATGTCGGCCCTGCCAGAGCCTCTCGTGGTAATGGACCCTATGTTTCCCCAGACTCATTCATGACCTTGCCGACTGACTTCCCAGAGGAGTCCTTATAAACTCCCAAAGAAGGTAAAGCCACAAGGTAAAGCCATGCCCCTGAGACCCTGTTCAGCTTCCCTGAGTTGGGAGCCTTCATCTAAGAAGAGGCAATAATGCCCTTTCTTTGCACAGCTGTTTGGCTTGCTACTCGATTTTTAAAAGCAAAGGAATACATTATTTGGGGATTTATTTTAAAAGGTGCTAAAACGATAAAGTAGAGCAAAGGAATGATTGACACAAAAAGTCAGGTTAGTGTTTACCCATAGTAGTTACAACTGAAGGTGGAGCCAAGGCACTGACAGCATCCTATTTCCTAACCTGAGTAATGGAAACATGTTTACACTGTACATATGGAATGTATACACTCTTCTGTAGGCATGGGACATTTCCCAATTTAAATATGTTTAAGTTAATATCTGATAGGAGTCAAGCAATTCAGAGTTCAGTCTGCCACCTCAGCCCTATCAACTTTAGTAGTTGCGTGAGTCAGATGGACAGCTGGCATTACAGCTGGTGTTACCAGCTTCAGGTTTCCTAACAACTGTTATGCCCAACTTAGCAAGTTTACCACACAAAGCCCCCACATTTTATGACAGAGAGAGAACAGCACAAGCTTTGGAGAAAAACAGGTCTGGATTCAAATCCTAGCTGGGCCACTTCCCATATGGGTGATTTGGGCAGTTTCTTCATTGTTGAGCAACAGTATAGTCAACTCTACACCCTTGGCAGGACATAGTGGGGCTTAAATGAGATAATACAGGGAAAAGGCTGAGGACAGTGCCTGGTACACAGCAGGCATTCACTCAATAAATAACAGCAGTGAGTATTTTTGGGATTTAGTCTTTAACTTGCATTTTGTTTCATTCCATAGCATTTTTCAGTCCCCAACCTGCAGTCAATGAAAATCACTTCTTTACAGGAAATTAAAAGGTTGATTGGGGTCATGTTAATTGGACATACCACAAGTGCTGCCCAAATGGAATCAGAAATTCAGCCACTTAGGGAAAGCCATCAAATCAGAGAATCATAAAATGCCAGTGCTCAAAGGAGGCTCAGAGAGAGCTGGATTCTAAAAACTTAAACCTCAGGCAGTGCAGTCCCCTCCTATAATTCCCAGATCTGCTGTCCCCATCCCTTCTACCCGTTCAGTTCAGTCCTAGCCTTCAATGTTTGCTTTTCCTGTCTATTTAGCCCTTTCTTAAAATGAATTCTTAGCCCATTAAAATCCAGCCTTTCTTCTTTCCTAATCTAAGGTGTTTAAGGTTATAAATTTTCCTCTATATTCTGTTTTAGCTGCATCCCATAAATTTTGATAAATAATATTCCCATTATGTTATGAATACTTTGTGATTTCCATTATGATTTCTTCTTTGACCTATAAATTATCTCATTTTCTTTTCTTCCCCAGTCCAAATACTTCCTCTATTCATCCTCTGTCTCCTCTTGGCACTAAGGATATATGGTACTTTCTCCAAATCCCTCACAGCATCCACACTAGACCACACTGTTGAACACTTGATCGAAGATGACAAGACACAATCTTGTAACATCTCAGGTGGGCTTATTGGATTCCCTTTAACAAATCATAAGAGGCATCAAGGTGGGTACATTGAGTAATATGTCTTCTGTAATGCTCTTGGAGCCAGGCTCAAGCAGTTAGTGCTCAGGGTAAAACTGTAGGTTTCATGTGCACTAATTAAAGGGGACCACATCATGCCTGTTCTGTAAATACTTAGCCACCTGAGCCAGCTTTAAATCAGCCTTGAAGACAGATTAGTTTATTTCATCAATCTTAACCTAGGCTTACCTAGACTCACTTGGACACCAAATATATTCTTTAAAAAGTAGACAAAAATAAAAACTAAAAAGTTCCCCAACCCAGCCCATCCTAACACTGCAATGTAATTCCAATTTACTCATTCATTCAACAATTCATTTATTTCATCAACAAGTATTTATAGAGTACCTACCATGTGCAAAGCACTCTGAACACAACAAACTATAAGAAAGAGCCTGGCACATAGTAAGCACCTAATAGACTCTGGCTCAATAAATAAATGAATGAATAAATGAATGATGAATTAATGAATGAGTCAAAATCCTAGGTCCAGCACTGGCTCTCTCATTAACTACTGTGAACTTATTCAAACCACTTTCCTGGGCTTTCATTTCCCAATCTGTAAAATGGGATGTTAATGAGTGTCCCACCTGCCGCACAGGAGCCCCAGGGATCACTGTTTGGAAACAAAACAGGAGAGTTTCATAAAACTCAGTACGTACTTTTCTGTCCTTGTGGTCTCTGTTAAATCATTACATTCTCAGGGACAGTTATAGCCCAACTCTGAATATACATAATCTAATGCAATTTCATATCAGAAATCCTAGGTGGACATTTAAACTATATTAGTATGTAATGTGCTATATTAATTATCAAATAGAGATTTAATATAATGAAGTGTTTTGATCTGTTGAGCTGTTAATTTAAAACAGACAGCAACTAAACTGTACAAGTACAGAGTATCATTCATAACGGAAATACTATCCACCAGTGGTAATTTCAGTGGGTGCTCACCATATACCAGACACTGCTACAGGCATTACACAAATTAACTTGTTGAATCTTCCCAAGAACCTTATAAGATAGGTACCAAAAGACTATTTATCAAGGTTTTACAGATGAGGATACTGAGACAGGAGAGATTAAGGATGCAGAGCTTCCATACAGAAGCGCGAGGGCACACAGAGCTGACCTTGAACCTGCATCATTCTAGCTCCAAAATCTACACTCTTGGCCACCACACAACACTTCCTCTCATCAGCAGTGGTATGTTGCCAACAGTCAAGAGCAAGTTTTACCTACCTTTTTCGGGGGAATCCCACGGACCAAGTTTCCCCCGAGGACTGACTTCCCAAGGACAGATCAGTCTTGGTGACTAAGTTCCCCTTTCCGGTGAATTCTGTGATGCGGGCGGAGTGTCTTACCCTCTGGGAGGACGTGAAGATGGGCAACCTGATTTCGTCACATTCGTACTGGCTGAGGAAGCCCCGCTCCCGCGCCAGGTCCAGCACGCCCTCCACATGCCTGTACAGCCTCCTGACGATGACTGGCCGGTGACTCTGCAGGTCCCGCGCTGGGTGGAGTGAGTGGGGGTCCCAGCCGTCACGCAGCTCTGGGGACTGGCTGTCGGCCTGGGCCTCCCTGACAGCCGCGGTGAGCTTCTCGCAGCCCCAAGCACCCTTGTTCCAGACGGTGTCTAAGAGGCGCCTGGCCGACTGGGACAGAGGCTGGCGCAGGAGGCTGAGGCCCTCGTAGTCCTCCCGGGAGAGGACTTCCCAGGACAGCAGCCAGTCCAGGATGCTCTCGAAGCCTTCCAGGGACCCCGAGACCAGCAGCCCCACCAGCTGGCTTCTCTGTGCCTGGAAATCCTCTTGCGAGCACATTTCACAACCTGGGGAGGAGAACAAGGTCAGTACAGAACTTCAGAAGCCCGACGGGGTGCGGGGCAAGGCCGGCGCAAGTCAGCGCCACCTGAGCCCAAGTGGACCGTGGTTCTGCTCTCAGACATTACCTAATCCAAGCTCCCCATTAGACAGATGTGCAAATCGAGGCCCAGAGTAGGCAAGTACCCCTTTAAGGACCCACAGAGAGTTTGAAATAACCAAGAATTAAATCAAGACCCCTGACTCCCCTATCCATGGTTGATCTCTGCCTTAAGAAGTTTTAAAAGGTCTGAGCTAGTATTAGGAGCAAAGTCTCTCGAGGGATCAGGAAATTAACTCTCTTCGAGACAGGGCAAGAGGGCTCTTCCACACTGGCTGGATTCAGGCCACAGCAGTTTCAGTTATGAATAATATTTATTAAGCACGTACAATGTGCCAGGAACCCTTCTATAAAAGTGCTTTCCTATATGAATCCATTTAACCTTCCCATGCACTCTGAAGTAGGTGCTATGATCAGCCCATTTTACAGAGGTAGACACTGAGGTACAGACAGGCTAAGTGATCTGTACAACTTGTCACAGCTAGACAGGTGGAGGTAGGATTTGAACCCAAGCAGTGTGACTTCCGAATGCATACCTTGAGCTCCGCGAGCCCTTCCTGTGTCCGTAACACACTGCTGCTCCAAGGGGGTGGACCCAGACATCGCTATAAAGATCCCAATGTAGGCGAAGTGAAAAATCATGCGGCAAACTAAGTCGTCTCAAAGCTTCCTGGTGCCTTGTCCCCTGTCAACATTGCCCTCTACCTTGCCCCAAGGCCCGCACCTTCCACCACGCCACGCCGTGCACGCTGCCGCTGCCACTGTCAGCAGCCTGCGCTGAACCTGTCCTCAGGACTCCAGGAGCTTCAAGCCCTGGGACGGTCCCTGAGCGGCACAGAAAATCTCTCAGCACGGGCGGTGCTATAACTGTCATGGGGTCCAGGACAAGGGCTCCTGCTGTGCCCTGAGAAACCGAAAGTGAAAGGGTGAGGCATGGAAAAAGAAGAGAGACGTCAGCTTCTTTTTCTAAATCAGGAACGCTCTGAGACGCTCAAGGGGGCAGATGCCAGCCAAGTGCCCCGGGGATTTTGTCTCTTTCCCGTTGGTTTTTTATGTGTGTCACTCCCTGCTTGGCCCCTGCCAGAGACTGGGTCTTGCTAGTCTGACCTGGCATCCCCGAGCCTGGCACAGCGCTGGGCCCCCAGAGCCCTGTGGGAATGTTCATGCGTCAAAAATCCACCGAGGGAGGGGAGGGGCCGGAACACTCTGTGCCCGTGCTCAGAGGGCAGCCAAGGTGAGCAGAAGGAGAAATCTCCAATCTCTCAGAACGCTGCCGACACACAGGCCAGCGCCTTGTGCTGGCCAGACGGGGAAACTGAGGCATCTAGGTTACTCATGTGTCCGGCAGCCTGGGAGGGAGCGAGGGAGGGTGTGCCCACTGCAGAGGTTGCTCTAAACAAGGAACAAAAATAGTTCTCTCTGGCCTAGCAGGTCCCCTCCTTGTGCCCACCCCCAAGTAGAGGGGCAGGGGCTGGTGGGGGAGGGAAGGAGAGGACAGGAAGGGGTAGACACGCTCCAGGCGTGGCCCTTTGAGTGGTTCTCAGCTGTGGTGACACCAGTCACCCCTGCCCGGGTCCTGGGAAAATAACCACCTACCCCCCTCCCACCATGAATGGCCCAGAAATGCCATCAGCCCTCTCCCTCCGAGCCCAGGCCTGGGGAGTCTGTGCACAGCCGCGAATTAAAGAAGGTGGAAAATTAAGCTGAGATAGGACAATACCTGCTCGTCTTACCCGGAGAATGTCCGAGGCAGGACACCTGCTCTTTCCTTCTCACTGGGAGAGCCTGGACCTCCTTCTTCCCCCACCAAAGCCCATTAATGGCCACGCTGTCCCTGCGCAGACCTGGAGCAGGAAGCCAGCAGCCCAGTGGCACAGGCCTGGCAGGCCTGGATCCGTCCACAGACCCCACCTCCAGGGGAAATCCCAAAAGGATGAGCCAGAAGCCGGAGTTGGCCAACCAGCCGTGCGGAACTAGGTAATTCTCAGCAGTCCTGGAGCAAAGCCCTGCGCACCCGCCATGACCCTCACTGAAAGACCCCACTGGGGGACATGGGACACACCGTAGATGTGCTTCCCACAAGGGGACAGTCTGAAAGTAAGCAGGGGCCCTTCCCAAACACACCAAGTCTGGTGCAGCCTGACGGATGCTGGAGCCACACACACCCAGGCTAGTGACGTCGTTGGTCCCGTGAACACCAGGAAGGAGAGGCAGACTCCAGCCCTGAGGCTTTGTGCTCTGTCCTCCCGCCAGCAGCCAGACAGTCACATCTCTGCCCTGGCCTTCGTCCAGAGCCTCACAGCAGAGAGAACGCCCGAGGACCAATTCAGCCAGCCCCTGTCCCTGAGCAGGCAGTGCCCTTGTCTCATCTTACACATCTGGGGAGGGGGACCTGGCCTTGGTGCTGTCCTCACTAACCAGTTCAGGAAGTTCCTCTTTATGTCTAGCTTAAGTTTCTCCTGCTTGAGTTTAAATTGGGAGATAGAAAGAAAAGAGATGATATTCACTCATCACCTATTCCATAAAAACCCTCCCTAAAATCCTACCTCTTGCCCTTTTATCTCTTGGTCAGACTTGCCCTGTCCAGACTAAATATTAAGATTTCAGTCTCTCTCCACTGCCTTTCCTTCTCTACTTCACTTATTACAACTTCAAAGACACTATTGTTCCTCCAAAATGAGGCCCATACAAAGAAAGGGGTACTTCCTTGCTGAAAGAAAGGGTCAAGGGGTGACCCATGTGGGCCCTCCCTCTTCCCCAGGCCCAGGCCTGAGCCCTGCCACCTCCTTCCTTCCTGAGACCACAACCAGACTCGTCTCTTTGGAGCCAAGAACCATCCCAACCTCTGAACTGCCCTGGGTCCTAGCTGGGACCAAGTCCCCCAGGGCACTGGGTCTACCTCCTCCCCCTGCCCCACCACCCTCCACACCCCCTGCCCTTCACTGAACTTCTCTCTCTAAGAGACCAGTTCCCACCAGCGCGCAAACACACTGTGATTTCTCTGCTGTAAAGGCAAAACCCTCTCTCGACCCGCCTCCCCAATTGGCTCCAATCCCATTTCTCAGCAGCCCCCTTCCCAGCGGGCCTGCTTGTCTACTGCCTGTACTGCTGTCCCCAGGTCCCCTCCCCTCCAGTCCCTCCAGTGGGGTTTCCCCACCCAATGCCGGCAAGACGGCTTTGGTCACAGTCACCAGCGATGTCCGGTTGCTCAATTCACAGCTCTCATCTTGCTTGCTCTGCCACAGGCATGGGGCATGCGGGCCCCTCCCTCCTCCTCACCACCCTCAGGGACACCCCGACACTGACTTTTCCTCCCATCTCACTGGCTGTTGTTTCTGCCTCCTTGGCTGCTTCCTAATACTGGGCCCCCTTCCTTCCTTCTCCATATCACTCCCTAGCTAAGCCCACCTGCTCTTGGGACTTTAAAGACCAACAATATGGTGATGATGCCCCCAATTTTATATACAACTCCGACCTCCCCCCAAAACCTTCCCCAACTGCCTACTCAGCAGGGCTGTCTAACAGCGTCTCAAACTTGGCAAGCACAGGACCCAACTCTTGATCTTCCCCCGAAACCGCTCCCATCTCAGCTGCTGGTAACTCCAGACTTCCGGACGCTTGGGGGCATCCTTGGCACCACCTTTTTCCTGCATCCCAAATCCTATCCACCCAGTCTCCAAAAACATATCTCAAATCCGAAAGTCTGAGATTTTTTTTCACCACCTCTGCCACGGTGCGAGTCCCGTGGCCTCTCCCCGGAATGACAGCAGTGATCCCCTCACTGGCCCCTCCTACAGTCTCTCCACCCCACAGCTAGGGGGACCTGCCAGACCCCACGGCAGAGCAGGTGACTGTTCAAAGCCCTCCGGTGGCTGCCATGGCACCCACAGTGAAAACCAGCACCTTTCCCCAGTGGCCACTCGGCCTGCCCTCCCCTGGCGCCTGCTCGGTTGTCACCTCCCGGACCGCACTTTGTCAAACTGCACCCCCAGCCTCAGCCCCCCAGCCCCCGGCCCTGCTTTTTCTCCACAGCGATCTCACCGCCTGACAGGCCGTGCATTTAGGCATTCTGCGCTGACTGCTCCTTTCTAGAACGTGCCCGCCACGAGGGCAGGCAGTTTTGTCCCATTTTTCCACTGCTACATCCCAGCGTCTGGCCCAGCGCAGGGCTCGACTGCGCGAATGAAGGAACGAAGGGGTGTCCTCCGCCTGGCCCCGGAGCACGTTCTCCCTCCGTCCCTCTGCAGCCCCCGAGGCCCAGGTCACAGCCCCTTCTCAGACCTCAGAGCCCACCGCCTGACAGGGCCCCCCAACCTCCAGGCGCCCCCTTTGCTTCTACCTCCCATCTACACCCCGACTCCCCCAGGGGAAACCGAGGCAGCCCTTCCTCAAGCCGGAGGCCAGGACGGCTTTGAAGCCAGGTGTCCTAGTCCCGAGGGCGGGGCCCTCAGCGCCGCGGTGTCCCCACCCCGCCCCCAGACGCTGGGCAGGGCAGCGCGGGGACAGAGCACTCACCGCCCGCCTGGCCGCCCGCTCCGCGACTCCCGCTCTGGCTCCGCTCCCGCCGCCCGCCCGCCGTGACCCGCCCCTCCGTGACCCGCCCCCCAGCACCCTGCGCTCTGCCCACCCCACCCCTGCTCCGGGGCTGCTGCACCGCTCCCGCCGCGCGTCCTCCCCCGCAGCGCCTGCCCCGCAGGCTGACACGGACTCACCTGGGACAGGGCAGGACAGCAGGCAGGACAGAAGCCGGGGCTGCCAGCAGGGCTGGACGGCCTGGCTGTGCGCCCTGGCCAAGTGTGCCCTCCTTTCTGGGCCACATTTCAGCCAGGAGGGACCTGGACGGTCTTTAGAACAGTGCTCCTCCCCCACCCCCGCCCCAACACACGCACCCACACCCACCCACACACACACACACGCACACACACACGCACACACACGCACACACACGCACACGCACACACACCCTGGGAAATGAAAGCTAGGAAGGCTGTTGGTGCCGATCTGAACTCATGCACACTTTGAGGGATTAGTAAGCCCGTAGCCATATATTGCGACATTCCAGAGCAGCGCTTTCTGGAGTGTGATGAGTCACATGTTAGGGGAGAGTGGACAGGCATTTAAAGTTCTTCCTTTTCCATTTTTTCCCCAGCCCTTCTGTTTAAGTTGAGAAGAGAGGTCTCAGTTTAGTTCCGATGGGGCTTGAATACCTAACGCTGGCCCGTCTACTTGGCTCTGAAATAATATCTAATTAGAATATAATAGCATTGTTTTGTTTCCATGAAGTTTATTTTAATTTACAATTTTTTATTCTCCTGAGCAAGAGCCACTGGTTTTCCACTTAAGGTATTAATATAAATGTTCCTTTTAAATTATTTGTATTTGGATTTTTAAAAGATGTGAAGTCTATTTAAAGAAAAACAATGACAATAAATGACATTTCAATAGTGCAAATATGTGCTAGGCTTTGTGTGCATTAACTCAGTTAATTGCACCTATAGGGTAAGGACTATTACTACCTCTAACTTACAGATGAAGAAACTGAGGCACAGAAAAGTTAATTCACCTGCCCAAGTGGTGACAGGAGAGCTGGGCTTTGCCCCAGGCCTCTAGCACCAGCGGTCACGCTCTCACCACTACCCCACTGCTGCCAGACAAACACCCGCACAGGTGGTGCACGGTCAGCTGAGGCTGGGACGTGCTGCATTGGAAGGACGGAATCTACCCCAGGAAACTCGTTCTGGGTGGAACACAGACCCATCTACAGGGATGTTCACCACCGTCTCGCCTCTAACAGTGAAAAGCTGGAAACCTCCCAAATCCCCAATAATCAGCTACTTAAGAAAACTGAACCTTCTCTCACGCCCACATCCAACCCCGGAGCAAAGTTTTCAGCTCGACCTTCAGAACGTTTCCAGAATGCAGCCGCTTCTTACCCTCTCCACCCAATTACCGCATTGGCCCAAATCGCCCACATCTCTCACCCGGGTTATCGCAAGAAGTCTTGGCCCTTCTCCACAATTGCAGCGACGATCTTTCTTCAGTACAGCAGCCAAAGTGAGTCTGTTTCTTAAAAATTCAGATTATGTCACTCCTCTGCTCATGACTGCCATCTCAAAGCAAGAGCCAAGGTCCTTACCGCTGCTGTCTGGCCTCGAGCGCCCTCTCTGCCCACCTCCTCCCACGCTGCTGTCACTCACTGCACTCCAGCCACACTGGCCTCCTGACAGTTCCTGAAATACGCCAAGCCTGCCACCACCCCAAACCTTTGCATTTGCTGCTCCCTCTGCCTGGAATACTCGTCCATTGGGAATCTGCATGGCGCCCTCCGCCATCTCCTGCAGACATCTGCTTACGCGTCTTTCTCAGTGAGGCTCCCCTGACCACTCTGTGGACGAGCGCACAGCCACTCCCATGCCTTTCCCACTGTATTTTGTATTTTTCTCCAGAGCACTCATCTCCACACAACATACTGTGTATTTTACCTTTGTTGTCATTCTCCTGCCCAAGGGAACGTGAGCTCCAAGGGAACCGGGACCTCCCGCTTTGTTCCCTACCTTTTCCCAAGGCCTAGAACAGGGACTGGCAGGCGGTAAATCTTTGTTAAGCGAATGTACTGAAAATAATGCTGTGATTCTAATAACCAATGAAAACGGATGAACCACTGCAGCCCACAAGAACCGCTGCGTGACAGAAGCCAGGTGCGAAAGCGTGCACACTCTGTGACAGCACGGAAAGGCCAAAAGCAGGCAAAACCCAATCACAGCGGTAGGAGCCAGGGTAGAGCCAGGGTAGTTCAGAGCCCACTGGGGAGGAGGCTGGCGGCAGTGACTAGGAGGGGGTGTGAGGGGGACTTCTGGGCTGCTAGTAACGTTCTATTTTTGGTCTAAATGGTTGTTGCACAGATGCAAATACTTTGTGAAAAATGACCAAGTTAAGCACTTAGGATATTTGCATTTTCCTTTATGCTTGTTACATTTCAATAGAAATTTATTTTTTAAAGATGCTATAGGTTTATGCTTATTAGCATGAAAGATGCCCATAATATAAGGCTAACATTTAAAAGTAGATTGCTTTTTAACAAAGATGCCAAGACAATTCAAGGGAAAAGAATGGTCTTTCTCAGCAAATGGTACTGAGAAAACTAGATTTCCACATGCTAAAGAATGAATTTGGACTCCTACTTCACACCATATACAAAAATTAAACCCAAATGCATCAAATTCCTAAATTTAAGAGCTAAAATATAAAATTCTTAGAAGAAAATATAGGTATAAATCTTTTGACCTTGGATGAAGCAATGATTTCTTAGGTTTGACACCTAAAAGACAGACAAAGAAAAAAACAAATTGGTTTTTATCAAAATTACCAACTTTTGTGCTTCAAAAACCACTATCAAGAAAGTGAAAAGACAACCAACAGAATGGGAGAAAATATTTGCAAATCACATCCAGAATATATTAAGGACTCCTAAAATTCAATAATAAAAAGACTAATGCAATTTTTTAAATGAGCAAATGATTTGAATAAACATTACTTCAAAGAAGATATGTAAGTGGGCAAAAAACACATGAAAAGATGCTCAACATCATTAATAATTAGGGAAATGCAAATCAAAACCACAATGAGATACCATTTTACATCCACAGGGGTGGCTATAGTCAAAAGAACAGAAAATAACAAGTGTAGAGAAAATTCTGGAGAAATCGGAGCCCTCATACACTGGTGGTGGGAGTGTGCAATGGTGAAGCCACCATGGAAAATAGTTTGACATTTTCAACTATGGAAAAAGTTAAACATAGAGTGACCATGTGATCCTGCAATTCCACTGATAGGTATTTATTCAAAAGAATTGGAAACATATGTGCACACAAAAACCTGTGCACAAATGTTCACAGCAACGTTATTCATGGTAGCCAAAAAGTGGAAATGATCTACACGTCCATTATCTGGTAAATGGGTAAAGAAAATGTGATATATCATACCATGGAATATTATCCAGCCATAAAAAGGAACAAAGTACTGATAAGTGCTACAGCATACATGAACCTTGAGAACACTATGTTGAGTGAAAGAACGCAGATGCAAAATGACACTGTTCCATGGGTCCATTTATATTATACCCAGTGGCCAACAGGCAAACGCATAGTGACGGAAAGTAGCCTTGTGGTTGCCAGGAACTAGGAGGAGAGAGGCATGCGCAGTGACTGCTAGAGGGTACAGGGTTTCTTTCTGGCATGATGAAAATATTCTGGAATTAGATAATGGTGAAGCTAATACAACCTTGTGAATGTACTAAAAACAACTCAATTGTACACCTTAAAAGGGTGAGTTTTATGGTATGTGAATTATATCTTAGTAAAAAACAGTTGGGCTGCAAAAATGTTTCATGTGGTATGTTTCTATTCTGTAATAAAAATCTATGAATATATGCATTGAAACATCTAAAAAACTACCCTTCCTAATTTGTGGCTGGATTGTAAGTGGATTTGTAAAACTCTTTTTCATCGACCTATATTTCCTGATAAGTGTATATTGCTTGTATAATAATTTTTTTTTAATTTTCAGTGAGTTAAGACGCATCTGTTAAAAATCTTTCTGTATGCAGGGCCCTGTGCTGGGGACAGGCAATTGGCATGCCCTGGTGATGTTTTCTGTCCCCATGTGCTCTGACCTGGGCACCAACCAGGCAGTGCTCAGAAGGGACAAAGGGACAAAGCCTCCTGGAGCCCCCAGGCCTGGGAAGGGAGAAAACCTCTGGGTCGTGGCGTTTAAACTTCTCCCAGGCGGGGAGGCTGCCTGTGCCTGAGGGCTGTCGCCCAGGAGTGAGGACTGTCTCCAGCTGGCCAGGGAGGGCAGAGGCCCTGCCCAGCGCCAGCAGCTGCTGCTGACACAGGTGGTCACCCCAGCCCCATGCTGGGCCGCAGTCTCCGTGCTGGTGGTCTTCCACTCCAAGCAGCCCCCCACTCACCAGATCCAGACCCCTCCGCGAGCAGGCCCAAATGAACGAAGCCGGAATGGCTTTGCCAGCACCTCTCCTCACACCCAGCCTCCGAGCTTTTGCCTGCTCCGCGCCCCACGGGGAGGCAACAGGCAGAACTAGCAGGGCTGCCGGACCCCACTAACCTGGGTGTGAATTCTAGGTCCGCCACTGAGCAGCCTTATGCTCCTGGCCAGTTATTTAACCTCTCTTGGCCTCGTGTCCCTAACAGTTAAGAGGGGCTGACAATCCACTTAGATCTTGTCGTGAGGAGCACAGGAGGACTTGGCAGAGAGCGGACTCTGAGAGCTCTACAGAGTGAACGTGTTAGCGGACACCTGCCACACGCCAGGCACTGTGCGCTATCATATAATGTCACAGCACCTCTGCAGAATAGGCACTGTTCCTTGTCACCACCCTCAAGGTGAGGAACCTGAGGTTCTAAGAAGTCAATAAATTTCCAAGGGTGACCCAGCTACTAAATGGTAGAGCTGTGGGTCAAGTCCATGTCCTTCTCCACCCCTTTTATTGGGGCCTTGTCCATCCTTCAGTGCCCCCTCCCCAAGGAAGCTTCCAGACCCCACTGTCCCTGGGCTATCCCCATCCTCCCCGCTGCCAAGGAGCAGCCTGCGGGACTCCCGTTTGCCACCCGGCAGCCCAGGTGGCCTTCCGTTTCAGCTCAGGTTCCGTGTGTCTTCTTGTTCCCCTGCGGACTGGAGTCCTTGGGGGCTTGGGGCCCCCCCTCATCACTGCTGGACCTCAGCCTCTGGCCCAGCGCTCAGCCCAAGTTCGTTTGTCGAGTGACTTATCAAAGGAAGGTGACGCTTGAGAGAAGGGCGCGTCGGAGCAGGCAGCTCTCCACGGAGCAGCCTCGGACTGGGGAGCCTGATGTGTCCGCGACTCTCGGGCAGCCTCTGCTGTTGCCCTGTTCCCACCTCGAGACCAGGCCTGGCATTTCGTCACTGCCCCCTGTCCTGTCCCCTCATTCCCACCTCAAGACCAAGTCTGGCATTTCGTCACTGCCCCCTGTCCTGTCCCCTCATTCCCACCTCGAGACCAGGCCTGGCATTCCATCACTGCCCCCTGTCCTGTCCCCTCATTCCCACCTCGAGACCAGGCCTGGCATTTCGTCACTGCCCCCTGTCCTGTCCTAACCCAACTGCAAGCTCACCAGTGAGGTGGGCAGGTTTTGCCAAAGATCAAACAAACACCATCCAGCCCCCATACCTGGGCCTCTTGCACAGACCCCTGCTGTGTCTCGCGTCTTCCCTTCCCCCATGCTTCTGTCTAGAAGCTTCGAGGAACTTCTAGAAACACCTCTACCTTCTCGAACTCTTGCATTCTAGCCCCGAGCTTACAAACCCCGCTTTAGCAAAATAAAACGTTCCGTCAGCTGACTCACTGCCTTTGAAAATCAGTCCCTCAACCCTCCACCGTGAATTAGCTCACATGAGAAAAAGGTGTCCCTTCATCCGCGTGGACACGGGTGCCAGCTTGGAGAAGCAGAGGTGGGCGGGATTCGAACCCGACTCCTCTCCTTTCCAGGGGCTTCGAGCAGGGCACAAACCGTACAATGACACAGGATGGCCCTAAACCGCACCCAAGCTACCGCTCCACCCCTTCATGCAGACAGCCGTTCCATGAATGTGGTGTGTGTTCTCCTGATAAGCAGCCAGATTTTCTCCTCACCTTAACCGCGAATCCTTACACAAGGCAGCAGCTCTGACAGTGGACGAGGACTGTCGTCAGTTGAGTTGACCAGGCTCGGTGACGGTGACGGGACCCCGCCCCTGCCTGCTGTGTGGAAACAGGGCCTACACCCCAGCCCCACCCTGCTGTGTCCCAACACGACACAGTGCCGTCCCTGCAACGCACTCCGCCTGTGGCCCCGGTTTTTAAATCCTGCAATATTAAGAACCTTTGAAATTTGAAAAAAGGCTGTGCATGTACGTCCAGCTGTGACCAGATTCTGCATCACCTGTGAGAAACACCTCGCCAGTTTTTGCCGGAGCCGGGGAGGCACACCTGTGATTAATGAATTCTTGTTGCGTTTCCCAAAGAAGGTGTATCGTGTCTCGGTTGCAAGTTTATCAGGCACCCAGAGCGGCGGTGAGCAGTCACTTCTAGCACTCGGTTCTGCTCGATGCAGAATGCTTTGGTGCCAGGAGGACTTAATCCAATTTCCTGCTGAGAGTAGGAAAAGCTGGAATTCAGAGAGCAGCAGAACCCGGCCGGGGTCCCACACTGAGTTGGGGCTGAGCTGGGGCCACGGCCTGGATGGCCACTTCTCAGCATTCACACAATAGTCACTCACTGAGCACCCACTATGTGGCAAGCACTGTGCTGGCTGCTGGGGACAGAATGCTGGCACAAAGTCCCTGCCACCATGGGGTTTGAGACAGGCAATAAGCCAGTAAACAAATAAGCCAGACAATGATAGATCTTAGCAGGGAGTCGGAAGAAGGCCGCATGGAGGAGAGATGACGAAGCCTCCACGTAAGGTCGAGAAAGCCAGTCGTGGCAGGAACCAAGACAGGGTACTCCCCACCGAGGGAACCGCAAAGACGAAGCATGTTTAGGCGACAGGAAGCAGTCTGGGATGGCCGGCGTGTGGTACATGGTGCTGGGAGTGTGCCAGGTGGGGTCAGGAAGAGAGATGGCCGTCTGCAAACCAGGAATCGGGCCCTCACTGCACCTGCAGACCAGACCCTGAACTGTGGGCAGCACGTTGGTCTTGGACTTCTCAGCCTCAGACCTGTGAGGAGCAAATGTCTGCTGTTTAGGCCCGGCTGTCTGCTGTTGCAGCTGCCCACAGGCACTGCCCACCTGTTCACCTCTGCCATGCAGAGCTCTGTGCTGCAGAGAAGAGCTGCCACCCGGCAGGTGGCCAAGCGTGGCAGCCCCCGGTCACTCTGGTTCAGCAGGGTCCTACCTACGCAGACCAGACAGCCCTCCATCAGGGGCTTTCCGAAGAACATCTCCTGTCCCCAGAAGAGGAAGCAGTGGCTGCCACACGTTCTTCCCCATGGTTGTCTTCTGCTGGGTAAGAGGCTCGGAGGGCTGCAGAGAAGGACTCAGAGTCTGCCGTGGTGTCTCACCGAGCAGCCAAGAGCTCTGCAAAGCTGCAGGACACACCCAGAGAGGGAAAGGACAGGGCATTGTGGCTTCTCTCTGCACAGGGAGCCACTGCCAGGTAGTGCAAGGCAGAGATGAGGAGTGGCGGCCCCTGCACTCAGGGGCTCCGCTAGCAGGCCAGAGGCACACTGTGTGTGGCAGTCCTCCCAGGTCTGCCCAGTAACAGGCCATTGCACATGTGGACACAGCTAATGACAGCAATGGCACCTCAGAGAAGTGGGACTGGATGGCCAATTCAATAAACAAAGCCAACAGGTAATCCGGTACATTGCAGAGCCCCCAGCAAGAACGCAAACTATAAAGGTTTTAGAATAGCAAGGGTCGCCAGCTCTTGTGTGGCACCAAGCAGCGTTGTTCTAATTGCATATGTTAATTCATCTTAAGCCTCACAGCGGCCTATGAGGTTGCTGCAGAAGTAAATACAAGAGAAATCCCTGGGCCCTCAAAGTATGACACTGGCTATGAAAGAAGATTGGTATGGCTGAACACTTTAGCACTGGCCACTTGTTGGCCGGGTGTGGTGGCTCACGCCTGTAGTCCCAGCACTCTGGGAGGCCAAGGCAGGAGGATCTCTAGAGCCCAGGAGTTTGAGGTTTCTGTGAGTGAGGCCAATACCATGGCACTCTAGCCTGGGTGACAGAGCAAGATTCTGTCTCAAAAATAAAATTAAATTAAATTAAATTAAAATAAAACAAAGCTGGCCACCTATATTCACCACAAGACCCCATTAAGAGAGTACCAATGCCAACCACAGGATGGAGAAGGATACTGAGAAGCACATACATCCAAATGAGTACATAAAAAACACCTACAGACCATTAAAAAAATAACCCAGTTAACAATGAGCAGTGGACTGGGACAGACACTTCACTGAAGATGGTACAAGGATGGCAAACACGCCCATGAAAAGATGCTCAACTTCATTAGTTACTAGGGAAACGCAACTTCAAACCATGATGAGCCACCACCACGCACACGTTAGAATGGCCACGGTAAAAAATACTGAGCATGGCAAATGTAGGAGAGAAGGCTCAGCACCTGGAACTCCCGTACAGTGCTGGCGGGAATGCAAAATGGCGCCGCCACCCTGGAAAACAGCTTGGCGTGATTAGCAGAGTAGAAGCTACCCAGACTCCAAGACCCAGAAGTTTCCCTCAGGTAAACTCACGGGCTTGGGCAGACGTGTGAGTGTATGACCAGCAGCCCTGACCATGACACTGTCCTGGGAACAACCCAAACGTGCATCAATAGCCAAAGCAAAAATAGCGACAGATTCAAATAAAATAGCAACACAACAAGGGGAATAAAACAACTCCAGCTACACACACACACACACACACACACACACACACACACACACAACATCAGCGAATCTTATACACATAAATGTAGAATGAAAGAAGCAGACACTAGAGAGTGCATACAGTGTGGCGGCTCCATTTATATAAAATTCAAAAATAAGTAAAATGAAACTCAGTTGTTTAGGGCGGATTCACAGGTGGAAAGTTTGTAAGAAAAGTGAAAGTAGTGACCCCACCAGGACCCCCCACAGGGAGCAAGGGAGTCATGGCTGCGAGAGGTAAACTTCTAGGGGAGCCAGCGAGGTTCTACTTTTTTGTCCTATTCCAGCCTCTTGTCCTCAAGGCCACAAATACTGGTGGCCGTGAGTCACGCCACTGCCCAGGGCTCTAGCTTCCCTGGTGCTTTCTGTTGGTGGTGCTGGTTGCAGCTTTGCCCAGAGAAAAAGCACCAGATGGAACTGTGATTCTGCCCCACTGCCTCCCATGTCAGGCACCGGCTCTGTGTCCCAGCAGCTCTGTGATCCCAGCCTCAGTTTCCCCGTCTGTTACTGGCGCATAATGGTTCCCACCATGCCTAGCTCATAGAGTAGAACGGTGAATGTGAAAGGGCTTTGGGAGCTAATGTCTGAACACCAGGGGTTGAAGGGGACGCTGGAGGGACAGCGAGGTTACCATAAGGCTGACGCGAGAGCAAGGCCAGGGTAGGCCGCCCAGAGCTGGCCCCGCACTGCCCCATCCTGCCCTGCCCTGCGGGGTGGCGGAAGGAGACATGGGTACAGCGAGCTGTCAGTTTCGCTTTCTACACCATGTCGCGCAGCCAATGGGCTGGGGCACTAGGCTGCAGGTCACACAGCCTATTTCCTGTTTTCAAACAGGGAACTTAGCGAAGCAGCAGCCACTGGGCTTGTCACCGGAGCTTGGAGCAGAGATCTTGAAGGGGCAATGTGACACCCTGCCTGGACCCCCGGACTCACACAGGACCCAGAGACCTCAGGTCAGTGTTTGATCCCAAGCTCAGCTGGCATCTTCCTGCTGTGGCCTGAGTCGTCGCCTCCTGGGACCGTCCCTGGGTACCTGTTGGGGGCAGGGTGGGTGGGCAAGTGCTGGAGACAGCCTCTGTGTGGGGGGCTTTCACTGGCACCTTGGGGCAGGGCAGGGGACAGCTCCCAGGCCCTCCATCGCCTCGACACCTTTTGGAACAGCAGATACTTGTACGTTTGTCGGATGGGGTTTGCCTCTCTGATTGTCCTTGGGCCTAGGGAATAAGTCACCACACTTGTGTTTCTCACAAAGTGGTGTCAGGGAACCCCTGCCCCAGCAGAGCCCGGGAAACATGTGAGAATGCAGAGTTCGGGGCCCACCCACCCCCTCAACCTGTTGGGAGCCAGGAACTCTGCTTTTGAATAAGCCCCTGGCACCCCCATCCCACCTCGCCAGGGGATTCTGAGGCGCGCCCAGGTTGGCAGCAGCTGCTGGTGGCAAGGCTGCTGGGTGAGTGTCCACGTGTCCAACTGGGCCCACTCTTCCCCCACGAGAGGCAGCCAGTGTCCCTGCATCTCTGTCCCCCAGGGCAGGGGGCTGGGGGTAGTGCCTTATTTCACTCTGCTGGAGACTCGTTCCCCATGAAAAGTCCCCTGCAACCTCCTCAGAAAGGTAGCGTGGGCTCTGCAGGTGGCCCTGTGTGCCCCTCGGAAGGAGCACTGGGCGTGGCAGCAGCTCTTAGAGAGAGGGGAGGGTCCGGGCACCTGGGAGACAGGGAGGAGGAGGACACCTGTCCAGGCACAGGGCTGGAAGGTGGAGGGGCTGGGAAGCTGCTCTGTCCTCTGGGCCAAGTGCAAGCCCCCGGCCAGCAGCACCAGCACTTGCAGTATTTGTTGTAAAGTCTAGAAACCTTTGCTATAGAGGGTGTGGGGGGAGAGGGAAGGGCCCACAGGAGCTCCTGTGTGGCTCTCCCTGAAGAGCTTCTAGAGAGATGGGATTGCCTTCCCATTTCACAGATGAGGAAACTGAAGCCTGGAGAGATACAGGAAATTGCCCACAACCCCTTGGATGCACCAATGCAAGACTCTTTCCTTCCCACTGTTTTTTAAATGGGTGACTCCCAGTTAGACCCCTAAGAGAAAACGTAAGGGAGCTGGCTTTGGCTGCTGACTTGAATTTTTATTCCAAGACCCATTTTCATGATGAGCTTTCCCAGGTCATTACCAGAGGGTCCAGCCAAGGCATCATTTCTGGGTGTTACAGGGTCTCTGAGCAAACGCCGCCCTGCTTCGGACCTGGGAGCAGCTGCCTGGTCATTAATGCAGAGCCGGAAGGGCTAGGGCCACTGAGGCCAATGCCACTCACCGTCACCCATTTTACAGATGGGCTGACTGAGGCGAGTGCACAGGAGTGCCCACGGGAAACACCGGGCCCTGAGAACACCCGCCACCAAGAGCCTGTTAGCTAAGACAGCATGTGCCCCCCATCTTGCTTGGGCACCTACCAGGATGTAGGAAACTCACCCCTGGCCACCCATCTTCTTACCGTGAGGACAGGGCTTGTGGCCACTCTTCAGGTGGGGAAACTGAGGCCTAGAGACTCACAGGTGGTCAGGATGGGTGGCAGTGTCTCCTGACCCCCTCCGGGGGAGAGAGAAGTGAAGTTTGCCAGCTGTAGTGTGCTCAAGCACCGGCAGCCCTGGGCCGGCCATGGCCCTGCTCTGTGCCTCAGTTTGCCCATCTGTAGAAGGCAAAGTTGGGTGGAGGGTCCCTGAGGGCTGCCCACTAGACAGCTCTACAAAGCCACCTGGAGAAGGCCCAGGTTCCTGTCACCTGACGCCGCGAGCACTTCCCCCGGGGCACGGGCTCCTGGCCACAGCTGGCCTCACCTCCGCCCAGGCCAGGCCGGCTCTGGGAGGCTGTCACCCCTGGAGCAGAGGACAGGCTCAGGCCACGCTCTGGGTCACAGCAAGCGGGTGATGGGGCAGCAGTGGCTCCCCCTCTCTCTAGGCCACAGTCAGCCTAGGGATTCAGACCCAGGGCCTGGAACCCAACAGACCAGAGTTCTAGTCCTGGCTCCGCCCCTGTGGTCTCCTGGCAGCCCCCTGGGGTCCCGTAAGGAAAGAGGAGACGTCACCGGCACTCCACTTATTTGGAATTTCTGTGCCCAAGTGGTACAGACACCAGCTCCTCGCTGTGTCTCAGCTAATGCTTTAATTGTCCCTTTTTGTATTTTGTCTCAAACATTTGTAATTCTGTTGCAACTTCCACCTTAGTTTAGAGTCATCTATTTCACAAATGTTTCTCAAAGCATCTAGCACTTGCCGACACTAATAACAGGGACTGTAACACGGGCCTGGTGTGCGCGGGCCGCGCTACGCTTTCCAGAGTCTGCCCGACCTCATCCTCACGCCAGCCTCGCCAACACGGGCCTGTTACTATGCCTGACTGACAGGAAACTGAGGCACAGAGAAAAATATCTTGCCTGCTGCCGGGCCGTCTCGCTCCCTTTCCTAGGTCACAAACGGTGACTACAGGAGTCGGCCCCCATCGGCCTGCCTTCTGCCCTGCGTGCCCCTGGGTGGGGGAGAGCATTCGGAAGTCAGGCCAGCCTGGGCATGTGTCCCCCAGCACTCACTGGCTCCTGGTCTCAGGCAACACCGCGTCCCAGTTCCCTCATCATAAAGGGATGGAAACTGTCCCTGTCGCGGACAGTGGTCAGAGTGAGCGAGAGCGTGTGTGTTAAGTGCAGGGCACACAGACAGCACGTTGCACGCGTTTGAGACAAATTCAGCTTTGCGCGTTGAACTCACCAGCTGCGTGACCTTGGGCTGACCTCAGTATCCTCACCTGTCACTTGGTGGTAAGGACAGATTTCTGTGGGTGCTCATTAGAGGGCGTGAAGAGCCTAGGTGGGGATGAAGCCTGTATGAAAAGCCAGTAGTAAATTTTGCAGCGTCTGCTGCTCTGAACGCTGAGATGTCACCCACACGTGCCACTTAAAATCAAGTCTCAGGACATCCACCTGGACAAGCCAGCATCTTTCTCCACAGCAATTACTAAAGCCATTACTTTTACTTGAACTCACCTCATTTAAAATGCAGAGCAACTCGATGCCATAAGGCCATCACGCTAAGAGAACGATCTGTCTGCCCTGGAGGGAACTGTGCGGCAGACGGGCAGACCCAGTCTGGGATCTGGCAGTCAGTCGGCCATCGGGGCGGGAAGTGGTGGTCTCAGCAGTGGGTGTGCTAACGGCAGGGGCTATGACATGGATTGAGGTGCCCCAGGACCCACCAGGAACCCCAGCACGGGTGGGCACTCACTGTCCTCTCTTACACCTCTGGCAGCCTTGGAGCATGGCGAGCCCGGAACACCCTGGGAGCCCCGGCTGGACGGGACCCACCACCCAGGGCCCGGCAAGGACCGAGCAGGCAGCGCCAGCCACTGGCCCGGACCTCCCACGTCCCGGACCTGAAGCGCACTTAGGTAGGCCTGGGGCTTGAGGCCGGGCCGGGGGGAAAGAGGTTTGAAGAGTCTGAAGTACAAATGTGGGTCACCTTAATGGATGCACCGAGGGAGCCGGGAAGTTCGTTGAACTTTGGTCATCCCGGAGCAGACGCTGAGACGAGGGTTTGGTGCAAGGTGCTTGCCTGGGAGATGGCCTAGGAGGCGTGACGGGGAAGTGAGGGCGCAGGGAGGGAGGGCAGGACGCCGGTGCAGGGTCAGCGAACAGACGACGCTGTAGGCAACCAAGACGCGGGTCCAGCAGGATCTGCTGGGCGACTGCAGGGAACACATCTGGGAGTTGTCCTGTCCTCAGGGCGAGGAAGCCAGGCTGTCACCCCCGGTCCCATCCTGCCTGCTGAGGGACACTTCTGAGCATGCGGCCGTGGCCTGAAGAAGCCCTCAGGGTGAGAGACGTAGCTGCTCCCAGTAGGAAGCCAGTGGCACATTCCGGAACAGTGAGCGCCGAGAGCGCGTGGCCCGGCACCGGGCGCAGATGGCATCTGCTGTGGCGCCATCTCCTGGAGCAAATCTCTTCTCACAACGACTCCAGATGCGCCTTTCGAAGGCTGCTCTGTTGCCCGCCCTGTGCAGGGCACCGCGGAAACAGGAACCAGTCAGACACTGCGCTGGCCCCGAGTCTGGTAGGGAGACAGACCAGAGAAACAGAACCAGACCTGCCACGAGAAAGGCTGTGGGAGAGAGGCTCCTACTCTAATGCCAAGGGGCGGGTGAAGTGACATGGGGCTGGGTCTTGGAGGACACCCCGGAGAGAGGAGATTCTGGGATGCAAACTCGGTGACAAAATGCAGAAGTAGTTGTGCAGTTTTGGTAGGGAGGATTCGAAGCTTTCTCAAACTTCTCAGAGGGGTGCAGGGTTCAAGAGAGGTTTAAGAAACACTGTGGTTTTCCAGGAGGTTTGGATTCAAGGCAGAGGAGGGGCATGTTCGAGAAGAATTACGGCTTGTGGGAAGTGAGGGGAGAGGTTAGGCGGGGCCAGCCCGGCTGCGGCTGGAACAGAGCATCCTCACAGCTCCCCCCGCCACCACTGATGTGCTCAGGGAGTCCGGGCCACAACTGTGGAGCCCATGCTGTAGGGAGCACAAGAACAGACACGTCACTGTCCCTGCCTGTTGGGGGCACAGGGTTCCGCCGTGGCCAGTCTGCAGGCAGAGTGCACGACCCAACATGCCCACACTGCGTCCACAGCTGAGAAACCACTGGGGGCTGCTGGGCTGTCTGAGGCTGTCAGTGGCTGGGTGGACTCAGCCGGGCTGGGCCCAGAGGTCTGGCGGGCGCCCCAGTGGCAGGGTGGGGAGGTGCTGTCCACCACTCTTCTGGAACTCTGATGTTCCAGCCCAGACAGACGCAGCCGTCTCCCCAAGCCCTCGCCTCTAAAGCGCACTGACCTGCTGCAAATCCTTAAGCGTGTTGTCCCTCCAGATGCCCACAGCAGCCCGAGCTGCAACTCCAGCATGACCACGCGGGAGCTGCAAGACTACTGGCAGAACGAGAAATGCCGCTGGAAGCACGTCAAACTGCTCTTTGAGATCGCTTCGGCCCGCATCGAGGAGAGAAAAATCTCCAAGTTTGTGGTAAGCAGAGATGGGGAAATGATGGGACCCCTTCGCCGCCTCCTTTCTGGCCTTGGGCAAGTCTTACGGGGCCTCAGCTTTCCCAGCCATGAAATGGGTTGACCCTAACGCACAGAGCTCTTCTGGAGAAAATGGGCAGAGAGCAAGATTTTGCACCCGGCACCATGCTAGGTCCCGGGAGGATCAGAGCCGTATGAGTCACGCTCCTGGCTCCTAAGAAGGAAATAACCCAGTTTCATCCCACATTATCAGATGTTAGTCATCTGTGTCCTTTCTTCACCGATTTTGCCACATCCCTGTATCATTTATAATTACTATTTACTTATTTTTTTCTTTAAATTGATCAATTTTTAAAAA
The DNA here is from genome assembly GCF_020740605.2 of Lemur catta. NCBI lineage: Eukaryota > Metazoa > Chordata > Mammalia > Primates > Lemuridae > Lemur > Lemur catta. The sequence continues at coordinate 6,739,394 of NC_059147.1, read as the reverse complement.
CACTAAATACATTTATTTCAAAGAGATAGTGCCCTAAATGGAAAACCAATATCACATGGCGTAAAGAGAAAGTCACCGTAAAAGTCAGTACAAGGCTGCCGCATTAGCCAGGGTGGAGGGGAGTCAACACAAGGAAAGCTCCGTGCTCTCATTAAATTCCAGCTGGGGGAAGCCCTGTGCGTGGGGACTGCGCCCTCTGTCAGGTGGGGTTGTCGCCTGTGCTAAGGAGATGTCAAAGACGACAGCAGAGCCACCCTCACTTGACTGGGACCAGGATACCAACAGCGGCCACCACTGAATGCCAGCTGCACGCGGGCACAGTTCCATGTGCTTTCAGTGCATTAACTCATTTAATCCTCACCCAGTCAGGTAGGTGCTACACCTATCCTTTCCAGTGATGAGAAAACTGAGGCTCAGAGAGGTTAAGTTACCTATCTAAGACCACACAGCTAGGGGCTGGGGTTACAACCCAGGCAGTCTGGCTCCCAAGTCTGTGTCCTTAATCAGTATTCTCTTGAAGAGGATTGCAAAGAAATAATTCTCTTACTATGTAACACCATGGCCACTGTACCCAAATGATGTTGTACAGTAGCTAAAACCAACTCCCAAGTGTTCCACCTTGGAAAACACAGCTGTCATACAAGCGTCCCAGTACAGAAAAGTGTGGTCCCCAGTTCTGACAGTGTAAAGCCAAGACAGCCCCCAGGCCTCCTGCACGGCAGGTCCCTGTGCCCTTTCTCCCCCGAGATGCCTCCACACCACTGTGTCTGCTCCCCCAGGGTCGACTCTTCTCATGACTGGCTTTCATAGCTCGGCCGATGCCGACAGTGAGTTAAAACAGAATTGTACCCAAGGATGACCCCCTTTCCGGGTATGCTGTAGGTCACCATCATTACTTTCATTTGCAGGGGCCTCTGTGCTGGTGAAAGCCCCCCTTAAAGGGTGTAGTCAAAGGCTCTCTCTCCTTGTGTCCTAGATGTACCAAATCATCGTCATCCAGACAGGGAGCTTTGACAGCAACAAGGCCGTCCTGGAACGGCGCTATTCGGACTTTGAGAAGCTCCAGAAAGCCCTGCTCAAGACGTTCAGCGAGGAGATCGAAGACGTGGTCTTCCCCAGGAAGCACCTGGTGGGGAACTTCACGGAGGAGATGATCTGCGAGCGCAAGCTGGCGCTCAAGGAGTACCTGGGGCTGCTCTACGCCATCCGCTGCGTGCGCCGCTCCCGCGAGTTCGTGGACTTCCTCACGCGGCCCGAGCTGAGCGAGGCCTTCGGCTGCCTGCGGGGGGGCCAGTACGCCCAGGCCCTGGACATCCTGGTGCGCGTGGTGCCCCTGCAGGAGAAGCTGACGGCCCACTGCCCCGTGGCGGTGGTCCCGGCCCTCTGTGCCATGCTGGTGTGCCACCGTGACCTGGAGCGCCCGGCCGAGGCCTTCTCGGCTGGCGAGAGGGCCCTGCAGCGCCTGCAGGCCCAGGAGGGCCATCGCTACTACGCGCCCCTGCTGGACGCCATGGTCAGCCTGGCCTATGTGCTGGGCAGGGACTTCGTGTCTCTGCAGGAGAAGCTGGAGGAGACCCAGCTCCGGAGGCCCAGCCACCAGGGCGTCACCCTGAAGGAACTCGCTGTCCAAGAGTACCTGTGATGAGCCAGCCTGGTCCCCTCGCAGGGAAGCTGCAGATTTGGGGTCACCGTTGCTCAGGGGCTGTTTGGGGTTCATTTTAATGGGAAGAGCCACTGGGGGCTCTACGTTGCTGGGTGACTTTGGACAAGCCCCTCATCTGGTCCTCTGTTTCCCTGTCTGTATTGAACAGAGGTGCTCCTGGGACTCTTTGGGAGCCTCCACTGTGTCCTTGTCCCCCTTGATACCAGGGCCACTTCATCACAAAACCACAAACCCAGCTGCCAAAACACTGGAGAGGAATACCGACCCCACCAGTGTTTTTGTAAGAAGCTGTAGGAGAGGTTTGCTTTGCACATTATGCGAGAGCTTAACCCATTCCTGGCAGACAGCTCTCTGCAGCTGTCCTGAGTCTCTTCTCTCTGTTCCTCCTGCCTCAACGTTGTTTACGGATATTTCCATGCGTTATCCTAATGTCATCCTAATACCCTTTAGCTCTTCCTCTTTAGCATGTAGACCCAGCGCAGCAAAACAAAAGCTCCTCTATTGCCCCTCAAGAACGGCCTCTCCCCCGCACACTTGCGACAGGAGTTGTGTGTCATCCTTTTCGGGGTGGGAGGACGCTGGGCTAGGAAGCAACAATGTCCTAAGAGTTTATGATCCAGGCGTCTTTAGCGAGGGAACTTACCAACTATTTCTCTGGCTAGGATGACCTCACACACTGCCCGGGGGACATTTCATTACATAAGGTGGGGTGGCTTTCCGGGGTCACATAGACACAGCCCTGGAGGGAGGCAGAGTAGGATACTCGAAGGGTCCTGTGTGTAGAGAAGAGACTGAATCCTCAGCACCTCCTCTGTTCAGGGTCAGTGTTCTCAGAACCTCTCTGATGGATCGGGATGCCCTTGACCGGGGTCTGTGTCAGGAAAGGACACCATGGGCCCTGAGTGAAGGGGAGTCTGGATGCAGGGCTTGGAGCTGATGGTGCAGGCTGGTTTGGGCCCAGTGTGTCTGCAGCTCTAAGCCCCTGAAGACCCAAGCATCAGGGAGAGCTTGTCAGTGTTAACTAAGCCGACCATGACTTGGGAACCGTAATGTGGGGCGCCCCCTAGCGGCGAATCCAGCCCAGCAAGGGATCGCCACGGCCGTGAACAAGCCGACGCCGGACTGCACCAGACTTTGTTGGACAGCGACACCTCGTGGTAACAACGGTAGCTGCCCCACCAGCCTCTGTCCTAGAGGCTAGAAACACTGTCTTCGGACAAAGGTACTCAGGTCTCCGCTTACTCCAAGGGAAAGATGCTTCAAGTGGAGATACCGAATTTATTGAAAAGCTGGGTGTATGGAAAATTAAAATGTTAAATGAAAAAGTTAGAGAGCTGTGACTCTATTTGTCATGGTGAAGCCGATCATACTGATTTTACAAGTTATTTCATCAAATCTAAAATGCCATCAACCGTAAGACGCACCAAATATTTACTAAGAAAGAAAAAATGCTCAATGTGAGGAGTTTAAAGGAAATTCCAGGAAGGCTGGGAAACCAAAGAGTTAGACCCCAGTGTAAAGGTTAATACCGAATAAAACTGTCTTGCAGAAGGGGACATTGAGAAAATCTGTATGAATCAAACTTGGCGCTGGGTGGAGGGTGGGAATCTGCTCTGAGGATCCGAGCTGCAGGCTGGTGCTCACCACGTTTGGGGCAGCAGCACACACGGTGTGGCCCGAGAGTCCGCGAGCAGAGCGGTCATGTTTAGTGGTCTCAGACAGGGTGCTCCAGGTGCCTGGCACGCCAGACGTAAACTCTCTCTGAAGGAAGTCAACGCCGACCCAGGCCAGTAAGGAGTGTAAGGTACCACTGAGTCCAGAGGAGCTCGAATATGAACAAATGTGCATGTGTGTGTGTGGTATGCACACAGAGAGAAAATACCTTTTGGGGGTACAAGGGACCTACAGAATCACGTGGGGGACTCACCATCAGTACCTCTGAAGACAGGTGGCTCCCCACAGAGTGCGCAGGTAAGGGACTTACTCCGGCTTCATGAAAGGGGTTGGCCGCAGAGGGAAGCTTCCAGACTCCCACGGGGCCCCTCCTGATGACACTCAGTGCTGCACTGCCCAGTGCTGCCGACAGCCGCGGCCTGTGGGGCCACTGGGGTCTCTTCTGGCCGAGGGCGCTGACGGCCTGGGCTGACCCCCCACGCAGCCCCCCTGGCATCTCCCATTTGCAGAGGGCAGAGACCCACTCGTTTCTTGGGTTCCTGGAACCAGTCCTTGAATTCCTTGAGCCTTTTCCCGCAGGAAGCTTTTCTGTGGGGGGGTCACTGCAGCCCCACCGGGGTACCCCACTTTCCTGTTTGCCTGGGCCTTCTCCCACACCACCTGTACTAGTCCTTTTCTCCAGGGGACTTCAGAGTGGCGGCAGCTGAACCAGACCCTCTTCCCCTGACCTCTCAAAAGCTGGGCCCTCAGCAGAGGTGAGGAGTTCCCGCCCTCCATACTTGGGACGGGGTGGGGGGGGAGCGGAGGGAGTTGTTGCAAATGTGGAATTTCAGGCCCCATCCCAGACCTGCTGAATCAGAATCTGCATTTTAACAAGATTGACACCCCCATTCCCCAACCAGGAGACCCCTACCCGTGCACCTTAGAGTCTGAGAAGCCCGTGTTGAACTGACTTGAAGGTGCCCTGCAGAAAACTACCCACGGAGCCTGGTGGTCTGCAGTCCGGGCTGCTCCCCACTCCTGTGTCCCCCCACCCAGGCCTCTTCCCTGCAGGTGCCCCTCCCCGGGCCCGGGGGCTCTAGGTGGGAGCACCGTGCCAGCCTCACGCCAGCCCTGCAAACCTGCTCTGGGCGCCAAGTTCTGGAGCCCGAGAGGGGCTCCTTCAAATGAAGCCCTGCTGTCTCCTGCCAGCTGTGACACAGACTCCTTGGTCTCCCCTTTGGACTGGGGTTAGGCATCCTCGTGAGACCCTGCACCCTGGGACACTGCTGTTCTCTTGCCTGCCAAGCCCATGATCAAAACAAAGCTGTGCACGCAGCTACCTGTGAGGTAAAAATCAGAGCTCCCAGGGCTTTCGGAGCCCTGCTCTGTGGTCAGATGTCCCTCATAGCACTGCTCAGGACATGCTCTTAACCCGTGTTACAGACAATGACAAGACACTCTTGGTTAAGTGACTTGCCCAAGGTCACACAGCTAACAGCTGGTAGAGCAGGAAATTAACCCAGGCCCGTCTGTCCCATGCCTTGCTTTCCTCACTGAGTCCCACATCGGGGGCAGTGCAGGAGAGGGGAGGGGACATGTCCCTGGTCCTCTCACCCATAAGGGTCCTTAATGATCATTTCACTCATCTCTGTTAACAGATGGGGAATCCCAGGCCTGGAGGGATGATTCACTCAAGGTCACATGGTGACAGGGACAGCACCAGGGCCAGACCTGGGGTGTCCACATCAAAGTGATAGACTCTGACAGAAACAGAATAATCCTGGACTCAAATTCCAGGAAGCCCTCGCAGGGCTCCCAGCTGGACCTGGGGGTGCAGGGTCGGGGTCGAGGCCAGGGCAGGGGCCACTAGTCTGGCCTGGCTTCCTGACCCTAGGCCGGGAGACACAGGTCAAGGTTGCCTGTGGCCCCCAGGGCTAGCACGCCCTTGGCTCTGCTCCCTAGTGGGCGTCGCCCTACCTGTAGTTCTGTTTGGGAGCAGCAAAGCCAGTTCCAATTCCACCTGCTGGTTGGGGCGGGTGGGCTTCCGGGGGGCTCAAAAGTCAGGCTGCACTGAGCCACTCCTCCAAACGCTTCCTGCCCCACCTGCAGCGGCTGCGGAGAGCTGCCTTTCCAGAACTTCCTGCAGAGTCACACGCCCCTCCCCTTTGGGGCCCAGCGATGCCACACCTGTTCTATTGTCTGCTTGCCATTTTCCTGTTAGCAGTTTCCTTTCATTTATGCAAAGTTATTGGAAAAAGAAACTTCCTATAACTACCCTAAGTTGAAAATCAGAATCACTCACTATAATTAGAAGGTAGCTATAAAAATAAACACAACAAAACCTATCACTGTCATTACACCCTAGCAGGCCTTTGCCCGAGACAGACCCTGAGTCTGGGCTGGCTGCTGGACTTTTGTAAAAGAGAGAGAGACAGAAAGAAATAAGTGTTGGAGACCTGCTATCACCACGCTGACTTCTCCTTGATTTACTGAGAAGTACTGGAAAATACTGAGCTACGAAAGGAAATAATTGTCTGAGCACAGGGTCCAGACCATCAGTGCTGTCTGTGTGCCATCCCAGACATCTGGGGTGTCGCCCAAGCACACCGGAGACTCTGCTCCCTGCTGCCAGTGCCTGAGCCCTGGACTCAGCACTGCCCGCTCTCCAGCCCCTGAGTCATGGGCCTGACTTTGCCTTTGATCGTCCATCCTTGACTTACAACCCCCAGCTCCAGCTCCTGACTTCACACCTGGTATCAGGTAGGACCCCCAACTGGAGGGAGTGTTCCGAGCTGGTCAAAGCCTGAACCTGCAGCATGTCCTGTGGTGGCTGTCACCATCCATCCAGCTGTGCCCTGCTGGTAAGAGCAAGAAATGCCCTCCACCAAAGAGGCTGAGCCCCACCGTCCCAGTCAGCTCCCATAGGCCCTCACTAGCTGTCCATCTGTCTCTCAGGACCAAGGATCAGTGGCACTCCTACTTGCCCTGGGCCTTCCAAAGAGCTGGAGATACAGCAGCAACCAGGACAGACCTGCTCCCTGCCCTCATGGAGGTGACACAGCAGAAAAGGCCACTGACAGAGCAAGCAGAAGCTGAACAGAATAACGTCCCTCGGGGAAGGCTTCTCAGAGGAGGAGCTGTTCAAAGGCGTCACAGAGAATGCAAAGCAGCACCGGGAGGTGACAATTTTAGGCAGAGGAGAAGCAGGTGCAGAGCCCTGAGGCGGGAACCTCCTCTGTCCTTCGGGATCCTCAGTTCAGGTCTGCACCCAGAAAGGGGGCGGGCCCAGGATGCCCCTGTCCTGATGTGTCACCCTGGCGTTGCCGGCTGAGGGAGTAAGTTCCAGGTACTAACAAAAAGAGGCCTTGCGAGGCCTGTCCACGCAGCCCCATCTCCAGCTACTGCTCGTTGCAAAGTGAATGAGCTTGTGTTTGGGGCATACAGACCTTTGTGGTTACAAGTGACAAAAACCTGAGTTAACGTGACAGGGAAGGAATTTATTACCTGAAAAGTCCAGGAGTAGACTAGTTTCAAGCCAAATTGGCTCCAAGGACTCACACTTTGTCCTGTAGTCTCTCTCACTTTCACTTTCTGTGTCTCTCAGTTCTGCTTTTCCTTCACTCCCCTCGTGGTGACAAGACGGCCATAGCAGCTCCAGCAACCCCAGCAGGCTCCCGCAGCCAGCGTTCTTGGGAGCCCCCCCATCTGTAGGACATGTGGGAAACACCCACACGGCATTTCCTGAGGCTCCAGGGAGGGAAGCCCCCGCCCCCACTGTGCAGCAACAGGGCTGGCTTGTCCATCGGGGGGACCTTGAACAGGTACTATGTCTTAGTATAATACACTGGTTTGTCATCTACTTTTTAAATTGTAACTACACATTATGGGCATTTCCCTATAATAAGTAATATTCTTCCATGTAATTTTTAATGGTTTCATCATATCCTAGTGCATATGTCATGGTTCCTCTAACCATTCCATAATGTTGCAAATTTTCCTTATTTTGGGCAACACGGGAGCAAACACTTTGACCCACATGTCTTTTTGTATTTATGCACTCTTACAGAAATCTCTAACAGTGCATTTCTGAATCAAAAACACTGTTTTTACTCTTTTTAAATTTTTAGTTTATTTATTTTATTTTTAATTGACAAAAAGTGTACATACTTATGAATCATAAACAAATTTAATGTTGTTTTTTTTTTTTTTTTTCAGACAGAGTCTCACTTGTTGCCCGGGCTAGAGTGAGTGCCGTGGCGTCAGCCTAGCTCACAGCAACCTCAAACTCCTGGGCTCAAGCGATCCTTCTGCCTCAGCCTCCCGAGTAGCTGGGATTACAGGCATGCGCCACCATGCCCAGCTAATTTTTTCTGTATATATTTTTAGTTGTCCAGATAATTTTTATTTCTATTTTTAGTAGAGATAGGGTCTCGCTCAGGCTGGTCTCGAACTCCTGACCTTGAGCGATCCACCCACCTCGGCCTCCCAGAGAGCTAGGATTACAGGCGTGAGCCACCGCGCCCGGCCAAATTTGATGGTTTTGATATTACTTAACTTCTGTCTCTCCAGAAAGGCTGTACCAACTGACTCCTCCACCAGCGAAGTGTGAGAGATGCCCATTTCCTTGAACCTTTTGCAACACTGGCTGTTAGCATTTTAAACTCTTTTTCATAGTTTAACCTTTTTCCCTTTGCACGGGCGCTTCTGAGAGTTCAGACCCAGAGGATCTACTCGCGCAGTTTAAAAAGCGGCCAGCAGATGGCGCTGCCGCCCGGCGGCTCCGACAGCCTCGCGGCGCTGGAGAGAAGGGACAACCGGGACCGAGCGCTTGTCTGGGGGTGGGGGCGCGGGCGGGGGGACACGACTTTGGAAAGCCCTTCGGAGGGGCTGGAGATAATGCTAGAAAGAGCTTTTCTGGGAAAGTGATGATGCTTCGCTGCCTCTGTTGTAACCACTCCCCTCTGCAAGTGTTGGGGGGCCCGGGTGACCCCCAATTGGGGTTCAGGACCTCGTCCGCTCCCTCTCTGCCCCTCTACCCCTTCCCGCAGCCCACAGGCCCCAGGGGCCAAGGAGGCCGCAGTCCTCCACCCGGTCCTCCACCTGGTCCTCCACCTCGTCCTCCACTCCGTCCTCCACCCCGTCCTCCACCCCGTCCTCCACCTCCTACAGCAGAACCCGACTCTTAAAACAGGGCGCGCGGGAGCAGCAGCCTCTTCAACTCGGGTCTCCGGGGCCTGCGGGCAAACGCGGTTAAATGAATGAATACATAGAAGGGAAGAGACGAGGAAGGAGGCGTCCCGTAGCCCAGTCAAGTTGACGTATGAAATTAACCATCTCACAACTCCTAGAAGAAAAAAAAAAGCAGAAAAGGTTACAATAAAAGTCAAGATAGTGGCTATTACTGCTGGGAGAGTGAGGAGATTTTGACAGGGAGGGGACGGTTAGAAGTCTCAGGGATTCAGGGGGTGTTCTAGTTCTTAGTCTTGGGTGATGGTTACCAGGGTATTTCCTTGGTCATAACTTGCTAAGCTGTACACTATATTTTATGTACTTTTTTCTGTGTGCTATATTTCACAATAAAAATATTCTAATAAAAGAATGAATGGATACAGCAAATATGAATTCAAATTATTAGGCACCAAGTACTACGGCAGTCAGAGCTGGAACTCAGCCTGGGCTCCCTCACAGTGCTGAAGGGGTGTCGAGGGGGCTGGGGAGGTGGGTGTGTGATGAGATGAACATCAGGCCTCAGACTCGTGGATGATCCAGACACCCACCCAGCTAGCATGGTGCCCTGACTCCAAACCCACAGTTCCCTCACCTATGGGAATGAATCAGGAATAGCAATTAGCTGGCAAGGCAGGGAGACCCTTACAGGCGTCTCATTAAAACAATGGTGTGTGGCAAATTGCAGGGATGGCCCAGTTTTTCGTTCCTCCCTGCCTTCCTGTCTTTCGCCACATACCTTTGCAGTTCCTCGAACTAAAGAGGTAGGGTTAATTTCCCCACCCCTTGAATCTGGGCCGTCCTGGACACTTGCTTTGGCCCGTATGCTGTGACAGAAAGGACGGTGTGCCAGCTCCAAGCCTTGGCCTCTAGAGACCTCATGCATTTCACTCGCCCTCTTGAGCCCCTGCTGTTGCCGAGGAAAGAATGTGGCCAGGGTACCTGCTGGAGACACATGATGAGACGGCCCAAGGGGCCGAGCCTCGGGCAGCTGTGATCAGCTGACAGCCGCAGACTCCCAGGCACGCAGGTGAACTCAGTCAAGATCAGCCAACTCTCCACCATGTGATCGGTGAACTCAAATCATAAATTATTGCTGTTTTAGGCTGCTGAACCTTGGGGCTATTTGTTATGTAGAAATAGCTTACTGATACGCTGTCCATGGACAGCTGTGAGGGCTGGGGGCTTGCTGGAAGGGGTTCCTGAAAGGAGCTGCCTGGCTGGGACATGATCAGTGCCATCCACCCACCTCCCTCTTTGAGGCTCCAGGCAGCCTCCACGTCAACATACCCACCGAGGCTACCGATGCCTGGTAAGGTGAGCGCGCTCCTGCCAGGCCCTAGGCCGGGCCCCTTACAGACCTAGCCCACTTAGCCCTTACCGCCGCCCCAGAAGGTGGGCACTATTGCCACCTCCACTTTACAGATGAGGACAGGAGGTTCTCCCAAGGTCACGTGTCTTGTAGGAGGTGGAGCTGGGATCTGCCTTCAGAGCCATCCTGCCTGCCCACCCGTCAGCTGCCCTCAGACCATCTTCCCCCGCCTTGGGACACCGAGCCCCCGCTCTCAGGAGAGGGCTACCCCACCCCACCCCCGCTCGCCTTCTGCTCTCCCCAGGGCCTCCCAGGGCCCCAGCGTGAAGACCGTGTTCAGCAGCATCGTGCCCCAGAAGACACGCACGAGGCCGGCTGACAGGAAGCAAGCGGCAGAGAGGATGCTTTGTGACAGCTTCGACGCGGGCCGAGGTGTACTGGAATAGCGCTTGCCATTCTGATGGGGAGTCTCGGGGTACTGGGGTGAGGGGACTACAGAGCTAATACAGTAGAAATTTCAGACTTTTCTTGAAAAAGCCACAGAGCCCTTTCTTCACATGAAATTTGATACAGAAACCCTCCACACAAGAGAGACCAACGCCAAGCCTTGCTGGCTGGGAAGCCAGGGAGCTCTGCCTTAGATCCATCTGGGGCACCCCTGGGGCTCCCTGGAGCACCATTTGGGAACCACTGTGGTGGTCCAGTCTGGTAGTTTTGCTGATGGGAAACAAGCCACAAGGTCACAGAAAGCAGGAGCAGAAGAGCCAGAAATTGAACTCAGATCTCTTACCTCTACGTCTGGGCTCATTCTCCTGTTACAAGTGTTCAGGAACAAAAACACACATTCCAAAGGCATAAACCTCATTTCTTTTAAACATTCATTTTTCAAAATGGTGTACTTGGCTTCTCATCTAGTCAGTAGGATAGAATTGTGCAGTCATCAAACATCAGGGCCCCATTCATACATAGCATTGCCATGTTTAGCATGGGGTCCACTGGGACCCTGGGCCCTTCTCCCTGGGGTCATCTCTCTTGACTCCTCTCCCTTCACCTCACTGCACAGCCCTTGTGTCACTGGCTCCCTTCAGAGCAGCTACCTCCTAGAGTAGCTTTTTCCTGGTGTCTGCACACCCTCCTGTACTCCTGCGGTGACGGACAGGCTGCAGGTGTGTGCAGACGTGACAGGATGCTCCAGAGCATTCCCAGGTCATGAGGAGCCAGAGCGGCCAGGTGAGGCACAGCGGACTGGAAGTTCTGTGCTGCGTGTCTCTGGGTTTTACCTGCCCGGCTCTTTCTGGAAACAGCACCTGGTTATTCTCCCGTGGGAAAACAGCCGGCCCTGGCTCTCGACTCGTGCAGGTGGGGGTCTCGGGCTCGGGCCGCCGCTGTGCTAGCCACTCCACTCACGTGCCCGGCCTGTTTTGCTGCTGCTGGGTTGTGGTAGCTCCCTAGAGCCGCTGTAACAAACTGCCACAAACTAGGAGGCTTCAAGCAAGTGTGGAGGCTGGGAGTCCGAAATCCCGATGTTGGTGGGGCAGTGCTCCCTCTGAGGTTTGAGGGAAGAAGCTATTCCATACCTCTTGCCTGGCTTCTGGTAGCTTCCAGCAATCCTTGGCATTCCTTGGTTTGTAGCTGCATCATTCCAGTCTCTGACTCTGTCTTCACATGGCCTTCTCTGTCTGTGTCCCTCTCCTTAGAAGGACGCCACTCATTGGATTAGGACCCACTCCAAGCCAGTGTGACCTCATATTAACTTGATTACAGCTGCAAAGACCCTATTTCCAAATAAGGGCACATTTACAGGCACCAGGGGTTGGGACTTGAACATATATTTTCAGGGAACACAGTTCAACCCACGAAGTAAGTGAAGGGTTGCACTAGGTGGCGCGCACCTGACACCCCGGGATTTTGTGGAATGAATGTCCCGAGGACTGAACCAAAAGAGAGTTTCTCCAGCCTCATCTGCAGTGGCCACGTTCTCGTCCTACCCCAGGGCCCCCCCCCCACAGCACCTGTCTGGGCCACCCTTAGAGGGTAGATTGCTTTCTACTTCCTTTCCCCGATTAGGTGGCAGGATGGGTCTGTTTCCCCGTTATCTCAGCCTTGGCACCTGCGTGCACATCGGGAAGGTGAGCGAGCAGACGCCAGGCCTTGAATCCACCTGCGAATCCTTTCGGTTCTACCTTCCAGTACGCCCCGGGCCCACCCTTTCTCTGTGCCTCCCCAATTCCATGATGGCCCTAGCGCCTTTCTCCTCTCCCCGTGACAGCTGTAGAATCTTCCCCGCGGTCCGCTCGGCCCGGACCTGCCTCTCCCGTCCGTTCTGCACACAGCTGTCAGAGAAACCCTTGGGAGCCGTCCATGGACCGTCTCACTCCCCGGCTCAAAGCTCAGGGGCTGGGGCGGGGTTCCAGTCACTCAGCGTAAAGTCCGAACTCCTCCCCCAGCCTGCACACCTGGCCACCTCTGCCCCCAGACTACCTCCTGCCTGTGTCCGCCCTCTCGATCCTCAGAACCATGGCCTCGTGCCTGCTGGTCCCTCTGCCTGGTGTCTCCCGACTCAACGTCTGCCCCTTGGAGGCCATCCCTGGTGCTCCTCAGTCTTAAGTCACCCACGAGCCTTTCTCGCCTTCCCCCACTTATCTCTTTACTTGCCCCGGGCTCCCTTGGGGGCACCACTCATCCCCTCTGCAGTCCCACGGGCCCCGTGCTTGGTTCAGTCTCTGCCATCACTGCCTTGAAATTCTGAATCGCTTTTGAACAAGCGTCTCATGTTTCATTTTGCAAAAGAACTTGCACGTTATTTAGCCTGACATCTGCAGATAGAAGGCGTCCAATTAATACTTGCTGGGCGGCGCCACGGCATCCGCTGGAGAGGCAGACCCTGCGCACTGCCCTCCCTCCAAAATCTCCTTCTGACCTGAGCAGAGAAACAGAAAGGGGGAGATTGCCAGGGCAGGTGGGGGACCAGGCCAAACCTGAGCCCTCTGACTCCTCTCCTCTTGGCCCTCCCATGCCTGTCCCTGGGCCCCGGGAGGCACCTCAGAAAGAGTGGCAGCAGAGCCCTGGGGCCAGGAGGGGCTGCGGGGAATCCCCTGCCACCCTCCCCACTCCAGGGCTGCTCTCAGGAACGGAAGTGATGACCTTGCTCATTCCTCAGGGCTCACCTGTGCGGCCAGGTGCACACCTGGGCGGTCAGCACAGAGCAGCCTCATCTGGTCCAGACTGACCCAGGGTGGGAGTGTGGCCCCCCAGTGGTCCATCCTGAAGCCACCAGAACCCCAGAATTTGACATCAGTGCCCGTTCTCCCCCCGATCACGGCAAGGAAGAAGCCTCCCGGTACCCCGTCCCTCGGGCTTGCCAGCCTCCGTTTTTAACAAGAGCGAGCTGGTCTCCTCTTGCAGCTTTCGGTCTGCAACAGCGTCTCGCTGGCATTTGCTCTTCACTGAGCGCATGTTTATGGCTATTTTTCTTATGGCGGACTGATACTGTTTTGTTGTGTCTTCTTGTCATTCATGGTGGTGACATAAATGCTCCTTCTTAAATGAAATGCATTTCAGTTGGGAAAAGGCAATCTCTGTCATCCAGGTGATGGTGGATATGACAGAAGCTACGAAGGAGGCCTAGAGAAGACGGCAGGGACATTCTCAACTCTGGTCTGGGACCTGGTGCAGAACGAACACCGGGGCTCAGCGTGGGAGGGGCCGTTGGTGACACCAGTGCTCCGGCTCCCAGCCCCTTGCTCCTGTCCAGCGGACCCTCTGGCTTCCATGGGCTCCAATGTGTGATGCATCAAAGTCCGCGCTGCTGCCTTGCTCCCAGAAAGCCCTCCCACCGGTCCCTGGGGGAGCCCCTTCCACACCTTGGGGTCCCTCGGCCCATTTAAAAACCCCAGCCGCAGGTGAGTGTGGAGTACATGCTTTTTAACAATACTCAGACAAGCAAGTCTGGCGCCTGGAAATCATGTTTCTGCTTTGAAAACTGCCACTGACTGCCTTTGCCACCTTCTGCTTAGCAAATCTTCACAGGCTGTGTTTTAAATACTCTTTCTCCTTTTGCTGTGATCAAAGGAATTGCTTGTTCCCCTGATAGGTGACAAAAGATGTCAGAGAAACTAATGAGAGAATCTGGCCGCCGCCCCCTTCCTTTTGCCTGGAGGAAGGAGAATCACAGGGCGTCTTGGGCTGGGTGGCTCTTAAGACTGGGGCGGGTGGGGTGTAGAGATAAGGGTAGAGGCTACAGGCTGGGGCAGAGGAGGGGACCCCAGGCAGGCTGATAATTTGGCGCCAGTAGTTGACGTCAGTTGGGTGGGCCAGCACGCATTTCCCCTCTCCTGGGCAGAGCTTTCCAATTTTGCTTTAGGGTAACCACCCTTTGGGAGGTGTTGACTCTGTCCCCAGCTATGGGGCTGTGACTCAGACCTGGCCAATAGGAATCTTGTACACTCCGGGTCACAGTGATCGACTTCAAGGTGGGCATATGACCCAATCAGAACCAAAGAGAAGCAATCTTGGGGCTCTTTTAGACTGACTGCTAAGAGAGGGGACACCTCTTCCTGCTGGTCTTGGTGCAGGGACACCAGCCTGGGGCTGCCAGGGAGGTGGCCGGGAGGGACTAAGGAAATGGAGTGAGAAACGGACAGACACTGAGTCCTGCTGATCTGGAGCTCCTAGATCAAGCCACACCTGAATATGTGACAACAAACTGTCTTTTTTGCTTAACCTGTTGAGTTTTTTCCTCTCATTTGTGACAGAAGACAGCATTTCATGATCACCTTTTATCACTTGACCACGTGTCTTCAGGCACCTCATTCTCTCCAGTATCCCTACCTCCCCCCAAGGACTCGGCAAATACAGCTTTCTACATCTAGCCACACTTCTAGGCACAATTTCAGCCCCTTCCAGACTCATCACATGCCAACAAGAAGAGTCCCTGTTAAATGTCCCAAGTCCAGATGGGGAAACTGAAGCCTGCTCAAGTGGGATACCACACGGAGAGTTTCTGGGATGGGTCACATCTTTGCAGTTGTCTCTACGGGTTTCTTCCCGCTAACCAGACAGCCTGAAGGTGGCCCTGTGAATCCTGCAACCACGTCACCCTCCTTGAACTTGACAGTCCCATTTTACAGGTTCAGGAACAGGGGCAGCAGGGACAAGGAACTCTGACACTCCCACTCTTACCCCTTACCTTGACACACACTCAGCACTTACCCTCCACCTTTCAACTATGAGAGAGGGAGACTGAGCACTGACACTGATTTTGCTCCTGGATCCAGCCATGCCTGAAGGTCCCAGAGCTAGCTGTTGGATCCATTAAGAGTCAACAAATCCTCCCTTAGGCTTAGGCCAGGTTGAGTGCAGATTCTGTCACTTGCAACCAAAACAGTCCTGATTATACAGCTGCCTTCAAATCTCTGAGGGCCTGTTGTCATGGGACAAAGAGAGCAGCTATATCCAGCCAGCCCTGGAGGTCAGGAAGAAGGCCTGTCACAGGGAGCTCAGCACACCAGGCCGCTGCTCTCCCTCAGCTCTGCCCTCTCAGCATAAGGCTTTAGGGACAGGAAGAACAGAAAGGACACAAACTGGCTCTTAAATACTGCCACCGAGGCCCTTCCACTTGCAGCCCGTGGGCCAGAACTAGCCTCATGGCCCGTGTAGCTGCAAGAGGTCGGGGACACATGGGACATAGGTGGGAGCTGGAGATGAGTGGAAATCTCTGTGATTTACCTGCTGGACACCACTGGCTGCAGTCCCCTCCCCCCATGGCATCCCTCGTTCCCTCCTCAAACACCTGCTGAGGACTGACCGAGAGCCAGGCACTGTGGCAACACTGGGTCTACTGTGAGGAACAGGACAGACACGGTCCCAGCTCTCGAGGAGTTCATAGCGGAGAGGGGCAGGGAGGTTGGGCAGACCCCAGCCCCCCTTTCTGCGCCCCTTTTTTGTCAGCACCACCATCCTTCCTGACTCACAGACTAAGTTTAGTCAGCTCTGAACCCTCAAATGAACCTCAGTTTCCTCGTCTGTACAATGGGGATAATAAGAGACTAACAGAGGTCATCTGATAACAATGAGAACAGTGAGCCTCGGATTGGTGCAGCCCCCCAGCCACGGGGCAATGGAGCCAGGTGGAGACTCCATCATCTGAGTCTTGTTCTGGCCTCTTCAGTGGCCCCTCCTCTTCCTCCCTGGGTGGGTGGGCACTGCAGAGTTTCCCTCAAACATTTAAGCCAGCGGTCCCCAACCTTTTTGGCACCAGGGACCATTTTCATGGAAAACAATTTTTCTATGGATGGGCGGGGAGTGGTTTCGGGATGATACAAGCACATTACCTTTAAAGTACATAAAGTACAATTGTGCCCTTTATTTCTATTATTGTTACATTGTAATATATAATGAAATAATTATACAACTCACCACAGATTGGGGACCACTAGTTTAGGTTTTCAATATGGAGGAGGGGCTCTGAGAGCCCACCCTCCCAGCCACAGCCAAGGTCAGCGGGGCTCGGCCTGGATCCAACTTGGTCCCCTGAAGACAACGTGAACTAGCCCAGCCTGATCCCCAAGGCATCCCATGACCCGCTCTGGCTCAGGTCATTCAGGAGGGCCACAGCAGCTGTCCTGGCACCCAGGGCTCAGACAGGGCCCTTCACCCCCATTGCCTTTTCTCCACATGTGGATGTGGTCGAAAACCTTGCCAGGGCACCGGGAAGGCCACCACTGCCACCATTAGAAACCTGATCCCGAGTCGCTGATTAAAACCAGGAGGGGCTTTTAATCAGCCAGGGCCATATGCTATTTAACTGAAGATGAAAGCACACATGATAAGCAGCGTCTCAGAAAGGATGTCGTTAAAGGAAGAGCAGAACAGCAAGTGGCATCTTTTATCATTACAGCCGCCCCTTGCAAAGCTCTCGTTAGGGGCTTTGAGGCACATCTGGGCCTGGTCTATTGTGCAGCGCTTACAATGTCATTGTGTTTGACGACGGCTCCTGAGCCCGCGCCACGCTAAACTTCTAAATATACAATTAATGCCTATTAATTATCGTTTTCAAATCAGCAAAATGATCCTTCATTAACTTAATCGCCTCTTCTATTTTATCAGGAAATTGTACTCTCTGTGCTCATAATCCTGCATCTGAAACCAGCCTTTGGCGGGTGGCGGGTGACGCCTGGCTGACTGTTTATGGGGAGGCCTGACTGTCTGCCCCGCATCTCGAGCCCCGATCCCACCCTCAGCTGTGAGATGGGAGGCCCCTGAGGGCCCCTGAAGTATGCCACGGGATTTGTGGGCAGGCCAGGGGCTTGGGAGACCGTGATAGCAGTGAGGCTGGGGTGGCTGTCATCAGGGTACCTGGTCAAGCTCGATCCCAGATCAGACAGAAGTGGGTCTAAACCAATACGAACTGGGGGCTGACGTGGAAAGGAGGCTGGTCACTGCCACCTGCATCACTTTGGACTGTGGGCAGCCCTCGTTTTCACTGTCAGCAGCCTTGGGGATCACCCTCCCTGCTCACACCAGCGAGTGACTTATGGCATCATTGGCCCCATTGCAGAGATGGGCAAACTAAGACTTGCAAAGGGGAAACAATTTCCTCCCTCCCTGCAGAACAAACCAGCAACCAAGCCAAGCCTCCAGCTTAGCTCATCTAACGCGCCAAGACAAGGCCTCACCCTGAGTTTGCACGTATGACAGACGGCATTGCTGCCAGTGGATTTTCATGCCCCCTTCCCCTTAGCGTGGAAAATGCTCCCCAGCCCCATTACTTTTGGGCTGGGCCATGTGACTTGCTTTGGCCAATGGGATGAAAGCAGATGTGATGGGCTGGGCCATGTGACTTGCTCTGGCCAATGGGATGGGAGCAGATGTGATGGGCTCGGCCATGTAACTTGCTTTGCCAATGGGACAGGAGTGGATATGATGCCCAACCAGAGCCCCTGCTTCCTGGGTGGTCAGGAGATGCCCAGAGAAGGGGGTAGAGAGAACGAGGCGGGGGAGGGAATGCCATAGGGCACGTGCCTTAGGACCTGACTGGGTCAAATGCCTTAGACAAACCACACAAAGTCCCAGCCTACGCTCCTGCTTGGTAAGATGGGCGTGATGGAACACCAACCTCCTGCGGTTGCTGTGAGGATGGAGTGGGCAGTGCTTTGCCTGAAGGGCCGCTTTGCCTCCGTGGGATTTGACACCAAGACATCTCAGAGGGCCCAGAGCAAAGAAGTGGCTGCCTCCCCGCCCCACATCCGAGGCTTGGCCAGCCCGTCTGCACTGTTCCAGCCCGACTGCAGCTTCTGTAAGTGCCAGTCATCTCTACAGCTCACTCCCCTCTGCTCCCACTCTGCTTCCTCAGCCTTGTTTTAAGCCCTGCCATCTCATCTCATTTATGCCTTACAGAAGTCTACAGCCAAGGAGGGACAGCAGATGATCATTTGTGATATGGGGTCTGTGCAGGAGGAGTGGCACCTGCCTGGGCTTGGGGGTCAGGGAGGGCTTCCTGGAGGAGCCGGTCTTGAAGGAGGTGTGAGGCAGATGCACCACGGACCCACAGCCACCTGCAGTTTCAGCTGCAGCTGCCGGGGACAGTCCAGCAAACACAAACGCACCTTATCCTGGCAGAACCTCATCTGGTCTTCCCGCCAACTCCCAGGGCCTCCTCCCGTCCTGCAGAAAGGGAGGGGGCATCAGCGCCCCAGAGGCACCCCCGAGACACAGGTCAGGACCAGTGGGCACGCTCCAGACTTTTGTCTTGCAGGTGGACACCCCAGAGCTTTCTGCTCTCATTCAGACGACTACTGCCTCCCATGGCAACCTCGGCAACACACCTCGTGTGGCCCTGTCACCTGCCACCTCCTCTCCTGCCCCCTCACTCCTCCCCAGGCACCACTCCACCAACAATCCATCTGCCCCCAGGTCTGTCAGGCTATACCTTGGGGAGCCCAGCCCAAGACCAGGGGTAGCTGGGTGAGGGGCAGGAACAAGTGTTGCAGGAGCAGCATATTCTGGGATGGAAGGGAAAGGAGAGTCCGCCATCGTTCAAAGACTGTTAGGAAGCCCCGGGCAGCAAAGCAGGGAGGGAAGGCAAGACATACGAGAGAGGACTCGGGAGACAGGCAGGGGCAGGTCTGAGGTCCTGGGCTGCTGGGCTGGGACTTGGGCCCTTGTCCTGAGGACAAAAAATGTGTTTGCAGCAGGAAGTGGCGTGGTCAGACTGGTGTTTTTAAAGTGTCTGCAGTATGGGGACCGATGGGAGGGAGCACGGCCAGACAAGGAGCTGTCCCCAGGCCCAGGGAGAGCGGACAGGGCTCTGTACTGGGGCAGTGGCCGCTGGGATGGAGGGGCAGAGTGGGGATCTCTTTAGGACATAGAAGCAAAGGGTCTCGGTAGTTGGATTCGTGATACGGGAGACGGAGGAGTCGAGGATGACACCCGAGCTCCTGCTGTGGGCTACTTGGCAGACTGTCTTGCCATTTCCTGAACTCGGAACACATTTTGGGGTAAGACAACAAGTTTGCTTTGAGGCCTGTAGTTGGAACTCCTTGTAAGCAGCCTAGAGATGGTCATGGAGGCCACAGGCAGGGGTGACATCCCAGGAAGTGAGTCCACAAAGCAGGCAAGGGGGCAGGGACGGAGATCTGAACAACATCATTTTTAAAACTTTTTATTTTGAAATAACTATAGATTCTCAGAAAGTCGCAAAGATAGCACAGAGAGGTCCCATGTACCAGCTTCATTGTCACCATTTTTAAAGGATTAGGTAAAGCCGACCACTAAAAGTAGCCTAGAGATGCTGGAGAAAATCCAACAGGGTTTGATGTCAGGAAAGTGATTTCACTTAGAATTTGGTTTGGCTGCAAGTGAAAGAGGTTAAAAAAAATGAAAAGTTGATTTTTCCCCTCATATAACAGTCTAAATGTAGGTTTCCAAGCCTGGAATAGAGGCTCTGGTTCTCTAGGTTCTCAGGGATGCAGACTTCTTCCAGCCACCTCACCATCTCTAGGGTATTGTCCTTGTCCTTATGGTCCAAAATGGTACCTACAATTCCAGCCATCACACCTGCTTTCCAGGTAGAAGAATGGAATAAGGGACAGAGAAGAAAAGCAATGATGACAGGTAGAAACAAGCTCTCTTTTTAAGTGAGATTCCCAGGAGCTGCCACGTGACACTTACTACTGACTAGAATTTAATCCTAAAATTTAGTTGCAAAAGAGTCTGAGAACTGTAGTCTATATTCTTGGACTCAAAACCAGAGGTTCTATTACCAAGGAAGAAAGGCAGAATGGATTCAGGGGAGCAGCTAGCTGCCTGTGCACAGAATCCAAGGGCAGAGGGTGTTCTGGAAGCGTCACAAAGACAGTCAAGAAGTCAAGAAAGATAGTTACTGAAATGCCCAGTGGATTTAGGGACAAGAAAGTCAGTGGCAACTTGGTGGGGATGATGACAATTGTCCATCTGACCCAGAGCCCTGATCCTGAGCGCTCGTTTTTCTCTAGAGTCGATTTTCATCCGGTGGGTGGGGCAGAAAGACAGGTGTTGGAGACGAGAGTACTGGACAGAGTGCGGCTCTAGGCCACAGGCAACAGCAGAGCAAGCAGGACGTGGAGATGAAGGAGTGAAAGGGACACCAGGAAGGGACCGAGAGGGGCTCCGAGGACAGGAGTGAGGACAGAGGGAGAAGGCAGATTCTGTGGCTTCCAAGATGGGGCACTTCTGGGGCCCAGGAGCGGGGACTACAGAAGAGGGAAAAAGGGTTTTGCAGGGGTGGGGTCATAAAATGGAGAGGTTAGGGTCCAGGTGACCGCAGAAATCCCCCAGGATGCCGGCAGGTTGTCAGGTCGAGGCAGACTGAGCCTCCTTAGAGTTCTCTTGGCACCTCTACACCACCCTCTTTGCTGTCAAAAGAGCCTCTTTAATGTACTCATGGTCATTGTGACACCTGCTCAAAACCTTGAATGGTTCCTCATGGATTCCCAGGAAAGCGTCCAAACCCCTCACCTTTTCCTTTGAGGCCCTCGACTGTCACCTGGGATAGATTAGGGGAGCATTCAGCTGCAAGCAACAAAAACCGCAAGCAACAGACCCTGTGGTGCCCGGCTGCGGATCCCCCGCGGGAATCACTGTGTTTGCTGGTCCGATTCCCAACTGTCACCACCTGTGAGTCTTTGCTGCCGCCCGCGCCTGTGCCCGAGAGCAGCCCTGGACCGACGACTGCCAGGGACGGTGGGCAAGCGCCGCAGCTCCCCCGCTGTGGGCGGAGAGCTCTGAGGGTGCTCTGCGTGGGCTCCGGGGCTCCCCCAGGATTCAGCTCCAGTAGCTCGTTTGCTCCCCTTCCTTCCTGACTCACTTCCCCACTCTCCTCCCCGCGTGTCCAAGGGTCCCCTCAAAACAAACAGCCCGCACCCACATCCACACTCAGCATCTTCTCCTGAGCAAGCCGGGCAACCGAGGTGCACGTGCCGGGTGGTTGCTGTGTGAGCGTCGCTCAGCGCCATCCTGGGCCCAGGTCTGTGTGTCTGTGCCCTGCGGTCCTCAGGCTGGTGACGTGATGGCTGCCACGTGACAACACCTCACTAGGCCTCCACAGACGCCCCTTCAGTGTGGCCAGATCAGGGTCACATGACCCTTCCTAAACCCATTACCGGCCAAGGTGATGGCACTGCCAGGGCCACTTAGACTAACCACCTGCAGGCAGGAAGGACAGTGGGGTCGGCCACAAGGACCCCGTGTACTCTGAATCTGCTGGCGGGAGTGAAAAGGCAGAGCCGGCTGGTGCTCCCTGCCAGCCAGCTCTGTTTTCTCTCTACTTCATTCATTCATTCATTCATTCATTCAACAAGCATATATTGAGTGTTCGCTACATCCCTGCCCTGCTGGGGGCAGCAGTGGGGAGACAAGAAAAGCACAGAGGGCCAAGTGTGGCCTCCTCCAGGAGGCCTTTCCTGATTGCCCCAAACCAGGAGGGTTCCTCCTGCCTCTGAGCCCCCTCGGGTGTCCCAGGCCCTGGGCTGACACTGCCTTGGCTGGCTCTGAGTGTCCCTGTGTGCCCGCTACAGGTGAGGGTGTTTGTCTTGTCTTCTCCGCTAAGGCTCCTAGAGGGAGGGCCTGTGTCCCCAGGGCCCGACCCGCCCGGCCCCGCACCTGCCGCACAGCCGCCGCCTCCCCGCATCTCTCCCGTCAATTCCTTATTTCATAAAAATCAATTTCTGTCCCGTTTTTGCCATGTACATAAAAGACTGTGGCATCAATTAGCCTCCGTTTTCTCTCTCTCCCCCTCTCTCTTTTTCTTCCTCATCTTTTTTGGAAACCTCTTTGTAGGGAAAATCTCATATTTCAGCAATTTGCATTATCCACACACTCAGCTTTGAAGTTCTAAGTTATGGTAAGAAAAGGACCCACTTATCTGCCCATAAAAAATGTTCAAAGCTTATAAATTCCCTGAAACAGATGTACATTATCATTGGATTTGCCTTTCTTTTTGCTAGAGCATGCCTAATAGAGTCTCGGCCGCCCCCTGGCCCCCGTCCCCCGCCCCCGTTAGCATCTTGTCTCCGCGGAAGCCTGCACCCCACTGGGCCAGCCCGACTTCAAAGGTCGCAGGCTGTCTGTTAGAAGCAAAGCACAAAGTGGGAACATAGGGGCCTTTTAAATCCCCCACGTTTAAGTCAATATCATGCCTCCCTGCCTCCCCTCTCCTGGCAGAGGGACGGGAGTTGGCCATTCCCCGTCTGCCTCCGCGAGCGCCAATTCAGCAATTACCAGAGAGGAAAGCGGGGCCTCTTTCTCTCGCCGTCTCTCTCCTTGCCCTCTCTTTCTTTCCAACTTTTCTTTTTGTTCCTTCCTCGCTTAAGATGTTGTTCGACAGCAGGGACGGTGGTACTGATCCCAGATGTAGGGGAACGAGTGGCTCCTTAGCACTCGTATGGGCACAAGCAGGACACACAACTCGCACCCATCAGCTCACCCGATCCTGTAATGACAGCCCCCTCCCCAGGCTACTGTTCCCAGAGTGTCACGCCCCGTCTTCTGCTGCTGCCCTTCTACCTTCTCGATGCGTCTCTCCAGGCAATGAGCAAACTCCCCACCACGGCCCCCGGCCCTGCCCACCTGGGCCTCCCCGTTGCTGCCTGTCCCCAACGTCCTGGCCTCCAGCGGCCACCCAGCCCCGTCTCTCTCACGTCCCCTCTGTTACTTCCTCACGTCTCCTCAGCAGTTATCACAGTTCATAACAATGTCGTTTGTGTGTGACAGCTGCCCCCCCACTCCACGAGACTGACAGCTCCGTGAAGCTAGATAGAAATGACATCTGTCCCTAAGTATTTGAAAGCACCGAGGGATAGAAGCGTCTGGAGAGGAGCGTGGGCGGATGTGGGCCAGGAGAGGCCAGCTGGGCTGAGCAGTGAGTGCCACGTTCAGGCCTCTCTTGGCTCTGCCCACGTCTTGCCCAGAAGTTCCCTTTCGGCAGCTCCTTGCCACCAGGGGTGGTGGCGTGTGTGGGTGTGCGTGTCACACTCCAGAGACGGACTTGCAGTAACGAAACCACATTGCAAGGCTGAGTGAGATACACAAACGCCAAATTGCTTCTCCCCAGTGAAGGAAGGAAGGAGGGAGAGAGGGAGGGAGCAAGGCCAGGAGGAAAGGTCACACGTACCACACTGGAATATTCTGGCCAAGAATTTCTAGGCCAAATCACAATCAGATGCTGCTTTTTGAGGACAGAGTCCGAGGAAATGGAATCAGGCGACCTCGGCTAAGATGGCCAGGGGCCCCTCCATCTGGAGGAGATCTGGCCAGGGCACCCGAGCCACTCAGTCACCCAGGGGCCCCGTACCTGGGCTGTGCTGGGAGCCCACAGGCCAAGCCCAGTGATGCCACCCAGAATACCCCAGTAGAGTCCTGGTTTTGTTTGTCTAAATGCTGCTCCCCCTCTCTGGTGGCAGAATGAACGTGCCAGTGAGCCTGAGCACCGGGACCCTGTGAGAGGGATGCTCCATGCCCGCCCGCGTTTATGAATCCAGCCCACAAAGACGAACCGAGTGCCAACCGCAGGCCACGGCCAGGGGCGGGGCGGCCAGGAGTGTGCGATCCTTCAGGCTCTCAACACATAGTTAACAAATGCCTGTCTTTGCTGGGCCTTTGGGATTATAAAATAATCTTGCAAAGGCAGTGCTTTGGTGGAAACCAAATGCTCAGAGGCATAAACAAGTGTATACAGTGATCCCCACTATTCACGGATTCTGTATTTGCAAATTCACTTACTTGCTCATATTTACCTGTAACCCAAAATCAATACTCGTGGTGCATTCGCATCATTTGTGGACACAGGCAGAGCAGCAAAAAATCTGAGTCGTCTGACTGCACAGCCCCAGCTGGGGTGAGCACGGGGGTGTGCCGCCTTCTCGTCCCAGCTCTCATCCTGCAAACAAACGCCCTTCTCACGGTCTGTTTAGCACCGTGCTTTCCGCATTTCTGCACCTTGCGTGGGTGGTGTGGCTGTTTAAGATGTCCCCAGGCATGGGTGGTGTGGCTGTTTAAGATGTCCCCCAGGCACGGTGCTGAAGCGCTGCCTGCTGTTCTTAAGGGCAGAGTTGTGATGTGCCTTAGATGAGCTCTGCGCAGTCCTGAGTTACGGCTATCGGCTGAGTTCAATGTCAGTGAATCAAGAATATTTAGTAAACCAGGTGTCTCTAAATAGAAACACACACACACACACACACACCAAGGTCATGTACTGACTGGGTGAGGAAAATGCTATGAGCAGAGGCTGGCAGGAACCCAACCCTGTATTTCCACTAGGAGCAATAGTTCGGTATTCACTAACTCAGCCACCAAAGAGACTTTCAGGGACATAACTACCACGATTCATGAGAATCCACTGCAGTTGCAAACATGATCAGCCTACGAATGAAGGGGACCACGGGGCACCCTGAGATCTCAGGGCACCGTCTTGCCGAAGCTGGAGCCACAGCCACACCAGCCGCCCCAGCTCCCTCCACTCACTATACCTGGACTAGGCTGGGGTGATGGCAGGCGAGGGGGTAGGACTGGTCTTTGTCAACCTTTGTCAATGTCCACAGGCTCCTGGGTAGTGTGGGTCTAGTGGCTAACAGCTTGTCACCATGGACCGATGTCCAGCTGTGTTTAACCCTGCCACGCATTAACCACGAGTTTGGTAAGTTGCTTAACTGAACTCGATTTCTCATCGGTTTCCTTACGAGGCTGTTCTGAGGGTATCAGCAAATGGGCTGAGCATACAGTAGGCACTCCATAGTTGATGGATACAGCAATTTAGACTCCTCGGCAATCTGGTCTCAGCAGTCGGGCTAGGGCAGCCCCAGAGGCAGGGCAGCCAAGCACCGTTCCAAAGGCTTCCCTGTCCCCTGAGGAATGGCTGTGGGGCGTGGCTTCCAGGCTGCCTGTCCCCATCACAGCCCCACCCTTTCGGGGCTCAGAGCTGTCACCCTGCACTCCGGCAGTCTCATTATGCAAATGTGGAATTTAAGGCCCAAACAGGGCAGGGGTTTGTCCAAGTCCACGCTACAAGTCAGGTCTGCAAGGAATGGAATGACCCCATCGAACCTGGGAGGGAAAATCAACAGGGCAGTGTCCCTGAAGTGTGTGGCAGAGGCCGTGTGCTGCAGCGGCTACCCCACAGGGGTCCTGCAGCCAGGGTTGGGGCAGGACACCCGTCATTGGTCAGGACTGAACCTCCTTCCCCATAAGCCCTGTGGGGTCACATTCTCCTAACAGCAGCTACTGTTGCTGTTTTGTTTTGGTTTTGGTTTTGTGTTTGAATTAAGGGCTTACTATGTGCCAGGCTCTGTGCTGAACACTTCACACTCACTGGACCATTTAATCTGATCCTCATGACAGCTGAGTGAGGTGGGTACTCTTGATTAGCCTCATGTTACTGAAAAGGAAACCAAGGAACAGAGAGGCTGAGTGACTTGTCCCAGGTCACACAGCTGGGAAGTAGCAGAACCAGGACTCAGCTTGGGTGGAAAGTGCATACTCTCAAGCATGGGCCGTTCTGCCCAGCTCACCAGGGCCCCCAAGCCTGCATTCTCTGGTCCAGCTACAGGATCCTTCCACCTTCTGAAACTCTATCCACTAAGCCAATCATGCAGGATCTGGAACATCATGTCCAGTGAATTCGGAGCCGCATCCTCCCAGATCTGCAGATGGGAAAGGACCAGACTGTGAGCTGAATGGTAAGATGCAGCCCAGAGAGGCGGGAGTTCCAGCCGGGGCCTGGGCTGGTCAGGACAGCAGCAGGAGTCCCCACGTGCCCACCTGAGAGCCCCCCCAGATCACCAGCCTCTCCTCTCCCTGCTCCAAGAGAGTCAGGTGCATTGGTTCAGGGAGGCTGGTCTGTGAGAGTCTCCGCCCACATTTCATGCCTTGTCAAACCCCCAAAGCCCCTGGCGCTGAAGCAAAGCAGGCCCCCTTAGGCCCACTTTACAGAAAAGCAAACTGAGCCTCAGAGAGGGAAAGTCACGGAGCCAGATGGAATCCAGCCAGTCTCTGGAGTTGGGGCTCTTTCCACCCCCCTTGGCTCTTTCAGGGGTGTCAAACAGGGTCTCCCACAGGCTGGGACCCTTTGCCAGGGGCCTCCAGCCCCCCTGCCCCCCCCGAGGGAGGGATGGGGCCATGTTGGGAGTGAGGGACTCCAGGACCGCCCCAAAGGCCTCCCCATGAAAATCCTCCCCTACCCAAAATGCCTCCCTTAGCCATTTTCCTCGCTAAAGCTCTGCTTTGCACGGGCCTGGTTTGTAAGTGGCCCCACTGACCCCTAAAGGTTAGGCACTGAGGCTGCGCAGGGGTCATGAGCAGACTCGCCCCGGGGCCAGGGAAGGCACAGGTGACCCAGGCCGCGCGGGCTCTGGGCACCCGAGGAAGGCACGTGCCCCGTGCGAAGGGGCAGCCGCTTCTCAATTCCTGCGGATTGCTGCCACATGGGAACGTGAGCCGGGGTGAGCACACTTTCTGAGTTTTACTAAAAAAGCCCCAAATCCAGAATTTTTCAGTGAAACCATTAGATTTTGGAAATTGATTCAAAATTTTTGAAAACCTGGATGGTCAAACATGACATGCTAGGTATGGTCCCAACCAGCAGAGGGGGACTCCTGGGGGCTCAGAGGGAGCAGAGAATAGGAAAGGAGGGGAGGGGCAGAGTTCCAGCCCCCACAGCTTCTTGGGGAGTGTGACCCCACCCCCTCTACCCTGCACTGACAGACACCGCAGGGGGCCGACCCCTGGCCGGGCCGTGACAGGCCTGCCCACACAAGCAGGATCACGCAGTGGCCTCTGCAGTCACTGACCCGTGACGGAGGCTGTGGAACCCCCTCCCCAGAGATCACAGCTGCCACCCTACCTCCATGTCCCTCAGAGGCAGCTGAGGCCACAGACCGGAAAAGGGGCCCGAGAGCTGGTCTGGGCTCAGCTTCAGAAAGAAGTATCATTTGGACCACACACCCGCTCCTGGAGTCTCGGCTCTCCCATCCCTAAAATGGGAAGAATAATTCTTGCCCTACCACAATTAGTTGCCCAAAAGCACAATGAACAATTGACCAAATTTTTGCTGGTTTTCGGGGGGGGGGGACAAAAACCAAGACAACACAATAAGAGTTTTTTCTTTTTAAATAAAGCTAAATTATGTCCTTCCTTTATTTGGTTTTCATTTAAACAATAAGAGACTGCAGTTTTCTATTCTTTTCCTCCTTTTTTTTTAACATCCTTATTTAGCAAAATTAAAGTTGGCAATGCTGTGTCGCTTTCCCAAATTTACTTGAAATGCTGCTGCTTTGTACAACGCCAAAGGCAGGGCCTCGCGGGCAGGAGGACGCCATGAACGGGGCAGTAAGGATGTGAAGTCTTCACCCCCCCTCCTGCCTCCTCCCTTCATTTCTCAATCCCTCTCTCCCACAGATTAACCACCTGCTGCGGCCGCGCCCTAAGGAAACAGCAAAACCCGAGGCGCAGCCCTGCCTGCAGGGGCGTGTTGGGCGGGAGGACGGCAGCCCACAGACCAGGATGCTGACCACTGCTGACGGCCCCTCTGCCCGGGCACAGCGACGCTGGCTCCAGGAAGTGAGGCCTTGTTGGAAAATAAAAAATAGCAAAGGTCAGCTCTGATGAATTCATCTAGAATTTTGCAATGAGAAATATCTAGAAGAGTTATTTTAGCAGAGCAGGGCAAAGCCAGGGCCCAGGGTGGGAGTGAGGAGTAATCCTCTCAGTGCTTAGGACCCCTTGAGGCCTTGGTCCTGCTCAGCGGCCCGGGGGGTCCTGGACTGCTCTTCCCCTCCCCCAGGGCCCGTCCGCAGACCCCAGCAGCTTCTCTGGGGCTGCTTGTACCTTAGTCCTTCTTCTAAGCTCTAATGCCCCTCCCTGCCCACCTCTCTCCCCTGATTTAGGGGCTGGGCAATGGCACCCAGAAGGGTCTGCCCAGATGTGGTCCCCAAAGCAGACCCCAGCAGGGGCAGGGCAGAGCCCCCACAAGCTTGGAACCAAGCCTGGGTCTGCAGTGTGGCAAAGCGGGACAACGGTTTGTTGCTTCAGGCTCTCTTCCGCAAGGCTGGCCTTGACCAAGGCTCCAAAGCAAAGTGGGAAGGTTGGGAAGAGAAGTTTTCCGGAAGGCCACTCACATCTCCCTCAGTTCAGATCCCAATCCTGAGCCAAGGGAGGGAAGAGAGTGTGGGGTCCACACACCAGTGGTCACTGTGGACCCGCCCTGGTTGGAGGACATTCAGAGTCTCGCTAACTCTCTGTCTTTGGGTGCCTGTAGTTTTATGACAAGGGAGGAGAGGTGGTTTATTCAAGGGCCAGAAGGCAGGGCAGCTAGGGAAAGAACTCAGCCCAAACACCGAGGGCTGTTACTGAACCCTCCATCCTGTCCTCTGGCGTGGTCACGGCCACTGGCTCCAACATTCATGAGGTTTTTGGAGGTCCCGGTGCTGCATAGGAAGTCACCTGGGAGCTTGAAACATTTTGATGCCAGGGCCACACTGCAAAGTCATCCCTCGGCACCATCAGAGGTGGGACCCAGTCACCAGTGTGTTTTAAAACCTCTCCAGGGGATTCTGAAGTACCCCTAGGTGAGAATTACTGGTTGGGAGTACCCATCTCTGCCTTCCCCAGCCCCTGCCAGCAGGCTGGGCCATGCCAGAGTCCCATCTGCAGGGTCTCGTGTCTAGGTAGGAGTCTCCGCCAGGCTCAAGGGCTAAATGTGCCAGGATTCTTCTACTTCGTGGAAGAAAGTGGAGGGAGGAGGAAGCCCACCAGTCGGTCAGCCGGAGGTGGGGAGTCTCGGCCAGGCTCTGCCACTTCCTCCCCAGGGTCACCTTCTGCTACTGGAAAATGGGTCTCACGTCCATTCCGCCTTCTCGTGCTAGAAGCAGATGCTACGTACAGAACATCCTTTGCCTGGAAATACACTGTGAACTAAAAATAAAATCCTAAGCCCTCTGCTAACTGAATGGACCCCTCTTGGCCAAGGGGACCCCAGAAACACCTTAAAACTGAAGTTCCCAGACATGATGGGATGGGAGAGAGAAAACGCAATTACATGTGTATGATTTCCCTTCATGAATATTCATGACTCCTCCTACAGCTTGTTGAATATGTATATTTGACCACCCCGCTCAATATAAAACCCTGTTCCCCTCGGCCACTTCTCTGAAGCACATGTGTCTGGCTCCTGGCTGGGGCTCTGCGTCCCAACCTGTTGGAATGGCCACCCAACAGGTTGCTACCCTTTATGAGAAATAAAGCTCTCCTTTTTCCGAAGTATAAACCGCATTAATTTCTTTTAGTTACCAACATTAATGAGGAAAACCTTTCGGGGGCATGAGCCCCTGAGAAGGGGCTCTGGGTTCAAGGTTCCACTGGTTTGGGAGAAGGTGTTGAGACCCAAACCAGGTCAGAGCCCCAAACAAAGGGCACGACTGTGGCAAGTGATAAAACTTGCAGCTTTTAGGAGTCGGTGAACTTGTGGCTGAGCCGTCTGTGTTTGCTCTGCCCCTCACGCACCTGGAGAAGGACGCAGCTGGCCTGGGGAAGCCGAGCCGGGGGCCAGGAGAGTGTGTGCGGAGCGTGCTTGTGTTACCCCAAGGTAAAGTTGCCTTGGGGTCTCCGGGCCGTGCAGTCCCCAGGTGTCTGCTGTGTGGCAGGCAGCCCCGTCAACAGGGAGGTTAAGGCCGGGGGTGGGGGGCATTCACAGCCCCCTAGCACTGAGCACATTTTAGGAGTTCCCTTTCATTCCTGACAGCACTGACAGGCCTCACAGAAGCCGGGTTATTAGTGCCAGCATCTGACAGACGCAGCGCTGAGGTGCACGCAGCCTTCCACTTCCTCCTGCCACCTCAGAGGCTGCCTCCCCTTGGCCCAGTAATGATTTGAGATGTAAATGCTAAGAAAAAGAGGGGAAAGCGAAAGAAACCGCTCAGGCTGTTTCCTTTGCCAAAAAGTGTAATTGGCACGGCTGGATGTGAAATGTACCAGCCTCCCAGGCTCTGGGAGATGACAGCAGGCCCTGGTAGCTGGGCGTCTCACCCAGCTGTCTGCCTCGAACACACCCAGCCCTCAGTGCCCAGTGACAGATCGGCAGAAACAGCATCCTCTCCCCACAAGTGGGGTCTCCTCTACAACTTCTGCAGATCCCAGGGCAGCCCCCATGCTCAGAACTCAGGGACCCAGGGCAACCGCTCCTCTGAAATGGGTCCCCAGATTTGCAAGCAAGACGAAACTAACTTCTCACCCACACCAGCCTGCAGGAAAATGTGCTCAAAGCCTCACCAAGAAGCACAGTTGCCCCCTGCTAGTTTTTCCTCCTTTCCTCCCTTTCAACCTTCCTTCCTCTTTCTTATTCCTTCAATTTCTCATTATTCAGTAGCATCTCTTTAAGAGGTCATTTACAAGAGCATCGAAATTGAAATCACACTTGCTCTTGAACTCAGCAATTCCGTGTGGACATTTTCCGGGGCTGTGCTCCTGCTGGTGGGCACCCGCAGTGCAGTTGTGTCCATCAGAGCCCAGGACGAGAGATGACCCACTTGCCCACCAGGAGGGGATGGGCAAGCTGGTGGCAGCGCCTCTAGCAACACAAGGCAGAGCTATAGGACCGAGGTGTGAAGATTTCCAAATACTAATATATTAGGTTGCAGAGAAAAGGGGTGTAAGTATGAACACTATGCTACTCCTTGTGTAAAAATAAAACAGTGTGTGTGTGTGGGGGGGAATTAAGCGGTAACTGCACGGTTTTCTTTCTTAAAAATAAATCTGAAATAAATATTGCAAAATGTCAGCATGTGTAAATTCTGGGTGGTGAGCTCACAGTTGCTGTTACACAATTTTTCTGTTTCAAACTTTGTGTTTGAAATATTTTAAAAAATTAAAATTTAAATAGGGAGATATTTTATATGAATGCATTTATTCTGGTAAAGGACAGCTAACACTTTGATAGCTCACAGGGGCCAGTCACTGTTTTAACTCGTTGGGGTCTCACTGTGAGGTAGGTACTCTCAAAATCCTCCCCGTTATAAAGAGGAAACTGAGGTTCACTATTTCACTTGAAGCACAGAGCTACAAGGAGAGGGAGTCACATCGAACCCAGGCAGCCTGGCGCCAGAGCCTGTGCTCACGACCACCACACCACACTGAGGGGTCCCAAACGACACCCAGGAAGCTGGTATCAGGGATGCCAGCCGGCCTGGGCCGGAAGTTTACTTTTTACTGTACACCTTTTGTACCATTTGAATCTTTTACGTGTGCGCACGTTACTGGTTTTAAAAATGATTTAAGTTGGGTAAATCCCAGTTAGAAGGCAGTAACAGAATCCTGACAGGTGTGGGCCTGCGGGAGGCGGCAGGGGACCTGCTCGCAGAGGCGGCGGAGGAACTGCCTAATATCATAACGGCGGCCACGCGTTTCCAGGGGAGCAGCAACCCCGGGCCGGCCGCCATCATTTCCTGTCCGCTCAGCGCCTCTCCCAGCCGGTCTTCCCGCACAGACCCCGCCCCCTCGCCGCAGGTTGGGCACGTGACCCCTGCTGGTCCACAGTGATTGGTCCATGGTTGGGCATCTGATCTAAGCCCAGCCAATCAGAATCCTCCTCTGGGCTTTTCCCCCTAGGAGAAGACCCTTTTCCTTCCAGTTGTGAAACCCGGAATGCCGGTGCCCAGGGTTCACGACAAAACATGGGGGTGCAAGTATAAATCCAGAAAGAGGGACCAGAACCAGGCTCAGCTTCATTAGCATCCCGGATCCTGTGATCTCAAAGCCCGCTCCCTCCCTGCCTCCCCCAGTTTGGTTTCGTGCACCTCAGTTTGCTTTGGGTTCTGACTGAACAGAAACCCGCAACCCCAAACAAGGGGGCCAGACCTGGTGGCTACGCCCTTCACAGAATCCCAGCTCTGCCACTTACTGTGTGGTCACCAGGGAGTCACTTAACCTCTCTGAGCCTCAGACACGCCCCCTGAGCGTCCACTGCTTGCCTCGTAGGGTTATCCTAAGGATTAACGAACTAATCCAGTCCCAGGCACACCATCAATTAGTAAAATTAATAATACAGTCACAACAACTCAGCCCACTACCTTCAGAAACGATGCTTTACTCACTACATTAAACCTAAACTTGAGGCTCTGGAAAAGGGGATCCCGCGTGACACACATCAGCGAGCTCCCGGCCTGCTGGCTCCCAGGGGCTTGAGGAGGGGCAGGAGAGTGGGGTCAGGGTATTTATTTTCCTGGGGGGTCCCCATGGCTGGTGGCATCCCTCGACCGAAGGTCACAGCTCCTTCAGGGGTCTCACCCAACTCCTAACCCTCTGTCTGCTGAAGATGACGCCCCACCCCTCAGGTGCAGAGCTGGCAGTGGTGCCCCACAGCACCAGCCCCAGGGTTCTGCGCTCACTTGAGAGCCTTAACTCGCACTGTGTAAATTCTCCCTCTATTAAACTCTCCTCACATTACCCAATTCGAGAGTGTGATCTGCTTTCCATGGGGACCCCAACTAGCTGACAGTGGTTCTTTTCCAGGTTACTCCAGGCTCTGGCCAGACAATATCCTTCTCTGCAGAGGACACTCCTCCAGGACCCCAACTCTGGCCACTGTCCCGATTTCCCTCCAAAATGTCAGATTCTAAATTCTGAGAAAAGACCTCTGATGAAAGCACTGGAGGGACACCCACCTCCAATAGGAGGCACACAGGGTCACATCTGGGCTTGTGAAGCATCCAGAGAAGCAAACCACTGATTTCTCCACACCAGAAAAGATACCTGAGAGTATATTTACAGAAAGATACATAGAAATGGACAGATGGCATCTATCTATAGATAGGGAAAGCTCTGTTAGAGAACCACGTAGGTACACATAAATTTGCCGATGATGAAACACGAGACGTCCACATCCTCCTTCACAACCAACAGCACACAATTGCCTGACCTTGGAAAACCATGTTTGTCTATGTGGTTGGCTCCCGCTCTAGCAGTTTCCAAAATGAAAAGGCTGGTTTCAGGAACAGTCCTTAAGAGTGTGTGAGTGTGAGTGTGTGTGTGTGTGTGTGTGTGTGTGTGTGTGTGTGTGTGTGTGTATCTTTCTAAAGAAGAACGAAGGAAGAAAAGAAGAAAGTATTTTTATGTTGTTCATGGCAGAAAGGATGGGCCTGGTTTGGAGCAAGGGTATGATCCCACTGGAAAAGTGTGAAAGATAACTCTAGAAAGGACAGCTAAGGTTTCTAGGTTGGGACATAAAAACACAACAGCAAGGAGGTCTCATGTCTGCAGTCCGCTGAAATCCCTTATAGCACATTACAATCAGTTAAGGGCAAAATAAAATCAGAATCATACTAAGAGGTAGCAGCTGTTTATCTTCTCGGAGATTTCGAGGGTGTCTGGAAGCCGGGCCAGGTAAGGGTGTTCTCCTGGAAGAGACTGGGGGTGGGGGCAGGCAGAGTTTGGGCCGAGGGCTCCCACGGCTCTGGAAGGGCGTGGTCCAATGCGTGTGGAGACCACAGCTCCCGAGCCCCGAGGGAGCCTCTGTCATCTCGAGGCCACTTCCAAACCGGAGTCATTTCCTGGTAAGTTACGCAGTCCCCACAACATATAAATAAAAGTTTAGTTCTGTGTTTCCATATATCTACATGAAGGCTAGCTAAATATTAGTGGAGTAACAATAATTATTAATAACAATAATCGTCATAATAACAATAATTAATAGAATAATAATGCCTTGGGGTGTCGGGGGAGGGGGTCCTTCATATGGCAGGGCGGGGCCCGGGGGAGGGGCTCTATGTCTGGTAGAAGTGGTGGTAATGGTGGTGATGTTCGTGGTGGTGGTGGTGCTCGTGTCTCTGGACCGCCTGGCCGGCCTGGCTCTCGTACACCACCACGGCGGGCAGCTCTCGCAGGTGCTCCCGCCCGAGGACGGCGCCGCCCGGGGCCAGCGGTGCCTGCAGGCCCCGGCAGCCCTGCTGGCTCTCCTTGGCTCGGTGCTTGTGCTTCTTGTGCCCGAGGGGGGCCAGGGTGGGGAGGAGGGCCGGGTTGGCGGCCAGGTGGGCGGAGGGGGACACCGCAGGGACAGCAGGTCCCAGAGGGGGCTTGCTTCTCGCCCCCCTGGCCACATGGCCCACACCCACGCTCTTGCCCTGGGCCTTGGGGGACCTCACAAAGTGCTTGCTCCCGTCCTGGGTGCCCCGGAGCCGTTGCTGGAGCTCTGAGGCCTTGGCGACTGGGGTGTCAAGGAAGTGGAAGGAGCCCGGGTCCGCACCTTGGGGCTTTCGATGGGGGGCGTGGATGGCTTCCGGCTCATGGGAGCGAGACCGAGTGGGGTTAGAGGTGCGGGGGGGCAGTTCTGACTTCTGGGCCACAGAAGGGGAGCCTAGGAACCAATTCAACAGACATTTAATGAGCACCTACTGTGTGCTAGGACTCAGTGTGCACTGTACCCTAGAAATCACCCCCACCCCCAGCTCTCCAAGACTGATAAATGCCAGCTGTTCTTGATCAGAGCTACCCCCACACCCCGACTGCCTCGCAGGAGAACTCTGAAATGAACTTTCCCATCTGCTAAGTGGAAGGAACTGGTTCTTCAGTTGGTCTTCAAAAGTAATAAATTCCCCTCCTGGGAGAGAGCTGAGAAAGAGAGACCACGACAGAGACCCTGAAACTGTCTAAGGCCACCGGGGCAAGAAAGAATGCTAAGTATATTACCGAAAACATGCAAAAGTGACCCATACAGGAATTGGACACGCTAGGAGGAAGGGAAGAGGGAGTTGGGGGGAAGCGAAATTAAGCAAGAGGTCAACATAGGTCACAGGCTGGTAAAGACAGAGCAAGTTTTACTCAGCAAAACTGAGGTTCTCCATGGAACACACAGCCACAGGAGTCAACACGGTTGCCTTGGGGAGGGCTGGGGATGGGGCACGGTAACTGTTGTTTTCCATTATACTCTAAGCCCTCAGATACTATTTGATTTTGTTCAAGTTTGTGCAGGTATTGCTTTAATTTTGAAAACATTTTTAATGTCAATTCCTCCAAGAAGAGTCTTTGACCTGTCCAATAACAGCTACATCTCCCCAGCCTGCAGCAGCAATGAACGCCGCCCGCGGCCCGTCCAGCCACACTCACCCCTCCCCTGCCCTCCCCCGACACCCCAGAGCATGCTTGAGCCCCTTACCAGGCCCAAACTGGGATGTGTAGTTTTCTATCCCGGCGAGATCCAAGTAGTGGTTTCTCCTCTCGATGTTCTCATCCACGCAGTGGTGGTAGCAGTCAGACTGCTCCGGGCGGCTGTCACCCTGGAACCTACGGCAGGGACAGCAGTGGGTTTGTCGGCACCAGGTCGGGGAAGGCCACTGGGACAAAGTCTGGACCTGCTGTTAATTTCCTTCCTGGTCTTGGGAAGAGGGCAGGGGGAGAAACGACCATCTCTGCAGTCTGGCCTCCCCGGGTTCCTGGGAGGACAGGATAGGGCCTTTGCTGGGAACAGGCCCGCAGCAAATGTGGGGGGGTATTGGTCAAAATCTAAGGATCCCCCACAGCCAGGCTCAAACCACATGTGCACACTACAGGCAGGTGGCCTCACCCCTGGTCTGTCCCCCAGACTGCTGGAGTTGAGGCTGGCAGACTCCATGATCTGCCCTAAAGCCCAGAGCAGGCCTCACTAGTGCGCATGCATGTGTGTGCCCGTGTGTGTGTGTGTGTGTGTGTGCGCGTGTGTGTGTATGTGTGTGTGTGTGGAGGGGGCAGGGGAGAGAGGTGCTGCCAGAGGCCTCCTTTCTCCCTGCAGGACTTGGGCTCCCTGCCCCTCCCCTTCAAGGACCTCTGTGATCTTCCCACCCTCCCTCAATCTCCAGCCAGCCTTGTCACCTCCGATTCCCAGCCCCCTCCCCACACCACGCTGTGTCCCTGCTCTCTGTGTCCCTGCTGTCGCCTGCGCCAGCCCTGACCCAACTCCAGTCATCTCCTCGCTGGTGCACACTTGGGGTTCACACACCCCGTGCCAGCTCTGCTCCTGCTATTTCCTCACTGCTGTTCTCTAAACAGTCCGCCTTTTCTCTCCGCCCTCCCTTCCTTCCATTAAAGAAATAACAGGTGGAAGATAATTGCAGACTGACAATCCCTTATCCACAATTCTGACATCCAAAAAGCCTGAAAACAAAGATTTTTCATAACCCACTTCCTTGGCAGCCACGTCCCCCTAAAGGGACGGGAAGGTGTTTACCGTGTTTATCCCACTTGGTGGGCATTCCACGCACCGCCCGGCGGGAACGGCAGCGCGGGACACCCTGAGGCGCTGCCCAGACCCATGCGCGATACATGAGAAACATGCCGGGAATACCTTTCTAAAGCCCCACAAACGCTCAATTCCAAATCACATCGGGCCCGACGTGTTCGGCATAAAGGGATGTGGGAGACCTACATTTAGTTATCTTTTAAATTTTAGAGTTTTATTTGTGTGTCTAACATCACTGGCCCCTGGAAGACAGCACAGACTGGAGCCTCCTGCTCTGAGTCCTTCGGATGCAGGTACACCGCTGGTGCTTAATACGTGCTCACGCGCACTGTGCCCGCCGTACCTGAGGGGGGCCCGCTGCTTCTTCTCCCAGCTTCGCAGCTCCTCGGCGGGCTTGGTCTCTGCTCGGGGCCGCGTGCCCTGCAGATCTGAGTCCGGGTGGAGGAGCACAGGAAACCCACAGTGAGCCGCGGCCCTGCGGAACTGGCCACAGCGGCTTTGCAGGGCCTCCGCGGGAGGGTTCCCCGGGCCAGGACTGGATAGAGGGTGTCACAGCTTCCTGTCCTGCTCACCTCCTCCCCCATCTTAGATGGCCTCGAGGCGCTACCCCCCCAGCCCCAGCTATGGCTGCGTGCCACACCCGTACCCTCTTCCGTGGCTTTGCCAGTGCAAGGCCCCTCCTCCCCTATTCTAATCCTACTCCTTCAAGGACCCAGTCGATCCCCATGTGTCCACAGAGCAGCTCCCTGCCTGTTCCCCCAGGTGTGGTCCCTCCCCAGAGAGGGCAGCGCACCGTTTCACGGCCTGGGCCCTGCAGCCCTCACCGGCCTGGTTGACAAGGACGCTCCTCTTGCTCTGGCTGCCATCAGGGGCCACGGTGAGCTTTACCCGCAGCGTCTTGCTGGACGTCGGGGAGTGGTTGACAGAGGAGTCGACCACCTCGTAGATGGTGTGCAGCAAGCTGGTGATGTCCTGGATGGGGAGGGAAGCGGGGACCCACGCGGGCTTCAGCCACGTGCACGGAACACGCAGCAATCACAGGGCCCGCCGGAGGCTGCAGTGCGGAACCCCTCTGGCTCCCCCAAGGCAGAGCCTGAGGCAGAAACCTGGGTGCCGGAGGTTCACGCCGGGGGAGACCTAGGAAGCAGGAGTGAGGAGCAGGGAGCGCAAAGGAGGAAACACCCACAGGGGTAAACGGGAAGAGCGGGTCACAGCACGGGCAGGGGGCTCGGCTGCACTGGGGCCCCCCGAGGGACGGCGTGGAGCCCACCTCAGAGCAGGCTCAGCCACATGGGGAAGGGTTGCATTGGCTTTCCTCCCTCACTGGCTGAGAGGTGTCCCGGGGAGACGACACCCCCTGAACTCGGGCTGCCCTGCACCCAAGAAAGCTCTTATCACGGTGCTGTCCACCCTGGCAACAGGTCAACTCCGAGGTGGGCCTGGAGAATATGGGAGGGGGCAGCCACAGCGTCTGCCTCAGGTCTGATGAGCACCTTCTGCACAAACAGTGGAAAGGCAGACGTGTCCCCACTACAGACTGAATTGTGTCTCCCCCAGTCCCCAACTCACACGCTGAAGCCCTGACCCCCACTGTGGCTGCATTTGGAGCAGGGGGTGACTAAGACGGGACGAGGGCATGCGGGAGGGGCCCTAATCCAACAGGTGTGGCGCCCCTCCCCAAGGAGGGGCTATCGGAGGTCCTGCTCCCCACCGCGTGAGGATGCAGCGAGAAGGCGGCCGTCAGCAAGTGAGAACGGGAGCCCTCACCGGGACCTGGACGGGCCGGCACCTTGGTCTTAGCCGTCCAGCCTCCAGAACTGCGAGAAAATAAACGTCTGCTGTTTAACCCCACGGTGGTACGTCGTTATGGCGCCTTGAGCTGACTCAGACAATCCCTAAAAGATAAACTATTCTGTGAGAACTTGACCAAATCTCCTCTTCTCTGTGGGCCTCAAGTACCCCCTCAACCGGGACAGGGGCCTCCAAACCATGCTCCGTGGGGAGTCTCAAAGACTCCAACTAGGGTCAGAGGAGTACAGAGTCCCCTCACCGGGCCTCCCTTTGTCTGGGTGTCTGCTGAGGTCATTTGTCTTGGGGGGCAGCAACCTGCTTTCAGTGACGTTAGAAACCCCTGGAGAAGATACCTTCTCTCTAAGGATCAGGCCCAGGGATGGCCTCATCTCTTCCCAGCTATTCACGAGCACAGACGGGCTCGGCCCTCCCTTCACAAACCAGCCGTGACCCCTTCAGGCTGAGGTGGCAGTGACAGCACCGGCACAGCCACGACCAGGCAGGTACGTGGGTGGGTGACCGGAGTGGTGGGGGCCAACCGAGGCACGGGCCCTGCCCCCGGGAGCTGGCAGTCGCTCAGCTCAGCTGACTTGCCCTTTGGCAATGCAGGCTGAGGGTCATCCCAGAACACTCCAAAATCCAGAATCTTCTGTTAAATCTTCAGAATCTTTAATACTGGCAATTAATTTAATTTTTAACAAAAGCCTCTGGGGTACCAGACTAGAAGACCTGGGGCCAGACTGGAATTGTGGGGGCCGCCAGTTTGAGACCCAGGACCCCGCTGCTCACGTGGCTGGCTCAGCGACCCCGGCTCTTCCGGCGAGGCCCGCAGAGGACTCCCTCCTCCCTCTTTCCTCCCCTGAGCTCCCCTGTGCAGCCACAGTTGCTCCCTCCCTCGGCCACCTCGGGAAGCCGTGGGGGAGGCTCCATCACACAGGTGAGGCAGCCCGAGTCCGCCATCATCACGCCCAGGCGTCTTACACCCTGGGAGGCTGGGCCTGGCGTGTGATCCCAGGGTGCCAGCTGTCTCGGGGTCTAGGAACAGGCAGGCCCTGATGGTTCCAGCTTGAAAGTCGACCCCACTGGCTGCACAGGGTCAGGTATGCAGGGAAAGGTGTGACAACTATTTCTTGCATGAATGAACACCTGAAGGATGAACAGGTACTTTTTTCCAAGTTGGAAAGTTGGCCCAGACCCCGGCTCTGGTCTGCAGGTGCATTGGGGTGGGAGCCCCTCTGCCCTGGCACACAGAAAGCATAGGGGGGAGAGGCATTTGCAGCCAGACTTGAGGAGTGGCT
Organism: Lemur catta; assembly: GCF_020740605.2. Lineage (NCBI taxonomy): Eukaryota > Metazoa > Chordata > Mammalia > Primates > Lemuridae > Lemur > Lemur catta. Next base: position 6,699,720 of record NC_059147.1, on the reverse strand, counting down.
TTGGGGCTACAAATAGACAGGGGGACACCAGGCTGAGTCCTCCCTCAACTTGAAGCCAACCTCCCGGCTCCCTGGTAGGAGAAAAACACAATCCAGTGCATTCTTTCCCCAGGGCCACGCTGGGCCACCCTCCTTGGAAGCCCTCTCTCCCTTCCTCTCATTACCAAGGCGGGTAAGGAAGACACGAATACAGAGCCAGAAAACAGTGTCTGCCCATGGGTTTCTGCAAGGTCCCTAAGGCGGGGGACAAATCCTTGTATGATCAGTACATGAGGCTCCTCAGCACCTTCCAAACCAGAAAAAAAATGGAGGCAGCAGCTGCAGGGGCTGAGTGGTCCTCACCACTGCCCACGTAAGAAAAGGAAGATGCCACTGCACCGAGAAGCCCAGCCCAGCTGTCAGACTTGGTTTGGGAGCTTGTGCTGACATTCTGAATTCGGGGGGTTGTTGAGAGGATGGGCCACAGGTTAAAGCTGTCAGCAACCAGCTTGCTACTGCCAAGGGCAGAGCCCGCCTGATAGTGAGAGAGCACAGAGGAAGCAGAGCCAAGAACATCTGGTCCTGAAGACACGGAGCCTCTGGATCCAGCCGTACCTGAAATCAGCCGCCAGGCTAACTTTCAGTTATGGGAGCCAATACATTCCTTCGTGTCTTTAAGTCTACCAGTTGGAGCTGGTATTGTCGCTCACAGGTAAAGAGTGCTGAGTGACTAAAGTCAGTCACCGTTTCTTCCTCTAACCCGTTGGATCGGCCCCTAAACCACAGCCTAAGGTGGAGGCGGCCTTTCTAACCCAGGTCTCCCCTCTGGCAGCACAAAGGCCAACTTCTCCCGCACTGTGCACAGGAACGGCACACTCTGCCGCGACCGGGGCAGGAACACAAGCCCGCCGGGCCCTCCGGGAACTGTGCCTGCTGCCCGCTGCAGGGCCCGGCTCCCTCCAAGAGCCTTCCCCGACCCTCCGCCAACCTCCGTCCTACCGTCCTGTTACTGCCTTCCCTGAACGCATCATCGCTTACACTTATCCTGTAATTGTTTGGATTCCCCTCCCTCATCGCGAGGCAGGCACCGTGTCTGATTTGATCCCTGCTGTGTCCTCGCGCCGCGTACCTGGTAGATGCACGGAGCTGGTGCTCCGTCTGCAGACACGGGCGGCAGGAGGGACATGTGGGGGCAGGGCCCTGAGCAGGGAGACAGACACGGGCACGCAGGGGGAGGATGAGGAAGAACAGGCTTGGGGGCAGGCCATGACCAGAGCTGTGACCACAGAGCCATCAGTGGCCCTTAGTACTGGGGGTGCTCACCCCTGCAGGGAGGTGCCAAGTGGCCTTTGTGCGCTGGCCTCCCAGCGCCGGGCAGAAGGGCTGTGTGGGGAGGTGGCCTGCGGTGGCCCCTGCCCTGCCCCTGGAGCTCTGGGACCAGAGAGTGAAGGAAGCAGGACAGGATTCTGTTAGGTCTGGGGTCCTTTTCTGCGGAGGGCCTGGGGCTCTGTGCCTGCCCCTGCGTCTCCCTCCCTGTCACCTCTTCCCTCTCAGCGGCAGCTCTGGGACGCCCCTTGAGATCTCCCGGAAGCTCCCAGCAGCCCTGCGGCCCCGGCTCCCTGCCCAGCTGCTGCCTGCCGTGGCCGCCCGTGCGGGGGAAGGGGCGCGTGGCAGGAGGCCGCGCAGGTGCACTCACCTCGCGGGTGACCTTGCCATTGTTGTCAAAGTCATACAGGGTGAAGGTCCATTCCTGCCGGCTGTCCTCCTCCACCGACACATCACACTGTAGCTCCTGGACACAAAGAGACAGGCGGGACTGGTCACCTACCGGCTGTAACACCAACCGGTGGTGCACACTTGGGCTCAGAGGCCAGGCCATGGAGGCAGCCACCTGTCCTCTGCCCTCCCCAGACCCTGGGTGCAGGAGGAGTACAAGGACCGAGGCAGGACCGGCCAGGGAGGGAGGCCAGAGCCCGGGCCGGGGAGGTTCGGCCTCACAGGGACACCTGCAGGGGTGCCAGCGGTCCCGGGTCTTCAGAGACAAAGGAAATGCAAGAAGGGGGGATCTGAGAAGAGGCTTTGTAGCCTCAGAATGGCTAAGCTTGGCCCAAGGGCTGGAAGCAACTAGAAGGCAACAGGAGCAACACCCTGGGAGGCCCGGGCAGGACTCTCAGGGTGGGAGGAGACGGACACGAAGGGCTCAAATGCCAGCCAGCCCCGGGCCCTCCATAGCCGAGTGACTCTGAATGTGTCACTGCACTGCTCTGTGCCTCAGTTTCCTCTCGTCTAAATTACGGAAAATGACAGTATTTTCCCACAAGGGTTGCTGGGAAGATCAAATACCCGACTCACGTCTCCTCGGCCCACCCGAGCTTCCCGCGGCCGTGGCGGACAGCTCCCAACCTCCCACCCCCGTGCCCTGGGCAGGCCTGTTCCAGGGCAGCTCCGGAGAGCCAGGCACCCTGCCCAGAGGCACCAAACAAGGGCGGGACAGCAATCAGCGGGCAAATGCGGGGCGCCTCACCCCTCCAGGGCACAACTCTGAGCACATGACATATGGCTCCTCGGACAGTCCCCACAGGGCTGAGCCCCCCTGCAGGTGACCCCGCACCAACCCACCCTTCACTGGTTTCCCTCCTTCCTGCACCCGCTCCCCAGGACCCCTCCCCCATTCACTGCCTGCTCCCGGGGCCTCGTGTCTGGGTCTGCTTTGGGGGAACTGGAAACGAGACGTGCTTGGTACACTGGGACAGAGAAAAGCCCAATTAATGGTAGTAGCTACAGCTTTTGCTGTATTGATTAATCCAACAATAATTTCACTATTATTCGCAGCAACCAGAACTGTCTAATCCCAGCGACTCTGAGCTGGGGAGTGGTGAGCTCTGTCACTGGAGGCCTGTGGGCAGAGGCTGGCTAAGTGCCACATAGAGAGTTCTAGAAAGCACGTGGTTTGGGGAAAGAGGTTCCACAAATGGCCTTTAAGATTCGTAAGACTCTACAAAACAAGAACAGATGCTCCCAGACCATTCTGTTCTGCGTTTGCCCGCACTAGGACAGGCTCAGCCCCCGGCGCAGGGGAGGCACCTGGCCTGGGAACGCTGGCGGGTGGGCCTGGCACCGCGTCCCTGCCCAGCCTCTGCAGCTTAAAGCCAGCTCCCTCCAGCAGTTCTCGGGCGGCCCACGCTGAGCTCAAAGTCACCCTTGCCTCAGTGTGACATGCCCATCTGACACCTGCCGAGGGCCACTCTGCTCTCTGAGGCACTGCTTCATGTGGCATGAAACATGTGCTGCACACATGTGCCTGCACACACCCACACACATGCCTACACACACACACACACACACACCTACACACACACACATGCCTGCACACACCCACACACATGCCTGCACACACACACACACACACCTACACACATGCCTGCACACACCCACACACATGCCTACACACACACACATGCCTGCACACACCCATACACGTGCCTGTACACACCCACATATGTGCACAGTCTTCACACACCAACACATGTGCCTACACACACCCACACACATGCACAGCCTACACACACACACACACACGTGCCTACACATACCCACACACGTGCACACACCTATACACATACATTCACACGCACACAGAGGCCTGCACACACCCACACACGTGCACACAACCTACAGCCTACACACACGTGCCTACACACACCCACACACGTGCACACACCTATGCACGTACATTTACGTGCACACACAGAGGGTTTACCTGTTTCCAAGACAGCTTGGGTTTGAAGTTCAGAAACACGAGGTGAGTACAGCCACCTGTCCCTGCAACCCCGTCATGTGGGGGTCTCCTTGCCACCCCCACCTGGACTTCTCAGGACAGTCCTCCTCCTTGACTGTGGCTGAGTCCTGATCACAGCCGGCCCCTCTCCGGACACACACTTAGGCTTCCAGGGAAGCACGGCACCTGGGTCTGGGCCTTCCCTCTGCTAAAGGCTCGGCTCTTGGCCTTGCCAAGCCCCCCAGGAGACCCTGCGAGGACCCAGGTGGGCTCAGGGCAGGGCCAGGCTCCAAGAAGAAGCCGGCAGCCCTAACACCACAGCTAGACACGGCCTGGCCCCGCCGTGCCTGTGTGTAGGGCCCCCACCGTGTGTCCGGCCTGGTCCCCGTTTCCTGTACCGTCTCCCCCCCAACCCGGCTCCCCATCCTGCGCCAGCCACACGAGGCAGCCTGCCATCCCTCACAACGTGCCGGCACTTCACGCCCCCAGGCCTCTGCCCCTGCTGTTCCCTCTGCCTGAAACGACCTCTGTCCCCCAAAGGCCCCCTGTGTGGCACCTGCCCACCCCACAGCCCTGCTGCCTGCTCCGGGCACTGCAGAAAATCTGGAATTACCAAAGTGTCCATCGCTCCACACCCCTGCGGCCTGACTGAGACGACCGTCCCCAGGCTCCCAGGTCCCCGACACATCGCCAGCTGTGCAGTGGCTGGGTCTGGGTTGCCTATCTGTCCCTTCACCAATGTGCACTCCATGAAGGCAGGAACCACGCCCAGTTCACTGCTGGGTCCCCTGGCAACCGGCCAGCGTTGCTGAGAAGGGAGGAAAGCGTTTACTCTGTACGGGACCCCGTCTTGGGCACTTTGGGTGCGTGAGCCCCCAGCGCCCACACGTCCCGGTGCCGTAGAATTCACCGCTAGCCCCATCTGAAAGTGGGTGAGTGAGGCCACCAAGACTTTAAGGGACTCGCCCTGATGTCAGGCGGCTACTGCTGGGTATAGCCAGGCCTTGAACCCTGGCCTGCTGACTCCAGACTAGCCCTAGTGGCCAAGGCAGGCACAGGGAAGGGGGAGGCAGAGAGAAGCGGGCGCTCCACTCGGCCGGCCTGGTCTCGCTCTCAGCACCTGGCACTCAGCGTGGCGTGTAGACAGGCTCAGTGCACTGCTGGGGGTGCAGGGATGCACGGGCTGTGGGCTCAGGGAGGCCACACCCCTTATGTTGACCACATAGGGAAACTGAGGCCCAGAGAGCATCAGGGACCTGCCTGAGGCCTCCTGCCCACCCGAGAGCCCCCGCCCGTGCCCCAGAACAGCCTCTAGGGGAAGGTTTCGCCAAGGAAACTGAGGCTCAGAGAGGTAACAGCAGCACCAGGGCCAGAGTCCTATCGTCCCACCTCCCCTCGTCCACTCGTGGGCCACTGGCTACCACCAACGCAGGGGGCCAGGGGCCGGGCTGAGACGGTGACAGTGGTGAGTTTTCGCAGCCTCGCCCTCAGCCAGGGCGGCCCGGAGGTGGCAGGAGGAACCTCCCACCCAGGGTGGCTGTTCACCAGGAGGCGAGGGGCCCTCCCATCCGGGCTGCCTCAGTTTCCCGCCTCGCAGAGCACCAAGGGGAGGGAGCCCATCTCGCCTCCCCAGGGCCCGGCACCAGGAAAGGAGACTTACTTCAAACTTCAGCTGCTTCTTGGAGCCCGGGCAGGATTCGCTGGCCTTCTCCATCCTCTTCTCATCCCCGCTGCCCAGGCCGTCGGTCTTCTCCGGGGGCAGGGCCACTGCGGGGAGGCGGGTGACAGAGCATGAGGGGGGCTACCGCCCACGCGGGCCTTCCTGCCCCGCCGTGTCTGGGGGTGAAATCGCTCTACTCTCCACGCTCTGGTGATGCCCGGGCTGCCAGAGAGGAGACCCCCAAGACACACCTCCCCAGGGTGCGCCTGTCTGTACTGGCACCCAGGTTTCCCAGTGGCCCCTCGGGCCCCCAGCAGCCTGAGACTTGGGTGCCCAGCACGGTGTCAGGCCAAAGGGCAAGCAGATGAGGGCAGAGGGAACTTTTGGAGCCCCAAGACCACGGTGATTTTCTGTCCAGACTCGCTGCCTTCCACGCTGGCATTTGGCCTCTTCAAAGTTGCCACCGCCTGGGCCCAGCCAGCGCTCGGCCCCGGCCATGGGCAGTAACAGTCAGGGCCCGGACGGCCTCGCCACCTTGCCTCTTTTGGGAATCAGGGCAGGTGGTAGCTAAGTTTTCCCAAAACTGAGGCTTTTGGAGTAGAAATGGACACAAAGCATCCGCGTGGGGAGCAGCATGGTGCGGAGATGTCACCTGCTCAGACGGGGGTGGGGGACAGGAAGGCCACAGCAGCACCTGGCTGACCGCACAGCGGCTCCGTCCACAGTTCCCTCCCTCCCCCAGCCCCAAGCACACCCGGCGTCACACGGGGCCTCCCCCGCGGTGCCTGGGCGGCGGCAGCTCCCTGAGGCGGCCGGGGCTCCAGCCGCAGACCCGGGTCTCAGAGCCGGACCTCGGCTCCTGTTCTGGTGCTCTCACAGCATGGGGCCCACGGAGAACATGCCCGAGAGACACCAACTCCTCAGAAGACCTCGAGGACGGGGACACTGACATTGTCGGGCAGGGTCACTGAAGCCAGCTGCTTCTACAATACTGTACTCAGTAAAACCAAGTCCTGCCCTTTCTGCTCCTCCGAAGCAAACACCTCAAAGGCTGGGCCGTTCCACTTCAGTGGCACCCTGAGCCCTGGGGGCAGGTGATGGGCCAGGGACCCAAGGACAGTCAAGCACACGGCCCGGCCACCCTAACCCCTCCATCCCCAATCTACCTGGTGCCCTGCCGAGCCAGGGCTGCCACCATCACAGGGCCAGACAGGGCACCGTGCACAGCTGTTTCCACCAGCCACAAAGCCCTAGGCACCACTGTCCCCCTGTCGGGGAGCCAGGGCTTTCCCCGTCCCCAGCACTAGTGACGCTCTCAGCCTTGGAAGACTCCAGCATCTCTAGTGGGTGCAGCTGAGCTGGGCAGGAGAGCCACGTCTGAGAGGACACAGCCGGATTCATGCCCTGGGTTCATATTCTGACCCTGCAGCTAACTGGCTGGGGCAGCCTTGGCCAAGGCACGTGACTTCTCTGGACCACAGGCCCCTCATCTACAAACTGGGATGCAATGGTCTCGCCCTCGCAGGGCTGTTGGGAGAGGCCAATGAGGAGAGTGGTCGGCACACAATAGGTGCTCAATAAATGCTGGCTTTGCAAAGGATGTAGATGGGCCATGGTTCCAGCTCATACCTGACATCCAAACGATCCCTCTTACCCCAAAACTGCTCCCCTGGAGAAACCACAGTGATATCACTGGCTGCAACATCCTCTATTCACCCCTCCCGGGGGGGATAAAAAGAAGAAAAAGAAAAAGCAGAAAGAAAAACAAAGCCCAGCTCCATCTTCAAAGCTGCAGCCTCCCTCCGCAGAGGTCCTGGCTGGAGATGCAAGCTGGCCAGGCTTATCGAAACCAAACTTCAAGTTCAAAGGGAAGTTATCAGAAAACCACCTTCAGGTTCAATGTTGCCTTTCATGTTCCACTTGATAAAACCCAAAGAAAAGGAACTTCTGTCCCTGCTCTCTCCTCTGGAGCACCCCTCCTTGTCACGCACGGACAGCCTGTCTTCCCTTGGGTCCTCTCCTGCCTCCTTCCTTTCTCCCCACCCAAGAGGGACGGAAAACATCCCCCAGCTCCTCATATATCTTCTCCAAAGACCAGCGTGGCCTGGATTGTCCCAGGTCCCTCATTCCATCCCAGCTCAGACCACCATCCAGATACCAGTGGGGCAGCCAGCGGTCAGTAAACCCACCAGGCAGCCACTGCCACCATAGGGCTGGACACAGGCAGGTGGCAGCAGTGTGATCCTTCCTGCCTTGGGAACTTGGGGGTCAGGGACAAGGTCAGCACCCTCTTCCCCCACCAAAGGCCTTTCACCCTCTTGCCATCCCTTGCCCAGTGGCCAGAAGAGGCGGCAGACAACTGGCCAGAAATCCATGCAGACCCCAATGCCAGGGGCAGGGGCTGGGTCTCAGGGGCCCTGCACCTACATCCACATATGAACCCTCCGAAACCAAACCAAGTCAAAGAGCCACGGCTCCCAGCCGCCTTGCACAGAATCACCCGTGGGTGGCACTCACCAGCAGGCGGGAGGGGGCGAATGGTGCTCACGCGGGTCACCCAGGTCACACCGACCAGGGAATGGAGTCAGGATGAGTCCATTCTCTGTCTCTTATTCCTGTTTAGCCCAGCAATTTTGTTTTCCTTGGGAGATCATCTTTTGGGGGACAAAATTTCAGGGGGTCTCTGATCACTCATCAATTGCAAGTCAGAGTAAGTGCAAGAGATACTGTTAATTTGGAAGAAGAAAGGACAGGACAGAACAGACAGGAGAGAAAGGAATGACAGGGACAGGGGGGAGGAAAGCAAAGCCTTCCACTTGCCTACCAAGCACCTCTGGGCTGACAAACTACACCCTGTGAGCCAACCTGGCCCACCACCTATTTTTGTAAATGAAGTTTTACTGGGACACAGTCATGCTCATTCACACTGTCTATGGCTGTTTTCACTCTACAACACCAGAGATGAACAGTCGCAACAGAGACCATATGGCCCACAAGCCTGAAATACACGCTATCTGGCCCTTCACGGAAGTCTGTCGATCGCTGCTGTAGGTGAACGCAGCCCTGCAGCCCCACCAGCGTACATGCTTGATGAGCAAGGTGCAGACTGGATTTCACCTGCTACTTGCCACTTGACTGGAAACCCTTACTCAGTACACAACCTGCCCAACCATACACAGTGGCCGTGGAAGAAAGAAACTGTCAGCTCTGCTTTCCTAAAACCAATTCCCAGCCCAAACGAGTCTGGGGGCGGTTTGTGGAGCTTCTTCTCTTTGGAAGCTGCTCCCTGTCCCTCCTCATACCACGCCACTCGAGGAGTCGGCTGGCTGTGTTTACCAAATGACGGTTCTCTCCCCCACGAGCTCCCAGCCTGGCAGCTCTCCACCCCCAGCAACTGCCAGATTAAATGCATTACTTGACCATCTTCACCCGGCTCCCTTTGATGTTCCCTTCTCAAGCTTCAAAATACCTTTTGGAGGGAGATCAGACAGCATTAAACAGAATTACTAATTAATTAAGCAAAGTTAAATTTTAAACACTGTTTGTTGTGTTAGCCAAAAGCCTGAACAGAACAGACTTTTTTCCTCCTCTGAGATCAAAGACAGTCTCTTCCCTCTTCCCTCCCCCAGTTTAAAAAAAGGGATGGGAGGGAGGAAGAGAGAGAAAGAAGAGAGGAAATACCTGAATGGTGGCACCTTTGATCATGGTCTAGACTCCCACCCCTCCACGGGCCCAGTGGGAAGCTCCTTTGGGACCCCCTGCTGGGAGAGTCCGGTCACTTGGGACTGTTTACCCTGGCAAACAGCAGTGACCCAGGCAGCGGGATGGCACAGCCCACCCAGCCTGGGCTGCTGACAGATGGCGCCACCCGAACAGCATGACAAGGGCTGTGAAATAAAACAGATCCCCCCTCCCGAGCAGTCCGGCAGGACGAGCACCTCGGGACTCTCCCGGCTCGGCCTGGGGTCATTTGGGGTCACTGGAAGACCGGCTCTGAGAAGTAGGCTGTCCGCTGCACAACTCCAGGAGGCGCCACTCACAGGACAGACACCAGAGACATGTGTGTTGCTTATGACGGTTTCCAGACGGATGGCAGAGAGGTCTCTCAGGGCGGGCGCCTTTCCCGGTTTGTGCAAACGCACCTGGAGCGAGCAGTTCTGTATAGTCCTATCTAGAACCTTCTGACCGCGTCCCAGGAGCCTCCACACCTGCACGGCCAGGACGCAGCTTCTTGAGAGCTGGGCCCAGCGTGCGGCTCGCCCCCCGCATGCGCAGAGCAGACATGCCAGCAGGTTGCTGAGCTGCAGGACACCCCACAGGTAGGCACGAGGACGGCTTTGCCACGCCTCCTGCCTCGACTGACGCCAGAACCTGGCTCGGGGAATAGGCGAAATCTAAAACCTGTGTGACATCAGCAAAAGGCAGCTTATTTTAACACAATCCAGAAAGGCCTGATTGATAGGAACCTTTGAAAGAAGAAACAGAATTTGAAACACAGTTATGACTAAATCAGCCCCACTGAAGACCAGGAATTACTAACATTTCAAACGCACGGCAGACGCCTCCCTCAGCCCAGTTACCTGGCAAGTTCTTCTCAGTTAATACAGCGTAAGATTTAACACAAGCCAGAGCTTCCTGGCTGGAGTTTGGACGCTCGCCCTAACATATCCATAGTCCTTTTCCAATTGTCCACGTACAGATTATCTGCTGCAAATATTTTAGTCTCAGGGTAGCTTGCCAGGATGTTTGAGTCCCCAACCTTCTGACAGCAGCTGTTAGAAGGAATGCAGATGAATTTTAATGTTAGCCTGTGCCAAATATAATTAGGCGGGTAAATCTGCTGCCAGTAAAAAGAGAAAGATATCATATGTGCATTCCGGGCCAAATGGTTTCTTGCATTATCTGCGTCCGGCTCTCCTTAGGGAGTGAGTCCCAGATACGCATGAATCAGTTTGTAAACACAGTCACACACACGGGTGGGCTGCCCTGGAGATGCGGGTGACGTTGGTAGTTACACACATTGTTCCATTAAGTCCTCTTATCCCCGCGTAGAGTGTGTTACTCTTTGCATTTTACAAAAGAGGAAACTCAGCTTAAAAAGCAAATTTGATTAAGCCACGTCCCTGCTTAAAACCCTCCAATGGCTCCTTTTTGCCTAAGGATGCGTCCAAAGTCTTCCACGACCTGGCTGCTGTTGCCCGTCAGCCCCACGTCCCCACAGAGCTGCTTTCTGTGTCTGACCTGCTGTGCTCCCGCGGCCGTCCCTGCCGAGGACTCCCTTCTGCCCCGCAACCCCGCTCGCCCCACAGCTCTTCTGGTTAAGCCTCCCTTCCTGGGAGAAGCGAGTCTCACGCCCTCCGGGGCGAGGTTCAGTGTCCCTGCTCAGTGAGCCGGTGTCACGGTGTTACTGTCATCACTCGATGCACCGTCTGACTCTTTCTTCTGTCACCCAACATATATAGCATAGTGTCTGCCACACCACAGGTGCTCCTCCTCCTCCTCCCCCTCAGCAAAATGCAACAATGGTAAGAAGCAGAACCAGGATTTGAACTCAGGAGCTGTGGAACGAGAAGAACTGAAATCCCAGTGTCCTGACTCCCTAAGCCACGGGTCTCTGCGCTCCGTCACGCCACAATAGCTGGCACCTGTTCCTGCCTGTCCAGCAGCCTCCTCCTCCTTCTGATAATGGCATCCGTGCTCCTCTGCGTCCTCTCCCCTCCCCCACTCTCAGCCTGCGTGGCGTATGGGGCCGGACCCCACCCCCGCATCAGGGGTGTACCCAGCACCCCCGCCCAGCCCAGCTAGCTCATCCCGACGCCGCTGCGCTGGCCCTGGGTCTGCACGGGATGCGGGTCCCTCGCGGAGCCAATGGAGCCACGCGTCCGGGCCCCCACTGCACCCGCCCTTTGCCAGCTGGAATGGACCTTCACAACGTGTTCTCGTGGCTGTATGTTTGTGTAACATTTTCAAAATCAGGCATTTTATCCTCAATCGGTTAAGACTGTCATCTCTTTCCATTCTGATGTCCCATGCCTCCCCTTGTGTCAGGTGACATTGTGGGGACACACAGGCATTTCTGGAAATGAGCTAAGGGGAGACTGAGATGCAATATTAGATTTTTAGATTTAGTCCCAAAGTTGTATAAGCTTCAGATCCTGGAAAACCTAGATCCACCCTGATCAGTAAAGTGAGAGTCAAATATCTGTAAGGAATAGCATGACTTGGGGGATCCCATTGCCCTGAGATGCTGAGCTCACAGGATGGGCAAGCCCAGGGCTGGGGGCAACCGCCTCTGCCCGCTGTGGGGCGCAGGCTGCCGGGGCGGGGGCAGGGGGAGAGAGAGAGAGAGACTGTGTGCATGCATGTGTGTGCGTGCGTGCGTGTGTGTGTGTGTGTGTGTGTGCGTGCACGTACGTGAGTGTGTGTGTACGTGTGTGTGTGTGTGTGTGTGTGTGTGTGTGTGTCTACGACACGGTCTCAGCTCCTGAATCTGGCCAGGCTGTTTTGGGCAAGATCTACCCTAGGATTTTTCAATATCACATGCCAAAAGCTTAAGCAAGTTTGGGGTGAGTTTCCAAAAGAACCGAAAGAGTCCTAACTTAACTGATCCATCGCTCTGAGCTCCTGCTTTTCAGGAAAAACCACCGTCGCGGCCACGCAAACAGCAATCACCAGTGCGGTGCCGGCAGGGCGGCTTCGGGCCTCTCCACCGGCGGGTGTGCACCCCTTCCTGAGACCAGAAACGCCACTGGGGTCTTTTTCTCCGCAATCCTGCCTCCCCAGGCTGCATTTTACTGTCCCTAGATTTCGCTTAAGGGCCAGTTGTAACTGAGGGGACAGAGAAAGGGAAAAACCCTTCCCAGCGCGCAGCATCCTGGCCTTTCTTTCGAGTCTGAGCAGAAGGCTGGTGGCTACTCCGCTCGGAGGCCTGAACAGGACCGAGAGGAAACATCTGTTCAGGGCGGGAGGGGACCCAGGGAGAGGGAGAAGGAAGGGGGAGCCTCCGTGGGCTAAAAATACCATGTCCCTTCCACTCCTCCCGTCCCCACCCAAGTTAAAACACGTGATGAAACTCAACTTTTACAATGTAACCCCGAGCTACTTGAAACTATTAAAACCTCCTCAGTATCTGACACGAGTCAGAATTTCCACTGTTCAAGCTGAGCTTTTATGAAGAACAGACTTGAGAGAAACTGCCGAGGTACAAAGTCCGCTTGTCCTGTCACTGCTGAAACTCGGCTTCTAGGGGGACTTCAGGGGAGTGGAGTCAGGCTTGGCTGACACTCGGCGACAGGACGGGCTCTGAACTGAGGGACGCCAGCCAGTGGGGTGTGGCCCGCCTGCCCCTCTGGCCAGGGGTCCCCGCTGCTCTCCTGTGGACCCCCCCGTCTCTCAGACTTCCAGGGCGCCACCAGCCAGCCTCGCCCGGGAGTCACGTGCAACCCTCTGTGGCTACCTCCCGGGAAGTCTTGACTTTGTCCCTCTCCTGCCCAACCGCCCTGCACCCAACTGCACACGCCAGGGATCCCGCTGCCCACTGGGTTTCTCTACCTGGACGTCCAACTGTCACCTGCCAAAACCTCCACCTCCGACGTGACACTGCCATTTCCTCAGTTCCTTACGCCAAAACTCTACAAGGCACCCAGGACCCTTTCCCTCCCCCCTCCTCACCCCCCACCCCAGACCCACAGCCCCCGGGCTAGGCCAGCACTACTGCCATTGCCTCCTGGTTCCTCCTGTCCTTCCTCCCTCCCCGTGGCCATCCGTCCCAGCAGCCGGAATCATCTTCTTCAGCTGGAAGCCAGAATCTGGCAGCCACCTACCTAAGCCTCCAGCCCAAGTGCGTGGTCTGGTGCTCACCGACTCCCCACCCGCCTCCCCTGTCTCACCACGTCACACTGGCCTCCTTTCTGTTCTTTCCAAAACACCAAGTTCCTTCCACCTTGGGGTTTTGCTCGCTCCTCCTAGCTGCTCTCCCTCCACATTCTCCCATGGCTGGCTCCTTCCTGGCATCTGCATCTCAGCTGAAAAATCACCTTCGCAGATAGGCCCCACACTCTGCCTTTCACTGGGTCTTGCCTCTTGACAGATCACCACTGCCAGAAACTTCTGTGCTCATTCACTGGTTTATTTCTTCACCGCTCGCCTCCCCCCTGTGAAGGCCCTGATGGCAGGGCCCGTCTATCTGGTTCACGGCGGAGAACCCGGGGCCCAGCAGGGCCCCCCAGCAGCAGCAGGTGCTCAGTACATGCTGACTGAGGAGGAGGTAGAGTCGTGGCTTCTGTTCTCAGTCTGCTGTGTGACCCTAGGCAGGCCACTTTCCCTCTCTGGGCTTCAGTTTTCCAACTACAAATGAAAGGGACCAAAGACCTCCCAAGGGCCCCTCAGCTTTGTCAATGGCTAAGACATCTCACACCAGGGAGCCAGGATGGACTGGCCTGGGCCCCAACATGGGAACACAGGACCCGCCTGAGTGGCCCGAAGGAGGAGGTCACCTGATTTCAGTGACTTTATGGTGTTGATTTTCACTCTTCTAGTGAGTATTTATTGAGCACTTATAGCATGCCAGACCCTAAACCACGCCCTGCGAGTACAAGGAGGCATTCAGAGATTCTAACAGGATTAGGGGAGCTTTGAAAAGAGGCCGTCTTTGATCTGGACTAGGTGACTGATCACAAACATGTGCCGGCCCGTGGCATGACAGCAATCACGACAGCTCACACACACGGGGCCCTCGCCTGCACCAGGGCTGCTCCCGGGGCCCCTTCACTGTCTTTGCAAAACCCCGAGGCACAAGTGCTACGGGGACCCCAGCGAGCAAACGCAAGTACAGAGAAGCTAGGTGACTCCCCGGGGTCGCACAGTGCGCGTGGGACAGAGGACCCAAGTCGCAAGTTCCCAGGAAGTCAGACAGAGGCAGGACAGATGAGGAAGGCGGAGTCCGGGCCGGTGCTGAGCCGAAGAGGCCCTGAGGCCCGGGTCTCCGTCCTGACACCGCCGCCCTGCTGGGCAGAAGCTGGTCCTCCAGGCACACCCACCCTCGGCCGGGAAGCAGAGCCGGCCCCCAGGCTGCCGGGGCCACACGCCAGGCTGGCGGGGACAGCCGCCTGGGCAGAGCAAGGCCTGCCCTGGGAGCCTGGAGGGACAGGCTGGCCCCCGAAGGGGGAGGGGGTCACATGACGTCAGTGGCTTTGAGCATCTTCTTTGTAAGGGTGGGACCAGCAGGCTGGGCTGGGTTCCGCAGAGCCGGCTTCCGACAGGTGATGCCAAGAGTTCAGGAGACAAGAAACAGGCACTCGGGGGTGGGGAGGGACAGTGGGCAGAGGCCAGAGGAGAGACACGGAGCTGGGTGGGGCAAAGCCGGCCCTGGGGAGGCGGAAGGGGCCCAGGGAGAAGGGGACGCAGTGATTCCTGGAGGCCACGCAGGGGAACGAGGGTCTGCCGAGCGGGCCTGGCACAGATTCTCCCCTCTGGGCCTGAGCTGCAGGCTGCCACCACCTGGCGTCCTGCCCAGCTGGGGAGGCGGGGACGCTGGGTGGGTGCTGGAGGTGAGTGTGGGGTCGCCCCTCCCCGGTCCTCAGACCCAGCTGGGCCAGCAGGAGGGGGCCCCTCTCCCCTTCTCCCCGTGAAAGCCTCACTTCCCCAGCCCTGCCACGCCCAGCCAGCTCTGAGAGCTTGGGACTTTTGATGTTTACTTTGTTCTTTCCCCAGTTCAAAAGGAGCTCCACAGCCCTGGCCCCCGCACCAAACCCAGCCTTAATCTCCCATCCCTCACGCTCCCAGCTGGCCAGTTAAGGCGGTTAAGACGCTGGATTAGGGCCGGCTTTACATAACAACGCGGGAGCTAAAGCCATCCTCTCCTGGGATGGCTAAAAGACTTCTTTTTATCTTCACGCCTCAGATGGCCTTTTTTCTCTCTTAAACAGCTCTCCAGCCCGCCAAGAGGCAATGAACTTGGCCAACACGAAGACAAAGAAGAGATTCAGGACTCAGCTTGTTCTCCCTTGGCCAGCAGCACAGAGGGACACCGCAGCCTGGGGACAGAGCAGGTGGCTGGTTCTCTGTGGCTAGGACTTGGTAGCACCGGCTCTCACCAGACTGTCCCGGGGTGGGCGGCTTCAGACCACGGCACCAAGGGTGGCCAGAGAACCACAGACAGTCACCGGGCCCAGGGTTCCTCCCAGGGGTCCCTAGGTCCAAGTGGACACATCCAGGTGCCAACCTGGCTCAATCCAGAGCAGCTCCACTCTTGATGCTCTATTTATTGTTTTTCACTTTTAAATCGTGTCGTTAGTTTTTAATTTCATAAGGAATACATGATTACATTCTTCTTGTAAAAGTTAAAAGAGGAATTACAGATAATACTACGGCCACCTTTGACCACCTTTCCAATTTACTCTCCTCCTGTGTTTGAAAAGAGACGTTGCTACCCTCCGCCCAGGCCTCTGTCCACACAATAACATACCACCGTGAGTGGTACCCCAAGAAAACACAGCGGGGGTTGTGGGGTACCTTTTCTTTAATATAGAAAATATACTGTATGCATTTTTCTGAAGCCTGTTTTAACTATTTTACATTTTGTGCTTCTGTGTAAGCTTCTATTTGAAGAAAGGGGCTGCAAAGCTTGACCACCACCACCCTAGCCCAATCCCCAGTTGGGACACTGAGGCAGGCCAGTGGCTCCCAACCCGCTGCCTTGTCAGTGGTGGCACCGACATGCCTGGTCCCACCAGCAAGTGGTGAGGTGCCTGGGCCACCCCTGACCGGACAAGTGCCGCCAACCTCACCCCCTTTCCCTGACAAGAGCCGGGACCCTTGGGGATCTCGCTCGCAGTTTCCCCCACCTGTCAACCGACGTTCGTGAGTGCCACCCCCAGGGTGGCTCATCCTCCCACAAGGTGCCCACGCCCTGAGTGCCCGGCACGTCTAGCTCCACGTGAGCACTCACCGTGTTACAGACGGGGAGGGGCCTGCCCCAGATCACACCCCAAGTCCCCGCCAGGGCGGGCAGGGGAGCCACGTCTGTAGCTCATGCCACGTCTGTCTGCAAGTAAGGACGCCTCCTTCGAAGTCAATTACATAATTGCAGTCTGAACCTCAGTGGACAAAAACGTCCCTAGTTTTTGGCTCTACCCAGGGAACCAATAACTGGTGGCCAGAGGGAAAGGCAGATGGAGAGAGAGACGATGACCGACGGACGAAGGCGCGGTGGGCCAGGGAGGAGTGACGGAGGCTGCGCAGATGGTGCAGGGGGGAGTGGGGCGGACCCTGGCTGGCCGGGCGGGGGATGGTGGGTGGCAGGAGAGGCTGGTGCATGAGTGGGCAGTGGAAGGAGGGTGGTGAGGACGGGTGGAGCAACAGATAGATGAGCGTGCGGGAGGGGTGGGCCACGGGTGCGTGGGCAGGTGGATGGAAGGACTAGACGGAAGGACAGACAGACAAGAGGATGAACTTGCTATTAGGCGACCACGGGAATGAGCACATGAATAGACACATGGCGTGAGCACTGAAGACCACATAATCCACCTCTGGGGTCACCTCGACCCCCAGGGCCTCCATCCTGCAGACTTTACCTGACGCCCCAGGCCTCCTCCAGGCACCAAATCCGGCCATCTCTCCGCCGGCATCTCTGAGGCTTGGGGGAGCCCAGGGAATGACAATAATCTAAGCCACGGAGCCCCTCAGTGCAAGCAACAAGGCCACAGGCAAACGCACTCGAGGATACACCCACAGCCAGGACAAAGCTTTCTGTCCATGGGACTCCGCCCCACTCCTCCCCCTCAATTTGGAGCCTGCTCATGTTTAGCGAAGTTTGATGGATACCTGGATCTCCAGCCTGCCTCCAACTTCTGGGCAACGGGGTGAATCTCTTCAAACAGTGCTCCTCCAAGTGCAGTGTGCATGCAAGTCACCCGGGAGCTTATTAGAATGCGGATGGGCTTCAGTGGGCCTGGGTGGAGCCTGAGATTGTACATTTATAGCAGCTCTCAGGCCACAGGTGGCCCCAGTCCTCAGGGCAGACCCTGGCTGCCCTGGACCTCCTGGCACCGTCTGAGAACCCACCAAGTACAGCTCTCCTCTCAAGGCCGTTAGGACCCCCCAGGACCCCCCAGGACCCTTGCACCACGGCCCCCCAGCCCTCCAGCCGGTGCCCACCCTGGCCTCGGCAGAGAGGCCCTTACTCTCCCAAGACTGCCCCGTTCGGTGAGTCTTTCTCTCACTCTAAACAAAACATGGAACCACTAACCGATTCGGCACACACGCTCAGCTTCATGTTCTTGTCCACTCCTTGCACCAACTCTGGGGGCAAAGCAGGGAAAAGGCCCTCGTCCCCATTCTACAAATGTGGAAACCGAGGCTCAGGAAGGCCCAGCCTGTCCAGAGTCAAATCAGCAGGCCGGCAGCTGGCAGGCGCTCTACCTTCGTGTCCCGATTCTCTCTACAATACGGCGCTCCCCCGCGAAGCAAGGAAGAAACGAGGGCTACAGGCGCGAGAGGCAAGAGGCTGGGTGTGTGTGAGTGTGAGCGTGTGTGTTCTTGCACACGCACACGGCTCATATACCGGGCGCGACGTGAATGGAGAAAGGGAAAACACAGCAGCAGCTGCACGCGGCGCTAACCACATGCCTAACCCCATCTGGGGGGCTTCGCGCAGCCTGAGCGGCTACTCTTACTACCCGCAGAGGGGGACACTGAGGCTCCACATCCGTCCACGGCCCCGCAGCTAGCACAGCTCAGGGCCGGGCTGGGAAGCAGGTGGTCGGGCTCCCACCTGGCCTCTCCCGCCTCACGCCCAGCCCACCCCCAGCCCGCCCCACCGACAGTCACAAGTCCTCGTCCTGTGCCTCAGCTGCAGGTTTTCTGGAGTGCCGTGGGGGTCACACGGCCGGCCAGACACCCGCTCCCCGCCTCGCTGCCACTGGGAAGAGAGCCATGGGCTGCAAGTACCTTCCAGCCGAAAGTCCTCCTCCTCCTCCTCGCTGAGCGTTTCTCTGAACACCTCGCCCACGAGCTCCTGGGGGGAGACAAAGCAGCGCATTAAGGGAGTCTCGGGGACAGGTGGGAACCCGGGTGGGGACGGCAAGAGCAGTGTGGTGAGGACCCTGTGCTGAGTCTTCCGGTGGGAATTTGGTCAACCGAGGCAGATCCTACCATGCCTGAAAAGTTAACTACTGAGATGCTTTTGCAGGAAGTAACTGTTGCTCAGCCTACAGCCCACCATGAAACCCCACAGGAAGCTCTGCCCGCCACCCCAGAACCGCAAAAACCAAATCAGACGATGTGCCTCATCTGTCCTGTTACAGACCCAGGACCAGCAAGTCTCCCCTGCCGGCCCTAAGAACAGACCTCAATTCCTCAATTCTGGATCCTTCTTCCTCCAGTGCAGGGTCCCAGGAGGGCTGTCTTGGGGGGTTACAAAGAAGCCATAGGGCCAGGTGTGCTCTAAGTGGGTCCCCCCTTCCTTAACGTCAACCTAAGCCCTTCAGCACGACATTCAGGGGCCCACATGCTCTGGCTCCAGCTGGTTTTCAGTCATGCCTCCCATATTTCACCCACTCACACCTTCCGGAAACCAGCCCGATCCCTGCACATGCCTGGCCTGCTCCCCACCAGAGAGTTAAAGATGTCTGGTCTCTCATCCCACGTGGCAGGGTTACTCCCCACCAGCCTGGCCAGGTGATGTCAGGTTGACAAGGGAAGTCTGGCTGGTCCATAGGCTGGGAAATTTCTGGGATGTCAACAAAGGCCCCATTGATCTGACCCACCCAGCAGGATATCTCTAGATATAGAAGATGCTAGATGACCAGGGCTTATCGAACTGTCTTCTGTATTTATTGGTATTCTGTCAAGAAGAGTTCTGTGATCAAAGAAGATTGTTTTAAACAAAGTTAAACAAGGTCCCTCACTGCAGGACTTATCAGGGCTTTTACTGTGGTTATCAACATTGTGAATCTCCAAGTGCTAGTGTATAATGCATTTTCCAAACCTCTTTAGACCATGGATTTTGGTTTTCAAAAGCATCACATGGGATTCATGTCCCAAGGAACACACTTTGGGAAATACTCCTAATGTGGGGGGGTCAGACAAGGTTTAGGGGGGTTACACTTATGTCTCTTAACGCTCCTAATGATGCCATGGTAGTGCTTCTCAAACCACAAAATGACAAGCAATAAAAAAGCCCAAACTCAGCAGCTGTCACCAACTTCTCTTTGTGAAAAGAAGAAAGAAAAAAAAAAACATCCTCTCCTTGGGGGAAAAACCCCTATACCTCTGATGGGTGCTTAAAGGAGAGACCAGCCCTCACTTCAAGGAACAAAAGCAAAACAGGGCTCTGCATTGCTGAGCTCATGGAGTGGACACAGCTGGAGGCGGGCGTCTTGTTTTGGGGGGTCTGTTTTAAAGACAAACAGCCAACATTTTGTGGCTGTTCCCTTTCTTCTCTCAAATCTTTCTAGGGCATTACACGCTCTTTCTCAGAGGTTGTTAAAATGTGGCCATTCAGGCTCCCGTGTCCCCGTTACTTCAGAACCCGCCACTCTATTCCTCAGTCAGGACGGCTTCTCTCTCCTCCGCCGCCAATTATTATAATCACCGAACATTTCCTGGGCTTGTAAACTGGCTGTTTGTGTTAACACAGCCCGAGTTGACAGGGGAGCTGGGAGACAGTGACAGGAAAGGGACGCACACAGGTGGCATCGTTAGATGGCTGGGACGCCGCGGCAGCCAATTAAAGCCCATCTTTCATGCTGGGGAAAGACGGATGCCGCCACCCCCTCACGCGCTGGCAGGCAGTGCTTCCTCGGGGCACCGGGAGACGGCCTTCAGGAGAATCCGCAAAGCCCTTCCTGCCAGGTCCTCTGCAGGGAGGGGACCCCGCGCCGGCCCCCGCGCCGCCCCGGCCACACCGCAGCCAGGTGAGGCACTGACGAGCCTGTGGAGTACTCGTGTCTTTCTACTGGCACACTCGGAAGAGCTTAGGACCCCAAACACGGCCACCAACAAGGCAGCCGTGTGGGACCCCAACAACAGTGCCCGCGTGTGTACACGGCACCACAGTCACCACTCTGATGACGGCTTCGGTGCTCCCTGCTGGGGGGACCAAGCTCTCTGACACACTCACAGAGTTCTGGCAAGCTCTGGCATCAGTCTCTTACTGCTAAATGGTCCCTGCTCTGCAGAACGTGGCGAGAGCTCCTCCGCGCCAAGGTCTGCTGACACTGTGCCCTGCAAATGCTCGGCTACAGCAGAAACTCACCTCACCTGCAAAGCCACGTAGCCCAGGGACTGTGGCCTGCGGCGTCTCTGGGCCCCAAGCCTGCAGTCACTAGGCCAGAGGTGATGTGGGATGTCGAGTCAGGCACAGGATCACGTCCTGGCTCCACTGCCTGCCTCACTTTTAGACCTCGGTCTACTTGTCTGTAAAATGGGCACAGTAATAAACCACAATAATAATAAGGCAACTGACACTTATTGTACATTTCCTATGTGTCAGGCACCATGCTACGTACTTTGCATGCACAGTCGTCCCTTGGTATCTATGGGCAATTAGTTCGAGGACTCCCCAAGGCTACCAAAATCCATGGATGTTCAACTTTCTTATATAAATGGCATAGTATTTGCACATAACATACACACATCCTTCCGTATACTTTAAATCACCTCTAGACTTCTTATAATACTTAATACAATGTAAATGCTACATAAATAGTTGTTACACTGTATTGTTCAGCAAATAACAATAAGAAAAAAAGTCTGCACATGTTCAGTACAGACATTTCCCCCCAAATACTTCCTATCTGTGGTTGGTTGAATCCACGCACACAGCCATGAATACGAAGGGCCAACTGTGTGTGTGTGTGTGTGTGTGTGTTTATTAACCTCTTTAATCATTGCAACAGCCCTGCTCTTTCCATCTCTCAAGAAATACACGCTCATTACGATGGTTTGCAAATTGTAAAATGAGAGGTATAATCTTTACCATTTTTTCCCCACAAAGAAAGTAGCCCCAACCCTCAAGGACCATGCAAGACAGGAAAGCAATCTAATGACAGCCACCCACATCATCTACCACCGCTCACGGCATACGAGGGTCACGGAGGGAATCCTGGCGGGAAGGCCTCCCAACACCCGTGCGTCTCAATGAGGAGGAAGGAGCCCAGGACCGGCTCTGGGTCAGCAGGCAGTGAGAGGCAGAGCCAGGCTTCGAGCCAGCTCCTTCGGCTGCCCCAGCCTGGCCTCAGACAGTCAACCAGGGCTCCTGCAGGCACGGGGGCAGAGGTGGCCCAGCGTCCCGGCACTGGCCAGGGACCAGAGATCATGCCTAAAGAAGCACACGAGAAACAGTCCAGCAGCAGTTCCAGGGGCTCAGTGGCCAAGTGCTCCCGTCTGTCCAGTGGGACTCAAAGGCCCCCACAGCTCCTCCCCATGGTTCGGGGACTTGGCCCTGCCCTCAAGCTGAGCCCTGGCTGGCAGCCCCGCGCCAGGTCTGGGGGCCAGGCCCCCAGAGCCACGCTGCAGGAAGGCAAGTGCTGTGGGGAACCACAGCGCAGAGAGCACGCAACTAGGGGTGGTCAGACCTCAGTTCAAACCCCAGCGCTGCCACACACGCCGCATCCCCTGGCTGAAGGAACCCGAGCCCCAGTGCACCTCGGTCTCCCCCAGACAGACAGGACGACAGCACTCAGGATGTCCTGGGGGGCTGCGAGGAGCAAGGACGCAATCGCGTGCGGAGTGCTTAGCATGGCACCTGGTTCCATGGGCGCGGCTCAAAGGATCAGTAGTGACCACGTGTTCCTTCCACTGCTGGGAGAACTCACCTGCCCCAGGTACCCACACGGACGTGCGGAAGCAGCTCCTCGCCTGCCCAGCACACTGTTTCCGGTGCTCGGTGTTTCATCCTCGTGGCAATCCTTTCAGGTATTTCTACCATTATTATCCCCACCTTGCAGATGAGAACACTGAGGCACAGAGAGGGTAAGTGACTTGCTCAGGATCACACAGAGAGTAAGTGCCAGAGCCAGAGCCCACACCCTTCACCACTGTTCTTTTTTTTTTTTTTTTCACTTGAAATCGTTGTATCTTCTAAACCACTGTTCTTATAAGAAACCCGAGTGTGGGCCCTGGTATGCAGTGACTGCCCTTCATTGCTTCTTTGGTCTACTCAGCTGTCACTCTGGCCCCTGGGCCCCAGTGGGCCCCAGCCCTGCTCCAAGTTCTGATCAAAGACCTTCTCCCCAGAGCCCCGGACCTACCTGGCCTGGTGCCAGGCTGCCCCTGCCCAGCGGCCTGGCTTAGTGGCCTCTCAGCCACATGGCCCAGACGTGCCTCCCTCCTGAATTCCTCCCTGGGCCCCAGGAATATGGGCCAGCACCGGCCCAGAGCCCCAAATCGTAGGCACAATGCCTTATAAGGCCTCCGGGGACGGGAAGACCACATCAAAGCGGGGCCTTGGGGAGCAGGCTGGAGTTTGGGCGGGGATTTTCCTCTCTGTCTCTGAGCCCTCGTCCTCCTGGACTTAATATCTTCCCTGCCGCTGCCCCGGCACTGCTCCGTCAATCTTTCTGTTCTCTGAGAGCTAACAGATGTTGGTGCCACAGGGTCTCGGAGCAAACCCCAGGTGCCCACAGAACACGGCACAACTTACAGATTCCAAGAGCGGACAGGGCTGGAACACGCCAGGGGAAGAGCAGGGAGGGGGAAGGACCCGGGCCACCCCTGCAACCCCGAGATCCAGGCAGCCTGCCCTGGAGCTGCCCCAGGAAATTCCTGGCGAACTCCCTCTTCCCAGCTCACTACAGACGCGGCCGGGCCAGGCGATCCCAGGGCCTCGCTGAGAGCAAGTCCTTGCCTCCCTCTTGTCCCTTCTCGAGAGGCAGGACTGAGATGCCCCATTCCCCAGAGTCCAGTGGATCTGGCAGTCGGGCAGCTGGGCAGGGGGCCCAGGCCAACCCTCGGCAGGTGAGTGGCAGCAGACACGGTACTTAACTTCTCTGGCCCCAGTTTTCCTTTTCTGTAAAATGGGGATTTAGATGTCAAGGAGCAGTCCATGAGAAAATGTGGACAGCACACCTAGGACGGAGTCAGGGCAAAGTAGGGAACACTACCCATCAGCTTCCCCCCTCTGCAGTGTGCTGCTTCCCACACGTGCTCGGGAACACGCCCAGCGTTTTGTCCTTACGATACCCCAGTGCCCGGACAGCCAGCGCCACATGTCTACCCTGAGACGACACACATGTGCGTGCCAGAAGGCACATTCGAGCTCAGCGACGTTTAGGGCAACACGCTTCCTAGCGACCCACAGTCAGAAACGCCCCGGACGCCATCAGAGGAACTGCTGGATCTCCGCAGCCAACACCACGCGGCAGCCAGGAGAACGAGAAAGACCCGTCCACGCTGACCGCGGGGCGCCACGCCGCAGCACGAGTGCGAGAGCAAACGCGAGAAGACACGGGGTGCGATGCCACCGGCACCTGGAGGAAAATGCCGAACACTCGACGTCCCACGAGCCCCTCCACGTGCGGGTGAGCACAGGATGATGACAACCGCGGTCACCTCCCGGAGCAGAGGGAGCGCGGAGAGCCGGCATGGGGGTCGCAGGCCTCAGCCTTATCAGATTTGTCCCAGTCTCAACAAACGAGTATATTCACAAGGAACTTGGGTCATTAAAACATGATTTAACAAAACCCCCGACAATAACCCCCTTTACCAAAGAGGAAACGGAGGCTCAGCAGGAGGGTAAGTGGCAGGTCCAAGGTCTCACAGAGAGAAGGAGACAGAGTGGGCTCGGGCCCTCCAGGGATGGGGCGCCAGGCCAAGGTGACACGTGTGGGCCCCCGAGCACAGGCCTTCTGGGGCTCCAGCCACCAGCGGAGCAGGTCTCTTCCCTAGGGCTACACCCAGGAAACGAGAGAGGGAAAACCAGGGCTGTCCACGTTCTGGGCCTCAGGCTCCGTGTGTTGACACAGCTCTCTCCTGTGAGCCTCCGCTATGTCTGCCCACGCAGCTCCCTCGCCCAGCCCGGACTCTCGAAGCCCACTCTCCGCGCAGGCATGGTGGGCCGAGGGCACCGGGAATGTCCCCACCCCGTCCTGACCACACGGACGCGAAAATGGTCATTGTCAAAGGGAGGGCCGGGGAAGAGCGTGGTGGCACAGACACTAGGAAGGGCTCCTGGAGGTCCGGGCCCGGCGACAGGAGGCGCTGGGCATGTCCTCCTCCCTGGAGATAGGAGGAAAACAGACACGCTCCTCCCGCCGAACGGCACCAGAACCCAGACTCCACGTGCTGCTGCCAAAGAGAGGTGGCATCTCTGCCCAAACGTGGGGCCGGGCCCTCAGCCACTCCCCGGAAGCCCCCCGAGCCTGCTGGGGCTCACCTCATGCAGCGGGGGCTGCTGGTTCCACCTGCCCAGCACCGTGCCCCCGCCGTGGCCGGGCCCCAGGAGCTGGAGGGAAAGAACCCTTCTCTGGTGCCAAGGCCGCGTCCCGCCTTACCTCCTGCCTCTCGGACACGGCTCGCTTGAGGACGCTCACACAGAGACAGACGGTGGCCACACGGGGACAGGCCTCAGGCCGGGCTGGCTCTGGAGACAGGCTGCCCAAGGGCGGGGATCCGGGTCTGTTTGCACGAGAACAGCGCCTGATCCACGCAGCAGGCACACGGTGCACCCTGTCGGGGGAACCCCGGGGCAGGCCCACCGTCGCCCGCCTTTCCTGTGAAGCCGCCAAACTGCCTCGCTGCTTACAGCAATTCGGGGGCACCTTCCTTACTGGGACCGAAAGCTCTGACTCTCACAGCCCCCTGCAGCAACCCATCTCCTAAAACCTGCATCCAAGATGCCCAGCCAAGCTCGGGAGCCAGCCTGGAAGCTTCCGCCACCCGCCGCACCGTGGCCCCTCCCTGGCCGGCTGGACTCCGGGCCGCCAGCCGACAGGAGGAGGGCAAGGCCGGCTCCCACACTGGGCACGCAGAGCAGGCCTGTCGTGCTTGGCCCGCAAGGGCCCGGCCTTCAGGACTCCAAAGATGTGGAGTAGCAATTAAAATTCCTCAGAT
The DNA here is from genome assembly GCF_020740605.2 of Lemur catta. Taxonomy (NCBI): domain Eukaryota; kingdom Metazoa; phylum Chordata; class Mammalia; order Primates; family Lemuridae; genus Lemur; species Lemur catta. The sequence continues at coordinate 6,674,251 of NC_059147.1, read as the reverse complement.
TTCTCCCTGCCTATTTTTAACTGCCGGAGATGTAACCAATGTGCTCCTAACTGTAGATCCCCAGCCCTGGCTCCCCCACGTCCTGGGGACTCCAGCGGGGAGTGGGACGGCAGAGCTGGCGGGAAGAACTTCAGAGCCCGGGGGGGGCCTGACTCTGAAGCCACCAAGCCCCTTCCTCCAAGCCTCGGGCCTGAGACCCCACAGGGTGCACACGGAGATGGGTGTGCCCACTTCTGGAACACGGCCAGCAAAGGCCACCTCCCGGGCTGTCACCCAGCAAGCTGCCGGCACCCACGTGCCACTGTCACGACTTCCCCTGGGTAAGGACCCACCTGGGCTGCATGAGTACTTAATACTTCTCCCTAAATTGGCTCTCGCACTCTCTGTTTGACTCAGTCATCACAGGCGTGAGTCCTACTTACACGGAGCGGTTTTCTTTAATATAATTCACATTAAACAAATACGGAAGCATTAAGAAACCAGATGTCCACCAGTTATTCCCTCAGGTCCCAACCCCTCAGTAGGACATGGACTCTGCTTTGGGAACCCCACAATCTAAAGAGCCCCCCGAGTGGGCAGGGGGGAGACGAAGGGGAGAGACGCCAGCAGGGTGCGCCAGGTGAGCCCCAGCGTGCTTCCCATCTGGCCACGGGCCCACGGTTTCGGAACGTGATTTCTGGGCATAGAGGAGGAAAAATGGCTGATGGAGAAAAAAAGACGAAAACCAGCAGAAAACAGTAAACCCTGGCATTACCCAGAATGCTCTCTACTCTCAAACTGGTGGCATGTCCGAGGTCCTAGGAGGTGACCCAACCATGAGGCAGATCACCCAGAGCTGGCAGGGCAGGGGCCGGAAGCTTTGCTGTTGGCCTGACCGAAACCTCTGTCTAGACAGTGTTCAAAGGCGTCTCTACGGTGGACTCCAGGAGCGATGGGCTTGTCGGGGCCTGGGGTCGCTGAGGTCATGGATGCCAAGACTCAGTGATGACGATAACTAGCATGTAGCAAGTGCGGGACGTGCACCCAGGGCCCTGCGAAGCCTATAGGTGCCTCCCCAGCTAGACACTGCGACGGGCAGCCGGGTTCTGTCATCGCCCCACGCTGGCCAGCAGGAACCTTGTCATTACCCCACACTGGCCAACAGGAACCTTGTCATTACCCCACACTGGCCAGCAGGAACCCGACGCTTGGAGAGGTTTAAGTGAGCAGCCGAGTCATCATTGGGTCTGGATTTGATCCCTGGCTCCACTGTTTTATACCGTGTGACTTCATACAAATGATTTCACCTGTTTGTGCCTCAGTTTCCCCAGCAGAAAATGGAAATGACACCTCCTCCCCGCCAGGGCAGTTGTGAAGGGGAGAGGGGAGCGTGTGTGTAAAGTGCTCAGCACACGCCCGGCACGATCAGCACGTCCTAAATCGCAGCTGTTGCTTCCTCCTCCCTCTGGGCCCGGGCCCGTCATTCTCTCCCCTCCTGTCCTCTTTCCTGCGCCCATTGTCATCAGGGATGCCACACAGCTGATCAAAGACTGGCTCGGCACCGCCCCCATCACCCCGTAAGGGCTCAAGTGACCCCCCTGGCTGGCTGCACTTAGCGCTTGTCTGAGTCTCTGCCCTCCGACCCATGCTGGCCTGCCGTGCCACTGCCCACGTGCCACTGTGCCCACCGTGCCACTGCCTGCCACACTGACGACCCCGTCATGCTCACATCATGCCACTGCCTGCCACACTGACGACCCCGTCATGCTCACATCATGCCACTGCCTGCCACACCAATGACCCCGCCATGCTGCTGGCCCACCCCCCCACACGGCCGAGTGCTATAAAAGGAGAGGCCGAAGGGGCTGTGATCACGGAGCAGCTGGGCCCTGGGACAGGCCCTGGGTCTGCTGCCAGGGTCCAGCGCGTGCACCCTGCCGACAGGGTGGCTGTGAGCCAAGCCACCTATGACAGGCAGCACTGTCATCTGTTGACCAAAGAATAGTGCCCACAGCCCAGGGGCCACCTCCCCTTGGGGAAAGGCTGTGCTCCTGCCCAGGGCAGAGGCCTGAGAAGCCTGGACTTGCTCACGCTGGCCTCAGGGGCCAGGGGTTTGGGCCTCATGCTTTGCCCCTTCCAACCAGATGGCACAAGACCCTCCCAATTCATACACCCAGGGGTCTTGATTTTCTGGAGAGGACAAGGAAATGTAAGTTTGGGCCGGGCTCCAGGCCCCTCCTGCTGCAAGTGCACACACACAGCCCACCCCGTGTGGCCCTGGAGCGCCCTGCGGAGACCATCCCGCAGAGGCCATCCTGCCCATCCCCAGCCCACGGCGCAGCTGGGAAGCCTGGCCCCGCGCCTCTCACGGGCCGGACCACCGCCCTGAGCGCCAAACCCGGGCCCGAGCTGTCTCCTCCGCCTGGACAGCCCGCGTCCCCCCACTGTGGGCGAAGCCTTTGTCTCCCCCAGGGCTGCTGTGGATGCCGACTCCATCCCACCCCGCCAAATCTGGGCAGTCGAGGGTCGCACCTCCAGGCCGCCAGAGGACTCAGTCCATTCTGAAACTTCGAATTTTATGCGTCACCAGAATTGTGACACGTAAGTCTCAGTGTCCACATCCGTCAAATGGGGGCACCGACCCCACCCTGCCCCACACAGAGGGTGGGCACGGAAGAGCCCAGAGAGCTAGAGCTGCTGTTAGGGAGTGGGGGCTCCCAGGGTGCAGGTGGGACAGGCGCTGCCGGGGGGGACAGTCTCACCATGGTAAGGCACAAAAGGGCACATTTTCCAGAACGTTTCTGGAAGGATGCGCTGCACTCAGGAGTGGGAACTGGGGTGCTGTGTCCTCGGCTGTCCTGCTTTCTGGACTGAGTTTTGTGTTGTTTCTTCTCTTCCCTAACCCCTTTTCTTTTCTTTTTTTTTTTTTAAACCAAGAACACACAATGCTTTTATACTAAAAAAAAATTAGCTTTTCCCAAAGCGGCTGTTCCGTTAAAACAAATGGTGCCTGCTCAGCAAGCACCTCAAATTTCACGAGCCCAAAACTGACTCCTGACACCCCCCCAAACCCGTCCTCCCTGATGCAAACAGGACAGCTCCCTCCTTCCCTGGCCAGACACCCAGGAGACATCCCCAGCTTGTCCTTTGACCCTCCCTTCAATCCATCAGCACATCCTGTCGGTTCTACCTTCAAAGCATGCCCTGAAACCATTTGCCTCCTCCACAACTACTGTGCGTTCCAGGCCACTGTCCTTTTCAACAGCCATGGTTTCCCATTCTCTGCCCTTGCCCCACCCCCACCCCTGGCCCCACTCCCACCCAATTCTCTAAAGTCCTACCAATGCCCAACACAGCCCCATCCCATCCGGCTGCCCCACCCCTCCCTGACCTCACCCACAACTCCCTTCCACTTGTTCTACCACAGACATACGGCTCCTTGCTGTTTCTCCAACACGTCCAGCATGTTCCCACCTCAGGGCCTTTGCACGTGCAGTCCGCTCTGCCTGGGAGGCTCTTTCTCCAGATAGCTCCTCCTTCCTGTCCCTCCTGCAGGTTTTAGCTCACCATCACCTTGTCACCCAAACCTCTCTATTTAAAACTGCAGCCTCTCCCCCTCCTCCCTCCTCATTTTTCCCTGAGTACTTTTAGCCATTGGGCATATCATGTATCAATGCCCGACAGAGCAGGCACTCAATGAGCATGTGCTGAATGACCCAACGCAGCTCTATTTTACTGACTCAGAAAAACATTCCCTGCATTTTCTTGAAAGAAAAAAGCAGCTGCCAAAGAGCAGAGAGAATGCAATCACATCCACTGCAATCATGCGCACATGTCTCCGTGCGTCCAGTCAGAGACACCAAAATGTTCCCAGAGGTTGTGCCTGGTGCCGGATTCCAGGCCATCCAAATGTTTGTCACAAACATGCACAGTTACTTCTGCCATCAGAAAGGATGGCCAAACATTTTCAAGAAAGCACACTAAAGCAAACAGAAGTGAGACTCCCGCTGGTTCTAGAAGGACTCACACATGTAAGTTGGCTATGGGGGCCTGGGCCCCAGCAGTGGGGAGCCTTGCAGCTTGGCCATGCCATGGGCAGTCTCCTGATTCCAGCCGCGAGGGCAGGCGGAGGCCCCAGGCCTGTGAGCACCCAGACCCCAGCACTCTCCCCGACACCCACCCGATGCGCACAGCCCACGAGGAGGCCACTGCCAGAAACCCGGAAGCTTCTCACCGCTCTCGGCTACACATGCATAGGAGGCCGAGGGGCTGCAAGACCCTTTTTTGTGGTTGTGTAAAACAGACAAGGCTTGATTCCAGAAATGACACGAGACCAGCTGAGCGTGTCAAGCTGGGCTGTCAGCGGGGGCCTGGGGAGAGTGGGGTAGCAGCTCTCCTCCTCCCCACCCCAACCAGCACGCACTACATTCTGCTGTTTCCCTTCTCAGGTAACCAGAGGTCTCAGAGCAAGAAGCAGTGGGGATCCCTAGGGCAGCCGCCTGCCCCTGCAGGTCTGGTCGGCATCGCGTGCAGGTGTCACCGTGGGGTGGCCCCGTGGAGGGAGAGGCCGCATGGTCAGCACGGAAGGTCTAATGAGCCCAGTCCTGGCCTGGGGGTAAGAAGGAATTCACGGAGCGACTCTGCCCATCACACCTACACCTCACCCAGCAGCCCTCAGAGGCCCCCAAGTGAGCTGTCCCCCCTTTTACAGATGGGGAGACTGAGGGTCACAGGGGAGGCAAGAAAGCAGTGCAGTCGGGAGGGACCAAGTCCCCCTGCGAGGAAGGCCAAGGCTCCAGGGATGCACCCCTGGGCGAGCTCCTGGGGACACACAAGAGTCCTCGGCAGCCCAAGGCCCCCACATCCGCCCAGACCACAGGTGTCAGGCCAGGCTGGAGCTCTCGTCCAGGGGTTCTGACCTGTGACCCCAAACGCCTCTGAGAATGTCCCCCCAGAAAAATGCCACACAAAGAAAACTGCACACTGAACATCAGGGGGCTCAGGAAGCTCCCTGATACAAGCCCATTTGCAAACCTCTCGGAGTCTAGATGGGGAAACTGAGGTCTCAAAAAGGGGCAGGACCTACCCAGGGCCACAGAGCCAAAGAGTGGCAGAGCCACAATTAGAATCCAGAAGCCCCAGAGCAGGCGGCAGCAGAGCCGGCAAAGACCAGTCCCCTCTGCGAGCAGACACAAAGGACGAGAATCCCCCACCTCCACCGACAGCCGGGGAGCAGGTGCGTCCGAGCCCACGGCCCAGCTCCTCGGGCACAGTCTCCACGTGGTACGGGCCGTGTCTCTGGGGAATGCCATGTAAACAAAGATGCACGGGATTTCTCAAGCCCGTGGAGACCACTTGCGTTAGGACCCCCACAAGGTGCTCGCAGCATGCGGGATCTCCCCAGTGTCTGGTCTCTGGGCCCCTTGATCGTGGCCACCTCCCGAGAGGCGCAGCACACGCATGCAGATCCCTCTGGTGTGCGTGCCCACCCCCACTTGGTTCGCTCAGGCGGCCCTCACCTGCAGGGCTGCTTCAGAGGCTGCCCTGGGGCTGTGTCTGCAGGTTCAGAGAACTGCAGTGCCCCACCCCAGGTGGCCCTGAGCCTGGCAGGAGAAGAAGGCCCAGCCCATCCTCTCAGTGGGGACAAACAAGGAGGCATAATTCACACTCCAGAACTCCCCATCGGGTCAGGCTGAAGCCCAGACCACGTCCGAAATGGCACCTTTTCTTAGCTTCTTCCCTTCTCTGTCCAGCTCCCCCTCCCTTGCTGGTCTGCCCCGAGAGAATGTTCTTCACAAATCACTGGCACACGACCCTTGCCTCAGGCTCTGCTTCTGGTACCTGACCTAGATGGCTCTCCCCGGACTGCCTGGGTCATCGGGGAGGAATCCTGACCCGTCTGGCAGATTCACAGGGAGCAGACGGGCTGACAGACAGCAAGGTGGTCAGTCTCAGACAGACCAGATGGGACACTGGTCCAGCCCAGGAAGGCAGCGTCATACTGCAGCCAGTCCAGCTAGGTGAGCAGCCAGTGACCCTAACACCAAGGCGCAGGCCCGGCAGGCAGATGGCAATGGTCGTTTTCTCCCATCCCACCCCATCCCACGCCCACTTCAGGAACCCCTGTCCCCATCTTTTGGTGCCTAATTCAAATACAGGAAGCCCTTTCTGAGTATCTCACTCCCCAGCAACGTCTCACTGAACACCCACAGCATTTCGGGCTGACTTCACAGACCAGAACTTCAGGAGGAATCCAAGGTGAAGCAAACCCTTTGTTCTTGTCTTTGCTCCTGCAGTGGGCGTCTGTGATTTGGAGCCCCTGCCCCCAGCAGCCCTGCCTCCGCTCTGGTAACACTCTGATTGTCCTTGGTGGCTTTCCAGACTTCACAAATAAAAACATAAGACACTCAATTAAATTTGAATCTCAGACAAACAGCAAATGATGGTTTAGTAGAAGTATTTCCCCTGTAGTATTTGAGATAGATTTGCAAATCCTGTATTTCATTTGGAAACCCTACCCCTCCACTACTCTCATCTGAGTGGCACAGGCAGCGCTGGTTTCTCCCCCAACCACGAGGGGGTGGAACGTGACCCAGGCCTAACCAAGGAGGACTCTGCACTTCCCTGGCTGCAGGGACTGGTCGGGGCTGGACACTCGCTCAAGCCAGGCCAAAGAGATGTAATCCCAGGACATCTGCTCTCTTTCTGCTGACACTGGTGAGATGTGAGAGTGGGAATCCGACACTGCCGAGAACATTTTACCTCCTTACAGGGAAATCCTGGCTAAGAAAAAAGCCAACACAGGGGAAAACAGAGCCAAGAGGTGAAGCAAGAGAAAATGGGTTCTGGCAACAGCATTTGAGCCCCTGGATCAAACCATGCCTGAAGCTCACACCTCCCCTAGACTTTTTAATGGCACGAACCACTAAATCTCCCCTTTTTGCTTAACCCAGTTGGAGGTTATTTTCTGTCATGGGCCTCTGAATGTGTTCTGCTCCCTCTCCCCGCCCCCACCCCCGACTCCTAGCACCGTGCTGCGGTGGGGACTAGGCTCAGAGAACACCGAGGTTTCTCTTCACCATGGAAGGTAGTGTGGGGTGAGGGCTGCCGTCCACCTCTGTGCCATCCTCAATCCAAGGCCTCACACAACTAATTCAAGCCTCCACGAACCTTGGTTTCCTCATCTGCAAAACAAGGATCCGTGCTGGTATCTGGGTGCCCATACAATGTTACTGCCCGAACCAGGATGCTGTTGAGAGTGAAAGGGAGCAGCGTTAATACCCAGGCCCAGACACGGGAGCGGCTGGAACCGTCCTGGGCAAATGGGCCGGGGATGCCCCAGCTACACCTGACCCTGCCAGCTCCGCCCACCCCCCTCCCCCACGGCCAAGGCCAAGGCCTTCCACCCCCCCTCCCCTCCCCCATCGCTGCCCTCTGCCCAGGATGTCCCCCACCTCTCTTCTCCTAGCCGCCTCCTAATTCACTCTTCCAGTCTCAGCTTCAATGGCCCCCTCAGAGAAGGGGTCCCGGGAGCCCCAGGCTCAGCACGGCCCCCACTCTGCGCTCCCCTGCGGCCTTGGGTGCTCTGTGTTGCTGCTACTCCTCAGGAACCGCCAGTCTCCGCACCAGGCTAAACTCACTGAGGACAGGGTCCATCATTCCTTCTTCATCACCGAACACCCTACAGACCTGGCACAGTGCCCAGAACACGTAGCAGCGCAGAGAAGGAAGTGGCGAAGCCTCCTTTCCCTCTTCTCCGTGGGTTCTGTATTTCCTCCGTGCGCCGATGAGACCATCCTGGCTGAGATGCCAAGCAGGGACAAGTGGGACCGTGAATCACAGGGTGGGGAGGGCACGCAGCAGGGGTAGGACCCACCCTGGCGGGCACAGGACATACTAACAATGTTCTCAGAGCCCGTGACTCAGGGACAGTGGCCTCAGGAGGCTCCGCCCAGCCCAGGAGCCCCCAGGCGCAGTGGCAGCAACACACTGGCCCCACGACAGCTTTCATTGATCTGAAGCCAACGTGGACTGGACCTGAGCCGGCTGCCTCCTCCAGCATCCAGCCCTGGCCCGCGCTCAAAACACAGGCCCGGCGTCTCCCTGAGACCGCAGCCAGCTCGGTCCTAGGTGGCAGCCAAGTCACTGCCCAGAATGCAAATTGGGCAGGTGCAAAGGGCCTCTCCAACCTGAGACCAAGGCTATCACCTCCCACACGCGGCCTGGCTGTGCCAGGAGAGTGGCCGGAGTCCCCTGGGCAGCTCGGCCCCTCCCACGCAGCTCTCCCGCCTGAACCAGGGCAGCCTCCCGCCGATTTCCAGTGTGGCCAGGCCCACAGCCTAGGGTCCGCTACCTGGACAACGCTTTGCCACACCCGGTCCCTGGCTGCCACCGCGCCCAGATGGCACACTCCTGCCTTCAGTGGCTCCCTATTCCAACCCACTCAAAACCCTCTGAAGCCTTGCCTACCTTCTCAGTCCCGCTCACAGGGACACACATGGTTATGGTGGGAAAAAATGCTAGCCCAGGAGCTAGGTGTTCTGCCTCAGTTTCCCCATTTGTACAAAGGGAGGAAGCAGGGCCATAGGGTGTCCCCAAAGGCTTTCCTGCTCATTCCATGGGCTCATAACAGGGTCAGTGGTCCACTGAGCCAGGCCCTGACCGTTGCTCCTCCACTGTCTTCAGGCCACCAAGAACCATCACCCACTTGCAAAGTCACTGGTCAGTCAGTCCACAGGACTGTCCGTCTCAGGAGGTAAAAGTACTTTGGGGAGAAGGAAAGAAAAGTGTACAGTTCAAATGCTCCCCTCAACCAGACTCTGCATCAGCCCAGCACCCCACTCTCCCAGCCCCAAACTCCCTGTCCCGGGGCGCTGCACAGGCTGCAGACTGAGCGAGAAGTTTAGCTCGCAGTCAGAGCAGCTGCACCAACATACCTGCCCGGGACAAACAGCTAACATCTGCCTGCGTGGAACACCCCAGGAAGGACCCCAGCAGCCGCAGCCTGACAACCAGCACCTCAAAAAGGAATAATTATCAGGTTAATTTTAAAGTGGCCACGAGCTCATAATGGTTTTAAAGCAGCAAACAGCACTGCCAAGTGGTGTAGGGCCCAGACTTTGCCACTTACCAGCTGTGTGAGGCTGAGAAAATTACTAAACATCTCTGCGCCTCAGTTTCCTCCTCTGTATCACAGGAAATCACCTCTACCTCATGGAGATGCTGGCATCATTAAATTAGGTAATATTTGTAAAGCGCTCAGGACAATGCCTAGCTCGTGAGAAGTACTATACAAATGCTTATGCAACAAACAAAAATAAGGGTTAACATAAAGTACAGAAAGAGACACTTGTAATATAAAAGAAGGATAACTCCCTTTTCCTCCAAGAAAAAGAAGGATGACTGTTTCTAAAGATCTTCAGCATTCGTTGGTTTTAGCACATAGGACGGTATGAATACATGTGCGTATTTCCACTTTCTTGGCCAGGCACGTGCCAATCCCATACGAGGTACTGACATGTTCTTGTATCATGTGTGCAAGCACTGAGGGATCGACATGGGGACTTGAGGTTGAGTTAAGAGTCCTGGAAAAGGTTGAGCCTCTTCCGAAAATGGGAAGGCTGGACTGGCAGGAGAGGTCTCCTATAACACCAGGGTCAAAAGAGCATTCAACAAAGGGCTCCAACACGATCATTTCCCCGATGCCTTTAAGGGAGCGTGAACGACCCAGACTCGAGCCACCACCTCCACTACTAGGTCAGAACTAGCGAGGCACAGCCAGCCCTGTCTTCACGGTGCCCGACCAGGCTGAGTAGAGTGGGCTGCAAGCGCTGGCTGCCCAGGGCCCTGCCCTGCAGCCCCTTGGAGCACGCTGGGCTGTAGAAAAAGCAAAACCAACAAAACCCTTGAGGAAGGCACAGGCTCAAAACCCTCCATTGTGCCACCAGTGAAATTTAACACTTAAAAAGGCAGGCAAGAGAGTCAGCTAGTTGTTGCATCTGGGTGACTGGTGCCAGGACACTCATTTCTGTATTCTCTTTACTTCTGTGTATGTCTGAAAATTCCTAAACTAGTTTGTTACAAGGGGACGAACAGTGAAAAGAACGGGGGCCTTAGCATTCATACAGTGATTCTAACGGGCAGCCAGGCCCACAGCTCACCAGGAACCAGCCGGTCGACAACCAGGATCCTGTGACATTGTGTCTGGGAAGACACATTTCTTTTTTTTTTTTTTTTTCAATTTGTAGAGAAGGGGTCTAGCTATGTTGCCCAGGCTGGTCTCAAACTCTTGGCCTCATGCAATCCTCCCACTTTGGCCTCCCAAAGTGCTGGGATTACAGGCACAAGCCACCATCCTTGCCCAGCCAGACTCTAGATTTCCTTTAGGCACAGTGAGATCACAGCAAAAAGGAAAGGGACCGAATCATATGCCGCACTGACTATGGGTTTATTAACTCACAACTGTAAGGCAGACGTTGCTACTTCCCCATTCTAGAGATGAGGAAACTGAGGCAGACAGCAGTTAAGAAACTTGACCAGGGCATCTACCCAAAAGAAAAAAAGACATTCTATAAAAAGGGCATCTGCACTTGAATGCTCATAGCAGCATAATTCAAAATTGCAAAGATGTGAAAACAACCCAAGAGCCCACCAATACATGAGTGGATTAATAAAACATGGTATATGTATACCGTGGAGTACTACTCAGCCACAAAAACCAATGGTGATCTGGCACCTCTTGTATTATCCTGGATGGAGCTGGAGCCCATTCTACTAAGTGAAGTACCACAAGAATGGAAAAACACGCTCCACATGTACTCACAATCAAATTAGTATTAATTAACTTATGTGCACATATGGAAGTAACATACATTGGGTGTCAGGCAGGTGGGGGGGAGGAGGGGATGGGCATATTCACACCTAATGGGTGCGACGTGTACCGTCTGGGCGATCAACACACTTGTAGCTCTGACTTGGCGGGGCAAAGGCAATATATGTAACCTAAATATTTGTACCCCCAATATTCTGAAATAAAAAAAAGAAAGAAAGAAACTTGACCAAGTAGCCAAAAAGTGGTAGCCCTGGGATTCAAACCCAGGCCACTTGTGTGCGCAACGCTGTGTTCTAACCACTACGCTGAACAGCTGCTCTGCGTCAGCCCAGAGCAGATCTCAGCCCAGCAGGGTCAGATACACAAACAGCAATGGAACAACGGGTGAAAGTTACAGCATCAACAACATAGCTTTGGGCCAATTGCAGTGGGTCACGCCTATAATCCTAACACTCTGGGAGGCTGAGGCCGGAGGATCGGTTGAGCTCAGGAGTTCAAGACCAGCCTGAGCAAGAGTGAGACCCCGTCTCTACTAAAAATAGGAAAAAAATTAGCCAGGCGTGGTGGAGCACGCCTGTAGTTCCAGCTATTCAGCAGGCTGAGGCAGGATTGCTTGAGTCCAGAAATTTGAGGTTGCTGTGAGCTAGGCTGACACCACGGCACTCTAGCCCAGGTGACAGAATGAGACTCTGTCTCAAAAAACAAAACAAAACAAAACAAAAAAAAAAGAAAAAGCTTTGGAGCAGGTTTAATCGTAAGTGCAATGAATGATAAGCTGACAACTATTGTTATCTGCTATTAGGATATCTGATCTGTCATTTTAAACTTGTAATCCCAGTCCCAATTGTTTATGTTAACTTTGAATTAGCATTTAAATATGTAAGAAATATTGGTTCTTCAATCAGATAGGTAAATTGAGTGAAGTGGGCAATAGACAAAGTATGAAAGGGTGTAGGTTTTCCTTTACCTGCACGAATGATGTCACCTGACACTAGGGAATCACTGCAGCACCAGGGCCCCGGCCCATCTCCCCCACGGGGCTGCCTCAGTCGTGTGCACTGAATCGGCCTCCCCTGCCCTGAGGAAATCTGCTTTATAGGACCCTCTGGGGCTCCATTTCCTGACCCAGCGCTGGGCTTAGTCACACGACACAGCCCAATTCTAGGGCCAGAGGGAAGTCCAGAGGGCCGGCGTCTCTCCCAGGGGCACTCAGGTTCCTTCAGACCCATCAAGATATATGCAACCTGCACAGCCATTTTCTGTAAGTCAGACTCAGAAGCCAGAGGACAACAGTTACCTTGATATCCCAGATAAGACTTTCCCCGCTAGGTAACACGAAGTTAGACTGCGTTTATAGAAATATTACACCTATATCATGGGAGGTGATGATTCTACACCATTGGAACAGGACAGACGGCGCCTGGAGAGTGACATTTCACCGCTATTCACAGTGCAGGCTGAGGGCTGGCAGTCTCGACACAGTCTGGGAAGTTGCTGGAAATGCAGAGTCTCAGGCCCCCCCTGACCTACTAAAATCAGAATCTGCATTTTACATGGTTCCCATGTAATTCATACACACATTCAAGCTTGATAAGGCGTGGCATATGGACAACCAGAAAGAGGACTGCATGATTAGAGCTGACACTGATACACTTAGCATGGATCAAGCCCTATTTTAATACTTCCCACGCACACAGCTTTGGAGTAGCAAGCTGATGGCATAATGGTGACGGGGCAGGAACCCAAGGAACAGCTGAGGACCCTAAGTGACCTGAGACAGAGGGTGGAAGAAGCAGCTTCCTGTCTTCACAGGGGGAAAGAACGACCCCTTAGCAAAGAGAAATGGCCAATTCTAGGTGCCTCTTGAAGGCACAGCAGGACTCATCAATGGCAGGGAGGGCCCAAATACTCTCTCCTTCTAGGAGCTGGAGCCATCCATCAAAGGAAGAGGCCACTCATGGGAGTGAGCTCCCTGTCCCAGGAGGTATTCCAGCAGAGGTTGGGAGGCCTTCTGTACAGCGTGCACTGGAGAGAATTCCTGTTTCACGAAGGAATCAGTCTTGATGCGCTGGGCTTTCCTCTCTAATCCTAAGGCCAGGAAGATGTCTTCTACATCCACGAGGCAGACCGGAAGGTGACTGTGCCCTCCCTTCCCCGCCGAAAGCTGGCTGTGGACAGCTGTGGCCCACAGGAGCCCAAGACACCTCTGCGGCCTTGAAAGTCTGAACAGATGATGGGGCCCATTATTAACCCTCCAGCCCAAGCACCTCCCTTATCCTGGATCCCAGATGCATGGCACAGGGTGGTCCTCAGATAATAGGCAGAGCCAACTGACCCCTGAATTAGGACAGGTGGGGAGACACCCCCGCCCCCAGCAAGGAGATGCGTCTGTGACCGAGCGATCCAAGCCTCCTCGAGCAGGGAAATCCCTTGAATTAGGCCCCATTCACTCGCCAATGGCCCACCGCCTTGACCAGCCAGACCCCACCTGCCAGCGTCTTTGAGTGACTGCAACGTCTGTTCTGCTTGCAAAAGAACAAGGGGAAGATGGAAAACTCTGTTGGAAATTTGTTCTCTAACATGCCAAAGACCAGGGGAATTCTTCACAGGGACACAGAGCTGGCACAGGGGCAGCAGGGCTGAGGGTCCCAGCCTGACCGTGGGAGTTCAGGCCTCAGCTCCACGTGTGGACTGGCCCCACCGCGCCCGGATTCCCATCTGGAACCTGAAGACACTGATCATACCTATCTCACGAAACACACTTCACGCAGTGTCTGGCACGCCGTAAGCACGGCTTCCAAAGAAGAAACAAACGCGAAGAGTGGACAAAGGCAGACGCGCGCTGCGACGGAAGGGCAGGCCTTACTGGGGTCAGAAGCAGCGCGAAGACTCAGTGAAGTCGCAGAAAGCGCTCGGCTCGTCCGCGGCTCACAGCAAGCTCTCATATCATGGTAGCTGCTGTCACTGCTGCTCCTGCCGCTGCCATTATTACTACCAGCAAGTTCTAACTGGAGAGAAGGAAACAATTGACACAGACCTCAGAGTGCAGCCCGGGGAGCCTCTAAGGGCGAGGAGGGCAGGGCTGGGGGAGGGGGATGCCTGCCCGGGTAGAACTTGGCGGCTGGAGTTTGGAGCCAACAAGGCCTGGGAGAGCCAGCTCTGCAGGCCTCAGAAGTCAGGCCAGCTTTCGCTTCCCGGCATTCCAGCCCCAAGTCCCCACTCGGGCCCGCTGCCCAGGGCGCTCGGATTCTTCCAGGGCCCAGGATGTGCTTCCAAAGCAGCCTCGTCTCAGACTCAGGCCCAGAATTCCTTGGCCAGCAGGGACCACGTCTCTGTGAGGCTGACAGAGCCCAGCTGCCGGGGCACCGTCTCCTCCACTCCCACTGAGGCCCCGTCAGCTCCCGAGCAGATGAACCCGGAACTGCCAGGGTCCCCAGCCCCTGTCCCAGCCGCACACTGGGTGCAAACGCCCGTGAGGGACTTTAGCAACCCCAACCCCACCTCGCCTTGGTCCCTCGGTGCCTGATTGGTGGCAGGTACTGCATGGTCAAAACCTGAATCTGATGACAGGCTTTCCCACTCACCTCCTTGGTGACCTTCTCCAAGGACTGGAACAAAATCCTATGAAAGGATAAGTTTTAAGGGAAAAGAAACAAAAAAGAACCCCCTCTGTTCTCCTGAGCAGCACACCCCAAATCTGGCAACTCCCCAGATCCTTCTGGACAGGCAGGAAAATGCCACTCCTGGGCCCCAGCAGGTCCCTCCAGTCAGGAATCCGTGTACCCAGGCCCATGTCTGGGACCCTCAGTCTGGGCGCCTGGCCTTGTTGCCACCAGCAGCCCAGAGCGTCGGGCACACAGGTGCTATAGGACAAGCCTGTGGGGAAGGGGTGTCTCAAGAGGCCCCTGCTGCCCACAGTCAGAGAGAGGATGGAACAGACCCTTGTTTGTCCATGGAGGTCAAAGAAAACAAACCAAACACCCCCAGTAGCCACCCGTGTCCGCGTGCCCCTGACTTCTCAGCTGGCTTTGACTTTAATACCAGCTGAGGTTTACCAAGTGTGGACTCTGCCAGACATCGTGCCACAGGCTGTACATTCATCCTCTTTTTAAACCCTTACAACATCCCTCCTATTATTACACCCATTTTAGAGATGAGAAAGCTGAGAAACAGGCTAAGTAATTCCCCAAAGTTACACGTTTGGAAAGTAGCAAAGGAACAACTCTGCCCAACTCCACGGCCTAAGGGTGAAAGACCCCTCAACCCAGCTGTGCAGACTGACCGCATTGGCGACACCTATTGCTCAGGCCTCCCTGCATCCATGCCCTTTGGCGGAGTCCTCCCACCCTGAGACTGGGGCTTAGCCGTGACGGGCTCTGGCCCATGGGACAGTAGCAAGTATGATGCAGAGACTTGATAAGGCGCTTGGGATTTCCACTTCTTCTCTCAGACCCCGTTCCTGGGAAGAGAAACGCCTGGGCTTGCCTGAGGAGGAGTGTGAAATACACGTGAGGGAGAGGCACCTGGTCCCAGCCAACTCTACCCAGACCAGGCAGCCACTGGCCCACCTGCCACCCGTCCCCAGAAGCATGAGCAAGCCCAGCCCGGATCAGCCACCCTGCTCCCACCAACCCGCAGACGTGGGAGGGATAATTAATGTTCGCTTTAGTCTCTAGGTCTTGGGTTGGTTTGTTACACAGCAAAGGCTAACTGATAATACTAACTACATTGCCTGTTCTCTTTTGACATAGGGAAAAACCTCCTGAGAATTAACAGGGTGAACAGTTCCTCCTTTGAATGAGAAACTCACTTAAAGCAAAGGGTGTGCTTCCAATGAGGGATTGTCAATGAGTTTAGTCAGGATCTGAACCCTAGAATTCACGACCCTATGTACTCCCGCCCCACCTGTGCACCGCGTCCCTTAGTGGAACCATTTATTGCTCTGCTCTGCCCTTTAGCATACTTATGAGGCAATGCTCTGCCACGTGCTGGGGACATGGCATCTTTCCTCCATGCCAGCTGGACATTAAGCGACACCTCTGTGTCGGTTATCTGTCGTTGTATAACAAACCGCCCCCAAACTCCATGATGTAAAGCCACCACCTTGTTATCTCTCCTGATGCTCCTGGTGGGCTCAGCCTGAGTCTCGTGTGGCCGCAGGCAGGTGCAAGCCAGGGCTGCACCACCGGGAGGCCGGCTCCCTTCACATCCGGCGCCACGGCAGGGACCGCTGGAAGGCTGAGTCAGAGGGACACTGGGACAACTGGGCCACTCTCTTGCCCCATTCTGCCTCAGAGCCTTGCTCTCTCCACGTGACCTCTCCGAGCAGTTTCTCTAGCAGGGGAGCGGGACCCCGCGCATGGCAGCCTGGCACTCTCAGAAGCACAAAGGCAGAAGGAGCTGTGGCTTTCTTAGGTGTTCCTTCCACTGCACTCGACCGGTGACAGCAGTTACGGGGGCTACCCAGCTTCAGGCTGGGGGAAAAACTCTACCTCTCCGTGGAAGGGTGACAATGAAGTTACAGCCATTTTAATCTATCACAACCTCTTACCTCCTACACACAGCCCACTCGGCCTAACGCTCAGGTCCACAGCAGGACACGCCCTGAGTGGAGCAAGAATGCACTTTATGCCCTAAGCCACACCTGGCAGCAGGCCTGAGACAGGCCCACAGCACATGCACGGAGTTAGAAAATGCTGCACCCCCAGCTGAACCACTGACAACTCACAGGATGAACACTGAGACCAATGCAGTAGCCTTTGAACCCCAGAATCCCTGCTGGGTCACGAGAGGACCCTGAGGTCCCTTCCAGAATGAATGTATGGGACGACCACTGAATAGCAGTGTTCCTCTCCCTGCACACGCACAGGGACGTCTGGCAGACGTGAGGCAATCACATTCTTTGCAAAGACTTTAGTCTGGAAACAAGCACCTGCAAGATCTGGACTCCCCTGGGCCCCGGGAGGGGGCAGCCCTCTCTCTCCCAGGACAGGAATGAATCCCGTCTTGGCTGGGGCTCTAGGCACAGGCCTGAGGGACTGCTGTAGGGAGGACAGCCCTGCGAGAGCCCGTAATCATTTAACTAAAATCACATTCAAGGCATAATTAGCAGACAGCTCCAGATTCATGATCTGAGGCCCACTGGCTCTAATGGGCTAATTAGCTGAGACATCCTTGGGCGGGCAACACACTCTGGCCTTCTCAGAAACATCCCAGGGAGCTCAGCAGATCAAGGCTGGCATCTGGTCCATGAGCGGCCTGCCGATGGCTGGGCAGAGAGACAAATGCCATTCCTGGACAAGAAATACACCTTACACTGTGCACAGTGCAGAGAGACCCACGAGGCAATCTCCCCACTCCACCGCCCAACAACCAGTCCTTGCAACATTCAGGTCCTGGACACAAACCCTTTGCTCTCAACAGTCAGCAACATGCTCTTTGCCTCCTGAGCAACCTGCCCTTTCCAAATCAAATCATAGCAATAAAGGGCATGTATGCCTACACACACCAATGCTGCCCCCTAGACTACTGCCCCACTCCTGTAGGCTCATGGCCACGGAGAGCTGTTGCAAAATGGCGCATCACCAATCTGGATCGGAAAAATAAATCACCAGCTCTGTGGAAGCCCAAAAAGCACCCAGAGCCTCAAAACCCACCACAGATAGCAGCAGGCACCTGCTGTTTAGCCAGCTCTCTCAATCCAAGTTGCAGGGGTCCCACGCAGCAGCGAGGACTTGAGATCTCAGTGAGGAGTTGGCAGAAGACAAAGCCTTCGCAAAGGCAAGGTTTGCGTCTTTGGGAGCCCCTTGATGCATTTGGCACAACAGCAGGTACGTGCAGGGAATGCAATTCATTTGCTGAGTGAATGCAAGCGCTCAAACCCTCTGGGACAGTTTGCCAAAGAGTCCCCTGGCCAGAGAAGCTTGGGAAACTGGTCCTTAGTTGAAGGAATACTGAGTTATACTAAAATCCCATACTCGAAATTCACAATGCACATTAGGACAACAAAGGCTCTGAGAAGTCCTGCAGCAAAGAAACTTGTTTAGTTGGTTGTTGCATTCATTTTTCCCCAAACTTATTTTTGCATAGAATCTTTCTTCTCCTACAATCTCTAGTTGGATAATACATTTGGGAAATATTGTCTCTGGAAAGCAACATATCAGTATAGGCCAGATGTTGCAAGGTCCAATCCGATAGGAGCTGAGTTATTTAAATAAGTGAAGCGGGCCAGTTTTAATATTTGCATAGGAAGATGAAGAAGTACATGCTCGTTCTCATTTTTCCTAAAACAAAGGACCATCTTGGTTCATCTTTTCCCCTCTATGTTTGATAGCATTTTTCTTTTCCTACGATAGAAATAGAAACAATTATTTAAAAGACACATACCTCTATAATAAAAAATGTACAAGAGCAATGGCGAAAGGCAACAGAGAGAGAAGTAAGAGATGTTGCCTCAGATTTTTTCAAAACTGAGTGGGTCAGGCTGGGCACGGTGGCTCACGCCTGTAATCTTAGCACTCTGGGAGGCCGAGGCGGGTGGATCACTCAAGGTCAGGAGTTTGAGACCAGCCTGAGCAAGAGTGAGACCCCGTCTCTACTAAAAAATAGAAAGAGATGATCTGGCCAACTAAAAATATATATAGAAAAAATTAGCCAGGCATGGTGGCGTATGCCTGTAGTCCCAGATACTCGGGAGGCTGAGGCAGGAGGATCACTTAAGCCCAGGAGTTTGAGGTTCCTGTGAGCTAGGCTGACGCCACAGCACTCACTCCAACCCCGGGCAACAGAGCAAGACTCTGTCTCAAAAAAAAAAACAAAACTGAGTGGGTCAAATAAAACATCTGTGGTGGCTGGATTCAGCCCTCCAGATTGCAGTCTCTGCCAAGAGAGGTGGAGGATGCTCCTTAAACTGGTGCTGTCACCTGTTCCACAAGCCCCTCTGGCCAGGGAACCCTCTGCAGGGTTGGGGCCCTCTTGCTCTCTTGGGTACCGTCTCTTGCATTCCCCAGCACGTGTACTGCACCCCTGTGCATACCTGCTGCTGTGCCAGGTACGCTGAGAGCCTCCCAAAGATGCAGACTCTGCCGTGCGAAGGCATCACCCCAGGCACTGGGCCCTCTCCCCTACTTGGGCTGGCCCTGGCTCGTGGGAAGGGGTAAGCTCTGAGCCTGGAATACAGTGGGAGACCAGAGTGGCCAGTCCATCCAGGGAAGCTTCATCACGGTGTGATGGTAACACTCCCTCAGGTCCCTTTCAGAAACAGGATGCATTCTCAAATCAAAAACACAAACGGAAAACCTACCTGGAGAGACTAACAAAGGAAGACATAGGCATGGGATCGAGAGAACGTGCGTGTGGCAGGTCAGACTACAGGAGCTCGTAGGCGACAGCGGCCCCATGAGATCCTCATCACACCAGGGCAGGCCGGGCTGACGTGCCTCCAGGGCATGCTTTGAATGTTTGTTTATTTATTTATTTATTTATTTATTTATTTTATTTTTTTATTTTTTTGAGACAGAGTCTTACTCTGTTGCCCAGTCTACAGTGAGTGCCATGGCGTCAGCCTAGCTCACAGCAACCTCAAACTCCTGGGCTTAAGCGATCCTACTGCCTCAGCCTCCCGAGTAGCTGGGACTACAGGCATGCACCACCATGCCCGGCTAATTTTTTCTGTATATATTTTATTTGGCCAGATAATTTCTTTCTATTTTTAGTAGAGACGGGGTCTTGCTCTTGCTCAGGCTGGTCTCAAACTCCTGACCTCGAGCGATCCACCCGCCTTGGCCTCCCAGAGTACTAGGATTACAGGCGTGAGCCACCGCGCCCAGCCTGTTTATTTATTTTTAAAGATGAAGCCCGTGGATGTAAAGTGACTTCTCTAGGGGTCACAGCGACACTTGCAATGTCAGAGACAAAAGCAGCCCCTGAAGAGATGAGGTGTCACCAAAGCAGTGACCCAAACACAGCCAGTGGTCCTGCAGCCAGGCCGCTCCCAAGCCACCCGGGAGAACACGGGCCTACCAGGAGGCCTCCCGAGCGCTTTCAGAATCAGGAGGGATGGGACGTTGTTCTCACACGGTTCTCAGAAGCCGGTGGACAGACACGGCAATGTGAGAAATGCACACGGTGCAGGCGCCCAATCGGCACCTGGGTATGAGTCTCTCAGCAAAGCACTGGCAGCCCCGAGGGTAAAAGCAGTCCTCCACGTGGTAAAAGAGTCACAAGCTTCTGGAACATGGAGCTGGACATGGCCAGCTGAGGAAGAAAGGAGGCTCAGGTACCAAGCGCACCTGCCAAGGGAACAAGGACTCAAGCTGGGCCTGTGGCAGAGATGGCCACCTGCCTTCAAAGATTCCTGCTCCCTCTGCCACGGGTGGGGCTGTTGCTGTCGGGTGGTGGCCCAGATGGGACTACACTTCCCAGAACCCCTTGCATCAGGGTGGGGCCACATGATTAGTTCTCACCAATGGAATGTGAGCAGAAGTGGTCGTGCTATGTCACAGCCAGGGATTTTAAGAATTGGGGAGGGTTTTCCCACTCTCTCATTCCCTTTCCCCAGATGAAAGCAGAGAACTCAGAAGCCCTGGCAGGCAAACAAGCCACAGCTGGAAGGAGCCTGGGCCCCTAATTCACTGAGAGGGCAAGAGTCACCTTCCAACCAAGATACCTGCTTTGGACTGGTATATACAGTGATAAATAAAATTCTAGTGTGTTGAACCACTGCAATGTCAAGGTTTATTTGCTGTAACAACCAGGTTCTCCCATCTAAATTAACAGGAGTGGAAAGAAAGAAACATACCATGAAAAAAGAAATCTTAGCCAGGGTGGGCAGCACAAGGCAAATGTAATGCGGGAGAAATCCACCTTGCTAAGCTGGATCAGCCACCACCTCCTACATGTAGCCCACCTGGATGCCCCCAGGTAAAGTTCAAATTTAAGACCCCTGGGTGCTTAGCTATGCCTGCTTGATCAAGAATGACTTATGAAGACAAATATTTCATGATCTCACTTATATGTGGAATCTAAAATAGTCAGATTCATAGAAGCAGAAAGTAGAATGGCGGCTGCTAGAGGCTGGGGAGGGGGGAACGGAGAGGTGACGGTTAAGGGTACACGGTTTCAGTTATGCAAGAGAAACAGGTTCTGGAGAACTACTGCACAGCTCAGTGCCTATAGCTAACAAGGCTCCGTTATACAATAAAAATTTTCTAAGAGGGTAGATCTTAGGTTAAGCATCCTCTCGCTCTCTCACTCACACACACACACAATCACACACGTAAATCGTAACAAAGGGCAGGAGGAAACTGTGGGAGGTGACGGATATGCCTATGGCCTTGATGGTGGACATGGTTCACGGGTGCACACTTACCCCCAAACTCACGGAGCTGTATGTACACATTAAACAGTAGAGCTTTTTACAAGTCAATCATACCTCAACAAAGTGACTTTGGAAAACAAAAAACAAAAAATGACTTATAAAAACTCATTTCGGGAAAAAAAACCAGTAATTTACCTAATGTACTCTGCCCGCCCGCCCAACGGTCCACTGGGGAGGTGCTCCCACCGTCCCCATCACCAGGTGAGAGTCACAAGGTCACGCACAGAACTGCTGGAGGCAGAGCTGCGTTCACATAAGCCCCTGATCCTCGCACCGAGCCCACCTGCTTTGAAGTATGTTGCACCTTCTCCCACAAACTACTCTCTGCCTTGTACGAGGCGGCGAGGCAGGCGGCCTCCTGCTACTCGGGGTGCCCTCCGAAGGTGGGGGCTCAGGCCATCCATCAGAGCAGACTCGCCCCAGCGGGGGCCCCCAGAACTCCCTGCAGCAGCTCGCAGGCCAGAAGACACTCAGGAGGCTGACACCCCAAATCTTGCCTTGCAACCCAACTCTCTCCACAAAGCACAATCAGAAATGTCAGAAGGAACAGGCACTGACTGCTTCCACTCCCGAACGATCACCACTCGGTCACGGCAGTTTGGCAGTGGATGGGTAATCTTACGAGTCATGAACTATCAATATTTAAACCAGGAATTGTCAACATGGGGGGGTTGCATCTTCTTTGCTGTCTGCGGGAGGGGAGGAAAGGGAGGGACCAAATGGCTTGGCGTAGCGGGACTTGGCGGTGAGCACAGCAGCTTCTCCCAGCTCTGCCCCGGGGCTGGCTTAGGAACACACACATCCGTCCGCCACCAAGCATCCATTTGTCCGGGGCTTGTTCAGGGCCTGGGGAGGATACTTGGAGGAGTGAGGCAAAATAGCACACAGTCCCAACTTTGAACAAAAGGCAGGAATAAGCTAAGAAGCCAATAACTCATCTCAGGAACTTGGAATCTTCCAGAATATTCTGACGTCCAGGTGGTGGGCTCGGTGGGCTCTGCAGCCCACATGCTGCCCTACAGAAGGGTTTCTCAACCTTGGCACAATTGACATTTGGGGCCAGATAATTCTTTGTCGTGGGGTAGAGCTGGGTTCACATAAGTCCCTTCTCCTCCCACCAATCCCACCTGCTGTGAACTATCTTGCACCTCCCCCCACAAACCACTCCCTGCCTTGCACGCTCTCTGCTGCCCGTGCACTGTGGGATGCTTGGCAGCATCCCCGGCCCCTGACCCCCAACCACTCGTGACAATGAAGGATGCTTCCAGACAATGCCAAATGTCCCACGCTCCCACAGAGCATCCCTGTTCCAAAAGGGAATAACAAACGGCGGCCATGCCAAAATTTAGGCCTGATGTTTTCAGATCTTCCATCTTCTCCTATCTGGATTTGTATGGGATATGTCTCAATTTTTAAATGTTGGCAACTAATTAAAATTTTTTATGCTGTGAAAGCCAAAAAACATGTGTGCAGATCACTAGCCCCAGCGTCTGCCAAGCCCTCTGCTCAGTCCAGATGGAAATGAGTAAGGACGCAACCCACTTTGTCAACACTTGAGCCCCCAAGCTCCCGGAAGACCAAACCCGACCCCACAGCCCTGGGAAGGAGCCCTGGGAGGTGATGCTCACACAGCAAAGAGACAGGCAAGGAAGCGCTCCCTCTGGGTCGCGCTGTCACAGCGTCACCTGTCTAACAGTCTTTCAAATGCCCCTCCCAGGAACACTGGCTGACAACGCCCCTCGAGAAGCTTTGTAGGGACCCACCCCCACTTGGCTCCTTCTCCCCCAAAATACAATGGCCCTCCTGCTCACGTCCCTGAAGCCCAGGCCCCAAGCCCACTCTGGTCTGTAAAGCAACCACTTGTGAACCACCGGCCGTGAAACCAGCCGGCCTCTGGGCGCTGGTGAATCTTTCAGTGCCAACATCCCCCAGAAGGCCGGCCTCCCCGTCTTCTAGCCCCTAGTTAAAGAACTTCATCTGAGCAAGTTTCCTTTACTTCGAGCGAAAATCTGGGTTACTAGGGGGAGGGCAGTGGAGAATCTAATAAATCTTAGAATATACTCCTTGGCTAAAGGGAAGAAAAAAAAAACACCTACTTACTGGTGTCACGAAACAACTTTCCAGCGCTCTCTGAAGAGCGCGGGTTCAGAAGTTACTATTGTATTCAAGCTGTGTTAAATCAAGCTGTGCGAAGCACCAGGGTTAGGCCTTTAAAGAATCCCTCAGCCAATTCTGCCGTTTAAAGGGAAAAGGAAAAAGTTTCCAAGGCTTCCATAAATTCCGAGGAGAGGAAGTTTCAAACTTGGGTGTTCACAGTCCGTAGCCCCCACATGGAAACAGCTTGGTTTCATGTATTTGGTTTTACTGTTCAAACTTTAGGGTCTTTTAACTTTTTATTTTTACAGGGCTCAGAAGAAAAGGGAGCAGGAGCCATTTGCTCACCAAGTGCCAAAGAAAACCCCAGTGCCTCCCTCAGAGGGCCTCAGCCTGAGACGCAGCGAGGCAGGGGTGCGGGCAGGGGACCCCCTGGCTCCTGGCACACCCCAGGCACAGCCCCTCCTGCCTGCTGGGGGCGGGGACTGCAAGGCCAGCTGCT
This sequence comes from Lemur catta, assembly GCF_020740605.2. Lineage (NCBI taxonomy): Eukaryota > Metazoa > Chordata > Mammalia > Primates > Lemuridae > Lemur > Lemur catta. The sequence continues at coordinate 6,650,467 of NC_059147.1, read as the reverse complement.
AATTAGCTCCGAGGAGATCAGTTCAGGCCAGAGCTCTGCAAGCACAGAGCACGAGGGGCTGTCATCCGGCGGTGGCTGGGCTTCAGCCACCAACAGCAGGAGGAACAAAATGGAGAGTTTCCAAAAACAAGAGGGGCCCCCGCCAAGACCCAAGGAATCCTAAATTTAGTCCCTGGGGGAAGACGGCTGCGTCTGCTCAGCTGGGGCACCAGGGAGGCCCAGCATCCCTTGGAAATGTCAACCAAACCAAACAGACCCTCCTGGGACACCTCCACCCCAAGCCCTGACTTCAAGAAGATCACCCCAAGTGGGGAGGGGTGACGCGTGCACACGATTCCAATCCCCAGCCCCCCCAAGTGCTGCACATCCAGGAGGTGGGCAAGGCAAGTGAAGTATGCCCATGTGACAGGCGAGGACACTGAGTCCACAGAGATGCAGTGGTGAGGCAGAATGAGCACAGGCAGTTCTGAGATTGGATCCAATACCCATGGACTGGGAAGAAGGTGCTGTGTCACTTGGAGCCTCATTATTACCATCTATAAAATGGGAGTGAGAACGCCTTCTTCAAAAACTCTTGAAGACACAAATAGAATTTAAAAATGTCTATGTGTATATACATATACATGTATTCTACATTCACACATACATGTATATAGACATATATGTATGTATGTTAAAAGGAGACTCGCAGGCCGCACCCCACACATATATAGTCACAGCTGTTGTTTGTGCTGCTCAGTGCCCTTCCCCCATCTGGTGGTAGCAACACCCTGATACTCCACCCCTCCCCACCAGCCCCGTGACCCGGGGCCAGACTGGTCCATTGCTGCAAGAGTTCTCAGACGCCGACTGAATTAGAACCACCAGGAATTGAACCCAGGTTATTTATTTAATTTCCCCAAGTTATTCTGATACACAAGAGGCGGCCTTAGGAACAGCTGCCAGGAAAACTCAGCAAGCTCAGGGGCTGTGCTCAGAGCCGGAGTAAACCTCTCCCCACCCCGGGAAGCTGCACATCTGCAAAGGCTCTCAGATTCCAAACGGCTGTCAGGATGGGACCCTCTCCCCGCCCTGAGCCAAGACGCAGGGTCCACAAGGGAAGGCCCTGAGGGGGTGAGAGCAGGCAGAACTGTGATCTGACCCCTCACTGCTCTCCCCCAGTGCGCGGGCTCACACTGCGGGGCAGATCAAAGGGACAGGGAAGAGCTCCAGGCCCAGGCCTGCTGCAACCTCATGGGGGAGGGGCAGGGAGCTCCACCTGCCCACAGGACAACTTCCGCATAACCAGGTCTCCAAGGCAACCCTCCAGCTGGAGTAACTGAGCTACCTGGTGACAAGACAGGTGCAGCGGGGACACAGGAGGGATGGGGGTTGGGTGGTGCTGAGGGTAGGGGTGGGGGGTTGCCACCAAAGAAAGAAATAACAAAGACCTTTCCATGGCAGGGGAGGGACTTCCGGAAAGGACTTTTCCTTCTTGGAGGGAATGATACTTACTCATAGTAAGAGCAGCTCTATTGAGCTCTTCTTCATCTATACCAGGTCACATGGGTCCACATGCAACATCTCACCCAATTCTTACACCAACCCCAAGAAGGAGATTCAACTGCTAGTCCCAGTCCACAGATGGGTAGACTGAGCCCTCAGAAAGACTAGGGAAGTTGCCTCAGGTTGCACAACTGCTAGGTAACAGGCCCAGGACTCAAACTCATCTGATGCCAGAGCCTCCTCTCCTACCCTCTTCTGACCTCAGCACTCTTTGGGCTGGGCAGAGACTGGCCTCGGATCCGTCTGTCTGCCTCCGAGACACGCTCAGCCCCCGCGCTGTGCTGTGTCTAAGCTGGTTAAGAGGAGGAGCCATGGCGGTTCCATTTTGGGGGATGGGCTGGTTGGTGCGCAGAGGACTTCTGTTTCCCAGGGGGCCAGGGCAGATCCCCTGAGTCCCCTCCCAGAGCTAGAGCGCAGAGGACAGGGTGACGCAAACAACCCCCCACAGCAGCCTGCCTGCCAGCCCCAAGTAACATACGGGGTTAACTGCAAAAATATCCAACGTGGAAGCAACTTGGAAGTGCCGTAGACCAACTACCTGCCCCCCTATTTTACAGACAGGATAACTGAAGCCCAGAGAGGAGGAGGGAGTTGTGGAAAGCACACAGCAAAGCAATTTCACTCTCTATTAATGGACGCCCACTATATGTCAAGCACTGTGCTAGACAATGGAGCCCCAGGGGTTAATGACAATGCCCTGCCCCTGCCACCACAGAGTTGTGTGTTCCCTTGGAGGTGAGCAGTAACTGAACAGCCACATGAATAAGTTGCTAAGGACCAGTGGTGACGAGCACCCCAAGGAAGTGGCAGGAGCAGGTGTTACACACAGCGTGGAAGGAAACTGGAGCTGAGTGGGGCCTCAGCTGAGTCCTGAGTGTGAGCAGGGCAGAGCCAGGGAGAGAGCACTGTGAAGCAGCTCAAGCAGCGTGAACAGCATGTGCAAAGGCCCTGAGGTGGGAGCAGGGTGGGTGGCAGGGATAGCGAGTGAGGGGAAGGGCAGTCAGGGATGAGAGGCAGGAAAGGGACAGATCGTGTTCTGTTCGTAGACTAAGGGAAAGAATCGACATGTTCCTCTAAGAGACATGGGAAGTCACAGGACAGATTGAAGTAGAATGATGTGATCACATTGGGTACTGTAAAATCAGCCTGGCTGAAATGTGAAGACAAAGTCACCAGCTGCTGAAGTCCTCCAGCTGCAATATAACGGTGGCTTAGGACGAGATGGGGACTGTGTCAAGCCATGGACAACTATGGGATTCACACAGTCACAGGATTGCAAAATCTGTGGCTCTTTGTGGAGGGAACAGGGGTTAGGAGTGACCCCGGGTTTCTGGCCTGAGCAACAGGTAGATGAGAGTGTGAAGGGGAAGGCGGTTTGGGACAGGTGGGAGGCAGAGGCACCCAGGTCTTCAGACTGCTCACAACCCCCAAAGCCCGTCCGACCCCCACAGCCTCCTGCGTGAACCCAGCTGCACACTGACCTGCCCCCTCCCAATCCCCTCCTCCCACGGGGGGCAGAGCCCAGGCCTCTGTGCCTCTCGAATGGCCATCTCCAAAGAGGGAATCTGGGTTTGACACTGGGAGGCTGCTGTCTCCGGTCCCCAGGCCAGAGCCCATGTCACGACAATTTCTAAGGCCTTGAAAGGGACCTTTAATCCAATTGTCTGTGTCGGGCTGTTGATGGGCAGCCCCTCCTTCCCCCCACCCACTCCTCCCTTTGAAGTCAGCCCCAGGGGGCAGATGCCCAGCACCCCCGGCCCGGACAGGTGGACGCTCGTGCACCCAGGAGGGTCTACCGTGAGCCCGGCAAGGGCCGCGCCAGCCTGCCCTCGGAAACCTCCCATGCCTGTGCGGGGCTGTGATGCCCGGGGGTGGGGGCTGCATGGCTCTAATGCCCTCCGGCCACATTCCACACTCAGCACAGTGCACACAGATGTCACAGCTCTCCCCGCAATGCACACTCCCCACAGAAAAGCCAAGGCTGACAGACGCTGTGGTCACTCTGTAAGTTCCAGGACGGGAAGTCCTACCCTGTGCTGCCTCCAAAGGCCACGCTTACTGCACATAAGAGGAATAACAATGACTGTCCTGTGTGCTGCCTGCTTTCTGTGGGCCAGGCACAAAGCCGAGTGTCTCACAGGCACTCTCACGTCATCCACACAACAGCTCTGTGGGCTAAAGCCCACTTTTACTCCCATTTTACAGATGAGGACACAGAAGCACAGAGAGGTTAAGGCACTTGTCCAAGGTCACACAGCTAACAAGTGGCAGAGCCAGTATCGTCTCTGGAGCAGTGTTTCTCATTTTCGTCATCCCCTCCCCCATACAGAGCCTATTTAGGTATTTATTTTTCCTAATTACCCCACCATGAAATTTTAATACCACAGATATTCTGCGTATCTGTATGTATGTTTATATACCACATATACATAAAATGAATAAGATTTTTTTTTTTGCCACCCAAAACCCAATTTTTGCCTCCTTGAGGACAATATCATCCTCATTAAGATGAGGCTGAGACCAGTGCTGTCCAACAGGAACAGAATACAGGCCATTTATGTAATTTTAAATTTTCCAGTAGCCACATGAAAAAATAAACCGGTGAAATTGATCTTTAAAATGTTATTTAAGCCAATGTATCCAAAATATTGACATTTCAAAATACTATCATTACAAGTTAAAACATTTTTAATTATTAAGAGGAAATTTTACATTGTTTTTTCCCTCCGCACTAAGCCTTCGCAATGCCCTGTGCATTCACAACCCGGGCGAGCCACACTGCACATGCCCAGTCGCCGTGCGAGGACAAAGGACACCACGGTGGCTGGTGCCCACTGGGCTCTAACCACTGTGCCAAAGCAACGTGGTCCGTCCTCCGCAGAGCTCCCGAGCATCACGCTGAGGGACTTTCTCCACCTAAGGAATGCTTCGGAGAGTCACCTCCACCCCTACGCAGCGGGTTCCACCTATCGGGTTCTCAGGACCCGCCATGGACAAGGCATCACACTAAGACGCTCATGAGGAGACACAAAGACGAGTGAGGACTGGCCTCTGGCCTCATGCAGCCTAACACCTAAAGAGAAGGGGAGTGAAATATTTAGCAAACCCCACTGCATGCCAGGCCCTGAGGCCTCCCACCCATTATCTTTTTCTTTTTTTTTTTTTTTCTTTTGAGAGACAGGGTCTCGCTCTATCACCCAGGCTGGAGTGCAGTGGCCTGATCATAGCTCACTGCAACCTCGAACTCCCAAGTTCAAGCGATCTTCCCATCTCAGCCTCCAGAGTAGCTGGAACTACAAGTACTTGACACTGTACTCAGCTAATTTTTTTTGTCTTTTGTAGAGATGGGGTCTTGCTATGTTACCCAAGCTGCTCTCAAACTCCTAGGCTCAAGCAATCCTCCCACCTTGACCTCCCAAAGTGCTGGGATTACAAGTGTGAGCCACTGGGCCTGGCCCCATTATCTTTTAATCCTCATACTCACCCTAGGAGATGGGTTCTATTGTTACCATCCCATTTTTTGATGAGGAAACTGAGGCTTGAGCGACCACGGATCTTGCCCAGGGCTCACCTATTTGAGTTGGTGGACCCAGGGCAGAACAAAGGAGGTGTCAGCAAAGCAATGCCAACCGCTTTTAAGAACAAGGACAGCAGCTTCAGGGAAGGCTTCAGGGAGGGAGTGAGCGAGCAGGGAGGGAGTGTGACAAGGAAGAAGGAAGCAGAGTTCCCAGAATAAACAAGGAACGTGTGTGCTTGCAGGGAGTGCAGAAGTAATGGGTAGATTCCCGATGGACAAGAAGAACCTCGGAGCTAAGACTTTTGGGCGCTAAGATGTCTTAGCGCGAAGCTCGTGCACTGGGCATGGTCTGAGAAGAGTCCAAGTTCAATCAGCTAGTCAAGGAAAAGCACCCACTGCCCAACCCATAGGCCATAATGCCAGTGGAATCCGCCTTCCCAAAATATTTATCAGAAAACTCTGGGCACCAGACTCCGTTCTGTAAACTTGGATGCCATTCCAAAGCTGAAACGATAGATCTCCCGGAGAACAAGATAAACTCTCCCTCACATTCTAAATAATGAAAGGGAGGCGGGGAAGAGAAGGAAATAAATCAACCTGCTCCAACCCCCCGACTTAAAAGGGATTATGTTCAGAAGGAGAGGGGAGCGGCGAGGCTGTGCCCTTATCAGGCACACGGCGCGGCGGGCACGGCGCACCCCTGGCCGGCGTCCTGCCTCCACGTCGGGGAAGGGGGTTGAACAAAGCCTTCATCCACAAAGGTCAAAGCCATCCTCCCGGAGTACAATCAAGCCAGTATTTCTTTCCTGATTTCCGGGCGAGAACGCTCCCTTCCACGAACTGAGGTGCCGACTGGAGTTTAGGGAATGAGGCCCGTAAACCTCCGGCTCGCCAGGGCAGCCTGGATCTCCGATCTCCCACCGCACGGCCGCCGCGCTCAGCACAAGCCAAGGAAGTCCAGGGATGCGCTGGTTCAGGGTGTGGAGGAAGGACGTCTCCCTGACTCCCGGCTGTCACCAAGGACATCGTGGACCGAGTAAACGAGTAAGCGCTTGACATGGATGATCTCGTTTAACACTCAGGACAAGCCCATGAGGCAGGAACTGCTGTCATCCCCAATTCACCCATAGAAAAGCCAGAGTCACGTGCCTGGTAAATGGCAGAACCAGCTCTGACCCAGACTTCCTGTCTCCCGCTGGGGCCTCCCGCTGGTGCACCACCCCCAGTTTCCTCCCCCTCTGCCACACAGCCCGGGCCGGAGCCCAGCGCTGACCACCTCCCTCCCTGCCCAGCGCCCTCAGGCTTCCCTCTGCCTGCAAACTAAGCCCGAAATCCCCAGGGAGGGTTAAGAGAAGGTGGGCGGAAGCTCAGCCCCCCCACCCCAGGCCTCCCAGAGCCATCTCATGTCACCCACTCCCAACTTCAGAAATGCGGCCCCGCCTCCCCAACAGCCCATCCAAGAAGCTGGCTCTCTAGCATAATATTTTCCTCCCACAGAACGTGAGAATAAAGGGCTCTTTGCTTGTCTCCTGAAATAACTGGCTCTCGCCATAAAGCAATCTTCTGCCCAGTAAAAATATTTCTGTAAAACTTGGTAACTCTATCTGCAGTTCTTTTTCTGAAAGTCAAAAATCTTGGAGAGTGAAATATGGCAGGGGCAGACTTTATGACAAGCTCATGAAGTCATGTCTACCCAAGACATTCCCTCCTTAACGCTGTGATTAATTTGCTGTTAACCACAGGGACTTTGTGTCTTAATACACTCAAAGCAAAGCACCAGTTCACATTTCTACCAGAACAATACTCCCCACCCTGAGCCTGGTGTCCAGCCAGGCGGGTAGCAGAGCCATGGCTGGGCTCAGGGGCTGAAAAGGACTCAGCTGAGATCGGGAAACTCCTTCAAGGGACCATAATGCACCAGGGAGCTGTCACCTGTGGCCTCTCCTTGGCCAGGGAGGAGGTGCAGCTTATAAAATAAGTGAGGGGTGTCCCAAGATCAGAGTGTAAAAGCACTCACTACTAAACCAAACTAACTCCAAGATACCTGGATAAGTCGCTGAAACCTCCCTAGGGCTTAGTTTTACCATCTGCAAATGCAGAATTATCATCTCAGGGGAACTCCTGAGCAAACTAATGAGATGTCCCCTCTGAACCTCTCACCCATCAAACAGCAATCGAGCCCCTAACCGGGTGCTGGTTTAGGTCCCAAAGAGATGGAAGTGAGCTTACTGGGAATCCTCCAGAACATATCAGCAGCCCCAGCGGCCTTACATTTACAAAGTACTTACTGCATGCTCAGCCTTAAGCGTCTCTGTGCATCATTTCATTTAATTCTTGAAACAACTCCAAGAGGTGGACATTCTGTTCCTCATTTTACAGGTAAGGAAACTGAGTCCCACCATTAACACTGGTCAGCATAAACCCAGGTTTGAAGCCCAGGCCCAGAGTTCTGTGACCCCTTGAATTAGGAGAAGAGCCACATCTTAAATAATGTGATGAGGTAGAAAAAAATAAAGCCATACAATCTAAGGCAAGAGTTCTTAACCCAGGGGCTGTGGGTGCCCTGAAATTGGAGTCAAGGATGTAAGAGCATTTATCCGAGGAGAGACCGTGAGATTCAGTGGATTCCCATAAAAGCCTTGTCATTCACCCGCTGAGGGTTAAGAATCATTGACCTACGATCACCACAGAGAGGCTAGGAGCCTGAAAGGAAGGCTGTGACCCATGTGGGCTGCATGGAGGAAGTGGCAGACCACCCAGGCTCTTCCAAGTTCCTATGGCAATGAGTAGTTCTCCCCAACAGTCAGCTACTTAACTACACTCCCCCTCAAGCTGCTTCCCTCCTGAATTTTGTAGACACCAACAGGGGGAAAAACTCTAGCTTTGCCAGAAAAACAGTAGAGCCACCCCTGGAGATCACATGATGGGGTGAAGCATGTATGTCAGGGGCACAGGGGGCGGAGGGACAGAGCACAACTACAGAAATGCACACCACGGATCTAAAGCCAACGACAGCCACAAGCCCACGGACGGTCTAAATGCCCAGCAGGGAATCAGTGCAACAAATTACAGGCCATCCTCACACCAGAAGGCTCCACAGCCATGAAGAACCATAAGATTAAACCTACTGATACAGAATGATTTCCAAGATACACCGTTAAGGAAAATAGCAAGGTGCAGAACCAGACGTACAACATGCGTCTTAAGCTCAAAGAAAATGTTTAAGGTCTGTATCACTTTTTTATGGTTCCCACCTTAAACGAATTTTCCAATTAACCTACAAATACCAACGCTTCCCCATCGTGTTGGCCCAGAGGGCTCTTCTGCTGTCCATGCCGGGATAAGTGGGCACAGACACAGAGCACGGCCAGGGCCACCGCAGGGAACCGGTCACAGCAGGCGTCTCTAAAGAGGGGGGCCGGGAGATGGAGGCGGGGAGAGGGTTCCTGTGCACACCCTTTAGTACTATTTTGGATTTTCTTTCTATTTGTTCCATGTACATGGCTTCAAAAGGTGAGGACCCTTTATGAAGGGCAGGGGAAGAGGAGGCAGAGGCTCTCCTCAAAGGCACACAGCAGCGTGGCTCTGTGAAAAGGGGTTAGGACCGGAAGGGACAGGCCCTGAACCCCTGCCCTGTGCGCCCTCTGGCCAAGCTGCTGGGTGCTCTGAGCCTCACCCACCTGGCAAATACTCCTTGAGCATCTGCACTGTGCCAGGCAGTGCCAAAGGCCCTGAGAATACAGTAGGGAGCAACTCAGAAGCCGCCCCATGGCCTTTGCAGGCTGGCCTCAGTTTCCCCATAGTAATAGTATTGATCCTGGCCAGGTTTCTATGAATAGTAAATGCCTGACAAGTCACTGTGAGGAAGGCCTTGCAAACCATAAAGCCCTGGATAAACACTGGCTGGGGAAAAGCTGGCCCCAGTTTCCAATCTCCCCCAGCACTGACCCCTGCACTCAAGCAAAGGAAGCCGCGGACGAGCTGGTCCAGGGCTGTGGATGAAGGAAGGCCCATCTCCCTGACTCCCAGCCATCAGCGCCAACACCAGGGGCTGAGTGAACGGGTCAGCGCTTGACAGGGATGATCTCATTTAATCCTCACGACAAGCCCCAGCTGTGGCCTGCAGCCCCAGCAAGGCTCTGGCTCCCAGCACCCCAGACCAGAGCCAGGGCCGCAAGTCCCCACCCTGGAACCCCAGAAGCAGCTGCCAAGTAGCACCTCCAGGGTCAAGAAGGCTAAGAAGGCCCTGATTTGTGGCATCAGGACAAGGTGCTCCAATCCACACATCCAGAAGGAAGTCCACCGTCATTCTCAGCCATGACCTAACTGTGACAGCGACAGCGGCCAACCGGGACTGCATCCCGCCAGGATTGAACAAAGCCATGCTCCAAGGAGCGCGCTCTGGATAGGCTCCAAGGAGGGTTGAACCCGTGCTTACTGGGGAGGGATGCTTTGTTCCCACCGCCGCGTGGCGTAAACATCGCCTTCGACCCTCCCTGGGGACGGGCGTAGCTGCCAGGCGCAGCACAGGGGCCTCTCCTTCGGCCCAGAGCTGCGCTGTTCAATGCAAGAGCCACCATCCTCGTGGGGCTATTTAAATTTATATTTAAATTCACTCAGGTAAGAAAGAAATTAAAATTCACTTCCTGAGTTGCAGTAGACACATTCCAAGTGCTCAACACCCACAGGTGGCTGCGGGTCCCAGACTGGACAGCAGACGTAGCACCCTCCCGTCATCAGAAAGCCGTACTGGTCAGCACGGTCCCAAGGGCCTTTTAACATCCCCTTCTTCCTGCCAGTTCTACAAGGAGGTGCCTGGCAGCCCTTTAAGGACAGTCCAGATGCCAATAACGGTCAGTAAAGCTCGAAATCCACTGCAGCTTTGAGGAGCCACAGCCACAGGGAAGTGGGAAGAGAGAGACAGAACCGTTGATTAGGAGCTTGTCACGAGTCAGGCACTGTGCTGGCTTCTCCGCAGGGCCCCTCATTTGACCCCACTACTCTACAGATGGGGAGGGCCACCCGCTGCTCAGCTCTCCTCACCCCTGCACCCTCCCCTCCCCTTTGCCTCAGGACCCAGGCAGCCCAGCTGTCACCCAGCACCCCAGGCTCGGTGGGACCCAGGGACTCTGCATCTTAACCAGCACCCAGGAGGTTCAGACGTGGGTGGTCCTCAGGCCACACCCCGAGTCCTTCCCAACCCCACACACCCCTCCAGCTACCTTCTCTCCCCACCCCTTCCAGCGAAGCTTCTCCACAGCGTTGTCTGCATACGCTGCTTCCTCATCTCTCCTTACACTTAAAGTATATTGGCTTTTTGAAAAATACAAAAAGTAGTCATTTTTTTTAAATGTCAAACAATATAGAAACGTACAGCATGAAAGTGAAATTCTCTACTCAGGGAAACAGTCTTTGACGTTGTATCTTTCCAGATCTTCCCCTTTGCACCTGCAAACATACAGAGACATACCCCAAACACACTTCTGTACACTGCAGGAAACAGAACCACGGGCTCCTTACGGTTTGCACATGCTCTGCTCACTCAGCGGCATCTCGGGGCCTCCTTCCCGCCACCACGAGAGGTCCTGGTTCACCCTGCTCTGACCAGTTGCAAAAAGCTCCATGAAAAGGTTCCTCCACTGTGAACTTGTCCACTAGTGATGGATATTCGGATTGTCACAAATTTCTCATTCTTTCAAATGATGCAGCCATGAATGTCCTTGAAAGTCTATGCCCTTGCTCACGTGCACATGTTTCTCAGTCCCTTCATGACCCACCCAAGTGTCACCTCTGCTGTCACTTCACCCAGACAGCTCCTGCCAAACCCACTGTGGCCATGAGGATGCTAAACCCAATGGACTCCTCTCAGCGGCTTTCTCTCCAGGAGGGCACACGCTCTTGGCAGACCACACTGATGGCCCCCAGTGAATCCCACTCCGCAGTACGGATGCCCCTGTGTAGTTCCTGCCCCTAAATCTGGGCTGAACCTATGACTTGCTTAACAGAAGAAAATGTACTGTTGGTAATTCCAGATCCACAGTTTGGCAGCAGTTTCTACTTTTTTGTACTCCTGGGGAACTCACCACCATGTAAACTTGATTACCCTGATACCGCCATACTATGAGGAAGCCCAAGCTGACCACGAGGTGAGGCCATATGGAAGAGAACTGAGGCCCCAGATATGCCTCCCACGTGGAGCTGCTACAGTCGGACCCTCGCTGTTTGAGCCACCCCAACTGTGCCACCAGGAGCCACAGACAAGTTGCCCCTGCCAAGCTCTGCCCAAATTGCATACTCTTAAGCAAGTCCTCATGTGATTGAAGAGTAAGTTTTAGACTTTTTTTTTCACAGCAGTAGGAACAAAGCACCCTCCTTTCCTTCAGTACATTTCTGGGAGGAGGAAACAATGGCCAAGAGAGGTCACAGCAGATACCCAATAGCTAAGCTGAGGCCACCCCCAGGCTCAGGGCTCCCAGCCCAGTGCTCTGTCCTGTCCCTGAAGACACAGCCATGTCTTCCTCCCAAGATGTAGCTGCTGCTGGCCAGGCTCAGATGATGGCTTCTCAGGTGAGAGGCCATGGACCCCCTGCCAAGGGACTCCTCATTCTCTTCATTCCCCGTGCAAAGGGAGTGGGTCAGCAAGAAAGCACCCACGGCAGTCCTAGGGCATCTGCCCTGGCCAAAAAGTCAACAAACCAAAAGGCTCTAGAGCCGAGAAAGCAAACAGAGGCACAGAGAGGTTAGGAAATTGCCCAAGGTCACACCACTAGTGAGAATTACCACTAGGGCTTGACACCAGGCATTAGGGCTCAGGGCCTGCACCAGTGTTCTTCTGCCAGTTTGATCATGACCTCTACACATGGGGGTTTGAGTACAGGGCGTGTGTGCGAGTGTGTGCGCGTGTGTGTGTGTGTGTGTGTGTGTGTGTGTGTGTGTACACATACATATATATATATATATATATATATCTTTTTTTAAACTAAAACAAAAAGTTATACAAAATAATATTTACTCTGACTTAAATGATATTTTCTGATATTTTTACTCTTTTCTATTTCCTTTTTTAAATGCTGGTCACTAAGTTGACTTCATGAGCCTTGAATGGGGCTGTAACATACGGTTTAAAAAAAACCAAATTCCTCTATACTGATTTAAGATGGCTCTAAAAGCAGACTGACCTGAATTTGAACCTTGCTGGAGCAAGATTCCACTTCCAAGTCCCAGTGGCCTCGGGCCAGGTGGCAGACTTCTCTAAAGCCTCAGTTTCCCTGTGGGTAAAGTGGGGATAATGACGCCTACCCCACAAGGTGCGATGACACCTGGGTGGCGTGGACGGCGCCCGGCCAGGGCCTGGCCCACAGCAGAGGCGCCACCGGCAGCCGCAGCGACGCTGTTGCCACCTCCTCCGTGGGCTGCCGCACTCAGGGTTCAGCGGGGGCTACGCACACAGGGGGTGGCTAACAGACATCTGCGCCTGCAGCCGCGGAACACCAAGGACCAGGATGGCGGCCCAGGGCTGACCCAGGCAGGGGTGCTCCGGGCCGTCCCGGGCTGGGGAGCAAGATGAGGAAGCCGCTGAAAAGGCAACCTCGCTCCCGGGCCACAGTTTTCTTCAAACATCTTTTTGCCTTTGACGGGGGAAGAAAGGGAAAACAACTAAGTCAAGGTCAAAAACTGCCCTGTGACAAGGCTCCTCTGGAAGGCAGGCGTGGGAGGGAGTGGCACCACTACCCAGCACCCCAAAGCCCACTCAGTCGAGCCCCCACAAGCCATGGCCTCTGCGGGAGGCCCCCCGGCCCACGCGGCCTTCTGGATCTGGGAGACCTCCTGGCCTGTGCCCACACGGGAGGCTGCGGCCTGAGGGCAGCCAGGCCGGCCGCCGTCGGCTCGCCCTGCCTGCACCTGCCCAGGCCAGCTCCACACCCAAGGACAGGGCTGGGGCAGCACGCGCGGGCCAGCCAGTCAGCTCCAGGATGACACTGTTCCTGTGACTGAGAGGTTCTCCTCCCTGCCTCCTCCACCTGGCCGGAAAGGAGGGAAGGTGGCATCCACAGACGTTAATAAAACCTCACGGAAGGTTTGCATCGGGTAGACAAGGACCCAGGGTGGGTGCACAGCAGCACCCCCAGCCCCCAGAGACGCTGCCCACACCCCTCTGCCCGACCACACACTGCTGCCCTAACATCTCAGAGACTAGAGCAGCATCCCCAACCTTTTTGGCACCAGGGACTGGTTTCATGGAAGACAATTTTCCCACGGACTGGGAGGGGCGGAGCTCGGGCCTGTTTCCTGACAGGCCACAGACCGGCACCAGGTCTCGGCCTGGGGGTTGGGGACCACAGGACTAGAACCCGGCCCCAGGTCAGACACCCAAGAGTGGGATGAAGACTCCGCGCTAGTCACACATGCCTTCGCCTGGAATGGTTTTAATACGCCCGCCGTCACCTGGCTATTTCCGATTTATTCCTCGGGTCTCAACAACTCTTACGTCACTCCCTAACTCGAAGTAGAATCCCCACTTCTCTCCTTCCCCACGCCGGGTTCTTTCCTTCCACCACACTCTGCGCACCTCTGGGTGATCATCAGCGACACCAGGAAGCGGCAGGAGGAGGGCCGACATCTGCTTCCTCCTCCAGTTTGCTGAAATAAATGCCTTTCACCCTTAGAATAGCTCCGCCAGGTAGGAACTGTTACTCTACCCATTCCACAGATGTGAAAACTGAGGATCAGGGCTGAGCCATCGCTTGGGCCTGAGGCGACCAAGCTAGAGTGAGGTGCACCTGGTACTCAGACCCAGGAAATCTGATTGTGGGAGTTCTAACCATGCCTCTGGCAGCTTCCAAGTGCACATGCTGGTCTTTGGTATAAAGTCACAGAACCCACATCTTTACTGTACTTACCCTACCCGCCCCCGACTGCCCCACCCCGCCCGCCCACCAAACTGAGCATGCTGCCCACAGCTTCCGGGACTGAGGCTTTGTCTGGGCTGCACGATCCATCTCAAATGCAGCCCGAATCCCGCCCTCCTGGCTGGGCGAGTGCCTTTAACTTGCCGAGCCCGTCTCCTCCCCTGCATGGTAGCGGAGTGACGGTGGCAGGGCTTCCACAAGAAACGCATGGACTCCAGGCACAGTACTTCATACGTAGAACACGCACTTGTATGAGCTGTCACCACTACTGACCCCACTACCGCCACCACCAAAATCGGCAATCACAAGCCAGGGTACTACAGGCCACATCTAGCCATCTGTGTCACCCAAAGAAAGAACTGTCTCAAAATTTTAATTGGTTGTAATGATCAGATGAGGTGGCAACGCCAAGGCTACATTCCCTCATGGCAGTGGTTGGCTGGGGCTGAGTGGCACTGCCCCCTTGGGGCAGGGCACATGTTCCCCGGGGTGCCCCAGTCCCCACCTCTCCCAGATGTCTCTCACTCAGCCTGCGTCATTCATTAATACGACCTCTCTGGCCCCTGCAGGTCCTCAAGTTTCTGACTCCATCTCAATCTTACCATCCTTCAAAGCCCGACTACACTCCCATCTCCTTCAAAAAGTCGTCGCCAAATCCCCACGGCCCTGCGCCTGATGGTTTTCCGATTTTAATAATTAGCTAGTACTGAGCGCTTACTATGTGCCAGGCAGTTATAATCATTTTACAGTTTGAGTCCTCACAACCACTCTAGGAAGCAGGTGGTTGTCACCCCGGCTTCACAGATGAGGAAACTGAGGCACAGAGTTGATTCTTCTACAGCCCTCCCCACCCCCACCCTCCTCTGTGCCGCTCTGTGCCCCAGGCAGCCAACCCCTGTGGGCCAGTTCGCCGGGGCTCCCTCACCTGCTGGCTTCTGGATGCAGCCAGTGGGGCCCTGGCAAGAAACCGGAGAATTTCCGCGCCATGTCTCTGATGACAGTTAATCCTCCACGGTGATAGCTCCTGCTGCCCCCGCCCCTCCATCCTTAGCTGTGGCCCCCACAAGGATCCACCAACAGTTTCCTCCCTGGCCCTTTCTGCCCCGGGAGCAGTAACAGCTCCCACTGTTGCTAGTCCCTGGGGGCCTCAACCCCCACAAGGGTTCCCCTAACCCTGCTCTCACCTCTCGAAGCCCTGGAAGTCTTTTCATTAAACTACCTAGAGTGCATCTGTTTTCCGCAGGAACACCCCCGACCCGCTAACTATCCCCAAGTGAGAAAAGTGGTGCAGCCAGGATTCAAACCCAGGACTCCGGGCTCCAGAGTCCCTGCTCTTTAACCTTACATCCTATTCTATCTCTCCCTGTCCCTTGCCTCCCTGCAGCCTTCTTAGGAGCCCCTCAGATGTCCCCCAGAGCACTGAGCACAGTGCCTGGCCCACTGCAGACCTTCCAGAATCACCCAGCCCACAGAATATAGTCTAGTACTTGCTTCCTCTTTATCCTCCCAAGTACTTTTACAACTGAGAGCCCCTCCCCTCCCCTCCTTCCTCGTTCCCCGGCATGGCAGGTCACAGGGCTCACCTCCGTCCCGCTGGCCCCTCAACACAGAGCCTGCCACTTGCCTCCTTTCTGGACAAAGACCAAGCTCCACACCTCAGCTGAGAAGGCCCTCAGACCCCTCTTCAGCCTGCTGAACCTCAGAAACATCTCGAACAAACTGCCCTCCTCACTCCAGAGCTCTCCCGCACACGCTGGGTGCACACACGACACCGCCCCTTCCCCATTCACCTTTGGGCCTTGGCTTTTCCCCTGAGACCACCTCTGACCCCAGGCCGGTTGGCACTCCCTGTTTGAGACTCTCAGAGCCCCCAGAGGGTCCCTTAACCGTCCCTTAACAGCATCTTCATAGCTCAGTATCGATCTTCCCAAACTAAGAGCGCCTCTAACTTACAAACATCCTTGCAAAGATCCAAAGTAAAATAGTACCACATCAAATACAGCCACATTTTAAAAGAGGACTCTATCATGACAGCATACTTAATGGTATTAAACAGAGTACAGGAGATTCTAACCAATGCAATAAGAGAAGAAAAACAGATGAGAGACAACGATGAGAGTTCAGTTCCACTAACTCTGACTTCTTTGAGGCAGGAACCATGTCCTGGTCCTCACCGTTCCTACAACATCCTAAGCACAGTGCCTGGGCTAGAGAAGGCAGTCAAGTATTTCTGGAATGAATAACCACCCTGATGGATTCTGATCCCTAGTATATGTTCTCAAAACACCCAGTACCTTTTTAAGCCACATATCACAACTTAAGTTGTACAATTTATGAAAATATTTATCTTTTCCTACTAGATTGTAAGTTCCATGAAAACAAGGACTATATTTACAGACCAAATGTATACCTGGCCTAAAGTAGGCACTCGGTACCCACTACAGATGCATGAATGACTTGACTAGACCACATTCAACAGAGTTGCTAAATTATAATAATTTGATCCTACTTCTCAGCTGGAGAATCCAAAGCCCAGAGAAGGGCGGGAAGTGCCATTAGCTGATGCCACGCCACTGTGGGGCCCACCCTGGGGTCCTCTGAAAGGCATCGGCCACACGCAAGGCCACACAAACACACACACACACACCCCACAGCCCATGTAGCCCCACAAGAAAGCAAAGCCCAGACCAATTCCTTGCAGCCCTCTAAACAAACACACTCCCAGGACCCACGCCGGTGGGCTGAGCCGCGCTGGCGAGAGCCCCTGGGTGCGTGCCGCGGCTCTGAGGCTGAGGATGACTTCAGTGGAGGGACCTGCGGCTTTCCTCCCAGGGCCCCGTGACTGCTGCCCACACGGATAAACAGGCTCCTCTGCTTTCCCAGGAAGCTATCAAAGAATCACTTATGTCCCTGGAAGTGCTTGTTTAGAAAAGGCTCCCCACCCCACCTGGGCCTGGCACTGGCGGCAACATCACCAGGCTGCCCTTCGGGAGCCACCAGGCCCCGCCAGCCCCTGAAGCAACTCGGCCATTCTTCATGCGGAGAGGCTGAGGCCATAAAGAAGCAGGCAGCTTCCCAGGATAAACGGAGCAGGGTGACATCAAAGTCTTCCTTCCAGATTAAACAACTGAGGCCTTCAGCTATCCCTGGCGTTTCTTCCAGGATATTCTGGGCTCCTGCCTCAGTTCTCCCTCCGATGGAATGGCAGATATTTTGTTTGTGACAGACTGAATTTTTTCCTTCCTCGGGGAGAGGAGAAGAGGGAGGGGGAGAGGGAGAGGGGGAGAGGGAGAGGGAGGGGAGAGGGAGGGGGAGGGGAGAGGGAGGGGGAGAGGGAGAGGGAGGGGAGAGGGAGGGGGAGGGGAGAGGGAGGGGGAGGGGAGAGGGAGGGAGAGGGAGGGAAAGAATGTCTGTGAGAGACAAGAGCCACTAAAGGAGCATGTGTGAGTGAGCAGGGAAGTCGGGGAGGCAGCCGGAAGTGCCTGCTTTGGAATCCAACCAGCAACCTAAAAATTCCAAAAGTTTCTAAAGCAAAGCCCGTTGTGAATCCACAGCCACTGGATGAGGCTGCAGGATCAATGAGCTGGGAGGCCTCTGGGGTATTGGGCTCACCAATGCCGGGGGTCTCCCCGTGGGCCACTGCACTAGCACCTTGACTGCAGGTCACCCTCACGTCCCTTCTCGGATAGGGAAAGCCAGCACAAGGGTCATCTTCCCTCAGGCACAGGCTCGCTGCTGCTCTGGGGCAGGATGAGTTCTCTCTGGGGACGGCTTGTCACTGCCTCTTTTCCCCCGGCCCTTGAGCAGCCCACCCCCTGCTCAGGTCCTCCACACCCCCCACGGTGGAGCCTCTGGCCTCACAGCTGACCCCTCCAACACAGCAGCAGGGGCTCTCAGCCCGTTCACCCAGCTGGGGGGATGCTCCCAAGTCCCCCCATGGGCCACCAGGGAAGTACATGGACTGCCCACCCTTCTCTACCCCACACTTGTCCAGAGGGACAAGTAGCTCAAACGTGCCAAGAGCCACCAACATGTGGGGCTCTCCAAGAAAATGGTACCGGGAAGAACTTCCAGTCCCCACAGGCTACAAAGCCCTTGGGGCCCACAGCCCCTTCTTGACCACCTGGCCCAACTTCACCCAGAGGCCTCCCCAGACACGACCACCCCATCTTGCAAGGGCAGCGGCCAGCCTGGGGCCCCAGTCGCTCCTCCCCTCCCTCCCCTCCCCCCTTGCTGTCTCCCCTGCCCCTCAGCTGTCTCCCCTACCCCTCAGCAGTTCTCCTGCACGTCCCACCAGTCCCCCCCGTGGCTCCTCCCAGGCGTCAGCGCCTACACGTGTGCCTGGTACCGCTGCTGCTCCGTCTCCTCTGCTAGACTGGAAGCCACAGGCCCACAGGGACCACATCGTTCTCATTCTCCACTGTATCCCCAGGGCCTGGCACGGTTAGGGAATTGTTAACTAATAATTAATAATAATCCATTATTGAGAATAATGCATCCATATTAATTAATTGAGCTGAGCCCCTGAAAGAAAAGGCCTGATTCTACTCTTCCACTCTGGACGGTGGGACCCAGAAAAAGATGGAGCCTGGAGGCAGCAGTGAGGGGACAAGCTGGTGGGGCGGAGGAGCTGGGGAGGAGGAGGCGGGCAGTGACCTAATCTGTCTTCCTTCCTCCCTCCCTCCCTTCCTTCCTTCCTTCCTTCTTTCCTTCCTTCCTTCCATCATTTGATGCACGGTGAGGTCTACTCTGCCCTGGGGAGAACGCAGGGAAGAAGTTTTATTCAGAAAGCGATCCTTTTGTTGTTACACTTCAGCCTTGAAGTTTTAAGCCCACAAGGGGACAGTGTGCTCCCTGAGGGTGTCTGAGCTTCCTGGTACAAATAGGAACACTGTCCTTCCTTCCATCCCCATCCTGTCTCCCCACTTCTGACATCCCCACTGGACAAGGGGAGGAAACGTCCCCCAAGTTCAAGGACCTTGCAGGACACACAGTGGATGCCTCCTGGATTAGATTCTCCCTAGGTTTCCTACCAAAACCTGAACACACTGGGGCAACAGATCCTGAAACTCTGTCCCCTGCACCCCAGGGGACAGGTCACACACAGAGCCAGCTCTGGGGATCGATCCAGCCTCCTTTTCAAAGAAGAAAAGTTCCAAGGCGAGGCCAAGACACTCCTCAAGCCTCTTCCAGAGACCACACCACACAGATGAGTTAAAGCACTAGGAAGGTGACATCTCTGCCCTGCCACCCACCCATCCTGAGGGACCCAGACCTACTGAAAACCAGGAGCCCCAGCTGGTACTCTGCCCAGCTGCAGCTCTCCTGGGCTCTGCTTCCCACTCCAAGAGTACAGAAAGCGCCTGGACTAGGCTATGAATCTGGCCCTGGGTGCCGGTGGGCAGAGACCCTCCATGGAGAACTTAACGACGCCAGCGAGCAGAGGCCCAAACACCTCCACCCTGAGTCCTTCCCCAAAGCAAATCATCTTTTAATTCTGAAACACCAAATATTTATGCTCTACCTCAAATGTCAAGTCCACCTCCCAGCACATAGCTTTGAAACCACGTAAAGAAGCCTAACACTTTCCATATGGTGAAGACACGGGGCCTTTTAATTGTGCCAACTGGTATCATTCAAGGGTAATTCCCCTGGAATCCAGCACTCGGGCAGCAGCTGGGCCAGCCTCCAAGCTTGTCACCCAGCCCCACACGTCCCTGCGGGCTCCAACGGGGCCTGCACCCTCCTAATCTTCCCAAATATCAAAATGCACTAGGTGCCTCCTAATCAAATTACCAAACCGCCTGGCAGCCGCCTTTGATCCAGAGGTGGGCTTGCCTGCACCACGGCTCTCAGCCTATTTCTTGAGGCAGCTCTGCTACAAAGGAACAAAAGGGTCAACCCAGGGGGTAGGGAGGGGATTGCTTTAAATCTGGTTGTATACGCTCACATATGCACACACGTACACACGCAGGTTCTGCCCCTCCAAACGCTCTCCTCCTGATGCCTGCGTCCACTATGCTATTCAACCCATCTATCAAGCTTTTTTATTCATTCATTCTATTTTCCACACCCGGTATTTCCAATTGATTTTCTTTTGTAACTGCCTGTTGCAGCTTCATGTATCTTTGAGATTATTGTACTTAGTTTACTTTCTAATCCTGTTTAGCACATTGTTCTCTGCCATGTATGTTGCTCAGTTTACTGGTCTTCTTTCACGGTACTTGTACGCCTCTCATGAGCTCATACTCCCTTGTACTCCACCATGTCCCCATGGAAAGGGCAGAAGCCCAGGCTTTAGCCTGTGTCCCTCCATGTGAGCCTGTCACGTTAGGGGGGAGGGGCAGAGAGCCTCTGGTTTCATCATCTCAGCCCTACCCCTCCCTGCTTAGGGGCCCCATCTCCACCCCTACAAATGCCTCAGAGAACCTCCCAGTACCTTCCTTCCCAGGTTTCACTCTCTTTGAAGAGTTATCTGCCATAACACTACAAGGGATGAGACTATTATTACACCCATTTTGCAGATGAGCTAATTGAGGTATGCAAAGATCAAATGGCTTGCACAAGGTGACAACTAATCCTGACAGAGCCTGACCACATTCATTTCTGTATTTAGGACAGGCTTAGTTTAGTGCCAGTGCGGTCACCCTCTCACACCCCCAGACCTTGCATGCAACTTGGCCCCACCCAGAACAGTTACCAAGAGGGGAGGAGGCAGGTACGCAGGAGGCACTCTGCCCTCTGCCTGCCCCAGCCCAGCTCCTCTCAAAGCGTTCAGCACTGGTGGCACCGACTCTCCAGGAACTAGTGAATGCAGCACCCTCCAGGCGGATGCTCTGGTACAGGGCTTCCTCACACACAACTTCCCTCGTCCCAGAAAGTGCTCCAGAGAGGGAGAAACACAGTCCACACCAGCCGGCTGTCAGCTCCAGAGGGTTATGGGGAAGATTAAGATAACATAAGCAAAGTGCTGCCCATATACAGACACTCAATAAATAGCAGTTATCACTGCAATAACAATAACGCCAGTTGGATGAGCACTAATGTGTCCCCAGCCACCCTGGTGACAGACCAGGTAATGGAATAGAGACAGATCCCCAAAATGGGCCTGGGGCTGGTTGGAGGACTTCTGCCAGCCCTCGGGCCCCAGCAGACGCCCACGCCCTCCTACATCTTGACGACCTCACGAAGAACCTGCCAGCCGCCTCGCGGAGCTGATGGCAACTAAGTCCAGCCAGAGTGAGGGCTGCCCGCTGTGTGCTGTGCGGCCCCCCAGGCTGCAGGCACTCCCCTCCCACATTCACAGTTCCGACCGCCTGCACTGAACATTTCTCTCTGAGTGGACTCGAGATTGGACTATCTCTTTCTACTTAGCTTCATCCTAAGCAATAATATCTGTGAAATCACGGGTTGGATGTCCTAGTTATTTTTTTCCAGTAAAAAATAAAAAAAAAAAAAATAGGTAACTCTGAAGATTTAAAATATTCCTCCAGGTACTTGAAACAGCTTGGAGGCCCCCAACACTCTCGGGCTCCCCCTGGGTGGACGTGCTATGCCCCCCCCCTCTGCAGCCTGGCCAGCTGGGCCATCTGGGGCCATGGCTAGTGAGAACCAGGCGTCCGGGGTCCCAGTCACCAAGAACACTCTCAAAGAGGCAGAGGCTCCCCCCCAACAGCTTTGATGGCTGGGGCCCACCCTCCCACCACCTGACACATGTCACGCCAATGGCTCAGTGCCTCACATCTTCAAAAGTACTTTGAACAAACACTAATGACCCCTCAGCGTTTCTATGAGAGAGGGGACGAGGGGGGGTGGTGAGCACATCCCATGCTGTCCTCAGCTGGGGGAAGAAACCAGGCAACAAAATTCCGTGACTTCACCAAAGCCACAGACTTAAGCTGGGGCCCCCTCCCCACCCTCCCGCACTTCCCCCAATGGCAACTTTTACAGGCTCACATTCCTCTTGCTGGGAACACTACTATTTAATTAAAAACGACAGACTTTTGTTTTCCTCTCCTTCCTTCCTCCTCCCTCCCATCCTCCCAGACTGGATGCCAAGGAGACCCACCAAAAACATGCGGGTAACATTTGTTATGGCTTTGAAGATAAAAGTCAATTGAAGTAAGCCCTCGCGGTATTTCAAGTTTCCCCTCTAGCATGGAGCAAGCTGCTGGGCAGTTTAGGAAAGGGAAAAAAAAGGGACTGCAAATAAATGTCATTCTGCAGGAATACTTTGTAAAAATAAACAGGCTGAAAAAACCCAAAACTTGATTAATGGAAATCCACTCAGTTGGCCTCTGTCTGGAGCTGCAAATGCATTTGTTCATATGGCTAAATTGGATCATTTTCATTGGCCTTTAAATAAATAAGTAGATCAAAAACTAGAAATGGTCGGGGAAGAAGGGGAAGTTTGTAGTTCTGTTTTTAAAGGGCCTCAACGGCAGCGCCCCCCACCCACCAAGTTCTGACCTTTACTGGGGACAGCAGCTCCAATTCTGCCCCAGCCAACAGATGAAGAAGAATGGAGAAGAGAAAGCCCCCAGCTAAGCAGTAGGGGCGGAGGAGCAGAGGGGGGCTTCTCCCCGACACAGAGGTTATTTCATACACACACAGGAATCGACTTTATCCAAAGGCCCACCTCCCCACCTGGCCTCTGCAAGTGACCTGCCAGGTCCCGTCACCCAAATAACACACGCACATCTGAAGACTCCACTGGCCTCTCCCCAGCCCATGGACAAGACCAAAGAACTAACCAGACCTGAGACTCAGTCTGTTCCCCCTCTAAGTTAAAAAAAAAAAAATTAAATGTCACATCAAAAAGTTGATTCATCCTTTGATCCTCAGCTTGCGAGAGTTCCACGCAGACCACCTGAAAGCCCCGTGCAGAGTTCTGGAGCTCACAGGACATCTGTGAACACCAGTCCCAGGCCAGGAGCTGGGATTGGACTCACTCAATCCCATCACTCGTATTGCTCCTCCGGGAACAACTCCAACCTTGGGGACCCCTGGGGGGAAGGCTCAGGGGTGGGCCCAGGCTACAGTAGAATGAGGCCTTCTCTCTCCTTGTGGGCCAAGTAAGGGGTGTGCCGGATCTCATTGCCCCCCAGGCTCTGTCACCCCGAAGGCAGCCTGCTCTACTGGGGTTCCTGGATGGCTGGCACGGATGAATGCCACAGACAATCGGAACACGCTCAGAGGTGATCACAAGATCCTGGGGCCAGTACAACCCTGCCCTCCCCCAGACACCCCCGATACCTCCCCTTTCTCCCTAGCCCCCCTCCAGCTCCACCTTTGAATGTTGGCTGCAGAAAGAAGGTAGAGCAGGCCCCCAAATCCCTCCAGCACAGCCAAGCTTCCCCATCAGCTGGACCTGCACCACCTCCTCACCTAGAACCTTCCCCCCAGGCATCCCTCTGTCCCCAACTGGGCAGGAGACTGGTGCCAGCCTGCCTTTAGGTTCCCCAAGGGGGAGGAGGAGTGTACACCATCATCTTGATGGGGCAGGGGACAGCGAAGAAGGGATTTTTAGACCCAGAAGCTGTGCAGGAGAGTCTAAAAGTTGGGGTGAGTAGGCATGGAGACCCTACTCACTCCCCGGGGTGGGGTAGGGATCGTACCCGGGTGCCTGGGCCAACGGTGCCGGCCAACCGCAGCTGTCGGGGTCCTGAGACACCGCCCGGGCCGCGCTGCCTCCCGATCCACTCCTCAATGCCCTTCCGAGCCCAAGCAGCACTCACAGCGAAGCTGTCACCTAGGGCGGGGACAACATAAAGCCCCTGAGTCTGGCCGTGGGGCCAAAAGTTACCCGAGAGGGAGCGGAGGGGAGCAGTAGGCGCGGCTGAGGGCGCAGGGCAAAGGCATCCGGGGCCTGAAGCGGGGTTCGAGAGCTGAGACAGAATCCAAGAGAGAGATGCAGGTAATCAGGAGAAGGGGGTTCAAAGAAGCCCCAAGAGCGAGGAGAGGGGCGAGCAGTACCCCAGGAGGAGGGGTTTGGGGGGTCGGAGGAGGGAGTGCTGGAGGCCAGTACTGCGGAGGAGAGAGGGCTGCGGGTCAGGAGAGGGGGCGCAGGAGCCAAGATCTCGGGAGAAGGCTCTGGGGGCCAGAAAGAGGGGAGCAGGGTCTCGGGGGAGGCGCTTGAGGGTCTGAAGAGGGGGCGCAGGGAGCGCGGTGGGTAGGGACGCGGGAGGGGGTTGAGGGTCCGCGGTGGGAGCGCAGGACCGCGGGGAGCGGGCGGGAGGGACAGCCGAGGGGGCTCAGAGGCTGCTCCGGGAACAGGTTTGGGGGACTGGCGGCCGGAGTTGGGGTGGAAGGTGGCCCTGGTAGTAAGATCCGGCGGGCTGGGCCATTCGGCGCGTCCGCGGCGCTTCCCCGTCCGTCCCCGGGGCCGGTGCCCCGCGCGCCCCTACCTTCTGGGCTCTCCCTGCGCTTGCACACGGCGGCTGCAGGCACCATCGCGCGGCGGCGGCGGCGGCGGGAGCCGGAAAGAAAGGAGAGGGAGAGAGTTAGCAACGGCGGCGCTGCGGGCGGCGGGGCGGGGGCCGGCGCGCGGGCTGGGGCACTGACCCGGCTTGGAGTGAAGTTTCCCCATGCTGGGGGTGCGGCGGGGGCGTCCCTAAGCCATGCGCCCGGCCCGCCGGCCCCGCGCTTCGCCCGGCCCCTCCTCCCGGAGCAGTCCGCGAGCCCAGCGGAGCCCGAGGCGGCGCCGGGACGCGCTCCTGCCGCCGTCGCCGCGGCCCGACTGACGCCCGGGCGCGCCGAGCCCCCAGCCCGCCGCCGCGGCCCGCGCCTCCCCGCGCGCCCATTGGCCGGCGCGGCGCATCAAAGGCCGGGCGGCCGCGGCGGGGGGCGGGGCCTGAGGGGCGGGGCGGGGCCCGAGGGGCGGGGCCGGCGGGGCGGGGCGGGACTCAGCGCCGCGCCTCCTCGGGCTGCGGTCTGGGGCCAGGGCTGGGGCGGGGCCCGGTGCGGAGGCTCCGTGCAGGACGCGTATTGGGACACACACCTCTTGGGTTCTGCCTTTTGTAGACAGCCTGTCCCTCGCCAACAGTACTGCGCCTTCCCTCGAAGCGCGCCTGGCGGGACTTGAAGGCTCCAATTTACAGCTGGGGAAACTGAGGTCAGGAGAGGAGACCCGAGCTGCAGCGCGCCTGCTGCCCGCGGTATGGCACTGCCCCAGTCTCCCCAGGACCTGCCTTCTACAAAAAGTATTCGTTACCCTCCCCGCGCCCCCTCCCTCCACGACCCCTCTAGTTTATTTCAGAGTCCAGGAGAGGCCCCAGCTACACCTCGGGCCAGTGTGGGCCCAGCGCACTCCTGGCGATGACAAGTGTCCAAAAGCCCCGAGTCAGCCAGTCGCTCGCATGTCCTCGTCCGTGCGAGGCCCGTGGGTGCCCGCCAGGGTCGGGGCGCACTGCCAAGCTGCGCGGCCGGAAGGGGGTAACCGCTGGGCCTTTGATCTTCCCTGGTTTCCGCTCCCCTGCAGCTCGCCAGACCCCAGGGCTTGTTTGTTTTGTCTGGGGAGGTCTCTGCGGAGGGGAGGGCGACATCAAGGGGTTCCACCCCACCTTCGTGGTTCTCAGAGAGCACGCCTGCTCTGCCGGGGACCCGTGGGCCTGTGTTAAGCTCATCCTGGTACCAGGCAGTTTGGGTTGGGAAGGGAAAACCCGAGCTCAGAGCGAGGAGACCAGCCCTGCCCTTTGCAGTGAATTCCCTGTGTGAGCCTCCGTTTTACGATCTGTAAAATAGAGGCTCAATTCTGCCCTTTTTGCCGTCTCCCTAGAGCAGCACTGTCCAATAGAAATATAATGTGAGCCGTATTTGTAATTTTAAATTTTCTAGCAGCCACATTTTTAAAAAGTAAAAAGAAATAGGTGAAATTAGTATTAACAGTATATTTTATGTACTACAATCCAATCAGCCTTCCCTGTATACGGGTTCTGCATCCTCAGCTTCAACCAACCATGGACTGAAAATATTTGGGGAAAAAAATTAAAAATAATACAATAATAAAAAATAAAGCAAATTTTAAAAATCAGCATAACAACTATTCACATAGCATTAAATCATCTCTAGATTTCTTAACACATACAACACAATGTATTGTATGTGTTAAGAAATCTAGAGATGATTTAAAGTATACAGGAGGATGTGTGCAGGTCATATGCAAATGCCACAGAACGTTGTATATAAGGGACTTAGCATCCGAGGAGTTTGGGATCTGAGGGAGTCCTGGAACCAGTCCCCACAGATACTGAGGGCACAGGTATATCCAAAATAGTATAATTTCAACATATAGTAAGATATTTTACATTCTTCGTTTTACACGAGGTCTTTAAAATTCAGTGTGTATTTATTTGCACTTAAAACATCTCAACCCAGTCTAGCCACCTTGCAAGTGATCTGTGGCTAGTGGCTCCCATACTGGGCAGCACAGCTCTGGAGCATCTCCCTGTCTCAAAAGGACTTTGGGAACTCGTGACCCTCCAGAGTCATAAATCTCTTCATCCCACAGTGTCTTACTTTCATCCTCTAAGCTTCCTTTTTTACACACCGTTTTTGGTGGAAATGAAGGCTGATCTTATAAGCAGGTACATTAATGCTATTGGCAGGGTGGTTTCATTTGTGGAGTGCTGGGACCAGAAGAAAATATTACTGTTGTGATTTTTATATTGCAGTTCTTTATTCAGTACCTACTATGTTCCAGTCATTGTCCTGTATCATGTAGAAACCTCACAACCACTCTCTGATGCAGACTCACTGTAGAAAGGACAGAACCTATTAGACTCAGAGAGGTGAAGTCACTTGCCCAAGGTCACACAGCTAGTCAGTGGCCCAATTAGGAACTGAACCTGAATCTGCTGATTTCATTGCCCATGTTTATTTCCACTGTATCAAGTTGTCCAAAGCTAACATTCTACCATTAGAGAGAGAGTTCCCCATTTGGAAACAATATTAAGTGGCAGGTATGTGACAAGGCCCTTAAGATACATCACTGTACAAAATAGACACTTGCCACTCTCATGGAGCTCATACTCTCCTGGGGTGGGGGAAGATAGGCAAGAAACAATAAACACAATGAATGAGTAAATAGTGCAGTAGGTTAGAAGGCAACACCAGCTACCATGGGCAATTTTTTTTTCTTTCCATCCCATAAGGAGCTGACAGCAGGCCATTTTTCCCCCCAGGGGACATATGGCAATGTCTGGAGGCATCTAGTGGATAGAGAGGCAACGTTTGCTGCTAAACATCCTACTATGCACGAGCAGCCCACCCATAACAAAGAATTACCCAGCCCCAGATGTGGCAGAGTGACAAAGTGAGAGCCCCTGAGCTATAGAAACATGAAAAGCAGAGCAAAATTTTGGGGTCAGAAGTAGGAGGAAGGCAGGGGCTATGAGTCTCTGAATCAGAGTGGGAGCCTTCCTTCAGACCCCCTCAAAAGGAAAGAGAATTTGCTTGGGTTTCTCACCCCTACTCCTCACCTGTGCCCGGATACATCTAAATCAAAGGAAAACTCCGAGAGTTCTTTCTCACACTGCCTAGAAAGTTGGTTACTTTCTTAAACCGGTCGTGGCTTTCTTCTTTCGTGAGAAAAAAGTATCCCCTCTTCCCCTTGGGAATTTCTTTTTGCAGTTCAAAAAGAGATAAAAGCAAGAACTAAAACTCTGCAGTTAGCAGTCTGAGTCTTGGGGGGAGCAAATCCCAAATGTCCAGCCCAGACACAGAGGCCCCTCCACCTTCACCCTGGCGCTTCCCCGCCCAGCAGGCGCCTGGGACAACGCTGCTATTGGAATGGGACACCCCCGCCCCACCCGCCCCTGGGGCAAGGCCCTTGTGGGGAAATGTCGTCCAGTGCTCTGCGGAGGGGCTCCCCAGAGGCCACCAGAGTGCTGTCCACCTGGGGTGGCTACTCGGCCTCCAAGGGCTTCCCACCCCACAACTCACTGTCTTTTTATGTGTTTTAATAATTTATCTGGCCCATTTCTTGGGCTGTATACTTAACAGTGACACATCTTTTTCTTTGAAGATTTCCCATCCTTTGGGGGGAGGAGAATGGGAAAGGAAGGCAAGGAGGAGATAAGAGAGAGAGATTATAACAGAAACGGGTTTCATGGGGCTTGAGATTTAGCAAGACTGGCTTAGGTGAAATCTGTCAGATGTAGCGCTGGGAGATTTTTTTTTTAAACCACATCACCCTGGTTGATTGCCCCCCCCCCCACTTGTCCCCAAGTTAAGCCATCTGACCTGGCCCCCTTCAAATTCCACTTCCTAAAGAAAGCCCTCCTTGACCTTCCAACCTGAAGAGTTCTTCTCTGCTCTGAATTGCCAAGGTTTCCCTTCCCCCTCCCTATCTCCATTTATTTTTTAACCATTAAGCTAAGTTTCCCTCCCAGGGTCCGGCCTTCTTGACGTCTCACCTGACTTGCCTGGCTGGATGCAGTGCCCGACACAGCACCGCCTGTAGGTGCTCTGCATGGAAGACGAGAACCCCATCCTGCCCCACCTTGGCCCAGGGGTGTGTGTGGTCAGTTAGAGGAGGGGAGGGCTGCCAAGAATAAGATCTGGGACATACTAAGGGAAAAATTAGCACCTATGTTCCCGCTGGTTCCTCCTAGGTCCCTGGAGTTGCTTCTTCACAGTTCCCTGGTGATTTCGGCATTGCTAAGGGGCCTGGAGGCCAGATGACGAGGGGAGAGTTGAACTGCTCTGCATGAGAATGTAGCAGGCCTTTTGGAGGGAGGGAAGAGAGGTGTCCAGCATGAGAAGACTGTGATAGTACAGGCCTAAGAAGGGCACATCCAGTGAGGTGGGGAGCGGCCAGCTCACTTTCAGGACAGTGAGCACTGACATGCGAAGGGCAGTTGTCACCTGTTCAGCTCTATGCTGTGATCTCCCTCCGTTCCCCCAAGTCCTTGGCAAAATCCTAACCACATCCCCAGGTTAATGCCACAGGACAGGAGGAAGGAAGCAGAAAGACAGCCCCACACAGGTTCCTGAGGGGGCGACAGGCCACTGGCAACCTGCAGAGTGGGGATGCTCGGCAGGAGGAGGGTGGGAGGGACAGGCAGCCAGCGAGAGGAGCCACCAGGCCTCGGAGAGGAGGCAGGGGAGGCTGGGCTTCCCCCAGAACAAGGGATGCGGTCCCAGGTCACTCTGCTTGGGTCCTAAAGGAGAGAGGCCCCAGAAGACAGCTGCTTGAGACCCCTCTAAATGCCGGTCGAATTGAATTGAATTTTTGTGCCGCCAACTCTTCCCAGATCTAGGGTGTTTTCGCAAGTTCAGAGCATCGGCTTCTGGGGAGGCTGGAGGAGGGAGCTCCATGAGAAACTCTGGGCAGCCCTGGCTTAGCCAAGGGAGACAAGTTCTTTCTCTGCGGGACTTGTCAGAGCCTTCATGGAGTGGCCAAGCTCTGTAATTCTCTAAGAAGAGGGCATTGTTAGCAGGGTTTCTTAAACCAGACCGGGGACCTCTATTTGGAAAGTTCAAGTGTTCATGAAACATGCTTTGGGAAACACTAGACCAGATGATTTCTCAGGTTTCTTCCAATCAGAAATTCTAAGTACTAACTCTGATAAGGAAAACCCCCATCTGTTACTTGTTGGCACAGCAGCCACCTGAGACCCGCACCCCTCACGGAAGACCCACATCAGCATAACACTAAACCTAATTACCTGGTGCAAGACACTAACCTAACCCCTGGCACATTAGCATATCACTAACCTAACATCTAGCACATCAGCATAACACTAAA
The DNA here is from genome assembly GCF_020740605.2 of Lemur catta. NCBI lineage: Eukaryota > Metazoa > Chordata > Mammalia > Primates > Lemuridae > Lemur > Lemur catta. The sequence continues at coordinate 6,620,748 of NC_059147.1, read as the reverse complement.
CCTAATTACCTGGTGCAAAACACTAACCTAACCTATTGCCTGGCGGGCATTAGTCACCTGAGACCCCCTCCACTTGGATCACCCCAACTTAATAAAAATGGAAAAAATTGGGTAGACGGTGCTCAGAATTTGGTGGCGAGACCCCTCTGAGCCCGCCGGCGAATAAACGTTGATTCTCCGACTCTCCGTGTGCCGCCTGGTTTGTCCTCGGGACCACCCGCTAACACTTGCCCTAACAATTCCAGGGGCCTAGACTAAGAGGGTGGTAGGAAGGAGCGCCCCGTGAGGACGGAGCCAGTGTGAAAGAGCTCCCTGAATGAGAACATCCGCATGTGTCCGTGGTGTGCGTTTAATGTGTTTTAAGACATATTCGTCCCCTTCCAGGCCTCTGCGCAGGTGGACACTTGCAATGCAGGAGGCTCCACACTGGAACATGGGGCTTCCTAAGCAGTGAAGGAAAAGCAGTCACTGGCGAAGCTCATGGGTAACCCGCCTGCATCACCCGCCTTCCCTTCCAGCTTGGCTTCCTCCTCTTCCTCTTTCCGTCACACGGGACACAGCTTCAGGGTGGTGCCTGCCACCGGGTTGGTGAGGCATGACCCATGACCCCTTCTCTCCTCGGCCACAGCTGATTGGATGCCTGGCCCGTGAGCCTGACCAATCAGGATGTCTTTGTAGAATTTGAACAGAGAGGCCCAGGGCCTGGGGTCCACTTCCGGGGGGTCTCCAAAGCTGCAGGGCTCTACAGTCCCAGAGGCTGGAGCAGCCGCTTGGGGTCCCCGAGAGGGCGCACGAGCAAGCAGAAAGAAGCAGGAGCAGGAGCCGTTAGAAAGAAGGAAGGATAGTAAACCACGGGACAGAGACACACAGGCTGTTCGGTCCCTAATATTATTGCCCGTGTGTCCCGACCCTGGGTCCCTGGAAGACCCTTAGTCCCTCTTTCTTGGGTGGGGTCAGAGAGCTCCGGGGAATTTGGCGTGCCTGCGAATCCGCTGGGACCTGGTGAAAACGCAGCGCGCGTGGAGCCCGGGCACGTGCATTGCTAGCAAGCTCCCCGGAGAGGCGGCGCGGCTGGCCTGTGGAGCATGCGCACTGTGGGGCTCTAGAGCGTTAACCTTTCCCAGCAGCTAATGGGGTCATGTTGCTCAACGCTGCATTGAGTAACACTGGGGAGGAGCGGGAGAGACAGATGTCACGACGGAGGGAACCAAGAAATAAAGGTGTCATTTTTTATTAATCTTGTCATTCAACAGAGATTTTTCCAGGAGCCTAATTTATACCAGGTTCTCATGTCCACAAAACAGACAAAAATCCTTGTCCTCATAAAGCTTACATTCTAGTGGGGAAGACAGACAATAAATAAATAAGTCAGTGAAACAGATGGTGTGTCTATGGGGGAAAAATCAAGTAGGAAAGAGAAGGAAGAAATATCAGGGCAGGGGGTTACAGTTCCAGGTAGACAGATCAGAGAGGGTAGGCTTGGAGCAAGGACTTGAAGTTGTGGAAGGGAGCCATGAGGATGTCAGGGGACAGTGGGTCCAGGCAGAGAGAGCAGCAAGTGCAAAGGTCCTGAGGTAGGGACGTGCTGTGAATAGTTTGGGAACAGCAAAGAAGCCACAGGCTCTGAAGCAGAGAGAGTGAGGGTTTGGGAGTAGGTGGAAGAAGATGTGGTTGGAGGTGACAGGGCCAGATCATGAGACCCTTGTGATCCTCGGCAAGAGCTTTAGCTTTCCTTGAGGGAGACGGGGCCCGTTACAGGACAGTCGTGACCTAGAGCAACTGGACTGCGGTGTGGGGAACAGAGTGTGGGTTGTGGGGCGATGGTGGGAGGCCACGCCTGAGCAGATGGGGCCTAAGAGCAGGGTGATAGCAGTGGGGCAGGTGGAAGCAGCTGCATGCTGAATATGCTCTGGAATTAGAAGCGACAGATCTACTAATTCACTGGACGTGGGGTGGGAGAGACAGAGAGGAGTTAGGGAAGACTCCAAGGTCACGGGCCTGAGCAACGGCAGGGATGGAGCTGCCATTGACCGAGGCGAGGAAGCCTGTGGGTGCAGCTGGTCCACAGGGCAAGCGGGACGCAAGCTCCGTTTGGAACATGTTATTTTGAGAGGCCTGTTGAGTTTCTGAGCAGCGGGATCAAGTGGGCAGTTGGATCTGTGAGCCTAGAGTTGAGAGAGCTGCGGGCTGGAGGTGTGCACTGGCTGTCACCAGCCCAGGGATGGAACGGAGAGCCCCACGCTGGACGAGATCCCTGGGGAGTGAGTGCGGATGGAGGAGAGGAGGGCCCAGGAGAGAGCCCTGGGCCCTGCACAGTTTAGAGGGCAGCAAGCGCCAACACCTGCCAGTTCTGCCTGTCTCCTGCACCTCTCAGCACCACGGCGGCCTCTTAACTCCTCCTCCCCTCCTGGAGAAGCCCCTCCTCAGTACCTGCCCACCACCCCTCTCCCCGCACATCTGAACTCTCAAAGCACGTCTTTGTTCAAACCAGCCCCAGAGACAGATGAGACAACGTGTGTGAAGCGCAAGGGCACCGCGAGGGCGCGGTGGATGCCAGCTCTCTCTGACCTGCCGGCTGTAGCGGGCACGCGCCCGGCTTGTGGGCCTGGCCCCGAGTTAATCCTCGCCCTGCCTGCACACAGTAGGGGCTTTTGAAACGTTTGCTGTAGGCCTGAATGGCTGAACAAACAGGCCATCAGGCCAGAGGTGACACTGTCCCCCACGGCATCTCCTGGCCTTCCCCAAGGCCCCCTCCCTCCCATAGAAAAGGTCATTTTGTTTCTTATGACCCAAGAGAAGGTCACTACCACCTTATGGCTCTAAGAAGTCTTTGCCCTTATCACACCCACCCCCAGCGAGGGCAGGAGGGCAGACGCAGCCTGCAGCCCATGCCCCCAGCCACTGTCCTCCCTTTCCTCTGAGACCACAAGGGACAGGTGTTTTCTTCTCCTCCGCAGAGCTGAGAATTCTCCATTTGCATCTTCCAACAGCGAGCTGGGGTACCTCGTCCACCTGGCGCCTCTTTTAACATCATTTCTGCGGACTTCTGCCGGTGACAAGTATCTTTGTACTGAGCCCCCCCCCCGCCCCTCCCGCTCTGCCTGGATTCTAACTCTCTCGCAGGCTTCCGCCTGCACAAAGGGACCATTGAGAGGCAGGCCGTGGGACGCCGCCTTTGATCTGGGGTTCTAATACCGTGTGTATGTTTGCGTCCCAAAACAAGGCAGCAGCCTCGCTAGCGCTAGCTCGCGGAGGCAGGGGGAGGAAGAAAGTGGGCAGGTCGCTGCGCCGGAGTCCTGGCCATGAGCGTCGGCACGTCTGGAGGGCGTCCCCACCCACAGATCCTCCCGGGCGGGGTACACCCATTCCACAGACGGAGACCCTGGCGTGGCCGTGACTTGCCAGACCAAGACCTGAGAGGTCGCTGGGCCTGCCCGGGAGCTCCAGAGAGCCAGGGGTCGCGGGTTCACCAGGGGAAGGGGGGGCGACGTAAAGGAGGGATGTAGAGCACAGAGACTTGGTGGCAAACTGGTTGGCACATGCCCAGCACGAAAGGACAGCTGCTGCTCCACATCAGCTATGGGCCAAGGGCTCAGGGTTGCTAGACCTTTCAATTTTTTTCAAGAATAGCTGGAAATCCAGGTTTCTAGGTGAAATCTCCAAATTATTTAAAAAATGTTAAGTCATGGTGCAGGCCAAATGAAACGTGCCTCTGTTGGAACCCAGCCTGTGCTCAGCACCCACTCTGGTGGGTGAACTCGTCCCAGAGAACATGTCGGAGGCAGGGAAGGTGTTGGGAAGGCAAAGAACCCGACCAGGCCCCAGGCCGCTGGGAAACAGGGGGGTGGTGCCAGACTGGTCCCTGCTGCACCAGCATCCCCCAAATACCCTCACCACCCTCAGCATTCTTCCTCCAGTCCCTTGGCAAATGGGCGACCAGTCCCTTCCACGTGCGGACAGGGCTGGGCACAGGGATGCAAGAATGAATCAGGGCCCTGGCCTGCCCTCAAGTCCAGACAGGGAGATGCAGGTTCCAGAAACTACACTGTACTCAGGCCTCACTAGCACCAGGCCCTGTGTGAAGGGCTGTACAGGGTTTGTTATCTCCAGCGACTCTGACAGTCCCTAGGAAGCAGAGACTGTGATTACCATCTCCACCTTACAGATGAGGAAATGGGCTCAACACGAATAACAAAGCCACTCAACAAAGTCGCAGAGACTAGATCCAAACCCCACTGCTTGTCAGCCAAGCCCTTGCACGCGGCCACCACTGTACACAGTCTCACAGGCTGCAAGATGGGTCCCCCAGGTCTATGCCATGTAACTCCTGGAATTGCACAGTGCATAACCTGCACAACTGTACATGCTGACCCTGTGGCAGAACAGACAAATTACAACACATTAAGTGCTCACCATCAAGGTATGTATGAAGCCCTGGGGCTTAGCCCAGGAATGTCAAGACTGAGGCTTCCCCTGAGATCCTTCTTCCCAGAAGCAAGTCTTGCTTCTGATAAAGAAACTTGTTCCTTCTTTGCCTAGACCTTCTGCCTTCCATGGGTATCTGAGAGAAGCAAAGACCTTGTAGAACATTAGCATTTCCTGGCTCCACCATTTGCCCTCAGTTTTCTCATCTGTAAATGGGGATTATAGCACTGTCCTCAGAGAGCTACTGCTAGGAAATGAATCAAATACATCTGAAGCAATTGGAGAGGAATTCTAGGCCCAATGAGGCGGCTCTGACTTCCTCCTTTGCCAGCTGGATGGTCGTGGCCAACCATTCACCCTCGCTTCCTTCATCTGCAAATGGCGCACAGTGCCCGGCTCAGAGTGGGCTCTCGGGAGGGGTTGGTCTTGTCAATATCATTGTCTCTGTGACTTCCCATCAGTGGAAACATGCTCAGGAGGGGCCGTGCCCCTCTCCTGCATACCACCCTCCATGGCTCCTGCACTCTTCAGGCATCAGGCCAACTCCTTGAAGAACTCACCGGGCAGCACGGCAGGACTGACCTTTCCAGGAGCGTTTGCAACACAGCAGCAAAGGGCCAGCGCTCCCACGCTGCCTGCCGCCCACTACCCTCAGACGCTGTTCCCTTGGTGGGGCAGGGACAAGAGACAAGGCTCCTCCATCCATTGTCCTGGGTCTCTCCAGGGAGGACACTGGGGGGAAGAAGGCCTGGTGACAACACATTCTCTGAGGTTGGCAGGTCAGGCCCTAAGAGAATGGAGCTGGCCTCAGAAAGAAAAGGGGAGGGGAGGGGAGGGCTGAGCATGGGGCCTGGGAGCCCCTCCCTTCTTCCTCCCTGCCCTCCCCTAAACCCATAACCTTCCTTTTTGTAAGAGGATGCCATGGGGTCCTCTGGAACTACAGGGCCCCAAATGGCTCTGGGGCCGAGCGAACCTTTGCCAAGCTCCTCACCCTCACTAAAAACCTGGGATGTGGGAACTAAACAGCACTAAGATGTCTTGAAAGGGCTTCACGCAGTGGAGAGCTGTGGTCACTTCCAAAACCAGTGCTCCCTCACTCCATTCGACGTTTTAATGCACATGCAACATCCTGCATATCTCTAGCTCCAGATGAAAATAATTCCGATCTCAAACATTTTTTATTACCAGTAAAAATGCCAGATTTTCTGTTCCTAAAAAATAGCAAGGTGTGCTGGAGTACTGAGAGCTAGTGCCGGGATGTCCACACTCCCCCCACCCCGCAGCCCAGGCCTCCTGGGCTCCGCCATCTCCCCGCGTTGCCTGGTGAGTCTGGGGTCTCTATGCCGTTCCCCTCTCTGCTGTCCCGACTTCTGGCGCCTGCCCGTCCTTCAGTCCAGCACAGAGGCCACTTCTTCCTCCACACGCCGGCCGGAGCCCTGGGGAGGTCTCCCCTCACCCCAGGGGCCTTAGTGGAAGCAGAAAGTTCCTCACCGCCCCTCTCCCCAGCTCCAGAAGGAATTCCGGAGGCAGCTGTTAGGGTAATAATGAGAAAGGCTGCTGAGGGAAGGAGAGGCTGAGGCTGGGCTTTGCAGGATGAGCAGGAACAGGGACCCCTCCCACTTTCATGCCACCCCATGAAGATTAGTCCCTGCCAACCCACGGCCAGAGGAACAACTCCATGTGGCCTGTAGAACCTGTGTGGTGACAGACTGTCTGTGCCCCTCCCAGGGCTGCACTGACCACCCCATTCGTCTCACACGGATGCTAAGTCCTGTGTGACCCTCCGAGGGGCTGTCATTAGGCTGCTGTGTTCCTAGTGCAGGACAGGCACCAAGCTGGGTGCTCTGGGCAATGCTGAGACAAAACCAACCTCAAGGAGGGTAGGTGGAGTCGGGGAGTGCCACCAGGCACACAGACAGCCACAGATGGGTACATCATGACAAACAGGTGGAAGTGCTTAGTACAGTCTAGCAAACAGCAGCGTGCTATAAAAGTGGCTCTCATCATCATCATCATTATTATTGTTATAAAAGCATCAAAAAGCAGCATTTTCTTCAGGACTGTCTGATTACAAGGTACAGTGACAGAACCCAGCTGAAACTAACTTAAGCAAAACAGAAACTTGTGAACTAATATAACTCAGGTGTTGGGAGGACCGATCACCAACATCCTCAGACTTATAATCTAACAACCTTGTGTTGAGAGTGAACAGAAAATGATTCTTCCCCAGCTCAGCTGGGAAAAGTCTTGGGGAAGGACTCTGATTGGTCTAGCCTGGGTCCTGTGCATATTCCTGGACCAATCACTACAGGAGTTTGATTGGTCCAAGTTGAGTCCGATGCCCATCCCTGCAGCCAGATGGAGTTGATTGGCAGCCCCACCCCAACCACAGTATGGGACCAGAAGGATCAAGTCCCCTGTAGGAAGGGGGAAGAGGGACATTATCTCACCCAAGGAAGGCAGAGTGTCCTCATAACTTGACCCCTCAAGTGCGCAGAACTCAGGGTCTGTTGGAGGGGTTGAGTCTCACTTCATGGATGAAGAAAGTATGTCCCACATTTTACGAACCAACTTTCCCAAGGTCACCTGATTTATAACTGGTGGCCCTGGGACTCAGAAGGACTGTCTACCCCCATAATTTCCCTCACATCTCACCCCCATGGGCCTGGCACCCAGGAGGGAGAGATGGACCCCGGGCAGGTGCTCACGTTGCACGTGGCTGAGTCAGCTGCCTGCCTGAGCTGGTCCTGTCACACCCAGAACCAAGCCCGGGCTTTGGGGAGGTCTTTCCATGCACACACGTGACCTTTTGGTCAAGGCAGAGGAAGAAGAGACTGAACAATCAAGGAGCACGTTATCAACCACGCTTGGCCCCAAAATACAGGTGACATTGAGACCAGAAGCCCCAGAGCTGAAGGAAAGCCAGCTTGGCAAGAGAGCCAGAGGAAATGACACTTCAGAGAAAAAGGAAAGAAAAGTACAAACCACACACGGACCAAGAACTGCCCTCCAAGGCCTGGTCTCGGTGATGCCCAGGACTGTGAGTTTCGGATTCTCGCCCACTGAGTAGGGCCATGGGACCGTCTCACCAGGCGGCCCTGGGCTGCCAAGGCAGAGGGAAACCATGACGCAGTGTTGTCACCAAGACTTCCCTATCGCCTGGATCAACTGACACCACTGGGGGGAGGCCAGTGCTGCTCAGGAGGGGGACAGTTCAGTCCCTGGTAACGTCTGCAAGGACTTGGCACTTCAGGGTAGTCAGAGGCCAGTCTCTGTCTGTCTCGCTGACCCGCCTAGACTACAGCCTGCTCTGGCTTCTGCAGGAGTCCTCTTCGCTCAGTGCTCTGTGACAAGCCGGCCAACGTGGCTGGCTGCCGGCTGCTGGCGTGACTGTACGTGTCCTGGGCAAAGGCACTGAGCCCTTCTCTCCCACAGAGCGTTCAATACCTAGCCGAGGGGCCGTCCCAGGTCAGAAGCCCACAGTGTCTCCAGGGTTCGAAGTGGCCATCCTGACACATGCTCAGGGCAAGACTTTCTCGGCAGCCCCAGTTCTTCCTCCCATGACCAATAAGGCGCCAAGTTCTATCCATCCTTCCTAAATCTCTCTTGGATCCGCATCCCTGCCCGCAACACTGCCACCGCCCAGGTGTGACGGATTAAAAGTGGCCACGAAGGATTCATCTCTCCCCCTAGGAAGCCCTTGGATGCGGGCTGGCTCTGTGACCGCCGCACCAGCAGAGCAGCCGGGCAAACACTGCACCTCGCACTTAAGAGGACAAGGCGCTTTGATTTTGCCCTCTTGCAATGTTCACTTCTGGAACATTCCTTCTCAGAGTGCCGCTGCCACGCTGGAATTCCAAGCCACGTGGAGAGGTCACGTGTGTGGGTCAGTGGACAACCCCAGCGGAGCTGCCAGCAGACAGCCAGCAGCAGCTGCTGGCCATGGGAGCGCACTGTCTTGGATGTCCAGCCCAAATGAGTCCCCAGTGACTGCAGTCCCAGTGGGTGTCACACGGAGCAGAGCTACCCCACCGAGCCCGGTCATCCCCCAAAGTCACAAGAGCTAATAAAACAAATGATTTTTGAGCCACTGAGTTTCGCGGTGGTTTGTTACACGGCAAGAGGTGCCCAGAACCCCAGGGCCAAGTGCTCATCACCCCTTCCGGGTCAGTCGCAACCGTCTGCAAACTAACTAAGCTCCCGGCCTCCACAGCCACCTGCTCCCCAAAGCTGTCTTCCCAGCCCAGTGCTGCTGTACCGTTTCTCTGCTCAGAAGCCTCCAACGGCTTCTCATGTCCCCAGCAGTAGTGCCTGTCGCATGAGAGCGAACATCAGAATCACCAGGGCAGCTTTTTCAGGATGCAGATACTCCACTCTGACACCCTGGAATCGGGGTACCAGAATGTGGTGTGATAGATTAAATTATTTATCCACAATTTCTCCTTGCCTCCCTCTAGCATGATTGTGAGCAGAGGCGACACTCCTACACGATGACTTTGGACTTGGCCATGTGTTTTGTTTTGCCCAGTTGAATACAAGCAGAGGTGACACTGTGCCAGCTCCAAGCCAAGGCCTTAGGAGGCATTGCATATGTCCACTTCTCTGTGTTGCATTTCCGCTATCCCCCAGGAGAGAGTTTGGCCCAGACAGACACTACCCTTTCAGCCTGAGTGAGAGACAAACAGAACAGACCTGAGCCCAGCCCCCAGCCTAGACCCAAGCTCAGCCAGTATTACTCAAGTTCATCAGTGTCACCCTGGCTGATTTACAGACCTGAAGTGAGAAAGATAAATTTTTGTTGTTGTCAACCCTGGTTAGGGTCAGGGGTGTCCCTTATTATGCAGCGTTATTGCAGTAATAGCTAATGAATACACCAGGTGGGTCTGAAGCACACCCCTGATTAAGAATGACTAGACCAAAGGACGAGGTCACAAACAGTCTAGCAGTCAAGACCTTCTTCATTCTGGTTTCTGTTTATGTCTGGCCTCAGCTCGCAGCTTCCTCTTCTGAACCAGTCAAGGTTCTGGGGACTAAAACAGAATCCAACCCTGATTGACCCTAAAAGAAAAGGGACTCAGAAGTAGCTGTAAAATCAGACTGAGAAAAATGGACAGAAAGCAGGAAAAGTCAGGCAGCTGGGACTGGGGCAAGAAGAGGACAAAACCGCAGCAGAGAGAGATCGCCTGGGTACCCGAACACCAGGCACTGGTTCCTCAAGCCACCACGTGCCGGGCAGGAAGCTTCAGCTCGCCCTGAGGCTTTGGAGAGGAAAGCACCCATGTGGCCCAGCCACACCCTGGCCACCATGCAGAAGGAGAACAGGTGTCAGAGTCCAAAACGGGACAAGGGTCCCACTAGGCTGCCCAAACCCCACAAACGTCCCTGTAGCTTCACATTCCCTGCAAACAGTAACTCAGCTCGTACTCACAAAGCTCTTGAACTTTTTCTGGCACGTGGCAAATGCCACATGAATGTTTTTCAAATAAATATTAACATATATAACTTCTAGACCATGGGCTAAATAAGGCCCTTTTGAACGTTCTTTTCCAATTCAGTAAATGCAGGTCCTTTCGAAGCCAACTCAAAAGCCACCCCTTCCCTGAGACTTTCCATGACAGGTGGAAAGTGACGTCTCTTCCCCCAGCACTGCCAACACAGTTGATCGCCCTGTCTCCTTTGATGCAGAGAGGGGACCAGAGTCATCTGTGGACTCGTGAGGCCTGAGGCCTCCCCCTGGCCGAGGCCAGTGCCGGGGCCTTGCGGGTACTCAGGACATGCTGAGAGAATACCTGAGCGAGTGGGCCTTTTGCCAGCTGTGAAACCCCAGACCGCCTCTAGACCCTCAGGACGTGGGCAGTGGGGACAGCCACTCATTTCTTTCCTACTGCTGTGAGCCTGAGCCGGTATGCGCAGCCTGACCCAGCCCAGTGGCTGTGGGTGAAATGCCAAGTTCAAAAGGTCTCCAGGGGAGAGTCCCTGATCCCTCAGCCTGGGATTTTACACAAATGCTCCCGGCTTCTGAGCTGAGCGCACTACCTTCCCAGGTCTGCTGAGCCTCCTACTTGGAAGTGCTTTGCAAATTGGCAGCTCCAAGCACAGCCTGACCCACAGGGGACAGGTTGCTGAGCTCACCTCAATGCCCTCTCTAGCCCTGGCTCCTGTGTAAAAATCATTTCCCACTTCAAGTCTGTCATGTGAATAAAACTGAGCCACTGAGGACAGGCAGGGAGCTCCACTCATATTCCCTCTGCCCCCTTTCCTGGCCCCTAGGGTTTTTGGTCTCCCAAGAGCCAGCACCTGCATCTCATTGTCAGAAGGCTGCCCTCAGCCTGCCAGACACCCCAACCAATGACAGGCAGCACAGGGGTACCAGGGCCCCGGCTCCCTTGCTCCCTGCTCACACAACTCCGAGTTGTGATTCCTGTGTCTCCAGAGCTCCCATGTGGAATTGAGCCAAAATTGATCTCTGTGGGACTCTGCTTGCTGTCACATCCTTGCACGGCCTCCTTCCCTTCCTGCCCCACTTTCTCACCCCTACACTTCTCCTCCTCTGGGAGTCTGCTTCTGGGAGCCCAGCCTAAGAGGAGAGAGGGAGGAAAACTTAAATGATAAAAATGGCCACTTTACTTCAACTGCTCACCCTCCTGCAAGACCCTTTCATGCATTAGCTGTCTTAATTATCTCAGTTCCCCTACTGGGAATTCTTATCCCCATTTGAAAGGCGAAGAAATCAAGTCTAAGAGAATTTGAGTAGGTTTCCCAAGGTTATGTAGTTAATAAGCATTGAGCCAAGATTTCCTAACCACTGTATGTACTACCTCGCATTAGAAAGATGTCATCAATAAGGTCTATACATATTTCTATAAGTTAAAACTTGAGAAAAAATAACCAATCTATTAATCAAACACGGATAATGACAGTACGCAATTATGGGGGGAACTGAAAGGTGTGACCGTGATGTTTTTGTCTGTCATGATCAGACAGGGGTGGGCATACAGTCAGAATTCCCGTGTATAGAGACTGGGGGTTGGAAGGTGGCTGTACCATTAGGTGGCAGATCCTCTGCTGCAGACATCCTCTGAGACACAAGTTTCAGATCTGATTCTTCAGCCCTTTCTCCAATGCTCTGACTGAAGCTCCCCTAGGCTTACTCCAATAAAATCCCCGAAGGGTCAAGTTAGTCAGAGCATGTGGTTGCTGCTTGTCAACAAGATATCCCAACTGATGCAGAAATTAGTACCAGGAGTGGGGTGTTGAAAGCATCCCATGCTAAAAATATGGAATTGGAGAGTATATGAGCCAATAACTCCCCTTTAATTGTGTGAGCCAGTTTCAGTGGGATTTTTGCACTGCATCCAACTGATGTATGAATGAAAAAGGATGGAAAAACCCCTTTTCTGAATAATCATCCTTAAACTACATCCCTGTGCTTGTTCTTCCTTTGGACTGTGTGATACAAGTTTGCCCCATGCCTTCCCTATTTAAAGGATGAGGAATCAGGTAGTCGGCTCAGGTGGGGAGTTATCTGGTATGTTCCGGAGGGAATGGGTCTGATATTAATACATGATCATGGAGAGAGCTGCATGGTACGGCAAGAAACCCATGGGCCCGGGGGCAGGAGAGCTTCGTTCTAGTCCTAAACCTGACTCTGGTTCACTGTATGCCATTGGCCAAGAGTCTCCCCACTCGGGGGCTCAGCCTCCCCTTTTATAGACTGCAGGGAGATCTCTAAGGTCCCTTCCAGAGCTACATATTCAGATGTCTGGAGAAAAGGTGAGGACACGTGGCCTGGATCCCACGTACAGACCGACAAGGTGAGAAGAGGTAGCAGTGCCCCTGAGTCTAGGGAGGCCCTTCTGGGTTTCACCTGAGCATCTCTTTGAAGCTGAGAGCCCCACGGGTTCCACACTTTGGCCACTCTCACATTTTCCTCTCCTGACCCTGCCCCGTTCCAACTGTAGCAGACACTGTTATCCGTCCCCAGTAACCATTCTCCCCTTATCCTTTTTAGTTCTAGAACGGCCCTACAGCTGGAGACCACACTTCCCAGCCCCCTCCTTCCCAGCAGCTAAGTGTGGCCACGTGCGAGTGGCATGTGGGCAGAAGCAACCTGTGCTGGCCCTTCCCTCCTTCCCTCCACATAGATGCGGTGCAGAGACCCAGCTCCAGCCACGGAGAGGGTGGAGAACAAGACAGAAGCCACTTGAATCCTGATGCACTTCATGGGCTCAGACTGCCCTCCGCTCCCAGACCACCTCCTAGCACAGAGTTTTCCACGAGAGAAATCACCTCCTACCATGTTTAACTCGCTGTATTTAGGGAACTGTCCTTACAACAGCTCACCCTGTGTCCTCAACACTACCTTTCAGACCCCACACCAGCCAGAGCCTGGGAGCTAGTCTCTGCTAACAAGGGAGGGAAGGAAGGAAGGAGAGAGATGGGAGTGGGCAGACAGCATTTACTAGACATCCCTCTGTCCCAGGCATTTTTCTCCATTATCCTGGAACCTCGAATTCTCTCACTGGCAACAAGTATGGTGCATCGTATTCCCCAAAGTGACAGGCACACTCCATACATTTTCGAGAAAATGTCTACCAATACCTGAGCCGGAATAACCACAATTCTTCCATGAGTCTCTTCTTTCAAGTCAAAATGGCGTTTAGCTGGGGCAGCTCACAACTCAGCTGCACAAGTACTTTTCCTCAAGATAAGTGTCAACCGTTGGTATCCCCAAGAAACGCTTTATACGTTCTTCCACTTGGTCGCACCAAATGTCAACATGGCTTGCACTCAAGGGTCGGGCAATGAAAAAATTAATAAATGTTCCTGCTCCAAGGACATTCTTAAGTGACGCTCTCTCTTTTTCTGTCTTCTTGTTTTACTACAAGAGCGTCCGGCATGACACATGCTCCAGCACTGGCAGGCCTCCCCGCCAGCGCTCTGGCACCACCAGCGCAGACGACAGCACGGGGAAAGGGCACACAACATCTTAGTATTATTAGGAAAATGGTTTTGACCTTGTAAACCTGCTGAAACCCTTGTAGACTGTCCTGGGGGCGCCCAGGCATTCTCAGACCACACTCTGGTAAGCGTTGCCTTCCATGAGCCTGCCTCTATTCACAAGCATACAAACGTGCATGTGCACACACACACACACACACACAGAGCTGTTATCATTTGACTTTTAAAAGGGCATTTGAATATCAAAAGGAGGAAGGACGTCATCTTGGAAGAAAGGATGGTCCATTAAACTGGGTGTGTTTAGTTCTATGAACAACTCACTGCATTGTCCCTATTTTTCTGGTTTTGCCAAGGCCAGGGGGCCGATGTTGGTATGGAAGATGGATATTTGGAAACCGCCTCCAGCCTGACACACGCCTCCTGGGCAGATGAGAGAAACTATGCCCCGAAGGACTGAGCACTGGCAGCTGAAAAATGGTTCGACCGAGCTGAACCCTGGGTTCGCCTCTGGACAGAGCACCAGCTGCCAGCAGGGCTCTGGGCGAACTCCCATGCCCTCCTCCAGCCCTCCCAGGGGAGCAGAGACAGCACAGCCCACTGGAAGCCCCCAGGAAGGTATGTGTGGGAGTGGGTTAAGTCTAAAGTGGTTGGAGACATCAGTCCTCTAACGAGGATCCTGGAGGATGGGCTTTATTCATTTCACGAACTAGCTGGGCCCCTGCCCGACCCCTTTCCCACCCGAGCCAGGATCCTTTGTCTGCGATCAGTTGGTATGAGCCACACACGCACAAACACAGACTTATGTGCACGCGGCACACACATCTGCCACACACCCAGCTCCCCTCCCAGCCCTTCCTCTAATCACGCTACTTACGTCCTCTCTACCTGTGATGTGCCCACCCTCTCACACCACCCTCCTTTGCTGCCACCCCAAGGACACACGTGAAGCCCAGGCCTGAGAGCAGAGCAGCCACCCTGGGCAGGTCCCTTCCCGTCGCCGGGCCTCCGTCTCTAAGCTGTAGTCCTGCGAGGACTGGAGAGGATGCTCTGTGTCCAAAGTCTCCCCAGTGCCAATATCCCATGCAAGAACATTCTGGAGTCCACCCTGGCAGCCCAGGCCTGGTGGGAAGAGAGTGGCCTTCGGGAGGCAGGAGGTGAGAGGGTGTCAGGACCGGGGCCCTGCACTGGTCGTGAGGGTGAGTGGGAATTTGGAAGCTGGGGCCTGAGAGGTGGGCGGAGGGAACAGCACAGTCGGGGTGGGGCGTTGCAGTGCACGGGAGCTAAGGGCTCTCTGCAAGGCTGGGAGATGAAGTGTGGTCACAGTCACCATGAGTGGCACGGCATGGCTCTCCGTGCACACGCCTTTCCCTCAGCCATGCCGAGCCAGCAGGCGCCCGTCTCTTCTCGAAGGGGTTGGCTTCCTCGGGTGCTAGGACGGTGAATTCTATGTGTCAGCTTGACTGGGCCAGGGGTGCTCAGACATCTGACCAGACGTCGTTCTGGGCGTGTCTGCAAGAGTGTTTCCGGACGAGACTGACACTCGGAAAGGCAGACTGAGCCGGGGGATCACCCTCCCGAGTGCGGGCTGGCCTCACCCACGCCACCGAAGGCCTGAATGGGGACATGGGTCTCCTCTGGCCTTCAGATGTGGACGGCAGCATCAGTGTTTCCTGGGTCTTGAGCCTGACAGCTTTCAGACTGGAACTTCCGCCACTGCCTGTCCCGGTCCCCAGGTCTCCTGCCTCGGGCTGGAGCCACGCCGTTGGCTCTCCGCTGCTGACTGTGGACCTTGGGACAGCTCAGCCTCCATAATTGCATGGGGCAATTCCTTATGATAAATCCTATTATATAAATCATATGATGCGTGTACATATAAAACCCATTGGCTCTGTTTCCCTGGAGAACCCTGACTAACACAGGGGCCATGTGACATTACACATGAGAACCACGCTCGGGCAGTCCCCACCTGTCCCATATAAAGTGTCGTCTCCCTCTCCTCCTCCCTCTCTCTGTCTCTGTGGCATCCTCTGAGTTGCAGGGAGTCTGGAAGAAGACCCCAGGTGGAGTTAGGAGTGCGAACAGGCCCTGGGGCTATGCCTGGGAGAGCTACAGGGGGGAGGATGCGGGATGGACTGGGCAGCCTCAGACCGCGATGCAAAACTGACAAAGTCTAGCCGAGGCCAGAGAGAGCTCCAAAACAGAGAGTGCCCATGAGAGGAGCCCCAGCTTGCAAAAATACCAATTCCAGGGCCCAGTGTACCCATGTTGCTCTTAGTCATTGGCTAGGAGCTTCCTGAGAAGGCTGTAATCTCGGATGGGAAGGCTGAGCTTTTCGAAGAAATACACTAAGAAAATAGGTCTGTCACTCCCCTCATGGCAGCTCCTCCCCAAGGTGCTCCAAAGACAGTGAGAGAGCCCCAGGCCCTGGGAGGTGAATGCCAGCTGAAATCTGCCATTCTAGGGTGGGTAGGGACCCTTAGCCACCCTAGAATGCCAGAAAGGACCCTCATCAGTTTGCTTTGGGTCCCACCTGGATGTAGACTTAGCAACGTGGTTGGAACTTCAGCAGCACAGAGGTATGGCTTCATGAACCTGCCTCAAAAGCATGATAAATTTTAAAAGTTTGTGACCAGTATGAAGAAAAACACACATGTGTCTCTAAAGGTGCCTCTGGGGGGTTCTTCTGGGATAGCTTGTCCTTGCTCAGACGAGAACTGACTCAACGTCCCAGGCTCGGTGACCCCCTCTGTTTTAAGAGCTAAATCAGAGTCACAACTCCAGAACCATGGCTCCTTGGGTCCCTCTCCCTCTTCCAGCCACTAGGAGGATGGTGTGGTACCTCCTCGGGAATCTCCCTGTTGTCTTCAAGAAGGTGCTTCTCATGTCACTGTAGATGAAAAGGAGGCTAATGTCCCAACCACAGCTACTCACCGGTAATTTAGAAGCAATGGATGTTAAGTCATACCCAATTAATTGAAGCTAATATTTAGAAACAGAAAAAATAAAAGAATTCCATGTCAAGGAAAGGACGCTCTCAATTTTATATAATACAGGTCAATCCAGACTGTGTCAGGCAGTTTCCCTGGGAGCGTGACCCTGTCACAGGGAGGGAGGGCAAGTGGCAATGGCTCCTGCTGCCTCTGGCACAGATCGGCCCCTGGGCAGGCGGCCCCTGGGCAGAGGGGTGCTGGGTGATTTGGTCCCAACAAGGAGGAAGACCCCATAACCCCAGTAAGTCCCTGCTGAGGAATCCCAGCCCACGTTGAAGGGACAATATGATCTGGGACAGGACAACATTCTCTCCCCAGGCCTTCTCAGGTAAATGAAATCACCAGCTTAAAAGGGGTAAAAACCATCAGCCCAAGTAGCCAGAAAGGAGGCATAGAATGACGACAAGGTAGCGCAGTGGTTAACACCGTGGAAGCCCAACTGCTTGAGCTCAAATCTTCACAAATCCCTTACTAAGTGTCCTTGGTCTAGTTACTTCATGTCCACTCTGCCTCAGCTTCCTCATCTGTAGAATGGAGATGACAGTACGTGTAACCACGTCATTAGGAAGTGTAAGGATCTGACGGGTTAATACACATACAGCCCTGGAGCAGTGTCTACTAAATCCACATTCCGAAACCAAACACGTTGGGTGTTGCTTCCTGATGTGGCTAAGAGCTTCGGGATCCAGGAGTCTGCACATTCCCAGCTCAGTTATCTTGTTTGGGGGATATCATGTAAGCCTCAGTTTCCTCAGTTGAGAACACAAATGGCTGCCTTGCAGCATTATCATAAAGAAAAATGGACTTATGAAAAGAATCATTCCTGAAGCTGTAAATGGCATCCCTGAGGGTTGTGCAGTGCACAGTCTGAGCAACCATATGCAGCAGCCCCGATGATGAACATAAAACAGTTAGCCTGTTGGACACACCCCCGTGCCTCCTTTTTGGTAGGCTTGCCTATCAACCATTGACTTCAACTCAAAGTCTTTCCCACAAGCCTTCCTCCATACTGAGTACAGTAGATGTAAACACTGAGGAAGATCTGTGCTGTCCCCAATCCACGAGAGTTCCTGCCCTCAAGAAACTGAAGTTTCAGGCAGGAAATAGCCCACGCCGTGCTACAATGCAGGACCAAACTCCATGGGGGTAGACTCCACAGAGAAAAACAATCCGCAGCAGGATGAGGAGAACAAAGCTCAGGAACACCAGGGGTGTCTTTCCCAAAGGAGGGTCACCAGGCCCACCTTGGCTTGCACGAGTCAGATGAAGGAGGGTGGCAGTGGCTGTGTCTGCCGGGTGACGAGGGGCATGCTGCAGAGAATACAGTCCCGCCGTGCGTCCGGGCTGCCCTCCCGTGCGCACCCAGATGCCCACCCACCCCAGAGTGGGGGTGAGGGTGACAGCTGGGAGAGGCTGTGGGGACTGGCCCCTCGTCCCCTCTCCCGTACCACTCGGTGAACCCACTTCAAATAGGGCAACGCAGAGAGAATCCCGAGTGACACCATTTGTCTATTGCCCTTCATTACAGCCACTTAGATCTTTTATTTTATTACAAACATTCTTTAGCCCAGACACAGGCTGTCCTAATTGGAGCCGCTGCCTCCACCCCCACCCAGATCAAAGCCGCCCTGTTTGTTTGTGGAGGACGAGGATGAACCGTCCTGCGGCCTTTGAACATGAAGGCCCCTTTGTCTTCCAGCTGAAGTCATCCCTGGCACCAGGCAGGGAGGAGGCTTCCGGGGGCAGCGCGAGGGGCAGGAATTCTGCAGCCTGGTCTGCGCCTTGGACCAGAGCTTGAGAGGGGGACAGCTTTCAAAGCAAGGCCCCAAACTTCCCTGCCTGCTGCCGAGGACAGATGTCACATGGTGGCCCCAGGGTGTGTTTGATTTCACCCCCAGGAGGATTTTTTTTATTTAAGTACTAATTCAAATATTCAAACATTTCTCAAGGAAATAGTATATTTCCTTTCTGATTTCTCTTTACACATCAGGATATCTGGCAATACTGGCATTCTCTCTGTGAGAGAATGAGCTAACCAGTTTGCTGAAGGCTTTTCCTACTCCACGGGGTATTTGAGTTTGCAACACTATTCAGACTTTTTAAAAAGAAATTATTGCTGTAAACTACTGTTTCTCTTGACGTTTCTGCTTTTATATCCCTGGGCCCACTCGAACTTCACCCCTGCCACCGGAGATGGTTGGGGACAGGGGAGAAAATAATTGTCCCCACTATACAGATGGGAAAACTGAGGCCCTGTGGCATTCAAATAGCTGGCCAGAGGTCACACAGAGGTTAGTGATAGACTCCAGAAACAAGAAGCACAAGACAAAAGGAATTAACACTTACTTGTCTTCTCTTATTTTGATATTATGGTCAACACAGCTATTGTGAAAAAGAAAAGCGCCACAAAGCTGCCTCCCGTCACCTAGAGACGTGCGATGTCAACACCCGGGTTTATTATGTGTGAGGAGCTGAGTAGACACACTCTACGTAACAATCCGACACAGCCGTTTCTGTTTTCTAGATTTGACAATTGAGAAAACTAAGGTCCTTGGAGGTTCAAGGACTCGCCCAAGGTAACACAGTGGGGCCACAGTTGAGACTCAGGTCTGCCCGGCTCAAAAGCCCATTGACGAGCTGGGTGATCTTAGACCAACTACTTCTCAGAGCCTCAGGCTGTCCTATGTGGCCGGATGACACGCCTTCCACTCGGGGCTCCACCTTCTTCCCCTCCCCCAGCCTTGTTTACAGGTCCCCACCCCGTAGCCCTTGAGAAGGCCAACTGGGCCAGCGGTGGACACCACACCCACACTAGGCCAATCCCTGGGAGCTGGGACTGGGGCCCAGCCTCGTAAAGCTGTGCTGGGTGACCCAAACTGGACCACAGGTGAGCGGGGTGGGGGGTGCAGTGTCTGAAAGGAAAGGATGGAGCTGATGTGCAGAGAGACACCCACTCTGAGGCTACATGGTCCCAACTCTGTGTCCAGCCCCTCCTCAGGGCCAGTTTCACATCTAGCCCTCGCCCTTGGACATCACGCCGTGTCCTGCCTAAGAAGCAGCACTGTCTCTATAAGCTGACTGGAGACGACCTGCTCTGGCAGCCGTGTGATCCCCCATGTAAACGGAGTAAGACAGATCCGGGTTCCCATCCTGCCTTTGCCCGGGCTGCGTGCTTTTAGACAAGCTATTTAACCTGTTTCTCCTATTCATAAAGTGGGAATGGTAAATTCTTACCTCACAGGGCTTTTGGGAGATTTGAACTAAATAATGTAATTGGAGATTCTTGCACACAGTATCCAACACAGCAGATCTTCAACACCAGGCTAATGCTTTTATCACTATTGCTGTTGTTGTTGTTGTTGTTGTTGTTGTTAAAAAGCCTTGGTGATGGGTAGAGCCAGCAGGAATTTTAACCAACTCTAGATTATTCCACTTGGCTAATCCACAGACCAATTTTTATCATCCATCGATTCCTTTCCCTCATCAGTTTCCACATGCTCAAGGAAGACAGAATTGTTTCACTGTTGGCTAAACTCCTGCAATTGTGAAGACAGAGGTGCTTACAGCTAAAATCGTGTATAGCAGGTATGAATTTTACTCCATGATCTTGAGTGTGTTTTTTTAAAAAGTCAGTATTGTATTTGTCTAAATCAAATTAAGGTTGGAGAGGGATGTCACCAAGAAGGCAGACTAGGAGTTTCAACCCTCGTTCCCTCACAGAAATATCAATTTGAACAACCATCCATGCACAAAAATACCTTCACAAGAGCTAAGGAATCCAGCTGAAATATTAGGCCACCTGGGTGGAACACAGAAATAAGAAAACACACTCCAGCAGGAAGTAGCTTGATGACTATGTTGCCCCTCCTCCCACAGACGTCGAAGGGTGAAATTGACAGTGGGGAATACGTAGCAGAGAAAATGGCCTAAAAATATATAAAAGTGTTTTCTGTCTCTTCAAAACTGCCTTACCCTTTCTGAGAACTATAACCTATATCCCTGCCTCGGGCCAGTTGTCTGGAGCAGTAGAGGAGTGTCCTTAGTTCTTCATACCACAGGAGATGGCTCAAGGGAATTGTCTGGGTGGAGGTCATGAGATTGTCTTAGCCAAAGATTGGATGAATCAGAACCTTTAAAATCTCTGTACTTCTGCTCAGAAGCAGGACGTTGGTACTTTGAGTTGGGAGTCTGACAACCTCCTCATTTGCTGGCAAATTGATAAACTCCTCAAACAAAAAAAAAAAAAAAGAAAAGAAAAGAAAAAACACATTGGGCAGGTAGGAAGAACAGCTTCACCCCTCCCCCAAGACCAGATGGCACAGCACAGACCTGACTTCACCACAAACCCCAACACCAGGCCCATGCAATTCAATCACAGCACCAGGCCAACCCCTGTAACCCCAGACCAGCCCCCACAGGCTCCAGGCACACCCCAACTCCAGGTTCCAGGCCCACTCCAGTGCCGGGCTGGCTCCAAAGACCCAGGCTCCAGGCCTGTCTCTGCAGACCCAGCCTCAAGGTTTGCCATAGCACCAGGCCTGCCCCATGAACACAGGCTCCAACTCAGCCCCTGTGGCCTTAGGCTCCAGTTCTGACCCTATGACCCAGGACCCAGGTCCACCTCCACATACTCAGGCTGCAGGCCCACCTGAATTCAAGTGCTAGGGTCCATCCAGTGGACCCTGATGCCATGACCCTGAAGACTTAGGACCAGGCCCATCCCAGCACCCACCTGGCCCCAATGGACTATAGCTCAAGGCTCACCCCATGGACTCAGGTACCAGACCCACCTGTCCACTGACCCAGAGGCCAGGTCAGCCTGCCTGAGGGCTTCATCAGCAAGCCTTCCCAAAGATACCACCAGAGAGCCTGCCCAAAATATCTGGACGGCTGACTGGTGAAGGGCTTTTTCTGCCATAGCCAGCTTGTAAAGATTATAAGAGGTGCCTACTTCTTCAAGTGTGCAAATATCAGTGCAAGGCTACAAGGATGACAAATAATCAGGGAAATATGACACCACCAAAGGAAAACAATAAAGCATCAGTATCCAACCCTAAAGAAATAGATAGCTATGAACTGCCTAACAAAGAACTAAAAATAATAATCTTAAAGAAGCTCAGTAAGCTACAAGAGAACACAGACAACAAAATGGTATAAGAAAAACAATACATGGACAAAATTAGAGATGCAACAAAGAGATATAAACTATAATAAAGAGCCAAAGAAAAATTCTGGAGCAGAAAAACACATGGCTGAACTGAAAAAAAATCCATAGAGGCCTTAAAAGCAAACTCAATCAAGCAGAGAGCTCAAAAATAGGTCATTTGAAATTACCCAGTCAGAGGAACAGAAAGAAAAGACAATTTTAAAAAGTGAAGAAAGTATACAAGACTCATGAGACATCATCTAGCAAACTAATATGCATATCATAGGATCCCCAGAAAGAATAGAAAAAGAGAAAGGAATGAAAGAAAACTACCCAAATCTGGACAGGGAAATGAAAATCCAGACCAATGAAGACCAAGGAACCTCAAGTAGATTAAATATAAAGACAATAAGAAACATTAAAATCAAATTCTCAAAAGTCAAAAACAAAGAATTTTCAAAGCATCAAGAGAAAAATGACTCATCACATACAAAGGAACTTCAAAAAGACTATTAATAGATTTCCCAGAAGAAACCTTGCAGGCAAGGAGAGAGTGGGATGAAAGCGGGGAAAAAAACCAAAAAAAAAAAAATGTTGGCCAAAAGTACTATACCCAGCAAATCTGTCCTCCAGAACTAAGGAGAGAAAAAGACTCCTAGATAAACAAAAGCTATGCGAGTTCATTACCACGAGACCTGCCATCAAGTTGAAATTAAAGTATACTAACTAACAACATGAAAACAGATGAAAGTATAAAACTCACCGTGAAGGTAAGAATATAGTCAAATTCAGAATACTCTAATACTGTAATGGTGGTGTGTAAATCACTTTCAAGTCTATAAAGTTAAAAGGCAAGTATTAAAGATAACTATAGCTACAATAATTTGTTAATGCAAATACAACATATAAAAGATATAAACTACAACATCAATAACCTAAAATTTAGAGGGAGAAAAAGTTAAACTGTAGAGTTTTTGAATGTGGATGAAGTTAAGTTGT
Organism: Lemur catta; assembly: GCF_020740605.2. NCBI lineage: Eukaryota > Metazoa > Chordata > Mammalia > Primates > Lemuridae > Lemur > Lemur catta. The sequence continues at coordinate 6,598,227 of NC_059147.1, read as the reverse complement.
TATTGGCTTAAATTAGGGTGTTAGGACTATAAGATATTTTATGTTAGCCTCATGATAACCACACACACAAAAAAAAACTTGTAGTAAATACACAAAAAAGATAAAGGAGTCAAAGTGTACCACTACCAAAAAACCCTTAAATCACAAAGGAAGACAGAAAGAGAGGAAGAAAGGAACAAAGGAACTAGAAAACAATTAACAAAATGGCAATAGTAAGCCTTTACCTATCAGTAACTATTTTAAATGGATTAAATTCTCCAATCAAAAGACATGAGTGGTAGAATGGATTTAAAAAATAGGGTCCTACTATATACTATATACTGCCTACAAGAGACTCACTTTAGCTTTAAGGACACATAGGCTGAAAGTGACAGGATTAAAAAAGTTATCCCACATAAATGATAACAAAAAGAGAGCAGGAATGGCTATACTTATATTAGACAAAATAGATTTTCAGTTAAAAACTGTCACAAGAGACGAATAAGGTCATTACATAATGATAAAGGAGTCAATATATCAAAAGGATATAACAATTGTAAACATACATGCACTCAACATAGGAGCACCTAAATACACAAAGCAAATATTAACAGAACTAAAGGGAGAAATAGACAGCAATATAATAACATTAAGCATCTTAAATACCCTACTTTCAACAATGAATAGGTTATTCAGACAAAAAATTAAGAAGGAAACTGCAGGTTTGAACAACACTATAGACCAAATGGATCTAACAGATATACACAGAACATTCCATCCAACAGTTGCAGAATACACATTCTTTTCAAGAACATGCAGAACATTCTTCAGGATAGATCATATGTTAGGTTACAAAAAAGTCTTCACAGATTTAAGAAAATCAAAGTTATATCCAATATCTTTTCCAGCCACAATGCTATGAAACAAGAAATCAATAAAAGAAGGAAAATTTAAAAATTTGGAAATACATGGAAATGAAACAACATACCAATGGGTCATAATAATCAAAATGAAAATAAAAAAATATCTAGAGACAAATGAAAATGGAAACACTATATACCAAAACTTATGGGATGCAGCGAAAGCAGTTCTAAGAAAGAAGTTTATAGCAATAAATGTCTATATCAGAAAAAAGAAAGATCTTAAACAAAAAAGAACTAGAAAAAGAAGAATAAACTAAGCCCAAAGTTAGCAGAAAAAAGGAAGTAACAAAAATCAGAGCAGAAATAAATGAAATAGAATAGATAAACAATAGAAAAAAATCAAGGAACAAAGCATTGGTTTTTTGAAAAAACAAAATTGACAAACCTTTAACTAGACTAAGAAAAAGAGAAAGGCTGGAAAATAAATATAATTATAAATGAAAAAGAGACATTATGACTGATATAACAGAAATACAAAGGATCATAAGAGACTGCTATGAACAATTATATACCAACAAGTTCGATAACCTGGAAGAAATGGATATATTCCTAGAAACATACAACCTCAAGACTGAATCATGAAGAAATAGAAAATCTCAACAGACTAGTAATGGGTAACAAGATTGAATCAGTAATCAAAAAACTCCACAAAAAGAAAACTCCAGGACCTGATGGCTTCACTGGTGAATTATACCAAACATTTGAAAAAGAATTAATGCCAATTCTTTTCAAACTTTCCAAAAAATTGAAGAGGAGAGAACATTTCCAAACTCATTTTACAAGGCCAGCATTAAGCTCATACCAAAGCCAAACAAGGAAACTACAAGAAAAGAAAATTACAGGCCAATAACCAAGATGAACATAGATGCAAAAATCCTCAACAAAATACTAGCAAGCAGAATTCAACAACACATTAAAAGGATTACACACCATGATCAAGTAGGATTTATCCCTGGGATGCAAGGATGATTCAACATACACAAATCAATAAATGTGACACATCACATTAACAAAACAAAGGATAAAAATCATACTGTCATCTCAATAAATGGCAGAAAAAGCAATTGAAAAAATTCAACATCCTTTCATGATTATAAACTCCCAAAAAATTAGGTATAGAAGGAAGGTATCACATTATAATAAAGGCCATACATGACAAGCCCACAACTAACATCAAACTCAATGGTGAAAAGCTAAAAGCTTTTCCTCTAAGATTAGAAACAAGACAAAGATGCCCACTTTCACCCCTTCTATTCAAAGCAGTACAAGAAGTTGTAGCCACAGCAATTAGGCAAGAAAAAGAAATAAAAGCCATTCAAATCAGAAAAGAAGAGGTAACATGTCTCTGTTTATAGATGACATGATCTTATATATAGAAAACTCTAAAGACTCCACCAAAAAATTGTTAGAACTAATAAAAAAATTCAGTAAAGTTGCAGGATTCAAAATCAACATACAAAGTCCAGTGGCATTTCTCTACCAAACAACTAACTATCTCAAAAAAAAAAAAATTAAGAAAACAATCCCATTTACAACAGCATAAAAAAATACTCAGGAATGAATTTAACCAAGGAGGTGAAAGATCTGTACACTGAAAACTACAAAACACTGATGAAAGAAATTGACAAAGACACAAATAAGGAGAAAGATACCCCATGTTCTTGGATTAGAAGAATTAATGTTGTTAAAATATTTATACTACCTGTCTTAGTCTGTTTTTTGTGTTGCTATAACAGAATACCAGACACTGGGTAATTTATGAAGAAAGGAAATGTATTTTTCACAGCTCTGGAGTCTGGGAGTCGAAGATTGAAGGACTGGCATCTGATGGGGGCTTTCTTGCTACATAATCCATGGCAGCAGGGTAACGAGAGGGCAAAAGCGAGCATGAGATCCAGTTTGCAGCCTCAAGCCCTTTTATAATTTGAATTAATCCATTCATGAGGGTGGAGCCTCCCATTAGGCCTGCCTCCCAACACTGTTACACTGAGGATTAAGTTTCAAATACATTGCTCTCTGGGGAACACATTCAAACCATAGCATTCCCCAAACTGAAGTACAGATTCAATTCCTAGCAAAATCCCAGTAGCATTTTTCACCAGAGGTAGAAAAAACAATCCTAAAATTTATATGGAACCACAAAAGACCCTGAATAGCCAACAGGAAGAACAAAGCTGGAGGCATCATAACACCTGATTTTAAAATATAATACACAGCTAGAGTAATCAAACAGCATAGTACTGGCATAAAAGCAGACATGTAGACCAATGCAACAGAATCGAGAGCCCCAAAATAAGTCCACACATTTACAGTCAATTGATCTTTGACCAAGATGCCAAGAACAATGGAGGAAAGACAATCTTTTCAATAAATGATTTTGGGAAAACCAGATATCCACATGCAGAAGAATGAACTTAGAGCTTTATCTCATTCCATATACAAAATCAACTCAAAATGGATTAAAGATTTAAATGTAAGGCTGAAACTATAAAACTACTAGAAGAAAACATAGGCAGCCGGGCATGGTGACTCATACCCGTAATCCTATGGGAGGCCAAGGCAGCAGGATTGTTTAAGGTCAGGAGTTCTAGACCAGCTTGAGCAAGAGGGAGAAAAAAATTGAAAAAATTAGCTGGCATGGTGGCATGCACCTGCAGTCCCAGCTACTCGGGAGGCTGAGGCAGGAGGATCCCTTAAGCCCAGGAGTTTGAGGTTGCAATGAGCTATGGATGACACCACTGCACTCTAGCCCAGGTGACAAAGTGAGACTTGTCTCAAAAAAAAAAAAAAATGAAAACATAGGGAAAAACCTATATGACATTGATCTGGCCAATGATTTTTCAGATTTCACCCCAAAAGCTCAGGTAACAAAAGCAAAAATAGAAAAATGGAATTGTATCAAACTAACAAGCTTTTGCATAACAAAGGAAACATTCAACAGAGTGAAGAGACAACGTATGAAATGGGAGAAAATATTTACAAACCATACATCTGATAATGGGTTAATATCCAAAACATATAAGGAACTCCAACAACTTAATAGCAGTAAAACAAACAATGATTTAAAAATGAACAAAGGTCCTGAACAGACATTTCTCAAAAGAAGACATACAAATGGCCAACAGGTATATGAAAAATGCCCAACATCAGTAATCAGAGAAATGCAAATCAAAACCACAATGGCATATCACCTCACACCTGTTAGAATGGCTATAATAAAAAAGACAGAAGATAACAAGTGTTGACAAGAATGTGGAGAAAAGGGAACCCTGTCCCACTGCTGGTGGGAATGTAAATTGGTACAGCTATTATGGAAAACATTAATGGATGTCACTCAAAAAAGTAAAAATAAAACAACCTAGCTTACATAACTATATGATCCAGTGATTCCCCCCCCCACTTCTGGTATATAACTGAAGGAAACAAAATTAGTGTCTTGAAGAGATAGCTATACTCCCATGTTTATTGCAGCGTTATTCATCATAGCCAAGTGATGGAATCAACCTAAGAGTACATCAATGAATAGATGAATAAAGAAAATCTAGTGTGTGCGCGCGCACACACACACACACACACACACACACACACACACAGATGAGTATTATTCAGCCTTAAAGAAGGAAATCCAGTCATTGGCAACAACATGGATGAACCTGGACGTCATGCTAAATGAAATAAGCCGGGCACAGAAAGACAAATGCTGCATGATCTCACTGACACGTGAAGTCTGAAAACGTCGAACTCATAGAAGGAGAGAGTAGAATGGTGGTTGCCGGCTGGGGTGGGGAAATGGGGTTCCAAGTTTCAGGTGTGCAGAAGGAGTAAGTGCGAGGGATCTAATGTGCCGCAGCAGGGTGGCCGTGGTCAACAAAGCTGTGTTGTGTACTTGAAATTTGCTAAGAGAGATCTTCAGTATTCCCATCTCACACACACACACACACACACACACACACACGCACACACACGTAACTATGTGAAGTCATGGGTATGTTATTTAGTTTGATTTTGGTAACTATGTCGCAATGTATATGTATGTCAAAACCTCACATCGTGTACTATAAATGGAGGCAGTCCCCGGGTCACGGCCGAACTTACAGCGTTCCGTACTTACGAACGGGCTCCCAAGGCTGCCCGTGAGGATATTTATAATTAGTAATTACAGTAATCATTTGGGAACTAGTTTCTGCCGTGCGCGCACACAGACCCGCGGGGCAGGCGATCCCTCGGCGCCGCGTCTCGACGCCCCCGGCTGGTCTCACTGTCCACTCGGTCGCTGTCACGCAGCGTCGCTTTCGTCTTAACTTTCGTGTTCGATTTTCGAGTCTGTTTTCCCTGTGGCCGCGGCTCCAAAGCGGAGTCCACGGCAAGCCCAGGGGGGCCTGCCGCGAAGAGAAAGGCGATTGCAGTGGAAACAGAAGCAGAAATAACTAAGCGTTCGGAGAAAGGCCCGACGCCATCACTCACCGGAACGCTGGACTCCAGTCGCTCGACTATCGGAACAATTGTTTAGGACAAGGTGACAATGATGAAAGGTGAAAGGAGTGCTCCAATGAATGCGCCAGTTATTATTACTAAGCAACCTAGCGGACTAGTTATCGAAATGGAGAGGTTATTATTGATGTGGTGAGAAGATCAAAATAACTGTGGCATTCCTAATAGCCGAGGGTTGATGCAACATTAGGTTAACTGAGTGTTAACCTTTAATATTCTTTTTGAAATCTCTCCTATCTCCTATCTAAACTTTTTGGATGAGCTTGTTTTTATGTTTTTTTGTGTGAATTAAAAGAAAGAGCACAATAGTTTCTGTAACGTATTACAGTACAGGGTATCATTCTCATTATCACAGGACGACACTGTGTCATTATCACCACATGTGAGCCACTGTACTATTGCTCTTATTGTCATTATTATTATTATTACTGTATGTGCTGTTCGTCAGAGATCCGAGTGACATCCAAATCCAACCTAAAGACGTTCTCAGGAACTTATCTCAACCATGACTGGGGGAATGCCTGTATATACAATTTTAATTTGTTAATTACACCTCAATAAAGCTGGGGAAATATTTTAAATATATAAATACTTAAACATAAAGCCTGATTAACTATGACTCCAAGCACCCTCCCAGCAGCCTGACTGGAGGTTTGTTCCTGGTCGCCGTTGATGGGTCCCCACCCCATGCAGAACTGGACAACCCCACAGGGTCCCTCAGAGGCTGCAGCTGTGATGCCTCCGGCTACACCTGTGCGTAGGAGCCTTGCCAAAGCCTGAGGCCGCGCTCCAGCCACTCCAGGTGTAGCCATTTCCTCCGGAGGGACTATCACACCCCTCTTCCCAGCTACTGTCCTATGACTTCAGGGATCAGAAAAATCACACGCCCTTTTCCGCTCTCAGGGACTTTAATTTTCCTCTCCCTGAATCAACCTCCCCCACTCAGAGTTACTCTCCTCCCTCCCCTCCTCTCCTAACACAGTGATCCTCAAAATGTGCTCCTGGGCCAGCAGCGTCTGCCTCACCTGGGAACTGTTAGACATACAGATTCTTGGCCCCTTCTGGAGACCTACTTAATCAGATACTCTGGGAGTGGAGCTCAGCAATCTGTGTTTTAACAAACCTTCCAAATGACGCTGGTGCATGCTCCAGTTGGAGAACCACTGGTCCAGTATAATCCTCACAGAGAATTTATGCTTTTCAAATTAAGAAGGGGGCTTGTCTTGAGACAACTTCAGGTTCTGCTCTGCTACATAGCATCTACCTACCCGGTGAACAAACAACAAACACCAGAGCCCTGGACTAGGGAGGGACAAAGAACGGGGCCAGCATGTACAGCAGTGTGAGTTGCACACTGCACAACTCTAGGGGATGCCATCCACATAAAACTACCATGTGAACGGTATAGCATAGTGGACAGGTGGGAACACCAGGGAACAAAGGGCATAAGGATAAATCTTGTGGTCATTTGAATAAATAGGTTTTGGGGATTCAGTCTCCCATAAGGGGCAATTAGGGAGATAGGAAGAAAAACAGTGCAAACCCTGAACTCAGCCCCAGGGGGCTCTGTATATGTGGGTAACACGCATGACAGGTCAAACAAAGACTGCATTATTCAGGGGTCTGGAACTTAAATGCCCACAGGAGCATGTAAATGCCCGCATGCAAAGAGGCTAAGCTGGGAGACACGCCCTGTAGAGATGCGAGCGCTACCCAGCCCCTGCCACAGTGGCCGTGTGGGACACTGAGCTCAACCTTGTCAGATCTTCCTTTTTACAAACAAAAACAGAAATCCATACTTATACATGAAATCTACTGACATCTTTAGATATTTTAAATAGATCCTGATTTTTAAAAAATGCTTTGTATTGTATCCAGATTACATAAATTACTCTCAAAGCCCAATTAAAAATAAAATAAGCAAAGGAGTTGGATTCTTCAAAGCAGACACATAGGTGGCAAATAAGCCCATGAAAAGTTGCCAGCGTCATTAATCATTAGGGAAATGCAAATCAAAACCACAGTGAGATAACACTATGCATCTACTAGGATGGCTAAAATATTTAAAAACACAATACGAAGTGCTGAGGGATATGTGGAGCCACTAGAACTCTCTCACGTTGCTGCTGGGAATACAAAATTGTACTGCTACATTGGAAACCACTTGGCAGTTTCTTATAAAGTAAAACATACTCTCACCATGTGACCCAGCAATTCCACTCTTAGGTATTTACCCAAGAGAAGTGAAAATTTATGTTCACACCAAAACCTGTATGTGAATGTTTATAACAGCTTTATATACAATCACCAAAAACTAGAAACACTCCAAATGTCCCTCACCTGGGGAATGGACAAACTGCGGTATACCCACGATGCAATACTAACCAGCAATAAAAAAGGAACAAACGATCTATACATGTAATAAAATTGCTGGATCTCAAACACATTCTGCCAAGTGGAAGAGCTCTGACTCAAAAACCACGGTGTAGGATTCCGTTTCTACGACACTCTGGAAAAGGCAAAACCACAGGGACGGAAAACAGATCAGTGTTATGAGTGATTACCAGGGCTTGGGCATGGGGACAGAGATTAACCAAAAGGGACACAGAAGGGGACATTTTGGGGAGTGATGGAAATGATCTATGTATTGATTATGGTGGTGATCTGTCAAAATTCACAAAATTCACTTTTAGGGTGAATTTTGCAGTATGTAAGCTATACAATAAAATTATACCTTAATTTAAAAATGAAAAGTAAAATAAAAATCACTCTGTGGGCCAACAACAGCACTCCGAGTGGACTCCAGCCAGCAGTCTGCGCTCCGCGTGGATGGTGAAGGGCAGATGGGGAGACAAGATTTTGAACCCTGTTCCTCAGTGACAGCCCTTTTCTCTGTTTTCTGCTTGGGGTTACATGTCAGATGTCACTTGAAGCAAACAAAGACTCCCTTACCTAAAATTTTTTGGAAAATAAAAGTCCCCTGGAAACAAAGACAGACTTCAGTATAAAGACCCCAGTATGAGCCCACCTCTGCCTCCTGCCATGAGACCTTGGGGGAGGCTTCCCGGGCCTTCCTGCAGATCCCAGGTGAGAGCAGCCCCAGGGCTCCCGGAGGCCTCAGCTTCTTAAGGGTGGGGCACGAACCTGTATGTTTCCCCTGACCTCGCAGACCTGGAAGGGAAGGGTAACTCAAGACCGAGCTCTGTAAGGAAACTGTGGGACGTCCAATTGGAGGGCAGAGCCGCTATGGAAACATCTAGAAAATCCCTCAACAATGGTGCCTGCACTCTGCTGGGCTGTGGGAGCCTTGAAGGCCACACCAGGAGCACAGAGGCTGGGGTGGCAGAGCGCAGAGGGTGCGGATTTGAGACTCAGTCGCACATGGCACACTAAAGGTGCCGTTGTGCACGTGAGCTCTGGGTCTCCCGTCAGCTCCTTGAGGGACTGTGTCACCTCCATTTTCAGATGAAGGAGGTAAGGCCCCACAGCTCACACTGACCTGAATAAATGACTGCCCCAGGTTTCCAGAGTCGCCTGGATTAAGGTCCCAGCTCTGCCATTATCTCATTAAGGGAGCTTGGGACAGTCCTTGCTCCTGTCTGGGAACAACAAGTTTCCACCTTGGTTTTTTTTCCCCCCTTTTTTTTTTCTTCTTTCTTTTTCTTTTCTTTCTTTGTTTTTTTCTTCTCTCTTTTTTTTTTTTTTTTTTTTTTTTTTTTTTTTTTTGAGACAGAGTCTCCCTCTGTTGCCCAGGCTAGAGTGAGTGCCGTGGCATCAGCCTAGCTCACAGCAACCTCAAACTCCTGGGCTCAACTGATCCTCCTGCCTCAGCCTCCCGAGTAGCTGGGGCTACAGGCATGTGCCACCATGTCCGGCTAATTTTTTCTATTTTTAGTAGAGGCAGGATCTCGCTCTTGCTCAGGCTGATCTCAAACTCCTGAGCTCAAGCGATCCTCCTGCCTCGGCCTCCCAGAGTGCTAGGATTACAGGCGTGAGCCACTGCGCCCAGCCAAGTTTCTCACTTTGTTGATGCCCCGAAGGCCTCCCAGGTCCTACAGCCACAGATGCCAAAACTGCGTGGTGTCCCAGCACCCCCAGCCATGCTTGGCACTGACCCCCAGGCCACCCTGCCCTGGGCAAACAGTGGCCAGGCCCCCCTGCCTCTGGGAGTTACCCCAGATGGAGCGTTCAGCTTTCTGGAAGAGTGACCCCGTTCTTCTCCCTCATCCTGCACACAGCTGTCCCTGCAGACAATGCCCCAGGCCCAGGCTGGACCCCTGCTCCCAGCCCAGCCCTCCCCCACACCGACACACGCACACTCCCTAGCCGCCCACCCCAACCCCCGGCGTCAGGCATCTGCCCCCCTTCTGGAATCTGCGACAGCAGGGCAGCGGCAGGCAGGCCTCCAGCCCCAGAGGCCCGGGGCCCCTGAATGCCCAGGTTGCTTGGGAAACCATTTCAGGTCATTTGAGACATGAGGAGTCTTAGCTCCGCTCTGAGCTGAACAACATGAGAAACAAACCCCCGTCTGTCCAAGTCCTGCAGGCAGAGCTCCCCGGCCGGCGGCTGGACGCTCCTCAAGGGGCTGCTCTTCTGTCTGCTTTTTACTCAGCTCCACAAATATTTATCAAGGGAGCCGCTACCGGGCTGGCTGTGTCCAGGGAGGCTGGAGGGGCTTGGGGGGACATTCGGAAGAGAAACGGAACCCCGGGAGGAGCTGGACCTCGTCTCTGTCCCCAGGGACTTTGTGTCCTCAAAGCAGGGGAGTTTGACACCTGCTGTGAGCAGCCGTCCCCGCAGCTTCCATTGCGTCTGTCATTTCTAAGTGGGTCCAAGGACCGGAAGGAAGGACCCAAAACGCCATCAGTCAGTTTCTCACAGGAGGAGACATTCTCACTGTCCTTTCCTGGCTTCCCCAATTTAGCACCATGAGTAATTATTACTTTTAAAAGCAGAGAGCAAAGATTTATGGGCTTATACGTTTTTTAATATGGAGATGATTTATTGGAGGTGGTTATAAAAGTTATTCTGTTCATTGTGTTAATTCAGAAAATAGCAAAAAACAGTAAGGAAAGTGAAAAGCCGCTCACGATCACTGGCTAGGCAGGAAAACTCGTGTCCCTTTTGCAACCTGCAGCCGTACAAGGCGGAAGGAATCTCCGGGAAACAGAGTGGCAGGGGCCTGGCTGCGAGCGTCCTCTCAGAGTGGGGGGCTCCAGGCCTGAGCCAGAAGCTTCCCTAAGGCTGTGCTCCCCAGAATCACATTCCAGGGGAGACTGGGAGCTCCCCTCAAGAGAGGAGTTTAGCAAATGCTGGTCCACACACATCTCAGCCTGCCGGGAGATGCATATGCCTAGACATTGGCTGTCACAGAACAGTCACATCTCCCCCAGATTCGGCTTGTCGGTATGATGCTGCCAATTTGGAAAGTGTGTTTTAGGGCTGGGCACAGTGGGAGACTGAGGTGGAAGGATCATTTGAGGCCAAGAGTTCAAGACTGGCCTGGGCAACACAGTGAGACCCCGTCTCTACTAACAATAAGAAAAATTAGCCAGGTGTGGTGGCGAGCGCCTGTAGTCCCCACTCCTCGGGAGGCTGAGACAGAAGCTTCGCTTGAGCCCAGGAGCTCGAGGCTGCAGGGAGCTATGATTGAGCAACTGCACTCCAGCCTGGGTGACAGAGCGAGACTCTGTCTCTGAAAAGAAAAAGTATACTTTAGGATACTTTAGGTCAAGCAAGGACATTTAAAAGGAAATCAGCAACTACTCTTTGTCACTAGGGTTTTATAAAAGAATGGACATTTGAACACCAAAGGTAGGAAAGGCTGACTCTGGATAAAAAGCTTCACGGAAAACGCAGTGACATCGCCCTCGCTCACCTTGTTGCGCCGTGGATCGAAGCTTTCGGTGAGGGGCTGCCATTCAGAGCCAGGCGGGAGACAGGGTTTCCTCTCTCTGGGCCTGAGTGTCCGCATCTGCCCAGCATTCTTCTTCTTTAAGGATTCTCAGCCCCCTCCACGCCCATCATTCCTCTTTTTTTTCCCCAGTGACAAACAGTTTTGTCTCAGTGGTCACCTTCCAACATCCATCCTCAGCGGGTTGTCTGAAAGTGCCAGCACCTAGACAGACAGACTGACAGGGGGACAACCTAGGGAAGCAGCCTCGTGATGAGTCTGGGGGAGGGGACGGGAAAAGGGACAGAGAGGCACGGCCACAGAGGCAGGCAGGGCTAGAAAGGCAGGTGGAGGGAGAAAGGGAGAAGGGGAGGGAGGGGAGGGCTGACCCTGCTGGGGAGGAGGTCCGTGGCGTTCTAGACGGGGTACCAGGCATCCGCGGGCTGCTGAGAATGTCCAGAGGTGGCGTGGTTTTCCGGAGGTCCGTTCTGGGCAGGAAAGCTGTATCCCATCAGTCAGTGGGCTGAGCTAGGAACCCGGGTGAGGGATGGAAGGAGGGGACGATCCCTGCAGCCCTGCCCTGCCCTCCCCACACTCCACGGGCCCCCGGGACGTGCTCTGAAAGCCCCCAGCGGGGTCCTGGCCTCCCGGGCCTGGGGACTTGTTCGGAGCACATGATGGGCGCCAAGAAGGCTCTGGCACCTGCTCCCCCCTCCAGCACCCTCCTGTCCTTGAGCAGCCCCCGACCTCTCCCCGGGCTTCGGGCCCTTCCTGCCGATAAGTCAGCCACTCAGACTAAGGGGGCGCGGCGGGTGCGGGGAGGCAGGGCTGAGGCGGTTTGGACGTCTCATGCAACCATCCCTCGCTCTGCAGAGGGGAAACTGAGGCCAGAGGAGAGAAGCCATCCCGTCAACAAATTCATGGCTGTGCTGAAGCAATAACAATTCCATCAATAATAATGATAATATAATAATAGGAAGCGCTTGTTGAGTTCCTGTCTCTTATCTCTCACTCCAGGATTTAAGCTGGAGGACCGGAGATCAGAGCTGATGGATTTTCAGACCCTGTGGCCTCAGATGGGAAAGTACCTGGGGACAGGAGCATTCTGGGGACCTCAAGCGTCACACCGCGTGCACACCCTCCTGTGTGTGTGAAGCCCGCTCAGACGCACACACTCTGGGAGTCTCCGGATGTGGACGTTGTCAACCAGTTAGATTTTCTACCCTCCCCAGCCCCTCACCCCACCCCCACCCCTCCCAGCAAATGGATAACAGGAAACAGCCAAAGCTTCTTAACTTTTCTTTAATCTTCCCCTCTCCGGCAAACCGAAAATCAAACGATAATTGTCTGGGTGATCTCATTATTGTCAACAAAATCCAAGCCTTGAAGTCCGAATCCACTGAAACGCTGACACATTAAGCACAAAAGGAAACTGTGCTTGCATGTTGTTCAATAAATAAATAAGGCTGGCGGGAGCTCGGCGCAGGCCTGGCACACGGAGGGGCCGGGCTGTCGGAAGTGCTAGGACAACACAGTGACCACGAGGACCTGGGAACCGTGGCCTCTGGGAAAGACTAGGTCTAGGAGGTCAATGTTCCATCCTTCCCGTTTGGATCCATCAGGCCGGGCAGGAAACAGATGGCACCTTTCCCAAAGATGGCGTACTCACAGGGGGAGGGGACCAGAAAGGGAGGTGTGGCACCCCGGGACTAGCACCAAAGAGAAACCGTTACCACCTCTAGGCCTGAAAGACAAGGGGACCAAACAGTTATCAGCTCCCAGGGAAGGTGACATCAGAGAGGGCCACCTGATAGGGGCTGTGGCTTTAGGAAGGAACACCGAGACCACCAAACTGTGGCCTGGCAGGGAGAGGACCAGAGAATGGGCAGCCTGACTGCTCTCTCCGACCTCCCAGAGGGCAAAGGAGGCTGGAAGATGCAGGTGTGTGGACCAAGCTATCCGGGTCACGGAGCAGGGTCTGGAGGGGCAAGCAGAGAACACCCAGCACCCCGTGCGTGGCGGGACTGCCCCCTGAAGCATGCCACATCTGCACCACCCTCCACATGCACATGTCCAAGCATGGGAAGCTCGTCCCCCACCTGCACCCGCAAGCAGCCTATCCAAGTATGAACATCCCAAATCTCAGTTCCTGTCAAAACCAAGTTCTGGGGTTGGGGAACAGGTCACATCCACACTAGGAAGCTGGCCCTATTTGAACGTCAGGAGGGTGCGGCTGCGGAGGGCCAGGGCAGGCCCACTGCACTGGCTGGGGGTTGCGGGGTGAACACAGATCAAAAGGCGTCCCTCATCCATTCGCCTTCCTTTATACCCCTTGGTCTTGCTTTTTCTGCCATCTTACCACAATCCCAATAGATCTCATGACAACATACTACGTATCACCTTTATAGAAAACAGGACACTTCGGGAAACTGAAGTGCAGTGGGGGTGTCACGACCCCTACTCCCTTCCTGCTGTCCTGGAGGAGAGGGGACAGCAACTCCTCCAGCACTGGGCCAGCACTGCCTACACACGGGGCTTGTGGCAGCTGCTTGTGACTTCATGGCCACAGACCTCCCTTTTTCTCTCTCAGTTGCAGAGGCAGCAGTGAGGGGACTTGTGGGGAGGGGACAGGCCCTCAGGAGACCTGAGTCCTCAACTGCTGCTGCTGCTTCCTGGCCACCTGACCCTGGAGAAAGCCTTCCCCGCCCTGGGTCTCAATTTCAACTTAACAAGGAAAAGGGACTTTGACCCTGATCTTGGCCAGCCTAAGATCCCAACATGGATTGAAAGACAACAGAGGTCATCATTGTTCTTCTTTCTGTCCACAAAGAACCTCTGAGGTGCCCGCCTTGTGTTCCACCCCCCTGGAGGATCGGCACGTTGGAGTTCCCCTGCCGGGCCAGCCAGTTCTGACACTCGCCAGCTAAGCCACTGAGTGGGTCCCCAGCGTTTCATTCCCTGCCCTCCCTTTCCCCAGGCTCCAGGAGAAAAACTGCTCACCAGGGGACTGTGGAAATGAGGCTGAAAAAAACCTTCTGTAAAATGCAAAGGACTGCACGCTTCTAAGGAATTAAGGAAAACATGTTGATCTTTTCATCTATATCTGCCTCGTCACCTTGAAAGCATTCTAAACTGTTTGAGAGTAGAAAATAAAAGCAGGAAATGAACATTTATTGAACACTATGGTAAATGCTGCAAGGGCTCCCCAATATCTGGCTCGGTTTTCCTTCCTGGATACTACATATCCCAGCACCCTTGCTGTGAGCTGGAAGCACATGGCTCGCCTGGCCAGTTAGTTGCGAGCAGAAGTGTTCTGGCCAGTTCTTCATCTCTTCCTCTGCCACGGCAAACACGGAGGCTTGGAGTTCAAATGGTGGAGCCAGAATTTGATCTTGTGGATCATATGTAACATGTAGAAGAAAGCTGGCCTGGGGAGGGGAGAAAACTTTATGGGAGTGAAAAATAAACTTACGTTGTGATAAGCCCCTGAGCTTCCAGGGATGTTTGTTACAGCAGCACAGCCTCACCTGCACTGACTGGTATAGCCCCATCCTGTGTAAGCATTTTCATACGTGTTATTATCTCATTTGACCCTCACCACAACTCTAGTGGTAAATACTATTATTATCTCAATTTTCCAGATTGGAAAACTGGGACTCATACATATTAGATAATTGGCCCAAAGTCTATAAGAGGTAGATCCAAAGGTAGGGACAATTATGTAGGTTCCATCACCCAAAAAACGGGGGAAATTTGGGAGGCAGGCTTGTAAATGGCCAACTCAGCATAGAAATGGCCCTGGTCAGTGTGGGGTCTTTGATGAGTAAACCATAGCCCTTCAAGTGTGGCCTTCTAGAGTCTGGGAAAAAATGTTCCCAGCTAAAAGTAGCTACACAAGACGGCCCCAGCCAAAGTCCAACTCTAGGTTGGCAGAATTCTTGGATGCCTCGGAATTCCTGCTGGCCAGGGCTCCACTGGCATGGAAGTGTTTATACTCGCCTCAAATTAGTTCTCCCACGCCTTCCAGAGCCCCAGCCCATATTTGGGATGGAAAAGGGAAAATGATTCCCAGTGGGGATTCGAAAACATCAGAAAAATTCCACAGGGGCCGTGGCCGCTCCATGTGGCTCAGGGCTCTGAGCAGTCACATCTCTTGGTCCCTCATACCTGGATTCTGTGCCCAGCAGGGCAGCCAGGCCAGAAGGACAAGAACTCCCTCGCACACTGATTCGGAAGGAAGCATTTCTGGAAGGGCTCTCCTGAGGGCCGGTGCGGCTCCACGGCTGAGTGAAGTGCAAGGAGTGAGAAAGAAGGAAAGATCTGACTGTGTGTCCTGTCCGCTGAAGCAGGCTTCCCTCCCTCCCTTCTAGAAGGGCCACGTGACTGGGTCCCGTCAGCCGTGAGGAGCAGAAAGCCCCAAATACAAATGTCTGCACAGAAAGGAAAACTCCCAGAAGGCCATGCGGTATGTAACCTTTTGGGTAAAGGCTCACAAGCTGGCAAAACAAGCATATGCTGCTGGGATGTACTTTGCATGTGATAGAACTACACACGTGCACACACACGCATGTGTGCACACACGAACACACATGCACACACAGAGACACACACATGTGCACACGCACACACACATGTGCACACATGCGCACACGTGCACACACGCACACACGCATGCACATGTGCATGTGCACATACACGCACACACACACGCACATACACATGTGCGTGCGTGCGCACACACACACACACACACACACACACAGAGGAATGATAAACCCAGAATTCAGGACGGTGTTTATGGGGGTGGGGGCGCAAGGTGGTCAGGACAGGAGCCGCCACTGCTGGCCACATTGTCACTCTTGTCGTGAGTGGTGGGATCCCAGGTGCTTGTCCTTGTGATGTGATTGATCCAAGGCCGTCTACCTCAGACCTATTCTTAAAGGAAAACTCAGCAACAGCCAACACCAAAACACCGTTTCCCGAATGCCAAGCACAGTTTTAATCCCTTCTCCTATACAGACACATTTACACCTTGCGGCAGTCTCCTGAGGTGGGTCTTAATATTTTATGTCCATTTTACACACGAGGAAACTGAGGCAAGAGAAGTTAAGTAACCTGCCCAGGGTCACACAGCTGGTAGGTGGCAGGAGATAAGCCTTCAGAGACCTTCTTAGCTGCTGTACAATGAGAGTGTGAATTACGTCACTCGACTATAAGCCCAGGGACAGCTGTCGTGGGCTGGGTTGGTTCTGTGCTTCAGCAACATCATCGCAGATGCTATTGTAGGGCCCAGGGCTTGGCCCTCTGAAGGTTCACTGAAAAATCAACTTGCAAAGGGCAGATTAATTGGAGAAAAGACACACAGGTTTATTTAACATGCATACGGGGAAGCCTTCAGAATGAAGACCCAAACCAAAGGTACCGGGGAAAGTGTCCGTTTTCATGCTTAGGTTCAGCGAAGTACGGACAGCCATGTAGAAATACGACTGGACAGCAAGGGTGTGATCTGATGTCTGGGGGAAACCCAGCCAGGCTGCCTGTCCAGACTCCCCTTGGCCTCTCCGGGCATGCATTCTTCACCTCTGGGCGTGGGGCAGGACCCTCTCCGGCACGGGGGTCTTATGACCTACAGTCCAACAACGTAGGTCAGTTTTCACACAGAAGGTGGAGGGAAAGTTAGAGTCATATTTTTAGGTTTTGGCTGGCTTTGGGGAAAAGGAGTTCTGGTTTCTATGACCTGCCTTGGGGAAGAGAGATTCTAGTCTCTGTGTCTAGTCCCGGGGGAGAGACCGGAGGGCAGGGAAACCTCTGCTTCTGTGGCTGCTTCCAGGGCCTTCCATAGTGTCGTTTCTGAGCCCCAGCACTGTCCTCACCGTGTCCACCGTGTCCCCCCACCCCCATAGCCGTGTTGCACTTGCGGCGTTGCCAGGCAGCCACTCGCAGTTCGAGCTCAGCAAAATGAGGCATTTCCTCTTGCGTGCCTGTTTCACTGGTGAAGAAATCCTTTCCCAGATCTTGGTTTGGAGACTTCCCCTCGGGGCCATTGACCAAGCTGAGTCCCATGCCTAGACCCAGATCAATCACTGGCCGCAATAATGAGCTCGGAACGTTCACAGTTCTCCCCTGAGACTGCAAGAATCAGCAGGAGTGGCTGGCGGGGGGCGGCCAAGAGTGTCGCCTCCAGCGCCGCGTAGGTTCCCCTGCAAGGACTGCGCCCCCATCGACCTGTGAGCTCCTGAAACAGAGACTGTGTCCAGGTCGTCCTGCCCTCCCACCCCGCTCACTCCAGTCGAAGCCCCCCAAATGGCAGGCACCGTTTGTACCACGTGGGTCAGTCCTGGGGCCTGCTATCGTCACAGCCCCTGCTGAGGGGAGACGGCATCATCTGTCCCTGGAGCCCAGGTGGCTGACATCTGTCCCATCCTACCTCTGGCTAAAGACAACTGGTCTAGAGTTGGTGACCCAGCCTAAGGGAAGTCGTGTCACAGGCTAGCCAAGCGCCTGTGATATACTTTGAACAAAGATCTCCCCAGCTAGAATGGTGCTGGCTTAGTGGGTGTCTTAACCCAGTGTCCCTAGACAGCAGCGCCTGGGTCAGCTTGCCTGCTGGTGCTTATTGGCACATATAATCCTGGGGAAGCAGAAATGAGGGGGTGAGGAAGTAGGCGGTGGGGGGGGTGTTGGGGAGGACATAGTGGGTTCCCCTTCAGAACTGAAGGACCGAAGGGGCCCCAGCTCCGGGAGTGCACCTGGCAGACAGCCCCCCGCTGCCACCCTCTTTGGAACTGCTCTTTCAAAAGCAAGTCACCTTGCTCCAGGTCACACTCCTTTCCTGGGGCTGCCCCATCTTATGACTGGGAAGCACAGGGTGTAGACGCTGACCCCTCACCCAAACTCGGGACAACTGTAGCCCTGTCCCAGCTTCAGGGCTCTCCACTGAGACTGCGGCACAACTCACTTCTCCCTCTGCCCAGCGCTGCTTCCACCCTGCCCTCCCACGGGAGGTGACCCCAAGAGCACCCCCAAATAAACCTCCTGCACGCTCAGCTTCATCGCAGACACTGCTTCCCCGGGAGCCCAGCGGGAGAGAGGGAAAGCCCACTTCAGACGTGAGCATGTCCAAGCTGGTCCCAGCTTCCCAAGAAAGCACAGTGGGTTGCCCAGCCCTAGGGGACGTCTCCACGGAGGACACAGGAAACACTGCCTCTGGGGAGTCCGTCCGAGGGCAGACAAGTGAGAAACTTCCATAGTCTGACTCTCACTTGTCCAAGTTTGCCTTACGGGGTGTTATCCCTTCTTCTATGTGTCCCTGGGCCCCTCCAGGCAACATCTGGGGAAGCCAGAAGCTCCGTGGGCCCAGTCGGGTCAATCCCCAAGGCTGGCGCTGCTGCTTCTCCCACCCAGGCAGGTGCAGTGGAGGCCCCGCCAAAGCCCAAGCTTTGCCCCCAGGGGAGGCTGAGACAGCCAGAAGTGCTAAGAGATGAGGTGACAGTGACCGCAGCCAGGGCTTTACAACCATAGGCCCAGCACAACTATTGCTGGGGCCACCATGACTGGGGACAGAGCAGGGGCGGGGCCAACCACAGATGGGGATGTGTGGATCTGCTCAGGCCTGGTAAACTAAGCCAGTCCGGTCTCCTCTCCTGGACTGGGAAACACAAGGGGCAGGTCTGTGAGGAGCAGGAGCAGAAGATGAGAGGCGGTGAGGGAGAAGGAGCCAAAAGGAGCTGCAAGAAAGTGGAGGGCTCGAGTCGGCAGAAGTTAGGAGAAGCTGAAGCGAGTGAGAGAGAAACCCGGCAGAGCACGCGCAGCGAGTGCTCCGGCCGCCGCAAGAGCATCACCTTCATGATGTTGCTTCTGTGCTGAGGATGTCACGCTCCTTGCTGAGGAGACAGTGACACGGCCCTGTGGGGACAGATGCCTGGCTGGTCTGAATGACCAGCCCTATTCTTAGAGTCCCAGATGATTAATCCAGGTAGCTTGAGGGGCTCCACTCTTGGGCTGGGAACAGCACTGCACAAGGACAAGTGATCTCCCGGGCTCCGCCCTGCCACTGGGTCTGTCCAGCGATCGCCAGGCCCGGGGTGTAGATTGGACAGTTGGGGAAAAAGACTCTTGCTCTGGAGAGGATGAAGCTGTTCACCCATGTGCTGCTCCCTCAGTTTTAGCAACACAAGGTGGCCCTGGAGCAAGGAGGGCCGGGTAACAGCGAGGACTATTGGAAGCCCACAGATGACACCAGCACCATGGCAGGTGGAATGAAGAGACCACTCAGACGGAGAGAAATCGGACCTAGCGCGTTGCTTTGGCTAGAGCCCTTCCGTCTGTATTCCTTCTTCCATCAGCAATTACCCTTCCACAGTACTATACCAATCTCTCAGGGCCCCGCCACGAAATTAAAACCAAACTAGGAACAAACCACCCAATTAAAAAATAAGCAACAGCTTAAATAGACATTTCCCCAAAGAAGATACACAAATGACCAACAAGCACATGACGAAATGCCAACATCACTAACCATTAGTGGAACGAGCATCAAAACCACATGAGAAGCCACTCCACATGCATTAGCATAGCTATGACTAAACAAACAAAAACCAAAAGAAAAACGGAAAATGACAAGTGTTGGTGAGGATGTGGAGAAACTGGAACCATTGTACATTACTGTTGGGAATGTACCCCACCCAGGTGACCAGGTGCACCCGTGTGATAGGGCTGGTCCCTGCCACAGGTCCCCTTCTTGCCCTCCCCTGATGTGACCTAGTGACATCCA
This sequence comes from Lemur catta, assembly GCF_020740605.2. Classification (NCBI taxonomy): domain Eukaryota; kingdom Metazoa; phylum Chordata; class Mammalia; order Primates; family Lemuridae; genus Lemur; species Lemur catta. Next base: position 6,578,168 of record NC_059147.1, on the reverse strand, counting down.
AACACACCAATGAAAACCCCATGCCTTTTGCTTGTGTGCTCCATACATCTGTCTCTCTGTCTCTCTCTCTCTTGCTCTCTGCCACTCCTCCAGTGTGGTCCCCTGAATAGCAGACTGTACCTCCCTCTCCAGGACACGTGAGTATCACAAATCCCTAAATTCCATATGCCTCTCTGAGCGTCATTTTCATGGCCACGTAGGAATGTCCTTAAAGATCCCACAAGGGGGACCAAGTCCCCCATTTACACCACAACGGTGGTTGCCAGGTGCTGGGAAGAGCGGAATTGGGGAGCTGTTTTATGGGTACAGAGCTTTCGTTGGGGAAGATGAAAAGTTCTGGAGATGGATGGTGGTGATGGTTGCTCAGTGATGTGACTATATTTATGCCACAGAACTGCACATTTAAAGTGGTTAAAATGGTAAATTTTATGATATGTATATTTTACTACAATTATTTTTTAAAAAAAACTAGACTATGCGACTGATCAAGTGTAAGAACTTGTAGGAATTCGTGAGACCCTGGGACTTACCCCCTGGGTGTACATGAGGCTTGGTGGATGAGGAGAGTGTTGTAGTCACACAGCGATGACGGCAGAGCCACAGGAGGATGTGCCCGTCCTGACACTCGGCCTCAGCACTGGCTGTTCCACTCAAGCACTCTGCACCCCGTGACCTGGTCTCCCAGATTCATGTCCCCCCAAAGCCCAGCTCTTCCGAGAACCACAGGATCTACCACCAGCACCGCTGGCCCATCGCCCCTCACGGACAGCCCTAGGGGGACTCACAGCTCTGGGGACTGAGAAGGGCCACAGAGACAGAGCCCAGTCATCATCAGAAGACCCTTACAGTGAGAAACCTTGGGAATGCCCATTTTGTAGTCCTGATGGTCAATCCCTCTCAGCACCTTGATGGCAGATCACTGAGAGCTTCATGGATTTCAGCCCCTCTCAGTAAAGCTGTTCTGAGTTTCAGTTTCTCCACCCAGACAAAACCCTCCAGGATTGCCCACCTTCAGGACTGATGTCACAGCAGCCCTTGGATGCTAGGCAGGATGGCAAAATTTAGCACATGACCCACCCTGCCCCTACCAGTGCCCAGAGCAGACATTACTAATCAATCAAGAGTCTGTTCCCCACTGAGCAAGATAAAGGCCTCAGAATCATCAACACAGCCTCCAGCTGTCCAGTCATTTGGCATTGGCACCTGGGATGAGATTTACTTGCCAGCTGTCAACTATGCTAACGTAACACAGTCTGGGATCTTGGAGAGATCTCTTTTCTCTTGGCCTCAATTTTTTCACCTACAATGCGAAATGATTTGTATGTCCCTGCCAGCTCTGTGATCCAATGAACTCCTTAATAGAACTGGACAATTCTATATTGTGGATAATAGAGGGAAATTCTGTTGGTTTCAACAGAAATTCTATGGAGATTTTAATATATATTTTGGCAGTAAATCTGTCCTTTCTATTCTATTTGCATCAGCGTGGGTTAGAGCACTGTGGACTCCAAGGACATTGGGAGTCTGGCTGAGGACACCAGGTTCCCCACCCCCCATGAAGCCAGACATTGGGGTCTGGCTGTGCTCCTGGCCAGCCAGGTTGCTGATGGCCTCTGGGAGCCATTCCCCACTTTCTGGAAGGTTCCAAGCCATGACAACCTCACCCTCCTCTCTGAGAGAGGACACGACTGCCCTGCCCACCCCCTCCATCAGGAGAGCCAGGACTGACATTCCTGCCCTCACGCTGCTCCCCACTGTCCCGTCCCCTGTCCAGGAGGGCGGATGTGCTCCTCCAACCGGGCCTAGACCGCCATTCTGTCTGCCTGTCAGGGAGCCAGGCTGCTCTTCCCACCCAGCTCCGCCCGGCAGAAGGGGACGCACCCGGGGGAGGGGAGCGACAGGGCAGCCGCTTGCCACCAGGCTCTGTAAAAGACAGAACTTTAAATCTTGGCCTCCACCAGGGAGCTGCCTTAATTAGGGTGGCGCCGAGCATGATGCTGTAATTAACTGCGTGTCTGTGTTTCCATCCCAAACGCCTATTTCCAGACCTTTGTGATCCAGTCTTCTGGAGAGAAGCTCCAGCCAGAGACTTGGCACCAGCAGGCCCAGAGGGGAGGGACGGCCGGTTTCCCCACTCTTTCCTCTCTGAGCCCCACTGCGGTGAGTGCTTGGAGGTGGGAGCCCTGGGTCCTTCCTATAAAGGGTGTTTATGGGTGCTCAGAGCTGCCGGCCCTGCCTGGTCCCCAAAGCCAGGGAAACCCAAAGGTATGGCGTCAGCATGAGATGGGCAGAGTGCACACCTGTTAGTTTGACTTGAATAACATTCCATTTTCCGTCATTCCAGGAACTTTCATCTTCTTTGGGGAACCAGCCTCAGCCATGCATAGCTCTAGGGAAGGAGCCATGATCCAGGCTGGCCAATCAGAGTGCTCATCCCCTGGCCACAGTGATTGGTCCAGTGAGAGTCATGTGAGTGTCGCAGGACTCAGGCAGTGCCATTGGGGAATGGTATCGGCTTTCCACTGGGGTTGCTAACCTGGAAGGATGTCAGCTGGAGCTGCTCGGGGCCGTGTGTGCCACCTCCCGGGCACAGTCTGTCTAAGAATGAGGCCAAATTGAAGAAAGCATAGAAAAAAGATGGAGGGTGCCAGGGAGTGGCTGGGGGGGAATAGAGAAAGGGAGGGAGCGGAAGGGAGAGACCCGATGACATCCTTTAAGCAGTTGACTCCAGCTGTACCTGAAGCAAAATACTCCCATAGACTTTTAATTATCTGTATTAAAATGAGAGGCAATGCATTCCCCATTTTTGTTTATGTCAATTTGAACTGAGTGTCTGTCACTTGCAACTTTAAGAGATTTGACTAAAACGTAGGTCGCTATAGGGACTCCAGCACTGAAACCAAATCCATCCCCAAACTTTTCGATCATAGGTGCTGATTGATCACGTTTTTAACTTTACATAGGGTTGAGCTGGGTTTCTGACTCTTACAACCAAAGAGTCCCAATGATGCATATTTTTTCCCTAATTATAAAAGTAATATGTACTCATTGGAGACAAGTACAAAATACCGGTAAACACACAAAATAAAAATGACTCCCAATCTTCCCACCCAGAAACAACTTTAGATATAATAGAGGAAATGTCCCTTTAGACTTTTTTCTGTGCATATATGAGCACATGGTCACTTAGACGAGCTCGTGCTCTGGTGCCAGCAGGTGTCCTTGGTCTTCACTGAAGTAGAGCACGTGAGCACAAAAGAGCATCACGAGGATCCAGTTGACAAACTTCACAAAGGGAGCACACCTGTCTCACCAGCTTCCAGATTAGGAAACAGAACACGACTAGCACGTCACAGGGTGGTGACTTGTGCCCTCTCCCAATCATGGCTTCCGAAAGGGACCACCATCCTGACTTCTGGTGGCATAGGTTAACGCTGCCTGTGCTTTAACGTTAACATCACGTGGAATCACATATAACGTGCCCTTCAATTTCAGGCTTCCTTCTCTGGGCATTTTGTCTGTGAAAACCGTCTTGTAACCTATGTTTCTCCCTTTCCCCATAGTCTGAACACTTTCCAATGTCTTTAATTATTCTACACTCTTGTGTCATGCAGAGGAATCATTCTCAACTTTGCCAGTCTCCTATTGCAGGCATTTTGGTCATTTCCTATTTTTCGCTATTATAAACAATGCTGTCATAGCCACCCTGGCATCTCAGAAAACACTGAATAAACAAATGAATAAATATAAAAATCTAACAATGAGAAAGGTTTGGGTAACAGCTCGAGGCAGCAGGGGATACACTCCCTTTGGCAGTCGATCTGTCAGGGACAGGAGAGGGGATCAGAGCCTGGCACCAAAAGAACGTGTCAGCCAAGGACCTTCGGACCTTCCCCGGCTCACTGCGTCGGCCGAGGGCACTGTCCTCCCTGAGTTCGCCTCCTTAATTCGTGGTGAGCAATCAATTTGTTTTCAAGTTTTTGCTGTTGAAAACAACACAGCAGAGAACACCCCCTGCATGTGGAAGCTTACATCCTAGGGCAAATTCCTAAGAATGGTAGGTAACATTGCTCAAGTCCTTTCTGCCAGGCTCTGTGTTTTTTTGTGCTTTTTATAGGATGAGCTCATTTGAGCCTCTCCATGGTTCACTGAAACAGGGAGTCTTGTCCCCATTTTACAGAGGAGGGATCGCTGGGTTAAAGGGCAGGCACATTTCGTATCTCGCGTCACATTTTCCAGCTGCCTTCCGTGTGACAGTACCAATTAATTCTGCCCCCAGCAGTGCAAGGGTCAATTTCCCTTCCACGCTTGCCCACACTGGATACTATCAATTATTTAAACTGCCAGTCACGGCCAAACAGACATGCAAAAAATTATAGCCCATTATAGATATTTGCTCATTTCTTTCTTTCATTTTTTAGTGAGGGTCTTAGTCTGTTTGGGCTGCTATAACAAAATGCCACAAGCGGGGTGGCTTATAAACAACACAAATTTATTTCTCACAGTTCTGGAGGCTGGGAAGTCCAAGATCAAGGTGCCGGCAGATTCAGTGTCTGATGAGGACCCATTTCCTGGTTTATAGATGGCACCTTCTCACTGTGTCTTTACAGGGTGGAAAAGGCAAGGTGCCCTTTTCTATAGAGGCCCTAATCCCAATGAAGAGGGCTGAGCCCCCCAAGGCCCCCCTCCTATCACCACCTGGTTTTGACATAGGAGTGTTTGAGGGACACAAACATTCAGACCACAGCAGTGAAAGTGAACATATTGTTTCATATTAATTAGCTGTTTGTATTTCTTTTCTCAATTGCCTATTCATGTCTTTTGCCTATTTTTCTGTCTACTGGGAGCACTAGATTCATTTTTTGCATATGAGAGGTATTTACCTTTTGTCTTTCATATATAGTGCAGACATTTTCCAGTTTTGTTTTTTTCCATTCTAAATGTAGTTCTTGTGATGTGAAAGAGTTTTGGGGTTTTTTTGCATTCGCTTGACATGATGATCATCAGTCACTTTCATCATGGTTCCCCTGTTCATAAAACAGGGAGGGGATGGACTAAATCTGTGATGTTTTAAATGTGGTCCACGTGCCTTAGGGCTGCAGTCCCCAACCCCCCAGCCATGGATGGGTACCAGTCCTTGGCCTGTTAGGGCCCAGGCCACAGAGCCCCACTGTGTCCCTCCTCTCCAGTCCATGGACAGATCATCTCTGATGAAACTTAGGAATGAGGGGTGTGCACAGCAGGAGGTGAGCGGTGGGTGAGTGAGTGACGCTTCACCTGTATTCACAGCTGCTCCCCATCACCCTCATCACTGCCTGAGCTCCCCCGACCCCCTTGGTCCATGGAAATATTGTCTTCCATGAAACCAGTGCCTGGTGCCAAAAAAGTTGGGGACTGTTGCCGTAGGTGACCTGAAACTCCTGAGGGGCCCCTGGGGAGGGGGGCATGAGAAGGAATCTGAGCTGTCTGCATTCCTGGCCCCACTCATGGTTCAACTAGATATCGTGGGCATCAGCTGAGGCACCTGTCCTTCGAGATGTGAAGCCCACCTGCTCTGCCTGCCAGCCACACAGACTGACCTCTCCACCAGCCCTTGGGGCCTCAGGCGTGGGAAACCCACCTCTCGCATGGTCTGTGGGGTTTCTCCCAGGTTTTCTCCATCACCCGGGCACTCCAAGCTCCAGTATGACCTGGCCATGTGACGAGTCGCCTCACCATCCTGTCCTCCGTGTCCTGCCCCCCGTGTCCTGCCTCAGGCAAGAGCACCGGCCAATCCTCTCGAATGCCCCTCTCTCCACCGGCACCACTCACACAAAGCTCTTTGTGCACATCAGCCTTGATCCGCCATGGGGGGAGTTATGTCACAGCAAACAGCCCAAAGGACGCCTTCCCACACATTCAAAATATGCCCCCCACCGCCATCGTGCTCCCCACCTCTAGCCTCCCGCTGCTCTTGGTCCTCTCTCACACACTGGACATCTCCATTCTCCCCTTTCTGGGTTCCTCCCCCTAGACTGGACTTAGAAATTTTATTTTCACCAGCTTACTAGGCTGAGCATATTCGGCCTCCTTCCATTGTGTGCCTTGGGACCTACTTATTGTACATAGAAGCCATCGCACTGCATCCCTGGTTTCCAAAGTACCATCCAGGGGCCCCAGAGATTCTCAAGACCTTTTCGGGGGTTCCAATGCCCGTGGCCTAATCTCCAGAAACTGTGAATGTGACCTTACCTGGCAAAAGGGTCTTTGCAGATGTAATTAAGGATATTGAGATGAGGAGGTCAGCCTGGGTTAACTGGGTGACCCTAAGTCCTGTGATAGTGCCTTTGTAACATGCACACACAGAGGAAACGGCGACGCGAAGATGGAGGCAGAGACGGGAGTGACGCAGCCGCAAGCCAAGGACAGCAGAGGCAGCTCCAGCCTCGCCCTTACGGTCTCGGGAGGAAGCACGGCCTGGACAATACCTTGGTTTTGGACTTCTGGCCTCCAGAACTGTAAGAGAATAAACGTCTGTCGTGGTAAGTCACCGAGTTAGTGGCAATTTGTTGTGGCAACCCCCATAATACTACTACCAGTACTGAGGCATTTGCCTTTTCCATTTCATCCTCACCTGAGCATACAATGGGGTTTTCAGAGGCTACATGACATATGGTGTTGGAGCAAATTGAATGCAGAAGCAGATATCAGAATCCAGCTGTCTGCTATTAAGCCAGATATTAGGCGATTTGTGAAAACGAAAAACAATGGCATTCTTCAAATAAATCTTTTTTGTTTTGGAAAATCTAAGTTTTCTTCATTTAAAATATGTTATTTATGTTAAGATAAGATGGGACTTTTAAAAAATATTAAATATATATTTTTTTCATTTCCTCCATTTTAATTTCTAATATAGTAAATACTGATAACTTTAACCCACATAAACAAAAGTTCTTCGGGATACTTAATAAATCCAAGAACATAAAGTGGTCCTGGGATTAAAACATTTGAAAACTGCTAAACTAGATAATGCTTCTCTCACCTCCCCAGTCTGACTCTCTGGTTCTACCCCTGCAAAATGTGCCAAGATCAGCTGCATGGGACTGTAATTGACAGAAAACCCAACTCAAAATGGCTTAAACAAGAGAAATGTATCGACTCACAAAATGAGTCCAGAGGTTGGGCCTTCTGTGTTTGGTTAACTCACTGGTTCAACTACATCATCAGGCCTAATCACCATGTTTCTGCCATTTCTGCTCTGCCACCCTTACAGAGCTGGTGTCGTGGTTGTAGAATGGCTGCGGCTGTGCCAGCCATCACGTCCTCACACAGCAATAGCCAAGGCTGGACGAAAGAAGCATCTTTCCTTGAGCTTCATTTTGGAAGCCAAGAAAGCCTTGAAGAAGCTCAGGAAATTTCACCCCAAAATAGGACACCTTGGTCTACACAGTATTTTGAATTAAAGGCCCTTAGAGATCAACAGGCCTTGGAAGGGGCTTTCCCTCTATCTGCATAACCAGAGGGACCATCAAAAGAACAAGTGACTTCCTTTCCTTTCTATGTTATCTCGATATATTGCAGGAAAGACAATCTAGAAATAACTTGTAACCAGACCTGGCCCAAATCATTTTAAACATAACACCTGTCTCTCAGGTTGATTTACAAGTCAATCTGTCTCTCCCCATCCATTCGTCCTCCCTAGCAACCATTTATTACCCCTGCACAGAATTACCTATATTCCTCATCCCCCCTGCCCTCTAAAAGGAGTGTATAAAAATATCTGGATCCCACTGGGATATGGGGTAATCACTCTGTGATCCTCCCTGTGCGCATGGTTAATAAACCTCTTCCTGTTAGTAATCTGCCTTAAGTGTGAGTTGGTCTTCCTAGGGGGAAAGGGGAAGTCTCCCCCTTACCCCCATAGCCTCCTCCCCTGACTTTCCTCGATGTCCAGTATTGCACCACAGGCCCATTGCTGCCTGATGTGAAGACTGGCATTACTACGTGTGATTGGCTTAGTCTGGGCAAGACTGACCTCCACGACTGGGAGGACAGTCTCCCTGACAGACATGACCATCTGATCGGGGTTGCATCAGCAAAGAAATGGGGTCAGGCTGTGGGAGGTGATCATAGTGCCTGCCATTGCCTCTGGGGATTTCAAGTCTGTGGAAGTGGCAGCCACATGTCGTGCCACCTTGGCTGTCCCTTCAAGTATGTAGCCACAGCCCAGTGGGAGTCTGGCTGAGCCTCTGCCCCTGCTCCTCAGAGCCACCCAGCCCCATTAGCTCCGGACCCAGGGCTCCTAGCACCTGTCATGGCCAGGACTCCACCTGCCCAGTGCAGGGGCCAGCCTCCCAGTCCCATCTCTTCTACCTGGGACAAGGTTATACCAAAGGCTTTGTGCACCCTCCCTGTCCCCAGTCATGCTTGGAAGCCACCTCTATCCACTTTGACAGGTTTCAGTCATCCTAGGAAATACCCAGGTTGTTTCACAAGTTCCACATAATCTCCCTCTCAAAAAGTGTAAAGTTCCCCTCACTCGACTCCCTATGACACACACATATGCACATATATATACACACATACACAAACACACAGTGAAGTGACTCAAGTTCTAGAATCTTTGCTTTGCCTCTTACCTGCTGTGCAACTTTGGGCATTTAGCTTACCTCTCTGAGCCTATGTTTCTTTATTTCTAAGAAAAGGGCAATGATACCTATGTTCTAGAACTACTGAGGATTAAATGGGATGATGCGTGTCAAGTCACTGACTGTCAAGACTTAGAAATTATTGGCTGTCGTGTTATTGTTGCATTTCAACTTCTGCATAGTGTTTCAAATCTCACAGAGTACCTGAACCTCCATTTTATCACCTGAGAATCACAACACCCTAGAAATCCAGCAGGGCCAGGGGCACACCCCACCTTTCAGATAAGGCAGTTGAGGGCCAAAGAGGCCCAGTGATTCAGCCAAGGTCATGCAGGTGACTCAAAGCCAGCCTGGTCTCCAAGTCTCAGATTCTGAGCCCAGGGCCCTTCCAGGGTGCACCCTGCCTCCCTTACCTCCCTCTGTGTGACCCGGAGAGCTCAGCTACCAAAGGCCTGGGAAGTTTTGTAGGAATCAGGTCTGGGGCCACAGGGCCAGGAGGAGCAAGGTAGCAGCAAATGCCCAGGAGAGGCGACAAGAGAGGGCTGTCACAGTTCACGGCCCAGGACAGGAGAGCAGCTTCTTAAAGGACCCAAGTAAGGAGAGACCTTCCAAGAGTGCGAACTCAGAATATAAAAATAAAAGAGACAGACACATTTAACTACACAAAAATGTTACTGTTTTACGAGGCAAAAGATACCATAAGCAAAGGTAATAGACAAAGAGTAAATGTAGGAAAGAATATTTGTGATGCAGGGGACAAAGGGTTACCATCCATAATATACAAAGAGCTCTTACAAATTGAAAAGAAAAGGGCAAACAACCCAAAAGAAATTATGGCCAAGGATGTGAATAGGCAATTCACCAAAGAATGAAGCCAAATGGCCACAAACAAATGAAAAGATGCTCACACTCATTAGTGGTCAGGGAAATGCAAATTAAACTGACAATGACATATCACAGAGGAAAATTTAAAAGAACAATAACACAATGGCTGGCAGGGACTTAGGGAAAAGCTACACTCAGGCGTTGTTGCTGAAAATGTAAATTATTACAGACTTTTTGAGAAGAAGTACAGCAAGTTGAATTAAAACTTAAAGAGCGACATTATATTTTCGCATTTAAAATATAAATTTTGCATTTAAAATTTTTCCTTTGACCCAACAATCCTAAGCCTGGAAATCTGATAGAAATAGAAATCAAACCACTATATCCTGAGGACAAGTGATGGAAGATGTTTATTGAATTGATTTTCATCATGACAAGGGAAAAAGAAAACCTCGAAACAAAGCATGGCAGAGACGGTCACACTGGGGACACCTTACTGCCCAGCCTCCCTGGCAGTTTGGTCGGCACCATGTGGCTGGGTTCCAGCTAATGGAGTGGAGGAAGAAGTGACGCGTGGCCATGAAGCCCATGGCATGATGTCCCTTCTCGCTCTTCCGCTTCCGTGGTGACTCCCGAGACCCTATGACAGAGATAGAAGGAACTCGATCCCTGGGTCACTGCTTGGAGGAGACCACCCAAGGACGGCCCAGCCCTGCCGCGTTGGGACAGGAACAGAAATCCACCCCTTTGTTTTGTTCAGGCGCTGCAGGGTTTCCTGCGGCCACAGCATAGCCTTGGCTCACTTTAATTAACGCGCAGGCCAAGTGTCCATCAGTAAAAAACGACTGACTGAAGGACGCATAGCACGTTCTAGAATATTACTCAGACAGCACGAAGAATGAATTAGAGCCAGACCAGGGGATTGCGAAACCTAGGAGCAGAAATGTGAAGTGCAGAAAAGCATGCGTGACATCTCACGGGGGTGGTGGAGACAATAATCAAACAGACCCCATAACAGCGTCCGTGTGCCATGTGTGCGCACATGCGTGCTGTGTGCACACGTGATTGTGTGAGGGGACGGAACATGGCAGGGTGCTTACTAGTCTGCTCCGATGGGTTAAGGGGAAGAGGGAGAAAAGAGGGTGAAGAAGGGAAAAGCAATGAAGTACAAAAGAACGTCAACAAAAATAATTTACGTGAGCATGTTTTGCATCTGTGAGTGTGCAGATGTAAACACAAAAAGGTTTTCATATGGAAGAATAAAATCTATCTTCCTTAGCGGGAGAGAAAAAGCACTCACATCGCTGGCAGACGCGGTGGGGGTGGGGGAGATAGGGCCAGCAGCCCCAGGAGGCGACAGATCCCATCCTTGCCGCAAACCAGTGATGCCTTTGTGCCTGGCTGGCTCTGGTCCCGACGCCTCCCGCACTGCCATGTGGCTGGAACCACAGGGAAGAGAAGGTTCTGCGACCATCCCGGTGTGGGGCTGAGACCAGGGGGTGCGGGCCACCTCCCAGTCCTCTGGGAAAACGCGTGCTTTGGGAAAAACACTCCCAAACCACCCTGTCCTCTAAACCTCACAGCAGTCAACACAGAAGAGGACTCCTGTGACCACACACCCAGCAGCGCACACCAGCGATCTACCCGGAGACAGTGGCAGATCCCACAGGGTGAGGGCTCAGAGCCCAAGACGCCCCCCCCTCACCCCAGACACCAGCCCAGGCCTCTGGAGTTTCTGACTGACCAGCTTCCAACTGGGGTTCCCAGGAGGCCCTCCCTCTTTGGGTTCGGTTAATTTGCTGGAGCCGCTCACAGAACTCAGGGAAACCCATTTACCGATTTATCATAACGGATATGACAAAAGATACAGAGGAAGAGATGCATAGGGCGAGGTGTGGGAAGGGCACGGAGCCTCCACACCCTCCCTGGTGTGCCACCCCCAGGAGCCCCCTCATGTGCAGCCTGGAAGCTCCCGAACCCAGTCCCCTGGGGTTCTCATGGAGGCTTCACGACATGGGCATGATTGACAACCACATAGAGATGCAACTGGACAAAAAGCTCATGATCTAAACCTGACCAGGCCTGTGTGTTTAGACTCTTCCTGGCCTCTCTGTGCAGCTTTCCTTCCTCAAGCGTATGGGGCAGGACTGTCTCTGCAATGAGGGTCTTTTGACCCACGGTCAGGGTAGAGTCCTGCCTTGGGCAGGTGACAGGAGGGCAGGAGAAGGTCAGAGAGAGAGAGTCTGTCTCCTGAGGCCTGAAGTGTCCCAACATAACAAGGACCATGAGAGCCACGAGCCAGGAACCGTGCACGGAAACCTTTATACCCAGCGGGGGAGCCCCCAGTCCGCAGGGTTTCAGACGTTAAGGCAGCGCGCTGGGGAGGGTCGGCCAAAATGCGAGCCTCTGGGGTGGAAGCTCACAAACTGGGAACCAGAGGCCAAATCCAAGCCATAGTCAGATTTGGTCTGGTTTACACAGTGATGTCTAGAAAACTCATGTTGGTTGCCAACTTGTTCAGACTGGCAGGTTTTATACACACACACACACACACACACACACACACACACACACACCCCAAACTTACCATCTCTGGTTTACAGTGAGAAGAAAATAAGATGATCCGGCCGCAGCATGGCCACATTCCTGAGTGGCAACCACTGGCTGGAGCTGAAGAGTGGCCGCCCTCTTCAGATGGGGCATGCGTACTTCACTTGGCCACAGTCTCCACCACTCCCTACCATCCCCCAGGTCACATCACCCACTCTATATCACCTGCCCAACGCCAAAGTCACGTTGGTGTGTGCGACCCCACACCCCACGAACCCCTTACCTTCCTACCTCTGCCCGCACGAGTGGAAATCAGGCTCATGTGCTCTGGCACAGACAGGCCAGGCTGGTTCTGGCTCTGCCCTTTCGCAGCCGGATGCCGTGGCCCTGCCTCAGTTTAGCTGAGCTGCACCCACATTTTCCCAGAATCTCCATGAGGCTCTGAGTCCGTGTTGACCAAAACAGACGTCCTGTGTGGGATGTAGGGGCAGACGTGACGCAGCAGCCGTGTTTTCATGCTCGCAGTGGGCGCGGGGTCCCAGGTCCTGTGACAGCCGCACGCGCTGCTGCCGACTGCTCGCTCGCCTCACTGGCCGACAGCACCCGGCTTCTCCGGCTTCTCCGGATCTCCTGCGGCGTCCCCTCGTCCTGAGTGTGCAGCCCCGTGGGGAGTGTGGCGCGTCCCCTCCAGGTCTCCCAGAGCGTGGAGGTTGGAAAAGGTGAAGACAGACACTGCTTCCTGCCCTCATCCACCTGAGACTCCCGCCCGGGGGCTGATGTCGCATGACTTCAGGCTCAACCTGGCGCAGAGGCGACGGCCTGCACAATTATGTAAGGCCTAACGCCCACAGTAAACCCGTTTTTCTGTATCACTTGTACGGGTTGTGCTTCTCCGGTCAATCCCTGACTGATGCCCCATCTGTGTGATCTTAGGCAAGTCACCTAACCTCTCTGGGCCTCACTCCCCTCATCTTGAAATGCCCATGATGATAACACCTTCCTCATACGGGTATGGCGAGGACGAGAATGGCATGTGATGTGCTTAGCTGAGTGCCTGGCACATGGTACATCCTCAGTAAATGCCATCTGTTAAAACTGCATTGTTTTAAACACATTGACTGCCATGCTAGAAAAAAAAAAAAAAAAAACTTTCCCAGGGGCCACGATGTTTTATCACAAAAATAGAACAAAAACTTTGAAAACAAAATGATCCTTTCTAATTTAATGAAAAATTTGTTATTTTTTATTGTTTTCTGTGCATGAGTTATATGCAACTCACACAGTGCTAGAATCAATTTTTATACTGCACGCCAGTTGAGTTGTATGGGACTCATGACATATTTAGTGAATTTGTTTTGGAGAATTGAGTTTTCATATGCTTCATGAGGCCCCGGGCTCAAAACTACCCTGAGTTAAATGCAACTCACAGCGCAGTTAATGTGTTAAACAGGAACTGTGCATTTATCTACATAACACTGGGGAAGAAACCAACTGAACATACCCAATGTGACCCTTTGTCATCTAAATTAAAACTCCCTCTTCCTTACTCTGCAATATTTTTTTAAGAAACCATATAGCTGTGTGTATGTGCACGTGTGTGTGCGTGTGCGTGAGCATAAAATGGGGAAATTTGAAAATTCTAAAATATTTCTTTCATTTGATGCAGTACAAATGATCTCTCTGAGATGGGGTCCCCAGGATCCAGGTGACGCCCTGGAGATTTGCCCCTGGGAAGCCAGTCAGAGGGTGCTCTAGGGGACCCACGCCTGCGGGCGAGGGGACCAAGGCTGGGCAGAGGGCAGGTCGGGCCGCAGCGCAGTTACAGCAGAGGCCTCTGCCCACCCCACGGGGATCTCTGGACGCCAGAGGCCCATCAGAGTTGTCCCCGGCTGAGGCAGGGTCTGGACCTCTGTGCTGCACCTCAACCACTGCATGCACATGGACCACCCCAGAGAGGTGTCACCATGGCAGGCAGCTCCCTTCTGCCCAGACCTCCACACTGGGGCTCCCTTCCCCCGAGGACCACAAATGGTGCGGGAGGAAGACGTGGCCCCGACCATCTGAGCTGAGCAGACAGCTGCCACACAGAGGGTCGAGTGGGGCAGTCCCACCCCCTTCAGTGTGTGGCCACGAGGGCCGGGCTGTGTCTTATTTGCTGCCATGTCACCTGCACTTGGCACAGGGACAGGCTTAGAGCAGGTGCGTTTGTTAAGTGAAAGAAAGAGGATCACTGGATTCAGACTGGAGTCGTATTTGGAAGCCTGTTTCTCTGTTCAAGAAACGTGCAGATGAAAGACACATCTGGTGCAGCCCGCATTCTCTCTGCCAGATGTGGCGATGCCTCTGCCCATCCCGACTCCCCCTTCTGCCTACATTCCCCCCGTGGTGAACATGCTCCTTGTCTTCCTCCTTTGAGAGTTCCACTTCCCGCAGGAAGCCTTCCCTGACTACACGATCCCACACATTGTGTTCCCCAGAAAGCAACTGTGAGCCTTGGGGGTCGGGACAGAAAGATGAAGGAAGGCTCAGAGTCCTCGCCCTCCTTCCCACCCCTGTCTCCACCCGCCCCCCACACCACTGCGGCCGGGCAAGGTGCTCCTCTCCCCAGACTGGGTCAGATCAGTCTAACCAGCCACAGGCGGCTCACGCCCCACGGTTTCAGGATCAGCCTGCGATGTACTCCTGGCCAGTGAGGGACAGTGGGCTGGGGCTTTTGTGAGGCTTCTTCATTGATAAAATGAGACATACAGGACGAGGGAGCCCCCCACCATGGGCCAGAGGGTGTCGCGTTGTGGAAGTGCCCTGGGAGCTGTGCCTGCCTCGTGCGTGTGAAAGGAGCCGCCCGAGCACACGCAGACAGGAAGGATCCGGGTCCTGGGGAAGGGCGGCTGCCGCGTGCATCAGCGCCACCGCACAGTCGGTCCGCTGGACGCCTTCCGCCTGTGTGCGCAGCTGTGCCCCTGCTCCCGCACTGGCTCTGACGGTCTCCACCGCAACCTCCGTCAGAGGCCTGTGGGAGACAAGGCAGGGAGCTACCATCCATGCTTGGGGAGGACCTTCTCTGTCCTCCTGGACACGCCAAGGGAGCCTGTGGCCCCCCTTGTCACGGGCAGCCACTTTACAACATCTGACTTTGAGGGTAGCAGAGAAGACGGGAAGAATGACACCACTGAGCTGCTGAGTCGCAGAGCCCACCCCAACCTCTACACTCGGGTGGGTGAGATGACAAAGCTCTTTAGGCCGGGCGCGGTGACTCACGCCTGTAATCCTAGCACTCTGGGAAGCCAAGGCGGGTGGATTGCTTGAGGTCAGGAGTTCGAGACCAGCCTGAGCAGGAGTGAGACCCCGTCTCTACTAAAAATAGAAAAATTAGCCAGGCATGGTGGTGCATGCTTGTAGTCCCAGCTACTCGGGAGGCTGAGGCAGGAGGATCGCTTGAGCCCAGGAGTTTGAGGTTGCTGTGAACTACGATGATGCCTCTGCACCTACCCAGGGAGACAGAGTGAGACTGTGTCTCAACAACAACGAAAAAAGCTCTTTACTGTCTAAGCCAGCTTGAGGTGGGGTTTCTGTGACATGCAGTCACAAGCATTCTATGTGACCTAAAGTTCTCGTCAGTGTGGCTGTTTCATACACACACACACACACACACGTGCACACTCAGGAATGTGCACACAACTGCAAGGACAGTTTTAAAAACCCAACAGCTGCCGGGCATGGTGGCTCACGCCTATAATCCAGCACTCTGGGAGGCCGAGGCAGGTGGATCCCTTGAGGTCAGGAGTTCGAGACCAGCCTGAGCAAGAGCAAGACCCCATCTCTACTAAAAATAGAAATAAATTAGCTGGCCAACTAAAATATATATAGAAAAGATTAGCCGGGCATGGTGGCGCATGCCTGTAGTCCCAGCTACTCAGGAGGCTGAGGCAGTAGGATCCCTTAAGCCCCGGAGTTTGAGGTTGCTGTGAGCTAGGCTGATGCCACGGCACTCACTCTAGCCAGGGCAACAAAGTGAGACTCTATCTCAAAAAAAAAAAAAAAAAAAACCCAACAGCTTTCCTGCCCACCAGCAAAAAAACCCCAATTTGAAGTAAATTGGCACAGCCACTGTGAAAACCGGCATGGCAGTTCCTCACGAAATTAAACACAGAACTGCCATGCGATCCTGCAGCTCTACCCTGGGTACATGGCCCAGAAGAAAGCAGGAACTCTAACAGGTATCTGTTCACCTGTTTAGGAAAGCTCACGCATGTTTTCCCTCTGCCCTCAACACCAACACAGCAACCACCGTCAACACTGGAGGACTTCTGGGACTCCAAATTTCTCCCCGCCAGCAAGCAAGCAGCTCTGCAGTGGGCACCAGCTAGGTGCCTCCAATTCAACTCCAACACAGTCTGCCCCAGACAGCGTCAGACCCCACAGGGGGAGGGTGCAGCCCCACAGGACCGCCCCCCCCCAGGCACCAGTCACAAGTCAGGGCCTCTGGAACTTCTGACCCACAAGCTCAAGTTGGGGTTCCCACAACCCCCTCTTTGGGTTCGATTAATTTGCCAGAGCAGCTCACAGAACTCAGGGAAACACGTTTACTAGTTTATTATAAAGGATATTTTAAAGGAGACATAAACAACCAGAAAAAGAGATACTTGGTAAGGTCTGGAAGGGTCCCGAGCACAGGAGCTTCTGTCCCGTGAAGTTGGGGTGCTCCACCCTTCTGGCACATGGATGAGTTCTTGTTCACCTTCCCGTCCACCTCCACGTGTTGAGCTCTCTGGAAGCTCCCCAAACGCTGTCCTTTTGCATTTTTATGGAAGCTTCATTATACAGGCATGATTGAAACCATTGGCCATTGGTGGTCAAGTTGACCTTCAGCCCTCCCACATCCCCAGAGATTGGAGGGTGGGGCTGAAAGTCCCAGTCCTCTACTTCTGCCTTGGTCTATCTGGTGCCCAGCCCTGATCCTGAAGCTACCAGTCAATTGTTAGCAAACAAAAAGACATGCTTTGGAGATTCCAAGGATTTTAAGAGCTGTGTGCCAGGAAACAGGGATGAAGATCAAATGTATATTTCACAATCTCACAACACCCAGGTTCATAGCAACATTATTCAAACAGCCAAAAGGTGGAAACAACCCAAATGTCCATCGATGGATGATGGATAAACAAAATGTGGTATATACATAAAATGGAATTATTCCACCTTGAAAAGGAATGCTATTCTCACATACATACCACAACATGGCTGAACCCTGAAGACATGCAAGTGAAATAAGCCAGTCACAAAGGACAAATATTACATGACTCTACTTACATGAGACACATAGAATGGGTAAATTCAGAGAGACAGAAAGTACATAGAATGATGGTTTCCAGCGGTTGAGAGGAGGTGGGAGTTGGGAGTTACTGTTTTAATGGGAATAGAGTTTGGGTTGGGGAAGACGAAAAAGTTCTGGAAATGGACAGAAGTGACGGCTGTACAACAATGGGAATGTACTTCATGCCACTGAACTGCCTAAAAATGGTCAAAATGGTAAATTTTATGTTATATATATTTTACCACAATAAAAAAACTTTACTGAGATGTAAAAGTTGACCTAAATAAGTCAAGGCATACCATGTCCATGGAGAAAAAGAATTACTACCATAAAGCAGGCAAAGCTTCCCAAACTAATCTATAATGTGATCTAATTCCAATCAAGACCCCAACAATTTTTCATTGAATTCAATAAGCTGATTCTAAAAATCCTTCAGAGAACTGTAATACAAGAAAAACAAGATACAAGTTTTTGAACTTTTGATTGAAGTATAACATATATGCAGAAAGTACACAAATTATAAATGTGCAGCTCTGTGAATTTTTACAAAGGGAGCATACCCGGGCAACAGGACCCAGACAAGAAACAGAATGTTGCCCGGAAACCCCTCTTGCACCCCTGCAGTCACTCCCCCACTTTACGGGTAATGCCTCTCCTGGCCTCTACCTTAACTGACTAGTTTTGCCCATTGTTAAATTTTCTGTACATGGACTCATCCCATGTGTACTCTCTTGTGTGTGGCTCCTTTCACCCAACATTAGGCTGTGTAAGCCACCCGTATTGTCACCTTGCTGTCCATCGTTTATTCTCATTCTGTGTGATACCCCAATGTACAACCATCTCATCATGTATTTATCCTTCCTACTGTTCGCAGGTATTTGGGTAGCTTCCAGCTTGGAGATGTTACAAAATAGCATTCTGGTACTTTCAGTCTGTATTTGTGCACAAATTTTGTAGGGCATATTCCTAAGAGTGAAACCACTGGGTCACCAAGAAATGTTTTAAAAAGAAAACAGGATGTTTGTGTAGGGGGTAGGAATGGGGCAGTCTTCCCCTGCTAGGGATCAAAATAAATTATAAAGCTATAGTAGTTAAAAGGCACAGATATTGACTCATCTCCAAATCCACACACACACACACACACACACACACACACACGTGCACACAGTATTCATGCACATGCACACACATCCACACACAGGCATGTGCTCCCGCCCCCGCAAACCCCATCAGTCAGCGCAGACAACTCTCAGGCTGGACTTCCCAGACCAGATAACTGAGTGTCTCGGTCCCTTTCAAGTGGTATCAGAGCACAGGCCCGCAAGCATCCAGGAGACGGCTGGTGGAGAAAGGGAAGAAGAGAGAAAGCCCCCCTCCCCCACCCGCCCACTGGCTTTAAAGGGAGAACAAAGTGAGCGGGATCAGAGTGTGCAAGGTGATGGCAGCGACGCTGAAGCCATTTATCACTGCCAGATGTGTGAGGGGTCAGACTGCAGGGCACGCTGGGAGTGCCAGCGGGAGCGCCTGGACCCCAGACACGGCGAGAAATAACCTGTCCAGTCGGTGAGGGACCACGGAAGGGCTGCCAGGACCCTGCTCTTAACAAAATGACATTGAGCTTTCTTTTTTGTCCAGGCCAGAAGGGGCTGGGGGCCAGGGTGGAGGCAGCGACAGCTTAATAAAGGGCCGTCAGTCAAAGCTCTAAAAATACTCTCCCGCTGCCAGCAGGCTCACTCTTGCACCCGCCTGCGGGCTTTCTGCCGCCTGAATGGTCCCTTGGTGACGCACAAGGACAAATGTTTGCCCAGAGAGGCCTGGTGTCAGGCAGCACACAGGGTCCAGCTTGCGGCATCTGCCCTGTCCCCCAGCCCTAACCTCTCCAGGCCCCTCTAACAGGTATACCTGGGCCCAGGAAGGCCCGCATGAGGGTCCTGGGGTGAACGCCGAGGGCACGCCACCACCCTGGGCTCCCCCGTCCTCAGGGAGAGCAAGGACACAGCCACCTCTCCTTGCAGGCAGCTCCCCACCCCAAAATGAGCCAAGCTTCCCGGGGCATCCCACGAGTGAGGGAGGAGACGCACTACTGGCGTGGAGACCCCACTCACGGGGGTGGGCACCACAGGCTTCAGGCAAGTCGCTGGTCTGGGACCTAGAACCATCTCTGCCTCTGCTGAACGCCCTCCTTGGGGACATCCCGGTGTGCTCGGGCAAGCACTGACGGAGAAGGCTCAGCTCTTGCCTGCAGGAGCTCCCTGTCTGATGGGGGAGGTAGAGCTTCCCAAAGACGGGCTCGCACACAGTGGCCACCAGCAGGCTCTGTGCCAAAACGTCCTCACAGCCTAGGGCTCCTCAAACTTTAACGCGGATCCCAATCGCTGGGGACATCTCATTGCCGATTCTCACACTGCAGGTCTGGGGCGGGCCTGGGATGGGGCATTTCCGACAAGATGGGGGGGGTGTGGGCGCGGCTGGGGCCTAAGCAGCGATACGAGAAGTGGCCGGGGTGTCGTCAGCTGAGGCCTGTTGGCTGTCCCGCGGGGGGCAGAGCCCTGAGCCGGGCGCCCGCAGGCAGCGGGGCAGACTCGGACGGGGAGAGGGAGGACGCCCTGCCTTCAAATTCCGCGTCTGGCATTGGTTAGCTGTGTGGCCTTGGGCAAGTTTCTTGACCTCTCTGAAGTGAGGACAACAATGGGTGCGCCCCCTCACAGGGTCGTGTGAGCAGATGGAGCGCCAGCGCGCATCTTGGCACAGGGCAGGGGCTCAAGGCACGCCAGGCAGCGCGTTTGTCATAAACTGACCCCTGCGCCCTGCGAGGGGAGAGGCCACAGGCACCGTGGGGAGGTGCCAGTGCTGGAAGGGGGCGCAGGGCAGGGCCGGAGAGGCCTGGGAGTCAGGCAGGGGGCCCTGCAGGCCCTGGGCGAGTCCGTGGCCTTTGCGAGCCTCAGCTTCCTTTCCCGGGCTGTGGGGGTCACGGCAGCGCCTGCCTCGGCTCCCCGCCACCCCGCACTCCGGGGGTCAGAGCACCGCGAGCCTCCGTAGCCGGCGGCAGTCAGGCCCCGCGAGGCTGCGGAGCGCAGCGCCCGGCACACAGTAGGCGCTCGGAGCGGCGCCCGGCACACAGTAGGCGCTCGGAGCGGCGCCCAGCGGGGACGGGGGGGGGGGGCCGCGGACCCCGGCGGAGGAAGCGCGCCCCGCCCCCACCCGGCCCCTTTGAGCCCGCGCCGCGCTTTGAAGTCCCAGATGGGCCCGCAGGAAAGAGGATCCCCGCGCCCAGCCCCCAGCCCGCACCTGGGTAAACACGCGCCCGGCCCCGCCGCCGGCCCGGACCGACGGCCTGGCGGCAGGGACGGCGCGGCGGCCGAGCGCCCGGCAGCGGCTCACTTCAAAGCGCCGGCGGCCGCCGGCGGGGGGGCCCTAATCAGCCCCGGCTGCCGCCCGGACGGCCCCGCCCGCCATCTGCTCGGCGTTAGCGCGCGCCCCGGGCCGGGCGGGGCGGCGGGCCGGGCGGCGGCAGGGCCCGAGGCGTCCCCGGCCAGTGCCGCCGCCGCCGCCTGCTTCGTTGGTGCAGTCGTCGGTGCGGCCGACCGTCCTCGCTGCACGCCGGCCCGGCTCCGCGCTCGGGAGATAGGGTCGTGCGCTCCCTTAGCAAACACTGCTGAACTCCTGCTAGGTACCAACAGATCCCGCGGGGACAATTCATTCATGCATCCATTCAATAAACCATTTTTTTAAACCCAGTCACATCTTGATTTTAAATAAACCAGTTTTGAGCGTCTACTGTGTGCTAGATACTGCCCTCAGGTTCCTCTACCCCATCCCCACTCCCCACCACTCCCAGCCCGTTCCCAAGCCCCTGTGGCTGCTCCAAGTTCTAGCACTGGACCTCTGCCTGGGACGCCCTCCGCTGCCCTGGACTAACTTCCTACTTACCCGTCCTGAGCCCAGCTCAAAAGCTGCCTCTTCTGTGAAGCCCTCCCGCCCCCTCTGCCAGGCCCGGGGCCTGCGCTGGCTGGTGCCTCCCGACCGCCAAAAAACGCACAGCGTTGAACGACAGGGATTTATGCCTTTCCAGGGCCCATGTTCGCCCCACACACTGATAGCCCCGATCTGGGCCTTACCAGCGGGCAGCTTTGTGACACTCACAGTCTCACTGTGCCTCAGTTTTCTCATCTGAAATTTTAGAAGGACAAAATCCCTCTTGCAGAGTTGAAATAAGGTGGGGCAAACATAAGGCCAGGCCCAGGCAAGCATCTGACAAAAGGCAGCCGTGGTTGTACGATTCTTTCTGCAGCCCTCAGCCTCCCAGAGTCAAAGCTTAGTTTGTGCTCTCTCCTCCAGGAAGCCTGCCTGACCTGCTGAGACCAGGCTTCCTCTCCCTCTGCTGAGCTCCTGCCAGTCTCACACAACCTACTATGCCCAGGGCTCGCCAAACCTGCATCCTGGGCCCAAGGTTCCCCCTGCACTGCCTGGCACACTGCTTGGCACATGGGACGCCCTGGATCCAGCCGAGGGTCCCTCTCAGGCTGTTGCTCTGCCCGAGGGCGAGCTGGGGCTGGGTAGGCTGCTAAGGTTCTGGGCTGCAGCCCCCAGGGGTTCAAGGAGGTGTCTGAGGGCAGAAGCTGCACCCACAGGAGGGGTGGTAGGGGCACAAGCTGCCTGCCATGACAGTCTAGTGGCTATTGCATGCCCAAGCGCTGAGGACAGGTAACCAGGCCTTCAGCTGTCAGAGCCACTGAGGACTTCTTAGAACACAGGGGAGCGTTCAATAGGCAACCTCGGGGGAGGAAACGAGGATGCCCGTCCAGGAGGCCGACAGGCTGGGGTGCCAGTTTCCCAGAGACGCTGGCAGACAGACAGGGAGAGCACAGGACCCCTGGGGTCATGACCCTTCTTGGGCCCTCAGGCTCTACCTGTCTCGTCCCCTCTGTCTCTGCTTCTTGGCGGCTCACAGTCTCTGTCCCTGCTGTGGCCTCCGTGTATCTCTTGGCCATTGGTCACCTGTGGGGCGGCGGGAAGGAACTTGGAAGATGACCCACTTGGAAAAGTCCCAGGCACAGGACCTGCAGGCAGTAAATGAGTTGGGGCGGGGGAGGGAAGGTACTTATTTTTAAGCCATAGACTTGTGACAAAAGGCCTGGGTTTGAGTCCCACCGACTTAGTCGCTTACTAGCTAGGGGACACGGAGGGTTCCCCTGAGCTGACCAGTGAGGAGATCGGGGAGGCAGCCAGGCCACAGGTCCGCCTGATGTCCCTCAAGGCACAGGTGGCCTCCCACCACCTTCTCCAAGCACACATTTCACTCTGATTCCCCAGGGAAGACCACGTGAGCTGGTCCCCACACCAGGCGGAGCAGGTCCTCACGCTTCTTTCTCCTGCCAGGTGGGCTTTCCATGGTCGGGGATTGCCAGGAGGCTCAGGAAGTGCTCCCCTGAGGGGACTGGGAAGCAGGCTGGGGAAGGGCGTGCCCAAGGAAGGCGTGACCTCAGGCAAAGTCCCATGGGAGGCAGCTTCAACTGGATCCTGCGGGAGCCTCCCGAGGGCAAGTTACACTTCTGATTGTCCCAGCCTGAGGACAAGGGAGCTGGGCTCTCACACTCCTGCAGCAGTGGGGGCGCTGACTCCCCTGCAGAGTAGACGGGTGAGTGGCAACACCCTAGGGAGTCCGCCACAGAGACATGGGTGCTGCCCCGACAACACGCAGAGGTGGGACTGGGTGCTCAGAAACGACAAGGGCCCCAGGGGTGTGGGCTGAGGACAATACTGGCCACCAGTGCAGCCAATCCAAGGTCTTCGCCTTTGGCGAGCACCTGGGAACACTTTCTGGGAACAGAGCCCCCTGGGGGCAAGCCCAGGTGTGGCAGGCGTGAACTGTTCCAGGGATGCTCAGGGTAGGTCACCTGGGCTCACTGTCGGGGCACCTGGCACCTCCAGCAGGTGGCCTTGGCACATGTGGCCTGAGAGGATGGTTCATAAAGTTGTGATGTGACCAAGTTGCTGCCCAACTGAGAAAGGCTCCCTCTCGAACTCAGGACAGAGCAGGGCTTGAAAGCCCAAGAGTACCGCAAAGCCTGGCACCAGCGTTGGCCAGCTGTGTGCCCCTGGGAGTGTTACTTCACCTCTCTGAGCTTCAGCTTCCCCAGCAGTAGAATGGGGACAATCATAACAGTTACTGAACCAGACACTGTGCCAAGCTGGAGTTAGACTGCTGGGCTTCCTTGGTGCTTTGCACTTCACTTCTCTCAGCCAGTGGGTCCTGTCCAGTCTTAGCAATCAACCACCTATCTTGAATTCCACTCATTTCACCAAAGAAAATAACTCCTTATAACAATCTTCATGCTAATTAACAAATCCTGGTGTTGATTTTGTTAACAATATTTGAGAACGTGATTCCTGATGAGGACCCTTTATATATTATTTTACCACGCCTGGCAGGGGCACCATGTACAGATGCACAGGTTGTACACTGCACAATGCCTGGAGATGCCATGACAAAATGACAGTATGAATGGCACCCCCTGGAATTTTGTAGTGCCCAGCTTGCTCAACTTGCTTCCTGAGGCCCTGAACCCAACAATATGGATCCTTGATTTTCGTAGTTCAGATGCTAACACCCAGTCCTAGGATGTAGTTATCTTGTGTACACATATTCATCAAATGGTTAAAAGTGAAGCATTTTTAAGGCCGTCACACAGGCAATAAGCCGAGCGCGCTCAGCCCCGTGCTGGGCACACACCACACTCGGTACACAGTCCCACTATGTTGATGTTGCCTCAGCACTCTTCTGTCCAAACACGGGAACTGGAGTGGACTTCGGCATTCAGAGCCCCAGGCCCAACTTGGAGAGCCTTCTAGGGGACCCCAGTGGGCTAGGAGTCCTCACCCGACCCCCAGCTCCCATCCCCCAGGCCCTGCTCCCATTAAGAGTACCCACCACCCCCCAAGCCAGTCACTGCCCCTGGGGAGAGAAAGGGTTGGATCACTGCATCCCTTCTCTTCTCAGGGTTCAAAGCCACCGCCTGTCGCCACGCGGCCGGCTTGATTTGTTTCTTATCTTTAATTTTTTTTAATCGGGCAGATCTCCTCTGGTTACTTTTTCCGAAGCATCTTACAGCATCTTTGGAGCGGGCAACAAAAGCATTCTTTTTGGAGCCAACGGGGGGGCTGGGGCAGAGCCACTTCAAAGGGAATGCAAAGCGGCAGCGATGTCCCTGTCATTGTCCTCCCCTGTGTGTCTGCCCCCCACTGTCCTGAGGCCGCCCTGAATAGGCAGGCACAAAGGCCACACGTTCAAAGTGGGCACCACATGCTCCGTCAGAAGGCCGGCCTCTGCCTCTGCTCGCTCCCTTCATCCTCGCACACGCGGGTTTCCAGCCAGGGAGGGGGCTGGCCTTGAAGTGGTTATTCTCTCTCCTGTTGTTTCTCTCTCTCCCTCCCTCCCTGAGCCCAAACTTGTGATTACATTTGGAAGCAGCCTCTGATTGGCAAACTTTCCCTCTCACTCTCTCTCCAGAGCAAGCAGCTGCCCGGGCAGGTCTGCGGTAGGACAGCCGGGCCTTCTTGTCGGTGGGAGGCAGACAGGACCACCTGCCCCTCTGGTGAGCAGGTGAGTCTTCCGTTCAGCTGCTTGTGTAACAGGGAGGGGTGGCTTCTCCTCCTGGCACCGAGGGGTCTGTGACCTACTGAGCTAAATGGGAATTTAGATATAGATTATCCAACCTAGATTTTTTAGAAGAGCAAACTGAGGCCCAGAGATGGGGAGCGCCTTGCCTGAGGCCCCACAACAGGGCTGGGGCAGAGCTAGGGTTGAATCCGGGGATCCGGAGCCCCAGCCCAGTGCTATTTTATTTCCTGGTGCCCAGAGAAGGCCCCTGAGTCAGGGGAGACCTGGAAGCTTCTTTGGCTCATGGGCAGTCAGGCCGCCATGGGGGAAATATCCCAAACCACAGACAGGGTCAATGAGGCTGGTACTTACACGCTGTTCCTTTGGACCCACCCTGAGCACTCTGCCCTCCTGGATGCAGGCCACCAGGCACACCCCACGAAGAGAAATCTGAGGTCCAGGCAGCAACTCCAAGCCTGACAGGGTTCATACCAGAGCCAGGCCTCCTGAGGTCTGGGGTTTCGTGCGCCAGAGGAGGTGGCAGAAAGGATCCACCAAGAAGGAAAAAGTAGCCCCAATCTACGGGAATGCTGCCAGCAACCGTAGTGATAGCACCATCATTTCATGACTTAGGTACCACATGCCCAGCACTTGACAGTGTTGGACTTGATCCGGTAATCCTAGGGGAGACCCATTTGAGAGAGGAGACCAAGGCTCAGAGAGGTTAAGTGACTTGCCTAGAGTCACACAGCTGACAGTGACGGCTGGGATTTGAAGCCAGCTCTGCCAAACTCAAGGGCATCTGTCCTTTGGTCCTGGGTTCTTCCCATAGGCACGCTGTGTGCAATACCTCGGGATCAGGTCCTTTGGACTGTGAGGGAAGGGGAAAAATAATCACTTCCTCAAATCAAGTCAGTAAGCCTGAATGGAGGGACTCAGTGGCATCCTTCGCCCTGAGGTCGGAAGCCCCAGGGGAGGGGTGCAGGCGGGCAGACTGTACCCCCAGAAGGCTCGGGGACCACAGGACAGGCAGGGGATGCTTGTGAGGATGCAGCCTGGCCATATGTAACTAAGGGGACCTTCGAGGCAGACTGAGCCTGGCGCCAATTCCGGCTCTACTGCCTGAGTCGTGTGACCCCAGGCTGTCACCCGCACAACGGGCAGGGTGTCTGCCCCGTAGGAAAAGAGCCTCAGGCAGCACCCGGCACACAGTAAGTCCACAAGAAGTGGCACAGTTGTTGTTTGATAACCTTGATAACACCAAGCAAACAGGACAGGGGAGGGAGAAACAGGACAGGCCTGAGGATCGGCCCTGTGGGGCCAGGAGAAGAGTTTGCAGGGGTGGTGGGGGCACCAGAGGAGGGCAGGACTTGGGCACCAGAGCGAGGGCGGCAGGGGTGAGGGGTGAGCAGCAAGAGCAAGGAGCAGACCTGACCTCTAGGCTGGCTTTGAGGACAGTTCCAGAAGGAATCCTGTCCCAGCCCCACAGCCCAGAGGTGGGACAGGCTTGAGAGGCCCGGCTGGGCTGCCGGGGCCAAGGGAAGCTCGGCCTCCCTCACCCGTGAGATGAAGGGGACGGTCCAGTTTGGGGGAAACTTGTTCCCACGCCCCAGAAAGGCCTTGGGGGAAGGGCCTGCGAAGGGCACAGGCCCTCACCCCTAACTGCAACCAGCCCAGCCCCCTAAACTGTCACAGAGTGGGCCCTCACTTAAGGGTGCGTTGGGACACAGGTGTGTTGGCTTTAAAACACAAGCTTGAAAAACTGCCCACAGGACTTGATTGAACACAGATGTGCTGAGCGTCCGCGGAGCGCCCGGTTTCGGGGAGGAGGAACGAGAGCCCACCCTGCCCTCAAGGAGCTTCCAGCGGTGGGCAGACGATCTCAGAGGGGACCTTCTGGGAAAGGCGTGACAGAGGCTTGCCCAGGACCGGGAGGAGCTTGGGCTGGGGACGCAAGTTCAGAGTATCGGAGCTGATCTCTGTGGTCTTCTCTGTCTGTCACACACAGAGTCCGGAGCAATCGCTAAGATGCCCACCGGCTCTGGAACCTACTCCATCCACCCGCCAGAGGTTGGGACCCCCAGTATGGGCTCCCTCCAGGGGCAAAGATGGAAAAGTCTATACTTGGCACAAACCAGGGGCTTCCTGGTCATCTCTCTGGAACTCTGGACAAAGTCCACTGATCAAAATGCCAAAAAAAAAAAAAAGTATATATACACATACATATATGAATAACAGCTAGTACTGAGAGCTTAAACCGTGTGCCGGGCATTGTACTAGACCTGTCCTATCTATTCGCCATTTAACATTCCTATCAGCCCTGTGAGGCGCAGATAGGTGTCACCTCCAGGGTACAGAAGAGGAAACCGAGGGGTCTCAGGGAAGTGGCCAAGGCTGCGGCCCCTAACCACTGCGCATGGTGGCACTGGGGCCAGGCCAGCTCCCGAGGGAGGCAGGACACCCCTCATTAATTTCTTAAGAGGGGCACCGAAGAAAGTCGAGACTTAGAATGGGCTTTCCTGCCTTTGCCCCACGGCTCCTGACTGCCGGTCGGTTCCTAAAGGGAATCCCGTCTCCCGGGAAGGCACACAAGCTCTGCTTAATCTCATTCCCGCAAACAAACCAGCCTAATGGAATCTTCTCTTTCTATTACATAAATGAAGGCGCGGAGGAAACAGCTGTGTGTAAACAGTTGTAGCGTTGCCTGTTTAGACACCATTGACTTTCAAATCAGCCTGCTTTCTCCGTCCTGCGTGGCAGAAATAGAGTCAAAATGCAAATGTAGCATAAACGACTCTATAATAAATGCTCATTCAACATTTATTCTTTCTCAAATCATCTCTTAAAGCCCTTTCATGCTAATGTCTAGGAGATGTGACATTAGAAAAATTGCTTTGACATGCTAAGGGGCTCCAAGATTAACAGAAAAAGGAAGGACAAGATAAAGCTTTCGGAAGACCTATTTCAGAGGAATTATTCCCGCCTTTGAAAGTGTTCCAAGGTTGCTGCGCATTTCAGCTTGTTGGCATACATGTAAATGAGGTGCTACAAAAGTCCTCAGCTAAATTCCCCTCGAATGAGGGCTCCCAGCCACCGGCACGGTGACAGGGAGGGTGGCCAGACTTCAGGACGAATGATGAAGGGCCGTGGGTAGGGAAGGGGGCTTTTCTGTGCTGAAGGCAGAAGGGAGCGGGCGCCAGCCTAAGCCACAGAATAAAAACGTCAGGGTCAAGGTGGCTGGAGTGGCCAGCACCTGGTTGCCTCCTTGAAGCGGCAACATCTGCATCCTTTACCAAACAGATTATCCAGCCGCTGGCCAACCCACCCTGCCGCCTGTTCCTTGTTCTGTGAGTGCAGCTAACCTCTGGGCCTCCCTTTAACAAGGAGATAAGGAGAGAAACCAACCTCTGGGCCTCTCTTTAACAAGGAGATAACGAGAGAACCCACTTAGAGAGGACTCCATGACATAACTCGTGCAGAGTGCTTAGAGCAACGTCTGACACTTAGTAAGTACTCAAGAAATTGTTTGCAGTTGATGTCCCGATCGGCCTTGGCCTTTTCAGGCCCTGCTGGAGCCCAGGCTGGAGGTAGGAGAAAGAGGTAGAAGAGCAGAGATGTCATGGATGAAGTAACCCGGAGGCAGACAGGCTGCACGACCCGTGTTCCAGCATCCTCAGCTACAGAAATCAGCGGGGTCACAGCCGAGTCTGCGGCATGGTCCATATTGCTCCCCTTTGAGTTAATTCCTTTGAATTAAAGTCCTGCGTGACATTCCCAGACACTGTATTTTAGAGCAAGTTGGATGTGCTGTGGACATCACTCTTAATCACCAAAGTGTCTTCGTGTTTCCTGTAGATGAAGGGAAGGGACATTCACAGAGCATCTTCTAAACAGTGTATATCTTTACTCTTGGTGACAGCTCATTGATGTTATATCCTCATTTCAAAGATTTCCACATTAGTCAGGTTGGACAAAACACTAATCATCCTCAAACTTCAGTGACTTAACGCAGTAAAAGTTTATTTCCTGCTCACAGGGCAGCCCAGTGGTGTCCGTGGGTGGGGCTCCCGGGGCAGCTCTCCTTCAGGGGACGGAGGGACTGGCTCCTTCCATTGTTAGTGGCAGATGGAAGATGGTAAATAAAGGATCACTCCCAGGACAGTTTTATGGGACAAGCCTGGAGGTGGGCGTCACTTCTGCCCCCATTCCGTCGCCAGGACTCAGCCACATGGCAGGCGAGGGCACGTGAGTACCTGAGTACCAGGAGAGAGGAAACGCTTAGTGAAAACAGGAAAACAGGCTCGGGGAGATTAAGTGACCATCAGAAGAAAAAGAGCAAGGAGCGGGACCTAGAACCTGCTCTTTGGAGGCTCCGCCACCTTTGCTGCCTCGTGTGCCATCGGCAATCACAGTAGGCATTTACTGAGCACCTGCTGTGTGTCGATGCTGTCTGGGAACTGAGACGCAGGGCTGGGTTGAGACACAAGTTTGCTGTCTCTCTGGGGAAAGAAGCAACGTGCTGGGAATAAGAAAACCAACCATATCCAGCGCCGCGTATGGGCAAAACGGGGGCCACAGATGGTCTGTGCTCCTGGAGCCTTCTGGAAGCTAGAGCTGGGGGTACCCAGAGAAAGATGAGGGAAGGGGAGATCTGAGAAGGATGAGGAGCAGAAGGATGGGGAGGATCAGGTGGGCATTCCAGAGGGGCGAGTGATGCGCGCAGGTGGAAATCCCAGAAGCCACCTCTGAAGAGGCTTTGCGGGTGGGGGGTGGGCGGTCGGGGCTGGGGCTGTGAGTGGTGCCAGGTCGGGGCTGGGGCTGTGAGTGGTGCCAGGTCGGGGCTGGGGCAGGAGCAGAGCCCACGCCGAGGCCCCACCCCAGTGCCCTGGGCTTCCTCACTCCAGAGTCCACATCTCCTTGCCCGAGGGCGTCCTCCGGGCCCAGAAGTGCTGGAAAGTGAACAGTCTACAGGGACAGCCCTCGAATACCCCATGTCCCTCACGCTCGGGGAGGCTGGTGACTCAGGAGTACCTATCCCATCCTGTCTCCCAGAGTCCCCGGCAAGATCGGGCTCCAGTCGCCTACGGTGGCCTCGTGCCTGACAGCACGCCTTCCCTTCCCATGTCCCCGCCCTGCGCCTGAGCTGTGTTTCCTGGGATCGTTTTCCAGATAAACTGCTGGAAACAAAATTTACACCACGTGACATGAGTCTGTCATAATCGCAACAGAAACTGCTGGCAGGCATCCCTCCATCGGGTGACAACTTGCCAAACTCATCCCCCATCCCAGGAGCCCAGCGTGGCTGCAGATTTTGGTCGGAGGAGGTGAGCTCAGGCTCCATCAGAGCAGACCTGGGGCCTTCCTGGCTCCCCTGCCGGCTCTGTCCTGGGAGCCACCCTGCGAGCCAGCCTACCTCTGGGACAACTCCACACGGGGTGCGGGGGATGGGGATAGGCAAACATAGCTTCAGGGGGACACCCCCCCCATACATATAGAGCAACAGTCAGAAACGCATCAGAACTGCACATGGAATCAGCTGGGAAACTGTGAAACCCAAGCCACAGTTCTATGCTTTATGGTGTGAAAAGTACAAGAAAATCAAATTAAAAAATAAATAAAAGGCTACGAGCCGGGGAGAAGTTGGCTGCATTTGCTAGCGCCCCAGGTTGGGGAATAGAACGGAGCTCTCCTGCCTCCGGACTGAGCACGGCCAGCTCCTGCGGCTCAAACTCCCCACCCCATGATTTTCTCAGTCCCACTCCCTCTACTGCCTTGGGCCGGGCTCCCCAGAACCACGCCCCGACACCGGAGCCTCTCCGGTGTGCTGATGAGCAGGTTGCCGCTGTGGGCACCTGGTGGGCAACTGGGACCCATCAGTCCCACTGGAGAACTGTCCCCCGAAATGGGAAGGAGAGCTGTCGGGGTTGGTTGGAGTCTGTCCCCGAACTTGTGCTCAAGTCCCAGCAGCCAGAGAAAGCGCCAGAATAAGCCGTAGGATCGGCCTGAACAGGAAAGGTGCCCAGGAGTTTGGAGCAGGGAGCTGGCCACATGTCACACCTGTGGGGACAGGGACAGGGCTTCTGTGCTCTCTGCAGGTTGGCCCAGCTATCTACAACTTCTGCCAGTGTCCCCGAAAGCAGAGACTGGAGACAATGTTCCGGGCGGGTGGCAGCTTCGCCATGCTCCCCTAAAACTTGATGAGGTAGAGGGAGGGGTCCTTCCCTCTGCTCTGTGCCAGGACGGATGCCCGGCTTTGTCCTGAAATGGGCCCTTCTCCCAGGCTGTCTTCTGGCTGCTTGAAAAGAGAGAAGCCATTGCACACTGCAAGCAATCCAGGACTGCCCCAGCAGCACCAGAGAGAGGGATCCCCCCCAACCAGGGTCTCTGCCGGGAGCAGGCAGTGCAGGAGCAAGCCCCCGCCTGTCCAGCCCAAGACCCTGATTCCCCTCCACTTTGATGAGTGTTCACCGAATCTGCTCCGAGCTGCAAGGGGAGCTGGACTGCCGGCTGCCCGTGACTCCCCACTGCCGGCTCCCAGGACAGGGAAAGACGGGGAGAGGCACTTCCTCCTCCAACCTTGAGTAAGAAGGGAGGGCTCCGTTTTAGGGAACCTACAGAGAATGGATTCTCAGAATCTGAAGACCAACTCACGCCTTTCAGCCCCGGCTCCTGACAAGAACATAACCTGGGGGACTGGATATTCCCTGGAGAAACCCCCAGTGGGAGGGAGCTGGGACGGAGGCCACGTCTTAAGCGCAGGGCAGGGTGGGCCAGTCCAAGCTCCACCACGTCGCCTCTGTGGCATGCGTCTCCCTGGTCATGAGCGGGCTGAGTGCCTTCTCATACCTTCACTGCAGGCGGACACGCTGCCAGGCAGCCCCTGCCGCCCCCTGTGGGTGCTTCGCACCCCATCCTGCTTCACACCCCATCCTGCTACCAAAGAACCCGTCGATCCCCTCCACCTGGCTGGGTACGGTTGGCACAGCCCACGTTGGAGCTGCAGCCCTGCAAACTGCTCGCCTGGGAACCGCCTGTTCCTACCCTTGGACCACTGTCCTGTGGGGCTGTCTGCCTTCTTTTTTATGTTTGCTGGTTCCTTGGGAGGCGTAGGAAGGGGCGTTTTCAGGTGTATGCATGCCAATGTCATCTCCCAGTTTTGTCGCTGATGTCCCCTGTGGCATGGGAGGCCACTCACGCGGACAGAGTCTGCTCGGTCCCGCAGCTCCTTGCCAGGACCCTCATCGGGGTCCAGGGGCTCGCGGGCTGCTCCGTGGGTTCATCCAGGTGCTGCTGGGGGTGTCCCAGTCGATAAAGGACACTTGCCAACCAAACGTGTTCATGGCGGAAATGTTTTTAATTATGAAAAGTCTAAAATGAAAAAAAAATCTCCACTATCTCACCTGCTACATGTACACTTTTAGCTGTTTTTTTTGTTTTTTCTTTTCCACTTAGCGTTATGGGATGACCAGAAGCCTCTAGAGGGGTGTCCTCTAAACCCAAGATGCCCGAGCATCCATGACCAAGGAGATGTCCTTCCACAGGACTCACCTGAACTTGGGATGTGACAAGGACTCTGCCAAGAGGAGGCTGGGAAGGGATTAGCAGCGTCTACCCAGAGCCAGGGGCCAGGCCTCCGATGTACCTCGAGGGGGCCGGTGGGATTTGGACCCTGAGAAGCTTCAGTCTAACGGGGGAAAGGAGACAGACACGGGGCAAGACAGCATCATACGTGGGGGGGCCTTGGCCTCTCATCCGACTGACCTGCTGTGCTTCCTTGGACTAGGCCTCTGACTTCTCTTATGATAGCTCAGCCTCCTCATTTGTAAAATAGAATAATAATGTATTTACCTCCTGGTGTTGTTCTAGGGGTGAAATAAGACAATACCTGTAGCACAATACCCAGTACGCGTGAGTGTTGTACAAACTGTTTATTTTCGCTATGTGAAAACCAAGGGCGTAGCAAGAAGCTGCCATGTATATTATAATCAAAGCTAATTTTGCTGCGTTAGGCTTAGGGAAGGGCTTGAATTGGGGGTGGGTAGGGATGGGACAAAGAATCCAGCAATGACTGAAGTGGAAGTAACCTAAGGGGTTGGGACTGAACCAAGGTCTGCAGGCCCCTCCGGAGGCTAATGGATGTGAATATTTATTCCCGCTTGACTTAGAACAGAAGCCAAGCTCTGTGTTAGCAGCCCTTGGCCTCTCTCTCCTCTGCTGTTCCCCCAAGCAGTTCAGCTCTGGCCCCAAACTTGCATCCCACACTCAGCTGAACAAAAGCCCACAGTGAACAGGATAGAATACAGGTGATTTGGGGACCATCCTTTGTTACTTGTGCATGCTCCTTAGGGTCTTACCCCCACCCTCAACTGAGTTAGCAAAGAATTTCTTCCAGAACCACTGGAGTCTTCTTCCAGTATACTCCTCAATGGGGAGGCCTAGCAAAGACAACTTTTTTTCATCTTGCTTCATTTCCAGTGACCCCCAACCCCTCCCATCCCTTACCCAAGCCCTGTTAAGAATCATCTAGTCTTTATTTTCTAGAAGAAGAAACAAAGACCCAGAGAGGGTAAGTGACTAGTCTAAGGCCACACAGCAGATTAGAGACAGGGCCAGGCCTCCCGACTTTCCACCCAGTACTTCTACCAAAGAACCCACCGGATCTCCTGCATCTGACTGGGCACGGTTGGCAGACCCACATTGGAGCTTTTATACTCCCTAGGGCCCTACAGCAAGCTACTGAGGATTCTGATGAGGGAGACCCAAGGGTAGGTACAGGATTCTGAAAACAGGACCCGCATGGCCAACCCTGGGCACCCCCCGCCCATCCTCCCCCCAACCTAATACATATTTTATGGGGCTGTCCTCCCTTCTTTGCAAACAGTGTCATTAATCTGCTCCCTGGCTGTGCGGAATAACATCCCTCAAGAACAGACCGCTTTCTGAATATTTTATCATTCCTCATTCCTTCTCCCCAAACTAATATATATTTACACAGTCTACCTCCTGCAGGAGAACTATATTGTTTTCTCTCAGTGCCCGGGAACTTAGACACAGAATTGCGCATAAGTAAAAAAAATATATGGCTTGCTCTTGATGTTGAAAGCGAGAACCAATCATCTATCAAGCTGTGAGGGAAGCCGGGAGGAAGATTTGCATATAGTAAAAAAAAAGAATAAAAGAGACCCCTGCCCCCACAGAGGGCCCCAACAAGAGGAGGCAGACATCTCATCTCTTCCTCTAACCTCGTTTCGGTGCCATCCTTCCTGCGTCTGGCAAATCTCAGCGGTGGGGACAGCAAAGAGCTATTTTGTTAGCAAGGTCAAAAACTTCCTACTTGGAGATCCAAACCGAAGACACTAAAGTTCTTGCAAAGTTTTACGGTGCCATTTTTATCATCATGGAACACTTACTGCAATGGGGACTCGAACACGTGTGCGGCCCTCTTGCTTCCTTGTGCATTATCCTGTCTTGACCCCCCCCCAGAAAATAGGCTTGTGGGATGGGGAGGCAGAGATGGTGACCCCCGTTTACAAATGACAGAAAACAGACCCAGAGGGGGTAATGTCTGGCACGCAGGTGTAGCAAGGTTTTGTTGTTTTTTAAAAAAAGCTATTTAACCGTTGCTTCCAAAGTCCCTTCTTAAAGAGAAAAATTTGCTTATGAAAAACCTTGCCGGGCGGCTTTGCATGGGCAGGTGGTCCCTGGCAGCCTGTCTGCAAGGGGATGATCCACTCGACTGCTCTGCATAAGGGTTTAGCAGGAAAGTGAGGTGGGCTGGAGAGAGGTCCGCGCACCTGACAGGGCTGGACCCCACATAAAAAGGTATGGGGTGAAAAACTTCTAGAAGGCAAGAGCTAAGAGGCTTTTCCAGAGAAGGATGACTAATATCGATTTTAACTTGTCGGCTTTGGTAACATAACCTTCCTCCCCCGTCCACCCCCCCCGCCCCCGGAACCGCCAACCGTTAGCAGCGTCCACTGCTCAAAGGAAGGGGTTGCATGAGTGGCCTTTGGGGCAACGTGGGCAAAGGGTTTGGGGCCACTGTGGAGCCAGGAGAGAGAAAAGACACAGTCATGGAGGAGAGACAGGAGGCAGGACGGGGACAGGCAGGCGTGGGCACCCAGACGCTTGCAGAACCCTCAAGAGGGCGGGGTTACCGCCACCCCCCACCCCACGATGGGGATAAAGGGCTTGAGTCTATTTTGTCTCATAAATGGGGTGACTTCCACTGCCGCGTGGGCCATGCCGAGATGAATAAAGCATCTCAGCCCAAGGGAACTCAAAGTCTAGGCAGGTGCGAGGCCAGGTTTCATCCACGGGGGGCAACGTGGCCAAGGACTCAGAGCTGGCAGGAAGTAGGGTGAGGACAGACACTGCCTCCAGGCTCCCACAGCCGTGCTCCTGCCCTCACCCCTCTCTCCCGCCGTCCCTCACCTCTCCCCTCCCCGGCTCAGTCCAGCCTTTGCCCTTGAAAGCCTTTTGCCTCCAAAGGGTGGATTGCACGTTAGGCAGGACACCTGCCTTCCAGGCGAGCTCTGCAACCCACCAGCTCGGGGTGAGCCGGGAGCCCTGTGCCCTGTTCACTTCAAAGTGGCCCTGGCCCCATCTGACCTGCTGAGCTCTCTCCTGTGGCCCCAGTCCATCTGTGGCTTGAGTGACAGCTATAGCTGCTTGCAAGAGCACCCGGCCAATGTCCCCGTCTTCCTCAGACCAGTGACCTCTTGCATCCCAATCCCCTTTCCCGGGATCTCTCTCCCAGCGTTGGCGAAAGGAACTTGGCAGGGCCCAAGCAATTTGTCCCTGGCATCCGTGGGGACAGACAGCAGCCACAGCCCCACAGCAGAAGGGGCGAGTGGGAAACGCCGTACAGATGCAGGCTGTCCTCGGTTAGAGAGAACAAAAGCCATCACAGCAGGTGCCCTTGCTAAGCGTTTACTCTGTGCCCGGCTGCAGGTGTCCCCTTTGATCCTCACTGCGGGGATTAAATTAATGATAGTAGGTACCTTCCTTATTCCCGCGTCATTAATGAAGAAACAGATTCAGAGAGGCTGGCCGGTTGCTCAAGGTCACATAGCTGGAGAAAGCTGGGATTTACACCCCACTTGTCTGACTACGTGACCTCTCAACTCCCCAACGCCTTGAATTATTAATATAAACACTCCCTGGTGTCTTTCTCCTGCAAAAGCACAGTGAGTACGGTTTGGGCTCAAGTGGCCTGAAGTCTTGTTCCTGCTAGAACAGAAGTGCTTAGGGACAGGGTCTCTGTCACCTCCCAGAGTGAGCATCATGCGCAGGGCTCAAGACAGAAGGACACTTCTGTGCGTGGGACAAAGCGGGGAGCAAGCGGGGCAGGGCTGGACAGTTTGGCGGGGCACCAGCTGGGCTGCCTTCCTGGTCCCCCAAGCCCAAGGTTGACACAGAGAGTCTGGCATGAGAAAGAGGAGGAGCCAGGCAGATCCAGGGGGGAGTGCCAGGTCACGGGGGCCTGAACCACACGGACCAGGAGGCCGCAGGGGCCCTGGAGGTCTGTGATGACTGGGGGTTTCATGGCCACTTAGGTGGACCAAAAGAGAAAGGAATTTCGTTCTGCCCGCTTATCTCCTAACCTTATAAACTCAGGATTAGCAGATCAAAGGCAGATTTGGCACAGCTGAGGGACGACGGTGGCTTCAGAGAACAGTGTGGGCTCCATCCTTCATGATCAAATGAGCTTAGGCCATTGATAAGTAAGTGGCAGGCCTGAGCCGACACAGCCCGCCAGTCCTGGCCGAGTTAACGAGCCAGAGAGGGCTCAGGGGACCCCAGCGGTGGCCATGAGAAGGGGCTGCAGGGAGCGCCCTCCGTGGGGCGGGGCCAGGGCTGCCCGAGAGCTAAGAGTGATGGCTTTGGAGCCGGAAGAGATGGATTCAAACTCCAGCACTACCACCAACGAGCTGGGTGACCCAGGGAGGGGTCCCACATCCTGTCGGCACCTCCACCTCCTCAGCAGTAAGGTGGGGACAGGATCGTGTTGTTATAATGACTGCCCTGTATTGAGGACTCATTGGGTGCCGGGCTTGTGCTGCCAGAGGGAGGCATCACTCAACCCAGAGCCCACGCTCCTAAGGACAGGTGGACACCAGCCTTGCAGGGCGTCCGCAGCCCGGCAGGAAGAGCCCAGAGTCTAGGGGGACAGCCCAGTGTTCCCGCTCCCGGCCTGAGTGACCACGGCAGACGCTTCCTCACTCTGCCCTCACCTCCTACCCTGTACGAGGGCTGCCCTGGGTGCAGGGTCACTGCCTGTGCAGCACCTGGTGACACAGTTCATCAGCGGCTGCTGTTATCATCCTTATGCTGCGTGCCCCTGAAGGATGTGAATGACTTTGTGCCAGTCACCTGCCCATTTGGACCCAGGTCCTACGC
Source organism: Lemur catta (assembly GCF_020740605.2). Classification (NCBI taxonomy): domain Eukaryota; kingdom Metazoa; phylum Chordata; class Mammalia; order Primates; family Lemuridae; genus Lemur; species Lemur catta. The sequence continues at coordinate 6,540,853 of NC_059147.1, read as the reverse complement.
CTGCTTTTCTCTTCTGCTTTGTAGCGAGGAACGACGTTCCCCAGACTCCTGGCCACCTGGCTTCCGGGCTGGTTCGGCGAACGGGAGGCACGAGGGAGAGTGAGAGCAGAGAAAAGCCAAGACACTTCTCTCCTCCCTGTGTTTCCTGCGTGTCCCCATCAGAGGCTGTGTGGGGCCTGTGGTCCAGCGCCACCAGATGGCCCCCACGAAGATCCCAGCTCCCACGGGTCAGCCCCACTTGCCAGGCTCTCGAAACACAGCCTCCTGCCTCTGCCCCCCATCCCTGGGGGAGACAGCAGGTTCCTGAAGTTGCTAATTTCTAACCTTTCTCTGTTTGGAGTTCGGCCCTCATGTCTCTTGTATAATCAATCCCCTCTATTGAATTCTCTCTCACTGAGAGACCTACAGAGATTTCTGACTGGTAAAGACCTCAGTCATCTGTGTAGTGTTTCTCTTTTATCCACGCAGAGATAATTCAACAAGCGCTCTTGGCTGTTCCTAAACAACAGAGACACTGCAAACGAAGGCCCTGCCTCTCGCTCAGGTCGATGCCGGGAGACGGGCACCTACCTTGGCAGCTACAAGCTGAACAGGCTTGGAGTGTGCGGTGGGCACGGGCCAAGGCGGACACAGGGGCCACACAGCCAGCAACTGGGAACCAGGCCTGTCCCCTCACCAAGCACCTTCCTGTCCCTGACAGCATGTGAGTCAAGCTGGAACGACTGCTCCTGTTGCCGCGGAGGCAGAGGGAAGCTGGGGAGACTGAGGGGACTGGGGCGTCTGGCACAGGAGCAGAAGGAGCCCTGGTTCAGGGTCAGCACCCAGGCACAGCCCCTGGGCACCACGTACCCTCCTCTCTAGGCCTCCGTCCCCTCTGTGTAGTTTCTCCAGCTGAAGCATGAACAGCTAGCAAGAGGTCTGCACAGGTCCACACACTCCTGTGCTTTGGAGCTTCTGGTCATTCCTAAAGAGGAGAGAAGATAGAAAAGAGAAAAAATGCCCCTGAGCTGTAGATTTGGGCTCTGAACCTGAGGAAGTTTCCAGGTCACAGGACTCACTGTGCAGAGTGTGCTCCTTTGGGGTCAGGCAGGCCCTGCTGTAACTCTCTGTGTGGCCCCAAATAAGTCACTCTCTCTCTCTGAGCCTCAGTTTCCCCATAAGAGAAATGAGGCCCGCAGCAGTACCTGTCCCGAAGGGTTCCACAGACTAAAAGAAATGACGTGTGAAAAGCACCAGGCACACAGTAGGCGCTCAATAAACGCTAGCGAGGCCACACTGCAGTGGAAACTTGGTTGAAAGCAAGGCAGGAAGGGAGAGGAACAGGGTGCAAACTCGACAGAAAGAGATGTTAATTACCCAGGACTCCCTGACAGTCGACCCTGAAACGGACACTCCACCCGCCGGCCGGTGCCCAGGAGGAAGCTGGGGGTGATGACAGCCGGGCACCCCCCGCGGCCAGATTACGTTTTGCAGCAGCAGAGGAATTTCAAAGGGCTGACGAAGGTTACGTCCTCTGTGCAGAGTCTCAGAGACGTGCTTGTTCCCCTCCCGAGGGTGTAGCCTTACCCAGAGCCCACACCTGTGAGAGTGAGGGAGCGAGCGCCCCGTGGGGGCGGCCACTCAGGTGTGGGAGGTGGTCGGCTGCTTTCGTTGGCTGCACAACAGACGGCCTGGAGCCGCAAGACCCCCATCCCCAGCAGAGGCCTGGCTCTAGCAGCCAGTGCTGGACACACACTGTGTATATGGCCACCTGGCAAGGACGGGGTCCTTGGGTAAAGGGGATAGACAGGTGGGTGACCAGCCTGCTCGTCCAAGCCCCCAGCCCTCTCACATGCTCCAGCTAAAAATAATCCCTCCCTGGGAGACCTGCTGCTGCTGGCACAGCCGGACCATGCATAAAACATCAGCCGGTCGGGTTTCTCCCTCTCAATGGCTTCATTCAGAGCACGCAGGGGTGAAAGGTTTATGGGAGGGATCACTTGGCTTCCTGGAGGGGCTGGAGCAGCCCTGGCCTCAGCGTGGGCCCCCAGCCTCCCCTCTCTGTGCCTGGCACCTCGGCCCGATGGCAGCCCACCCAGACGGCTCCCAGGCTGGGGCTGGCTGGGCATAGCTGTCCCCTCCCAATGTCCCTCAAGGCTTTGTTCGGGACCCCCGTAATGGAGAAAGAGGGGCTGCCCTGGCAGGAGTTAGACAGCTCTAGGTTTGAATCTGGCATCTTCCACATTCCAGTTGTGTCCAGGTGTTTGTGGGCACCTCACCTTCTGAAATGTGCTCAGAAAGGTTGAGTGAGTTGTACAAAGACACACAGCCAGTAAGAGATATGGAGGCATCCAATGCAAACCCAGCTGTCCAACTCAGAGCCATTTACTGCTGTGCCTTTTGGTCGTGGTCTGAGAGCAGAGCGATTCCAGAGATGGGTCATGAAGGAAAGAAAGGTCCGAGGGAAAGTTACCTGAGGTCAGTGATTCCTGAGTCAGGGCCTTCCCATAAAAACAGCTCCCTCCTTTCTTGCTCCCTTTTCTTTATGTTTTTCTTTCTTTATGCACTCAAATATTTCCTTATAAATATTTTTTAATCCTAAAAACATATGCCCACAATAAAAAAACTTGAAGTTTCAGAAAAGTAGAGTTGAAAGAATACAAACTTCCTATAATCCCCTGTTGCAGTGTCTAACCACCCAAATTTGCTGGTGGAGAACAACCGTGTAATCGTACTCACAGATCCTGTGAGTCAAAGATTTGGACAGGGCACAGCAGGGATGGCTTGTCTCTGCTCCTGTGATGTCTGAAGCCTCAGCTGGAAAGACTCAAACATTGGGGTGGGGGGCTAGAATCTTCTAGAAGCTTCTTCATATGTCTGTGGACAGGGATGAATCTGCTAAGCCTGGTGACCCAAGTGCCTACTCGTGGTCTCTCCGTGTGGCTTGGGCTTCCTCACAATATGGTAGCCTCAGGGTGGTTACACCTCTTACCTAGAGACTCCTGACTCCAAGACAGAAGTTTCTAGCAAGTGAAAGGAAACGCTATGGCCTTTTATGACCTAGTTTTGGAAGGTACATTATGTCATTTCTGCCATACTCTATTTGTCAAAACAGCCACAAGCCTACCCAGATTCAAGGGGAGAGGTCGTGGGAAGAAGCGCAAAGGATTTGAGGCTCTGTTTTAAAACCGCCAAGCGTGAACGCTTACCCCAAGATACCAAGCACTGGCAATATGGCATATTTATTTCCTTCTGGATACATTGTACAGATGATTTTTGCAATCTAATTTATCTTTTTCATTTTAACAATGGATCATGAGCATGTTCCCTTGTCATTAAAAATTCTTTATAAACATCACATTTTCATAATTTTTCAGGCTTTAAAAGAAATACATGTTCATGGATGAAATTTTTTTAATTATGAAAAGTCTAAAATTTTAAAAAGTCTCCACTATCGCACCTACTACATGTACATTTTTAGCTGATTTTTTTTCACTTCGCATTATAGAATAACCAAGTTCACACTTCATTAACTACTCTTCTACAACAATGTTTTTAATAGCTTTTTCTCATCCCATCGCATGCATTACTAGAATTGATTTACAACATCGCCCTTGTTGGATTCTGATGCTATTTCCAATTACGCACCGTTGTGAAAATCAACGACGAAGACAGTTTGAGCACCGTGATGGGCGCGTTACATGTGGGGTCTTCTCAGTGGCCCTAGGGTGGTTATTCCCATCTGCTGGCTGTTTTTAATGATTGCACCTAATGTCAGTTCAGCTGACCACGGACCCTGAGGCTGACCCCGTAACTCAGCCATTGAGAACGTGTGCTGCAGTGAGCACGGGGTGCAGACATCTCTTTGGCATAGCGATTTCAAATATTTAGGGTAAATACCCAGAAGTGGAATTGCCGAATCATATGGTAATGCCATTTTTATCTCTTTGAGGAAAGTCTATGCAGTTTGCCACGATGGCTGCACTAATGGACATTCCCACCAACGTGTTCAGGGACGGCTTCCTTCTCTCCACATTTCCACCAACACTTGGTATTATTTGTCTTTTTTATAATGGCCGTTCTGACAGGTGTGAGGTGGCATCTCATTGTGCTTTTAGTTTGCATTTCCCTGATGCCTAGTGATGTTGAGCGTTTTTTCATAGACCTGTTGGCCAATTGTATGCCTTCTTTTGAGAGATGCTTATGGATCAGAAGAAAAAGTGGTGTATGTATGTATACACAATTAAATACTGTTTGACTTCAAATAGGAGAAAAATGTTGTCATTTGCAACAACATGGTTGGAATTGGAGGACACTGTGGTAAGGCGAAATAAGCCAGGCACAGAGAGACAAATACCCCATATTGTCACTCGTATGTGGAACCTACATCAATGAAACTCAGAGAAGCAGAGAGTAGAATGTCGCTACCGGAGGCGGGGAGGGCGTGGAGACCCTGTGACCCTCATCCGCCCACCAGACAGGAGGAGTAAGTGTGTGTTTTGTTCTGTTTTTACTGTGAGATATATCGCACAGCCTGGGGAATCTAGTAAATTATCATGTACATTTCAAAATCACTAAAATTTTCAAATGTTCTCACCCAAAAAAATGGTAAGTATTTTAGGTGATAGATATGTTAATTAGTTTGATTTAATTATTCCACATTGCATTCACAAATCATAACATCACTTTGTACTCCATAAATATATACGACTATAAGTTGTCAATTCATGATTAAAAAATGAAACTTAAAAATAATAACACTTTATTAGGCACCTACAATGTGCCCAGTATTTTTCTGAGTGTTCTACGTGGAATAACTCATCTAAATCCTGACTACAATTTACAAGTTAGGTGCCCCCCTTCATACAGATGAGGAAACTGAGGCACAGAAAGGTTAATAATTGACCCCAAGTTCCCACAGCTAATAGTAGCATTACTGGCAGCACCTGGTCCCATACCTAGGTCTGTCTGACCCAAAACCAGGTCTATAACTGCTGCACTAAACCACTGAAGACATCAGGACTGGCGTCGGCCCTGGAGGGGCCAGCCCTGAGTGAGGAGAGAGGGTCGGAGCCCCCAGGCCCCCAGCAGCAGGGCAGGGAAAGGTCCATGCCCAAGGGGCTCAACTCTATCCCTCCTGGGCATCTGAAGACATCTGAAGTGTGGGGACCATGGGCCGTGTATAGCACAAGCTGTCTTGGCTTTTGGTGGCTTTTAGGGGCAAAGAATCAGACGCAGGTTCATCTGCCGGGGGACTGAGTGCGACTTGGACAGGCCCTGCGGGTTCTCTCTCCACTCCACACGGGGCCAGGGACAGTGAGACATTTATTTCCAAGCTCCTCCCATCAGCCCACCCACATCCACCATGGCAGCAAGGCCTGCTGCCTTTCAAAGCCACCCACCTTTCCCCACCCCCACCACCCTTCCCAGTCCAAGCCACCACCTGTCTCACCTGGACAACATTGGGAAGGCTGCCCCCCTGGCTTCTGGGGTTCCCCTCCCGGCCCCTGCACTCTGTTTTCCACGCAGCAGCCAGAGTAATCTTTACCAAAACACTGATCAAATCAAGTCGCCACCTGGCTAAAACATTTTAACGCTTCCTGTTGCTCTTAAGTGACAGACAAAACTCCTGAACTTGGCCCACAAAATGCCACAAGACTCAGCCCCTGTCCACCTCTCTAGCACCACCTCCAAATTCCCATCAGTTTGCATTCAGCCACACTACTCCTGGAGGCAGGGGTCCCCAACCCATGTTGAGTTGTATAATTATTTCATTATACATTACAATAGGATAATAATAGAAATAAAGTGAACAATAAATGTAATGCACTTGAATCATCTCGAAACCATCCCCCATTCCCTGGTCCGTGGAAAAATTGTCTTCTATGAAAACAGTCCCTGGTGCCAAAAAGGTTGGGGAGTAACTGCTTGGAGTTACTGGGTTTCCTCCTGCCACTGGGCCTTTGCACATGCTATTCCCTCTACCTAGAAAGCTTGTCCCTTCCTTCTTTATCCTCATAACTTCCCTATTGTTTTCTAATTTAATAGGCTTTATTTTTTAGAGAAGTTTTAGATTCACAGCAACAATGAGCAAAAGGTACAGAGATTCCCCATATACCACCCCCGCTCCCCCATTATCAATATCCCCCACCAGAGTGGTACATTCGTTACAATTGATGAACCTACACTGACGCCTCATTATCACTCAAAGTCCACAGTTTACATTTGGAGTTCACTCTTGGTGTTGTGTGTTCTGTGGGTTTGGACAAATGTATAATGACATGTATCCACCATTATAGTATCAGCGTAAAAAATGTCCTAAAAATCCTCTGTGCTTCACCTATTCATCCTTCCCTTCTAGCCCCTGGCAACCCCTGATCCTTTGATGTTCATAGTTTTGCCTTTTCCAGAATGTCATAGCATTGGAATCACACAATTTTAGCTTTTCAAATTGGCTTCTTTCACTCAGTAATATTCATTTAAGTTTCTTCCATGTCCTTTCATGGTTTCATAGCTCTTTTTTCTAAACACCAAATAATATTCCAGTGTCTGTATGTACCGTAGTTTATTTATCCATTCCCCCGCAGAAAAACAAGTGGGAGGCTGCTGTCTTCCAATTACCGAGTTTTGGCAATTATAAACAAAGCTGCCATAAACCCACGTGCAGGTTTTTGTGCAGACATAAGTTTTCAGTTCCTTTGGGTAAATACCAAGGAGTGCAATTTCTGGTTCCGAAGTGGCTGTGCCGTGTCGCATTCCGCCAGCAATGAGGAGAGTTCCTGTTGCTCCGCAGCCTTGGCAGCATCCGGTGTTGTCAGCGACCTGGATTTTGGCCATTCTAATTGCTTAGTGCAACCTCGTTGTTTTCATTTGCATTTCCCTGTTGACATATAACGTGGAGCATCTTTTCATATGCTATTTGCCATCTGTGTGTCGTCTTTGGTGAGGTATTTGTTAATTTTTCAATTGAGTTGTTTGTTTTCTTATCGTTGATTTTTAGTTCTTTGTGTATTTTTTCTAACAGCTCTTTATCAGATGTGTCTTTTGCAAATATTTTCTCCCAGTCTGTGGCTTTCGTGGCATGTCAATCTTTTGACGTTGTTTTTCCCAGAGCAGAAGTTTTTAATTTTAATGAAGTCCAGCTTATCAACTCTTTCTTTCATAGATTGTACTTTGGGTATTGTATCTACAAAGTCACCACCGAGCCCAGGGTCATCTAGATTTTCTCCTGTTGTCTTCTAGGAGTTTTATAGTTTTATATTTTACGTTTATGTCTATGACCCATCTTGAGTTAATTCGTGTGAGGGGTGTAAGGTCTGGGTCCCGATTCATTTTTTTGCATGTGGATGTGCATTTGTTCCATGTGCTAGAAAGATTATCTGCTCCTTTGTTGGCTTTCGCTTCCTGACAACTTCCCCATTTGTGAGGTCTCTGCTCAAGCACTTCCAAAGTCCCCCAGAGTGACTTTCCCTGACTTCCCAGCTCAGTGAAAGCCTCCTATGATAGACACCCTTCACATTGCGGACGTCTCTCCCCAACACTGGACCCCATTCATTTTTTTCTTTTCTTTTCTTTCTTTCTTTTTTTTTTTTTTTGAGACAGAGTCTCACTCTGTTGCCTGGGCTAGAGTGCACTAGTGTCATCACAGCTCACTGCAGCCTCCAATTCCTGGGCTGAAGCAATCGTGAGCCCCACCCCTGGCCTGGACCGCGTTCTAATGTCACATTTGTTGGTGTACTTCCTTAGCCACCCGTCACCCCCGCTGGCCTGCACGCTCCGTGAGGGCAGGAAGCACATCTGCTCCACTCGTCACTGTGCACATGGCGGGGCGCCCAGGCAGCTTACGTGGATGCCTGACTTTCAGACGACAGCAGCAACGAAGCCCCAGGGTGAGCCACACGCGGTTCTCTTTGCCTCCATGAACTCAGTCCTCACAAGCAACGTAGGTGTGATGATTACCATCCCCAGTGACACTCAGCGGGGTTAAGTCACTTGCCAAAGTGCATAAATCACCAAGGTGAGGGACAGGAGCCGAAGCTCGCAGGGTGACTTTAGAGCCAGTGCGTGGAGCCCCTGTTGTCAGCAGCCAGCCACACTGAACACGTCCCCAGGCGGCAGATCTCAGCTCAGAGTTCCGAGCCAGGCCTGGACACTCCCAGGCCATTGTCTCCAGCCAGCCTGCAACCAGAGTCGGTGACCGATGGCTTTGACAACGTGACTGTGAGGCCAGGGCGGCCAACCCCCCGGCAAAGACAACAGGCCACTCATGGCACAGCCCTTGTTTGCTTTGTATCCGGTTCCCTCACGGCGGTGCCTGCCAGGGGCTGCCAGGGCCAAGCTTTTTCTATCTAATGGTTAAAATTCTTAGAAGTATTATTCTCTGCTTTGCTTGGCAGCGCCACAGAACATACCTCTGATGCGGCAGGTAACTGGATAGGGTCTTGGTCACAGCAATTTGCTGAACACGGGGTTTTGTGCACAAAAACACATTACGGCACTCGGGGGTGTCACTTGGGCACACTGCCAGGCCCCCAGCCTCTTTAGGAGTTTTGTGTATCAGGGAGGAGGGAGCAGGGCTGGGGGGCCCAGAAGAGGGAGGCTTGTGTGGGTGACTTAGGAGCCCCTAATGTGCCCGGCAAGGTGAACCACAGGACTCACCCCAACATTAAGACGCAGCCTAGGCTGGAGAGTGAGAACACAGCAATGATGTTAGTTGGGCTGGGGGCTGTGTGACCTTGTGGAAGACAATGAACCTCTCTGAACCTAAACTCCCTCAAGTCTGACATGACTTAGGTCCTAGGGCTCCTGAGAAACGCACACGGGGTGGGGAGTTGGCTGGTCGTTGCTGCGTCCCCAGGCCTGGAGCCGGGCCTGACACGGCAGGATCTCAGCGGACATTCGCTAGGGAACTGGAGTTGCCCCGGTACCTAGAACAGCCGTGGCAGCTGCTAGGTGCTAAAAACACACTCGCCCAGTTGGCTTAATTGTTCACAGCTGCACCAGACACCAAACCAGGCACATGACATGCACAGCACGCACCCACAACGTGGAGTTTGCAATGAGTGAACGCAGAGTGTTCAGCATAAGACTCATGATATAGTGCTTATCTTGTCAGCTGCTGTGCTGTGTTTGTTCCTGAATATTCGCGGAGGGCCTGTGCGTGGTGTTTCTACTCCAATCCTCCAACCCTCCAGCGCCAACTGCATGTCCGACCACACAATTTAATTATTTTTTGTAGGTCATGTCGTCCAATCAATTTAATTCCGACGCTACCCAGAGTTAGTGTCAGACTCCACAAGTCCAGGGCTCAGTCCCACAACACGACCCCCCACTTCAGATGCCAGGCACAAATGGGGTGTCCAGGTGGCACTTCCACCCAGGCAACCGCAAATCCAAGGGTTTCCACAACCCACTCCTCCTGTTCAATAATTATTCACTAGAATGACTCACAGAACTCAAGAAAGCGCTTTACTTCCCATAACCCGTTTGTTGTGAAGGGTCCGACTCAGCGACAGCCCCATGGAAGACGCGCACGGAACAATGCACTGGGGTGGATGGGCACGGAGCCTCCCGGAGCACCGTGTGTTCAGCAGCCCAAGGGCCCCCCAGACGCCTCTGTTCTGCAGCCCCTCCCGTCACGCTGACCGCGTTGGCACTGGGGACAGCGCCAGGAGGTGGGGCAGTCTCGGGGGAGGGAGCCGGGAGCCAGAGCCCATTCCCCTCTGACCCCCACCCACCCCCCACTTTAAGATCTGCTCCCTGAGCCCCAGGGACAGCATCGGCCGCTGAGGGCCACTTGGACGGCCTGCAAGGCGGCTCCTGCCTGGGCCCCAGAGGACGCAGGAGCCACTCAGCTCTGTCCGGGGCTCCCATCCTCTCCCTCTGCGGCCCTGGGGTGCTCTTCAAACAGGACCAGGGGCGAGGTCCAGGGCAGCCCTAGAACCCCCAATTCGGAGGAATTGGCCACCACGTGCTGACCCCGCTCCAGTCGGGGCAGCTGGCTCCCACCAGGGGAAGGCCCGCCCAGACTGAAGGCCGCCTGAGGCAGAAAGGTCCCCAGAGTCCCCCGCTGCTGACATGTGCTGGGTCTGCCTGGGGTCAGGGGACCCGAGTTCAAGTGAGAGGGGCTGAAAGTGCCAACCCTCCAGTCACCTGCCTCCATGGCCTCTCCTCCCACCTGAGCACTGAGAACGTGACGCTCTCTAAAAGGAAATCGTTTCACACTTCTGACACCAACCATATGGGTTCTCCACACCAACCACCTGGGTGCCCTATAATTTAATTCAGTTCTGACACTAGCTACTTAGTGCAGCCCCCACAGGTATGGGCTCTGTCCCATAGGCCCACCCCCGGCCACCGGTGCCAAGTGCAAGTCCAGACCCCCTGTACTTCTGACTGACAGGCTGTGAGTCAAGGTTTCCCACCACCCCCCCCAGGGTTCAATAATTTGCTAGGATGGGGCCGGGCGCAGTGGCTCACGCCTGTAATCCTAGCCCTCTGGGAGGCCGAGGCGGGTGGATCGCTCGAGCTCAGGAGTTCGAGACCAGCCTGAGCAAGAGCGAGACCCCGTCTCTACTAAAAAATAGAAAGAAATTATCTGGACAACTAAAAATATATATAGAAAAAATTAGCCGGGCATGGTGGTGCATGCCTGTAGTCCCAGCTACTCGGGAGGCTGAGGCAGGAGGATCGCTTGAGCCCAGGGGTTTGAGGTTGCTGTGAGCTAGGCTGACGCCATGGCACTCACTCTAGCCCAGGCAACAGAGTGAGACTCTGTCTCAAAAAAATAAATAAATAAATAAATAATTTGCTAGGATGGCTCACAAAACGCAGGGAAACGTTTGCTTATGCTTGCCAGTGTGTTACAAAGGATATGACGAAAGATACAGATGAACACCAGATGAAGAGATACAGAGCGTGAGGCGCAGAAGGGTCCCAAGGCACAGGGCTTCTGTCCTGCTGGGGCTGGGGTCACCACCTTCCCGGCACTGGGATGCGTTCACCAGGATGGAAGCCGCGTTCAAGGTTCAAAGGTTTCCGTAGAGCTTCATCCCCAGTAACCCCTCCCTTCCCGGGAGGGAGGGCAGTGAGAGGGGCTGGAAGTTCCAACCCTCCAATCACCTGGTCTTCCTGGTGACCAGCCTCATTCTCAGTCACCCCACCCTGAGTCACCTCATTAACATAAACTCAGGTGTGTCTCAAAGGGGCTCCTTGTGAACAACAAAAGCTACTCCTATCACTTGGGAAATGCCAAGGGTTTTAGGAGCCTTGTGTGGGAACCAGGGACAAAGACCAAATATATTTCTTTTTGTTTGTGTGCTTTGAGACAGGGTCTCACTCTGTCACCAGGGCTGGAGCACAGTGGCGCCATCATAGCTCACTACAGCCTCAAACTCCTGGGCTCAAGGGATCCTCCTGCCTCAGCCTCCCAGAGAGCTGAGATTACAGGTGTGAGCCACCACATCTGGCCCCAGATATATTTATTGTGCCACATGTTCTCACAGGCCTTTGCAGCAAAGATGCCCTGGGATTCCAGATCAACGGGGACGTGCCTGGCAGTAGCCGGCTACCAAGCAGCCAGTGTGTGCCAGCCCGAGGCTGCTTGTCCACCTTTTGTCTTAGCAGGACCTAACCCTGAGTCTCTGGGCTCTGAACATTTCTACATTGCTCCAACGCACAGGAGACAAAACCCACGTATGTCTAGGAGGACGTGTGAGCATCAGCCTCAGGCTAACAGAGGCTCCCTGCACCTCAAATGTTGCTGCCCTGGAGGGCAGGGAGAGCTGCCACTGAAGGGAAGGGGGAAAAGATTGTGCGGGGGAAGAGAAGCTGCGAGGAGAATGGCTTCAGACTTCTCACAGTGGGGAGGCGATGAATCAGAGACCCCCACAGCCCAGCGCCTGGGCACACTCACCCATGCCTGTCCTCCCGGTGGACATTGCTTCTCAGCTGCTACCCTCTTTCCTCAACCCTCCTGACCATCGTAACCAATCAATGGCTGGTTGAAGTGAGACCTCTACTTTCCATCAGGAGTTGCCTCTTCTGCAGGAGGTAGATTCTAAAGTCCTGGCATAAAAGGAAAACTGCGTAAAGTCAAAGGTCATCCTTGAAAATCTTCTAAATCTCAAAGTATGGGGTAGCTCAGCCTCTTAATGAGTCCAATCAGGCGCTTTTCCTCCAGCCTTGGCACAGGTCGCTGTGCTGCCAGTCGAGCACCAAATGAAGGCCTGACTGCCGCGGAGACTCTGGGGGTGTGAATGTGCCCGTCTGCAGCCGCTGGAACCACTCAGGGCAGTGCGAGACGCCCCAGGGGCTGAGCTCAACAGAGGGCACGGCGGAAACTGAACCCCGTTTCCTCCTGCTCATCCCCAGGTAACTGCACACTCACTGGCCAGGTCCAACCAACGGTCCAGCAAACTGTAGTTTTCTCTCCCACAGCCTGCAAGCACACGGCGGAGAGAGTACGTCGTGTGCATTGGTTAAATGCCCATAGGACGCCAATCCACTCAATGTGCCACCCCCACAGTGGACATTTGTCCCAGCAAATCCAGGAAGGAGGAGGACGTGACTGATGTCTTATGAGTACCCGTTGGGCAATTTTACACTCTACATTTCCTTTGAGCCCTCAGTAACTTTGTGAAGCGGAGACCCATTCACCCTGGGAAAGATGTTTATCATTTTTGAAGGAGACATCCCCAAATCTGACGCCCTCCTGAGTAATACTTCAGCTTATGAGATTAGTGAGAAGCTGAGCCCACCTTCAACTCCCGAAGCTGAAAGTGCCGAGTGCTCACTTTCCTAGGCTCCCATGCAGCTAAGGGGCTAGTATTTGGCTTGAACTCTCAGGCAACCAGATGTACCTCTCCAGACATAAAGCTGCAAAAATTTGGCCAGGTGCAGTGGCTTACACCTGTAAGTCCAGCACTTTGGGAGGCCAAGGCAGAAGGATCACTTGAAGCCCAGAGTTTGAGACCAGCTTGGACAACATAGCAAGACCCTATCTCTACTAAAAAATATATATATTTTTTAAATTAGCCTGGCATGATATCACACACCTGTGGTCCTAGCTACTTGGGAGGCTGAGATGGGAGGATCCCTTGAGCCTGGGAGTTCAGACTGCAGTGAGCTATGACAGAGCCACTATCTCCAGTCTAGGCAAGAGAACAAGACCCTGTCTCCACAAATAAAAAAAGATTCAAAGGCTCTATTTAGTGGGTGGGTGGAGGGAGGCAGTGGCTGTAGCAGCAGGGGCGTTGAATTTACAGAGGGAGCCCAGGGGGCAAAGTGATGCACCCCACAAATCAGTGAGGAAGACATGAACAGCCCCAGGGGAAAGGGGCACTGGGAGTGGTAAGCATGTCGCGGAAGAGGGAAGCAACGGGCCGATGAACTTGTGAGGGCTGCCCGAAGACACGGTGGACGGGGAAAGGGAAAGTGAGGTGATGAGATGCTATTTCGCACCTATCGAGTTGACAACAATGGTCAAGTCCGAAGGGTCGGAAATAGCATCTTCTTCCAGTCCTATAGACAAAATGTCAGTATCTGATAAAGCTGACAATGCACACACCCTATATCCCGCAGTTCCTCTTCTAGGCAGGTCCAGACCCAGAGTGGACAGGTCAAAGCCCTTTGTGTAGGGTGAGGGTGTCGATCCTCCCAGGCCTCAAGGCAGCAACGGGAGGAAAACGGTGCCTGGGCAGCTTGAGCCCCGTGCCAGCTGCCGCACAAGCCGCCCACTCCAGGCTCCAGACTCTGTCCTGTTTACCCCAATGCGATTCCGTTTACACTGCGTGGTGTACACAACAGGGAATTGTTGCTCAAACACGTGCACAAGGAGAGAGATGTGAAAAGATGTTCATTACAGCATTAGTGTTATAACAGGCGGAAAAGTGAAAAACAACAAGCTCACTTCCCTGCAGAGGGTGCTGTGACGGGCCGCCCAGAGCCTCCCCTTCAGGACTGAAGGACTCACCTCCCCACCCTCCGGGAGTGTCGGCTGCTAATGGCTCACACCCGAGTTCCTCCCTGAAAATGGCCTTCACTTGCACACAGCTGCTTTGCCCAAGGTGACAGACCCTCGCTAGGGGAGCAGACATCAACAAGAGGGCAGTGCGAGAGCGCAGAGGCCCGGCTCTTGGCCTCTACCCACACGATTCAGAAGGGCTCTCCCAGCTCCGGAGCTCCCCAGAGGGCGAGCTGAGGCCTCCAACAGGACTGCACCGCGGCTCACTCCTCCTCTCCCAGCCCCACTTCGCACAGCGCCTCACAGGGACCCACCCCAACAAACCCCTGCACGCGCGTCTGTGTCTCAGAGCCCATCTCTCTGGACACCCATCTGCAACGGGGGTGGTCCGAGGATGGACACTGTCAACTGGGATTTTGCACCTGGATCACACTGCTGGCTAGTTAGCAGTGAGGACCCCGTTACTGGTGGTAGGCAGGATGCAGAAACCACCTGGCAGGGAGAAGTGGTGCCGTTGTTAAACTGGGTGAACTGGGAGACGATATGGGTGGAAGGGAAGGCCTCGCGGGGACAGCCATTGCTGAGGGCTCTCGGTGCACTGGAGAAAGACAAGGCTGAAGATGATTAATCACCAGTTTAAGGTTGAAATACAAGACCCTCATCTCCTTCAGCAAGAGGACATACAAAGCTCAGGATCAAGCTCAGGGTATAATTACAAAAACTGCAACACTCCAAAGACAGTTGCATTTGCAACCCGGACAAATCAGTTTATACCACGGTTAGCACGCTGAGTGGGAAGGAGTGCGACCCTGACACTTGGATGGGGTCCACGTGCTCAGTTGAAACCCTCGGTCCGTCTGCACCCTCTGGCACTGCAGAAATGGCCGCCTCCTCCCGTTTACAGGTCAGTGCTCCTGCTTGCTCAAAAATGGGGCAGAGAACTCTAGCTCGTAAAACAGCACGTGCCCCTCAAGAATTACCCCCACTCTCCTCCCAGCCACCAGACCAATACTAGGGTCAAGTCACAACCTGACCAGGTTGCCGGCCTGCTGAGTGGTGGAGAAGGAGGGAGGTGTGGGGACCTCACCAGCCTATGGTGGCAGGAGCCAGGGACTATACGTGGAGTTGGGTCCTGAGGGTTCTGAATTAAGGGGGCTGGAGGGACGCAGGCTACCGAGTTGGGTAAAGCAGAATGTATTGAGAATGCACCGTCATGGTCAGACTTAACACCCTGGCGAGGACTTGGGAGACGGTGCTAACATGCTACTGGAATGGCTCTTATAAGCCTGGGATTGTCCCTCCTCGAGGGATGGCTGTGCAGATGCAGTGAGGCCATGCGGCATGCCCAGCACGGTGTCTGGCATGTCTACGGCCCTCCCTAGATGTCAACCTCCAAATCACCAGGGAGGACTCTCCCCCAGCCTCCTGCCACACGCCCCTCCCATGAAAAAGTTGCTCTGCCTTGGGAATTAGCAAGGAGAGGAGCTCTTCCTAGGCTATCCCCAAATTCCTCACTCCTCAAACAGGAGGGGATAAAAGAGCTCCTTAATTGGTACCACAAAGACTTTTCCAGGGAGAAAGAAATAGAACTGCCAAATTAAAGGCAGATTTCTCTGCAGGAGGGGCAGCTGGCCTGGAGTCAGAGCCCAGCTGCTGAGCCATTTTCCAGGAGGGAGGCCAGGGTGGAGGATGTGCGCCCACCCAAACTTGCCTAAGTGTCCTCGTTCGCTATCTGATGGGCACCTTACCAGCGGCTGGCAGTGCCAGTGTCGCACAACCCTATCTCCGGATATGGCTTGACATGGCTGGTTCATTGTGACGGGGCCCAGGGAACAAGACAGGCTCCAGGAGAGTCTAATTCAACAGGCAGGCGGAGCTCGGCCTCAGGAAGATGTAGCCCCAGGCAGAGCCCAGGCTGCAGGGTCACTGGGTTTGGGGAGGGACAGAGACACAGCAAGGTGGGCTGCCCCACGGAAGTAGGTCCTAGTCACCAGGTCTCCCAACACCCCCTCACCGCATCTCAGGCCACCTCCGCCCCTGGGCCTGGCGAGGGGGGTCTAAGCCAGATGATCCCACCCTAATGGAGGTCAGGGACCAAAGCCAGGCAGATTTCAGACCAAACTCTAGCTTCACAGGGCGGAAATGCTGGGTCAAAATTCCACTCTGGCCGCAAATGAAAGCGTTGCTTCAGGCAAGGAGGATCAGTTGATGTGTTAGGGCCCTGTCTCCGTCTGCTCTGGCTGCTGTAAGGAAATGTCTTAGACGGGAATTTGTAAACAACAGAATCTAGTGCTCATAGTTCTGAAGGCTGGAAGTCCAAGATCAAGGTGCCTGCACATTCGGTGTGTGGTGAGGGGCCGCTCCTCACAGATGGCACCTTTGTTAGCACCGGTTCCCCTCGGCCCCAGGAACAGAGAGGCAGAGTCACCGAGGCTGCAAAAGGCAAAGGAGTTTACTGGCTAGCTCGAGCTAGGGTCCAAGCCCCAGAGCACCAACGCAGTGGCCTCTGCACGAACCAGGCCCCCGCCCTGGGGTAACACTAAGCTTTTATACTTTCCAGTGGGCTACATACCCCATGCACACCATCCCCCCCTCCCTCAGTCCATTTGTTCCTTCAAGACTGGCTGACCGTGTCGGCTCCTCATTGGTCGGGTCCATGGTCGCGTTAACTCCTGATTGGTCGGCTCCAAGTCTCGGGATCCTCCGGTGGTCATCGGCGTCATTTCGGGGAAGGGGAGGGCCCCGGCCGGGAAACCGAAACTTAGGCCTACTCTAGGAAGCCCAGCCTGTCATGGAGTCACCTTTGCTCTTACACCTTCTTGCTGCATCATCGTGTGCAGCAAAAGGGCACAACGGGGGCTAAGAAGCTCCCTCACCTCTTTGTAAGGGCACTAATCCCACTGACGAGGTGGAACCCTCACGACCTAATCACCTGCCATGAGCCCCACCTCCTAATACTACTGCACTGGGGATTAGTTCTCAACATACGGATTTGGGGGACACAAACATTCACACCGTAGCAGACCACTAGGTAAACGGCCAGTGCACAGCTGGACATTCAAATGGTGCCAAAGTCAGACCCCCCTTCTGGCCCAGCAGGAAGAAACGAACTGGAGGTATCAGGTTGTCCCCACCCTGATCCGGGGACCAGTCCTGCACAAGCAAGAGCGGGACAACCGGACAACACGTGTCTCCTCGAGTGACGAGGTCGGAACATCTCAGCATCTCCCGTGATCTGTTCCAGCCAAAAAGGAAGGTTTACCTGGAGTCCATCAAAATTCAGATTTGACTTCCAGTTTGGAAGATGTAGAAGGATAAAGGAACGAGCTAAATGAGGACAAGAGGCAGCACTAATCCAGACGGTGGGATCTCCCGAAGGATGACAGACCCTCTCTCTTCCTCCAACCCCAGTAAGGGCACGGTGCCAGGCGCCGGGTGCCAGGTGAAAAGCAACTGGAGGGACACAGAGCCCTGAGCGTTACGTGGCTCTGACCAGATCCCGATTTGGACAAAACAGCTAAACCCACTGTTGAAACAACCGGGGAAATTTAAATATAGGCCAGGTATAAGATGCTATTTAGAAATAGTTATTTATTTTGTTAAGAGGGATCATGTTATATTGGCTCAAAAAAATACTCTTATGTGTTAAAGGTGCATACTTGAGTGATAAAATAGCTCCAGAATGTTCCTAGTTGCTGTGATAAAGCAGAATCCTAAGACGGCCCCCAAGTGTGTGCACAGCCTGAGTGTGAGCGCAGTGGAGTGTCACTCGTGCGGCCAGGCTAATCACAGGACAAAGGTGGAGAAAGTTTGCAGATGTAAGTAAGGCCTCTAATCCGGTAACTTTAAATTAATCAAAAGAGGATTACCCCGGGTGGGCCTGCCCTAATCAGGCGAGCCCTTTCAAAGAGGATGGAGAGATCAGAGAGACCTGAGGAGCAGCGGAGGTCCTCCCGTTGGCCTTGAGGAAGAAAACTGGCTGTCATGCAGACGGCCACACGGCAGGGAAGGTGACCTCTAGGAGCTCACGTCCTCAGTCCTGCAAGCACAAGGAACTGGATTCCACCAGCAAGCCTGTGAACTCAGCAGAGGACCCCAGGCCTCAGATGAGACCACAGCCCCGGGGGACGCCCTGATTAAAGCCTGGCAAGGCTCAGAGCAGAGGACCCGGCTCACCCACATGTGGACACGTCACCCACGGAACTGTGAGATAATACATTCATGTTGTTTCAAGCCACTAAGGTTACGGTAATTTGTGATGCAGCCATAGAAAACTGATAGACTGCCTTATTCTCACAGCCCCAAAGCAAAGCTCCCCGAATATCCATCAGCCAGAGAATGGATTAACAAATGAGCTACTACTCAGCAATAAGAGGGAATGAATCACTGATACACACAATGACTTGGATGAATTTCAGAAATGATATGTTGAACAAAAGAAGCCAGACACAAAAAGATCATGGGTCTATGATTGTATTTTATGATTCCGTTTACATGCTATTTAAGAACAGGCAAAAACTCACTTACGGTGATAGAAATCGGAACTGTGGTTTCCTTTTGGTGGAGAAGAGAGAGGCGATTCCCTGGAAAAAAACATAAAAAACTTTCCAGGGGTGATGAAATTGTTTTATATCTTCACTGGGGTGTGGGTTACATGGATTTTACTCATTTGTGAAAATTCATCAGACTACATGCTTAAGTTCTATACATTTCACTGTAAGTAAATTATTCCTCAATTTAAAAATAATAATTCCACGCCAGGTGTTTAGACGTTGGCAGACGTTCTTCCTGAGCCTGGGGGCAGGGGAACAGTGGGCGGAGGGGACGGCTTCGGCTCGCTCACACTCACATGTGCTCGCACACACACGCACACAGATGGTGGGGTTCCAGGCCGAGTGCAGTCCCCTTTGGCCTTTGCCTGGTTTTATGTTGAGAAAGCAGCTGCCTCCCAGCTCCTGGGTCGCCGCTCTGTGTGTCCGCCTGTCGAGATAAGAAGGCAAAGGCAGATGCTGCTAATTACCTGGCCTTTCAAGTGGCCCTCCAGCCTCACATCTGGCTCCATCGCCAACATCCAGCTTGAGCCAATAAAAGACAAATAAAATCACAAAGGGCTAATTTGGTGGTCAGGGCTCTGACAGACTGCACGTGAGGAGGTGTGGGGGGCAGAGCAAGGACTCGGGTGGGAGCCTGGGGCAGGAGAGTGGGCTCTCTGACCGGCCATCTGCCGCCACGCCAGCAGGACAGAGAAGGTGAGAAGGCCACCCTCTCCTCATAGCTAACTGCCTCTGCTCTGGCCAAGACCGAAGCAGGTCCTGGACAAATATTTGCAGCTTAGATTTATGTTGCTGAACACCCAGGGAGCCACCACCTTCCATGCCAGCCAGCAGCCAAACCCAGGGCCCTCTCGGGACTTTCATGGCAGACCTGCAGGTAGGAAAACTCCAAACTTGATCCCCAGAGTTCCAGGGGCCCAGTCCCTCATGGGATCCAGCTTGTGCCCCAGCAGGTTTGCAGGAGAACAGGAATCTCTCCCAGATATTGCTGGGGTGGGGAGACCTATGGCAGGAACCACCTGGCACTTGGCAGAGCAGACCATCCCTAGCACTGGGACTTCTGAAAAGCCCTCACCCGCCTGCCCTGTCACTTTCTCTGAAATTCCACCATTGGGGAAAGGCATCAATCAATAAAGGCTTTTAGGTCTCTCTTATTAAAATGCAAGTCCTGGGGACATGTCATACCTTAAGTCTCATATCTTGGAGAGTGACATTTTAAAGTCTTATGTCTTAGAGGGAGGAGGTGGTGGGTGGAGGAGAAAAGTCAGTGAGATCTCTGAGTGATAGGCCTCAGTTTCCCCATCTGTAAAATGAGGCCGTTATGTTGAACTGGATGACCTCTCAGATTAAAGAAGGTGAGTCTGGCCTCCCCACTGCTTATCTCTGCCTGTGGGCCGGAGCTTGGTTTACGGGCAGCCCTGCAAGCCGGATTTGGCCAGCAGACATGTTTGGTTTGGCCTGCAGAGTATTTTAAGAGAATTTGGGCCAACATTTAAAAATGGAGAGATTTCATATTTTTTAAATGCCAAATGTCTTGCTTCTTTTGGAAAATGGGACGCTCTGAGGGCACGGGGCCCACATTCCCGCACGGCAACAATTGCTGATGCCGAGGCCAGCCGCCCCATTTGATAGGGTGCGTGGTCTCAAGTTTGCCTCAGACCCCACCACTCCCTATCGTTTCCACCCCGCTCACTTGGCCCATTACTTTGTTAGCCTAACACTGGCAGGCATCTGAGTGAGCAACCCGAGTCCTGCATGGTCCTGGCTGCCAGACCCTCACAGCACAGCAGATGACTGACCCGGGCCCCCACACCCCTCGCTGTCCTGCTCCGTCTTTCGAAGGCCAGCACGGGGCTGGGGACAGTGTGACGCTGAGAGCCCTTTGAAGGCAATGCCGTGGGATTATTTTGCTAAACGTAAAAATCCAAAGCAGCAGAGCCACTGATGTGTTTTTGCAAATTCCAGCAAATTAGAAAAATGTGTGTGCAGGATTCAATTGGGGATCGTGGGCTGGCTTTCATGAAAGAATACATCACTGGCCAAGACAAAGCGGCAGATTAACTTTTACTGACCGTGTTTCTCTCCGGGACGCAGCTCCCACGAGCAGGCTCCTCGTGTCTGTGACGAGCCGCGCTGCTTCAACCTTTGTCTGCAGCCAGTCGAGCGGCCGCGGCCAGCAGCGCGCCTGTAGTAGAACTTGAAATGGCTCGGCAGCAAATGTCAGAACCGTTTGATCTGCTTTTAGAAAATCACCTTTCAAGGTGCTGGAAGATATTTGACACTTTGCAAAGAGATTAGAAACTTTTCAGCTGACTTGGAAAAAGGGACCGGGCAGGTTTGATTCCACGGAAGCAGGAGGGTGACCCCGGAGGTGCCCACGGCCAGTGAGTCTGAAGCCAGTGGCTTCACTTGAAAAGTGAAGAGTCAGTTCCCAGCACGGCCTCAGCTGCCAGCCCCTGACCTTGGCATTTGGGATGGTCCTGCAGCAGCTTTCCTTTCTGCGCTCCCAGGGAGAGGAGACGGCTACAGGCAGGGTTGAGACGGAAAGTAAAGGCCGGGAGGCTGGGGCCATCAGCACTCAGCCAGCTGCCAGCAGCCTGCCCCGCCGTTTCAGCCACCAGCCAGTCTGGAGGCCACAGCCAGACACGCAGAACTCAGGGCAGGGCCTGGGCTGGCTGGACCAGAAGCATGAAGTATGATCAGCTGACACTAGGTGACCTGAAACATGCTGAGAGGGGTCGTGCCACCGGGACCACTGCCCAGCTCTTCCCTCACTGGGTCTCTCACAATAGTCCTTCCCTACCACACCCGCGGTCCTTGCTAGTTGGACCTACAGCAAGCCTGTGTGCTTCATTGCCACCGCTCTCCAACTGGGCTGCCTCGTCCCTCTCCCCAGTGCACCCTGTACAGGGCCACCAGCCTGGTCATCTAAAACATTTTGCTGCTCTGAAGTCTTCTTGCCACCTACCAGACAAAAATCCTGCCATTCAAATGTCCAGTCTTCCCGTTCCTAATAACGGTGACTTTTCTTGTGGCTTACTATATATATTTCCATCATGTGACCTAAAACTCATGCGTAGAACCACTGGACCATACGCAGGCTCATGTTTCCATAATTCATTGCCAGAAAAGCCCCCTTTCCATAATTCATTGCCAGAAAAGCCCCAATCATGTCAAAGATTGGTGAGATCTCTGACAAATAAAAGCAGGGTGCACACACACCTCACTAGCAGCCCAAGTCCACAATGAATGGATTTGCATTACTACAGGAAATGATGCTTTGAACACGTGGACTAACGCGGGCTTTCAGGCACAGGAACTATGGGATGAGCGAGAGTTACTCTGAGGAAAAGGATCCTTCTGGCATCACATCAGGGCCTGGAGGTGTCAGGTGAGCCCCTTGCAGAAAGCTACACACCCTGCCAGCAGACATCAGGAAAGAGTCTAGGACAGGGATCAGGGATGTGGGTTTCATGCCTATTTCTAAGACTAAATGAGCTGTATGACATTGGGCAAGCTCCTGTGGCCCAGTCTCCTTACCTATAAGACTCGGACGATAGCCCTGCTTCACTAGTCAGGAAAGGCTAGGTTACGCGGCCATGACAAACAAGCCCCAAAATTTCTGTGGCTCACCACAACATAGGCTTATTTCTTATGTGCACTGCATATACAATGGTCAGCAAAGGGCTGTGCTCCACTGTAGTAGTCGTCACTCAGGGACCCATGGTGACAAAGGCTCCCCAACCCACCACCCATGACCAGCATCTCAAAACAAGACTCCAGTTCCCTGCAGTAGGCACAGAGGGGCCGGGGAGTGAAGCACCAGCAATGAAATGCTTTAGCCCAGCAATGACCTGGCACTTCCGCCTACGCTGCCTTGGCCAGAACTTGCCACAGGACCCCACCTCACTTCAAGGAGTTGTGGAGTCACAATCCCATCTACTTGGAAGATAAGACATAGATTGGAATGAGCATCACTCATGTCCACCACATTCAGGTTTCTGTCACCATCGACTGAGCTTCTGTGGAAAACTGATTGGAGAATCAGCTTAAGCCATGATTCTGATCCCAGATAGATACAAGTTCAGGTCCTGAGTCCAGGAAGCTGCACACGGCCTTGGGAAAATCACTAAAGCCCTCCGTTTCCATTTCCTCATCTGTGAAATGGGGATATTAATACCTATGTCATAAAACTATTGTGAGAATAAGATAAAACAATACATGAAGCACTCCAAGCACAGAACTTAGTAAGTTTATGACAATGATTAGTGGTATATATGAAATAAGATTGGCCATGAGTTGATAATTTTTGAGACTGGTTCACGAGTTCATGGAGGTTCATTAAAATATCCTTCTTACTTTTGTATGTGCTTATATTTTTCCATAATAAAAAGTTTTTTAAACTAAAAAAAAAATCCTGGGATACATAGTGATGTCACAGAAAGGGAAGAGTAAGGAGCTCTAAACATTGGTCCCTCCATAGAGGCAATCCAGTGGCAAAAATTGATAGAATCAACTCTTTCTTTTTGAACTCCAGAATCTAATACAAAGTATGTGGCCACTAGAATAATGCTTAAGGAAGAAACAAGTTGCTAAATTCAGTAAGCAAGCATGTTTCATTTTTGCTTATATCCACCTATCATCCCCCATTCCAGAGTGGCTTTCTGCATGACATCTGTAGAAAGCATTTAGCAATATACACTACCTGTAACCACCTGGGACAAGGGTTAGACAAGGAAAGCAGCAGACTCAAAAGTCTGGAAAGGAGGAAGCTAAGGAGGAAGATTCTTGGGGCAATAAGGGCTTTGAAGGACTACCATGTATACGAAGGAATCTGGAGTGAAATACACATGCCTGGGGCTGGAAACATGATCAGAAAAGATAGATAGGACCCTAGGCTTCCACCTTTGACTGATCTTTCGGAACCACACATGCAAGAGATAAAGGCTAAGGTAGAGTTGCACATGGCCTGGCTTAGTACTAACGAAGTGCCCAAGCTTAGAGCCAATTCACAAAGACTGGGAGGATGTTTTTCTACTTTTTGGCTCTAGGTGTTTAAGAAAATCTCTGACAGTTCACTGGCTAACTGCCTCAGCCTCCCGAGTAGCTGAGACTATAGGCAGCCACAACCGCACCCGGATAATTTTTCTATTTTTAGTAGAGATGGGGCCTCACTTTTGGTCAGGCTGGTCTCAAACTCCTGACCTCAAGCAATCCTCCCACCTCAGCCTCCCAGAGTGCTAAGATAACAGGTGTGAGCCACCATGCCTGGCCCTTGCTAGGATCTTGATCTTAGACTTTCCAGCCTCCAGAACTGTGAGAAATAAATTTCTATTTTTTAAGCCACCACTCCATGGTATTCTGTAATAGTAGCCTGAGCAAATTAATACCCAGTCTCAGGAGTGGAATGAAAAATACAGAAAGAAGGAAAACTGAACAGAGACTGAGGGAGCTGTGGGAAACCATCCAGAATACTGGCATACACATAATAGGAGTCCCAGAAGAAGATAGAGAGAAAAGGTGACAGAAAGAGTATTCAAAGAAATAATGACAAAAAACTTCTCAAATCTGAAGAAATACATGAGTATATGCATCCAAGAAGATTAATGAACTTCAGGTAGAATAAACTCAAAAATACCCACATCAATACACCTTACAACCAAATTATTGAAATCCAAAGATAAAGAGAATTTTAAAAACAGCAAGGGAGAAGCAATTTATGTCACATACAAAAGAGCATCAATAAGATTAACAGCTGATTTCTCATCAGAAACCATGGAGGCCAGGAGGCAATGGGATGGCATGTTTAACATGCTGAAAGAAGCTGTCAACCAAGAATTCTATCGCCAGCAATCCTATTCTTCAAGAATAAAGGAGGAATTTAGAAATTTCCATATAAACAAAACCTGATGGAGTTCATTACCAGTATATCTGCCTTACAAGAAATGCTAGAAGTCTGAAATGAAAGGACACTAGACCATAACTCAAAGCTGTAAGAAGAAATAAAGAACATTGGTAAAGGCAACCACATAGGTAAATATAAAATCAGTGTTATTGTTCTTTTGGTTTGTAACTTCTCTTTTCTTCCTATGTGATATAAAAACCAAATGCATAAAACAATAATTATAAGTCTATATTAATGGACACATATAAAAATGTAACCTGTGACAATTAAAAAATAAAGAGGGAAGGACAGAGATGTACAGGAGCAGTGTGCATATTCCTTTGCAACTAAGTTGGCAATTTTTGAATAAGTTTGTTATAAGTTTAAGACATTAATCATAATCTCCAAGGTAACCACTAAGAAAATAATTTAAAAATATACATAAAAAGAAAGAAAGGAATCAAAATGGTACACTACAAAAATATCAACTAAATACCAAAAAAAAAAAAAAAAAAAGGTTGGAGGAATTGAGGGGAAAAACCCATATAATACATCTAGAAAACAAATAGCAAAATGGTAGAAGTAATTCTTCTTTATCAGTAATCACATTAAATGTAAATTAAACTTTCCTATTAAAAGGTAGAGCTTGACAGACCAAATAAAAGAAAAACATAATCCATCTGTATGCTGTTTATAAGAGACTCACTTTACATTTAGGAACACAAAGAGATTGAAATTAGAAGACTGGGAAAAAATGTTCCATGCAAATAGTAACCAAAAGAGAGTGAAGTAGCTATGTTATTGTCAGACAAAATAGTTCTTTAGGCAAAAAAGTTTACAAGAGACATACAAGGACAGTATATCTTGATAAAAGGTTTAATTCAGTAAGAAAATATAACAATTATAAACCTACACACACCTTATAACAGATCCCCAAATTACATGAAGCAACACTTGACAGAATTGAAGAGAGAAATAGACAATGGAACAATAATAGTTGGAAACTTTAAGACCTCACTTTCAATACTGAATAGAACAATAGGAAAGAAGATCAATAAGGAAACAGAGGACAAAAACAGCATATAAACAATTAGACCTAACAGATATATGCAGAACACTCCACCCAACAGCATCAAAGTACATAGTCTTTCAAGTGAACATGGAACATTTTCCAGGATAGACCATATGTTAGGCCACAAAACAAGTCTTATTAAAATTTTAAAAAATTGAAATTATACAAAGTATTTTTCTAATTACAATGGAATAAAATTATCAATAGAAATCACTAACAGAAGAAAATGAGAAAATTCACAAATGTGTGAAAATTAAACAAAAAATCTTAAGCAATGGGTCAAAGAATAAACCACAAAGAAAATTAGAAAATACTTTGGGAAAAATGAAAAGTATAACACAATATACCAAACATATGAGCACAGTGAAAGCAATGCTACAAGGGGAATTTATAGCTGTAAACATATAGATATTGAAAAAAAGAAAGATTTCAAATCAATAATATATACGTTCAGGAACTAGAATAATAAGAACAAACTAGATTCAAGCTAGCAGAGAAAAGAAATAATAAAGATTAGATTGGAAATATACAGAATGCACACATACATGAAAGAGAGAGAGAGAGAGAGAACAGATAAAACAGTAGAGAAAAAACAACTAAACAAAAAATTGGTTCTTTGAAAAGATGCAACAAAATTGATAAAACTTTACCTACATTGACTAAGAGAAAAAGAACAAAGACACAAGTAGGAACATTATTACCAACTTTATAGAAATAAAAGGAATTCTAAGAAAATACTATGAACAATCATATGCCAAATTGGATAACCTAGATGAAATAGACAAATCCTAGTGACACACAAACTACCAAAACTGACTCAAGAAAAAGTATAATATTTGACTAGACCTATAACAAGTAAGAAGATTGAATTTGTAATCAAAACCTCTCAACAAAGAAAAGCCCAGGACCAGAAGGCTTCACTAGTGAATTCTATCAAATAATTAAAGAATAATTAATAACAATCCTTCTCATATTCTTCCAAAAAATTGAAGAGGAAGGAACACCTCCTGACTCATTCTATGAGGCCAGTATTACTCTGATATCAAAGTCAGGCAAAGACAACTTCTGGCCAATATGTCTTATTAATTAATATAGATGCAAAACCTGCAAGAAAATGCTGGGAAACAGAATTCAGCAACATATTAAAAGGACTATATACCACGACATAGTGGGATTTATCGCTGGAATGCAAGGATGGTTCCTCAAAAGAAAATCTATCAATGTAATATGCCACATTAATAGAATGAGGGCCAAAAGCATTTGCATAATCCAACACCCTTTCATGATAAAATCACTCAGTGAGCTAAGAATAGAATGGAATTGTCTCAACATGATAAAGGCTATATAAGAAAAAAAAACAGCTGTTTCATATTCAATGGTCAAAGACTGAAAGCTTTTCCCCTTAGAACAGGAACAAGATAAGGACACCTGCTTTCATCATTTCTGTGCAAAGTAGTACTGGAAGTTCTATTGAGAGCAATTAGGCAAGAAAGAGAATCAAAGAGCATCCAAATTTTAAAGGAAGAATAAAATTATCTCTATTCACAGATGATATGATCCTGTATGTTGAAAACCCTGGAACACACATACACACACACACACACACACACACACAAATACTGTTAGAGCTAATAAACAAATTTAGTAAGTTAGGATATAAAATCAAAACACAAAAATCAGTTGTATTTCTATACACTATCAATGAGCAATCCAAAAAGGAAATTAATTTTAAAATTTCCTTTCTAATAGTATCTAAAAGAATAACACTTAGGAATAAATTTAGCCAAGGAAGCAAGAGACTTGTACACTGAAAACTACAAAATATTGCTGAAAGAATGAAAATTACCTAAATAAATGGAAAGATATTCTGTGTTCATGCATTGGAAGACTTAATATTATTAAGATGACAATTCTACCCAAAGCAATTTATAGATTCAATGATGTTGAATATATTAAAATCCCAATGGAATTTTTTTTACAGAAACAGAAAAAACCCTATCCTAAATTCATATGAATTTTAAGGGACCCCAAACAGTCAAAACAATCATGAAAAAGAAAACAAAGTCAGAGGACTCACTCTTTCTGATTTTATAACTTACTACAGCTACAGTAATCAAAGCAGTATGGTACTGGCATACGGTTAGAGTCCAATCAATGGACTAAAGAGCCCAGAAATAAACCGTCACATACACGGTTAATTGATTTATGACAAGGCTGCCAAGACCATTCAATGGAGAAAGGAGAACCTCTTCAACAAATGGTAGTGGGAAAATCAAACATCCACACGCAAAAGAATGAAGTTGGACCCTTACCTTCTACCATAAACAAAATGAATCAAAGACCTAAATGTAAAAGTTGAGCCAGGGGTAGTGGCATGTGAGTGTAATCCTAGCTACTTCGGAGGCTGAGGCAGGAAGACCACTTGAGCCCAGAAGTTCAAGGCCAGTGTGGGCAACATAATAAGATCCTGTCTCTAAAATAAATAAATACATAAAAGCTGAAACTATAAACTGTCAGTAGGAAACATAGGAGAATATTTTTATGACCTTGAATTTGGCAGCGATTTTTTAAATATGATACTACCAGCACAGGCCACAAAAGAAAAAATAGATAAAATGAACATCATCAAAATTAAAACTTGTGTCCATCAAAAGGCACCATAACAGAGTGAAAAGACAGCTCACAAGATGGAAGAAAATACTTGCAAATTGCATATCTAGTAAATAATCAGCATCCAGAATATATAAAGAACTCATACAACCCAATAACAAAACAAATAACCCAATTCAAAAATAGGTGAAGAACTTGACATTTCTCCAAAGAAGATATACAAATGACCCATATGCACATGAAAAGATGCTCAACATCACTAGTCATTAGGGAAATACATATGTAAAGAGACTACCCTATAGTCCCAGCTACTCAGGAGGTGGAGGCAGGAGGATTGCTTAAGCCCAGGAGTATGAGGCCACAATGAACTATGATTATGCCACTGCACTCCAGCCTGAGCAAGAGAGTAAGACAGCATCTCTAAAAAAAAAAAAAAAAAAAGAAGAAGAAGAAGAAAGAAAGAAAACAAATGTTGGTGAGGATGTGAAGAAATTGGATTCCTTGTTCATTGCTGATGGGAAGGTAAAACGATGCAGCCACTATGGAAAACAGTTTGGCAGCTCCTCAGAAATTAAACATAAAATTACTCTATGATCCAGCAATTCCACTTCTAGGTCTACACCCCAAAGAATTTAAGTCAGGGACTCAAACAGATACTTGTACACCAGCGTTCACAGCAGCATTCTTTACAACAGCCAAAAGGTGGAAATAACCCAAAAGCCCATCAACAGATAAATGGATAAACAAAATGTGATATATATACACTATGGGATATTAATTAGCCTTAAAATTCTTTTTTTTTTTTTTTTTTTTTTTTTTGAGACAGCGTCTCTGTTGCCTGGACTAGAGTGCCGTGGCGTCAGCCTAGCTCACAGCAACCTCAAACTCCTGGGCTCAAGCGATCCTCCTGCCTCAGCCTCCCAAGTAGCTGGGACTACAGGCATGCACCACCATGCCCGGCTAATTTTTTCTATATATATTTTTAGCTGTCCATATAATTTCTTTCTATTTTTAGTAGAGACGGGTCTCGCTCTTGCTCAGGCTGGTCTCAAACTCCTGAGCTTAAACAATCCACCTGCCTCGGCCTCCCAGAGTGCTAGGATTACAGGCGTGAGCCACTGTGCCTGGCCTGGCCTTAAAATTCTGACACATGCTCCAACATGAATGAATCTTGAAAAATTGTGCTAAGTGGAAAAAAACCAGACAAAAAAGATCATACTGTATAATTTCAGCTATATGAGGTAGCTAGAGTAGTCAAATTCATAGAGTTGAAAGGTAGAATAGAGGTTATCAGGAAACAAGGGGTGCAGGAGACCGGGAGGAAGAGGAAGAAATGGGGAGTTATTGCTTAACAGGTACAGAGTCTCTGTTTGGGATGATGAAAAAGTTCTGGAAATAGTGATTGATGGTGGTTACACAACATTGTGAATGTACTTAATGCCACTTACACAACATTGTGTATGTACTTAAAAATAGTTACAATAGTAAATTTTATATTATGTATATTTTAGCATAATAAAGGAGAAATTAGAACATTCCCAGGTAAACAAAAGCTGAGGGAGTTTGTCACTAACAGACTTGCCCTACAAGAAAGGGAGATTTTCAGGCTGAAATGACAGTAGACAGTAATTAAAATCCATAGGAAGAAGTTAGGAATTCTGGTAAAAATAACCACATAGGTAAATCTAAAAGCCACTGTAATTATATTCTTGGTCTCTAACTCTTCTTTTTGTTTTCTATCTGATTTAAAAGATAAATGCATAAAATGATAACTAAAAATTGATATTAATAGGGACAAGGTGTATAAAGATGTAATTTGTGACAATAAAAGAGAATGGATTGAGATGTATAGGAGCAGAACTTTTGCATGCTATTGAAATTAAGTTGGAATCAATTCAAACTACATTGTTACAAATTTAGGAGGTTAACTGTAATGCCCATGATAAACCCAGAGATAAATATTCATGACCTTATATTTAGCAACAGAGACTTAGATAGAGACCAAAAGCACAGGAAACAACAATAAAAAGATAAATTGAACTTTGTCAAATTTTAAAACTTTTGTACACCAAAAGACACTATCAAGAGAGTGAAAAGACAACATACAAACTGTGAGAAAATATTTGCAAATCGTATATCTGATAAGGGATTAACATACAGAATATATAAAGAACTCCTACAACTCAACAGCAACAAAAAACAAGCAACCCAATTCAAAATTGGACAAAAACCTTGAATAGACATTTCTCCAGAGAAGATACACAAACGGCCAATAAGTACATGAAAAGATGTTCAACATCATTAGTGGTTAGGGAAATCAAAACCAATGCCGAGATACCACTTCACACCTGCTAGGATGGCTACATTCAAAAACTGGAAAATAAGTGTTGGTGAGGATGTGGAGAAATTGGAACCCTCAAATTTTGCTGGTGGGAATGTAAAATGGTTCAGCTGCTGTGCAAAAGAGTGTGGCAGCTTTTCAAAAAGTTAAACATAGAATTACCATATGACTCAGCAATTTCACTCCTAGATCTATACCCAAAAGAATTGAAACCAAGCACTCAAACAAATAACTCACACATGCACATTCATAGCAGTCCTATTGGCGATAGTATCAAAGGGTGGAAACGACACAAATATCCATTATTAACAAGTGAATGGATAAACAGATTGTGGTATATACATACAATATTATTCAGCCGTAGAAAGGAATTAAGTACCTGTACATGCTACAACATGGATGAACCTTGAAAACATTGACAGAAGTCAGACACCAAAGATCACATGTTATATGATTCCATTTACAGGAAATATCCACAATAGGTAAATACATAGAGACAGAAAGTAGAAAAGTGGTTCTCAGGGGCTGGGGTGAGAGGGAAATGGGGAGTCATTGTTTGATGAGTACAGGGTTTTGGTTTGGGAAGATGAAAAGCTTTGTCGGGTTTTAGTCTGAAATGTCGGTTCTTAGTGTGCTCATGGCCGAAGAATGACCAGGCACACTAAGGCAAGCACGAAAATCAGGTACATGGGGAGAGAAAGATGGGATTATAGGGCAAGAGCAAGATACAGACAGGCCTACAGACCATGATACATACGCCACAGATGACGACCAGACCCATTGTCACAGCAAAGGGAGAGCAAAGAGGGGCACAAAAGAAGGGACTGGTTATGGTCTGCATCTTGTTTTATAATGCCCAGACTGGGACCTCCTTGTGGTTCAGAGGTCACCATGGAACCACTCTGATTGGACAGTTGGGAGCGGCATAACCTGCATCTTACTGCACATGCAGATCTCCATGAGCCTCTCTGAAAGCCCATTTTGGGGGTGAATCACAGCAGCACCCACTTTCCTCCCTAGAGACCTGGAATCTCTCGCTATCCACCTAGCAAGTTCTGCAAATGCATGGTGAGGATGGCTGCACAACATTGTGAATGTTCTAAATGCTCCTGAATTTCCTTTACGATGGTTAATTTATGTTATGTGAATTTCACCTGAAAAAAAACCTGGGAGATAAATTTTGTCATCTTAATTTTCTGATGAGAAATCTAATGTACCAGGAGGCGAGTGACTTGTGGGAGGTCACACAAGCCTTTCTTCGCAGCCAGGGTTGAGAATCAGAGCTTCTGAGTCCACGGGTGAGCCATGGTTGGCCTCAGCCTCAGGGGGAGGGACAGTAAAAGTGGGAGGGTGGGGGAGAGGTGAGACACAATTTGTAGACTCTACATGGATTTTATGGGCCTGGTGGTTTGTTTATCGTTTTGGGATTTTTTTTAAGATTTTCCAAGGGCACGCTCACCTTTACACATGTATTTCTTGTACAAGTGCCAAAGTATTGAATGAATTTCGTAAACCCAGCCATAAACCCTGGCAATGGCTCCCAGAGGAGCTGGCAGGCCACCAGCGTGGAGGGTCTCTCAAGCTGTGGCAAAGCCATGGCCCAACACACCCGGGCTCTGCCACCCACACCTCCCTCAGGTTACTGTCACTATGGGGGCCATAAAGGCAGCATTTCATAACATAGCTCATTTTTTTCCTAAATCAGTCACTGCCCCTTATATTTCTGCTGTGTGTGACCAGACTATTTAGAAATGTAAAGGTTTTCATATGCACAGGAATATTTTTAAGTTTTTTGAAGACATGTTGGAAATATACTGAAAAACAGAATGGGAAAATGAACTTCCATAAACTTCTATTCTAGATTGAACATATTTACTTCATCCTTTTTTTGTTTGTTTGTTTGTTTTCTGCTGAACGAATTGAAAGTAAACTGCAGACATCAAAACAGTAATATGCAGCATGCACAGGTAAAAAATAAGGACATTTTCCACAATACCATTATCACATCCAACAAAATCAGCATGAATTCCCAAACATCATCTAATAATCACTTCATATTCAAGTGCCCATTTGTTCCCCAAAAGTCTTTTATGGTTGTTTGTTTAAACCAGGGCCCAATCAAAGGCCCCACCTTACATTTGGTTACGTCTCTTGGACCTCTCTTAGTCTAGAACAAATCCCTCAATCTTGCCTTATTTTTAACTCCCTGACTTTGACTTTGTTGAAGACACCAGACCTTTAATTTTAAGGAATATTCCGCATTCTGTATTTGCCTGCCTCACTGTTTCCTTGTCCTCTGTATTTTCTATAAACAGGAATTAGGGTGAAAGGGTTAGTTAGAGGCAGGTTCGACATGGTTGGCGAGAGTACTTCACAGGTGAAGCTATGTGCTTTACCACAAGGCCCCGAACGAGAGTTCGCACTGTTAGATGACGCTACTAATAACAACAGCTAGTGTTGCAACAGTATCTTCCATCAACAGTGGTGGCAACAGCCAGATCTTGCCAATGTACAATGACATATTTCCTTTTGCAAGTAGACTGCAGGGTTTGTACCCTGACATTGCGCAAAATCCATTTCATATCAACTTTTCACCTAATGCTGCCAACGTCCATTGACGATCCTGGCCTGAGTGACTTCACTGATGGTTGCGAAATAGCCCTTTCCTAATTGTCTCCTTCCTTCATCTATCAGCTTGCATTGCTCTGTAAAGAAGAGCCTTCCCTCCTCAACTGGGGCTATTTGGCCACATTGAAATGCACTTCCTAGTGCGAAAGCAGGATAAATGGCCAAGCACAGCAATCTCTACAGGAAATCCAGAACTAGGAGTTGGACACCAGCAGCGGCTCAGCAGGCAGAGCCAGACTCAACACTGCTGAGCGATGGGAGATGTATGTGGGTGTCGGGTCTGCCCGAGACCTTCCAGGGTCCTTCGTCTGTCTGATAAATATCTACAGCTCCAGGTGAATCAGCGGCTGGGGTATCAATCGAAGCAACAAATCGGTCAGAATTAGTCACTTGTTTTCTTTTTTGTTAATATCTTGCGAATTAGTTTTTTCAGTTTGATAGTTTGACCACAGTTTTTTTGTTTGGTTGGTTTGGGGCTTTTTTGTTTTTGTTTGTTTGTTTTGAGACAGAGTCTCGCTCTGTCACCCTGGCTAAAGTGCAGTGGCATCATGATAGCTCACTGCAACCTCAAACTCCTGAGCTCAAGCGGTCCTCCTGCCTCAGCCTCCCAGAGTGCTAGGATTACAGGCGTGAGCCACTGAGCCCGCTGGCCACAGTTTATGTTATTTTAGCCAGTTTTCAGGATTTGGGGAGCTTTTGGTTTCTCTGAACTCTGCTCTCATACAACAACATGCTTTTTAAAAATGTATTTGTCAGTCTTTTTGTTCATCTTTAAAATTTTTAATCTCAAAATCATTTTCAGGCAAGCTTGGCTGCCCCAGTGGCTTCCTGATGGTGTCCTGAATTATTAAATTTGTTTCTGGTGCTATGTGAAATGCCCAAAACCAAATCTAGTCAAAATGAACATTTTCATTTTTAACTTTGGTTGCACCAAATGGTGGTTTGTTTGTTTTTTTTTTTTTACAACTTTCCAAGACTTACTTCAAGGACTATCTGCAATCTAAGTTATTTTTAGATTTCTAAATTATAAATTCATTTAAGCCCAATACTTCTTACTTTAATATATTTAGCTATGTTTCTCACATTTTTATCACATATTTACTTTGTACTTAAGTAGTTTTCATAAAGAAAAACAAAATTTCCAACAGTGACAAAGGCATGGCCAATTTCTTTTATTGGCTGTTCCTGAAAACAGCATTAAGATTTTAAATGTTATCCTAAGATTGGAATGTGGAATAAAGAGGTGAGAAATAGCTGCATAAATCATTTCTCAAGTTCATCGTTCCATTCATCAGCGGCGGTGCTATGGCTCTCACCCTGTGGACGGTCCTCACTGCGGGACGGTGCTGTGACTTTGGCTGGACGGATCATTGTCGGAAAAGGGCTGACCCCTTCATTCAACTATTCTTTGTTTCAGGGAGCAAAGTCACGATCATGAAAAGATAACTCCAGATTCCAACTTACTAAGGGGCCCTGCCATGCCTTGAGGGGGCTATCACAGCCTCCCAGTACACCTTTGGTACCAGCTAATCCACACAGGGTTAGGGGGGTTCTCTTCCTCTCTCTAACACACACTCCCTCTCTCCCCGCTTCCGTCCCCAGAATCCAACGCCCTTTCTACTTTACAGGAATATCCCTTGGAATCTCGGAATCTGGAAGAGTCTGGGCTCCACCCCACCTTCAGGAGTCTCTAGCCTTCTGTTGGGCTACCCAACACCCTTCTGATCCATCCCCTGATGCTCAAGTTTGCCATTGCCCATTTCTGTTGTATGAAACCAGAACCCAGACTGAACTGGGACCCCTAAAATATAATTCCTCCTGAAGGAAAGAAAAGTCTGATCTTATGGGCCAGACTTGGCAATGGGCAACTGAGCCCAAGAGTGGGAGAATAACAGTTGTTGACCTTCTGGCTCTTGGTCAAGCCCCTCCCATGCCAGTCGCCATGGCAACAAGAGCTGAGCCACCGAGGGGCCCAAGCAACTCTGCAGTGGGATCCCTGACACAGTCAGGGTGCGGCGCCCGTTCCCTTACCCCTTTCCTGTGGAACAGCGGGCAGCCGCTCACGGGGTGGCAGCCCGAGGAAGGCCAGGGGAAGATGGCCCAGAGCAGCACCGGGCAGCGGCCAGGAGGTAATGGCACACGGAAGGCAGCAGCCTGCACGAACCCTAAGAGTGGGGCTTTCATAGGGGGCCCAGGGAGGGAGAAACATGGCCCAGGGGCTTTGGCACATGAAGGCTGAGCCACAAGGCTATGCACGATAGGGGCTAAGGGGAGAAGCTCTAAAGCCAGACTTCCCGGGGTTTCATAGTGACACTGCCACCTGCCAGTTGTGTTTGCTTGAACAAGTGACCTCTCCTCTCTGCATCTCAGTTTCCTCATCTGCAAAATGGGATGACAGGAAGTGCACCTACCTCACAGTGTCATTGTAGGGATTAAACCAGCTAACTCCAGACGCTACTTATACCACGCACACAGCAAGTACTCAATAAACGCCAGAGTTAGTGATTGACTAATGCACTGTTTTACTACCTATAGTTCTGTGGAGGAAGACAGGAGCGGGTAGGGCTGTCCAGTCAGGGAAAGTGAGGGTGACCTCATTTGAACCCATAGGCTGGTAAAGCCCAAGTTCATCAGAATACCTGAAAACTCGAGGGCTGGTTGCAAGCCCTAATGCAGTCACGGGTCTAGAGTGAAGGAAATTCTCAGGCACTGTGATGGGATGTAAACTGTCTGGCAATATTCAACTAGAGTTAAACATCTGCTCTGCAAGAACCTAACTATTCTACTCCTAGGTATATACTTAGAAATTCATGCACGTGGTCACCAAAAGACACATACAAGAGTGTTCAGAGCAGCATGAGACATAATAGACAAAAAATGAAAAGTACCCAAATGCCCAGCAAGAGTAGAATAGTAAAGTGTGTGTGTGTGTGTGTGTGTGTGTGTGTGTGTGTGTCAAGAATACTTGCTCAGCGGGGAGAATAAGCAAACTAAAGCTACACCCAACCAACACCATGGATGAATCTCACAAAATGTTGGGCAAAAGAAACCAAACACAAAAGAGTAGTCACTGATGATTCGATTTATATAACATTCAAGTTCACAGCCAGGCGGAACTAATTTATGCTGTTAGAAGCCAGGAGAGTGGCTGCCCTTGGGAGGTGGGGGCTATCTGGGAGGCGACATGAGAGGAGTTTCTGGGGTGCTGGTGAAGTTCTATTTTTTGATCTGGGTGCTGATTTCATGAGTGTGTTCACTTTGTAAAAATTCATCAAACTCTTGTGATTTGTGTTCTTTTCTATTCATATGTTACACATCAATAAAGATTTGCTTTTTTTAATGGCTGGAAAACGTCGCTTTTAATTAGTTCATTTTCAAGCAAATTATTTGCTTTGCACCATTAAATGACAGGCACAGCACTAAACGCAGAGGGGACTCCAGAGTGGTCCAGACACAGCCCTCTCTCCTGTTGGGCGCAGATGAGGCCTAGACACTTGGCACAGTGGATTAAATCTCTGCCCTTTCCTGTCCAAGTGCTTCCCCCATCGCAGGCCTGAGTGTCAAGTTGCTGGCTCCACCAGGGCATTTTCCACCATGAGCTCGAGTATCAGAGCTGGCAGAGACGCCCTCACCTCCACCAGGCGTATTAGAGCCAAGTTCACCGTCAGCTCCTTCCCCTCCTTTATCTCACCCTGCCCTGCCCACTCAAACTTCCTGGACCTTTCTCTGCTGGGCCCAGCCCCCTCCCAAAGCCCCACTGAGAGGGACTGGAAATAGGATTCACCTCGGCATTAAGGATATGTGGTTTCAAGTTCTGACTCCAGTGTCCCCTAGCTGTGTGACCTTGGGCAAGTGATCCCACCTATCTGAGCTTTAGTTTCCTCATCTTGAAAAGGAAATTTCACTCATACCTACTTCATGGGGTTGTTGGGGAGGACATAAAGGACTATCACATGTGAAGCATTTAGCACGGGGCCTGGCACATAATGAGTGGCAGTGATAATGTCCCAGGTTCAAATGTCCCAGGTATATGTGAACTTTAAATTTTATAGGGCAAGGTCTCAACCAAGAGATATAAAAACGGCCCAAACCTCATGGTGAAAGAAAGTCATAACCAGATGGTGGGGGCAGAGAGGCAGTCAGAGGATGAGGGAGGAACCAAGGGCCCGTTGGCTCTTCTTTGCCCTCGGAATCGATGACGTGGGGAATTCTTTCAGGAGGACACGGGGACGCAGAACTCAGGGGCACTGTTGGCAGGATAGACCGTGCAGCCAGTCTGAGAGCAACTGACATTATTCAGTGACATTAGGTATGCTTATGACCTAGTACAGGGGTCCACAAACCTACAGGCTCAAATATGTTTGTAAATAAAGTTTTATTGGAACATAGCCACGTGCAGTCACTTACATATGGTCCCTCGCTGCCTTACTGCAACAGCAGAGTTAAGTAGTCACAACAGAAGCCACATAGCCCATGAAGCCAACAATATTTACTATCTCACCATTACAGAAAATTTGCCAACTCCTAAGCCAGGGACCCCACTCCTGGGAACAGAAACCCTTCCACTGGTGTCCAGAGACCCTCATTGGTGCACTGTCAGTGGGGTGTCCATCTGCAGGGACTCGGTGAGCGAAAGGCAGGCACTGCCCCTGTGGAATAGTCAACAGCAAGGAACCAGATGGCCACAAGCAGCACCGGCGGTTCTCACAAACATCGGGCCAGTACGAGAAAATGAAAAGTGAGAAATAGGATAATAAACACAACTAACACTTTTTGAGCATTTGCCTTATTCTAGGCAGCGTTCTGAGTGCTTTTTAAGCATTAACTCATTTAATCCTCTGGCCAACTCTATGAAGTAGCAACAATTCCCACCCCATTTCACAGGTGGAGAAACCAAGGCACCAAGGCTAAGGGACCACCAGCAAGTGGCAGGGCGGGGGTTTTGAACTCAGTTGGTGGCGTCCAGAGCCTGTGCTCTTACTGCTACAGTGTACACAACACAATACCTGTCTGTATATTAAAAATACAGCCATTAAAAAGGTCAATTTTACGTTATGTGTATTTTACCACCAAAAAAGATAAAAAGAAACGTACATCCACATGTAAAGCAACATTATGTCTCTAGGGACGTTTACCAAACACGTTGGAGGGCTGCCGCGCCCTGGGAGATGGCGGGGAGGGACAGGGGGAAGAAAACCGCAATTGACGGGCCTCTATAATGCGAACTGAGCAGGGTGATAAACTCCGTTTCGTCCACCTAAGATCCATAATGTTCTCAACTTTGAAAGTGTTAACGAGGATTCTAGCACTCCAAGTCCAGCACGGGGGTCCGATCGGAGGCTGTGGCCATCGCGGCCTCCCTGCGCTCTCCCGAAGCCCGGCGGCTCTGCGTGTCGTCCCGGCCGCCGTGTGCAGCTGCAGGACCGGGCAGGGCACGGCGGGGCACGGCGGGGCACCTCGGGCTGCTGCCTTATCGCACCGGACAGAGCGATCAGCGTGGGGCCTGACACGGGCCCTCCCCGTGGCCGCGGCGGGGCAGCCAGCTTTTTTCCCCGACTATCTTTGAGCTCGAGATCAGACACAGGGAAAGATTAAAACAAATATGAATTTAATCAAGGGATTCTGCTATCCTGGGGTGGAAACAGGAGCCTGCTGACATAAAGAGAGGCTGGAGCGCTGGGGAGCCGGAGTCGAATCAAAGCCGCTTGCTTACCACTAACCGCTCAGATGATCCATATCATAACAACAAAAAAGAAAAACAATTATTTATTCTTTTTGATGTTGCAGCTCAGCAGCAACTTGCTTTTTGAAGAGAGCAAGGTCAAAACCAAGTTATTGTTTTTGCCTGAAACTTTGACAGGGACTCCGAGTTCTTCCGTGTGACCTACTTAGATGAGAGATGCGGGGAAGTTGGAGATGTTCATTTCTTCTGGGCCACGGATTAGGGCTTCCTTTCTTCTCCTTCCCTCCCTCCCTCCTCCTCCTCCTCGCCATCTCTTCCCGTTAAGGACCTGAATAAGAAGTCATCGGGAACACAAAGCAGCCAAGCCAAAGTTCTGTCTGCTCTGGGAGAGCTAGAAAGAAGGCCAGGTCTCTAGAGCCGCTCGCTCCCCGGGGTGGGCTGGAGAGGAGCCTCCCTGTCACCCCCTCATTCATTCTCCAGACATTTACTGTGCAGCTGCGACTCGGGCACGGCATGCAATGCCAGGGATACAACCACACACAGGTCGGACTCAGCCCTGCTTTAGGAGAGTTTATCTTTCATGGGACAGACATGTGAAGAAATAACAGATCATAATTTGGGGGCATCTGAGCAGCCAGGGAAAGCACGGGGGGTCATGAGAAAACAGGCTCTTGTAACCCAGACCCTGGGTTCAGGAGCAGCTGCTCCATGGAGTCAGAGTTGGCCCAGGGAAGAAGGGAGGGAAGAGTGTTGGAGCAGAGAGAACAGCATGCACAGAGGCCCGGGGGTGAGAGAGTGTAGGTTCAAGGAACTCAAAGCTGGTGGGCTCTGTGGGCATGGGGAGGGCATTAAGAATAGAGCACGTGGAGACCAGAGGTTTGGCAGAGAGCAGCTCCGACAGGGCCTCGTTAGGCCGCCACAGGGAGTTTGGGTTTCCTCCCCACGGTGATGGGCAGCCGCGCTAGGCCTGTGGGCAGTGAGCTGCGTGGTCAAGGCTGCTTCAGAAAGTTCACCTGGGCCCACAAGAGGGATTGCAGGGAGGTCAGACTGGAGGTGAGAGATGACACTGGCAGGGGCCAGAGAGGTGTCAGACGAGCCAGACACAAGTGCAGAGCTTTGGGAAAGATGCACACGGTAACAGAACAACACTCTGCATGGCAGAAGGAAGGAGGGGTGGAGGCCAGTGCCCACTTTCATGGTCTGAGACCAGCCACGCAGGAGAGGAGGTGGGTTGGCTAGGGAGGGGGTGGAGAGGAATGACGAGTTACACGTCGAGCGTCAGGGCCTGGGTGGAGACGTCTATCCGGATGCCCAGGTCTGGGGCTCGCGAGAGACGAGGCTGGATCTGCAGATCTGGGAGGACCCGGCACCCGCAGACTGGACATCCCTGTCTGCCCTTCAGCCTTCAGCCCGTGCTTCCTTGTATTTGGATTTTCACATTCTTTGATTCGTCAAGCAGATGTTGAAACCCTGATGAGACCCTCATGCGGTGCCAAGCTCTGGGGGAAACCAACAAGCACCACCACATGTGGCTTCGATCCCATCAGATTAGCTCAGAAGCCAAGGTCTGGCGCACTGTGTCCCAGGCTGGTTTCCCAGAAGACCCTGGACAAGGACATGAGCTTGTCGGGGAAGTCGTCCTACAGAGCAGCCGTGGAGTAGGGGCACGAGAGGAGAGGAGAAAGAAGCTAACACAGGGCGGGCCAATGGGCAGGTTGCTGCTGTGGGCAAAATGGATGCAACTCCAACCAGACCTCTGGGGCACACCAAAGAGGCAGCCACGCAAGGGGTAACAAAGCTGAGGGCTGGAGACGTCATTTCCCCATGGTCACCCAAATGGGCCTGTCCAATGCCGGGCTGGTCACCGTCCTGCATCCCGAGAATGACCTCAGGAGGCTGCAGCTCTTTGCAGCGAGAAGCCAGAGGTGGGAACTGTGAGTGGCAAAGGCCCCGGGGCAGGGCACCTTCAGTGTATGCTCACACAGCCCAGCACCAAAGCTAACGAGTTTTCAGTAGATGAATAGATTTCAGCTATTTAAAAAAAACAAATGGAAAACAAGAGCCTTTTCTCCAGACTCCATGGAAATTTATTTCTGCAAAACCCAGCTCCAAGAAGGAAGCATCAGAGGGCCTGAGGAAAAAAAACAAGAAATAAAATAAACATAATATGACCCTCATTCCCACTCTTACAGAGTCCAGAGAGAAGACCGAAGAGTTGAGAAATCTGAAAACATTCCAAAGAAACACTTCCAAATCTAGAGAACATCAAAATGGTGTCGTTGAAAACGCTAAAGATGTTTGCTTCACTTCATGTCTCCTGTGAAGGAGGCAGGCAGCGTCTCTGGCCAGGGAAGCACGCAGGCTGGGGGGGAGCGGGGCCTGCGGGCTGGCTGGGGGGACCTGGACGGGTGGAGGCAGCTGTAAGGGCTTCAGCAGGAGACCTCACTCCGCCGGCAACCCTTACACCGCCGCTGTAGCAGCCCTTGACATCTCCACACATGGGGGCCAAACTGGCAACTTCCAGCCCCTGGGTCCCTTTCTCTGGCCGTCAGAGCCCTGGCCACACAGATTACCAACCCCTGGGGAACAAACAGCCTCAACCAACGACAGATGGGGAGTTGGTGGGTATGTGCCCCAGGCCCCTGCCCTCAGGGGGATGACACAGAGCACACGGTCTACACCACTTCCCAGCCCTCCCCAGTGGTGACTGGCTTGATTGTGCACCTTTATTGGCAACCTTCCGCCTCCCCCAGATTCTAGTGGTGTGCTAAAGCCAGCTTGCACCAGCTCAAGAGAGCCAGCTGCACCTACCTCCTCACTCGGTGCATCACACTAGTAGCTTGAGATCAACTGTGGTGGGAAAATTTACACCATGGAAATGGGCAAATGCTACAAATACAGGATTTGGTTTTTGTTCAGAGAACCAGTTTACCAGCACACCCTGCTCATTTTCCTACTCTTTTATTAGTGCTTCCTGGCATTACCTCCCAAATAAATCAACTTGCACTCAAATCCTGGTTTGGGGTCTGCTCCCAGGGAAACAAAAATTAAGACAGCTCCCCCATGCCTGGGGACCAAGTGCAGTCACCTGGCTCACAAGGGTCCAGCTTATTCTTACCTCGTACTCCAGCCTCCTCTCCTGCGGCCTCTGCTCTTATCCTCCTCCCCCCCACACCCAGGCCACAGCCACATCTGGGTCCCTGCTCTCCCTAACGCCCTCAGTGAAATCTATGGCTTATATCCACCCTTAGTGAAGGGGGTAAGCTGTTGTAGGGTTCTCAATCTTTCTCTCCTCTCCACATCCATCCCTTCTCCATCTGACTGTACAGTTCATCCCACTAAAGAAGTAAAGTTTATGTCCCCGCAGTTGAATCTGAGCTCAGTCTTGTGACTTGCTTTGGCCAATGGGATGAGGCAGAAGTAACGATGTGCCCCATCTGACCCTAAGCCTTGCAAGGATGTCTTTGTTTTGCTTGCCGTCTTGTGACTTTGCTGTCACCATGAAGTGGACATTCCAGGCTGATCAGCTGGTCCCAGGAGGAGGAGGAGAGAGATGAGAAGCAGAGCTGTCCCAGCTAACTACTCCAGATGAGCCCAGCCCGGAGCAAACCTGCAGATGTGTGAGCAATAAGCACTTCCTGTTGTACCTACTTTTTCTGCCAAAGGGAACCATCCCCGCCCACTCTCCATCCGCATGGCTCGGGTGGAGCTGCCCTGGTCTCGCAGCTCCAGAGGAGATACGTGCCAGTCAGTTTACTCTGCACCCTGGCCTCAGCTACTATTTCACAAATGGCTATGTGGTCCAAGACCGGCCAATGAGACACAACCCTGGGACATTTCCTGGAACTTCTGGGAAAGAGATACTCACTTTCCACTGTGGTTGCATAGGTGCTGGGATGTCAGCCAGCCACTTTGGGCCGCCATCTTCCCATTATAAGGGAAAGACTTCTGGAGAATGGAGCAGTCATGTGCTGGCAAACTAGTTCCCTGCTCCCCACCCCCCACAAAAGCCCTGATTTGTAGCATTTGCCAATTTCCATGATATAAATACTCCCACCATGGCCAATTTCATGCTACCAGTGATTTAACAACTGATGCCCAAAATTCCTGAATGTTTCACAATTGGCTCCAGCACACCCTTGAAATGGAACCTATCCCACAGAAAAAAGAGCCAAAAGATGGAGAGATAGGCAGTATCTTGGTGACATTACTTGAGCCCCTAGATCTAGCCATGCCTGAAATCCATTAGTGCCTCTGGAGTTTACTCTTATGTGAGCAAACAATTCCCTTTTGTTTCTTCTAAAGCTAATTTGGTTTGGGTTTCTTTTATGTGCAACTGAACGAAGATGGACTAACAGACACCCCCATGCTTCTCCATGCCTCTGTGCCTTGAGGAATCACAATAAATCATTAAAAATAATAATAGTGCCAAAGCAACCATGTATGCATCACCAACTATGTACCAGGCAACTTATTTATAGAAAAATTATCCCAGCAATCTTCATATCAGCCTTACAAGATAGACATCATTGGGCCCACTCTTTAGATGAGCAAACTGAGGCACAGAGAAGCTGAAACACTTGCCTGTAGGTCATCCTTGAACGAGTATGAGAGCCCAGATCCAACTGACCCCAGAACCCATGACTCACCCACCACCCCCCGGGCCTCCCTCACCTTAGCCAGCAGCAAGTCCTTCAACCTAGAATGCTTTCTGAATGATCTCTGCCTGGTCATCTCGGACTTACCTTTCAAACACCTAAGTATTAATAATTTGCCCAAGACCACCACGACAGAGTAGAGCAAAGCCAGGATGTCAAGTCTGGTCTTTAACCTGCTCAATCCCCAAATCACTTTGCCAGTCATCTACAGGGAATGAACTTTCCCGTTCCTGTAATTTCCCGGAAAACCGTGGGTAAAGTAGAAAGAAAAACATTGCTGAACGCTGCTGACATGCTCACTGACATGTGGTCAGTAAACCATGGGCTTCAGAGCCAGTGTCTGGCCCTGCCCTACACCTGGGATCCGCCGAGTAAAGCCCTTTGGCCCAGGGTGGGCTCTGCGAGTGGCCAAGTGCTCAAGAGCAACAGGGTGTCTTGGAATTGGCTTCTTTCTCCTGACAGTGGAGCAATGGTAGCCACCTTGGGTCCGCGCTGGTATGTGGCACGCTGTACCTCCAAACAGAATGGCTGCTGCTCCCATCGGGCCAGTCTCTGCCAGCTGTATCACCACCCTCACAGGTGCTCAGGCCCTGACCACTCCTCCTCCTTTACCCTGTCCCCCGAGTGCACACACGTACACACAGAGCTAGGCAGTCACTTGAGCCTGACTTCAACTGCGTCGTCCTTGTTTGCAAGTTACAGAAAATGCAACTGCCATTCGCTGTCTCCAGTACCTGAACCCTCCAGGGACATGTCTGATGTAGAGGCTCTAGTGATGTTCTCAGGACTTCGTCTCCCTTCCCCATCTGTCACTCTGTTTTCATCTGTGTGACTTCATTTTGCCTTGTGGGGGGTCCCAGCAGTGTCAGATTTACTTCCTGCCAGCCACAAATCCACAGGAAACAAAATTCCCTTTCCCTAAGTCATCTGACAAAATAGTGGGCCTGACTCTCATTGGCCCAAAATGGGACATATGGCCATCCTTGGACCAACCACTGTAGTCAAGGGACGGGCACATGGGTTAGCTTGGGTCAGGGTCACAGGCCCTAGGTCTAGGTGTGGTGTCAGTCCCACCTAGACCACAGGGACTGAGCTGGGCAGAAGAGGTGGTTTCCCCAAGGAAAATAGGGAGATTCTTACCAGAAGAAGAGAAAGTGGATGCCGAACATGAAACACAAAATCGCCATGATGCCCACCTCCCTTCCAGACCACCATCCAAGTCTAGACCACCGTTATTTCTAAGCCAGTCCTCTACCCCTGACTTGCAGCTCCCCATCTTGGGACAGGGTCTTGGTCTGGTACCCAGGCTGGAGTGCAGTGGCACAATCACAGCTCACTATAACCTGGAACTCCCAGGCTCAAGCCAGCCTCCCACCTCAGCCTCCTGAGTAGCAGGGACTATAGCCACGTGCCACTATGCCCAGCTAACTTTAAAAAAATTTTTTTAGAGATGAGGTCTTGCTATGTTGTCCAGGCTGGTCTCAAAAGCCTGGCCTCCAGTGATCCTCCCACCTTAGCCTCCCAGAGCGCTGGGATAACAGGCATGAGCCACCGCACCTGGCCAACCTTCCCATCTCAACAACCCTCTG
Source organism: Lemur catta (assembly GCF_020740605.2). Lineage (NCBI taxonomy): Eukaryota > Metazoa > Chordata > Mammalia > Primates > Lemuridae > Lemur > Lemur catta. The sequence goes on along the minus strand of NC_059147.1, from coordinate 6,495,893 downwards.
TACACAGCTCTGACTCTTTCAACTTCTCCTCAAAAACGCCCCCACTCCAGTGGCTCCCTATAGTCCAGCCCATAAAATCCAAGGTCCCAGACCTGATATTTGAAACCTTCATGGTCTGACCCCAATATAATTCTCCAGCCTCACCACCCTCAGCCTTCCTTTCTTCACTCGCTTGCCCGACACACCAGCCAAACCACACTAGCTGCTGTTCTTCCAAAAACACCTTGTATTACTCTCCTCGGAGCCTTCAGCTCATGCTGTGGCCTTCACCTGGCTGCCTCCCAACTCCCACCTCCACTTTCCCCAGTCCCTGACATCAAGCCAGCTCGACGGCCGCCACCCCCAGGAAGGCTCATTTCTGCTGAATCCATACCAACCCCAGTTTTCCAGTCCAGCTGCTCCTGCCTCCGCCCCCAGCCCTCATTGCCTGGTCCTCAGCTCCCTCCTCATGGCACCGTTCATCTGTGAAGGAGCCCGAGCGCTTCTGAGCGACAGTGATGTGAGCACGAGAGCGGGCACCCTAGGTGATCAAGCCAGCTTTGGCATTGATCAAGACTCTTTCAGTTGCATGAAACCAAACTCAAATCTCTTTAAATGCAAAGGTAATTGGCTCAGTCATCAGCACACACAGAACAAGAGCAGCAGGCATGGCTGCAATCGGAGTATCCTATTCCTCCCCTCACTTCTCTCCCTCTCTCTCTCTCTGTGATTTCTGCATTTTGGGGACATGATGGCCTCTTTTCCTCCTACCGTCAATAGCTTTCTTCATGTGGCTGGAGAAGGCAGCACCTAGCGATTCCAGCTTACGTCATCCTTATAATGTGGATCTCAGAGGATGGAAGACTATGTTCTAGCATTTCTGGTAGCAAAATTCTGGGGAGGACTCTGGCCTGGCTTGGTCATGTGACCTTCCCCAAACCAATCACTGTGGCCTGAGGAATAGCATTCTCTGATGGGCCAGGCATGTGTCCCAAGTCCCTGGCAGGCTCAGCCCCACCCTTAGAACCACATGGAATAGGCCCCCCCGGGAAGAGGCGTCTGTTGCCAGAAGATAAAGAAAGATGATGATTTACCCCAATACCCTCACAGGGCCCAAGCGCGGGAACTAATCCACGCAGTGGCCGATCAACTTAACTGTTGCTGACGATGAGGGCGGGAGAGGTGCAGATGGAGATGACAACAATAACAGCACCCACTTGTTGAGCATCAGCGTGCCAGGCACTCATCTAAGTACTTTGCATGTATTAACTCCTTTATTCCTCACCACAACCCTATAAGGTAAATACAATTGTTAGTGCCATTTTGCAGATGAGAAAAGTGGGGTACAAACAAGGTAAGTCACTTGCCCAAGGTCTCCTAGCTGAGAAGTTGAGAAGCCAGGAGAGAAACCCTGAGAGTCTGGTCCCAGAGCCTGCACCCTCCCCACTGCCCAATACCATCTACAAGGAGAGCTGGGTGGTGTCCACTATGGACTGTCCTTGCAGGAGAGCAGAAGTCTGCCACCTGCAGGGTCACAACCTCTAATCTACCCAAATTCTCCTTCATTAAAACAGGCCAGGGCCAAGTGCAGTGGTTCACACCTGTAATCCCAGCACTTTGGGAGGCTGAGGCAGGAGGATTGCTTGAGGCCAGGAGTTTGAGACCAGCCTTGGCAACACAGCAAGACCCACCCCCTATAAAAAATAAAAAATTAGCCAGGCATGATGGGCCACACTATTGTCCAGGCCATAAAAGAAGTAGGACCACTACTTCCCTAGTTGTAGTCCCAGCTGTTAATACTTGGGAAGCTGAGGCAGGAGGATCACTTGAGCCCAGGAGTTCCAAGCTACAGTGAGCTGTGATGGCACCACTGCGCTCCAGCCTGGGCGACAGAGCAAGACTCTGTCTCTAAAAGCAAAAAGAGAGAAAGAGACAGACCAGAGGACTGGCTCTGCCCCTCCCCTGAGGAAGGAGGTGTGACATGGCCCCCAACCACCACCTCACCACCTGGGCCCCCCTCCCCTCCAGCTAGTCACCCTGCATTCCCCACCTCGCAGCACCCCAGCTCCTGCCCAGCTGCAGGTGCTGCAGGGTGACATGGCACCAGAGCACTGAGAGGCTGCGGGAGGCAGGAGGCCACAGAGGCCTCGGTGCCAAGAGCAGAAGCCAGAGCCGCAGTTCAGGGCACCACTGGAGAGGGGTGGAAGGGAAGCAGCACCTCGGGCATAGATTCCTTCAGTTTCAATTCTCCTCAAGGCTCATAAGCAGGGGCAGAGCCTCCAGAGGTGAAGTGAGTGAGAACAGATGCCCACATGGCACCCCCCAGGCAGTGGGCCTGATGTTCAGAGGCCCCAGGATCACCTTGGCCGCTTGGCCAAAGCTCCAGAAGCCAAAGGCTATGGCCACTGAGCCCCGCAAAGGGTTGGGGACAGGGTGGGGGCAGGGAGAGCAGCAGCAGCAGGACAGCAGGGAGGCGTGCCAGACGCTGTCCCTCTGTCCCCATGGAATCCGGGCTCCCTTCTGACCCCACATGACACAAGATCCCCCTTCTCTCCGAATATCTGCTTGCTCCAGTGGGACACAGACTTGAGGTCTTACTTTGTCCCTAACCAGCTGTGTGACTTGGGTTAAGCCCTCTCCCCAGGATCTCAGCCTCCATCTCCACAGTGAGGGGCCCTTCTGGGGCTGGCGTGGTCCTGCGTTCTGTGGTCCTGTGACTGTGCTGGTCCTCACCAACCATGGAAGTCAGGGGGCCCTCACAGGGATGCTACTCAGGGTCGCCGGGGCAGTCCGCCATGCCCCTCCCCAGGAAGCCCCCAGACTGTCCAGTTCCCCCACTGCCTGCCTGTCAAACCTTAGCTGTCCCACCCCCTCCAGGCCTGGCCAAGTAGCTGACCAACCATCCGTGTAAACTAAGAAGACCCAAGGTGGGATGGGAAGTGGGGATGGAAGACAGTAGGTGCACACGGGAAAGGGACTGCTGGGACACGCCCCCAGCGCTGCCCCTCTCCCTCCCCGTGGTACGGGACTGAGCCCTAAAAGACAGCACGTGGGGCTGCAATTGCAGGTCAGAACCCACCCCTGCAGGTCCCAAGAGACAGACCTAGAAATCTTAAAGGAAGGCGGGAGGGAGGGAGGATGACCCACGGGCACATCTGCCTCCTCCTCGTGATGACAGGGCCTTGGCGGCGGCCGCGAGGGCGCTCCAGCCCTTGTGCGACCGCGCAGCGCAGCGCATCCCCACAGCTGCGCCAAATGTCAGCCGGGCGCCCCACCCCATTCCCGAAAACCAAAGGCACCCCTTCCAGAGAGGAAAAAGAGGGAGCTTCATCATTAATAGCGCTGGCGGCAAGGTAAAGCCGCCCGCCCGCCCCCGCGCGCCCTCGCCCGTAATTATGCCAGCGCGCCTTTCATCCCCACGCGCGCACGCGGAAAGTTTATTGTTGTATTTCGGCCTTTTTTCAGTCTCCTCTGCCTTTCATGCAAGGGGAAGGGTGCTGAGGGGTCAAAGCACCTCCCCCACCTCCTCTCCCTGATGCAGTCCTTTTAGAAAAACACCCAAAGCCATAATTTGTCTTAGAATTTCTTTTGAAACAGCTACAAGAAAGACTAACGACTGCTCTTTTCCCTCTGTTTCTGATTCCAGCCATCCCTTTATCTGGCTTTCATTAGAGCCTCGGCCGCGCCTCTTTTGTGGGGGAGACTTGAGGGAGCCGAGGCAGTTTCCCAGCCGCTGTGATGTTGCTAAAGATTAAAAAGGAGCTTTGAAGCTGCACCAGTTCTCTCTGCGCCCCCTCGGAACAGGACCTCAGAAAGACCCAAGCCATCTGGCAAAGCTGACATAAAGACAAAATAAAGTGATTGAAACAGTCTCTTCAAAGCCACAATGGCAGATTTGTTGATTTGGGCGTTATCTTTCATGCGAGGCCCTCAGAAGTCACCAGAACACCTAGGTAATCTCAGGCGGGCCTGACTGGAGTGGATGGAGGCTTCCAGGCCGAGCCTGGCAGGGGCTGAGGGGTGGACCACGGCCCTGGGAAACGCCACAGTTGGATCCAGAGCCCCGGCCTCCGCGATGGTTTCCCGCGAGGCCCGCTCCCCCAGTCCCCACCGGGGCCCACCTCTGGAGGGGCGCCTGACTCAGCCAGGACAGGAAGCCGATGCGAGGCTGTCCTAAGCAGGAGGGGAGTGGCAGGAGATGAAAGGCCACTGCTGCCCTGATTGCAACCAACCGCCCCTTAGTAACACCCTGGCAGCTTCCGTATCAGAACCCGCTTCTCATGGCTCCTGGCTGGGCAAGGCCTGGGCAGATGGCTGTCTGCCTGGGCCCAGGGGAAGGTCTCCTCAGGAGACAGAGCCCTGGATCAGCAAGGAACCCCAGAGACACAGAACCACGGGCAGCTCTGACCCAGTTCTGCATTAACACCCACGTAATGCAGAGCCTGGCCCTCTCAGCCTGCCCCTCAGTCTGCCCTCCAGCAAACGGGCAGGGCCTGTCTCAATGGGCAGAGTTTCCCTCATCTGCTGGGTGGCAGTACCTGGAGCCCAAAGCCTTGGGTCATGGGTGCTCCGCTGGCCTGGAAGGGAAGCCCGGAGGAGGTGGAGTCAGGACTACAGCTCAATAGAGCCCCCCCACCCCCGCGCCCCGCCTGAGTTCCAGACCAAGGGTGTGCGGAACACCACTCCACACACCCACCACTGATGCCATCTCCTCTCGGTGCCTCAGTTGCCCCAGTGGTAAAATTCAAGGGCTGGAGTGCATCAGAGCTCTATTCAAGTCCTGGGGAGAATTGGGGTTCTGTGAACCTGTCTGAAAGGGTTGAGGCAGGGTCTAGGGCAGCTGAGCAGGTAGTCGCTAGGGTCCCCATCCTGCTGCAAACAGCTGCTCTGCTTTCATCTCTTACACAGGCTGGGCTGCACAATGAGATCTCCCTGCTTTTGTTAAGGGTCTGCTGATTAAAACACACATACAGTTCAAAAGCCATCAGTCTCGAGGGCCTCGGCTCCCTCCTTGTGACCTTCTTGGGCCTGTGATTCTAATCAGACCCTGATGAGCTCAATAAGAGCTGCACTTCATTCTACCTGGTTTTAGCAAAATAATGAATTCACAAGGTCTGACCATCAATCAAAACCGAAGAATCTACTGATGGCCTGCTCTGCCTTGCCACCCCGAAAATGTAATACCTGCCTGTCCTCACACACTGGGCCCAGAAAAGATTCCTAAAGCCTGGTCACACTCGTAGGGGATAGAATAAATCGCTGTCTGCTTTCTAAACCAGGGAGAGAGGGCCTCTGGCCACAGGCCTGGGAGACATCTCACCCCCCCCCATCTTCCTTCCCAGCTCCTCCTCCACTACCCTATCCACTTCAGGGGACCCAGAGAGGAAATTTCTCATCACAACTGGCCTCTAGCCACCCTTCTTTCCTCCCAGAAGCAAAGTTGGCCCTGCCACCAGGGTGGGAGGCTCACAACAGAGATTTCCTGGCATCTTGGCAGTGATGTGCCAGTATGAGATTAGGCCTCCATCTCTGGGTCCTCCCAAAGGGGGAGAGGAAGTCCAGCTGCCTGGAGAGGCGGGGCCACAGAAGAGCCCATGTGAGAGGACGCAGCCTGCCCACCAACCACTAGAGGGAACCTTCCAGATAGAAAATTTGCCTCTCCTTTTCTAACTGTGCCTCCGTATCTCCTCTGTCTGGTGAACTCCTACTCATCCTTCAAAACCCATCTTTAATGTTACTCCTTCTGTGAAACCTTTCTGAGCTTCCTTCTCCCTCAGCTCACATTCTGTTTCATCCACATATGTCTTAGGTAGCTCTGAAATTAAACGACAATAATATTTCCAGGAAGAGGGCACACATCTGGAAGTCAATGACTTTAGGTCAAATGTCAGCTCCCTTATTCATCAGCTATGAGACCTTGAACAGGTCACTTTGCCTCTCTGTGCCCCAATTTCTTCATCTGTAAATTGGTAAACATAAGACTTATCCTCTATGGTTATTTTGAAGATTAAGTAATATATGTGAAAGACCCTAAAATTATGTCCAATACATACTCTTGAGAGGCACTCAAGAGAAGTAAGCTTCATTTCTTCCTTAGTAGAATGTGAGCTTCTCAAAGACAGGAACGAGGTCTTCATTCACTCATTCACATATTCATTCATTCATTCATTCAGCCATCACCACTGAACTCCTGTTGTCGACCAAGCCCTGACCCAGAAGCTGGGTTATACAGCAGGTCACAAGACAGACTCTGCCCAGGGGACCATAAATCTCACAGTTGGTCATCCTCACCTGTGCATCTCCAGCACCTGCCTTTGCTGGCACCATCCCCACCTTTGCCAGGTGGTTTGGCCAGGCTGCAAGTTGCCTGTGCCCCTGGATGGTCAGCAGGCCTCCTTCCTGCACTTGGCGTCCTTGAGGACAGAGCCTTGTCTGGTCACTCTGGGGGGAGAGAGTTGAAGAGGAGCCATCATCCCCATTCTCAGGGAGCTCCTGCTCAGATGCGGGAGACGCTCATGTCAGCCCTGGGGACTTTTCAGCCCGATGGAAGAGACAGGCACATAGTTCCCAACCCTGGACACCCCCAATCTGATGGTAAAGTCACATTTTCCTGATTTGGGGAACCCCAATTCTGGGAGAAAATAGTAGGGTCCCATTTTCCCTGACACTGCTAACTCTTAGTCTGGCAGGGGACACACATGGCTCCCAGTCTTGGCCCAGTCTGTCACTGGTGGGGGTGAGGTTGTTCTGTCACAGGAGGGTGCCTCCCCTAGTGGGAGGCAGTCTGTGTCCACAGATAGCTTAAGAGTCAGATAAAACAACATGTATGGGAGAAAAAAAAAAAAAAGAGAGATCAACCTAGGGTCCCCTTGAAAAGCTAGCTGTGTAAGGTCTCTGTCTGTCTGTCGACTCAGAAGTGATATTCCTGGCCCTGCAGATGCACCCTCCTATCCACAGGGCTGGACTCAATGACACAGTCACCACCGCACAAGCATCCAGCCAAGCCCCCTCATCAGAGGATCCAAGCCAGAGCTGGCCGGAGGCCTCGTCCCTGGCATCTCGTGCCAGCCTTGCTACAGGAGGCTTTCTCACGATCAGGGACATCTGGGCTGGCCCGGCTCCCAGAGGCCACCGACATGAAAAGCGAGGGGCTCCACGGAAACACCATCTGCACATCATAAAGCCGCTTGGTGGTTCCCAGAGGCTGCCTCCAGCTGTGACTGTGTTGCCGCAAAAGCAGAGGAAGGCACCAAGTGGCCCGGAGGGGGAGGCCAGGGTGGGAATGAGGATGGCCAAGAGGGGAGAGCCGGACTGGAATCCCTCCACCTGGCACCCTGTGCACTTTGGAAATCAATGTCCCCTGGCTTGTCTCCCTGTCACTGCCTGGGACCACAGTGGGCTATGCCTACCCCTGAAGATGACTGGGTGACAGGGAAGAATACAGGAGTGGTTATGCACTCAGATTCTAGAGTGGCACTGCCCGGGTTCAAATCCCAGATCCGCTCTTTAGGTGAGAGGATTGACTGCTGAGCCTCGGTATTCCTGTCTGTACAGCAGAGACAATCATCCTCACACCGTGTGGCAGGGGTGCTGTGGGATTAGGAGGATACGCGTATTGAGCTGCCTGTGTACTTAAGATCCATACACTTAACCTCTGTAATTTCTGTCCCATGCCTGATCTAAAGTGAGTGCCCAGTCACTATTGTCATCATCGTGCCTCCCAGACACGCTCCCAAATCTCGGGGAGCAGGCATCTGTGGCGGGTGGAAAAGCAAAACTTACCCTCTGCAAGTTCGGAGCGGTTGAGGGTATTTCATTGCCCCTCCTGCCCTAGGCCCCGCCCCAGCCCCAAGGCCACAGCTGATTGGACGAGGGGTAGGGCCTGGCGTGAGGGAAGCTCACCTATTGGCTGTCGAGCAGAGCCTATCATTCTCTGAGAACTCGGGCCCGGGCAGACAGGAGGAGACGGAGAAGTGAGAACAGCGGAGGTAAGGGAGACACAAGGTTTCTGAGAGACAGAAAGAGATGGGAGGGAAGAAGGCTGTGTTCCGGGTCCCCGTGGGACCTGCGAGTCCTGCCAAGAAGCGCAAATGCAGATGAGCACCCCCGCGCACCCCCGTGCCCGAACACACACACACACACACACAGACACACACCAACACACACACTCGCACACACACTCACACACACACACCAACACACACACACACAGACACACACCAACACACACTCACACACACTCACACACACACACACAGACACACACACACACAGACACACCAACACACACTCACACACACACACACCAACACACACACACACCAACACACACTCGCACACACACACACACCAACACACACACACACACAACACACACACACAGACACACACACACCAACACACATACTCGCACACACACACTCACACACACACATTCACACACTCACCCACACACACACCAACACACACACACCAACACACACAGACACACAAACACAAACTCACACACACACCAACACACACAAACACCAACACACACACAGACACACACCAACACACACACACACACAGCGACACATACACAGACACACCAACACACCCACGCACACACCAACACACACACACATACCAACACACACACACCAACACACCAACACACACATACGCCAACACTCACACACACACACCCCAACACACACACTCACACACAGACACACACACCAACACACACACACAGCAACACACATACACAGACACACACACCAACACACCCACGCACACACCAACACACCCACGCACACACCAACACACACATACACCAACACTCACTCACTCACACACACACACCAACACACACTCTCTCCGCTGTTCGCTGGTTCTCCACCGGCCCCGCCCACACTGAGCAGCCCCCAGAATGGTGGGTCCCGCGGAGACTGACTCGGTGGAGCGCGGCTCCAGGCCGAGAGAGGACAGAATACTCGGAGGGTGGAGAGAGGAGAGCAAAGCCGCTGCCGCTGCCGCAGGAGACGGAGAATACAGGGGCACGGAGAGCTCGTGGGAGAGTCCACAGAGTGAACCGCAGGCGTGATCCTCATGGCAGAATGTCACGCAGATCGTCACCGCCATCCTCGCGTCGGCGCCATTGGGGGAGGGTTTGCCCCGCGGCTGGCAAGACAGCTGCGGCCCCCAGAGCTGCGTTGTCCCTCACCCAGGGACTACGGGCAGGGGTTCCGGGGTCTTGGTTTGCGCTCCCTCAAGCAGACCCTGAGTCGAGGACTTCAGTGCACGCGGTTCCTCTGGGAAGGGATCACGGGAAAGCCCGGCAGGGCGGTGGGAAGGAAGGCAACCAAGGCTGTTACGGCGCAGGTGTCTCTGTGGGCACCCGGAGCCCAGCCACACCGGGCCCTGCGAGGGACAGGGGAGCACGTGCACCTCGGAGGGAACTGGGGTTGACACGGTAATGTTCGGCCCCTCCCTCCGGATCGCGTGTTGGAATGTGACCCCTAAAGTTGGGGGGGCCCTGGTGGGAGGTGTGTGGGTCACAGGGGCCGACCCGTGATGAATGGCTTGGTGCCCTCCCTGCGATAACGAGCGAGTTCTCATTTTATTAGGTCCCCAGAGCCGGTTGTTCAAAGGAGCCTGGTCCCTCCTCTCTTCCTCCTTCTCTGGCCATGTGACATGCCACGTGCTCCCCCTTAGCCTGCTGCCTTTGTTGGAAGCTACCTGGAGCCCTCACCAGAAACAGATGCTGGTGCCACATGCCTCTTATAGTCTGCAGAACCACGGGCCAAACCAACTTCCTTTCTTTGTAAGTTATCCAGCCTCAGGTAATTCCTCTACCACAACACAAAACGGACTCCCACAGGGGTACTTATCCACCGGCTCCCATTGGCATTGGCTGAGGGCTGTTCCAAGGCCTGAGACTAGGACTACTTAAATTTTGCACCGTTGGCACCTCACCTGTCTCCCCTGGCTACCGTGGCTGCTCCTAGGTGGCATTAGCTCCCTGAGCAGGCCTGCTGCACTCATGGATAGAGCAGGCCTCAGCAGCCTGAGAGCCCTCAGGCAGAGACTCGAGGACTGGCAGCTGGAAGTTCAGCCAGTGTGCATGGAAATGGCAAATGCCAAGGGGCAAGGTGTGGGGCACTGACAGCCATTGCTATACCCAGCAAAAATCTCCCAGTATCTCAAAGGTTCTGATTGGGTCATATATTCATCCCTGGACCAATCATAGGGGATGGAGCAATGTGCTGTGCTAATTGAATTAGTCATAGAGTACAGGATGGGGGAAGAGGGCTGGGGGAATGAGAGGGTGGTGAGGTGTGTTCCCTCTGTGCCTCATCGAAGCAGTAAGAGTGGACTGCAGCAGGTCTCAGAGTGAGGTATTATAAATGGACGTTGAGTGGCCAGAAAAACAAAACACACAAATGACCATTGCTCAGCTCCAAGTTGCCAAGTTAACTGGAAGGTGAGAGGATTGGATTTGGCTTGTCAAAAACTTTTCCAGCCAAACCCTTTAGCTGGCCACTTGCCCTTAGCAGAGTTTAAAGCATTAATTGAGCACTGACCTGTAGCAGACATTGTGCCAGGCTCTAAGGGGGCACAAATGAAAAGGTGCCATTTCTGTTCCCTGGGAACTCACAGGCAAGGATGGCAGTGGGGATGGAAATGACAATGACCACAGTTTCAACTATCATTTCACCACATCTGTTAATGAGATGCCATTGACTGCAACACACACAATTGTTTCATGAGCCACCAAGAAAAACTAAGAGCTGCCAATTAAATTATGTTACACCATGGATAAGATTCATCCCAATTTCAGAGATATGTGTAAAAAAAAAAGTGTGTTTAGAACTGATGGCATATGGTAATAGATTTATATTAATAGTTTATAAAGGATTTTTCATAGACTTTATCCCATTACATTCTCACTATAAAGCTGTTGAGAGTAATATCACTGCTATTTTCCATTCCGTGAAACTGCACTCGGAGAGGCCAAGTGACTTGCCCAAGGTCACTAAGCTAATAAATGGCCAAAGGGGGACTCAATCCCAGGTCGGTCTGTTTGCAGAACAGAGGACACCACCAAACCTCCATGGAAAACTTCCTTAACTCTTTGTCCTTCTTTTTACCAAATATGGACTCTTCCCACCTCTGCTTGCCTCTCAGCTCAAAACAGGGAGCCCAGGAAGCACTAGCTCCCTCTGCTCCCACCCACCCATGTGCCCAGGCTTGAGATTTCTGTTCCTGGAAACTCTCTTCCCTTCCATGCAAAACAGTCTTCCTTTGTGACCACAGGCAAATGGTACAGGCACCCACTCATTCCCAAGTCCCCTCAAGGTTCCTACTAAGGTAAGCACTTCTCAAACCTGGGTTCCTTTCATTCTTAAGGAGCCAGGCTCTTGCCCTCAGCACACCTTAAATTAGACCTGTCTGGTAATGGTTTATATGAGAGTCTCCTCATATATATGCCTGAACTGTCCCAAGCTGAAAACTAGGGCTGGCTTTAGAAGTGAGTGATATGCACAGTTACATGGGAGTTCACACCTGGTTCAATGCTCTGCTGTTGCTGCCTTCGAATTCTCCATAATTCTGAACACAGGAAGCTGCATCTTTATTTTACACTGGACCCTAAAAATCACATAGCTGGTCCTGCTGAGAATGGTCCCACCGCTCTTTTTTTTTTTTTTTTTTTTTTTTTTTTTTTTTTTTTGTTGAGACACAGTCTCACTCTGTTGCCCAGGCTAGAGTGAGTGCCGTGGCGTCAGCCTAGCTCACAGCAACCTCAGACTCCTGGGCTTAAGCGATCCTACTGCCTCAGCCTCCCGAGTAGCTGGGACTACAGACATGTGCCACCATGCCCGGCTAATTTTTTTTTTTTTTGTATATATATTTTTAGTTGGCCAGATAATTTGTTTCTATTTTTAGTAGAGACGGGGTCTCGCTCTTGCTCAGGCTGGTCTCGAACCCCTGACCTCGAGCGATCCACCCGCCTCGGCCTCCCAGAGTGCTAGGATTACAGGCGTGAGCCACCGCGCCCGGCTCCACCGCTCTTAAAAGCATCTGAGCAAGGAGTCTGCTTTGTTGCTCCCATTCCTGGGATTCCTGAGGTCGGGATTCCTGGTCACCTCTGCATGCTCTGGAACAGGCAGTGCTCAGTTCCCTGAACAGAGTCCTCAATAGCACTGAATGGAGGAATGAAGTGTGTGTGTGTCTCTGTGTGTGTGCACGCATGTGTCTGTGACCCACAAGTCAGCCTATGTTCTTTCAGTTGCAAGTGACAGAAATCCAGTTAAAAGTAGCTAAAACTCAAAAGGGGAAGTTGTTGACCCACTGAATTGAAAAATGTAAGAGAGAGATGAACTTCAGGCCCGGCTGCATCCAGGGACTCAAGCACTGTCACCAGGACCCTGGCTCTTGGCTCTGCTTTCTCCACAGCGTCTCCTCTCAAGCCCCCAAAGCACCAGGCTGACATACCAGCAGCATAGCCAGCTTTTCACGGGGAGTTCCCACCTAAGTCAAGCCTCAGTCACGTGCCTCTGTACCAATCACTACGCCCGACGCTGTGATATACTCATTGGCCAGACCCCGGTCACATGCCCACCTCTGAACCAATCACTGTTCCTGACAGCAGTGATACTCTCATTGGTAGGCTTGGGTCACATGCTCAACCCTGAACCAATCACTGGCCCTGGCAGCTGTGACGCTCTCCTTGGCAGGTCTGGGTCATGGGTGGGGAGAGAAGCCTTTCCAGATGGAGGTCAGGATGCTGTTCTCAGAGGAAGAGAAAATTTGGTGCTGGGTGGGCAGAAACAACTGCTAACACCACGGCTTCTCTCTGCCCATCTCCCAGCTGGTCCCTTAGCTCCCAGGAGCCTGACAACCCTGGTGACTGGGAAGAGCAGCCTTGGGAACCTAGCAACAGCGGGAGGTCTGGGAGATATGGGTTCCAGCAAGCAAAAGGCCAAGACTGTAACCGCAGCAGGGCCGGTCCGGCAGGTGCCTGAGGCCCGGTGGTCGCTCTGCACAGTTACCACCAGAGGGCAGCCTTGCCCAGAGGCATGGTGAACAGGAGTGGGTCAGGTAGCTACAGGTGACTCCTGTCCCCCCTCCCCAGGCATGGCCTTCCCATATTGAGCCTGTCCCTGTCCTAAGTACTTTTTATGTATCAGCTCAATGAATTATCACCAATAAGGTTGGTACATTTATTACCCCCATTTTACAGATGAGGAAACCGAGGCTTTGGTAATGGGTCCAAGGTCATACAGCTAGAAAGGGGGCAAGTCATGTACCTTTTCCACTAACCTCTGAGCCTCCTGAGGTCAGAGGGGGTGTCTTGTCCTTATTTGAAGCCCCCGTGAATTCTGCTTAATGAATATCTGTTGAAGTGAGAGCCTGGGGGGCTGAGGGACTGTCACTGCATTCCCTCCATCCTCCCCCTTCCCCACGCTCCCCTTCCGCTTCGCCTTCAGGAGCTATACCACGTAAGTAGAAGAGAGAGTTTTAGATTTAGATTTGGCAGTGGCATGGCAACTCCAGAGTCTCAAGGTGTAGGTCGATACCTGTGCCTCTTACTGGAGTGGCTGGCAGTGTAACTGGGGTGGGGAGGAAGAACACATTTAATGTGAATTCATTCAGCAACCCCCACTGGGCTCCCACCGTAGGCCAAACACCATGCTGAGTGCTTTGAGGGGGACAGAGGGAAGCATAATACAACTCCCTCTCCCCAAACCCCTCTTGAGAGAAGAAACAAGTCACTGCCAGAAGAAAGAGCACAGAAAGAAGTCCTGCCCACCATGAGAGAAGGCTTCAACCATCTCATCATTTGGGCGACTAAAATGTATGACATACATGCCAAGTGCCAGGTGGAGCCAACACAGCAGTGAACAAAACAGAAAAATAGGCTCAGCTCTTGCAGTCACGAAGTTCTCAGTGTAACAGGGAGGCAGACAAAAAACAAATATGTAATTGCAAATGTGATGTGTTTTAAAGGAAACAGGAAAAACACAGGGTGCTCTAAGAGAAACTAAAAGGGGATTTGTTTGAGCAGGATTTTTAGGATGGCCTTTCTGAGGTGGTGAGAGATGGGGAGGAGCCAGCCATAGGAAGAGTGTGGGAACAGCATTCCAGAATAAGGGAACAGCACGCAGAAGGTCCTGCATGGTGGGAGAGTGTGGCATATTCAAGGGACTAAGATTAGCCAAATTACATCTGGAGGATAGTGAGTAAAAATAGATTGTGGCAGAAGACAGGGTCAGAGAGGAGGACATGAAGTTAGAGCCTCATTGGCCAAGGAGAAGAGATCGGCCTTGTGAACAGGGTTGTGAGCAGGGTGGTGATGCGATCCATCTAATACAATCTACATTTCTAAAAGTCGAGAGAGTGGATTGACAGTGAGGCAGAGAACTGGGAAACACAGCAGCTCTTGCTGAGTCAGTATCAAGGGTCACAGATGAGGGGTCTATTTCTTTTCAGTGGGGGCACCTGCAAAGGCTTTGAGAAGGGGATTTTAGCCCAGGTGAAAGTTGGACAGGCAGGAAGGAAGGAGAAGCCTATATTCCCCACTCCAACTTTTTTCTCCTAAATAAAAGGAAACTTGTTTTTCCTTTTTCTGACTCAGAAAATAAAAAGATGTCCATCCATCGGTGCTTTCCAAAATGCCTACGTGTAGAGTTAAACGACAATGACAACAGATCATCAGCAGTTCCGAGTGCAAATAGCTCAATGATGTTGTAAAATTTGGCATAAATAGATCTGGCTGAGCCTCACAAATTTTCTCCCGGAGATGACAATGTCAGCAACTCCAAGTCTGATCCCCACTGGCTCTGAAAGACAAGATCACAGTAGAGAGAGGAGGAGAAAATGCCCCACTGGCTGCATTTCCCCGAGCAAATGGGCACATTTGCCTCTCTGATGAGCAGGCCAAGTATTGACCAAGCCAGTCAGAACTGGATTAGTGGGAAAGATCCTCTCTGCCAATTCTATTGGTGACCAGTCTCATGAAGGGCAAGAGTTAACATTTTGTGAAGTGCGTTGTGTTTGTTAAATACGGTACATCTCTATTCAACAAGGCATTTGCCTGTCAGCCAGTGGGCTCCAGTCATCTCTGAACAGATACTAGGCCTCACTGATCACTTCCTCCTTCACAAAACTGGTCCCCTCAAGGCAAGTAGAGAAACTTGAGTTTAGAAACTGTTTTGTTTTTGTTTCTACATGGTTACTTGGCCTATCCAGCATCCACTCTCCTATCTTGTGGTAATAGCACCCTAATTTTTCTTGGGAATCTCAACTTAGGTAGGCCATGTACCACACGCACTAGCCTCCCACCCAGGCTCCAGGGGCAGAAGATTTGTGATCCAGGTGTGGCTTGTCCCTGAATTCTACCACATTATGACCACCCTCACTACCTCCCCTTTATGGTCATAGGTTCCAGGTGGGCATATGATCTAAACTGGCCCAATCAGATAACACCATGACTTTTGCTGGGCCAATAGGGAAAGGCACATTCTCTTTTTTTGGGACTGGGATCTGTGAGGATGTCACTCTGGAGCTTCTGGAGTCCAGTGGAGCCTGTCTGAGAATTAAACCAGTGCAGAAGGAAGCAGAGCCAAGAGACAGAGAAAGCCTGAATCTTATGACATCACTTGAGCTGCTGGATATAGCCATTCCTGAAGCTGAACCTCATTGTGGGTGGGTTTCTGACTGTCACATGGAGGCCAGGCAGTGCAAGGATGAGAACCAGGCATTCTGATTTCCAGTCTAGTGCTCTTACCTTGTATCGAGTTCCAGATGACTTTACCCAGCCACACATACAAACTCAACTAATCTGTGTGTGGCTTTATGGTCTGCTGAAAGACAGGTATTTCAAAAATAAAAACATCTGATCATAACAGCATTTTATCTAACTGAATCACAGAGCCTCAGAAGGACCCCTGGAGGTTACATCATTCCATGGTTTTCAAAAATTTTTTAGCAACTCCTTGTTTCAAATGAAGTTTTAAGCAGAACTCCTATGTGTAAGAAATAAAAGCAGTATCTTGTTAGTGCAAATGTATTTTATCTTTTAAGTTAAAAGTTTTAACATTTACTTTTTATAATTAATGAAGAGCCAAATTTTAATGTGTGGTTTCCAATGTATAAAATTTTATTATATGATACATTTGCATGTATGGGTTATCAGTTTTTTTCTTTTTTTATTATTTATAATTGACATGCCAGGTGTGGTGGCTCACGCCTGCAATCCCAGCACTTTGAGAGGCCAAGGCAGGAGGATCACTTGACACCAGGAGTTCAATACCAGCCTGACCAACATAGCAAGACCCCATCTCTACAAAAAAATAAGAAAAATTATCCAGGTGTGGTGATGCACACTTGTGGTCCCCGCTACTCAGGAGGCTGAGGCAGGAGGATTGCTGGAGCCTAGGAGTTAGAGGCTGCAGTAAGCTATGATTGCGCCACTGCACTCCAGCTTGAGCAACAGAGCAAGACTTTGTTTCAAAAAAATAAATCGACACATAATAATTGTACATATTTATGGGGTACAGGGTGATATTTCAATACATTTATTCAATATGTAATAATCAAATCAGAGTAATTAGCATATCTATAACCTCAAACATTTATCATCTCTTTGTGTTGGAAACATTCAAAATCCCCACTTCTAGCTATTTGAAAATATACAATAAATGATTATTAACTATAGTCACCCTGCAGTGCTATAGAGCACCAGAACTTATTCCTCCTCTCTAGCTAAATGTCTACCAACAGATGAATGGATAGAGAAAATGTGGTACACATACACAATGGAATACTATTTGGCCATTAAAAAAGAAGGAGATCCTGTCTTTCACAGCAACATTGATAAGCCTGGAGGACATTATACGAAGTGAAATAAGCCAGACAGAGAAAGATAAACACCGCATGTTCTCACTCATATGTGTAAGCTCAAAAAGTTGATGTCACAGAAGCAGAGAGTAGAACAGTGGGGAGTGGTTGGTTAACAGATACAAAATTACAGCTAGATGGGAGGAATAAATTCTAGTGTTCTATCACTGTTTTTTTTTAATGGTTAAAAATAGTTTTTAAATAATTGGGGTAAATGCTGGGTGCCGTGGCGTATGCCCATGGTCCCCGCTACTCAAGAGCCCAGGAACTCAGGGCTGCAGTGAACTATAATCATGTCTGTAAACAGCCACTGCACTCAAGCCTGGGCAGCACAGTGAGACCCCATCTTGAAATTTAATTAATTAATTAATTTATGGTATAAATGAAAAATTCCCTCGGATCTATTCCATCTTTCTGAGGGCTTGTGAGTTTAAAAAAAAAAAAAGGAACGTTTCAGTTTGTCTGGCTTTGTCAAAGGTCTTCTTTTGGTGGCTACTTGTTCTTTCTAAGTTTAGAGAGGTTCCCTGTTTCTCGTCCAAGAAAATTGTCCAAGTATAAGCTAATGTTCTAGAACAGTGCTTGGAATACACATATTGTATGAATCACCCAGGGATCTTGTTTAAAACGCAGACTCTACAGTTCTGAGATGGGAGTCTGAGATTCTGCAGCTCTACCAAGCTCCCAGGGGCTGCGGATGCAGCTGGTCTGTGGACCACACTTTGAGTAGCCAGGCTCTAGCGTACACAATAAAGGAGTATCATAAATATATCTCCTGAGGCAGGGAGATGAGAATCACTACAAAACTCTAATTTGAAAAACAAATGAGAAAATATCTGGAATGACTTATGTCAAAATGTTACAGAAAGTGGTGGGATTATCAACATAAAAAACAATGGTGAACTAGCACCTCTTATATTACACTGGGTGGAGCTGGAGCCCATTCTTCAAAGTGAAGTATCACAAGAATGGAAAAACAAGCACCACATGTACTCGCCATCAAATTGGTACTAACTGATCAACACTTAGGTGCTCACATGGAAGGAATAGTCATCGGGTGCTGGGTAGGGGGGCGGGGGACGGGTAAATTCATAACTAATGGGTGCTGAGTGCACCGTATGGGGGATGGGCACACTTCTGGCTTGGGCGAGGCAAAGGCAATTTATGTAACCAAAATGTTTAGACCCCCATAATATTCTGAAATTTAAAAGAAAATTAATTAATTAACTAATTAATTAAGAAAAAAAAAGAAAGCCAAAAAAAAGTGGTGAGATTATGAGCAATTTAAAATTTCTTCCTTATGCCTGTCTGCATTTTCAAATTTATCTATAGTGAGCATGTATTACTTAGGCAATAAATAAATTTAAAACTAACTAAAACAAGAAAAATCTGAAATGTACACATATTTTTAAAATAAAACCTTTATCAGACCCCAAGAGAATGTCAGAAGAACTTCCCCAGAACCAGCAGTTTGAAAGCAGCCGGTCTCGCCCTCTTGCTGTGGCCCTGTGTAGACAGGGAGCCAGGGAAGAGACGTGCCCAGGCCTCACAGCCAGTTTTTGGCAGAGGCAGGACCGTGACATTAGAGATCTGGGCGGCAGGGGACAAGCCCACAGCCACAGTCTGGTAAGAGCTGGTCAAGCGCCGCGACATCCTAGGACGGGACTCTGATACTGGCCCCATCTCCAGCGCAGGGCTCCAGGAAGCAGTGGTGGACCATGAGCCCAGACCTGCAGGACCGTCTCTGAGCCGCTGACAGTCTGTCCTAGCCTGGGGCCCCTGGGACACGCCTAGCCATCTCCAAGGAGCCCATTTCTTCTGGCTCATCCACTTACAGAGTGAAGTCCTTGCTCCGTGGTGTGGCATTCAAGGCCTCCACGATACTCGCTCTGCCTCTCTGTCCATCACACCTCCTGCCCTCCACATCCCCACCCTGCACGCACGATTCCACTTCTTTGATCCACCCTTCCCCAGCCCTGAACAAACCCTTCCAGGGCTCGGAGACCCCCTGTAGCCTGGCCCACCTCTCCCTCTTCTCCGCATGCCCTCTCTGCTGGGGTGTCCTGCTCCTGCTCCTGCTCCTGCTCCTGCCTCTGGCTGCACCTTCCCAGTCACCTCTGCTGCTTCCTCGTCCTCCATTCATAGTGAGATATCGGAGATCCTCGGGCTCCCTCTTCTCTGACCACTCTACTCTCCTCCTGGGTGGGCTCATTCACCCCTGAGGTTCCGCAGGCATCTCTGTGCCAAAAGCCCATTTTCAGGGCTCCCTCCCCTCACCCTAGACACAGCATCCAGCTGCCTCCTCGGTGTCTCCTCTTGGGTCATTCACGGGCATCTCTCGTCCCTCCTTGGTGCTTCCTCCTGCATAACGCTCAGATTGCCCCATTGCACCCCAGCACATAGCCCCCATGCTGCTCCAAGCCACTGCCACCTCCCCTTGGAAGACCACATCGGTTCTAAGCTGGCCTCTGCCTGGCCCCGTGAGCCCCCTGCAGTTCTCTCTCCACGTGGATGCCAAAGCGCTCTTCTTAAATCGCACGTCTGGTCATGTGCCCACTTCCACGGCCTCCACAGGCATCCCAAATGAAAACAAGCATCTCTGCCACCCCCCGCCAAGCTCTGCCCACCCAGCCTTCCCCCCAGCAGCTGTCCCCTCAACTCTCCGTCCCAAACCTGGCCTCTGCCTTCCATAACTGCACCCAGCGTTCCCCTGCCTTTGCACGCTGTCCCTCTGCCTGCTCAGTAGCTGCGGCCGATGCCCCCTCAGCTTTCCTGGACAAGCAAAACGGGCATCCCCAGCAGCCGAGAGTGCTGGCCGCCACCACCTTCTTCAGAGAAAAAGGGACAAACCGGAGTCACCTCTGCAGCAGGGACTGCCAGGCAGACCTCACTGCCCGACACAGGCTATAAAAGGCCGGCCACCTCCCCTCAAGGTGGGACTATTCCGTGTCACATCCCCTCGCCACGCCACCACCGAGAGACTAGGCTGAAGCTGGTGCCACATCCTCGCGTTGCTTCTCCCCCGCCCTGTCCTGCTTCTCTCACTCCCTTGCAGGTTTTCCCTGACGGCTGCCCCAGCAGACCCCCACCCAGGTTCTGCCTCTGGGGCCCCCAACCTGAGCCTCGCCCTGCAGGCCCGGTGTGGCTGCCTCAGGGAGGCCTTGCCTGAACCGCAGCCTGGATCAGAGCCCTCCCCGACAGCACCCTGTGGCTCTCCGTGACAACAGCTGGCACAGCTGCAATTAAAGCATTATCTGCGCAACTGCCTGTTTAGCAGGAATCTCCCTCACCGGACTGTACGCTCCACGAGGGCAGGACCGTCTGTTTTGCTGCCACCGTGTTCCCAGCACCGAGCATCCCCAGCACACAGTAGGCATACAAAAACTGTTGGCCAAAAGAAGGAAGGAGGTCCTTGTGTTGCCTCTCTCTTGTTTGATTGAGGGCTCCAGCTTTCTCATGGCCAGGAGCCGAGTCCAGATGACTTTTGGAGTTGGCAGCCACGAGCGCCGTGGCTTGGGCTCGCTGCCCTCCAGCAGCAGCTCGGAGACCGCACGGCGCAGACAGCGCGGGGTGCCCACGTGGACAGCTGGCATCCGCTGCCTCTGTCTTTCCTCACTCGGGCCGCAGCTGGGGCTGCTGTGCCAGTGACCGTGAGCAACCCTGGGAGCCACACTGTCAACAGCCTGTCACAGCGAATCTCCCCAGGCCACTGCATCCTCAAAGAGCCGCCCATTGAACAAGCCCCCTCAGCGCCCTCCCCGCAGCGCTCACAGGCTGGCACCAGGAAGGCCCAGACCTGCCCGTGATGCCAAACAGCAGCACCTGCCACAGCTGCTGGGGCCTGGGCTCAGGGAACGCCTCCTCTAGCCCTCCGGGACAGAGGGCAGGGCTCCCCCCAGAGTACCAGGACAGCCGGGCCCTCCCCACGCCCTTTCCGTTCCTTTCCGCCCGGGAAGGCCTTCGCTGTGCCAGGGGCCTTTCTCCTCCTCACTTCTGCTGGCCTCATGCCAGCCACACAGGCTGCACAGGGCTGGTGCTGCCCATTCCTCGGAGGAGGAAACTGAGGTGCAGACGAAGGAAGGCAAAAGAAGAGGGACGTAGCCCGAGGACGCCCCATCCCTACCGTTCCTTCCCCGTCTCACTGCCGCACGAGGGGCTTTGAGGAGCACAGCCAGGCAGAGGTGAGGGGCTTTGGGTCTGTCTGGATCATGCCCAGCGCCCAGCAAGCCTCTTTTGTTTCTTGGCTACAGGGGGTAGTTTTAAAGGGTCCCAGTGGGTCTCCCAGAACCAGGCCACTGAGTTGCCCCCAGCCCTGACCTGCCCCAGCCAAGGGAGGCCACGCCGTCCCCCAGGGTCAGGCGGCCAGCACATCGGTGTGTCCCAGAGCACCCTCTCCCCGGGAGCACCAAGGCCTGCAGGCCCAGCTGTGGTGGGGTGCACAGCTTAGGGCGAGGGGCCTGCTAAGGGCCCGGCACCAGCCCCGGCCTCAGGCCCCCAGGCAACAACCCCTCACGGAAAGCTGGAGAGGAGCCCCTCGAAGCTGAGCAGGGCAGAGATTTCCTGGGCATGCCACACCCCCCAGTGGCCGGCCTTCCTCGGTGCCTCTCTCCTCCTGCACAGGCTCTCCTGGAGGCCACCAGTCACCTCCTGTCCCTACGCAGAAGGACCCTAGAGGACGAAGGAGGGGGAGGGATCATTATCACAGCACAGTAATAATTACTCAGTCGTTTGTCCAACAAATATTTCTGGAGGGCCTGTGCTGAGCCCGGCTCTGTCCTGGGTGCAGGGGACACAGCCACGAGTGAGACGACCCAGTCCCTGACCTCAGGGCACAGGGAGTCCAGCGGGGGAGACAGCTGACCAGCATGCACACAGACAGGGAACAGATATGTGACAGGATGTCAGCAGCCATGGTCTCCGCAGAGAGAACCCAGGCATGGCACCAGCTGAGGGGGCAGGAGGAGGACTGTGTGGGTTGCTGGTCTGGAAGCTTCTCTGAGGTGGTCGCAGGGTGGACCAGGAGGTATGAGGGCAGGAGCCATGCCAGGAGCTGAGGGAGAGGGTTCCAGGCACGGGGAAGGATGGAGGCCAAGGCCCCAGGCAGAAGGAGGCCGGCTGTGTCAGAAGCAGGTGAGCACCTGCGCGTGGCTCATGCCTGTGATCCCAGGACCCTGGGAGGCCGAGGCGGGAGGATCGCTTGAGCCCAGAAATTCAAAGCTGCCATGAGCTATGATTGCACCAGTGTACCCCAGCATGGCTTTGCTGCTGGGGGCTGGGGATTGGGGACTGGAGAGAGAACCCAGATCTGGCCCTGAAAGCCAATTACAGATTTGGCTGTGACTCTAAGTGACATGGTGGCCATGAGGCAATTTTGAGCAGGGAAGCGACATTAGCCATGTTTTTAAGGGATCACAAACATTTAAAAATTAATATTAGCAGCTGACGTTTATTGAGCACTTACTATAATATCTACCATATCAGGAGTTACACTCACACTCTGACCCAAGTATCTTCTTTTGTCCTTACAACCACCCTGTCGCAGCAGCAGGCCCGATCACCTTGCCTTTGTTCTGGCAAGGGGGAGATGGAGATGCTGAGGGGGCCGCCCCCCCAGGCTGTGCCAAAGGGGGCAGAGCTGGTATGTGTGAAGGCAGGATGTGAGCCAGTTCTGTCTTGCTCCAGAGCGGTCGGGCTTGCCCGGCCTGGGTCCCAATTCTGACTCCCACCAGCTAGCCGTGCAGCAGGCGATGGCTGTTTGGTCTGGACATGGCCCCGGCAGGGGCTTCTCAACCCGGCTAGCGGAGACCCGGAGAGGGCCCTGGAAGGAGGAGACCTGCAGTCAACCCCAGCTGTGTGGCCACTGGGGAGTCGCTGCCCTCCCTCAGCCTAGCTCCACCCTCTGTGGGATGGGCAAACGTGGCCTCCTCCAGAGCTTCAGGATTCAGGCGAGTGGCAGACACAGAGCAGGTGCTCGACAGCCTTACGCCAGTCACTAATGCCCAGAGTTTTAGGCACTGTCTGCTAGGGACCTGGTGAGACACGTGCTGGGCTCAGCCAGCCCGGGAGGAGAAGGCAACCATTCTGCCTCCACACTGGAGGTCTGCCGACCCAGGCTGCAAGGGAGGTAACGGTGACGAGGCCTGCGGATGTAGGAAGGTGCCAGGAAGGACTAGCCAAAGTGCAGAGCCAGCTGAGTCTTCTCCCCGAGATCATCCTCTCCGTCCTCAGCCAGCAGGTGTGCACAGAGACGGCTCCATCTCCCTCCACCGTGCAACCTGCCGCTGCTCGAAGCCTCCCCCTCATAGCCCAGTTCAGAGTCATCCCCGGCCCAGCTAGCACAGACCTCAGGTTCCACCATTGTAGAGCTAGTCCTTCAGGGTAAGCAGTCATCTTTCACTGGTCAAGTTCTCCTCATACAGTTGGTTCCACGGGACCCACAAAAATCCATAAACAGTGAATAATATCTATTACAACTATTTCTGGGGGGTTTGTTTTTCCTTTTATCTTTAGAGACAGGGTCTTGCTCTCTCTCCCAGAGCTGGAGTGCAGTGGTGTGATCACAGCTCACTGCAGCCTTGAACTCCTGAGCTCAAGTGATCCTCCTGCCTCTGTCTCCCAGAGTCCCAGGCGTGAGCCACGGTGCCTGTCCTATTTCTGTTCTTTAAATTGTCTTCTGATCCTTTCTGATGCACAAACACGCATATGTGAGCCCATGCATCCTCTTCAGGAATTTATTTTAATTTAACACTATTGCAAACATGCAGGAGGGGATGCTGGAGATGCGCTGGCCGCCCTCTCTTCGAAGAGCAGTATGGCATATTGGGTAGAAGGTGGAGTCTGGAAGTAGGCAGACATGGATTGAAATCCCGGTAGGCAAGCTGTGAGACCTTGGATAAACCACCTGAATTCTCCAGGTCTCAGTTTCCCCACCTGGGGCATAGGGATAACAGTGCTCTTCCCACCAGGCCAGAATAAGGACAAAAGGGGGGAACATGTGCAACACTTTAGCCAAGTGTCATACACAGACAAGTGCTCAATTAACAGTGGCTGTCACTGCCATCACTTTAGTCCTTCTTACTGAGATATAAATACACAGCAGGCTCAGAAAGTTTCCTTGTTTGGGATGATATTTAGGTAAGCTACCTAGTGCTCTGTAACAAATTACCCCAAAACTTAGTGGCTCCAGTAAACACACACTGATTCCCTCCTTATTTCTGTGGGTGAGGAGTCTGGCCGTGGCTTAGCTGGCTCCTCTGCTTCCAAGTCTCTCACAAGGCTGTAATCAGGATGTCGGCCAGGGCTGAGGTCTCATCTGAATGCTCCACTCAGGAAGGATTTGCTTTGAAGCTCAGGTGGTTGTTGGCAGGATTCAATTCCTCAAGGGCTGTTGTACTGAGAACCTTAGTTCTGCAAGATGTCAGCTAGTGACCGGCCTCAGTTCTTTGCCATGTGGGCCTCTCCAACATAGCAGCTTATTTCATCAAAGCATGCAAGCTGAGAAGGCGAGACAGAGAGTCAGCTAGCAAGACTGAAGTCTTATGTAACCTAATCACAGACTATCGCTTAGAAGCCAGTCTCTAGGCCAGTCTACACTCCATGGGAGGACATGAATGCTAGCAGGCAGGGATCTTTGGGGATCATTTTGGAGTCTGCCTGACACAGCATTGTGCAGTTCAACTAGCATTTTCTAGTGCCTTCTATGTGCCAGGCACTGTACTAGTGCCGGGAATTAAAAAATACATGAGTTGCGCTTCCTAGCTTCCAGGAACTTTTTCTGGGAGGTGTTTTCTGCTTCACGCTCTTATTCACCTTCCACTGCTGTGAACACTGCGACCTATGTAGAATCGCTCTTGAAGGCGGAATGAAATTACTGACTCCATAGTGCAAATGAGTTAACCAGATCCTTTCCCCCATCACAGGTGGCAGAGGAGAGAGAGAGGAAACACATTAGCTCCAAGGGGCATTTGGAGAGTAGTGGTCACTGTGCCGGCTCCTGTGAGTGCCAGGGAGGACGAGAGCAGACCCTGCCCTCGGGTAGCATGCAGGGCGATGGGGAGAAGACAGGACAGTTCACAAGTTCAGGCTGCAGTGAGGAGCCACAGCAGAGGCCAGAACCACAGTGGGAGTTGGCACGGCAGTTCTTCCTAAAGCAAGAAGAGTTACAGCCAATGGCTGAAAGCTGAAACCAAGTTTTGCCCTATACTTAGAACCCCTTGGTGGCTTAATTTCAGAGCAACAGCGGTTTCCTTCCCCAAAACAACTCCTCTTCCCCAACCCTAGCCTCTACCTCACAAGCATCAGAGAGGCTTGCTACTGGGACGTAATAGAAACAAATATTTAGCTTTCATGAAAAGGCAACTCCTTTCATTAGAGGAAGCTCATCTTCCCTGGCTAACCCACAGGGGTCTGGTGAGGGCTGCCAATCACAGACCCCACTTCTCTTGGGCACAGAGCTGGACTTGGCATCCAAGCTGAGTCAATCTCCCACCCCCTGTCTGCTGAAACATGTGACCCAAGCCAAACCAGAGTCCTTCCCTGGGATTTTTTCTGTGTGAAGCAGACAGGGAAGAGATCTTTTCCCAGTTGATCCAGACACTATAAAGAAGAGCCCCTAGCAGCAGCTGGTGGTCCTTTTGCAGACATATGGAGGGAGGAAGGTGGAGCCCAACACACACAGGGCGGGGGGAGGTGGGGGGACACCAACAGCTTCAAATTCTTGGTTCCCATCTTCTCTCAGGCAAGATTTATTTCTGCCCCTTCTGGACATGTGAACCAATAAATTTCTTTTTATTTGCCTGAAATAACTCAAATTGGGTTTCTATCACTTGCCAACAATAAGGTCTTAAAATATAAGCCTACCATTTCACCACTGGCATTCACGATAAAGCTATAAATCTTCCTGGGAGAGGTGGTGATCCAAGGGTCCAAATTCTTACTAAAGTATCAATGACTGATACCAGACCCTTTCCTGAGAGAAGGCTATAATTATGAGCTTATCTGAAAAATAGCACACTGTAAGACTAAAAGACAGTCAAGACATTGTTTACCATGTTCATAGATTAAAAAGGACTTGTGATTCCAATTCAGAAAACCTGGGTTTGAATCCTGGCTCTACCACTAACTGGCAACCTAGCTCACTTCTTTGGGCATACACTTTCTCATCTATAAAATGGGAATAAGAACATCACCCGCCTTTCCTATTTTACAAGGTTGTCATACAGAAAAATAATGACATTGTATTTCCCTATAGCCAGCATCCCTGGGTGTGCTATAGTAAACACATCTCGACGCTGTATATTTGGATAAATGCCAGTGAGCAGAAAGGTGACAAACTCATTACTCCAGTAGGGCTCGGCAGCTAAAGACAAGAGTGACTGAAGATAGGCTTGCAGCAGGGCTGAGGAGCGGACACCCACCTACAGAGCAGCAGGGTCAGTCTGGCGCCCACCTGGCAAGAATCCCTCAGCTACATTTTCATCATTTTCTCCGGATTATGTAATTCTGGCAAATTTAATTTCTAAATTTTATCTTTTTTCTTTTTAAAAAGTTAACAAGACACTAAAATTTTTTAAACAATAGAAATATAAAACTAACATATTCCGCTCCCCCTCCAGCTCTATACGCCTGAGATAACCACTGGTAACCAGTTCTTGTGTATCCATTCACAGCCTTTTTATTTAGATGTCAACATTTATTTTCACAAATAGAGCTTACTAAAAAGCACTCTGCTCCCTACTCTGTCATAAGGTCTTGGAGGCCTTTACCTATCGGCACATAAGTTTTTTGTTTGTTTGTTGTTTTGTTTTGTTTTTGTTTTGGGGTTGAGGGGGGTTGTTTTTTTGAGATTAGAATCTTTCAGGCCGGGCGAGGTGGCTCACGCCTGTAATCCCAGCACTCTGGGAGGCCGAGGCGGGTGGATCGTTGAGCTCAGGAGTTCGAGACCAGCCTGGGCAAGAGCGAGACACTGTCTCTACTGAAACTAGAAAGAAATTATATGGACAACTAAAAGTATATACAGAAAAAATTAGCCAGGCATGGTGGCGCATGCCTGTAGTCCCAGCTACTCGGAAGGCTGAAGCAGGAGGATCGCTTGAGCCCAGGAGTCTGAGGTTACTGTGAGCTAGGCTGACGCCATGGCACTGTAGCCCGGGCAACAGAGCAAGACTGTGTCTC
The DNA here is from genome assembly GCF_020740605.2 of Lemur catta. Taxonomy (NCBI): domain Eukaryota; kingdom Metazoa; phylum Chordata; class Mammalia; order Primates; family Lemuridae; genus Lemur; species Lemur catta. Next base: position 6,468,857 of record NC_059147.1, on the reverse strand, counting down.
AAAAAAAAAAAAAAGAGAGAATCTTTCAGTCACTAATGTGCTGAGTTTGCTGGATCTGGCACCCAGTACAGGGTTCAATAAATATTGTTAAAGGGAAGAAACAGAAGCAAGGGAAAAGGGAAAGAAGGGAGGAATCAGGGAAGGCGAAAGGGTAAAAAAAGAAAAGAAAAAGGAAGGATGGAGTGGGGACAGGAGGAGGAAGGAAGAAAGGAAGAAGGCAGGGAGGGGAGGAGAAAGGAAGAAGAAAAAGGCAGAAAGAGAGGAAAGGAAGGAAGAGGGAAAGAGGGCGGGATAGGAAGAGAGAAACACAGAGAGGGAAGGTAAAGGAAGGCAGGCAGAGAGAAAGGGCGACTCAGAGCGGTGGACCCGCCCCCGGGCCAGACCCCGCCCCCGGGCCAGACCCCGCCCCCGGGCCAGACCCCGCCCCGGATCAGACCCCGCCCCCGGACCAGACCCCGCCCCCGGGCTGAGGGCTGCAGCGCCACCTCCGGCCACCAGCGGCCGCCACACGCAGCTGCCACGCACCCTGCGCGCGCGGCGGGCCCTCTCTCCCGCCTCTGCGCCGCCGCCCGCCGCTCCGCCGCCGCTCTCGGGCACGGGCGGGTCTCGCGCGCGGTCTTCTCGTGAGGGGCTTCGCGCCGCCCGGCGCGCGCCGCCCCCCTGCCTCGCGGCGCGGGGTCTCGCGGGCCCCGCTCCCGCCCTCCGCTCGCCTGGCCCGGACCGGAAGCGGCGCCGCACGGCCTGGGCCTGGCGCGGGGGGCGGGCACTGGGGCCCGGTCGGACATGGGCAAGAAGCACAAGAAGCACAAGTCGGACAAACACCTCTACGAGGGTGAGGAGGGGCCGGGGTGGGCGCGGTGAGCCCGCGGCGGCTCTGTGGGGTTTTCGTTCTTCCGAAATGACTCTCGAGCGCCGAGACCGACGCGGGGCCTCCCTGCCCGTGGCAGGCCCAGACCCGCGAAGGGGGCGCGTCCCGCCCGAGGCCGCGCAAACCCCCTGCGGGGGCGGCATTCGAACCCGGCTCCCGCCTGCCCGGAGCGGGTCTCCGGCGGGGGCTGTGAGACGGCCCGGGAGGCCCGGGAGCGTTCGGGGCGGGCGGCGGCGCCCCTGGGCGGGTCCGTCATTCAACAGGTGCCCCGCGCGGCGCCCCCCGCGTACCCGGAGCCGCGTCAGCTTGCGCCTTCGCGCTCCGCCAGGCGGTCCCTGCGCTGCTGGCACTGCCGGGCGAGTCGCCCCTTTAATCTAATCGAGCGCTTTCCTTTTGTTTAAGAGTATGTGGAGAAGCCCCTGAAGCTGGTCCTCAAAGTGGGAGGGAATGAAGTCACCGAACTCTCCACGGGCAGCTCGGGGCACGACTCCAGCCTCTTCGAAGACAAAAACGATCATGACAAACACAAGGACAGAAAGCGGAAAAAGAGAAAGAAAGGAGAGAAGCAGGTTCCGGGGGAAGAAAAGGGGAGAAAACGGAGAAGAGTAAAGGTACAGGTGGTTGCACTGTGTGTGCTTTGCTGGCTGTGCCGCTTTGTGCACAGCCCCGCCCGGCGCCGGCCCCGCTTTATTTTGTGTGTGTGTCTGCTGAGGCTGAACCGCTTGTAAAAGCTGGCTTGTTTGCAGGAGGAGCAAGACAGAGTAGAAACGTGAATCGTCTATGGGTTTCAGCAGATCTTTAATTATACTCTTAGGCAGCTGCACTGACATGTCAGGTGAGGAAGCAGATTAAGTTCTGGCTTTCAGGAGCTGTTTCAAAGAGTGCTTATCCATCTAGGAAGGGTAAAAAAGTCATAAGAAAGCCTCAGTATTCGAGGTTTGTCTAAAGTTGTCATTTCAAAAGCAAATGGGATCTCTTGGGGTTCAAATTTTGTTCTGAAATAAATATTATAATGCCACATCCATAACGAACAACTTTCGTCTTTTAAAACAAAGTTTGAGTCTACCAAAGAGAAAATTTGGTCAGAGACCTGTGATAGATTTAACACCAGTAATAAAAATAAGTATTTTTTTAGCCACTCTTTTTTTGATAGAAAAGAATAAGTAGCTGCTGTCTTGCTTTGCAAGCTGAGCAAAATAATAATAATTAACTTTCCAAATTTAACCTGACACTGAGTGACCTATCAAATCAATTACTGTATCTGTAGGTTAGTTTTATAATTTTTGTCATGTTTATAAGCAGAAGTTTTCTGTGTGATTAAACACATTGGCCAGTCACCAAGTCTTAGAGATTTTCTCTTTGGGATTTATTTATTCCTTCCTTTCTGCCCCAGTTTTTATAACCTTTGGCTAGGCTGTGACAACATATAAGACTGTCTAATGTTTCCCTTTCTTTCCTAAGTTATAAAAGCCATATATGCATCTGAAATTTTTTTATATAATTCAAGTGATACAAAAGTGAGCAAAATGAAAAAGTTTTCTTCACCCAGTCCCTTGTATAGTCTTCCTCTGTAGAGGTAACTAGCTATTTTTTATTTAATTAATTTTTATTAGTAATAAAGTAATTCATGAAGGTAGTTTTAAAAAGTCAAGAGTACTAGGCGGCTTTTTAACACAAAAGCAGTGTCCTGTTCTCTGGAATTTAAACTTTAGTTTTCTTCCTTGGCTGTTTATCTCCATTTCTAAGTGTAGGTTTGTGCTGCTGTTTACTGGTTTATCAGTTTACATCTTTTAATGACATGTTATCTGTATGTGTGTGTGTATATTTTTATTTATTTTTTGAGACAGGGTCTCGTCTGTTAACCAGGCTAGAGTGCAGTGGCATCATCACAGTTCACTGCAACCTCAAACTCCAGGGCTCAAGCGATCCTTCTGCCTCAGTCTCTCAAGTTGCTGGGACTACAGGCATACCGCACTGCACCTGGCTAGTTTTTCAATTTTTATAGAGATGGGGTCTCAGTTGCTCAGGCTAATTATGAACTCCTGGCCTCAAGCAGTCCTCCTGCCTCAGCCTCCCCAAATGCTGGGGTTACAGGTGTGAGCCACTGTGCCTGGCCTTAATGATGTGTTATACAAGATGAGAATTTAAATTAGCATTCTTATACTGTTTCACACTCCCAATTTCCTGTCCTCCATTTTCACAGCATAGGTACATCACGATTACTGGCTAAATCAATATTCAGTGGTTATTTTTTTTTAATTATTCACTAGAGATAAGAATATACAAATAGAGATCTGATCTTGACCAATTAGTTAATTGCTGTCATTTGTTTGCTTATTGCTAATTCTTCCCAAACTCTCAGATTTGTGAAACCCCCATCTCAGTTCCGTTTTTCAGATGGACTAACACTTCCTTTTTTTTTTTTTTTTCTTCGTTTGGAGACTTGTATCTTGTAGCTCTCTATATCCTGTTCTGGGCTGGATTAGTTGCTCTAGGCCTCCTGGGACTCTCCTTTGCCTACTTCCTGGATGCCAAGTCTTCCCCTTTGTGATTTATACTCTTGTTCTGGTGGAGGAACAAGGAACTTCCTAAGAAAGCATACATAGGAGGTAGATTTTTGTGTTCTTATATGTTTGAAAGTCTTTGTTCTGCCTTCGTATAGACTACTAACGTAGGTTGATGGTTTGACTCAGTAAGGAATTTTTGATGGAAAATTATTTTCTGCCAGAATTTTGAAGGCATTGCCCTTTTGTCTTCTAGCTCCGAATTTGCTGTTGAGAAGTCTTGCCATTCTGATTCTTAGTCAACTGTGAGCAGCAGTTGCTTTCTTGGGATTTTTAGGCTCTTCTCCTTTATCTTCAGTGCTCTGTCACTTCACAGGGAATACTTGTATCTTCAGAGATGTTTGCTTGAAGTATTTCGGCAATAATTTTCTTCCCTCCATTTTGCTCTTCTCTGTTTCTGGAACTTCCTTTTTAAGGCTGATTGCTGTTCCATTGTATGGGTAAACCATATTTTGTTTATCTATTCATCAGTTGGTAGACATTTGGTTTGCTTCCACCTTTGGCTACTAGGAATGATGCAGCTGTGAACATGAGTTGTACAAAGATCTCTTCAAGACCCTACCTTCAGTTCTTGTGGATATATACCCAGGATTAGAATTGCTGGATCACATTATTAATATATTCTCTTTTATAGATGAGAAAACTGAGACTCAGGGAGGTTAAGTAACTTGCCCAGGGTCACACAGTGCCAGTAGAATAATTCAAATTCTGACCTAAATAGGTTTTAGTCTAAAAGAGTTAACAAAGTGGACACGAGCCGCTACCCAGAGTGCATGAAAGAATAAAATCAGTGCCCTAACATTGGTAGCATTCTAGTTCTAGGGCTTCTGAGATTACATGGAACTAGGGAAATTCCAGAAGACTTTGTTCAGGAAGTAGCATTTGAGTTGGGCTTTAGGAAGTCAGAATATACAGTTAATGTGAGGTCACCTATATGTCCTGAGGGAAATAGCCCTATTATAGTAGAATGGAAGAAGTACTCTTTTATATGATTACATGTACATTTTACTGTAAAAGATTATAAAGTCATGAATGTTGTAATTTTGGGGCTACCTCAGGTATATTCAAAGGTGATCTGACAAAGTTGTCATTAATATACTGACTTTAGATGCTGATCTCTGAGTAGGATGCTAGGCCACTGCATAGAGATTTAGAGGTAAGAAAGCTCACACACCAAGTAGAGGATTAGTATGAACTCTTGTTAGAGGATTAGCATGAAGATGGGCAAGTGTGAGGATGTATATAGAGGATGTAAAGTAGTTCTCTTTTTAAGTACAGAATGCGTGAAGGGGAGTATAGGATAAAATCTGAAGGGCAGTTGAGTTGTTAGAGAAGGAAGTTTGAACTAACGCTGTGCAGAGTCAGAAACTTTCTGAGTGAAAGAATGACAAAAGTTGAGTCTTAGTAATATTAATCAGTTAATAGTATCTAACAAATATTGAAGAGAGTGGAGACTCTAAGGAAACCTACTTAGAAAGCTTGTCTTCTGCTGCTGACTTTAAGTGATGATAATGTATGTCTGAGAAGAAAAGAAAGAAATCTTGTCATTGAAATAGCTCAAATGAAAGGTCTAAATTCCTTTATTGAAACTCACAGGTTCTTCTGAAAAGCATAGTCCTAACCCACACTATGTTTTAACAGCTTTGCAAGTCAACTTTAGGTTTAGATTCTCAAAGAAGGTAAACCTGTCCCATTGCTAGGAATGTTGAGTAAAGTGAGAAAGATAGTAGTCATTATTAAAATGTTACTTAAAGGCAAGCATTTAACACATGTAGGATATTATTTATAAAGCTAATTTTATATTATTTATAAAAGTAAAATTCTTAATGAAAATTTAAAATATTATACACAATAAATTCCAATAAATGCCTGTTTTATTAAACTGTCAGAATAGGTTCCAAAAGGAATACGTACTCATAAAAACTAACACTTGAGTATTTACTGTATACCAAGCACTGTTCTAAGTCCTTTATGTATATTTACTATTTTGATCCTTACAAATAACTCCATGAGGTAGTACTATTAGTATCTCATTGTACTGCTGAGTTAACCGAGGCAGAGTATGGGGTAGCTTATAACTAGAGAGAAACAGAAACTATAATCATTTTAAGCAAAATAAGAATTCTGTCAGAACACAGTTTCTTCACGTGCTTGGTATGGTGCCTGTCACACCTAGGATCTTAGGGGCTGCTGTGGCTTATCTGCCTTAGCAGAAATCCTCCCCCTTTCTCAGTGCTTTTGCTTGTATACCCTGCTGAGGCAGTCCTCTAATCCTAGATCCTCCCAGAGAAGGAAAAACTCTAAGGGCATATGAGTAGTATCGCTCCCGCAATAGAAGGGCTATTTATTCAACAAATATTTACCAGATACCTATTGTCTGACCAGACTCTATACTAGACTGAAATGATAAAGATAAGTTAAATAAATAAGTAAAGTCCTGCAGAGGTCAGAGTTAGGCTGGGGAATCAGACATAAAAGGATAAATAAACTTCCTGGCCTGCTAGGTCGTAAGAGTTATGAAGACGGTATCCTGGGAGTCCAAGGGAAAGCATTTCTCATTCTGCCTTGGGAGCCAGGGGAAAGCATTGTAGAGGTAATGGCTGACCTGTGTGGCAGATGCTGTTTTTAATCTAGGGCCAAAAATGAAGTGTATGGATAGAGCTGGAACCCGTTCTACTAAGTGAAGCATCACAAGAATGGAAAAACAAGCTCCACATGTACTCGCCATCAAATTGGTACTAACTGGTCAATGCTTAAGTGCACATATAGTAATAACGTTCATTGGGTGTCGGACAGATGGAAGCGGGGAGGAGGGGATGGGTATGTTCACACCTAATGGGTGTGGTGTGCACCGTCTGGGGGATGGACACACTTGAAGCTCTGACTCAGGTGAGGCAAAGGCAATATATGTAACCTAAACATTTGTACCCCCATAGTATCCTGAAATTAAAAAAAAAATCTAAAAAAAATTAGGTGTAGCTGCAAAGTAAAGAACCTGATTTTTTCATTGGGTTCTGGTAAAGAGGAATTCTGAAATTGTTCTGTACATTGGAAGCATCATTTGCATATGTCTCTATACACATCTTCCAAAAGTAGCCAGTCGGAAGGATACTATTTACTGCTAAGGACATCAGCTGTTAATTCACGTACTTCTATGTTCCTCTTTTATGCTATCTCCTCTAATTCTGCAAATACTTACTTAGCCAATAATATATATTAGGCATTGTTGAGCTTGGGGGTATACAGCTGAGTAAGACAAAGCCCCCAGCCTACAGGGAACGCCAGTGAAAGAGGCAAATGTGTTTCTAATATGGTGCAATGAGTATTTTAGTACTAATAATTTGAGCAAAGATTTGCTTTAAAAGTATTACAAATTAATAAAATTACTTGCCGTCAAGTCATAGACAAATTAGAATCTAGTCTGAAATAAGTACAGTGTGTTGCGGAAATGGCCACTTGTTCCTTTCTCCTTGCCTTCTACCTTCATGCGCACAGGATATTGCCTCTGCTGAAATGCCATTCCCACCCAGCCACCTCCACCCCCAACCTGGCCAAATTCTTTCTACTTCAGATCTCAGCTCAGATGTTACTTCCTCATAAAGGCCTTCCTACACGTCTCCAGTCTAAATTATTTTCACCCAAATGCTATTCTGTTCTTGAAATCCGGGGGCGGGGGGGGGGGGGGTGTTTAATGAGTTTAATGTCTGTCTTTGCTGTTATACTGTGAGCTCCATAAGAGCAGGGTCATATGTGTTTTATCTCCCACTGTATATCCACACGGTAAAGCCTCATTTATTTATTGAATGAGTGCACCCATCATGTGCTAAAATTTCACGTACATTATCTTATTCAGTACTCAAAATAGTTCTCCGAGGTATGTATTGTCTATTTTAAAGATGAGAAAATTAGACTGTAAAAAATTATATCATTTATCCATGATATCATAGCTAATTATACAGTTTATCCATGATCTCATAGCTTTGCCACTACTAGTGACAAAGCCAGAATTTGAACCCATTTTACAAACTGTAGCTGTAAACTTTTCCTCCTTGGCTACCTAAAGTTAAATGGCACTGGTACTTTTGGTTAGTTTCCTATATATAATCAACAAAATACACTATCTGTTAACCAGAACTATGTTAATTTGTGGTTTTTTCATATCTGTGTTCCTTTAATAAGTGATACAGTAGGAGTGTATAATCTGAATTATAAAAAAGAAAATTTGAAGGTTGGAATCAGAATTTTAGGTGGAGAGAAACCTGCAAAGATTAAAGCCTTTTGTTATTTAGATGAGAAACTGAGACTAAAACAGTGGGTAACTTATTCAAGGTCATATGCTAGTGCAGTAGAAGCTAGGGCTTCTGATTCCCAGTCTGGAGGTAAATTGCTACAATATCTCCATTCAGTTTAGGGTGGTTTCCAAGTAGTGTATGTTTTTATATTTCTCTTTTGGATGCCCTAGCCAAGAAAGTTATAGTCTTCTCCTGTATTGAATAATAAAGTGGTTACTGTAGACCAGGCTAACTAGGTAAAGTTTACTAGGTAGGGGTAGTTCAGACATACCTGCTTTTAGTACTTTTTCTACTTATCTGCTTCATGGCCTTACTTGATCATCTCATTGACTCTGTAAGATACAATCAGCAATGATTAAATCTCCATTTTTTTAGGTTTCTTTCCCCTTTTTTATTTATTTATTTATTTATTTTTGTAAGAAGAAATAGGATATTGCTCTGTTGCTCAGGCTGGTCTGAACTCCTGGCCTCAAGCAGTGCTCCCACCTCAGCCTCCCAGAGTGCGGGGATTACAGGCATAAGCCACCACGCCTGGCCTTAAGGATGAAGCTAGAGTATAGGTTAATAAACTAGCCAGCACCATCTGTCTTTATCAATAAAGTTTTATTGGAACACAGTCATACCCATTTATTTATGTACTGTCTGTGGCTGCTTTTATGCTGTAACAGCAGAGTTTAGTAATTGTGGCAGACCTTAATGGACTGCAAAGCCTAAATATTTGCTATCTGGCCATTTGCTAAAAAAGTTTGCTGATCCCTGCTCTAGGCTCTTGGCATTGGCAGTAGGCTTTAGTTTTTTCACCTGGGAGAGTGCATACTGCCTTTCAGGCTGTCCTCTCTTCACGTTTCACATTTAATAGGAAGGGACCTGTATCTCTAGAGCTCTTATTCCATAGAACAGGTGTTCTAACCTACCAACCTACAGAAGATCCATGCTATTAATAGTTTTTCTGGGCAAAGGATAGAAAACTTGCCAAAGTTAAGAAGTTGTGCTCTCTCCAGAATATGTTGTGAGGTCATAAAAAACAGACACCAGTCAACTAACATTAATGGTAACTAGGATCAAGAGCACAGTGAGTGTAGTTTATAACATTGTTCTCTGGAGCTTTTAAATGAATCATATATTCTGTATTAGGTGCTTTGGCTCCTTAAAATAGGTGATTCTCAAAGTGTGATCCCTGTACTAGCCACAACCACGTGGCCTGGAAACTTGTTGGAAATACAAAGTCTCAGGCTCTACCCTATACCTGCTGGATCAGTAGTTTTAGGGACAGGGCCTAGCCATCTGTGTTTTAACAAGACCAGCAGGTAATTCTGATGCACACTAAAGCTTGAGAACCAAAATGGGACCTCAGAATTTGCATTTCTGGCAAATTCCCAAATAATGTTGATACTGCTGTAGGGGGACCATGCTTTGAGAACCACTGCTCTAGATACAAGAATAAGGACATAGAACAAAAGCCAAGAAGACAGTTTTTGGAGTCAGTAAGATAAGAGCATAAAGTAGACATTTTTGGACAATTTTACTTTGAAACTTAATTTTAAAAATTGCAGAATACAGAGAATAATAAAACTACTGCCTGAATACCAACCATGCAGCTTTAGCAGATCTCAACATTTCACCTTTTCTATGTTTATTTTTTAAAGAGTTGAGAGTACAGACACAGATGAAGCTTCTTGTGTACCCTTCCAGAATCTCATTCCTCTTTTTCCTTAGAACTACTTTCCTGAATTTGGTGTGTATCACATGCATACCTGTTTCTATATTTTTATTAGTTCTGCAAGCATGCATGAACAACATACCCTGTAACCATGACTCCTCTACAATAATATAAATATCTTTGAGTTGAAAATTTAAATTCTGAGTAAAGAAAGGTATCAAGTAAATATTTTAATAAAGATTGATTTATTCTTTTCCCTTTTAGGAACTTAACATTGGTTTAATCTAGGTATGTACAGTGTACATTTTTGAACTTTACATAGCTGATCTTGTAGCACAATTATTCTGCAGCTTTTTTCTCTAGAGATTATGTTTCTGATTATTATCCATGTTGACATAATTTTAGCTCATTTACCTGCTGTGTATGTATGACATAATTTATTAATTTTTTTCCTTTTAATAAGCATTGGATTGTTCCTAATTTTTTAGTATTTCAAGCAATGCTGCAGTAATGCTCTTGTACATGTTTCCATGTGTGCTGTGTGAGAGGAGGCTTTTCCAGGTTATGTGTGCAGAGAGGAATAGCTCAGAAGTAGGGCAAAGGCTTTGCTAGCTGTGCTCACTGTTGCTGATTGTTCTCCCAATGATTGTCCCCATTTACTCACCCAACTCCAAGGTGTGAGAGTTCCATTTCTCCACATTTTTATCAAAACTTGACATTTTCAGACATTTTAATTTTTGCCCATCAGGGAGATATGAAATGCCTTCTAGTTTTTCAATTTATAATTCCTCAAGTTCCAGGGAGCTTGAGCTGGTTTTCATGTTTCTTAGTATTTCAGATTTCTTCTTTGAACTACCTGTAATATCCTTTACCCATTTTCTTCAGGGTTCTTTGCCTTTTTGCATGAATTTATATGTATCCTTTACCAGATCTTTGTTAATAATTTATGAATTATTTGTGTTTCAAGTACTTTTATCTCAGTCTATAACTATATTTTTAGCTTGGTTGGTGGGTTTTGTTGAGGTACAAAAACTTAAAAATTTAATGTCAAATTTATTAAGTTTTTCCTTTAAGATTTATTCTTTTTGTGTCTTAAGAAAATTTTTCCCTACCCATAGGTCTTACAGATTCTTTACTTCTATCTGAAGTTCTAAGGCTCTGCCTTGAACATTTAAGTTTTTATCAGGAATTCACTTTCTTGTATGGCATGAGATAGGGATCTAATTTTATTTTCTCTTTCCATGTAGATAACCAGTTGTCCCAGCACTACTCCTTTGTCATGGATTTATGTCTTTTGTCACCTCTGTGATAGGCTAAGATTTATCTATATGCATGCGTCTGTTTCTGGGCTCTCCAATCTGTTCTGTTGGACTATTTGTCTATTCCTGTGTCAGACCTACATTGTCTTAATTATTCTCACTTTATACAAATACTTAACATCTGGTAAGATACATTATCTTATTGTGACCGTTTTCAAAACTGTTCTAACTGTTCTTGATCATTCACTCTTCAAGATAAACTGTACAATTGGCTTGTCAAATTCCATGAAAAGTCCTGTTCTACGGTTTTGGTTGGCATTACAGTGCACTTATTGATTGATTACTTTGGAGAGAATTGACTGTTGTTTAGTTCATGAACATGGTATGTCTTCTTTTTTCAGGTCTTCTACTATGGCCTTCAATAATGTTTCACAATTTTTCCTAAAAGGGCTTGGGCATCTTTCATTAGATTTGTTCCTATGTATGTTATGTTACTTTTGTGAATAGTATTATTTTTCTGATTTGTTATTTCCATCATAAGGGAAGCGCTACTATTTTTTTTCTTTATGAGCATATTATTCTCTCCTTTTCCAGTAGATGGCAGTAAAATACATTAAGATTTCATTATTAAGAATATTTTCTTTTCAAATTTTTTCCCCTACTGAAATTAAAATGATTTTTGTATTTAAAGGTATTGGTTATGAAGTATTTCTAAATTATCTCCCTTTGTTCCACATAGGAGGATAGAAAGAAGCGAGATCGAGACCGTGTGGAGAACGAGGCAGAAAAAGACCTCCAGTGTCACACCCCTATGAGATTAGACTTGCCTCCTGAGAAGCCTCTCCCAAGCTCTTTAGCCAAACAGGAAGGTTAGAATAACTCTGAGGGAACTGTCCTGAATGACAGACTGAAACTGTTGAAACTGTTACAGCCAGGGAAAGTGACTGGGTTTTAGTTTCTGAAGTTTAAAAGCTTTGTAATTAAGGGGTTTTTTGTGTGTGAGTTTTCTTATTTCTGTTTCACTGCAAAAGAACTTTAAATCAGTTTCAATTTTGAATTGATATTTTCAGACGTCAACATATTTTTAAGATAAATGGAATTTCTGTATGAGTTATTTTATAACCAATGTAGATAAATCATACAGAAAGAAAAATTATGCTCTCTAATCCTTTTTAAACCACCATTTTCCTTTCTTCTTTGCTTTAGAAGTAGAACAGACACCCCTTCAAGAAGCTTTGAATCAATTGATGAGACAATTGCAGAGGTAAATATTTTTCCAACATTTTTATGACATAGAAATTAAAATGGTAAATGTGTAGGATCCAAACCACTTCTTCATTTTTGATTATTTAAAGCCACATTCTGTGGCCTAAATCCAAATGTACTTGATTTTAAAGTGGATGATAAATATTTTGCCTGGCAATAGAAGTACTCCAGGAGGAGAACTTTTAGATGTTCTTACTTGGTTTGTTTTAACTGGCAACTTGAAGGGTGTTACATAATACTCTTAGTGGCACATTTCTCTTTATCTAAAATAATTTCTGATGTTAAAACTTTAAACTTTAGGAATAAACAATATAGATATTTCCACTTTGCTAATAGAGGAAAGTACGTTCTGTATATTTGTGCAGTGCTTATGCCATGAGTTTTCAGCAATTATTCAGTCTGGGAGAGAAAACAAAATACCATAAATAGCATTTATGACTTTTAAATGCAGAAATTTGTTCTGAAAATTTTAATATCTAGATTAAACCAATGTTAAGTTCTTAAAAGGGAAAAGAATAATTCAGTCTTTATTAAAATATTTATTTTGATACCCTTCTTTACTCAGAACTTAAATTTTCAACTCAAAGATATTTATATTATTGTAGAGGAGTCATGGTTACAGGGTGTACATTCTAACAGCGGACTTTTCACTGTGTTGTACTTATATATTAGTACACATTATAAATTAGAACACATTATAAATAATTTTTAAGATAAAGCCTCTGGCGCGATCTGTAGTCAACACTTACTTGGCTTTGCAGTTAAGATCAGAAGTTACTAGCCTCTCTTCTTTTTGGTGTTACAGAGTAGTTGAGAAAATTACATCTCTAGTCTTTATACTGAAATAAATCATTCATTACCTCATTACTTGTCCCATAGGAATGAGCAGGTATTGGGTGTTCCATTCCAATTAGAAGGAATCACTATAAAGTGTTTTGGCTGCCTTTTACTTTTATTTCTTGTAACATTAGACCAGAATATAGGTTAATGGTATCACCCTAGTCTCTCCACTTAGGCATCCTTAATTCTCAAAAGAAGACATTCAAACATCCAACAGGTATATGAAAAATGCTCAACATCACTAATCATAAGGGAAATGCAAATCAAAATCACGAGATAACACCTCACCCCAGTTAAAATGACTATTATCAAAAAGACAAAAAATAACAAATGCTGGCAAGGATGTGGAGAAAGGAGAACTCATACGCTGTTAGTGGGAATGTAAATTATTAGTGCAGCCATTATGGACAATAGATGGAAGGTCCTCAAAAAATTAAAAATAAAACTACCATATGATCTAACAATTCGACTACGGAGTGTATATTCAAAGGAAAGGAAATCAGTTTATTGAAGAGTTATCTGCACTCCCATGTTAATTATAGCACTATTCACAATAACCAAGATACAGAATCAAACTAACTGTTCATCAACAGATGAATGGATTTTTTAAAATGGGGTATATATACACAATGGAAAGAACAAAATCTTGTCATTTGCAACAAGGATGACCCTGGAGGACATTATGTTAAGTGAAATAAGCCAAGCACCGAAGAACAAATGCTGCATAATCTCAGTCAGATGTGGAATCTAAAAAAGTTGATCTCATAGAAGTAGAGAATAGAATAGTGGTTACCAGAGAGTGAGGAGAGTAGAGAGAAGGGGAGGGGCTGGGGAGAGGTTGATCAACGGTACAAAGTTACAGTTAGGAGGAATAAATTCTGGTGTTCTATTGCACAGTAGGGTGACTATAGTCACCAAATAAAATATGCATCAAAATAGCCAGAAGAGAGAATTTTGAATGTTCCCACCATGAAGAAATGACAGGTGTTTGAAGTGATGGATGTGCTCATTACTCTGATTTGATCATTACACAGTGTGTGATGTATCAAAACATCACATTATACCCCTAAATATGTACAATTATGTGTCAATTGCTAAGAACATTTTGGGAATTAGAACCTAGAGCCACATTCTTTTGATTAGTTTTAGTGATTAGATGATTCTTCCTCTTTAAGGCTCAGAGCTAAGCCTGGTTAAATAGTACCAGATTGATGAAATCTGGTAATAATATTTTTGGTCAAAACTTAGGTATGGGCCGGGCACGGTGGCTCATGCCTGTAATCCTAGCACTCTGGGAGGCCAAGGCAGGTGGATCACTCGAGGTCAGGAGTTCAAGACCAGCCTGAGCAAGAGCAAGACCCCGTCTCTACTAAAAATAGAAAAAAGTGATCTGGACAGCTAAAAATACATATAGAAAAAAGTTAGCTGGGCATGGTGGCACATGCCTGTAGTCCCAGCTACTCGGGAGGTTAAGGCAGAAGGATTGCTTAAGCCCAGGAGTTTGAGGTTGCTGTGAGCTTGACGCCACGGCACTCTAGCCCGGGCAACAGAGTGAGACTCTGTCTCAAAAAAAAAAAAAAAACTTAGGTGTGGCTTCATATTAAAATGACTAATTTTAGGAAGTGTAGATAATTTGCTCTGAAAGGTAGTTGTAAGGGGTCATCCAGAGATAAATCACATCATTATTCACAGTAACAGCTATGGACAGCACACATTTCAATGCATAAATTTTTGACTGGATGTGTCTGCTAATTGTCATAAAAAGTCTCTCTACTTAGGCATCCTGGTATGAAAAACAGCAGTTTCACACAGAACTGAATTCAGATTCCAGCTCTTTTTTTTTTTTTTTTTTAAGACTAGTCAAGTACAGTAGTGAGAAGAGGGGGGGAAAGTAGTAGAACAAGGAGTGCAATCTGCAAGTGAGATAACTCACTACCCTCAGACGAGCCCAGCTGTCTTTCATTAGATTTATGCCCCAGAACAAATGCTTCTCTGAGTCTTAGTATCCTCATCTCTAAGTGAGGATACCACCATTTTGATGGCTTTTGTGAGGATTAGATATGAAATACATCAAGTACCTATCACTGGACCTGGCAACATGGTAAACACAATTGAAAAGTTGTTGCCGTTACTTTTAAAAAAAACATTTTTATTCTTGTTATTATTTAGAGTAAGAAAACTTTGGCATGCCAGATTTCCAGAGGGGGAAAAAATAAATCTAAGGACTTAATCATATAGAGCACTGATTTTCAACCTTGGCAGTACTGAAAATACCGATGCCAAATACTATTAATACAAATACCAATACCAGTACTCAACCCTCTAAATACCAGTGCCTGGGCCTTACCCTCCTTCCTCAAGAGATTCTGATTTAATGGGTCTGGGGAGGGCCTTCCTCCCCCTGTTCCTCATTGGAATTTTATTAAAGCTCCTCTGATGATTCTAACATATAGCCAGAGTTGAGAACCTGTGACAGAAAGCACTGGTTTTCAAATTTGGGGATATTGACAGGACCTTTTTTTTGTTTGTTTGAGATGAGGTCTCACTCTGTCACCCAGGCTGGAGTGCAGTGGCACAGTCATAGCTCACTGCATCCTTGAAACCCGGGGCTTAAGCAATCCTCCTGCCTCAGCTTCCAGGAGTGCTGGGACCACAGGCATGAGCCACTGTGCCTAGCCACGAGGACTTTTTTTTAATGTCAGTTTTTTGAGTACCCCACATACCTGTGAAAGAAGTTGTATCCATTGATTGAGAAAATACACATACATGGACCAGGAGTGCTGGCCTATTAGTTAGAAACTAATATGGATGATTGTAAACATGCATTCATGATTACTATTTCTGCCTTTTCCCCTATGGTTGATAAAAAAATATGCAGTACTTAATCTCCCAAAGGCCAAAATATTGGTCAGTTTGGGTTGTTTAGTTTGCTTCATTTTTCTCTATGTAGAAGGTACTATTAGCCTGCATTAATTAATTAGGCTGGATATTTAAAAGAAAGATCTTAGTTGTGTTAAGGGTACAACTAACATGTGTAAAACATCGTTGTTATTAAATAGTTTTTAGTCTTTAAAATCATTTCTTCAATTTTCAGTTAAAAACATGTCAACATACTGCAAATTCTTTCTACATCTGAAGGAATGTAGAAAGACTTCAGATGAAGTCTTCTGACTTCTGCTCCTAGCTAGACCTAGACCAGTAGATTTGTTTGTAATAGAAATAAAATATAACATTGCCTTTTGAAAATCTTCACAGAAAAGACCCAAGTGCTTTCTTTTCATTTCCTGTGACTGATTTTATTGCTCCTGGCTACTCCATGATCATCAAACACCCGATGGATTTTAGTACCATGAAAGAAAAGATCAAGAACAATGACTACCAGTCCATAGAAGAACTAAAGGTAATTATAATTATTTATGTTTTCATTGGAGAAGTAGACTGAACTATAATGCAAAATAACATCTGTTAAATTGAGGATCAAACTCTAGGATCCTATATATATAAAATCCTGGTGGTAGAAATATGCATGTCTGGTATTCAGTATCTTTCTGATTGACCTTTTATTTTGCAAAGAGTTAAGTTGATTTTAAAATCCAAAATCTTTGTATTTTTGGGCTTTAGAAAGCTTTATGAGCTCCGTGATGGAAAATCAGATGAAATAAGCCATCTGCTGTCTTTTTTTTTTTTTTTTTTGTCTTTAGTGAAATTTTTAGTTTGGTGGGTATTCTATAGTATGTTTTCCCTAAACCTGAAAATGAGAAGATGTTATTTTTTAATTTTAATACAAGTAAAATGGATACTTTAATGGAAGTTGAATTAGAGTAGTTTTTTCTATAGACATAAGATATGCATGTCTTATAAAACAGAGAATAAATTGGCTTCTCCAAAAAACTAAAAAGAAATTTAATTATATTTTCTAGTTTGATGAAAATTGTTCCCTGAATTCACTTTGGCTATATTGGTTAGGCATATTTTCTTCAACTTTAAGAAGAGAATAAAAAACTTAACCTAAAAGCCCCCAGGACAATGTATATGACTAACGTTGAGGTTTCTTTCCATCCTTAAATAGTCTTGGTATATGTTGATTTAAGGAGTGTACTTTTCATGTTAATCTTTTCAAAGAAAGGAACCATATGTGTTTAACATTTGCTGTATACTAAACGACCACAAACTTAATTGATTTAGAAAATAACCAGTTTTACCTGTTTTTCCCACATAAACATAGTAGTGTTCACCTGGAAAATTAGACAATAAACATTATCTTTTGTTTGTTTGTTTGTTTGTTTGTTTTTTGAGATAGGGTCCCACTCTGTTGCCTGGGCTAGAGTGCAGTGGCATTATCACAGCTCCTACTACAACCCCAAGCTCCTGGGCTCAGGTGATCCTCCTGCCTCAGACTCCTGAGTACCTAGGACTATAGGCACATGCCACCATGCCTGGCGTTTTTTGTTTTGTTTTGTTTTTTGTAGAGATGAGATCTCGTTTTGGTGCATCTCGCTTTGTTGGTCAGGCTGGTCTCAAACTCGGGCCTCCAGTGATCCTCCTGCCTTAGCCTCTCAAAGTGCTAGGATTACAGGTGTGAGCCACCGTGGCCAGCCTATCTTTATTTGATTTCTTTTTTTAATCTACATATCGATCAGCTGAGATTTATGAAGAACACCAGTATTTAATTCTCTTTACTATTAATTTGAGTACATAGATAATATTCCACTTACTCTGAATTACATTCTTTCTTAGAGAAATGGAAACTTCTCTTAACTTTTCATCTGGTGAAAATTAGGCTAAAACTATTTATTTCAGCATATTTCTGACCTTACTGTTGATTAATAGAAAAGAATTTTCTCAGTTATTTGGGTTTTTTTCTTTCTGTGAACAATTTTCTTCTGGTCTTTCTCTTATGGTAAGAGGAGAGAGTAAAAGTGTGTCCCCTGAGTGTTTTTAAGCAGGTTCAGGTTTCTCAGAATTGAAGCGAACTGGTATTTTAACTCTGAAGTTTTCTACATCATCGTAGCTCACTACTACAACCCCAAGCTCCTGGGCTCAGGTGATCCTCCAGCTTTTTTTCTAGGCAAGGCTCAACAGTCTGAAGTAATAATTACCAACTTACTCAGCTCATTAGGCTGTTAAAATAACAAAAAAGCGCACGTGGTGTGTGTGTGTGTGTGTATCTCAAAAGTGTTGTGCCACATATGGTAATCTCAGCACTTTGGGAGGCCAAGGTGGAAGGATCACTTGAGCCCAGAAGTTCAAGATTACAGTGCACTGTGATCACCCCACTGCACTACAGCCTGGGCAACAGAATGAGACTCTGTCTCTAAAAAATAAATAAATGAATTTTAAGTAATCTCCAGATTGCCTGAACAGATCAGACTTGTGATCATTAGAACACTCCAGTACTCTCTTGCCAGTTATAGACCAAATGGTCATTTAATATGAGTGTACATAGTCATCTAGTGTCTCTGCTCACTTGCCTTTCCTGCCCCCAAATATATATTTAATAATTCTTAGTAGAATGGAAGCTTTTCAGAATATCTGTAGCAAAGGTCCTTAATCTGGGGTCCTTTGGTTAGTCATGGATGAGCCTTTAGGGGGACTAGGAACCTGCTAAAATTACGTGAAGATTTCTTTGTTCATCTCTGTGTCTATATACCCTTGAAGAATGTCTCCATAGCTTTCATCAGATTCTTAGAGGTCCAAGACCTAGCAAAATCCAACCTGATTAGAGACTTAGCCCAAACTGAAGATCACGTATACTTCATCCAATTTAGTACCGAATTTGTTGTGACCCTTAAATCAGTCTTCTCATATACTTTTATGTAGAACTCAGTCTACCTGTTTTTGTTCCATTTAAGTGTTTTAAGCTGTCATCACTATTAACTAGTGGAATTTGAATGGTTTTGGTTTTGAAGGAATTTGTTGGGAGCAGATTCTTTTTCACTGGATTCTTACCATTTTCACTTAGTAAGGCCCTGGCATAATTGCTCTCACATTTATAGATGTAAAAATTATTTAACCATGAAAAAATCCAATGGGATCAAGTTCTCTAGCATATGCACATACTCTGAAATTTAAGCCAAAAGTACAGTTTTGATAATTTGGCTACTCTAGTTACATGTTCTAACTCCTTGAAGTTGTGTGGTTTATTTTTCACTGGCATGATTTTGCAACATTTTGCAAATTTTTTTTTTTTTTTTTTTTTTTTGAGACAGTGTCTCGCTTTGTTGCCCAGGCTAGAGTGAGTGCCGTGGCGTCAGCCTAGCTCACAGCAACCTCAAACTCCTGGGCTCAAGGGATCCTCCTGCCTCAGCCTCCCGAGTAGCTGGGACTACAGGCATGTGCCACCATGCCCAGCTGATATTTTCTTTATATTTTTAGTTGTCCAGTTGATTTCTTTCTATTTTTAGTAGAGATAGGGTCTTGCTTTTGCTCAGGCTGGTCTTGAACTCCTGACCTCAAGCGATCCTCCTGCCTCGGCCTCCCAGAGTGCTAGGATTACAGGCGTGAGCCACCGCTCCCGGCCACATTCTGCAAATAATGTTTAGTTTATGATAGTATCCAAACACTTAAAAATAGTGTAAATGTTTTAACATTTTTGGTCAGTTAATTTGAATTTGGCAGGAAATATTGTGGTAATTTAGCACTGTTCCCAGTTTTCAGTTAAGATTTGAAATAAAATATTTAATTCCTAAGTGGAAACTTAAGATGCTTGTTCTAAAACTAAGAGTAATTTTTTTTAATTACATTAACTACGTAGCAAAGATTATTAAATGAGACAGAAATATTTTCTTTAAATTCTTTTTGTGTGCAATAAGATTATACTGAAGAAACCCATTTAAAAATTTCATTCTGGGATCTAAAGTTTATACAGAGGTACTATAAAATGTTTAAGAATTTGGAAAAGAGGCCGGGTGCGGTGGCTCACGCCTGTAATCCTAGCACTCTGGGAGGCCGAGGCGGGTGGATCGTTCGAGGTCAGGAGTTCGAGACCCCGTCTCTACCAAAACTAGAAAGAAATGATTTGGACAGCTAAAAATCTATATAGAAAAAATTAGCTGGGCATGGTGGCACGTGCCTGTAGTCCCAGCTACTCGGGAGGCTGAGGCAGTAGGATCGCTTAAGCCCAGGAGTTTGAGGTGGCTGTGAGCGAGGCTGATGCCACGGCACTCACTCTAGCCCGGGTGACAAAGCGAGACTCTGTCTCAAAAAAAAAAAGAATTTGGAAAAGAATGTTGTAGCATATTTAAATAAATTTAGCAGTATTTGTTTTGTTGGTGAGTCTTAAAACTTAATAAATTGCTGTTAGTATTATTTAGTAAACAATGAAAGAAAAGGATGTTGCTATTTTTTAGATTTTTTTTTTTTTTTTAAGGTTTTTAGTGGCCCTGACCTAGATGGTTTCAAACTGGGGGTTGGGGAGTTTGTTCTGTTGTAATGCATTTTCCCCCTTAATATTCTCTCTGCAGGATAACTTCAAACTAATGTGTACTAATGCAATGATTTACAACAAACCAGAGACCATTTATTATAAAGCCGCAAAGAAGCTATTGCACTCAGGGATGAAAATTCTTAGCCAGGTAAAGGAACTTCTTCATCATAAATAATAAAATCTATATCTATATGTTTGCTGGTCTTAGTGATAAAGATCAGTATTGATTTTATTTTATTGGCAGTCATATTAAAGTAGGAGAAATACTAAATGAAAAAAATTTCAGGCCGGGCGCGCTGCTCACGCCTGTAATCCTAGCACTTTGGGAGGCCGAGGTGGGCGGATTGTTTGAGCTCAGGAGTTCGAGACCAGCCTGAGCAAGAATGAGACCCCGACTCTACTAAAAATAGAAAGAAATTATATGGACAGCTAAAAATATGTATAGAAAAAATTAGCCGGGCATGGTGGTGCATTCCTGTAGTCCCAGCTACTTGGGAGGCTGAGGCAGGAGGATCGCTTGAGCCCAGGAGTTTGAGGTTGCTGTGAGCTAGGCTGATGCCACAGCACTCACTCTAGCCCGGGCAACAGAGTGAGACTCTGTCTCAAAAAAAAAAAAAATTTTTTCAATAAAGAGAAGAAAGTTAAGGCGGGAATAGTCTCATTTGGGATTGTTATAAATAAATATTAGCAATCTCTTGTACTTGTTTCTTCAGAGGCTTTTGAATTGATATTTACCAGATAGACTTAATTTTGCTATGGGCAGCATAATTTTGCTGTGGAAGAAATATCAACCTGAATTCCAGAATAAGACTGGATGAAATAAGAGACCTTTTAAGAGGAAGGAAAGCTCTCTGTTTCCATTTGCAGTGATTAAATCTAATGTCCTGGTCAGTTCTGTGCTTCTGGGTGAAGCACAGAACTTCCAGTAGAAATAAAATGCCGTCACGTACTACATAATATGTTACAGTCAATGGACAGACCACATATAGGTACATACCACTACCTTATTTTTATTGTACTTTTGCTATGTTTAGATACACAATTACTTACCATTGTGTTACACTATGTTGTGTTACAGTATTCAGTACAGTAACATGCTATACAGGCTTGTAGCCTAGGAGCAGTAGGCTATACCATAAAGCCCAGGTACATAGTAGGCTACACCCTCTATTTTTTTTTCTTTTTTCCTCTCCCAAAATGATGCAAGCATAGGCTATACCCTCTAGGTTTGTGTAAGTATAATCTCTGATCACACAATGACAAAATCACCTACTGACACATTTCTAGGTATTTACGTCACTAAGTGATGTGTGACGATATACAAATGAGAAATAATTTGGAAGTAAATTAAAACCATCTCTCCACAAGAGCACACTCTTCCTTGAAGAACACGATGTATAGTAAGGCATTTGAAGTGGGAGAAATGTGTGCACAGGCACAGACATGTCATCATGAAGCTCTGCAGAGGAGAAGTTAAAGCCGAGATACTGTAGATAGTGGCAAAACATCGTCTTCCTAGAGTGACAGTTGATGAAAAACTTTAAAGGACAACCTGAGGTGATCACTATGCATCTGCTGGGAGAAAAGAACTCACGGGATAAGTCACATCTTTTGCGGTTTCTCTCACAGCTCTGAGTAGGATGAACCTACTAGTAAGAGACCATGATAGGGAAACTAATTGAGGATGATCCTGGCACCATACCATGGCAGGCAGGCAGAAGACTAAGTTCTGGTTTTAGCTCTCTTCCACTGACCCGTGGACCTTGGGCACCACATTAACTACCCTGGGACTCTGTTCTCATCTGGAAAGAAAGGTTTGATCTGTGACCTCTGAGATGATTCCTAGCATTAATGTTCTGATTCTAGGTAAGAGCTAGAGGACAACTAAAAATATATAGAAAAAATTAGCCGGGCATGGTGGCGCGTGCCTGTAGTCCCAGCTACTTGGGAGGCTGAGGCAGTAGGATCGCTTAAGCCCAGGAGTTTGAGGTTGCTGTGAGCGAGGCTGACACCATGGCACTCTAGCCCAGGTGACAGAGCGAGATTCTGTCTCAAAAAAAAAAAAAAAAAAAAGAACAGCAAGATAATAGAGGGATTTTATAAGGAAGAAATGCATGGGTGTAATATATAAGTAGAAGGAGAAAGGAATCAGAATTGAGAGCTTGAGCTCAGACTTGGGGAAGTTAAACGGTGATAGAAATGAGTCATGTGTTGTTTTATATGATTTTCTGATTTTTATGAGGATAGTCTGTATTACAGTTTTACGTTTAAAGAAATGCCTTGGTGTGCAGATATCTGAGTGTGTGTGCTTGGCTCTGAGAGATTCTTGGATTCACTTAACTAAGGAGAGAAAAACATTTAGATTGATGATTATTTTTGTACTCTAGTATTTGGACATCAGTTCCCTCCCTTTCCTAAAGACTTAGGATACTGTAAGCCAGTTACACATCTTGGGCAAAATTTCCAGGAAAAAGGAATATCCCATTCTTTGTAGAAAGACTCTCAGAATCTAGAACCAAGCCATATTCCAGGTTTAAAAACCTGGAAATCCTTGTTATTGTTGTATTTGAAGTAAAAGTGCATTCAGCAAATATAGTCTTTGGTCACCCCAAAATGTGTACATTGTATTGGGGAGAGGGGAGTCTAATTTTTGTTAATCAACTTTGATTTACTGGTATCTTCTCTTCCTTAAAAAATGTAGTTAATTCAACATGCAAAGGATTCCAATAGCTCTTGAATTTTACTGAGGATGTAATGATTGGAAGCACAGAAAATAAACCTTTCTCTACTTTCCCCTCTCCTTCTGCCCTCCCTCTCCCTCTTTCTCTCTCTCTCTCTCTCTGTCTTCCTCCCTCCCTCTCTCTCTTCATTGTTTTCAGATCTCTCTTTGTTGAGGAGCCCTGCCTATCCTGTGTTGTAGCTTCCTGTTGACTGTTCTCTCCACCCTAGAGGGGAGGGATTATTACAACAGTGATTTTTAAACGTTTAAATTTACACTTTCTGAGTTAACGTTTCTAATAGTAGTTAGTGCTCCCAAGAGAGCCCAGCACACCCAGCCATGAATGGTGTCTTTTCAAAGATAACTGTTTTTGAATGTTTACTGAAAAGACTGTGGAGTAATCATTCATCCTTTTTTCAGTTACACCCAAATAGTGAGTATTAGTAGATATGTTATTTTTGTAAAGAATGAACAGATGAAGGGTAACTCTTTTTTTTTTTTTTTTTTTTTTTTTTGAGACAGAGTGTCACTGTGTTGCCCGGGCTAGAGTGAGTGCCGTGGCGTCAGCCTAGCTCACAGCAACCTCAAACTCCTGGGCTTAAGCGATCCTACTGCCTCAGCCTCCCGAGTAGCTGGGACTACAGGCATGCGCCACCATGCCCGGCTAATTTTTTCTATATATATTTTTAGTTGTCCAGATAGTTTATTTCTATTTTTAGTAGAGACGGGGTCTCGCTCAGGCTGGTCTCGAACTCCTGACCTCGAGCGATCCACCCGCCTCGGCCTCCCAGAGGGCTAGGATTACAGGCGTGAGCCACCGCGCCCGGCCTATGAAGGGTAACTCTTTTCGTTGCCTGAATAAACACTCGAGTAGAATGCTACGTTACAGTGCAAACAGTACAAACAGTATAATGTGTGGTGTAGTGGCTTTGGAATGAGACCAATCAGGGTGCAAGTCCTGGCTCTACCCTTTTAGAAGCTGTGTGATCTTAGGTCATGTAACCTTTCTCAGCCTTTTTCCTGTAGCATAAAATGAAGATAATAATAGTACTTACCTCATAGAGTTATGCCTGGTACATGGGTAAGCACTCAATAAATGTTAGCTATATTAATAACAAAGAGTCAGCTCTTTTAATCATTTAATATTATAAAATTGGGGATCAGTGAACAATATGCTGATTTGGAGACATTTACCGAAAAAGAAGACAGCATTGCTTTCAAAGTAAAATTAAACTTAATTCTTTCCTGTGACTTGTTTCTAAATTTAGAAAATTCCTGTAATTGAAATATTTTAATTTTGTTCATGGTAGGTTAAAAAAATTGCAAAGCACTCTTGATGTAGGTTCTGCTTTGTAAAATTTTAGAGTGAAAATAAAAAGGTTACTGAGAGCTCTGTGGTCTAAGCCTATTCAGCCAACATTTACTGAGTACCTACTATGTACCAGCCCTTATTTTGGGTCCTAGGGATACAGAGATGAGTAAGACATGACCTAAAGGACATGCACAGGGGAACACCTATGAGCAGGTACAGAAATAATCAAACTCACTGATATTTTTAGAGTAGGTAGCAAAGTAAGACATGGGGTTTTTAAAAATCAATTTTTTTTTTTTTTTTGAAAGACGGGGTCTCGCTCTGTCACCCAGGCTGGAGTGCAGTGGCATCATGGTAGCTCACTGCTGCCTCAAACTCCTGGGCTCAATCCGTCCTCCTACCTCTGCCTCCCAAGTAGCTGGGACTACAGGTGTGTACCACCTTGCCCAGCTAATTTGTTTATTTTATTTTTTGTAGAGACAGAGGTATTGCTATGTTGCCAAGGCTGGTCTTGAACTCCTGGCCTCAAGTGATCTTGCTTCCTCCTCAGCCTCCCATAGCTCTGGGATTATAGGCATCAGCCACCATGCCTAGCTGGCTTTTCTTTTTAAATGATATTATTCAGTTTGTCAAGGATTCAGAGAAACTGTCAAACACTAATAGAAACTGATGTAACTTTTCAGGAAAGCAGTTTGGCAGTAAGTATCAAAAGCCTTAAAAATACTCATTCTCTTTGACCTAGTATTTCCTTTTCTAGGAATGTATCCCAGAGAGAGAGAGATTCCTAGAGAGATTTATTTACAGCAATGTTCATGGGACTTTTATTTGTAAATAGTAGGAACTTGGAAATCTAAATGTCCCATCATAGATTGTTAATTAAATCAGGGTATATACACAGGATTGACTGCATTGCAATTACTAAAAACATTTTTTAAAATACTTATTGATATGGACAGGAAATGCTTATAATTTATTAACTGAAGAAAATGCTTTTTATCAAATACTCAATATAATTCCAGTTTGCTAATATATATAATGCTAAGAAAAGTACTGGAATGATAAACCTGTTAGTACTGTTCCTTTCTGGATGATACATTAAAGTTTTTAGTTTCTCCTCTACCCATATCTTTATTTATCTACAATAAAATGTATTACTTTAGCTGGGCTCAGTGGTGCACAGCCTGTAATACCAGCTACTTGGGAGGCTGAGATGGGAGGATTGCTTGAGCCCAGGATTTCAAGACCAACCTGAGGAACATAGACCCCCATCTCAAAAAAAAAATTAAAATTAAGAAATAAAAATAAAATATATTACTTTAATAGTTTTAAGATTATGGGGTGGGGGGGATGAAAAGATTACTCTAAAAGTCTAGCAAAAATATCAGAATTTGTTCTTGAGGATCTCACCGTCTGCACCACTAATACGGCATAGTGTGGTAAGAAAAAGCCTGTCGTGAGGTAACAAGAGGTCTGGTCTTAGTCACTGGTTTTGTGACCTTAGGTGAGTCATTTGGTGTTTCTGGGATTCATTGTTCTTGTTTGAATAACCTCCGGTCCTTTGCAGTTCTTAGTTTCTGTTATTCTTCAAAAGTCTTCCCTGCTGTTCCTATCCAGCCCTAAGGAGGCTGGACTCCATAGTTTATCCAATGACAACTCTCAGAATTAAAAGGCAGAGTAAGTCAGTAGGAAGGAATTTGCTTCTTTAAAATTTACCCAGTTGGCCTGTAATCCTAGCACTCTGGGAGGCCGAGGCGGGTGGATTGTTTGAGCTCAGGAGTTCGAGACCAGCCTGAGCAAGAGTGAGACCCCATTTCTACTAAAAATAGAAAGAAATTATATGGACAACTAAAAATGTATATAGAAAAAATTAGCTGGGCATGGTGGTACATGCCTGTAGTCCCAGCTACTCGGGAGGCTGAGGCAGAAGGATCGCTTGAGCCCAGGAGTTTGAGGTTGCTGTGAGCTAGGCTGACGCCACGGCACTCTAGTCTGAGCAACAGAGTGAGACTCTGTCTCAAAATAAATAAATAAAATAAAATAAAATAAAATTTACCCAGAAACCTCAACCCTTAAGCATAATGAAAATTTTACAGCACATCATTGCGGTGGAAAATTAAGCACATGTTTTGCAAAATAGAAACAAGATTTCTTTGGTTAGTAAGAACATTATGCACTCTGAGAAAGGAAATAGGTTACCAACCTTTTATTCTCACGGCATGCTGTTTTCACACAGAGCAAAATGCTGCAGTCATCAGTGATCACTGTAGGATACTAGAATATAATGGTATCTCACATGCTTTAGGTTTTTTTTTTTTTTTTTTACTTCTAGGAATATCATGATTAACTGTGCTTTAGGTTTTGATACACCTCACAATTCTTAAGTTTCACAAGATTAGCCAGTCTTTAAAATATAAAATGTTAACACACTATTAATCTAAATTTTATTTTTTAGTACTACAAAGAATACTTAGTGTTAATTCATACTTTCTCTTCTGTTCACTTATTGATGGCACAATAAAGTTATAAAGCTTTCTCTTACATTGGAAATTAAATTATAAAAATTGAAGGAATAGACATTACTGTCTTGCTTTCTAAGTATAATACTCTCTTGGTGTAATTACATGTAATTATTTTTCTTCCCTGGTTAATGATAGCGTAAGTGCGAACTCTTGTGGGGAAAAAATGCGTTACTTTAAAAGTTAATGACAGGTAAACAATAAGAATATTTTTGAATATTTTTAGGAAAGAATTCAGAGCCTGAAGCAGAGCATAGACTTCATGGCAGACTTACAAAAAACTCGAAAGCAGAAAGATAGATCAGACACCTCGCAGAGTGGAGTGGACGGCAGCTGCTGGCCGAGAGAGAAGGAAGACTCTGGAGATGCCGAAGCACAAGCTTTCAAAAGTCCCAATAAGGAAAATAAAAAGTAAGGAATCTTTGAAATATTAAGGTTAAGCTGTCTTTTTCAAGTCAGTAAGGGGGGAAAATACTGATTCAGGGCCTGACTTGAGAAGACCATGTCCTAGTATGTCAGTGGTGGTGGGTTTTTGGCATGAAAGTGCATTTTGATGACATGATACCCGTCTTCTCACACAAAGCACTATATGGAATTGTCCAAACACAGTTCTGAATGTGTATTCTTAAAGTAGTTTTAAAACCAATAAATTATCCTTAGGGGCTCATCTTGTCAGTGAGTTTATTTAAACAGAACTATTTGTTTAAGAAAAAAATGTATATTCATTACCTCATTCCATAAAGAAGCAAAGAGTTCACAGGAATGCAGTTAAAGCTGCCTCCTAAATAGATGGGCTGTCACTGAGATGCGTGCATGTTTTCCACTAGACGTCAGCTGGTGGGAGCAGTGATGACCCACGGGTCCTCCCAGGCAGCAGCCAGCCCGGCCAGCCGCAGCCACGTCCATCCACTCACACTGTCAGCCAGCCCCGGCTGCCCCGCACCTCACTGGCAACTTGGGGAGGGCTGTAGTTAACAGGGATTTCTGCTGTTATAATGCAAAGAAAGTAAATTTGTGACAGATTTCTTTGTTCTCTTCCTAAGATTTACACATTTTAAATGTCTGTTTATCTTAAGTTTTTAAAAATTGAACTTTTGTGCTCACTTTGGCAGCATATATGCTAAAATTGGAATGATACAGAGAAGATTAGCATGGCCCCTAAACTGAAAAACAAAAAATTGAACTTTAAAAAAACAAATTATATACTTCTTCCCCTTCAAAATAATGTTTCAGGTAGAATTTTCATTTTTGTGAATGTGCCCAGAAAAACATTTAAGACAAGTAACACTGGACAAAAAAGGGAGAGAAATAGCATATTGAGTGTGCCTTACTGCTTGTGTGTTATTAGGGTCCTTTACCAGGTCATTAAAATAGGTGACGGTAAAATGTCTCCACTTCACTTGTATTCATGTTTAGAATTCATTTTAATATTTTCATGTTATTTATCTTCTTTTTTTTTCTTTACTTAGTATTAATGTGTGTTTTCAGGAAAGACAAAGATATGCTTGAAGATAAGTTTAAAAACAATAACTTAGAAAGAGAGCAGGAGCAGATCGACCGCATAGTTAAGGAATCTGGAGGAAAACTGACCCGGCGGCTTGTTAACAGTCAGGTGATTGAGCGTTTGCTTTTTTCCCCCTCTGTCTACTGATATGAGTCATCTGAAACTTGAAGTTTTCAATTGCTTGTGTGCTTTTAATCTATATCTGCCATAGAGCTCTTCATCACTATGACACTCAACAATAGAAAAATTAATGGACAGATAGTCCCCTACTTAGGATTTTTTGACTTTACAAGGGGTTTCTCAGGTATTCCATGCATTTTCAACTTACTGTGGGTTTATTTGGACATAACCCCATTGTAAGTTGGGGAACATCTGTATTTGTTTGTAAGTACATGATTAATCTTATCCTCTGTTACTGAATTTTTTTTAAAAATGAAGTTAATGTGTTCTAAAATTAGAAAGTGAACTCTACATACTGTATTTTAAGCTTATAAGAAAACATATTCTGGTCTTTTGAAATCATACTGTTTAGCACATTGGTTTTAAAACCAAGTGGATTCATTTATGACTTTAGACAAGTCGCTCTCCTTTCCTGATCCTCCTTTTTTGATAGAGTTGGGAGAACTAGATAGCCCAACAGCTCTTTAAAATTCTGAGATTTCCTTAACCTCTGTTTCCTTAGTCCATCAACACTTACATACATGAAGACAGATGAAAAAGTCAGTATTTGAGTTTAGTAATGATAGCTACCTATAATATTAGTTTGATTAAAGTAAGACTTCCTAGTGGGCTACAAATATGTATGTGGTCCAGGTTGAGCATCCCTAATCCGAAATCCAAAGTGCTCCAAAATCTGAAACTTTTTGAACACCAACATGACACCACAAGTGGAAAATTCCACAGCTGATCTCATGATGGGTGTACAGAATTATTAGAAATACTTACAAAATTATCTTCAGGCTACGTCTATAAGGTGTATATGAGATATAAATGAACTTTGTGTCCCATCCCCAAGATACCTCATTATGTATATGCACATATTCCAAAATTGGGAAAAAGTCTGAAATCCAATCCATTTCTGGTCTCAAGCATTTCAGATAATGGGTACTCAATCTCTATGTATAAAACAGTTTATTCCATTTGAATACTTGTGGTCATTGCAGTGCGAATTTGAAAGAAGAAAACCAGATGGAACAACAACATTGGGACTTCTCCATCCTGTGGATCCCATTGTAGGAGGTAGGATCACAGAGACAGACTGTGCATGCAATTGATGCTATTTGTCAAAGAACAGTAGTGACCTGGGTTAACATTTTAAACCAAGAATCCTAAATATTGATAAATCCAACCGTGTCATTGTCCACGAAGAATTTGGCTAGAGAGCATGTATTTCATGGTAACAGCCAGCCTAACTTTCACTTCATCCTAAAGTAGGGACTATAGATCAAATTTTCCTTAAAATACAAGGTCCCTGAAATATTTTATACCCACCATCAACAAAGCCACAAAATTTAGGCAGTAATTTCTATCCCTGGTTTTAAAAGAACTGTGGTATATGTACTTGGTTATTTCTAGAAGTATCTCATACCCTCAGATTATGACATAATAAATTTAACTGCTGTTTTCCTTTCAGTGAAAAGAATTAATGTATATGCCGCATAGTACCTTAATAAAATGGAGTATGTATACTTAATGACATTATGTCTTTCCTTGTGGTCAGTAGAAAGTTTATAAAGGTTGGGAATCAATGACTTAGAACCTCAGTCATAGTTTTCTTTTCTCAGATGATGTCTTAATGGAGATATAGGGAATATTTTGAAATTTGACACAAGAATAGGAACTTTTTGTCATTCTGAGGGGAAAATCATGAAGCAAATGTGAGAACATTATTTAATAAATACCCATTTGCATACTGTCCTAAGAGACAATTGGGAATACAAAAATGAATAATGACAGAATTCCTATACTTAAGCACTTAAGGAAATAGTCGTCACTATTGTTTGCTGTGGACAGGTGCTATCTTAGGAGCCGTCAGCAGAGCTGGGTATATAGTAGGGAACAAAACGGGAGAGATGAGTCCCTTCCCCTTCAGTTCTGTGGGGGAGGAGGAGGAGGGCACAAACAAAATATAATAATCATACAAAGATGTGTCTGTCATGAGTAAGTACTACCGAGGAAGGGAACACCTGTGATGATGTGTAACAGAAGGTACCTGCCTAGTGTTTGGAGGTCAGAGGAGGCTTCCTGAAGGAGATGATGTTTAGGCTGATCCCCAAAAGGTGAATCAGGGATGGGGAGTAGCAGAGAACAGCAGGAGAAAAAACCTTGATGCAGGGAAGAGCCTCATGCCCTTGAAGACTGAAAGGCCAGCCTGTTGGTGTTCTCTAAAGGAGGGAAACACTAATAGAAGAACAGGAGCCAGTGCTGTGTTTTTACAACAAAACTCATTTTCTACTTTGATGTGAATTTTTCATAGCAGAATTTATATGGTCACAGGTCAGAGAAAATGCCACCAGATTGAGAGCATTGCTGTTTCTATATAGCTGTGGTAAAAATTTGGCAACAGGAGATGAAGTTAACTGATTTAGATGACACCTCAAGATCTAGCCCTTTCTTTGAAGCCAGGTGTCTGGTCTGTGCTCTGGTCTGGTTTCCTGGGTTTCCAGCTCCTGTGGACATAATCAGATGTGGCCCAGGCTGCCCTGACTCCTCACACCACAGCAGCCCCCCTAGTAGGCCACACCACTGGCGTAAGGTAGAATATGCCCCATCCGACTTCTCAGCTTCATCCTCCAGTCCTGTCACTCGTGAGGAAACCAAACTCTAGACTGATCACTGAGAAGCAGAGAAGATGTGATTTAGATATTTGAAGTTTCTTATACCACACTGATCACCTGTGGCAGCAGCCTCTGTTCCAGGGTGATCGTGTTACAGAAACCAAGCCTCTTCAGAATTTAAGACAGTGCTTTCTATTGGGTACCGTTGGAGTCACATTTTCTCCTGATAGCATCCTTTTCAGTCTACCTCATGATTTCTGCCTGTATCACCTATTCCCAGTTTTATTGCAAGGATTCATTCCTGGTTTACAGAGATCACATTTTTAAAGGCTGTTTTTCATTGCACTAAAAATATGCCTCTCATAGATACTAATTTATCATTAATGTATTAATATTATGAATTCACATTGTCTTTAATCCAGATATTTGCCCGTACTCAGTCTTTGACTAACTTTTCTACTGGTTCACTTTCATGTTAACATGAGAAGTCCCAGCTTTTAAGTATTTTCTTGGTTTTTGTTGAAATCTTATTTTTAAGGGAAATGTAACGTGGGTATAAAGAATTCCAGGAAGTAGGAGTGTATAATGAAAAGGTCCAGGTTTTGGTCCTGGCTACATTTCTTGCCTTTCTAAGCTATGATTTTTTAATCTTAAAAATGGATATAGTGGCCAGGCGAGGTAGCTCACTCTTGTAATCCTAGCACTTTGGGAGGCCAGGATTTTGAGACCAGCCTGAGCAACATAGCGAGACCTCATCTCTACAAAAAATATAAAAATTAGCTGGACATAGTGGCGCACACCTTTAGTCCCAGCTACTCAGGAGGCTGACAAGGAGGATCCCTTGAGCCCAGGGGTTTGAGGTTACAGTGAACTATGATAGATGGCACCACTGCACTTTAGCCCGGACAACAGAGTGAGACCCTGTCTTTAAAAATAGAGAGAGAGAGAGAGGGAAAGGTATAGTAAGGGCTGTTACTACAACCTCTTCACAGTCATGTGGATGACATGAAGTAATATACATGAAAACACTCAGCAGAGATCATTACCACTTATGCCTCCTTCACTGTGCTCGGTGTTATGTTTTAGAACCAGGATACTGCCCTGTAAGACTGGGAATGACAACTGGAAGACTTCAGTCTGGAGTGAATACTTTGCAGGGCTTCAAAGAGGATAAAAGGAACAAAGTAACTCCAGGTGAGGCTCCTCCTGCATAGTAGTCATGTTTTTCTCTTCTGTTTCAGGGAGTTAGGAAAGGAAGCATAAGTAATACCATTCACTGCTTTATTCACTAGCCCTCTTGGTGATATTTTTGTACCATCAATTAGCTATTTTATTAATTTCAGAACAAACTGGAAAATCAGGTGTTAGCATTCAAAATGAATTTGTTCTTTTTTTCTATTTCTCTCTCTCCCCCCCTTTTTGGGGAAGAATTCACTTGAGTTGTAACTTTACAAATATCTGTTAGGGAGAAAATATCTTAGATTTGTATGCCAATCACCGAAATAAAGTTAGAAGGGAATATCTTTTAAAACAAGAAAACGATTGACATATGAGTTAAAGAATAGTATTGTAGTATTTAATTTTTTCAACAGTGTTATACTTGAATTATGGACCCTACAGTTCCTATGCACCACATTATGACTCCACGTTTGCAAATATCAGCAAGGATGATTCTGATTTAATCTATTCAACCTATGGGGAAGACTCTGATCTTCCAAGCGATTTCAGGTGAGTCACCAACTAATCAATATTCTAAGTACCATATTGTTCTAAAATATTAATGTACATATGTGATTTGTGGGTAGACTTACAAAGTTATCCAAATGGAAGAAAATGTGTTCACTAAATTTCTTAATTGACAGTAATACGCCAGTGGTTATCCTTTAATGGATAATGAGAGAACGTATCTCCTTAATACCGACATCTGCAGTATTTTAATTATTACAAAAATACATTTTTTAAAAACACTGTGTACCTCAACTGATACCAAAGTTCAAGATCTTGTTACTTCTAAATGTTGATGGTACCATCTGCTCTGCTGTAACATTTTTGTGTGTCAGTGAGTTGTGTTCCAGACTTAACCAGTTTGGGAACCCACAGCACATTTTCCTCAAGATATTGAGGTAGGACATGATGGCTCAGGTAGGACCTAAGGCAATCCACTTACAAGCCTGTTTGACCCATCACCTACCAGATAGACTATTGCAGTTATACTCTACCATCGTTTATTACATGTTTCTGTGGGAAGATAATTTCTGTGTTCCTATTGAAGATGCCGAGCACTTTGCATCTCATCAACATGAGATGCCATCTTGACTTACCAGGATTCTGGCTCAGAGTACAGCATTGCACTTGGGTTATTCCTTCTTGGGACTGGTACCTTGTTAACTTTCATTATTTAAAAGAATTTAACCCTCTAGATTAACCAGTCCTGTGGTTTTGTGATAAAGGAGGACTGTTCCCTTTTACATAAGTCTGTGTGGTTTTGTTGTTGTTGTTTCTAGAAGGCAGGAGTCCCTAAGTCAGAGGTTGAATGTGTTTCCAGGTCAAGCATTTATATCCCTTAGACTTTACCAGCTTGAATGCATTCTTTCTGGACTATTTATCTGTGCCTTCCACAAATAGGCATTGCACACCCACTGTGTGCCAGGCATTATTCTAGATGCTTGGGGGTTCCCCAGGGAAACAGTGCTGACAAAGACCCATGCCCTCCTGTGAGATGGTGACAAGTGCTTTGCAGAAAAGTAAAGCAGCAAAAGAAGATAGATAGATGGTGGTGCTGGAGTTAGGAGAGGGGTGCAGTTTAAAATAGGGTTGTCAGGGAAGTCTTTGCTACAAAAGTGAAAGTGGAGCAAAAACTGCAGGAAGTGAGGAAGCCAGCAGTGCTGCCATCTGAAAGAAGAGCATTTCTAGCCAGTGAAATAGCTGTGCAAAGGCCCTGCAGTGGGAGCCTGCCTGACACATTCAAGAAACAGCATAAGAGCAGTAAGGAGCAGAACGAGTGAAGGGGAAGGTGGTCAGAGAGGTAACAGGTGGGAGTACATCTTTGTATGAACTTGAAGTTTTATTGTAAGTGAGATGGGAAACTACTGGTGGAGTGTGAGCAGAGGAATGACCCAATCTGGCTTACAGTTTTAAAAGGATCACTGTGACTGCAGAGGGACAAGGGCAGAAGTTGGGAGGTGAGAAATGGACTGGGGAGTGGCAGTTGAGGTGTTGAGAGGGATCGGTAGTCAGCCAGGGGGATTCCTGTGCTGACTGGAGTGGAGTGTGAGAGACGGAGAAGGCGAGGATGACTCCAGGGTTTTCAGACTGGGCCTAAAAGGCTGTAGTTGATATTTACTGAGAAGGAGGCGGGTTTGGAAAACTACTTTTGGGGAAAATGCAGCATTTCTGTTTTGGATATTTTAAGCTTGAGATGCTTAGTAGACATCCACATGGAGCTGTCCAAAGAGTGTGGTCCAAACTGGAGGTATAGCTTTGAGTTTTTTAGTATGCATGGAAGTCCTGAGGTGAGTAAGATCACCTTAGGGAGGAAGAAAAGGGGGGAGGAGCTGAAGCTCCAAAGACTGAGTCCTGCACCCCACAACTGACATCTTATTTTTGTTTGGGGGATCCTCAGGAGCATTTCATTTTCACTGTGTTCTTGATATTGTTTAATTGTCTCTTGATAAAGTAATCAGTGGTAAATACGTAAATGCAATGTTGTGTCTAGACAAAGTTTTACATCCTGGTGTATAAACTAAGGGCATCTAATGGAAACAGTTGGCTTGGATGGGAGGATGAAGCCAAGGGAGATAACTTATGTGGAAGTGACTTTACTGCCTCTCTCTTTCAGCATCCATGAGTTCTTGGCCACTTGCCAAGATTATCCATATGTTATGGCAGATAGTTTACTGGATGTTTTAACAAAAGGAGGGCATTCTAGGACCCTACAAGAGTTGGAGATGGTAAGAATGCTGCTGAAGAAACAGGGTAATTTATTACTGGCTCCCAAGTATTAGTCATTCAGTGTTGTGAAACCATGGGATTAACCAGTATGACAGCTGGACTCCATTCCCCTGAAAGACAGCCCAGCCGGGGTGAGACCACGGGTGGAGGACAATGAATGGAAAGGAGTAAGTCATTCTTGGGGGTCTGTGAGGGCCAGAGCATTGGCATTGTCTCCAGATCTTGGGAGTGTAGGATCCCAAAATGGGGTTTATAACTAGGAAGTCAGCAGGTGCTACGTACCCTAACAAAAAAGGAAAGTTTTGCTCACTGGCTCGAAACTAAGTTGGCTAAAATGATAGGGAATGGCCTTTTCCTTATTATACAGTCGTAGCACCATGGGAGGAGCCTCAGTTACAAAGTAAAAAGCTTCCTTGTTGCTGTCTTTTATTAACGCTTGTAAACTACCTCCAGTTCAGTTGGAGATAGTTAATGATCTGGAGTGATTCAAAGTCTTAATTCAAGGATTAGAACCAGAAAACGTTCCTTACGATGCAGAGGAGACTTGATCTCCACAATTGTCACCATGGTAAGAGGAACCCTTTGTCTCTTGGAGGTCAGAACTCTTAATGGTGGCTGTGACTCTAGTGCCTTGTACCCTGCCCACACTGCACATATGGTTGCTGGATGACCTGTCAGCACAGCTAAGGTCATTCCTCAGTCAGGTCAAGTTCAAAGATAACTGCTGTAAAATTCTAGCACATGAACTGCTTGCTTCACATGGCCTAAAAAATAATAAACTTTATATCAATTCAAAATATTTTTTACTATGTCCTTCCCATCAAT
This sequence comes from Lemur catta, assembly GCF_020740605.2. Taxonomy (NCBI): domain Eukaryota; kingdom Metazoa; phylum Chordata; class Mammalia; order Primates; family Lemuridae; genus Lemur; species Lemur catta. The sequence goes on along the minus strand of NC_059147.1, from coordinate 6,433,078 downwards.
TAATCTGAACTAATTACTACTCTAACTAAAATTGAATATTTTTCATTTGATGAATATGGCAGTGTGTTCCAGAATGTAAAGTGTCTCTGTCCTTTGATCCAACAGTATCAAACTCTTCTTAAAATTTATCCTAGAAAATAAGAGTTACATATAAGGATACATTGCTTATCATTTTTAGAAATTGGGAATTGGGGCCGGGCATGGTGGCTGGCTCCTGTAATCCTAGCATTTTGAGAGGCTGAGGCAGGAGGATCACTTAAGGCCAGAGTTTTGAGACCAGCCTGAGCAAGAGCAAGACCAAGACCCCATCTCTACAAAAAATAGAAAAATTAGCCAAGCATGGTGGCACACGCCTGTAGTCCCAGCCAGTTGGGAGGCTGAGGCAGGAGGATCTCTCAAGCCCAGGAGTTTGAGGTTGCAGTGAGCTATGATGACACCAGTGCACTCTAGTTAGGGAAACAAAGCAAGACCCTGTCTCAAAGAAATAAAAAAAGAAATTGGGAATTGGTTATGTAAGTCACAGTATACAACCTTTCAAAGATCACATTATTCATTGATGTCCATGACACATTTGTCTGTTTATATGTGCATTATCTCTAAAGAATAGGATTATGAGAAGCTTTCACATTCTCTGTAGCATTTGAATATTTTACAGTAATCCTTTGCTTTCTGACAATATTGCTCTTTTAATGCAAGGTAGTCCCTAGAGTTCCTCCCTATCTTTTCCTTGTCAGAGATTTATCTGTTGTTGAAAACAGATTCCATTTATTTAAGTATTTATATACTGTTTACCAGATACCTTCTTAAACATGGATACAGCTTTTTAATCTTTCTTGGGAATATTTCATCATCACTAGTAATAAGTATGCCAACTCACAAAATACTCTGAAATGCTAATAATTACATTCATTTGGTTTAAAAAATCATATTCTAATAGTCCATATTCTTATTCCTTTTCTCTTGCCATAAAGTCTTGACAGTTTCCTATTCTCCTTGATATTTGCCTTTGCATAATATTTTCACTAAAAGTTGTTTTTCTTTATCCTTATAGTCATCACCTGAAGATGAAGGTCCTACTAGGACACTTGACACAGCAAAAGAAATGGAGGTGATTATATTTTATTCCTTGTAAGAAATATTTTTGTGGATAATAAGCTAGAAGGCCTAAATGATAAAAGTTTTATTTTAAAATAAAAATATTTATTGAGTATCATCTAAGATAAAATAGGGGTTTTTTGCCTATGGGGAGCTTAGTGGTAGGCAGTGCGGTAGACAAGCATGTAAACAAGGGACCCCAAACCAGTTACTCTGCTATGTAAATGTATGAGTTGTAGTCGCCCAGGTAGGAGCAGCTCCTTGCAGAAGGGATGCTGTCTGACCTAGGTCTAGAAGAATGAATAGGCATTCTCTGAGTAGGCAGAGCCACTCATCAGAAGTGGGCAGAACTGCATGTATAATGACATACATGGAGCTGAGAGAACAGGGCCACCTGTGTTTTGATATTGAGCCTAAGAAATACTGATTTATAGAAATGCCCCCTATATTTTTAGAGACAGAAATGATTTCAGGAGTCTTGCAAGGCTTTGCCCTGAAGGAAAATGTAAACGTGTTAGTTCGCATATCAAAAGCTGCGTCCCTCAGGAGGCATCTCAGTGGTCAGTAGCAGCTGCTTTCCAAGGTGACGCTGCAATCTCAATCCTGTGGTTCTCGCCTGCTTTGAAAGACAAAGCAGGTTTGCATAGAGCCACGAGATGGGGAGCTGATCAAGGAAGACAGGCCACCCGAGATGAGAGCTGATCAGAGATGACAGCTGATCAATAAGATATGCTGCCGAGCTGGCCAGAGCCGGGGCCCAGGCAGACCCATGTGGTTAAAGTAATTAGCATAAGGGACAGCTCATCCTTGACTTCTGAAATCTCTGTTCTAATACACAATAACCAGAGCCATGATGTCTCTGTTTTTGCTAAAGTGATAGCTTTATCTTAAAACTTAGAAATTTGCCCTACGAAGATTTCATAACCCTTTGTTCACCTAGATAGAGTTAGTTAAGGGATCTGTAGAAGCCTTTTAGAAGACTTTGAACCTAAACTGAACTACCTGTTATTATGTAAATCCTGTTACCCCTGGCAACCGAAACACTGTGCACTATAAATACCTGTGTGAAACTTCAGTCAGGTTTGCACCTCTAACCGGAAAGGGGTGTAACCATCTGAGTACCCTCCTCTTTGTATCTTCCTAAATCTGTATTTTATAAACTGTATTTTTGCCTGTGTGTATTATTTCTGTTTCCTACTATTTTTTCATCCTTTGCAATGACCCCTGTCTGAGGGACCCAATTTTTTGCTGGGAGCATAGCTAACTCCCTGCACTTTGAGCCCAGAAAACAGGTGACCAAGCAGTCCCTGGGGGAGAAGAGCAAGGGTGGTGAGGCTGCATGGATGGGGACCCAATGATGAAGTTTTCTGTGTAGTGCTAAGAAGGTGAGATTTTATCCTAGAAGGTGGGATACTGTGATAAAATGTGGAGGAAAGAACCAGTGAAAAGCTACAGGACTTGTGTAAGCAAAAGAAATGACTAGCATACCAATAAAAGGAAGAGAATAAGGATGTGGGAAATACAGTACAAGGAAAATTGGCCTGGTGCATAAGGTAGGTAGCAGTGCTATCAGCTCACAGAGGAAGTACAAGAAAAGGAGCAAACCTTTGATGGCTAGTGTGATCTGGGACACTGCTGGAGATGTAGGCCTGGAACTCCAAGATTTGGGCTATGGGTGTGGATCTGAAAGTTGTTGATGAATAGGTAGAGTTTTATTTCAGTCATTAGAGTGGACAAGACTGTCCAGGGAGAACGTGTAGCCTGGGAAAGGTCAAAGGACAGAATCTTGGAGGAGACCAGTAATTAAGGTAGGAAAGCCATGGAAGATGATAAGCAGGAAAAGAGGCGGTTCAGCAGTGTCAGGTGCTGCACAGAAGCCCAGTGAGAGGGGACCGGCCAGTGTCATGTGTAACCTTGGTAAGAGAAGCGTTGGTAAAATGAGGGGTTCGGGGGTTGACCTCAGTGAGTTAAATAAGTGGAGGGAAACTGTGCTAAAGGGACATTGTTTAAGATGGGAGAGACATAAGCCCTTTAGCTGAGGGGAAGGAAGAATTGAGATGGGAGAGCAAGTGAGATGATGATGATGTGGACGGTAGCTACACAGCTGTGGTGTTTTCAAGGGAAGAGGAGCCAAGCAAGGTCATGTGCTTAGCGAAGGGGCAAGAATGAAAGAAATCTTGAGAATGGGGAAGGAAATTGTGTAAGAAGTAAAATGAGTTTTGAGGGCCCAGTTGAAATGGCAAACCGTAAGTGCATGCTAGTGCCAAGTTGCACAATTATACGGTTTTTCTCCACCACACTTTTAGCCTGCATGTATGTAGGTAGATCAGGTGTTCAGATTATTTGAGCTTGAAGTATAATACCATAGTATAAATGAACCATTAACTTTTGGTTACTTAATACCTGGGTTGATCTGTTCCTAAAAAGCAGTGTTAAGGTTATGGAAACTCTGTGTCTTACAATTGCAAAAATAAAACTCCACTCTTTTAAGATTTTGTTTCTCCCATGCGATATTGACAGGCTAGTGTTGGAGCCTGGAGGAGACCCAGGAAACATCTTAGGTTACAGGTCTACTATAGGAATGCAAGTATATGCACTGCGTGGGCTGAAACATTTGCCTTTGAGTCTCAGAAACATAAGGCATTGTCATAATCACCAAAAGCTCTTCACAATTTAAGCAGTAACAAGGCTCTTATTATTTTATCTTTAGAATGGTTGCCATATGAAACAATGCAAATTGTCTAAGATACATCATTACATTCCAGAGAATTATGGATTTATGGACACTTTTTTTGCCAAGATTTGGAAATAGCATTTTTAAAGGGTGTTCTGGAAAGACATTTTCTGTAAGCATCAAAATTAGGACTCCAAAGTAAATAGGTAGAATAACTTTGCCTATAAACACAAGCCACTGTAGTACTTTCTGGTTAGCACTGTCATGGTTTAGCAAGCTCAATTAATTGCCTTTTTTTTCTTTTGAAGCAGATTATAGAAATAGAGCCAGCAGGGCATTTGGACTCCAGTACTCAGGACAGGCTCACAGCCCTGAAAGCAGTAACAAACTTTGGTGCTCCAGTCGAGGTTTTTGACTCTGAAGGTGAGTATCTTCAGAGGCTTTGACGGAAACTGCATAACACAGGCAGTCAAGATTTAATGTCACATTAGTACAGATTAGCATGGCATTCATCACAGGAAAATCTTGACTAGCCAAGTTAAATGAATAGTAAAGTATGGCTGTGGTGTTGATTTTATTTGAGGGGGGTTACTTCTTGGGAGGGAGAAGGCTAACCAATAATGAGCAAAGCCCTCAAGCATAGGACTTTTTTACCACACAAGGTCAAATACAGGTATGTCCATGTTTTCTTTAGTGTGTTCTTTTTCTTACCACCCAGAAGCTGAAGTGTTCCAGAAGAAACTTGATGAGACCACCAAATTGCTCAGGGAACTCCAGGAAGCCCAGAATGAGCGTTTGAGCACCAGACCCCCTCCCAATATGATCTGTCTCTTGGGTCCCTCATATAGAGAAATGCACCTTGGTATGTTGCACCTCCAGTAAGAGAAGAATCAGGGGATGCTTAAAGGAAAAATCTTCTGAGTACAGTAGCGATACCACTATAAAGTAATGCTGAAATGAATACTGTTGTCTTTGCATTTATACGTTTGCTGTTCTTTTGGATTTTTTTAAAATTATCTAAAGGAATGACTTTTCAATAAGTAGAACTATTTTTCTTTTTAGCTGAACAGGTGACCAATAATCTTAAAGAACTTGCACAGCAAGTAACTCCAGGTGATATCGTAAGCATGTATGGAGTTCGAAAAGCAATGGGGATTTCCATTCCTTCCCCCGTCGTAGAAAACAACTTTGTAGATTTAACAGAAGGTACGTGCCCTTTTTCTCTGGGATGAGTGAAAGGCTTTTGTGAGTACAGTCCTCCCTCGGTATCTGCTGGGGATTGGTTCTAACCTACCAAAATGTGTGGATACTCAAGTCCCTGATATTAAATGGCATACAACCTACACACATCCTCGTGCATACTTTAATTCATCTGTAGATTACTTATACAGTGTAAATGCTTTGTAAATAGTTGTGATACTGTATTTATTTGTATCATTTTTAGTTGTGTTGTTGTTTATTGGGTTTTTTCCCCAGTATGTTCTGTCAACAGTTGGTTGAATCTGTGGATGTGGAACCCGCAGACACGGAGGGCTGGCTGAAAAAGGAACATCAGTCTTCTTCCTTCAAATAACATTTGAAAGATTTTTGTCTCTGTTCTTGGTGTATAAAACTATTGGTTTTCTTTCTATCTTGTCCAAAGAATAAAGGTTTCACACATTTGCCAGAAAGCTACAGTGATGACTTGCTAGTGCACCTCGTCTTTAACCTTGGTGTGGTGAATGGCTGGTGTCAGCAGTTACTCTTCGGGCTGGTAGCCTTACCTTCACTTCCTTTTTCTAATTAAAAGGAACAAAGTGCTGAATGAAGTGTGATGTCTTTCTCTTTCAGATTTTGAAGAACCTAAAAAGACTGATACGGCTGAGTGTGGACCTGATGGGATTTAAAGCCAACTGGTATTTGATTATATATTATGTACATATTTTTTCATTCTTAACTTGGAAATGCTTTTCAGAAGATATTAAATATTTGTAAATTGTGTTTTTAATTAAACTTTGGAACAGTCAATTTTAATGTTCCAGAGATTGGACTTACATTAGGTAATAAAGCTGAACCTGAGATTCTGAGAGGAGTCTTATGCATATCAACTGAGTTACCCCTGACCTTTCCCCGGGGCTGCATGAGGATGAGTGACAGAGAAGCTCGGGACGAAACAGCCTTTCTCACCATCACCCACGAAAAGAAGCACATCCCCAAAATAATTGAAATGGCTCATTGTTCACATTTGCCATACTCCCCATTAAAGAAATTATTCAAAAAGTAGCCCTTGTGAAGAAGAAATATAGCTTGGGGCTGTCACCATTCTTGGGCAGCGTTATTTCCAAATAGTGCTAGTGCTGCTTCCTGACCTCTCACAGATAGGACCATGACTAAGAAACTTTAAAAATGGTCCCTTCCAGTGAGATTCCTCATTGTTATACAAACATGCTAGAGATAACTTTAGAGTTTAGTGGTTTGGTCCTGCCCACTATGTACCTAGTGGGAATGATGGTCTTGTGTAGGATAATTAGGTTCCCTTCAAACCCCCTCCAAAAAGCAAAATAAGGAGTTTATAGCACTGTAACATGTCTGGTGTTCTTTTTTGTTTTTTTCCATTTTTTTAAAGAGTTATTTGGAACTATAGCAAAGGGCTAAGCCAAATAAGATAAACCAAATCACCCTTGAAAATATCAGGGAATTACTGAGCTTAAATGATAATCTGTGTTTCTATCCACTGTTTTTTATCTGAAATACAAAGGTCAAGTGCCCGAGTTTAATTAAGTAGGAGTCCATGAGCCGTGTCCCCTTCTATCACCAGTCACTGTATAGAGATGAATGGTAACTCTTCTGAATCTGGTTCAATATAACCTTTTTTAAAATTAAAAGCAAGGGGGAAAATTCAGGATGGATATAGCCTAGTTCAGTGAAAAAATTTATATAGAGTCCTCCCATGACCCCCCCCAGCAGGAAGCCATTTTATTTTCTTGACTTTGAAAATTAGTATTTAGCAAGAACAAGTAGGGTGAAGGAAAATTGAATCTCTCAAGAGATTTAAAGATGGCCTAATCTTTTAAAAACTTACGCTAAAAGAATCAAAAAAATGAGTTGAAGCATGTTTTTATCAAGTCTTTTAATCTCTAAAAATGTAATTTAGGTGGTAACCGATTCTTAAACTTTGGATCTACTTGGGTAAATTCCTGAAGACTAAGAAAATAATTAAATTCAAAACACATTTAGGACATTCAGGTTTTCCAAATTGTTAATTTAATGTATAAAAAGCAGCTAAACACTGGTACTTTATAAAAATGGATCACAGCATTTTGAAACAAATGTTACAGATCTCTAAATATTCAATATACAGAATAAAGCCTAGTTATTTGCATGTTCCATCTCAAAGCATATTTCTGTACACTGACCTATTATATACATAAAGTATACAGTGGTTAATGATCTTCTTTTCTGTGAGGAAATTTCCTTAATAAGTAAACCAGGAAACGTCAAGTATTATATTTGCCAGTCAGGGTGGGGCCACCTTAGGAGAAATGGTAAGTCCTTGATCCATAGAGAAGGTCATTTTTAGAAAAAATACTTGTCTGTCATAAAAAAGATAACACCTGTGAAGAAATTACTTGGTAATTTGAAAACAGATTTATAAAAAAAAAACTACAGGTGATCATACTCTATGACCTGAACATTGAAAACTAAAAACTTACTTACAAAATATTCTTATCTGAGCACAGTGCTTTAGTTGGAACTAGAGAAAAACACATGAATGGCAACCAATCATTTTTCTAAAACTCCTAACTGGGCTTTCTGTTACTGAAGAAAAAAGGTAACTTAAATACTGCAGGAGTAGAAGTATGTCGACCTCAGAGAGGCCCAGTGCATTGACCCGTTTCCATGTTTATATCAGTGACAGAACGGGCCTGACTTCCCCAGAGAGCCCCCGGCTGGGCAGCCTTGCTCACCACTAGATTTGCTGAGCACAGATTTCAGTAGAGTACTTAACTGAAACCAGCCCTTTATGTGAAAAGGTGTGTAAAAAGGGCAGTTTAAGCTGGCCTTATTTCCCTTAGCAGCATTTTTGTCATAAAATTCCTTTAAACAGCAAGTTCTTATATTCATACTGATTCCAATTACATGCAACAGGTCAGAGCTGCCACTAGTGTACTAACACGTTTGTGCAAATTAGAATAAACCCATCCCTCCTCCCCCCGGGCCAGTAAAGCCCCGCAAGATGATAGCACAGGCAGTTTCGATTTCAGTCTCCTCCCCGCTTGGCTAGCCATAACTCGAGTCTGCAAATAGGGGGACAGCTCCTCTCAGGACCTCCCCAGGCCCAGGCAAGCGAGGCTGCTTAGTCGCCCTGCCTGCAAGCCTCTGTGATCTTTTGACGGCTCCTGTATGCAGGATCTTCTGTATAACGTCATGGATGACTTCTAGCTAAAAATCCCTGCTATGTAGGGAAATTCAGTTGTATTAGAAATTCTGGGATGCTCTAGCTATGAGGCCACTGGTTATAACTTCTGGTTATAAAGTCAGTTCAGAAAAAGAAAGGGCAGTTTGGTTATTTCACACCTTGAAACGGGTTGACTTCTTGCAGTTCCCTGGGAGTCTGAAGCATAGTAATACACCATCTCACAAACCTGACATTTTGCATTTGCCTCGACTCGCTCAGGTTCAGAACAAGAGCATTTCAGCATTTGCCAGACAGCTGGCTTTCCAGATACGGGAACCTCTACACACGCCCATACGGAGTAGATCCTTCTACTTTTGAAGCTCTCCAGAGTTAGCTATGAAGACTAAAGAAAAGGAAAGAAGTACTGACAGGTTGTCCACGTTCTCTCTATACACTCCATTCCCTTCTAGTAAGAAAAAGAAAGAACTAGTTGGAAGGTGACAGGAGGAGCCCAAAAATGCACGCGTAGTCAGGGCAGAGCTAAAGGCTGTACCATATTTCTGGGCTTCCAGCTTACTGCACCTACCCCAGAGTGCTCGCATCCGGGCTGCCCACGTCCGAGCCAAGGCCACACTGCTCCTTGCTTTCTTGCTGTGAGCCACATTCCTCACAGACCGGTGCCATGCGCCGACGCTGGACAGGGGTCCTGCTTACATGTCAGTGGTCAAAACAGCAGAGACTATGCTGGAGGGAAGAGATTTTATCTAGTGTCTACAAAGTCACTGGAAAGGATAAAACCCTCATTAATGATATATCTATTTAAAACAAACACATGCCAGAGATGGCAAGAAGTAATAAATGTTCATTTTTTCTTTCTACTGTTTGAAACCATTTACGGGTATAAAACACTTCCCAATTCCATTCACCAGGACGCCCCAGTGAGAAACAGAATCCCATAGCCAGTCTCTCTAGGGAGAAGGGACTCTTCCATGCAGCCCATCTCTGTCCACTCCGTAGCTAGAAAGCGTCAGTCTCGCTTGGGCATGCTCACAGGCCACTGAGACGGACGTCTGTTTTGGCCGTGCTCTAAGATTGCCTCCACAGTGCCTCAGGGAACAAGATCTCAAGGTCACAGGCACAATGGTTGTACCAGTGATCCCTTTCCAGCTGACCCGGAAACCGTCACTGACCAACAGCACAGAGGTTCTGGCTGCCACCGGTGTTACCGCTCAGAAGTTGCCTCCAGCCGGGATCTGGTGCACTTGGCCCAAGAAATCCTCTAGCACACAAACAGCCAGGGAAGCCACGCACAGCCGTCCGCCAGGACGTGGCGATGGCCAAGCCCTCCGAGTGCCTTTGTGGCTGGTGCGGGGCTGAGTCTTCTCCGTGGCTTCAGGGAAGGAAACTGGCTTCCCGGGTGTCCTGAACCCAGCCGACGCCCTCAGTTCAGCCCCAACCCCTGAACCTTGGCGGTGTCTGTACAGACAAAGTAAGTCCTCAGTTCGCCTTTGCCTTTAACATTAATTAGCCCACGACATTCACAGGAATAACCGAGGCCCTGCAGGATGGTGCACGTCTCTTCGGTAACCTGGAAAGGAAGAGAAACCCAGGTGTTCAGAGGCAGGAAGGGAAGCTGTAGGGGAAGAGATGGGAGAAGCTGGCAGGGGTCAGCACACATGTCTCCTTGCCCTCGGGAAGTGTGACAGCTCCAGTCGCAGGCTGGCTGTTGGCTGAGCAGGTCTCAAGTCGAGGTCCCCTCCCCTCTAGGGACCTTCTTCCCTCTTGGTCACGTGCTTCCCAATGGGCTCTCACCTGGATCTTCCCGAGTTCTCCAGTGCTCTCCATCCGGCTGGCCACGTTGACCGTGTTTCCCCAGATGTCATACTGAGGCTTTCGAGCCCCGATCACTCCAGCAATCACAGGCCCGTGGTTTATGCCTGAAGACAATGTTTACAGTTGGCTGATCACAGAGGCAAAGCCTCAGGCTTCTGTCCTTGAGGGGAGGCCACAAAATTCACCCCCTAAGCACAGAAAGCAGGAACCAAACAACTGAAAGGGAGGTTGGGTTGGGACAGCTTCCGGAAGTCTGCCCCGTGGACTATGCCTGGGGTGTGGGAAAGGCGTTCCCTGCCCTGGCCAGCTCCCCGGCAGGCTCTCCAGGACTCAGGGAAGTCTGGGCTTGGTGGTGACACTTACCTAGTACCCGCTAACCTCACTCTAACACCTTCAGTAAAGAACACCTAGGCTTTGAGCACAGACCCTTCCAGCTAACAGTGACTACTTAGATGTCTGTACGTTGAGGTCACCTACTTACAGTTGGTAATTTTGGTTCTCCGTTTTCTGTCGTGATAGTTCTTATTTACTTAAAACTTTCAAAGGTAACCATGTAAGCAGAATGCAAAGAAGGTCTGAATAATTACCCAGTCCAGCCACTGGGCCTGTCAGGTCGGAGAGGTTTCTAAAACTTCCTAGCAGATGGCCCCTCACCACACAGCGGGCCTGCCTTCCCCTTCCCCGCCCCCGCCCGCCCAGGGCCTCACCGACGCGCAGGCGGAAGGAGTTGAAGGAGTGCCTGTTGATGCCGTCCAGCTTGCTCATCAGGGCCATGCTGAACTCCACCATGACGCCGATGTGGGCGTGCTGCCGCTCCAGGTCCTGTGGCACAGAGCCCGTGCAGGGCCGGGGACAGCTGACCCGTCCTGCCCCTCGGCGGGGTGCGTGTCAGCTCCTTAGGGCTCCCGCCCCCTGACCTGGCGGGTGCTCCGCTATCCTTGTGGATCTCTTGGGAGGGGCTTTCGGTGGCAGAGATGTGCCAGGGGCTCCTCCACAGGGCTCCCCTGCCCCCACGAGGGGGCCGTTGCCCGCTCCGGGCTCAGCCATACAAGCACCTTTGCCCTTCGCGGACAGGACAGGGAGGCTCTCCCTTTAAGTAAGGTGATGTGTCCGGGGACTGTTGAACTGCCCCTCGTGGGGCGGCTCTAGTACCTGGTTCTCGTGCCCTGGGGTGACGCTGAGCCCTGCAGCTGCCATGTATGTGCTGCCGATGGTCTTGATCTTCTCCACACCACTGAACTTGGGCTTGAGCAGCAGCTGTGGGACAGGGGAGCAGTGAGGCAGGGCTGCCCGGGCCACCCCAGCTTCTCAGAGTGTGGGGGTCTCGTGCGCAGCGGCCCTTCCGTCTGTGCTCACAGCTAAGGGCAGGTGGGGACGTGGCCTGGCCCCTGCTCCTGTCATCTGCATCTCCCCAGTGCTGTCCCTCGCTCATCCCAGCCTGTCCACCCTCCCAGCCTTGTTAAGGAGCAAACACGGCTCAGCGTTATCCACACAAATGCGCATCACCCGTCTCCAGCACAGGATGAAGCCCAAACTGATAGGCTCCGGAGCACGGTGACAGCGTGGGCTCAGCGGGAAATGTAGGGGAAATGCCCTCTACAAGGGCACAAGCTGCCCATCACAGAAGAGACGGCAACAAAATATTTGCTGAATAAAACAATGAAAAAGACAAATGTGTGCCTTTCATACTTCGTGTACGTCCCCCCAAGGGAGCGGCGCTGCATGTTTTAACCGGGGTCTAGGACACCGGTGCCTCCGCGCCCAGCCGGCGCCGTGAGCCGGCGCGCCCCGCCCACCTCGTCGAAGTCGGCGATGATCTCGTTGAGCAGGCGCAGGCACTCCAGCCCCTCCTTGTTGACGTCGCACTCCGTGTAGAACACTTTGAAGTCCGGCACCGAGGCAAACATGACGCAGACGCAGTCGTAGGACTGATGGTACCAGTCCTGGATTCAGGTGGGAAAGCAGGACCCTAGGGCCACCTGGCTCTTGCGGGGACAGAGGAGCAGAGCAAGGGGACTGCGGGAGGGGACGGCACCAGCCCTGGCCGTGCACAAGTCCCCGCGGGAACCGGCAGCTCCAGGAGGGTCAGGCTCAGGGGGTTTCTGCTCCTCTGAGCACTGTGGGTGTCTCTGTGCACAGCTGGGGGGACCCCTGGGGAGCAGACAGAACAGACCTGGGCTCCACACTAAGCAACTCACTGCTCCTCGGTTTGCTTATCTAGAAACCTCCCTGCTACACGGAACTAGTAGAAATACAGACATTTTCTTCAGTACAGAACGTCCAGATCACAAACACCTGAACACACGTGGTCCTCGTGACAATCCTTTGAGGTGAGTGTCAGCCCATTTCACAGAGGGGAAGACCGAGGCACAGGGAAGCGAGGTGTGTGGCTACCGTCACAGTGGAGCCCAGGTCTCGGACCCCACACCCCTGCTCTTACAGCTAATCCCGTGGGATGCACGTCGTAGCTCTGCACCTTCACCCCGCGGGACTGCCCCTGTGCCCTCAGCCTCCCCACCCATGACTGAGCCCCCTCTCCCCCCCACACCTCATTTAACTTGTCACCAATGAAGTGAGCTGCCACATGGGCCGGCAGGACGTTCTCCAGGAGAAGGCGGTTCACGTTCTCCATGGTTTCAAACTCCTCGTGCTCCTTCTTGAACTTCTTCTTCCACAGACAGTCCAGGCGGCAGTAATAGTCAATCTGCAAGAGCGGGGGCCTCAGCGTCCCGCCCGCAGGGGAGCAGTGGCACGACCGGGGCTGCCAGGGCACAGCTGGGACCCTCAGGGCTGCCAGGCCAGCCTGTGCCCGTGGCCAGTGTACACCTCCCAGTCGGGTCAGCCTGTCCCTTATGTCCTGGGGGGAGGCGAGGACCCTGACTCAGAGCCCCTGACCAGGGGGCCAGAGCTTCCCGGCAGGACTGCCGCCTCCCTGCTGCCCTGCTCAGCCCAGCCCAGCCTGCCCCGACCCTCACCAGGGCCAGCTGGGGGCACAGGGCGTTCCGGTCCGTACCTGCCTGGAGAGCATGAGGAGGGTGGCATAGAACAGGACCAGGTAGAAATTGATCATGGTCTTCAGATCCCTCCAGGAACACCTGGGGACAATGCTGGACGTGAGAGGAGCCTGGAGTCACTGCCAGCGCCCACCGACCTGACCTGCCACTTCACGTCACTCTCCCCCGAGAAGAGCGCACCCACGGAAGAGGCAGAACACGTTCGAACGAGGGACGAAGACAAGACACTTCAGGGCGTAAAGGAACGGGGGAGGGTGGGGAGGTGGGGGAGCCCTCCCGGGGACCTCTGAGCTCCCCCTGAATGACAGTCAGCCCTGGCCAGGTGGCCAAGAGCTGCTCCCAGGGAACAGGGCAGGGCAGGGCCGGGGACTTGGGGACCAGCGTGAGGGCTGCGGGGTGTGAGCCACACCCAGAGCAGCTGCTGTTCCGGGTCCCCAGGCTTCTGGCCTTCAGTTCGAGGGCAGCCAGGCCCCCTCCTCAACCCACGTGGGGCCCAGGCCCCAGAGCCACACACACAAGCCTCCCTGTGCCTCGGCGTCACCACCTGTGCAGGGAGAGGCCGGAGCAACTGCTCCTTTCAGAGCCGGAGACCCGGGACGCGGCCCACAGAGAGGGGCTGAGCGAAGCTGGGGCGCCCGCCTGCCCCCAGCCTGCCTCTGTCGGCCGGGAACTTCCCCAAGCACCTGCAGAGGAGCCACGCGCCTCAGCTCCGCGCGCTGGAGCCAGAGGACCTGGCCACGTCACTGTCCCTTCTGTGAAAGGAAAGCCACGCCCTCTGCCCACCCCGCCCGCGAGGCGCGCCGTCCCCAGGGCGTGCGTACAAAGCGCCAGGCCGTGCAGGCGCCAGCTCAGAGCAGGGCACGGGGGCGGCGGGCCCCACCTGAGGGGGCCGGTGCTGTTGGTGAGGTTGCCCAGGACGTGGCCACAGCAGTCCTGCTGCCAGCACGGGGACAGGTTGAAGAGCACCAGGTAGGCCACCAGGGCCACGGTCAACAGCACGACTTTCGGCTCCAGGCTCATCCGCAGGAAGACGGAGCAGGCGATGAAGCCTAGGACGCAGCTGCAGGCATAATACTGGGGGCAGGGGGAGGTTACCAGGGTGGCAAGGGTCACCCCACCGTCTCCGGTCACCAAGAGGCACGCCGCAGGCCCGGCAGTCACCAAAGGGAGACACGCGTTAGCACTAACCCACCTACGCTCAGAGTCCCCTTCGGCCCTGAGCCCGGGTGTCGGCATCGCGCTCCCGCCGTGGGGACCTCCCGTTTCAACAAAGAGCAGGCAGTGAGATCTAAGTTCCCAGCCTTACGCTGATTTTACTGTAGTGCTTCTTCCGGAAGTAAACGGGTGCAGGTGCAGCGGCCATGACAAAAGTCAAGGCGTCGCCTCCTCCACAGCCTGTCTCCCGAGTCCTGCCGCAAGCTGGCCCCACCCCAAGTGCATCTCTCCTGCTCAAGATCATGCTGTGGCTCCCCACTGCCCTCAGAATAAAGGCCACATTCTTCCCCCTGGCATTCCCGCTGCTCCCTGATCCAGGTCACACCTGCCTCTCTGGCTTCATCTCCCCTCCCCCTCCCACCCTCCCCATGACACAAACCAGCTGAGACCCACTGTTCCCCCCACAGCCCTCAGCTTCCCCTCACACTGCCCTCTCCCCGTCTCAGAACCTCCTGCCCTTTAGACACCAGCTCAGTTCACTGCTGCCCCCTTCAGTCCCAGAGCCCTCATCGTGCTCATCCGCGAGGCCACGCCGGGCCTGGATGCTTGGCCAGCCTGCCTGGGGCCCGGGGCTGGCGTCACCACCCACGACGCCAACTGGCTAAGCCCCCTGGGCCCCACTTACTCGTGGGTAAAATGGAGGGGCCTGCCGCAGAAGTGAGCACGGGACACCCACCGGCACAGCGGAGGCTTGTCCCTGTCCCGGCACACCCCACACAGCTTAGGCCACACGCCGAGACCCAGACTGTCCCCGGGACAGGGCTCGGCTCGGCCTGGCTGGGCCCTGCTCTCCGCCCACTCCCGCACACCCTGCGGTCTCGGGCTCAGGGTCAGGGGCTTCAGCTCGGCCGCAGCCCCTGGCAGGAGCGGTCGAGTGAGGACCCAAGCACCCAGGGGTGGGCCGGGGACACGCTCACCGGGAGGAGGCGCACGCACAGGGTCCTCTCCCCACCGCTCACGTCCTGCAGGCTCGTCCCGTTGCCGTCGGGCAGCTCCAGGGCGGGGAAAGGCGTCAGTGGCTGCAGAGGAGACAGGCCCCCGTCAGGGCGGCCCCGGGCACGGGGACACGGAGTGAGACGGAGCTGACGTTTCCCGCCAGGCTCACTCTGGGCACGGCCGTGAGCAGCTGCCCCGGCTTCGCACAGAGGGAGAGAACCGCGAAACCGTAACCTGACCGGGCGGACACGCCCAGGGCATCGGGGGCTGCCTCAAGCCCGGGGCCGGGGCCCTTCTCCCCAGGGGACCTTGCTTTCTGCGGCAGCGAGCACGCCAGCAGGGCCAGGGGAGGAAACTGAGTCTCAGAGGGGCCAGTGGGGCCTCCTCAGGGGCCCTGAAGAAGGAACAGGACGTCAGGACGTTGTGGAGGCTCAAGACAGGGCCGGCCACTTAGGCTCTCCAGGTGCCCAAAGTCCTCACGTGAAAACCAAAGGGCAGGAGCCCCGGCCTGCAGGGGGCCTCGGGGGCGCCCACCACGCCGGGAGAGCAGCGATCAGGGCGACACGGGTTCTGGACTCGAGACCCCCAGCGCCAGAGACTGGCTCCCCCCACCCAGGAGGCGGCGGCGGGGGCAGGACCGACCAGGTTGACGATGGCAACGGTGAGCACGCTGCCGATGGTCAGGACGGCCAGGGACAGCCTCAGCAGGGGCCACGCCTCCACCCTCTCGGAGACGGTGCGCAGCGCTCCGCGGGCTGGGCAGCACCTCTGTGGAGTGACGGGGTCGCGTCACCGAGAGCCAGCAGCCGGGACAAGGAGGCCCGAGGATGCAGGACCCTCGGGAGAGGCCTCCAGGGCACTCAGCAAACTGTCCCCAAGGCAGAGCCAGGGGCTCACTCGGGAGACAGGGCCGCCCACTCACCGAGGGCTCACTGGCAAAGCACAGGCCCAGCACCAGCCCCAGCACACAGGCCACCAGCCCGAAGGACACCCCCAGAGCCGCTGTCCTGGAGAAGAGGAAAAAACCTAAGTTCCAGCGAGTCATCTGCCCAGGACCCCTCCCGTCACCCCAATTGTCTGGCTTCCAGCCACCTGTCCCCTCCCCACCTGCCATGCTGCCCACAGCAAAGGGGGTCCTTGAGAATGAGGACTGTGGTCCAACTGCCCCACTAGTAACACACAGGCCCGGCCAAAACATGGAGATCAAGGTCAACATCCTGTCTCCCTTTTGGGACCAAGTACATAAGAAACGAGTCACGCCTGTGCAGCCCTTAGACGCGCATCTGGCAGGTAAAAATTATGCACGAGTGTTCTCTCCTTTGTCTTTATTAAGCACAGCCAAAATTAGAATCTTGGTCAACCCTTTGGCCTAACTGCCCTTCTAGAAACTACCACGTGGCTGACCTTACCCCCAGCCCTGTGCCCCACCAACAGGGCCAGGAGCCAGAGGGGAGTCTCAGGGACTCCCGTTCCAGGCAGTGCCACCTGGACAAACATTAACCCTCCGAGGCTCAAGGTCCCCACACGTAACAGGGAGGTGATGCTGCCTGCGGTTTTCGGAGGTTGCCCTTCTAGGACTCCAAAAGCTAAGGCGAGGGTCACCAGCTAAAATGCCAACAGGCCACACAGCAGGTGACTGAGAAAGGGAGAGGCACTAGGGGGCGGAGGAGCCTGCGGTACAAGCACATTCCATTAAAAAGCAGCATCGGTGACCCAGGTGTGCAGCCACGACCCTGGCCCGGCGGCAGGGACCTCAAGCCAGCCAGCGCCCCCAGCCCAATCACTCGGCTCCTTGCAGGGGCTCTGGTGGGTCCCACCTGGGTCACCGCCCCTCCTGGCCAGGACCGCAGCTGGCTCGAGCCTCCTCCCCTCCCAACTGACCTGGGCATCAGCAAGACGTGGACGAGCAGGACGCAGACGAACACGAGGCCGGCACAGGCGAAGTCGTGGCGGGCCCGGGGGATGGGCGCCAGGCGGTACTAGGGGCGACAGGGACCATGAGGGGCCACCTGCAGGCCACTGCCCCAGCTCAAGTTCATCAGCTTAAAAAAACAGCTCAGACCCCTCGTGTTCCAGGTGATGTTACATGTAGTAACTTTCATTCAGGTCTGTGACTATTTCCAAAGTCCCTGCAAAGCTCCTGGCCCCAAGTCCACAGATGGGGACCAAGTCTGAGCTCCCAAGACTGTCCTCGCCCCCATGAGGGGGAGGCTGGGCCCATGCTGCGCCCCCACACACCCACGGGTGCCCCAGGGGCTCGCACTGCAGGTGCGGAAACGGGCCCAGAGGCCTCGGCCACACAGCCTGCCCGTCACGCAGCCAGCAGAAAGCCCGCCAGGCTGGTGTCCCGGTGACCCGCTCACATGGGGAGTCCCCAACTCAGGGAGCCCCAGCAAGAGGAAGCCCCCCAAGTCCTGGACACGGGCCACCATTTGCTCTGGCTGAGCGGGGCGAGGGGTCCCAACACCGGGGCCACAGCAGAGGCTGAGGACGGGCTCCGAAGCCCCTGAGAGCCGCAGTCTCCTTTCTGGGAAGTGGGGGAGCAGCGCCCGCCCTGGCCAACCACGTGAGGGCTGAACGGTACAACACGCGTGCCTGGGACGCTGCCAGCACCCAGGGGGCGCTCAGTAAAGAACCGGTCACGACTGGCACAAAAAGCTCATTGTCGTAGCAGCCAGATGGGAGAACCGTCAGGTGCCTTCGACACAGACCCTGAGCTGCAGGTTCTCGTCTCGTCAGCCTGAGCCGGGCAGGGAGGGCAGGGCAGGGCAGGGCAGAGCCGGGCAGGGAGGGCAGGGCAGGGCAGGGCAGAGCCGGGCAGGGAGGGCAGGGCAGGGCAGGGCAGAGCCGGGCAGGGAGGGCAGGGCAGGGCAGAGCCGGGCAGGGAGGGCAGGGAGGGCAGAGCCAGGCAGGGCAGGCAGGGCAGGGCAGGGAGGGCAGGGCAGAGCCAGGCCGGGCAGGGCAGGGCAGGGCCGTGGGCACTCGAGGGAGAGGCAGCCTCCCGCCACCCCCCCAGGCAAATCTCTAACGGGGCATTTCGGGTGGAGGAGGTGGAGGAGGCGGAGGCGGCCCGCGGGAGAGCCAGGCCGGCACCGCCCCGAGCCCCGCCTGGCCCCAGGGCAGCTGCAGAGACCTCCCGCGACCCTCCCTCGCGCCCCAGGGACCCCACGCTCTTCTGGGCTGGCGGCGTTGGCCCAGGAGCCCTCACCTCGCGCTCGAAGCCCTTCTCCAGGAAGATGGACCCGAAGGTGTGGAAGTCGTCAGACTTGGAGCAGCAGGGCCTGGGGGGGGCGGCAGCGGTGGAGACGGGGGCTGGCGGCACCTTCAGGGGCAGCGTCGGGGAGGGGAAGAGCTATCTGGGCCCACGGCGGGCCTGCCCATATGGGGGGTATCCATTTGGGGGGGCAGAGGTCTCAGGGGTCTCACCTCGTAGAGCTGAGCCCCTCGATGGCCGACAGCATCTCATCATCGTATGAGTCGTCCTCTGACCGCCCCTTGGGGGACGCGATCCTGGAATGGGACAGCCCAACCGCATCACCCAGGGACCCCACAGCCGCTAGCCCAGAGGCAGGGGGTGGGAAAGAACCATGGTGAGGTCACCAGGTCCCTGATGGGGGTCCCAGAGCCTTGTGCAGGATGGTGAAGCAATCGGTGGGTCCCATCGAGGCCCAGAGAGGGCACGTGAAGACCCAGCATTGCCCAGCATCGCCCAGCTGGCAGAGCCCCAGCCCCAGCCTGAGGCCTCGTCTGCTGCACCCACAGGGTGGCATCGAGACCAGCACATCCTCCAACACCTCCTTCCCTCCCACCAGCCCCAGCGACCCGCACATGACACATGTCCACTCATGGCCATCCTTAAGAGCCAGGGACCAGGAAGTTCTGGCTCCCAGCAATGCTGTGACTGGAACCGTGGCGACCTCTGCAGAGGCCAGTCAGGGCAGCCTGCCTGGAGGAAGTGGCTGCGGCAGGCTCGGCCAGGAGGGCAGGGCACAGCCTGGCAGAGGGGAGGGCAGCACACGTACCTGTCAGGGGTCCGGCGGTGCCGCAGGGGAATGGCCTGAAAGGTAAGGGAGACAAGGACACGGTTATTCCCCAGGACGCTGGGCCCCGAAGTCCACGCCGGGGCTGGGCGTAGCTGCTCTGGCACTCGGTCCTCGGTGTCAGCCTGGACCACAGCTGAGCACGGGCTGGGGGCTGGGGAGGGCAGGGACATTCCTGGCCACCCTGGACCACTCTCCAAACACCTCCGCTTCCCCTGCAGCCCCCGAGGGAGGCCGGGCGAGGCTGTGACCACTTATGGAGGAGGAACGCAGGCCGCGGCTTCCGCTCTGCTGCCCCTGCTCAGGGCCCCGAGCCCCAGCTCTCCGGGTGGCAGGGGGACCTACCTTCGTCCTCTGCCCATTGGGGACAGGGGTCTCGCTGCTGCTCACGCTCGCACGGTGGCTGAGGTGCGCAAACGGCCGCGCCGCCCCCCAGGACTCGAGATAGCGCGTCACGCGGACGGATGCCCGCATCTTCAGCGCCGCCGCGTCCCCCTTGGGCCTGGGCAGGTGCTGGCTGGGCTGGGGCGGCTGCTGGCTCTGCGGGCAGACGGGACACGGGCCTGTGCCACCCTCCCCTCTCAGCCCGGGAGGGGACGCCACCCCCACCCGGCTCTCCCAGAAACATAACGCTGCCCAGGGCACTGGCAGATCCCGCGAGCAGAAAACCGGCAAAAAGCCTTCCCAGCCCTGGGTCCCTCGGAGTGCAGCTGCCCCCGGGCCGGCTGGAGCCTGACGCCCTCGGGCCAGCTGTAGGGGACCCAGGTCCCGCCCCATGCCTGCCCGCTGGCAGCCACACGCCACCACGCACAGCCCGGACTCCCCTCCGCCTCCCCAGGGAGAGAGGCAGCACCAAGTCCCCCCAGCGCCCCGGGAGGCTCCCTGGAACCACAGGCCTTGGGGCCTGAACCCCCTCAGCCCCTCCCCATGGAGCCACCCTGGGGTGACAGTGCCCAGAGAAGTCACAGGCGTCCCGCCCCACCCGCCACGTGGCCAGCACCTGTTTCTCCTGCCTGCGGGGACAGCAGGGGGGAAGAGGGGACCAGCACTGGGGGTGTGCACTTCAGTGGCCCCCAACCACGATGGCACGTCTCCGTCACCTGCCACATGCATACATGGCCCAGCACCATGCCAGGGACTCGGTGGCTTAGCCAGCCCAGAATGCGGGGCCAGCCCTGCCTCCTCCACTAAGGCCGCCGAGCCTGAGACCCCTCAAGTCTGCCTGAGGCTCCCCAGTCAGGGTGGCCAGGCAGGACGGGAAAGGGCAGGGACGAGGAAGATGAGCTTGTGCCATCTTGGGGTCTGCTGAGTGTCCCCTCAGCCCCCCAAACTTCTCCTGCCCTCCAGGAATTCTGTGTCCTGGGGACCCCTGCAAGCCACAAACACTCGCTATGCCACACGGCAACTTCCCTGGAAACTTCTAGCCTCCTTTTGGGATGGAAACATTTTTAACATTTTAGCTGCACCTGTCTGCCCAGCCTGAGGGAACCACGTGGAATTCGGCATGTGGTGAGGGTCCCAGGGCGGGAGGAATGTGCCGGGCCCTAAAGGGAGCAATCTAGGGGGGTGGGGGGGCAGGTTTCTCTGTCTGTTCCGCCATGGTCAGCAACCTGCCTGCACAGCACCCAGCCACTCAGGTTCACGGCCACTGTCAGACACCCCAGCTCCCTGAGAAATAAAAACAACCGTACGCTCGCACTAAAGATCCGCCACGGCCAGGCATGGGCTCACGCCTGTACCCAGCACTCTGGGGGGCCGAGACGGGAGGATCGCCGGAGCCCAGGAGTTCAAGACCAGCCTGGGCAACACAGCAAGACCTCAGCTCTATTAAAAAAAAAAATTTAATTAAAAATATCCATCATTTCTGAGTAAACACACACCTGTTCAGAACGGGCGTGGGAACCAGCGGGAGCCACAGCGGGTACCTGCGACCTCCATCCGGCCCACAGGCGCCCGCACCCCCACACGTGCTCACTCACGGAGCCACGGAGGTCCCCAGACAGGAGCCGCACGGGACCCCACACCACGGGACACCGTGTGCACAGACGGGAACAGCCCGGGCCAGCAGCGGGGAGCTCGGCGAGGGACCCCCGCTGAGCGGGAGGCGCCCCCAGGTCACTCTGCGCATGAAATCTCTGTGCAAGAGACTCCGGCCCCTCGGGGGTGCGCTGGCTGCGAGGGGATGCGAGGAAAACCTCCAACTGCCCTTCCTGCCTTTCGAATCTCCAACTGCCTGAGCCAATCAAGGTAAGAGGACAGAACCGCCGGGTGAAACGCAGGCCGCGGGGCAGGCGCTGGTGCCGAGACAGCATCCGCCGTGCATGTGACACGGAGTCTGCCCGCAGCCTGAGCTCCACGCGCCCCACTCAGCCCCGCGGGGGGGCCGGGGGCTGGGGCTGCCCCCGGGGAGGGCTCCACTCCACTCATTCCAGAGCCACCTGCGCTCCTGCCCCGCCAGCACCCGGCCGGCACGGGCACAGCCTGGAGGGGCCCAGCCCGTGGAGCTCAGCTGACAGTAAACAAGGAAACAGGGTAAACGGGCCCTGGCAGGGGCAGGAGTGTCCTGGGCACAGGGACCAGGCGGCCAAGAGCAGGGCGGTTGAGGGGTGGTGAGGCCGGGGCGGGTGAGTGGGGACAGGAGAGCTCAGGAAGGGGCTGTGGCTGGGCCCAGGGCCTGGGGTCCAGGGCGAGGGGCAGGAGGAGGGTGCAGCGGGACCCCGACACCCGGGCAGACCTTTCCCCGCTGCTAACTCAGCCTGGATGGCGCACGGTGTCGTGGGGGCCCTGGGGAGCGGTGGCAGGATGAAGCCCAAAGGGGACACAGGCAGGCCATACCCAGGCCTGCAGCGTGCGGGGTGCCCCCCAGACTGGGCCTCGGCCCCGGCCCCGGCCTGGCAGTCGGAGCAGCCCCGAGGCACAGCCAGGCCAAGCGACAGGGAGCTAGCTGGAAAGCGTGCGGGCCGACATTCTTGAGCAAGCCCCAAGGATGAGCAAGCTTCAGGATGATTCACGGAGCGGCGGCCAGACGAGCTGGCCTCCCCCACGCAGGCCCGGGGCGGGCAGCAGCCAGGCCGGAGTTGGGGGCACCACCTGGCCCCCCACTCACTCGGAGCAGCGGAGCAGCCTCCCCCACCGCAGGGCCCTGAGCTGGCCAGGCGGACACGCAGGTCCGAGCCCGGGACACACAGAGGTCCCTGCCCAGGGGCCCCTTGGCCATGCCCTACCTTCTTGAGTCTTGTCCAAAGCATGTTTTGAAAATGTGTCTTTTGAGAATCTGGGAGATTAGTAACAACCTCACGGAAAATAAACTAATAGCGACTATTACTCATCGAGCGCTCACGATGCGCTGGGTACGCTGAGGGCCTGCCCGGGTGAGCTCCTTCCCCGGGGCAGGCCCTGGAGTCACTCCCATCGCACAGAAAAGCATGCTGAGGCCCAGGGCAATCGTTCCTTGGTGCCTAGAATACCCCCAGCGACGGGGAGCTCTCTCCTGCCCCGGGCAGGCCCCTTCCCCACCTCCCACAGCCTGGAGAAGAAAAACACTCTCCCTCCACTGGGCGAGGGGGTCCCCGTGTTCCCCAGGACAGCCCAGCCCCGCAGGCCCCCAGCTTGCTGCATCTGAGCCCTCGTACCCGGGGGTCGATGACCAGGTAGGTGCGGATGTTCAGCTCCTTCAGGTAGGGGTCGCGCTCCTGCCCGTGCCCGTCCTCCACCTCGTACGCCTTGTCCAGGTGGTTCAGCGTCGCCTCTGTGATGTGCACGCGGCTGGGGGACACCCAAGTCAGGCAGAGCAGCAGGCCCAGAGAGGGCTGGCACCCACCTGGGGACGCACAGCAGGCAGCCCAGGCGGGGCCGGGCACGCCCCCTGTGAGGTCACTGATTTCATCCCCTTGCTCCACACCTGACCCCACCCAGACCCCGAGTCCGCCCTGGCCTCTGAGCCCTGCTGCCCCGCCGGGCTCCGGGCCTCACCCAGGGACTCCGGCCGCCTCCATCCTGTTGGCCAGGGACACGTCGTGGGACCACACGTCGTACTGCCACTTGCGCAGCCCGATGACACCGCACAGCACGTTCCCCGAGTGGATGCCCACGCGCATGTTGATGTCCACACCTGTTGCCTCCCGCACCTGCCTGGGCGGGGCGGCCAGGTCACCGACCCTGGTCAGGGGTGCAGGGGGTACCCCAAACCCTGGAGAGGCTGGAGGCCCGGGTGTGGGCGTGGCATGGGGGTGTGGGGTCGCTGCAGCTCGTGCTGATGGGCCTCAAATGCCATCGCTGGGGCCTTCCCCTGCCTGACAGGCTGCTGGGCCGGGCGCGGTGCACACCGTCTGGGGGTGGACATGCCTGAAGCTCTGACTCGGGCGGGGCAGAGACAACATACGTGACCTAAACATCTGTACCCCCGGAATACGCTGAAATGTAAAAAGATGTTTAAAAAAAGGCTTCTGGGGTCTCCAGAGGGGGCCCAGGCACCACCCAAAACCCAGCGTGGACAAGAAACACAGGGCCAGCCCCTGGGGGCTTCTGTGCTCCCCAATCTCTGGGGAACAGGAGCCCCGGCAGTTGCTGGCACTGCTCAGCACGAGGAGCCCCAAGTTAGAGCTTCCCGGATGCAAGGGCACCCCCAAACACCAGCAGGCCTCTGCGTCCCTGTGACAGGTGTGTGGGGCCCAGGGGAGCGGCCGGCACGTGTCCACTGACACGGCTGGGGACAGACCCGGCCTGCCGGGGCCGAAGCCGGGAAGCAGCGGGGCCTGTACAACCTTCGCATGTTACGGGGTTGGGGACCTGCCCAGGGCCACCAGGCAGCGGTGCAGAGCCAGACCCCCCCAACTCCGGCCAGGGTCCTCCTGGCAAAACCGCTATTTCCAGCAAGACTCGGGAGGCGGGAAGAGCTGGGGCTGGACTCGCACCCGGAGCTGCACCTCCAGGCAGCCCCTCCGCGCCATGCGCTGTCCCCAGCGCCGGTCAGTCTGGCCCAGCCCCCCGCGCCTCCACCACCCGCTGCACAGCAAGTTCTTCCAACAGCGCCACCGAGAACCTCGCGGGAGCTGGACGCTGGCGGGCCGGAGCCCAGGAGGCCATGGTCCCCTGCAGCCTGAGGGTCAGTCCCCCGACCCGGCATCTTCCCAGGGGCTGCAGCCAGCAGAGGGGCGTGGGACTCAGCGGACCCCGCAACGTCCTCCTGCTGCTGAGACGCACCCTGGCGGGAACGAGCCCACCACCCTGTCCTCACCCACCCAGCTCCGGGCTTCTGAAAGGCCCCCCAGGACTCGGAGCCACAGGCAGACCCGGGAGACACAGACAGCCGGGGTGCAGACCCCCCAGCATGCTGAGTGGTCCAGGCAAGCCACTGTCACCCCGAGCCTCAGCTCCCTCATCTGTACAACGGGACCCCACATCCCCACCGCACTGGGAAGAGGGAGGGTCCCCAGAGCCCAGCCCGCTCTGCACCTACTTAATGGCCTCGCACATGTCCAGCCCCATCTTCACGCAGTTCCGTGCATGCGTGGGCAGCGACACGGGCAGGCCGGACACGCAGTAGTAGCAGTCGCCCAGGATCTTGATCCGCATGCACTCGTGGGCCTGGGGGCAGGGAGAGGCCGGGTCTGTGAAGGGCCGGGGCGGGGGCCACACTCGCCGGCCACCTCCCCCAGCCCAGGGTGAGCCCGGCTCCCTCCCAGCAGGGGCTGTCTCCTGCCAGCCACCGGGGGCAGCTTGGGGCCTGGCAAAAGAACTGGGGACACGCAGCCTCTCCAGGAGGGACCCCAAGCCAAGCATGGGGTGAGAGCGGGTGTCCCCGGGGGAGGGGCTGCCTTTGTTTCCTTTGTCCCTGTGATATGTGAGTGCCGACCGCACACCGGGCCCTGGGCCAGGCAGGGGACAGAGCAGTGAACAGAATGAAGCCCACGTGCGGACGGGAGGGTGGGACGCCAAACTAGACAGATGACACCGACGGCATGCCCACCAGCGATCAGTGCTCAGGAGAAACGTGAGGCCCGGGACGGGAGAGACGTTCCCGGGAGGCCAGAGAAGGCCGCCTTCGAGCAAAGACCCCAAGGGGCCAGGAGAGCCAGCGGGCCAGCACCTGGCGGAAGGGCACTCCAGGCCCGTGCCAAGGCCCTGAGGCCAGGGGGCCGTCTGAGACACGGCAAGGCAGCCAGGGTGGCTGAAGTGGAGTGGGCGGGGGAGACAGGACCGAGCTAGCAGGTGCCATAAGCCAAGGGGTTGGCAGGTGCCAAGGTGACCCAAGAGATGGCCGGGCTACTGGGGCTTGGGGGTGGGGACTGGGGAGCGGGGAGCGGGGAGCTGGAGGAGGGTGGGCCTGGGGTCTCAGAGGAAAACGCCAGTGGATGGCTGGCTGAGGTTCCGCCTGAGAGGGTGCAGCAGCCACTGGACCCTCCGTGTCCTCAGCAAGGGCGGCGGCAGCACGAGGGAGTCTGAGGGGCCGAGCGCAGACACCTGCCTTCCCTCTCCGGCCCCGCCCGCCCCGCAGCGACCCTCACGGACTGGCAGGTGGCCTCGCTCTCGCTTCTGGTGGGGAGGGAGCCACGGGGGCTCCCTCCTGCGGGGTCTCTAGGGCCAGCCCTGCCCCTGGAACACCGTCTGCTGCAGGTCTAGAGCCCGGCCCGCGCCTGTGCCCTCCCGTGCCCACCCAGGCCCCGGGACAGACCAGCTCGGCCTGCGGTTTCCCTGCAGCCTTTGTGAACGGCCCCTCCGCGCCCTCCCCCAACTGCTCCATCTGAGTGTGGGCCAGATGGTTTCTGCTGGGGCCCGTCTGGCGCTGGCTGAGTTCTGAGTGGCTGGAGGGACACGGGACAGTGGCTTTCCTAGAAAGCAGGTCCCTATCTCCCTTCGGCCAGGCACAGGGCCGCCCCAGCGACACTCCCCAGGCTGTTCCTTCACTGGCCGACAGGTTCCTGCGTGTCAGAGAGCGGGGAGGTCCCTGAGCCCACAGGCAGCACGGACACCTCTGAAAGAGGCGGCTACAGTTCTGGAATGTGGTCACTGACAGGGAAAAAGGCTGGGACCAGCCCTGTCTGGGGACCAGACTCTCCGGCTGGGAAGCTGGCCCTGCCGCAGCCTCCCTGTCCCCACGTGTACCATGGGGCCACGCCTCGCAGGCCTGCTGGGCCAGGAAGGCCACGTTCAGGCGGGCAAAGGCCTTCATGGTAGGGAAAGGGCCAGCTGCAGCCCGAGACTCAGGCCCCTGCCTCACTACGGCCCACCCTCTGGGGGCTCCCAGCGGCTAGTGTGGAAGTCACACAGCTCCTGCTCCTGAAGGCAGGGCCCGGGCTAGACAGGCCCTCTGAGTCACTCAGTCCATGGAACCCAGGATGGGACAGCTCTCCAGAGCACCCCTGGCCAGTGGTGTCCTACAGCAGCTTGGTTACCCCCTGTGATGGGGAGCTTTCCCCCTGCAATGTGGAGCCAACCCCTAGTCCCTCCTAGGATTGAGCAGCTCTGATCATGAGAAATCGTTCCCAGAGTGGGGCCAGAACTTGTCTCCCATAAAGTTCTAGACCACTGATTCTCTGAACAGAGTCACCTGGGAGGGCTCCTGAAAACCCTGAAGGGCGCGGGCAGTGGTGTTGGTGTTTCATTTAAGCTTTCGATGTGATTCAAATGCACAGCCGAGAAGGAGCCACTGCCTTAAACCACACACTTCAGTCTCTACTTGGCAGCCGCTTCTTCCAGGGAGCCTGCCCTGACCACAGAGGCTGGGCCAGGTGCTCCCCAGGCCCCCGGCCCCTCGCTCCTCTGCAAACACGACACACAGGCCGGGAGCACGCCGAGGGCAGGCCGAGGCCCCACAGCTCAGGGCCTGGTGCTCAGCGGGTCTCGGGGCCGAGTGGGCCACTAACGAAAACCCTCCCTGCCCTATGCCCTGCCCTGCCTGGCACCTGCCACGCTCCCCAGCATCCCCAGGACAAGTCCCAGTCCTCACGTCCTGGAACCTTGTGACCTTGTCCCCCTCACACTCTTGCTCGCACACCGAGCCATGTGCATCCTGCGGGCACACGGAGCTTTCACACCTGCTGCTCCCTCCGCCCGGAACTGCTGCCTTTCCTCCTGGGCCCTCTTTGTGGGTCCCTCAGACTTCAAACGTGCTCATGACTCACCTGGCAGGGCCGGGATCCACAGTCCTCCTGAGCTCCCAGGCGAGTGCCAGGCTGCCGCCCTTGCATGGGAGGATGAAGCCAGCTCCTCCTCCAGGCAGCCCTCCCAGCTCCTCCAGCGTGTACCGTCAGTCCCCCCGCCAGCCTCCCACTCCGGGGGACAGGACTCTGGCTGCCTTGGCCACCACTCAACCCCCACCTCTGCCACAGGGTGCTCGGAAGCATTTTTGGGCTGGATGCCAGAAGTCAGCCACGGCCCCCCATCCCAAGCCCCGCGGATGCAGGGCGCGTGGCCTGGCTTTACCCGCGTACCCCCCGGCCGGCTCACCTTGGCAATCTGGTCGAACTTGCCGAAGAGCTCGTTCAGCACCACCACCAACTCCTTGGGGGAGCAGTCGCTGGCCAGCCGCGTAAACCCCACGATGTCGGCATAGAGGATGCTGCAGGTGGGACGGGGCCGGGGCGAGTGTCAGAGCCCGGTCCCTGGAAGCTGGGTGGCAGGAGCCCAGGCGACCGAGCACGGGAGACCATGCAGAGCCCCCGGGAGCCCACTGGGCTGCAGCCCAACCCCCTTTGCGATTCCTCAGCCTCCGCAGGCACGGAGAGACGCTCCGGCCATAAAGACAAATTAAAGTTCCGGAGCTTCATAATGAAGCAAATGGAGCAAACCCCGGAGCCTGCAGGTGCCCTCAGACCCCCACCGCGTCCCCAACACCACAGACGGCTGTGTGCTGCTCCCACAGGCAGCTCAGACTCCTCTCTCCTTTCCAGCAGCTGGAAATTCACCTTAAACACAGACTTCGGGACTAAACTCCCTGGCGAATGTGACTCCCTGCTCCCTCAAGCCAGCCTCCACGCCCAGTGCTTTACACAGAGCGCTCACACAACCCCTGCAGGACTCCTATCCTACAGATGAGCAAACTGAGGTTCAGGGAGGTCGAGACTTGCTGGGAGGCCAAGAACTTTAATTTGCACCAGATCTCTGGGCTCCAAAGTCTGTGAGCTCATGGACCATCCATAGCCCGGCCAAAAAGCAGCGGGCCAGCCTCAGATGTAATACTGACTCTTCTGGTAGAGGACCCAGGATTAGTTCACAGTACCCACATCTACACTTAACAGCTCACAGTGCCCAGATCTACACTAACAGCTCACAGTATTCACATCTAGACTTAACACCTCACAGTGCCCACATGTACACTGAACTGTTCATAGTACCACATCTATACTTAACTCAGGTCAGTTCATTCAAGCAGCCAGCCCCTTTGAATCAGCCAAGGACAGTGTCAGAACTAGGGGGCTCCTCGTCACTGAGCCATAGGGGGCTTCACCTCCTTTTGGAGGTCCTGCACCACTCTGAGAACCATCTGGAAGGACCCCTTCCTTCCCAACAATCATGTTTGCTCACAGAGTTTTACAATTCTGGAGGCACTGGACCTTCCCCAACACCAATCTGAGTTCTCCAGTTTAAGACCCTGATCTGATCCTATCGCTGAAGAAACAAAAGGGGAGACTGAGGCCCGGGGAGGGACCTGGATTGACCTGGGGCCAGAGGGGCGCCCTCTCCGCAGTCCTGTGTGGCCGGGGGTCTGAGCCCCCAGATAGAGCAGGGAGGCCGCCTGCTGGGCGGGGCTGGGCCAGGCCCCCGGGAGACACAGTCACACGGGCACGGCCCCTGGGCCACTGCCCACCTCACGTTCTGGTGCCGCTTGACGTAGAGGCTGTGGAAGTTGTTGTCGGGCATGTAGCGGCGGTCCCCGTGCTCCTTGAGCCGCTCGATGATGGCCAGCTTCATGCCCATGGAGATGTGGGCCGGCAGCACAGACAGCAGCAGGTTCTCCTGGGCGCAGGGGGGGCAGACCAGGGGGACGGGTGGGGGCCGGCGGGGTGGCATCGGGCCACGGGCCCGGCCTCCCTGGCCTCTGTCCGCCCTGCCCACCTATGCGTTCTGCCCTCCATGTCCCCATCTCTGCGGGCTCACGTCCTGCTACCAAGCCAGCTGGGCACCCATCCCCCACGTCCCCAGCAGCCCCTGGGACTCGGGCTGGGTGAGAATGTCCTCTCTTTCAGCTGGGTGGCGGAGCTGGTGGGTGGGCAACCTGGGGCTGCTGCAGCCTTCCCTGCCCCGCCAGGGACGCAGGCCGGGCATGAAACCACCCAGGGAGGCGGAGTCAGGCGTACAGGTGCTGGTTACCCCTCCCGACCCCGGGGTGGGCCCTGTGGGCGTCCGGCCGTGCACGGCACGCACACAGCTGCTTGCCACGTGCCTCATGTCCAGCAGCGAGAGCAAGGGCAGGGCCCGTGCAGGTGAGGACCGGGGGGCCTGGAGGGACGGGCCGGGAGGACGGGCAGGGCCCCACCTGCTGGCGCTTCTCGATGCGCAGCTTGCGGCGGACCTGGATGCACCTCACGGTGTAGGTGAAGAGGTCGCGGGCGGCGTCCTGCATCTGGTGCTTGTGGAAGGCGCCCGTGAGGTTCCCGCACAGGAGGACGACGGCGTTGGCCAGCAGCTGCGGTTCAGCCAGGAGCGGGGCTCAGCGTTCAGCCTGGCCCGCGTGCCCTGGGCACCAGCCCCTGGGCAGGCTGGTGACGGTACCCGCCCCATTCCCCAACCCCCAAACCGCTCTGGCTGGCACTCTTCCTAGGACAGGCAGGGAAACTGAGGCCCAGGCAGGGGCTGGTCTCCTCGTGAGTCACCAGGCCTACAGGATCGGGACGCGGGCCCCTCTCCGCATCCCCCGGGCACTTGCCCTGCCCAGTGGGGCCCGGGCACCGGAAAGCCGGGAGGCAGAGGCAGCCACCCCGCAGGGCCCAGGGCCCAGGGCCCAGGGCAGTGCTGAGACCAGTCACGGAAGCCAGAGTGCCCGGCCGGCTGCCCCGCGCTCCTGCCTCCGCCCCCGGGGAGGACACCGAGACCCAGTCTGGAGGAAAACACATCTTTAAGTCCCCACTAATCACGAATAAAAGGTTTACTCAGCACAAAGTCACAAGACACGTGTCCTGGAATACTCCCAGCCCTGTCGGGACGGGGCTCCGGGGAGGAAGAGAGGAGCCTGGGCAGCGGGACCACCCGGCAGTGCCCCTGCGAAGGCCGCGGGGAGCCCGGGGAGCCCGGCCGCAGAAGCCTGGCCTGGCCGCTGTCCGCACACGCCGCTCCGGGGCCTCCAGGCCCGAGTCACCCACGCGGGCCTCCCCAGCGGCCTCAGCCCGTCCCCCCCGCCCCCCCGCCCTCACCTGCAGTCCCGCCTGCACGCTGGGCGACGTGAAGGCCCCCGTCAGGGCGCCGAGCACCAGGAGGTGGGAGGCGGTGGAGACGGTCCCCACGGCGACGGCGCCCCGCATGCTGAAGGGCAGCAGCGTGTACACCACGAAGACGATGAACAGGAAGAAGGGCACCTGGGGACGGGGCGCCGTGAGCTCGGGGCCCAGCCACGCGGCCCCAGGCCCGGGACGTAGGCTGGGACGAGCTGATGGTGGGGGCCCCACAGCCTCCCGTCTTCTGGGGCGACCCCAGAAACCCAAATCCTAAGCCCTTTGGCTCCCAAACCAGCCCACCCAGGACCCTGTGTCCTGAGGTCGGCCCTCACCTCTCCCCTGCACGCGAGACGCTGCTACAGACACACAAGGGGCCAAAAAACGTCAAAATGTGTCTCTCGGTGGCCAAGGCTGAGCCCCCCAGGAGTGAGACTCCATGCCCCTTGTGACCCAGGGTGCTCCCACCTGGCACCCCCTGCCCCGTGGCTCTCCCTCCGCAAGACTGGTCATGACCACCGGCTGCCTGCGACCGTGCAGCCCCCCGCCCTGGCCGCTGCCACTCACCCCGCGGCCCACGGCCACCTGCTCTCTGTAGCTTCCGTGGGCCTCACCCGCCCACCCCAGCAGCGGCAGGAGCGGTCATAGGACCCAGGCCACCGGTCAGACCGTGCCACTACTTGGTGACAGTGGCCACCCAGGGCTGGGCCTAGTGATCGGCCAGGCCGGTGCGGCTCGAGCCTGGGGCTGAAGCTCACTGAGGAGGGCGCTCTTTCAGCCGGCTCGGCCAAGCTTCGGAGTGAGCAGCCACGGCCCTCTCTGCCCAGCCGGGGGGCCGCGCCCCGACCGAGGCAGCACAGAGGAGGGCGGGGGTGGGGGGCAGCGGGGCCTGCTTGTCCCGCCGGCGCCCAGGCCCGACCCCTCACCTCTCCCGGCACAGGAGCCCGGTCGTGCCTTCGCGCCCCTTGGAGCTGGGGCTGTGTCGTCTCCAACCAAACGAGGGCCCACCCCAAAGTGCCACAGCCAGACAGCCAAGTGGACACTCTCCCCACCCCAGCCCCATCAGTCCGGAGGATGACAGGGACAACAGCAGCCCAGGGCCCATCCTAAGCCAGAGCCACGGTGTGTGGCCCAGGAAGGGCCCGTGGCAGCACCCCAAACACCGGCCCGTTCTCCAGAAGGGCCCCGCGGCCCAACACGGGCAGCAGCTGCTGAGTGCGCGCTGGCCGGCGACATCGGCCCCCAGCGCCAGGGTCCCCCACCCTGTTACCTGGTCCCATGCACAGGCTGCCTTCATCCACGAGTCGAACACCAGCACGTAGCCCAGCGCCACCAGGCAGGCCCAGGCGAGCAGCGCCCAGGCGCTGAGCCAGCGCCGCAGCAGGCTCTCGACGTACACCAGCACGCAGAGGGCCACGAACACGGCGAGCGCGAAGAACGCCGTGCCCAGCACGGCCTGCTGTCCGGAGGGGTCCTGGGTGGGGCAGAAGGCACAGACATCACTCTGCTTTCCCCAGCGGGGCACCGCCTCCTCCAGGAAGCCTGCCCGGGTCAGCTGCCCAGCTGCCGTGACCAGCCTCTCCTCTGACATCCTCCACGTGGGGGACGCCAGTGCTCCCGCTAACACCCGGTTCTTCCTCACCCTCAGGCCTTGCTTTGTGCTGTCATCTCTGCTACGACCACCCCTCACCAGTCCCCTCAGGAGCCTGGGCATCCTCCACAGCCCAGCCTGGCAATGCCATCGCCTCCACCCACCCCCGCGAGGCGGAGCTGGCTGTGCACTGCTGCAGGTGACAGGCCTGAGGGCAGGAGCACAGGGTGGGGCTTATGCACAGGCAAAGCCTTGGAAGGCCACCTGGAGAGGAGGACACTGCTCCTGACTCCTAATGACTGAGCAGAGGTTCACGAGGTCAGAGACAATGTCAGCGGGCTCTGCCTGGGGAGCTGTGTTAAGAAGGATGCTGAGTCCACAGCCAGGTTCGGTGGGGAGTGAGGGGATTGACTAGTGATGTCTGCCATGGTACGCGACGTGAGGGCAGAGAGACACAGGCCACCCTGACTCAGGTCTTCAGTAGAACCAAGTTTCATCGTGGAGAAAAATGAGGGTAATTTATTTGGCCAAGTTAATGTCATATCTAAAACCACGCTGGACTTCAAAATTAAATAAAGATTAGAAACCTGCCTTTCACCAGCCTCAATGTGCTCCACGACTTCGCACAGAGCAGCAAGCCCAGGCCCAGACGACAACGCCACAAAGTGTCAGGGTGGGGCTGCCCGCACTCACCCCGTGGCTGAAGGCGATGACGATGAGGGCCACGCAGGCAGAGAGGGCCACCAACAGGAGCGTGAGCAGCAGCGGCCCGTGCTGGCTGGTGAGCCGGTACTTCTCGTAGAGCGCGTCTTGGTCCGGAACCTCCTCGCCCTCGTTAAGGAAGTAGCACCCCTTGGCCGGCATCCTCTACCCTTGGCGCGCTGGCCCAGGCCACTCGGGAGACCCCAGGGCCTGGGGGGCATCTAGCTGCTGACAGCTCCCCGTGGGCCTAGGCCCCCGGCGCCTGCAGCTCCATGGGCAACGCGGGGTCTGCACAGCCCCGGCGGGCAGGCCTCGCTCACCGTGCCACGGGCACCTTCCTGCGCATCCAGGCCGGCTGCCCACACGCGCTGGGTCCTCAGCTCTGCAGAGACAAAGCAGACCCCGACCTTGACCTAAATGGGCCAAGCGGGGGAGGGCTGGCCTCAGGGCAGAGCAGCCCCAGCCTCACGGCACCTGCGTCTGACTTGTCAGTCTTAACCCCAGCCCAACTTTTATGTCCTGTTGAAAGCTTCACCCACCCGCAGGCCATAAAGCGAGTCCCCTGTGTTTTCTAGAACCGTACTGTTCAATGCAGTAGCCACCAGCCACATGTGGCTATTTTAAGTAAAGTTTAAATTCACTTAAAATAAAATTTAAGATTTAGTCCCTCGGTTGCAATAGTCACATCTCAAGTGCTCAACGGCCACATGCAGCCGGCAGCCACCGTGCTGGGTAACACGGACACAGAGCACTTGCATCCTCACAGAAACGTCCGGGCACAGCACTGCTCTGGAAGTTTCACATTTCACTTTCACACATAGGTCTTGGATGCATCTCCACTCACTCTGTGTATGGTGTGAGGCAGGGATCAGGCTCTTTCTGTTTTCCGAGTGGATATCCAATTACCCCAGCAGTGGTTGGTGAACCGACCACCCTTTCCTCTCTGAATTTCAGTGGAGCCGCCTCTGTCGTAAATCAGGTGACCACGCACGCTTCCCGGTTCTGCTCTGTTCCCATGGGCCTGGTGCAAATACCAGGTTCACCGGATTACTGGGGCTTTCCAGTAAGTCTTGTGCCTCCAGGTCCAGAGGGTTCCAAACTGTGATCCTGGGAGCCCTGGGGTCTGGGGACACGCCTCGGGGCCCAGATGGAATGGGGAGGTGGGGGGACACAGGCTCAGGCTCCCAGGACCACTTCAGCCAAGGCATCTTCCCACATCTGTGTCACATTAAGCTTCCACACAACAGCACATTTTCTTCAAAATGGATTTAGAAAGTTTGCAAACCCCACTTCACATAAGAGGAAGCTGAGTCTCAGAGAGGGCACACAGTGACTTTGTGGCACTTTGTGACACAGTTGGGAGAAGACCCCAGGATTGCAATGCTCAGCCCAGATGGGCTCCCTCTTTCCCCAATGCCATTCACCCATTAGCACATTCATTTATTCCAAAATGGCTTGTTAATCGCACCTATGGCCCGCTAGCCACTACACCTGTGTGCCAGGCTGGCGCTCACTCCCCACAGGGCTCCCAGTCACTCTCCAAACGGAGAAAGTTAACCACAAACGTGCAGCCCACACACAGCAGTCAGGACTTGGGGACAGCTGCCATATTCCCAACAGGAACTTTGTGATAAGGGAACAGCCCTGGACCAAGAGTCTAGGCCCCCAACGTCCTCCAGGCCTGCCTTGGACGAGGGACAAGGCTGGGGACAGAGGGTGAGGAGGCCGAGAGACATGGGAAGGCCCAGGGCAGTCACAAAGGGCACAAATGGCCAGACGCAGCACAAGCTGCAAAGGAAAGGGGGCCCAGAGGAGGGAAGGTGGCCGGGAGAGCCCAAAGGCAAAAGAGCAGGATACCCAGAGTCCCCGAGTGCAAGGGAGGACCCCAATCAGCACCCGCTGCCGGACGGTCCCCGGGGCCGCCTTGATTCCAGCAGCCACCCCGGGCTCTATTTCCCCAGGAAGTCCCTGTACCCTTACCACAAACCCCAGGAACAAAATGGGAAAACCACATATCTGGGGGTGGAAGGAGGGGCCATTTGCCAGGGATCCTGGCTCCTTCCATGCCCTTGGCACCTGCCTACCCAGGGGCGACCCTTCAAGGTTGAGCCCAAGGCTGCTTAGTACCCAAGGTGCTTTGATAGCTACAAATCTGATTTCTACATGAAAGAATGATTTTTTAAATGTTGGCAGCTCATTTTAAAATTATAAAAGGGATGCACCCCACTACTTTACAACCTCTTAATCTAAACTAACCAGTCTCTACTCCACAAGAGGCATTTACTGAGCTCTAACCGTCTGTGCCCAACCCCGTGCACTGTGAGGCCTGCAAAACACCACAAGGTTCCTGCCCTCCGCCCCTTCCTGGACTCTCAGGGCACCCTAAATAGCTCTTTGTAGTAATAGAAGCAGCTACTCTGTCACACCCAGTGTCTACACACTCACTGACTCTCATCTTCATAACCTGCCAAGGCGCTATCACCATCTTACAGATTCAGAACAGAGAGGCAGAGTGGCCGCCTAAGGTCACAGAGCTGGGGCTGGTAAGGCACAAGGGCTGGGATTCAAACCCAGGTCAGCTATGCCAGCTCCCAAACCAGGGCTCCCCAGCCCAGGCTTCCCCCAGACATCCCACGGGACTGACCCAGGTGCCACAGCACACAAACAGCAGCACTGCCTGCCCCTGTGGCCTGGTGCCAAACACCAGCACCCCCAGATTGCCAGGCTAAGAAACCCCAACACCAAAGAGCCGGGACAACTCCCTACAGCTGCTCCATCCTCCAGGCAAAGCCTCCAGGCCCGAGCCCTGGGTGGCAAGGACATATGCATGCAGGTGAGAGAGTGCAGGCACATGCATGCACATGCACACACACACACACACACACACACACACACACGAGAGTGCATGCATGCGTGCACACACACACAGGAGAGTGCATGCATGCGCACGCACACACACACACACGAGAGTGCATGCACCTGTGCACACACACACACACAAGAGTGCATGCATGCGTGCACACACACACACACGAGAGTGCATGCATGCACGCACACACACACACGAGAGTGCATGCATGCGTGCACACACACACACACGAGAGTACATGCATGCACGCACGCACGCACACACACACGAGAGTGCATGCATGTGCGCGCGCGTGCACACACACACACACACACACACACACACACGAGAGTGCATGCACGCGTGCACGCACACCCTCACTGACTTGCCCTACCAGGCACACAAGCCAGGCCGCGCTAGGCAGGAAGAGAGAGGAACCAGCTGAAAGTTTCCCGCAGGCCTGTGGGGACCCAGGCCTGGTAAACTCTCCTCTCGAGGGTCTAATGAGGCCACTTCCTGGCAGCAGGCAGAAGAGAGGCACACAACGGACAGCCCTGGGCACAAGGACTTCGGCCCATCCAGGGACCTCATCCAGCCCTGGAACAAGCCAGGCAGCGTGAGGCACAGCTGGCCTGGGAGGAAAGATGTTGCTTGTCACTCATTGAGACATGGCCGGGAAGCCACCAGCGATGGGCACAGGCCAGCTCCCCTCCATAGCCACCCCCAGAGCCATGCTCAGAGCACCCCCGCCGGGCCGGGTTTCCAGGCCCCTGTGCAATGGCCAGTTGTTCCGCCAGTCACCGACTCGGCTGGCAGCCGGGAGGGCCCCTCTGAGGCCCTGGGTTTAGGAACCGCTTCGCCACGTCCCACTGACGCTACTGCCTCAGCTTGCAACCGGCTGCAAGTGACGGGGAGCTCACCACCGCTCGGGGCAGTCTCGTCACTGGGCACCTTTTCTGGCCGTAATCGTCCCTCAGGTCAGGTCAAGCCTTGCCCCCCGTCACTCCCCCACCCACACTCCCCGGTCAGGAGCAGGGACATCCACTTGGGTGAGTCAAGTCCCCTTTACCCGGGGACTCGCAGGGGTCCCTCACTGTCACTCGCACCTCATGACCTCCCCCGTGTTACAGAGGAGGGGGACCCCACCATGGTCCACTTGAGGGAGGCTGTTTCCTGCTTCTGCTGGGCGATGTCCCCACCCAGTTCAGGGGCCACAGGACCCCGGCACGGCTGCTCAGCATGGTCTCCCCCAAGCCTGGCGGCCGAAATCATCCCAGTGAGAACCCCTTTGGGATTTCTGCTGACGCCGGGGAAGGGGTCTCTCTCGTCAGTGGCCTGCGGCTGCTGGCACACACCTGAGCCACCAGGAGAGAGCCAGCCTGAACGCGAGGCCGACACAGAGAACCAGAGAGACCCGGGCCCAGCAACACCCCCTGAAGCCCCTGGAGCCAGCTGTGCCTGAAGCTCGAGCAACCGGAAGATACTTCAATCAATGCCCCTTTCAGCTTAAGCCGGTCCGAGCTCCTGTCACTTGCAACTGAGAGTCCCGAAGTCCATGCTGGGCTTCCTGAGCCAGGTGGTTGTGTGCAGGAAGCATTCATGGCTCCTCCGTGGGGCCAGGGGCAAGGGGACAGGTCCCATGTAGCACAGCAGTGAGAGCGGGCCCTGCACACGCAGCCAGTCCTGGCTAAGACCTCCTGCCCAGGAGGGGACACCACCATTCACACCTCTGTCACCACGTCCCAGGCTCCACAGCCCAGGCCCAGCCAGGCTGTAAAGGACCCAGGGCAGCAGGAGGCTTGCGGGCAGGTGGAGGCTCCCACGTCCTCTCCCAGTGGCCTCCAGAGACTCTTCCCTTCAGGGAGGAATTAGGGGACCCAGAGGCACAGTTAGGGGTAAACTGAGTGGCCCTGGTGGGCTCTGAGCTCCCTGCAGCCCCAGGTCCTGTGATACAGCAATAAACTAGACTCACTCCGCCCTCACAGCAGCCCTGGCACGGTGATTTCCGTAAATCTGCGCACTGCCCTGTAGGCGTGACTGCCGCTCCCATCGTGTGCCTGTGGGCACTGAGGCACAGCGAGCCCGGGCACTTGCCTGTGGTCACACAGCTAGTAAAACAGAGAGCTGGGATTTGAACACAGGCCACCCGGGGTCCACCTCTTGTCCTGCCCATCACCCTCATGGCGCTGACATCCAGAAAGCCCCTAACACCCCCGACACCAACCCCTTCCTGCCCCCAAGGCGGCCCAGGACAGCGCTACAACCAAGAGGGTGGAAGGCTAAGGGGACCCCATCACGACGTCCCTCTGCCTTGGGACCACCAGCAAACTCCAGGAGGGCCTCCCCCTCCAGGAAGCCCTCTGAGCTACCCCCCACACACCCTCTTCTCCCTTCCCTGCAACCAAGACAGGACCGTGGTCTCCTCACCAAACAGTGACTGGCTAAGTCCAGGTTCCCCAGCTGGAAGAGCCACTGGAAGGAGGCGGCTGGGACTCCGTGTCACAACTGCAGGCCTGGGCCCTCGGGTGCTCAGGAAATCCTTCCCCAGTGGAACTGCCTGATCTGGCAGCACCCCCAGTCCAACCCCACACCATGGGGGAAGTATGTTCTAGAACACCCTCAGCGGTCACAGATGCAGGCAGGGCACCCACTTCCTCACCCGAGCAGTGCTGGCAGGAACCCTGGCCTGGCTTCCTCTGGCCGAGCCCCAGCAAGTCCCAGAGCTGCACAGGACCTGGGGCCCTGGTGGCCTCAGAAGAAGGAAGCGGGGGCCTTGGCGCACGAGGGGTGGGCAGGCCTGCAGAGGGGCCGTGCCCCAAGCACAGAGCTGCAGCCAAAACCCACAGCGCAGTCTCGCCTTCTGAGCCCGCTGAGCTCCCCCGCTGGGCCGGGTCACGGGCAGATTTTTCATTTGAAGTCTCACCTTAAAGCCATCTCCCGAGAGAGACCCTGTGCTTCGTGAAGGTACCGCCAGCGGCTGCTCGGCTGGCACAGGCCTGACACAAAGGGGCACCCAGGAAACCTTGCGGGACCTGGGGATTCCAGCGATGCTGGCATTCAAGGCCCCACCCGTCAAGCCCAGCCTCCCCCACGCCTCCCTGTCCCCAGAGCCCGGCGGCCCTCAGGCCTCCCTGTCCACACCCTGCTCTCCAGGCTCCTGCTCAGCATTCCCGGGTGCCAGACATTCCCACCTCTGCCGCACCAAGCTGTCATGGCGCGACGTGCGTGTCTGCATCCCACCGCCGGTCCCCGCCAATACTTGTGACATGAACGGCTGAGGAAGCCAACCAGCTGGAACCCCGACCCAGCCAGAGGTGGGGAAGGAGGGAGGCTGTGGGCAGCAGCACAAGGCAGGAGAAAGGGCCTTCCTCAGCAGAGCGCGACGCACCTGCCACACCTGCTGCTGCGTCGCACCTCGCCCAGCTACACACACGGCCTGCAGGGGGGGCCTGGGCCCAGTCCCAGCTCTGCCGCCACCGGCATGTGCGTAGCAGTCGCCTCTGGGCCCTAGGTTCCTCCTCAGCAGACGGGGGTGCTGATGACCGACTTGTCTGCACAAGTCACGATGCCCGACAGGCCAAGCTTTCGGGGACAAAGTGGCAGATGAGCCCAGAGAGAAGGCTCAGTACCCAGGGCTGGGAAAGCCCTGCACAACCACGGCCCGAACATAGGGTCCCAAAAGAGAGACGGGTGCGGAGCGGGAGGCCTCCCACCCAGGCCCCCACCCCATCTCCCCTCTCCTGATGACAGCCTGCACAGCCACCAGGCAGGGGCAGAAGCTGAAGTTCCGCATGTGTGAGCCCCCTGCCGGCCCCGCTGCCCCCCACGCTCCCCAAGAACCCCAGGTTGACTCCACCTGAGCCCCAGGGACCACAGGCTGCCAGTCAGTCTTGGGGTCCAGAGACCTGCATTCCAGTCCCAGCTCAGCCACCAACCTGCTCTGTAACCCTGAGCATAGCCCCTTGTTTGATCTGGGCCTCAGTTTCCCCTCCTGCAAAGAAGTGGTTGTGTCAAAGCTCTGAGGCCTAACTCTGGCCTAGACTGGGGCTGGGCTGGGGCTGGAGGCTGAATCATTAAATGAAAAGGAGGAGGGACGGGAGAAAAACTGAAGAGGAAAGGCCAGGTGTTGTCACCTGGCCCCAGGGGGCTAATTCTAGGAGGGGCAGAGCTGCCCTTAGTGCCTGGACTCTTCCTTCCGCTTCACACCTCTGGCTAAGCTCTACCCTGGTCAGTCTCTGCTTCAAAGTACAGCCCGGCCCTAGCTGCCAGGGATGATGAACCCGGCTTTGCTGGTCTCACGCCCACTCCCGTGACAGCTCCTGCCCAGGAGCGTGTCCCTTCATTCGTTCACCCTGGGAGGGATCTGTGTGCGCATTCCCTCAACACACACGCACTGATACTCGTGTGTGCCGAGCACCAAGCCAGGTACCGAGAGGAAACCCTGCCCAAGGCACAAGCTCCCAGAAGGCAGAAACCTCAGTGCCCCCAGGTATCTGCTAGGGCTCTGCACACAGTGGGCGCTTACTAACCGAGTAACCACACTGGCATTTTTCCCTTCTCTCGCCTGCAGTTCCACCGTTGGTGACTCACTGCTTTCGGCACTGCCCTCTGAGGCTCCCCCTTCGCAACGGAACCACTTTCACTCCCGCGTTCAGCAGGCCCCAATCCCTTTCCCCTGGTAAGCAGAACAGAAAGGGGAAGTCCAGCTGGCCGTCAAGTCGTGGTGCCAGCCTGCCCAGGGCAGTGGGACACAACGCTGCCCGCTGACACGGCCCCACCCCGACAGCAGGTTCCCTGGCAACAGTGAGGCGCAAATGGGGTTCGGAGAGGCAAGACGACATCCATGTCACAGGGCCATGGACAGACGTGACCCAGAGTACATTCGAGTCTTCGTTTTATGCCGCCAGCAGTCTGTTTACAGGGCAGCACGGCCCAGGGCACGGCCAGCAAGCTGGATGCGTGACTCACACCAGGCTGACGGCCCGAGGCAGCAAGAGACCACGCAGGATGCTCACACGACACGGCAGGGCACGGCCTTCCAACCCGGCACACAGCCAGAGCCACGGGGACTGACAGGTTCAGTTATGTAAAAAAAATGTTTTACTACGTGGTAAAAACTACCAAAAGCACAATCAAAAGATGAGTGACAGATTAAGGAAACATATTTGCAATTCACATCACAAGAAGCAAATCTCCCTCATATATAAAGGGTTCCTACAAATCAAAAAGAAAAAGATGGATAACCCAACAGAAAAATGGGGGAAGGTTGGAACAGCGTGTTCAC
The DNA here is from genome assembly GCF_020740605.2 of Lemur catta. NCBI lineage: Eukaryota > Metazoa > Chordata > Mammalia > Primates > Lemuridae > Lemur > Lemur catta. The sequence goes on along the minus strand of NC_059147.1, from coordinate 6,392,099 downwards.
AGAAAGGGTAATGTGAATGGCTCTTAAGCACTTGGAAAGAAGCTGACCTCCCCTATAAAGAGAGAAACACAAATTAAAACCACCACGGCGACAGGTGTGTTGGTGTGCACCCACAGTCCCAGCCACGCACACGGCTGAGGCAGGAGGACAGGCTGAGCCCAGGAGTTTAAGTCCAGCCTGGGCAGCACAGAAAGAGGCATCCACGGTCACTCCTGGGCAGGACGAGTCGGCACGCCCCCTGGGGAAGTAATATCTAACAAATTCAATAATGTAACATAAACCTTTTTTTGGAGATTGGTCTTGCCACTTTGTTGCCCTGGCTAGAGTGCAGTGGCATCATCACAGCTCACAGCAACCCCAAACCCCTGGGCTCAAGCGATCCTCCTGCCTCAGCCTCCCGAGTAGCTGGGACTACAGCGCACGCCGCCACGCCCCACTAATTTATTTATTCTTTGTGTGGAGATGGGGGTCTCAGTATGTTGCTCAGGCTGGTCTCAAACTCCTGGCTTCAAGCAATTTTCCCGCCTCAGCCTCCCAGAGTGCTGGGATTACAGGCGTGAGCCACCGCGCCTGGCCCATATGTACCTTTTGACCTGCCGAATCTACTTTGAGTAATGTATGCTACAAATGCTGCCACACGTGTGAATGACAGATGCAGGACAGTCACTGTGGCACTGTTTCTAACAACAAAAGACTGAAAACAGCGTGTCTGTCGGTCAGGAGCTGGTGCACTGCATCACAACACAGCCTTGCCAGGGAACACTATGCAGCCGCCAAAAAGTGTGAGGTCAAGGGTGAGGTCACTTGAAATTGACGCCCCAGGGCTCCCTGTGAAAACCCCGTGGTAATAGCAATGCCTGAAATGAACAAGGACCAAACCAGACACAGGAAACCCAAGACTACTGCTTGGACACGGGGGCAAATCTCACTTCTCCTCGTTTTCAGTTTCCATTTCTAGTGTCATTATGTTACTTGCATAGTTTAAAAACGTATCTAACAGGAAAAATAAATGTCAGGTCCATCACATCTAAATCACATGACCTGACTTACCTTCTCCCTGCCTCAGTTTCCTCATCTGAAAAAAGGGGAGAACAGTGTGACCAAGCAGAATCCTGAGAGGGTTCAGTGGGGTGACGCAGGCAGCATGCTGGGCCACGCCTGGCACAAGACGCCCAGGCTGGATGGCACGGACGGTCGAGTTGTCAGAAAGGGCAGGGGTGGGGAAGTGAGTGGGCCCAGAACCTGCCCCTCCACCCTCCACCCTGCCCTGGGCGTTGAAGAAGCCCATCCTCCCCTTTGCCTGGCCTGGGTGGGGGCGTGGACAGCTTTCCGGGGGCCATGAGCAGCAGCATGGGCTGACACCCCCCACGCGGGGCCTAGCTGTGGCAACATTGGTCTGAACCTGGGGGAGCACACAGGTGACACCCCAGGCAGCATCGGGCCCTCCCTCCCAGCCTTCCAGGCCTGCTGGCAAGAGAGAAAGCACGATACCCGGCCCTCAAGACATGCTCTGAGCCTCTGAGCCCGGCCAGGGAGACAAACTGGGCAGAAACCCCCCGGGCTGGCCTCCCTCCCCTGCGAACCCGCAGCGTGCTGTGCACAGGCTGGGCAAGGCCCTTCCACCCTGATTCCCTGACGGCGGGGGCCGGGGGGCTCTCACTCCATTTCCAGCCAGGGACATCAACTCCGGGATCCTAACCTACTGGTCCAAAGCCCACTGGCTGGGAAGCGACAAGGCTGGGATTTGAACCCAGGCCTTCCCCACTCCAAGACCCAGGCTCTTTCTTCACCCTCTGCCTGCATTTCCTGAGGTGCACTCTGCCCACTAGCAAGGCCATGAAAACTACACACACACACCGCACACACATCCACACCAGTTCCTGGGCACAGGCAGTGCTAAGCTCCACATTTGCCTTTTCCCCACTTACAGATCCTCAGTACACATTAGTGAATTAAAAGCTCTGACAAGTCCTGCAGGAAAGAAATCTGCTAAATTAGACACAGCTAAATATTTCCCCATCGTTTTGGTTCATGACACTCTTTTTGCATTGAATCCCTAATGAGCCGTCTTTAGGAAATGCTGACTTTGGAGTTTCCAAGACCCAACTTGGAGCTTCTTCCCCAAGAACTCCATGGACTCAGCAGCCCCTGCCCTCAGACAGTTTGCAGCTGGGGAAGCACCCTGCCCTAGGCAAAAGCAAGCAGGAAAAGAGCTCTAAATGCCAATCAGGAAAAAACGCTCCTATCAAATTTCCTGCCTCTTGTGTGCAATGCAGAGAAGCGGCCTGCTTGCCTCAGGTTCCCTATCCGCCACAGGCAAGGCAATGCAGGGGATGGGGCCCTGGGCTAAATGCCAGGAGACACAAGGTACGGTGCCAGCTCTGCCTCTCGCCAGCTGTGTGACTTGGGCAGTTCTTCACCCTCTCTGGGCCTGACTCCTCCAAGACAGGAAAGGCCTCCAGGGTCTCCGAGGTCGCTTCCTGCTCAGACGGGCAGAGAAGGTGGCCACAGAGAGGTCTGTGGGAGAGGCCTCCCCCACCCAGAGCTCAGCAGGCACCCATGAAGTCCAGCGAGGCACCACTGCCTGGTCTGGCCCCTGTCCCAACAGCAAGCCCGAAGCCACCACCTGGCCTGCAGGCTCCCAATCTGGCCCCCACAGCACCAGCTGCCAGAATGCCCAACCCTAACCAAGGAGGTGAGACTCCCATTTCCTGAGACCCTGATCACGGCCAAGGGGCACCAAAGGGGCGGGGGGCGGGGGGGACCGCCTCACGAAGCCACACCGAGAGCCGGAAGAGCCCTTCTGTAGGGGAAGCAGCCCCACCCGGCCTCCCCCACCAAACCACAGCCCCAGCTTCCGGAACTGCCCCGACACAGGGCTGGGGAGTCTCAGCACAGCTGCCCCGTGGAGCCCGAGCCCCCACTCCCAACCACTCCCTCCTACAAACGCTTCCCTGACAGCGCCAGGCTCCACGGGGCTGGGCACGGGAGGGCCACTGTGACAGAGTCTCGGTCCATGGCAGCCCCATGGTCCCCTAAACCCAGCACTCCCCTTAGGGTAAGCTGCCAGGGTTCCCCCCACACATCCAGGACCCCAAGAATGCCAAGCCCAGTCCTCGCTCACCCCCTGGCCAAAAAACTCCTCCAGAGCTTCCCAGGGCCTTCTTCGTGGCTGCGTGATTTGACTGATTTCGGTTCCCCAAACAGGCCCCACCCTTCCATCTCCAGGCTCTGGCAGCCTAAAAACACGCCTCCCGACTCACCTCCAAACTCCCTCTGCCTGGCGAACTCCTGCCGGCCCTTCAGAACCTGCCTCAGCTGCCACCTCCTCCAGGAAGGCTGCCCGGTCCCCTCCCAGTCTGGCCTCAGCACCTGCCTTAGTTTCCCCAGCGTCTGCAATTCCCACAGAAGCACAGGCTGCCATGGCCTGGCAGAGTGGTACCTCCCCCAAGGCTGAGCCATCTGGCCACACTGCCCAGCGTCCAGGATCTAACACTGCCTGGTACACAGGGGACATCAAACCCCGCACTCCACAAACTGTCGAACATAACCAGCCCCCAACCGGCAGTAGGGGGCTGGGCCCCAACCCTGGTGTCTCCAGTCCCATCTGCATGAACTTTGGCAGGTCACCTGCCTCCTGAGACTGTTTCGCACCTGAGCAATGGGGTCGGAACTCTCCTCCCCCGACGGCCTGTCCTAGCAGTGAAATGACCTCACGGCTATAAAACCTCCTTATGAATCCAGAAACACTGCATGCAAAGGGGCCGTCCCTCCACAGGGAAACAGGCCCCAGCCTGGTGTCCCTGGACCTCCAGCCACCAAGTGCCACTGGGCTCTGGCCCCGCACCAGGCACAGGACAAGGTGCTGAGGCTACAGCAAGCGAGACAGACCTGGCATCCCCTGTGGGACTCACGCTGGGGGTGGGGAGACGCGTCACAAACGAGCTAAGCGAGGAACAGAAGCCCAGGGCAGGCGAGGGGCAGCCTCAGACGGGCAGGCAGAGCCCAGTGGCCGAGGGTGCAAATCCCAGCTCCACCGGAGAGCAACTGTGTGACCTTGGGCAGGTTTATTAACCTCTCTGGGCCTCAGTTTCCTAACCCACAGAATGGACTGGTGATGGTAGCTAATCCTCAGGCTTCCCACTGAGGCTGGCACAGCGAGTGCCATCACCCGGGGTCACCCCAGCCAGCTCCAAACATGAGGGGTCAGCAGCGTGAGGAACCTTGACATAAACAGAAGCTGGGGGCACTTCAAGTCCAGGGGTCTCAGTTTCACTTCCTGCCAGCCCCCAAAAGGCAGCTCTGCTCTTCTCTGCCCTGCCTGACACGGGAGGGAGAAGTGCTGGCCCCTGCCCCCCGGGGACTGAGCGGTGGCTCCAAGGAGTCGGGGTGTTTCAAAAGAGGCCGCTTCCCCATTGGCCGGGAGCCCCCATTAAAGCAGCGTCTGCAGCCGACTTCAAAGGGCTCCTCCTCCCCAGCCAGGTGGGTGTGGGAAACAGGAGCAGGGGTGGGCAGGCACGAAAGGAGGTCCTCCCCGGGCTGGCAGGGAGGGGTGCAGGAGGGGAGGTGGGGAGACCAGGGCTGGGGGAGGAGGGGACGGCCCACGGAGAATGGCAGCCGGGCAAGACGAGCCCACAGACCGGCCCCAAATCCACACCAAGGGAAACGTGCACAACACAGCTCCAACCAGAAAACTCACACCAGCCCCAAGGCAGAGGAGCTCGAGGGGCCTCCGTTTCCCCATTTCTGCAGAGCAGCTGCACCCTGGGATCCCAGGCCTCCCCCTGCTGTGCCAGCCACCAACTAAGCCAGCTGTGCGGGAGGTGTCGAGCGCGGGCAAGCTGGCCCGTCTCGGGGCAGGAGCGTGCCCTGGGGGTGCATGAAGAGGGCCTGGATTCTGGAAGGCAAAGAGGCCCCCTCAGGGTACTCTGGGTCCTGGTGACCGTCCAGGCATCGGGCCCTAGGAGGAAGGTGGTGGCAGCCCTGCACGAGCCCTCGCCTCCTGGGGGCCTCACGCGCCCAGAAAGCCAGGCCTGCAGTGCTACCACCCCCAAAGGGGCACAAGCTCCTCCAGGGGGACAGGCCTGTGTCTGAGGGTCACGACCCCTCCTGCTGCCCTGCACCTCCGGCTGGGTCACGATGGCCTGGAGGAGGCGAGAAGAGGTGGCCTTGGGCCAGAAACGCAGCCGAGAACTGGGGCACCTGCAGGAAAGGCCTCGAGGCGCCCCCCTCTCCCTCAGGCCCAGTCGCAGGGTCAACTGTGGTGGGGACAGAGGGACCGGGGCTTAACAGAAGGATGGAGAGAGGGCATCCCGGTGTCCCCAGCAACAGCAAGCGGGGCTCAAAGCGAGGCCAAGGCGAGGGGCCACTGCCAAGTGACAGACTCAGGGGCACACGCAGAGGGTGCCCTCTTCTCCCCCAGCTCGAGGGTCCCCGAGGCCTCGCTTGGGGGGGCACAAGCCAGAGGGAACCGCACAGGTGAGGGAGGGAGGGGGCAGAGAGCACCAAGCCAGCCTAACAAATCAGCCCAGGAGCCTGCGAGTGCACGAGGGGGCCGGGCGGGCCCAGGGCCTCTTCTCCCAGGCCCCACGGCAGCACAGCACTGTGTGCTCAGAAAACGCCTGTGACAGAGGCTGTCAGGACAGCAGGAGGCACAGGAAGGCACAACCCCCGGTGTCCCGAGGAGGAGGCCGCGGCCCAAGAGAATCGGAGCTCTGGTCCAAGGGTCAGCACCCGCCCCACCCCCACACCTGGTCCGTCTAGAAAGGCCTCCAGGGACAGCAGGGGATGGAGGGCCCTTCGGCCGAGCAGGTCTGCGCCCAGGGTTGGGCAATGCCTCAGCCATGACGTGGCCACTTGTGAAATCCGTGGGCAGTGGCAGGTTGAGCCAGATGCCTGTGGCTGGCCGGGGGGCACCATGCCACTCTCCTGGGGCTGGCACCAGGCAGAGGAGGCGGCTGACGGATCCCCCCCACACAGCTGGAAGAGCTCTGGCCACCGCTGGGCAACCTCTCAGCCCAAGTGTACTGGTCTCAGGGGCCTGGGAAGCATTTTTCATGCATCTCACCCTCCCATTAACCCACTGGGCACAGCCATCAGCCCCATTTTACAGATGAGGAAACTGAGGAACAGAGAAAGAAAGTGATTAGCCCAAGGGATGTAGCCACCAGGGAGACCCCTCAGCTCAGGCCTGCTCACCCTCCCTCCACCCTGGTTCCCCAAGGGACCTCCCATCTCCCACCCAAGGCAGGACAAGGCAGAGCAGAGCCCACGACACCACGGCAACGAGGACATCCACTCAGGGTGTGGCTCCTCTCCCAGGCACAGCACAGGCCTCCCTTGTTCAATCTTCACAACCCGCTGGCGCCGTGGGTGCGTACGCAACAGGCTCGACCCCCTTCTTGTCTCACACGTTGCTGGGAGGAGGCAGGGGGGCTTGAACCCCGAACACCAGACTAGAGCATAATCTGGCCCTGCCCAGAGGCAGGGGGCTGGACCTGACGACCTTCAGAAGATCCCTGCTCTCTGGCTGGGGTTCAGACATCGGCTCTTTCACTAATCCAGACTAACTTCCAGCTCTTGGCTACATACACTTTCTGTTTGTTTTTTTTTTAGACAGAGTCTCACTCTGTCACCCGGGCTAGAGTGCCGTGGCGTCAGCCCAGCTCACAGCAACCTCAAACTCCTGGGCTCAAGCGATCCTTCTGCTTCAGCCTCCCAGGTAGCTGGGACTACAGGCATGCGCCACCATGCCTGGCTAATTTTTTCTATATATTTTTAGTTGTCCAGCTAATTTCTTTCTATTTTTAGTAGAGACGGGCTCTCGCTCTTGCTCAGGCTGGTCTCAAACTCCTGAGCTTAAGCGATCCTCCCGCCTAGGCCTCCCAGAGTATTAGGATTACAAGCATGAGCCACCTCGCCTGGTCTTTTTTTTTTTTTTTTTTTTTTTTTTGAGACAAGGTCTTGCTTTGTTGCCCAGGCTGGAGTGAAATGACAGGATCATAGCTCACTGCAGCCTCAAATCCCTAAGCTCAAGCGATCCTCCTACCCCAGCCTCCCAAGTTGGTGAAACAACAGGTATGCACCACAGACACCTAGCTAATTTTTCTATTTTTCACAGACAGGGTCTCACTATGTTGCTCAGGCTGGTCTCGGACTCCTGGCCGGAAGCAATCTCCCGCCTCGGCCTCCTAAAGTGCTGGGATTATAGGCGTGAGCCACCGTGCCTGGCTACACAGGTCTTTTTAAACATAGTAAATGCCTCCCTCCCACCGCAAGAAAGGCTAAAACAGGCTGCTCTACAGGTGCTCAGTGTGACCCACTCTGCTCCCTCAGAGGCCCAGAACTTTCTCCAGCCGGATTACACACTGCCCTCTACCTGGGCAAGAGGATAGGAATGCTGCCATCACCCGTGAATGAGCTCCCGCCCTCTTCCTCCAGGGCAGGAGGCGGCAGGTGAAGGATGCTGCTGAGGGCCGGGCCACCAGCCACCTCGGGTGCCCTGGGAACAGGGGACAGTGGAAGTCTGGAAAACCCAAGTGGCTGGTCATGCCCGTCCCGGCTGAGGCCAGGGCCAACCACACATCCCAGCAGCACGGCCCCTGCCCGGGCACGAGGCCCCCACCTGGCCCCACCACACACTAGGCCATCCCGCCCCGGACCTCCTGCGGTGGCCCCGGGCAGGCCAGGCACCAGGGGCCCCTCAGAGGAGCCCAGTTCTTCATCCCGCCAGTGAGGACCACCCCCATCAGTCCTTCAGCTCCACTAGACCCCGTTCTTGGCTTTGCCAGAGACAGAGCGCAGCGTCCTGGCCCCGACTCCAGACTCAGTGGCTCCCCACACTGTGGTGGGCACAAGTGGACACGTGGGGACTGGCTCACCGGGTGACCTGGGACGCGACAGTACCCTCTGGGCCTCTCTCTTCTCTGCAGACTGGCGGTGAGTGACACCACATGCCGCAGAGGGGGAGGTGGGGGATGGGTCAAACCAATAGTTACAAACTATAAAGGGGGGTGCATGACCCTACAGCAACATCACGTCGGACCTTTGTCTCCCTCTGTCCAGAGGCCTCACTCCTGCCCCACCCACCCCTCACCCCTGAGCCCTCGCTGCACCAACCCACTCCCACCGCAGACTCCCCCCCGGCAAAGAGTCCCCGCAACCCCACCCTCGCCTGCCACCCGCCACCACCCGCCACCCCACAGCCACGTCTTTCCTTTTCCAGAAAACACCGCTGGAGACTCTGCCCCCACAAAGTTCACACCTTCCCTTCTGAGGGCCACAGAATCCGGAACAATCTGAGCGCCTCCCTCCTCCACACCTACACCTTGCCCCCGGAGCCACAGAAAACCCCAGAAAACCCAGGGCCCTCTGGAGCGGGGAGACACAAACCCCAGTCAGAAAGGAGAAGTGCGAGAACAGCCCTTCCCAGACTCCAGCCCTCCGCCGCCCGCGCTTCCTGCAGGGCCAGCACTGTGCACTTCCTCTAAATCCGCTCCCTTGTCACTCGCGTGTCCTCGCCAGCCTCGTCCAAGACAATAATGCAGTCGTGACGATGCAGGTTCAACATCCTAGCTACTGTCCTTCCTAAAACGTATTAAAACATTTAAATGTTACTGTAGACCCATCCACCCATGGACAGCTAAAGCCATCTGAGCCCCCCACGCAGTAGGGCAGGGTCCGCCTCACAGCGCTGGCCTGCACGGTAGTGGCCAAGTGTCAGTGGCAGCCCAGCCACACATCCCTTCCAGGTAGAGCCAGCCACTCTCCGGCTGCCCATGCAGGCCTTGGGACCGGGGCCCCGTCACTTGGGAGCCCAGCCAGACCCACACCCAGGCCCCTGCTTCCCTCCCCTTCTCCCAATCCCAGCCGTCCCTGCCCCTGAACTTGAGGCGATGACACAGACAAGAGGCAACTGCTTCATCCTGTGTCTATGCACACGTGTTTAGATGAATGTATAGAAGAATCCAGAAGGACCCACTCCAGACGGTCCATATGGGTCCCGGGGCCTCTGGTCGTGGGGGAGTGGGAGGGAAGGACCATTCCAGTTTCTCAAGGTGGCTTGGTTCTCCAGCTCTCAGGCATGTACCACTCTCAGAGTTTTGTATTTGTTTGTTGTTTCATAATTTCATAAAATAAGCTGGATTGCCCTTCCCTGGCCAATTTTTACTTTCATTGAGAAAAGTAATGCGTAGTTGTGCATGTAAAATTACAACCTTGGAAAGAAATGTGAACCTTTGCAAGTCTGTGGTTCCTAGAACTCTAGGCGGGACGAGCCAGAGGAACAACACGGGGGTCATAACAGCACTTTCTGGTCGGACTGAGAAGTGCCAGTGACAAATAAAAGTCTCTGGTCCCCTGACAGAGCCGCCCCTCCCAGCTGTCTGCCCCGGGGGCTCCAGGAGCCTCCCCACGGTCCTGGCTCAGTCCCTGTCGGAAGATCTCCCAGGCCAGGCCCGGGGGTGAGCCGCTTCCCACCCTCCTGGGGGAAAGGGCCAGGCCAGCCCTGTCCCCTCAGGCTCAGGCCACTGGGACTGGTGGCACCCCATCCCCGCACCCTGCTTTACCTGGCTGTCCTCCGGGGCCCGGCAGCCAGGCCGGGGTCTGCAGGGAGGTGGCCCAGCCTCACCAGCGCTTCCTCAGCCGGCGTCCAGGCTCACATGTGCAGGCCCCTTCCTCCGGCTACCTAACGAGAGTGAGTCACATCTGGGACCCACCACTTCCTGCTCCGGAGGCGGCAGAAAGGCTAAGACTGAGCCCTCAGCTGGGAGCTCGGCCGGCTGGGGTGTGCAGGCCCCCTCCCCCAGCCACAGCAGAGCTCTCAACAGGAGTGGGGGGAGCTGCCAGCCCAGGCTCCCGGCTCCAGTGACTTCATGGAAATTTGAAGCTTGAAGCCGAAACAATTTTGAAAAAAAAAATGAAACAAGCACCGAAAACCTCCATTAGAAGCCGAGACGACTGCTCCAAGCCAGGAGTAAATGCATCCTTACTAAGCAATTAGCAGCAAGCAGCCTGGCACGGAGCCTCGTACCCGCTCTGACACAGGCAGACCCGTGGCCTCCCTGTGACTCAGTTTCCCCATCCATGTAGCAAGTGGCCTCGTCCACCTCTGAGAGGGGCCCAGGAGATGGCCTAAGGGGTCAGAGTTTTTCCAGTCTAGCCTGCTGCCTCTCCATTTCACCTCTGCCCCCGTGCAGGGGCCAAGGCAGGGGTGAGGACAAGGCCCACCCTGGGAGTTCCTGTTCCAAACAGCCAGCGTCCCTGGAGAACCCCAGCAACCCCGGGCACCACGGGGCCTGGAATCAAACCCCAGCTCCTCTCTTGCTTTGCCAGCCCTCAGTTTCCCCACAGGATCCTTGGGAGCTCAGTGTGAGGTAGCAGACTAGGAAGGGCTAGAAAGCAGGGAGGGGAGGCCTCCCAAGACAGGGGAGCCGCTGGCCTGCTGGAGGATGGCACCAGGCAGCCCTTCTGAGCATGCGACTCGGGTCCTGGGATTATCTTCTACCTCTTATCTTAACATCCCAGCTGGCACATGAGCTCCTCAAAGCAAGGGCATGCTTTCCCCTACCCCCACATCCAGGTCAATACCCCTCTTCTGGGCCTTCTAGCCCCTGCACCTTGCCCCATCCCAGCACCTCCGTGGTGTGACCGCCTGTGCCTGGTCCGTCTTCCCCAGAGTACTTTCCTGCAGAGGGCAGAGAGGGCAGCCACACTGTCAAGAGCTGTGTCCCTGGCACCCAGCACCAGTGCATCTTGGCCAAGTGGGACTGAACATGGTGGTGCTTCCTCCTTGCCACACCCTGTGCTGGGGGCTAGCAGGTGACCGTCTTGTGGTATAGGACACACACAGGGCTCTGGGCTGTTCTAGAGGCCACAGGAGCAAGTGGGGGACCTCACAGGGAGCCTGACCATTGGTACCCCCTCCTTTCGGCAAGTATCTCCTGGGCCTGGGTGTTCCAAAGGAGAGAAGGAATAGGCATCATTGGTAGAGGGAAAGACAAGCCACCAACAGAAGATATTCGAAACATATATGACTGACAAATGACTCCTCCGGAATATATAAAGATCTCCCACAAATCAATAAGAAAAAGACAAATGGCCCAATTAAAAGATGGGCAAAAGACTTACAGAGGTATTTCAATAAAGGGGATATCAAAACGGTCAATAAGCACATGAAAAGATACTCAACATGATTCGCCATCACCAAATTAAAACCACATCAAGATTCCACAACTGCACTAAGATGGCTAAAATTCAAAAGGAAATACCAAGTGTTGACAAGGAGGTGGAGCAACTCTTAACTCTCATCTACTTCTGGTAAGAACATAAAATGGTGCAACCACATTGGAAAACTGGCAGTGTGGACTAAAGCTAACCATGTTTCCCCTGTGATTGAGCAATTCACTCTTAGGTATTTACCCAAAAGAAATGAGTATATCTGTCCACAAATGACTTGTATCCAAATGTTCAAAGCAGCTGTTTATTTTTATTCTTTTTTTTTCATTGTCCCTGAGGAAACAGCTTAAATCAAATTAGTTACACTGGAAACAACCCAAATGTCCTACAACAGGGAAATGGATAAACAAATTTTCCTATATCCATAGAACAGAAAACTGCGTAGCAATAAAAAAGAATGGATTACTGACAACACGCAATAACGTGAATGAATATCCCTGATATTAAGCAGAGCGAAAGAACCAGACACAAATGAGCACATTCTGCGTGTCTCCATTTATGCGAAACTTCAGAAAAGATCAATCTAACGCACAGCCACAGACAGCAAGATGGTGGCTGCCTCTGGGGAGGCTGGTGACTGGCAAGGGCACGGAGGGACCTTCTGGGTGGCCGGAGAGGTTCTGACTTTCCACCTGGGTGCTGGTTAGCGGGGGCTGAGCCTCAGTAAAGCCTCCGCGCTGTGCACTTCAGGTTTGTGCTCTTGGGTGTATGTCAGTTACACATCCATCTTTACCTGCGTATTGACTGACACCCACCTGCTCGTGCAGGAAGGCGTGGTGCTGGGGCTTATAGACTCCGGGAAACAAAACAGACCCGACCTGACCTGGTGGGCAAGAGGCTTCCAGAGCCCAGGAAACAGAGGAAGCCGTGATCAACACACTCAGCCAAGAGGGCAGTGAGGTGCGGAGCTGGAGCCTGGAGGGGGCAGGGCACCGGGAGCAGACGGGAAGGGGCACAGGAGGGGCAGGGCACGTCCAGGTGGGCTGTGTCTCTCTGGGGATGGGGGGTGGGGAGTCTCCTGCCCCGACTGGCACTCCCGCAAGATGACCTCAGCTGCAGCGGGGGCGGCTGGAGGGGGCACACGCGGAAGCTGGACACAGGCAGGGCCGCACCCCACCGTCCGGCAGCAGCTAGCGGGGCCTGGGCTATCTAGAACGGGCCATACAGCAGGGGGTGTACGATGATAAACCCTGCAGTTTGATAATAAAAGGGGCTCAGTAAACTCTGCTGCTTGATCACACAGGTTCCTGTCCCATTTGGCAACACCTCCCATCCTCCCCAGGCCTCCCTCCCAGCTTGCCCTCAGAGGACACAGTGGTCAGACTTCCTCTCTGCAGTCACAGCTCTGCCTGGAGCCAGCTGCACCCACCAGCCCTGACCAACAGGGCACTGGACCCCCCCCACCCCTCATGCCGAGCAACCATGAGGTCCCGGCAGGCAGGACCCGCGCGCACAAGCCGCTGCTCCTAGAATCACCATTTAGACGCGTCACTGGGCGCTTGGCACCATGCCAAGACCTCACTCACACTGCCTTGTGCAATTCTCCACCAGCCCCACGAGAAAAGTCCTGCTACCATCCCTCATCTTTAGAAGAAGAAACCATGTCTCAGAGATGCCACATCACTTGCCCAAGCACACACAGCTATGAAAAGGCAGAACAGGGATCCGAACTCAGGTCTGCCTGACCCCACGACCCATGCTCTCAACCACTCTGACCCTCCCTGGGAGCAGGGAAGGGCTTCCCTGGGGAGAGGCTGCTCCAAATCCCATCACGCCCCCATGCTGGGGTGCCCTTGCCCAGGGTCTCTAAGCCATGGCACACGGTGCTTCCAAGCCTGCGAAACAAACCCCTTGACTCCCCTTCAACTCCCCCAGAGCAGGGCAACCTCGGGCTTTCGAAGCATCAGGCAGGGAAGACTGGTTTCTGCTTGCTCACGCTGTCGGGGCCCACAGCACGGCCCCAACCCTTTCCTGTCCCACTCAACAGCCTGGACCCTCATTCCGACTGGGAATACAAAACAGACTTGGACACGCCCCCCATCGTGCACGTTCCTAGGCCAGGAGGAAGAGGAGACGTGCCCGCCGATGGCATGGCACAAAGGTCCTGGAGCAGCGTCCCAAGGAGGGATGTGTGGTCCAGAGCGCGGGGAGAGAGACCTCGTCCACCCGGGGAGGATCGGGGCCTCGCTGGAGGCTGCAAAACAGCGAGTAGGAAGGAATAAAACCGCGGTGGACACAAGGCGGACAGGGTTGTCAGCCAGCCAAGGGACAGTAACGCCGCCGCCTCTAGCAAACCGCTTGGCCCCTTTGAGAACCCAGACGCTGAGCCTCCCCCTGTGGGAGGAAACCCCACAGCACCCAGCACGGTGCAGACTCTGGGCACGTGTCTACAGGGGTGGGTGTGCGGAGGGAAACAGCCATCAGTTCTACAGTCACCTTTTCCTTCACCTAAAGTCGGGGGGTGGAGGGAGGCTCACCATACCCCAGAGGAGCCCTGGGGGGTCTGGGCCAATGGGCTAGCCGCTCACCCCCAGCCAGCCCCTCGCCCTGGTGGGGTGCCGAGGCTGGAGAGCCCTGGGGGCACAGGCTCCACTGGGCAACTGGGGCCAAGCTATGGGACTTGGCAGCTCAGGGAGACCATCTGTGAAGTCAGGATCATCCGGCTCCTTGGGAAGCTGTGAGGAGTACATGAGAAATGCATGTGGGGCACATAGTAGGTGCTCAGTTAAAGCCAGCAGGCAAGGGAGGCCAGCCAGAGGTGTTTTCTCAGTTCCAAACCCTAGATCCTAGCCCGCCCTCCTCTAGCACCTTCCATGGCTTCCCTGTGCCTCCCAAGTGAAGCCCCAGCTCCTCCTCCTGCTCCTTGAGGCCCCAGCCTGGCCCAACTCACTTTTCCATCTTTATCTCCCTCGAACTGCTGTCCAGCGTCTCACTCTTCCACACCTTTCTCAGGCCTTTCTGCCTCCCGGAATGCTCAGTGCCACCCATCCTGCCGAGACAGGTACAAACACCACCTCTTCCAGGAAGCCTTCCCCAACGCCCTGGCGTCACAATGCCACAGGCTACCTGTCAGGCCTCCTCCTAGAGGATGTCATTTCCCCTCTGGTAACAGCTCCCCGTTCCTGTGGGAACCAGCCCTCCAGGGGTGGGCACATCACAAACAGACGCTGAGGCCTGGGCGTATGACTCAAGGTGGTCTGATAGGGTCCAGTTCTGTGACTTTTGATGGAACCGTGTGGGGAAGGTGCTTGCGTCTCACCAGACTGGCAGGATGTGAGCCAGAAGCCACTGGGGCCATCTTTGCCACTGTGGCACTCAGCCTCACTCAGCCTCCAACGACTCCTGCCTCCTGGCATTCACGTCCTGAATATTCCCCTCCCGGAAATCACAACGCATGACCTCTGAGGTCATACAAGACACCACAGCTTCCACTCCGCTCTCTCTTGGATCATTCCTGCTGGGGAAGCCAGACACCATGCCATGAGGATGCTCGGCAGCCCTGTGGAAAGAGCCACGTGGGGAGGAACTGAGGCCGCCTGCCACCAGCCAGCACCATCGTGCCATCCCTGTGACCAAGCCTTCAGATGACTGCAGCTCGACAGTTTGACTGCAACCTCATCACAGACCCTAAGCCAGACCTACCCCGCTAAGCCCGAATTCCTGACCTACAGAAACTGTGAGATAATTGGGGTAATCTGTTATGCAATAGAGGCCAAAAACAATGACATGGGAGAACTTGCCTGAAAATGAGGCCAAGACAAAGAAATGGAAAGGAGACCAGAATCTTGTATATTATTTGAGCTCCTGGATACAGCCATGCCTGAATCCACACAAAATCTCCCCCTAGCCTTTTAATTACAGCAACCATTAAGTCCCCTCTCTCTCCCCTTCCCGTCAGTTAGAGTAGGGCTTCTGGCCTTGCAGATCAAAGAACCTGGACTAACACCCTCTCAAGTAGCAGCCCTGTCTGCTCAGGAGTGACCACGGGTCCCCTCTCTCTTCCATCAGACTCACCTTGCCAAGGACAAGGACCACCTCTCCCCAACACCAGGCACTCATGAGACCCTTGTGGCCGGGGGCGGTGGCTCACGTCTGTAATCCTAGCACTCTGGGAGGCCGAGGCGGGTGGATCGTTTGAACTCAGGAGTTTGAGACCAGCCTGAGCAACAGCGAGACCCCGTCTCTACTAAAAATAGAAAGAAATTAGCTGGCCAACTAAAAATATATAGAAAAAATTAGCCGGGCATGGTGGCGCATGCCTGTATTCCCAGCTCCTCGGGAGGCTGAGGCAGGAGGAACCCTTGAGCCCAGGAGTTTGAGGCTGCTGTGAGCTAGGCTGACGCCACGGCACTCTAGCCTGGGTGACAGAGTGAGACTCTGTCTCAAAAAAAAAAAAAAAAAAAAAAAAAAAAAAAAAAAAAAAAAAAAAACAGAGACCCTTGTGACATTTTTGCCATATTGACCTGTCCCCAGATTCTCCCAGCAAGAGCACAGAGCAAAAACATGGAACCCACCCTGCAATCAGCAGCATGGGTCCCCCTCCCCGCTCACCCCGCTTGGAAGGACAGAGCAGGCGGACTCAGTACTGGCTTCCGGCCCCGGCTCTTCTGCACTCTGGATTGAGGCGAGAGCCCCGGAGAGCAGACCTCGCGAGCCAGGCACAGCTTCACGGTGCCACTCGCTCTCCTCCCAGATGGATTTTTCACACGGGGGGTGGGAGCATTCCAACGCGTCAACTCAACTCCTCCGGGCCTCCGTGTCATCTCCTCCCAGCTGTGGGCTCAGGGATCTGCAGGGCTCCCTCCCTTTCCCGGGCTGGGAACATATGGACATGCCCTGGTTCGTGCCTTCATTTAACAGGCAGCAAAGGGGTTTCCAGAGGGAAGGTGCTTAGTGAGGTCAGGCAGCCTCCTGTAAGTTACAGGAGAGAGCCGGGGCCTTGACTCCTAATCAGTGGTGGTCCTAAGGGGTAACCAGGGGTGAGCCGCAAAGCCACTCCAAATGAACCCATATTCTAAGTAAACAGCATCTTTGCTATCAAACTCAGCTCCCCTCAGCTACTGCCTCTCCTATGCAGAACCTGGAATCGCTGCTGCTGCTTGGCCCACTTCCAATGCCAGAGCAAGGAAAGATGAACAACCCTACATCCTGTGAGTGACAGTCTGCCCAAGGGCAGGGGACTGGCTCCCATGACCCCAGAGCCCCGGCCCCTGCCAGGTTTGGGACACAGGGCTTTGGAGAAGGAAAAGGGCAGCCGGGGTCATGGTGTGTTGAGTAACAGCAGAGAATCCTAAAAGAACAGATGTGAAAGCAACTGCCCTGCCAACCAAAAGCCCTTATTTCCTTTCAAAAACTTGGCAGCTGGGCCACACCAGCAGCCGCCTGTCCTTCCCTGCACCCGGCCCAGCGTGACCCACGGAAGGGCAGGAGGAAGCCACCCCCGCCCTGACCAGATCCAGGGAAGGGGGCTGCCGACAGCCCACCAAGTGAAAACAGCAGCTCACAGAACCGTATGTGACGTGGGATCCATCTCCATTTAACGATGTCACAGAGGCACATATATTTTTTTGCATGCAAGACAACGGGGAAGAACATTCAAATCTTAGGAGTTATCACTAAGTGATAAAATTCAGCACAGATTTACTTTAATATTTATCTTTTTATATCTGCTTTTCAATTTTTCTCTAATAAAAACACACTACCCACGTAATTAAAAAGTAACAGGAGAAAAAGCAGGAATGAGCAAAAGCAATGCCCTGAGATTGGGAGTTCTCCACCCAGTGCCAAACTAGGCACCACCTGTCACCAGGTGAAAACTGGTTTTTATCCTAACTAAAAAGACTACCTTAAAGCCATTGAACACCAATGACTGCCTGCATTACAAAAGAAAATTCAACTAGACCACGCATGCCTCCAAAAATTGGCAATACCATCTCCAATGTGCAGTTGGATGAAAAAAGAAAACTGAATTAGATCAAGCCTCTGGATACAACTGCCAATTTACAGTTCGGGGACAAGGAACACGTTACACGCCATAGGAAGCTCTCCTACAGGTAAAGGGACCCAGTTCGACATAAACACTGTGCGAGAGACAGAATGCATGAATATCAATCCAACAGATGAAAGACTTCAGAAACATGTCAACCAATCTCATCATGCGGACCTCATTTGGATTCTGATTTTTAAAAATTAAAAAATATATTTTTTGACATTTATTAAAGAATTGAAAATTTGAACACTGAATGCATAATTATGATCTTAAAGAATTATTGGCTGGGCATGGTGCCTCATACCTGTAATCCCAGCACTTTGGGAGGAAGCCAAGGCAGGAGGATCACTTGAGCCCAGGAGTTTGAGGGTACAGTGAGCTATGATCGCACCACTGCAATACACTCCAGCCTGGACAATACAGCAAGACCCTGTCTCAAAAAAAGAGTAAAAAAAAAAATAATTGCTAATTTCCATGTGTGGCAATAATGTTATGTGGTTTTTACAATTTTATTATAAATTGACCAATTATAATTGTATATATTTAAGGGATACAAAGTGATGTTACATATATATGATGTGGAATGATTAACTCAAGCTAATCAATGTATCCATCATCTCAAATTATTTATCACTTTTTGTGCTAAGAACATTTAAATTTTACTCTTAGCAATTTTGAAATACACACTATCATTAACTGTAGTCACCCATGTTGTGCAATATATCTCAAAAAACCATTTCTCCTAACTGAAACTTTGTACCCCTTGACTAACATCTCCCCATTTCCCCTGCAACACACTCTCTCACAGCCTCCAGTAACCACCATTCCACTCTCTGTTCTGAGTTCGATTGTTTCAGATTCCACATGTAAGATCATGCAGTATTTGTCCTTCTGTGCTTGGCTTATTTCACTTAGCATGATGTCTTCCAGATTCATCCATGTTGTCATGAAACACAGAATCTCCTTTCTTAAGGCTGAATATGATACACACACACATTTTCTTTATCCATCCATCCGCTGGTGGACTCTTGGGTTGATCACACACCTTGGCTATTGTGAATACTGCAGCAATGAACACAAGGGTGCAAGTATCTCTTCAACATACTAATTTCAAATTCTTTGGACATATACCCAGAAGTGCGATTGCCAGATCATAAGCTAGTATTATTTTTAGTTTTTGAGGAATCTCCCTACTGTTTTCCACAATGTCTGTACTAATTTACATTCCCACAAGTGTGCAAGGGTTCCTTTTTCTCTACATCTTCTCCAACACTAGTTATCTTTCGTCTTTTTGAGAATGGCCATTCCAACAAGTGTGAGGTGGTGTCTCATTGTGGTTTTAATTTGCATTTTCCTAATGATTATGATATTGAGCATTTTTTCATATATATGTTGGCCATCTGCATATCTTCTTTTGAGAAATGTCTAGTCAAGTCCTTTGCCTATTTTTTAATTGGGTTATTTACTTTCTTGAGTTGAGTTCCTTATATATTTTGGATACTAACCCTGTATCGGATATTTGGCTTGCAAACATTTTCTCCCAATTTATAGTTTTCTCTTCACTGTACTAATTGTTTCATTTGCTGTGCAGAAGCTTCTTAGTTTGATGTAATTCCATTTGTCTATTTTTACTTTTGTTGCCTGAGCTTTTGGGGTCAAATCCAAAAAATCATTGCCCAGACCAATGTTAGTCACATAGCTTTTCCCCTATGTTTTCTTCTAGTAGTTTCAGAGCTCATGTCTTATGTGTAAGTCTTTAATTCACTGAGTTTGTTTTCTGTATATCACATAAGAGTCCAATTTCATATTTCTGCATGTGGATATCCAGTTTTCCAACACCCTTTATTAAAGAGGCTACCCTTTTTCCATTGTGTGTTCCTTGTTGAAAAATCAATTGACTATAAATGTGTGGATTCATTTCCAGGCCCTCTATCCTGTTCCACTGGTCAATGTATCTATTTTTATGTCAGTACTGTGCTGTTTTAATTGCCGTAGCTTTGTAATATAGTTTGAAATCAGGCAGTGTGATGCCTCCAGCTTTGATCTGCTTGCTCAGGACTGCTTTAGCTATTTGGGGTCTTTTGTGGTTTCACATGAATTTTAGGATTGTTTTTTCCGTTTCTGTGAAAAATCATTAGAATGTTGATAAGGATTGCACTGAATCTGTAGATCACTTTGGGTACTATGGACATTTTCACAATATAAATTCTTCTAATCCATGAACATGAGTCTCTTTCCATCAATTTGTGTCTTCAATTTCTTGCATCAATGTTTTACAGTTTTCAATGTACAGATCTTTCGCCTCCTTGGTTAAATTTATCCCTAAGTATTTTTTTGTGGCTATTGTAAATGGGATTATTATCTTGATTTCTTGTTCAGCTAGGTGGTTAACATATAGAAACGCTACTGGGTTTTCGTGTGTTGACTTCGCAACTTTACTGTATTTACTTAGTAGTTCTAACAGTTTTTTGGTGAGATCCCTTATGCTTTAGTAACACAGACGACCATTTCTGCAGATGAAGTGACAGATGTCTCGGAGTGGCGGGTGGGGGAGGGGCGCGTGGCAGCACAGACTCCTGAGGAGCCAAGGGCTGGGCCTGGGGACGCTGAGGGGGTCTGGGGGGCGAGCGTGCCTTCCTGCCCTCCGTAGCGTACGTTTAATTTTCCCACTACGAAATGCTGAGACATCATCACAGTAAGGGCTCTGCCTCTGTTGTCCTATTTGAGTCTCACACAGCCAAGGGGTCATTTTTAACCCCTTCCTACAGATGAGGAACCTGTAGTTACTGGCCTTGGGACCAGTAACACAGAGGGACAGAGACACACAGAGACAGACACACAGCAGAGACAGAGAGACAGAGCAGCACTTGCCGGCAACAGGGCTGCAGCCTCCCTGTCACCGCCAGCAGCAGACACCTCCCCATCCACCTCCCGCCTGACCCACCGCACCCACAGGAGCTCAAGGGCTTCAGGTCGCAGCCTGGGCGGCGGCCACTTAGCACTCCCGCTGGCAAAGCCTCTCCTGGGAGCCCGCCCTGCCTCACCCTGCAGCCACGGGGCAGTTCAGTGGGGTAATGGAAAGCTCTCGGCGCCCGAGGCCTCCACGCCCCAAGATGCGGCCCCACCGCAAACCCGGGTCCAGTCTGAGGGCACCACAAAGCTAAAAAAGGGACCCATTTTCCTTTACGCTACACAAACTCTCCCCAGTACACGCGAGCACGTGGCTACCGGCCGCTTAGTGCCGCGCTCTCACCGCAAAACACTGGCAACGTGGGGACAGCCAGCGACAGGGACAGAGAGGGCCAACCAGGGCTGCTCCGACCCGGGGCCGGCCGCCCCGATGCCGAGACCACCCCGGGGTCCCCGCGCCCCACTCTGCACACGAAGACTGGGCCAGACAAGCCGACGGACGGAACTCTCCTCAGAGGACAATAAGGAAGTTATAATGCTCAATTTTTTTTCTTGTAATATGTTTTTTAAAAAAAAAGTCTGGAAGAATATATACCAATATATTAATGGGTTACTTCAAAAAGTACACACTTTAAGTTTTTTCCCACCTTATTGCTTATATTTTCTGATTTTTCAATAATTAAATGTAAATTAAATTAATTTATTTTATTTCTGTAATTAAAAAATTAAAGTCACTTAAAAATAAGAAATGAGCTTTCTCCTCTGTCCAGCAACGTAGCTCAGAGCCTTGGCCCAGGAGGCAGAAGCGCCCAGCACTGCTGCTGCCTGGCTGTCACACCTCTGAGGGTCACATCGCCTCTCCAGGCCTCAGTTTCCCCATCTGTTAAACACAAACTCACCAGATTGAGCTCCTCCTGCATCCTCACTGGGCCTGCCCCCTCCTCTGTGACAATGGGGACCCTGAGGCACAGCTACCCGGTCACGTGAACAACGCGCGGCCAGTCGCGCCCATGGCCAGCCCCTGCTCCGCCCATTCCTGCGGGCCCTGCACCCAGGAGGGACGGCAACCAGCACCAGGGGCCCAACACTGGGGTGAAACCGCCACCTCGGCCACGTGTGCAGAGCTCAACCTGCTCCAGACCGACAGGCCCGTCCCTCCAATCCTCCCACCACCCTCCAGTCTATGAGTTCCCCTGCACCCTCCTCATGGGGTGGTCCGTGAGCCCCCCTGCACCCCCTCGAGGGCCAGGCACACAGTTCAGGGCTATGGCGGGATGGAGGGAGGACTGGGGTGTGACAGGACAGCAGGCTGCAGCCTCGAAGCTTCAAACTCCTCTTCCTCCTCCCCTGCAGCCCCCCAGCCGCTGCCCAAACATACGAGAGGGGCTCCAGTACTGGCTGAGCAGAGGGGGTGCAATGCAGCACCCCCAAGACCGAGGAGCAGGTGGGTGGAGGGGAAGAACCCAGCACTGTGGCAGGGCATCCTGAGAGCACTTCCCCAGGACAGCACACTTGGGGGCCCTGGAGGCCAGGCAGGGACATCGATACACAAGGCCGGCCAGTTAGGGACTGGGACAAACCCAGGGCCTGAGCCCCATGTGACGAGGAGCCACTGCTGAGCTTCAGCCAGTAACTGCCACATGCCAACGTGGCCAGTGGTGCAGGCCCTCTGAGTTGGCAAAGGAAACAAGAAATCTGAGTATTTTTATGTAAAAATCTTGTGGTTTTCAAATGTTGGCAATTAATCCAAAGCAAATTTTAAGCACTTCTGCAGCCCTCCTGTCGATGCCCTGGACTCACTGCTGTGTGGCCCTGAGCAAACCACTTAACCTCTCTGGGCTTCAACTGTGTCATCTGTAAAGTGGAGAAACAAGGCCTGCCTCGCAGGGTTATCGTGACTACGAGATGAGGCGCACTTTTCCCACAATAACAACAAAAAGCAACAGCAACAATGAGAGCTAAGGTTCACTGAGAGCCCAGCACTGTTTTAAGTCACAGGAATTAATGTCATTTCCATTCGTACCAAACCCCCATAAGATATGCTTTTTTTAAAATTGTATTTTGAAATAATTTTTAAAAACTTTCAGAAAAGTTGTAAGTACAAAGCACTCCCCTATACTTTTTATCCAGATCTGCCTATTTGTACCATTTTGCCTCATTTTATTTATTATCTGTCTATATATTGGTTTCTCTTTACTAATTGAGAGTAGGTTACTTATACTGTGCCCCTTTACCCCTAAATACCTTAGTGCGTATTTCCTAACAGCAAGGACTCATATAAATAGTAATCAGATCACTTAAAATTGATATAATTTAATCTACAGCCCATATCCAAGTTTAACAACTGTTCCAATAATGACCCTTATACCTTTTTTGTCAGCCTAGGCTCACGTACTGCATTCTGTTATCATGTCTCTTTCTCCTCCTTTAACCTGGCGACTAATGAGAAACTGAGGCTCAGAGAGGTTGAAGCCCTTGCTCAAAGTTACACAGCCAGGAAATGCTGAGCTGGGACTCAAGCCCAGGGGGCTCCCTCAAGAGCCTGTGCTCTTGTCCTCCATGCCTAAGAGCTTGCAAATAATGGCCTTTGTTAACTGAAAACAGAGGCTCCCTCTGCAAACACCTGGACAGCCCGTGCTCAAGCCACCTCACTCGTCAGGTGGTCATTAACTGAGGAGTGCCCTCCTGCACACACCCTGCCCGCCGCCAGCTCCCCCGCACCCGGCAATGACCCTGGCCAGATGCCCACCACTCCCACCCTACAGGGCCTCATTAAGCCATTTCCAGATAAAGAATGTTCTCAGGTGCGGAGGACCCTCCCACCTCTCCACTCTAGGGGATAATGAGGGCTGCGGTGCCGCCTTTTCCTCCTCTTAAAGTCACAGTCCAGGCCCAAATGTCCGTGTCTAAAAGGCAGAGGAAGGTGTTATAAATGCCCCAGAGGCACGGCCTGAAGTCGTATGATCCCCCAGGCCACCACGTCCCTGACCCACAGACCAGGGTTGAAGGTGACCGCTGAGGTCAGCTGTCTCAGACACATTACAGGGCTACAGGAAGGGTCACAGGGAGGAGGAACAGCGAGAGCAGGGTCAGGGAGGCGGGAACGGTGCCGGTCCTCCCAGCAGAGAGCAGGAGAGGCTCAAGGGGTCACACGCAGTCCTCCGTTATCTGGGAAGAGGCCACAGGGCACACACAGCTGTCCAGCCTTCCTGAGCCACAGACACCAGCAGACACAGTGGAAGAGGTGATGCTGACACCCTGATTAGGTGTCTGCAACCAACTGATTACGGCATCTTCTGCCTGAGTCCCAAGCCATTCTTTTAGGTTTTATGGCTAATTTGTATTGAAATATCTCCAAATCCTGGGACCTCGCCATTTGATACCCCATTAAATTCACAGCCTCGTACCAGCCTCCAGACCCATCTGCAAACCCAATGCTAAGTTTCAGAAGCAGCAGAACTGCTCTTGAGAATACCAGAACAAAACAGGAATAAAATTTTGGTTTTCTTCCTCATTGCAGACACTTTTGCAAGCACGGAAAGCATGAATAAGAAAATGATTTGTCAACAAACTCCCTCAGATACCTCAATAAAGACCTCTCCCTCTCCCCCTCCAACGTACCCCGCAGACCGCCCATCTGCCGTGAGAGCCAGCGGGGTCAAGGTGCGACCACTGTGTCCCTCCTGCTGGCCAGTGGGCTCGTGAGCGCAGGAACACACCTCGCTCCCCCTCTGCCCGGACACAGGCCGGCCCATCTGAGGCTCCCTTGCTGGATTCGGCCAGGGAGGGGGTCAACATACTCCCCTCTCCCCCACCAGCAGTCGCTTCGTGCCCAGCTAGCGCGGAGGGGCTGTCCAAGAGGTGGGGTCAGGACAAGGAACAAGAAGGGGAGGTGGGCAGGCAACGTGTTCTGCCCTCGAGGGGGGATTTAACAGGCCAGCTTGAGAACCCGCCTTCGGAGCTGGGGGTCAGGCCCCCACCTGGACCGCCAGGACTGGACCGCGAGGCCAGGAGCCCGCGTCCCAGCTGCGGCCTGCTCGCTCCGAGACCGCTGACGCCCGCAGCTCTCCCACCTGTAGACGGGCCTGAGCACCCTGCCCGGCCTAACCCACACGGGTTCCAAGGCCCGGCGGGGCTCGGGGTTCCATGAGCCAGAGGACACCCTGGGAGGGCCCAGGGGGACCCAGCTCTCCCCGCCGTCCTCCGCACAAGGCCCAGGAGCACCCACTTGCGACAGCCCGAGGGCATCCAGGGCCCGCGTGGCTGGTGAAGGAAGAGCACCTGGCACCTGGGGAGGCAGCTCTAAGAGGCACTCTGTCTACACGTGTGCGGGCGACCACCACCTCACCATGCAGGGGGCTGCCCAGCTCCGCCCCGAGCCCAGCCAGCCACTCCTGGGGGCCTCCTCAGTGGCCCGGGGTCCGACCCTCCCCCAGCCTGGCCCCAGGTCCCCGGCACACAAGCTCCCCTCTCGCGGGAGGGCCCCTGCCCGCCACGTCCCCACCGCTTCACCGCCCGCAGTCCTGTTGGTCATTCTTCATTAATCCAAACCTCAGGGGGGCACCACTGGGGACCCGGCTTGAGGGGGCTTGTGCCAACCACACGGGCCCCCAGTGCTCCTTTTCCTGGGGCTCTGCTTCCATTAATGGAGCCCGAGCTCTCATTTCCAGCTGGGGCTCGGGGACTTCTGAGACACAAGCCAGGAGAGAGAGCACTGCAAGCCACGCTGAGAGGACCCAGCAGCTCTCCCCAACCGGGGCCGGTCCCACCCTTGTCATCTCCCCACGGGAAGATGTCTGGCTTCCCCCGAAGGGGACCCGAGGCAGGGGCCGGCCGCGCCCACCCCACCCGCCCTCGCCCGTCCGCTGCGAGGGGTCCTGCTCCCTGCCGGCTCCGCTGGGATCTTCCAGCCCAAACCCCATCTTGTCCTCTTGTCCTCTCTGAGCTCCCCCCCGCGCTGCTTTCACTTCCAGCAGACGACAGACACCCCACCAGGCCCTGCCCCACCCGGACAGGCAGCCCTCTCTCCCCCGGGGGCGCAGAGCCCTGGCCTCTCGGTCCGGTCGTGCCGTCTGAGAGGTGGGGCTGGCGGTCACCCTGCCCGCCGGGGCAGCGTCCGGGTCGCCTCTCCTGCCCGCGGCGCCAGGGGACGGAGGGCGAGGGGCACCTGGAAGACGCAGCTGAACCTGGGCTGGAGAGAACGCGAGAGCGGAGGGCCGGGCGCCTGCGGGGTCGGCGGGGAGGCTCCGGGCCCGGCCCTCGCGTCCCCGCCGCAGGCCGGGAAGGGCAGGCGCCCCGCGCCCGGCACCGCTCCGCCTGGGTGGGGACCAGCGGGCGGCCCCCCGCGCGGGCGCATCCCCGGCCGGCCCGCCCCGCCGCGCTCCCCGCGGGCCCGGCTTGCGCTCGTCCCTCGCCGCCCGGCCCCGGCCCCGGCCCCGGCCCCGCGCTCACCTGCGCCGCGGCTCCCGCTCCGGCCGCCGCCGCCCGAGTGGCCGCCCGAGTGGCCGCGGGAGGGCCGGCGCTCCCGGGCTGGGCTGAGAGCGGCGCGGGCGCCCCCCGCTGGCCGCCCGGCAGGCCCGGCCCAGGCCCCGCGCGCCGGGGGCGCCCCCGACGCCCGGCACCCCGTGCGCCGCCCGCGGAGACGGAGACCGCGCCGCATCCCGCGCCCCCGCCCGCCTCTGCACGCTGCCGGGGGAGGGGGCGGCCGGGCAGCCTCGGCGCCGGCAGGAAATAAAACCGCCTCCAAAATAGCCTCCGCACGTGCTCGGGAGCGCCAGGCCCAGCCCCACCCCCAGAGGGAAACTCTTTCTAGCAAACTCTTTGAGCTGTTGCTGCTCCAGACGCCCCCCACCCATAACGCCCCTGTTTTTGGAAGGATCCACAGACTGTAGCCAGTGTCCTCCTGCCAAGGTGGGGGGAGCTTCGGTCCAAGCTTCTGTCTCAGGCCTGCAACGCGCCCCCGGTAGGGTTCAGAGGTGGGACCCCACCCCCCAGAACCCTTGCGAGTCTGGGCTGTACCGACCCCAGGAAGACAAAGCCCGCCCAGGAAAGTAGGTGCTGCGGCGACCCCTGCGTCCAGGGTGGGGCCCCAGTGTTGGCAGCAGAGTAAAAATCTGCTCTGTTTCCAAGGAACCCGGGCTGCGCGAGCAAGAAAACGCTCCTCTGAGTCATGCCGGGAGGGGCGGAGGGGAGGGTCTGAAGGACGGTTACTCGGGTGAGTCCAGGAGCGCGTTTTTAGCTCCTAGACCTCAGGAGTCCCTCCCTCCACTTGTCCAAAGCTCCGGTAACCACGAGTTTGGGCTTCCCACTAGACTGAGAGGGGTCACATGGGCATCTGTTATGCCCATTTCTCAGGTCCAACCTCCAAGGCCCTACCCAGATCTCCACAGGAAGGGCCTGGGAGCCTGTAGTTTAACGAGCACCCAGGTGATCCATGCCAAACAGGTTGGAGAAACCCTAGTCTACCTGGAACCAAGGTGCCCCAGCTTACCCTCGCAGGAAGAGCCCCTGCTGTGGCACAGCCTTGCCCGGGACAGTGGGCCTGGAACCCAGCCCAGAGGCCACTCACTTTGAAACCACGCTGAGGAATCAGACAGTGGAAGGCTGGAAGGTGGAAACCGGATTTCCATTCCGGATGGCCAGTGGGAGGGTCCCAACTGAGACTTATATTCCTGTGAGCAGCGAGCCCTCCCAGCTGCCCTGAAACTGGCCGGGCACCGCCTCTGGGCTCCAGCAGCCTCTGGGCGTCGGGCACAGTGGCACTTGGCTCTCTGGGTTGACACTGGGCAACTACCTGCGGCCCTCCCCACAGAGGGCCCTGGCCCGGTCACTGCAACATCCCAAGGCCTTGTGGGGGAAGATCTCCTGAGCCCCTGGGGCCCCCTGCCCAGGAGGTGGGAATCCCCGCAGCAGTCAGGAGGGTGGTCCTCCTCAGAGCCCCGCCCACCCCGGCAGCCCCGCCCCTGCAACAGAACCGGGAGTCAGGAAGCCCACCTGCTTGCTCCACGGCCTCCAGCTGTGTATCCTGCTAAAGTCAGCCCAGGAGGGAGAGAAGGGAGTGGAGCCCAGCCCAGGGCTGGGAGGGCCCTGCTGGGGCTCAGCCTCAGCCTTTCTGGTGGGGGGGTGGGGGGTGGGGAACAAAGCTATTTCATGCCATCCTGTCATCTGTGTGTCATCTACAGGCAAGTCTATGAGCAACTCTCCTGACAGCAGACAGGAACACAGAGCTGGAGAAAGTGGATTAACAAGTGACGCTTGTGTCAGCACTCACCATCGACTGTCAAGACGTCCCTATCTCTGCTGTGGACACTTCAGCGGCAAGCACCGCACTGGACACTGTTTTAGGTCAGCGATTCTCAAACCACAGCCAGCAACAGAATCAGCCAGAGGTCCAGGGACAGCACACATTGCTGGGCCCCACTCTTGAGTTCCTGATTCAGCCCACCTGGGGTGGGCCCATCTAGGGTGGGTACCAAGACCTTTAACTTCTGACGAGCTCCTGGGTGATGTTCATGCTCCTCATCCTTGGGCCAGACTGGGCCGCAGGGCTCCGAGTCCCACTGCCAGAGATTCCCATCCTCGGGTGGGGTCTGGGAATCCCATTATTTAAAAAAACCCAGGTGAGTTTTAGTTAGTGACTAGGATGGCACTTCAAATCAGAAAGGAAACGGAATGGCTTCTTCAATACATAGTGTTGGATGAATTGGCTACCATTTGAGGAAAAAAAATATTAGACACCATACTTTAAAAAAAATAGATGAACGATCTTTGTGTTTGAAAACAAAACCTATTTTTGTTTTAGTATTTTAGTAATTTTGGAGTGGAGAAGTGTGCATGGGAAAATGAATCCCACGGAAGGGCCGCAGTTGGAAGCTGAATGTCTCGACCTAGGGGAGGGGTCTCCAAATGTCCACACCTAATGTGTTTGTGATTCCCATTATCCAGTGCTGGAAAACTCCAGAACGAATTTGCCCAAACCATCCCTTCCAACACGTAAGTGCCCGGGTGGTGTCTAGCACGGGAGGCGCAGCGCCTCGCGCTCCGGCACTCAGCATTCGTGGCCTGAGTCAGTTTCTGGGGTAGCCAACAGCTTGGGGTCCTTGTTTCACTTGTGCAGAGAGAAGACGATTTAAAAACTTAAAATTGATCACTCCCGCAGAAGCTAAGAATAGCTTATTTCGGCCGACTCAATCCTCCCCTTTACCAGGCAACAGGAACCGCAGCCGAGTGGGACAGCACGCAAGTCTCCCGAGCCTGGGGCCTGTCCTCCTGGTCCTTTCACAAATCTTTCACGCGTCACCACACGGAGCGCAGTGCTGGCCTTCCCAGCCAGGTGGGCCTTGCCGCCTGCCCCCAGGAAGGAGCTCCCCGCTTCCCTCACTTCCGCCAGCGCCAGCGGTGTCCCCCAGTGACAGGTGCTTAGCAAGTGCCCCTGTGCGGGCAATGCGGTCCGCAGCTTGTCATTAGAAAGCGGACATGCGCAGTAGAAAATGAAACAATCCAAAGGTAAGAATTGGCGATTTCCTCCTGTCCTCTCCTTCATCTCCCAGCTGCTGTTGGTGGCCTCCCTGAGACAACGGATTCCAAAGGCTCGGGATACATTCTGCCCCTTTCTTCCCTGGCAGTGCAATTTTATGTTAGAAAACTGGCCAGGAAAGATGGTGAATTGAACCCATGTTCTACTTGTGCTGACTCCTTGACCCCACTGAACCAGCAATAAGAGGATTTTTTTAAGGCCCACAGGAATGGAGACAATGAGAGAGGCAGTGATAGCAATATGAATGTGGAAGGTGGCAGGCAGGTGGCTGAGCGGTACTGACTTGGCAGCACAGGAAACGGAATCCTAAACCGGCAGTTGGGAGAACGAGGGATCGGTCCCAATTACACTGGGTGAGCTCCAAAGACTCAGAAGTTGGAAGGGCCAGGCGGTGGGGGTGGGTAGAGCTCAGAGGAAGGGAGGTGGAAAATCTAAGCAGCAGTTAAGAGTGCCAGTCCCTCCCGACGCCCACAGCTGGCTGTCCTTCCCCACTACAACAGCCTGCAGGCCTTTTCTCTGGAAAAGGTAAGAGACTCTCTGAATCGGAGAACACCAAGCCCAGCTGTGTGTAGGGCTGTCCAACTGCAAACAGGAAAATTCAGAAGGCAAATTATATGGGAAGCCCCACACCCACACACCCAAGCCAGCCCTCTCCCCATTCAGCTTCCAGGGTGGGGGTGGCTTTACTCCCAGGCTGGAGTTCTTTGGGGGACCCCACAGCCTGCTCACCCTCCGGGAAGCGCACCACTGACCAGCCACATTGACACACGGCTCCCCTCAGCTTTTTAGTCCCCAGTTCTTAGATATGTGCGGGCAACCAGGAATCACCAGAAATCTGAGAAAAGCCTTCAACCCCAAAAAGAGAGTCCAAAACAACAAAAGACAAAAAAATCTAACAGGACGATGCAGGCAGACAAAAGACCTAGTAAAATGATATCATTAGTATCTTCAGAAATTCAAAAAAATTGCAACCATGAAACAAAATGGGATACTGTTTTTTAACAAGGAACATCTGGGGACAAAAAAGAACTCGGAAATGAAAAACATGATAGCGGAAATGAAAAACCAACAGAAGGGTTGGAAGCTGAACAAGAAGTCAGAGATGGAAAAGAGAGAAGAAAAGAAAATTAGTGGGTCAGCGCAGGAGACCCAATGTCTGAATAACTGCGGAGCTCCTGAGAAGAGAGAAAGAAGAGGAAGAAAATGAGCATTTAAGCTTTCCTGGTCCTGAAGGATGCGTGGATCCAGATGGAACATGGCCCTAACGTCAGGTGCCAGGTACAATAGACCAAAACAGGCCCACCTAATTTCCATAATAGTGACATTTTAGAACATCGAGAACAAAGACAATATCCTAAAAGCTTCAAGGGACAGAGGGAAAAAAGGTCACAACTAGCTCTGGACTTCTCACAACAACACCAGGAGCGATGAAGCAATGCTTTCAAATTCTGAAGGAAAAATATTTTTCCAACCCAGAATTCCGGCCAAACTATCAATTGAGTGTAAAAGAAAAACAAAGACACGTTCAGATGTTTACTGCCTGTGCAATCTTTTCTAGAAAGCTACTGGGAACGTGCACCAGTGAAAGGAGACGGTTCATGGAGAGAGAGAAGCGTGGAGAGCGGGGACCAACGTGAGGCCGATGGAGGGACCAGGCGGCCGATGTCTGTGCCAGGCACGGTGGGGCAGGGGCTCAGGAGAGACGCTCTGAGGCGAAGGTGACAGGATACCTTCCGCAGCTGAGCCTTTGGAGGGGACTTAGAACACTGGCAGAGTTTAGGGTGAATTAGTAACTCCATGAAAAACACCACCACCAAAATTAACTCCAGGAAAAAAACAAACAAAACAAAAACTTGTAAAGAAAAAGAAATCATTTTATTATACATCTCAGTTGACAAGAATAGCATTTACAGTCATGATCATGTAAACACTGAATACTGTGCTCAACAAAATTCAGTAGAACGCTACTGGGAGCTGGGGCACAGGCACGTCTCGGGGCTGGGGGAAGTCAACACGTAATTTCAAGAACTAAAAATCACTAAGTGGTCACAGAGGTATGTTATGTAGAGACATGGAGGTAAACACTCCACCCAAAAAACCGCCCCAAAGCTGGAAGTGGCTGCCTTAGGAGAGGGGAAGAGTGGAGGAAGGGGTTGGGGGACAAACTTTCAGAACTATTTGGCTTTAATGCCGGGAGCTGTGATGCGTGCCTGTGGTCCCAGCGAGGCAGGAGGATCGCTTGGTCCCGGAGTCTGAGGCCGCAGGGCACTATGGAGAATAGGCGCGAGCAAGCACTCCAGCCTAGGCAACATAGCGAGACCCTGTCTCTTTAAAAAAAAAAAAAAAAAAAACTATTTGGCTTTAACGGTGACAAAACTGGTGCCCTGCCCGTATCCACCTGCTTTTCAATCCCTTGGCAGCGCCCACCCCGCTCTCCCCTTGCGCCTTGCCTGGCTGCCTTGAACACATCTCCACTGGCTGTCCTGTGTCCTTTCTTGCTTACCTTACGTTGTCGTGCAGAGATGTCTTGGGTCCTTGTGCCTGACACGTGAAAGCACCGTTTTCTTAAATTGGATTTAAAAAACCAAAGATGCACGGTCTACTCCACCTTACAACTGTTTGGAGCGGTGCTGTGCGAAGCCACATTCCTGAAGCTACCTGCTGAGTGATTTAAGTACAAAAGTAGTTTGCAACCTAACTTGAACAGTAACTCTTTTGAAACTTGACAACCATTTAAATAGGTCACTTGATACTTTTAATAACCCTCTCCTTTCCTTTCATTTTAGTGTTGGTAATAAACATTAAGACATTTTTATCACTAGTCTCATCTGCGCTTTGAATGGCTCCTTTTCAGCAACAAAATTTTAATCCCATTTTCATTTTTTTTTTTTTTTTTGAGACGGAGTCTTGCTCTGTTTTCTGAGCTAGAGTGCCGTGGCATCAGCCTAGTTCACAGCAACCTCAAACTCCTGGACTCAAGCAATCCTCCTGCCTCCGCCTCCCGAGTACCTTGGAACTACAGGCATGCGCCACCATGCCCAGCTAATTTTTTTCTCTATATATTTTTAGCTGTCCAGATAATTTCTTTCTATTTTTAGTAGAGACGGGGTCTCGCTCTTGCCCAGGCTGGTCTCGAACTCCTGAGCTCAAACGATCCACCTATCTCAGCCTCCCAGAGTGCTAGGATTACAGGCGTGAGCCACCGCACCTGGCCTTTAATCCCGTTTTCAAATATTAGTTACTTGCTTTAAAATATACACACATATATGCAGTTATAAATTGTCGATTTATAATAAAAGAAACACTGCCCTCCCAACACACAGAGAAATTTATGCTATTTCCAATATGGATTATCAGATTATTAGTTTGAGTTTAAAATAGTTTTCTTGGACAAGCAAGAAATGGATTTTTTTTTTTTTTTTTTTTTTTTTGAGACAGGGTCTCACTCTGTCACCCAGGGTGGAGTACAGCGGCACCATCATAGCTCACTGTAACTTCAAACTCCTGGGCTCAAGTGGTCCTCCTACCTTAGCCTCCCAAGAAGCTGCAACTACAGGTGTGCACCAGTACACATGGCTGATTTTTAAATTTTTGGTGGGGACAAAGTCTCGCCATGTTGCCTGGGCTAGTCTCAAACTCCTGGGCTCACACTGATCCTCCCACTTCGGCCTCCCACAGTGTTGGGATTACAGGCACGAACCATGAACCACTGCACCCAACCAAGAAAATATAAAGCATTTCACTTGAAAGGCAAAATGTTCCCAACTTAAAAGTAAAAGAAATTGCATTCCTACGATAAACTGGCAAACATAGTACTCACAGTAGACTTTTCTGAGCTGGGTGCAGTGTTGGGTGCCTGTAGACCCAGCTGCCAGGGAGTTTGAGACCAGTCTGGGCAACATAGCAAGACCCTATCTCTTAAAAAAGGGATAAACTTTCTGAACATCAATGAATAGAAATTACAGCAGAACTTCTGCAATCACATAATGACAGCCTAAAAAAGTGATTTCAAGGAAAATATCTCCTTAAAAAAATATTGCTGTACGCCTAAGGCTTAGGTGGATCACTGTCTGGGATTTCCCACAGCTACCTCTCATCTCTCTTCTCCAACAGACTTTTTTTTCTTTTTTTGAAACAATAGTCTTGTTCTGTTGCCCCGGCTAGAGTGCCATGGGCCACCTCCAACTGCTGCACGCACCAGCAAGCCCAGCTAACTTTTTCTATTTTTAGTAGTTCCTGGCTAATTATTTCTATTTTTTAGTAGAGACAGGGTCTCACTCTTGCTCAGGCTGGTCTCAAACTCCTGACCTGAAGCGATCCTCCCACCTCAGCCTCCCAGAGTGCTGGGATTACAGGCGTGAGCCACCGCACCCAGCCTCCACCAGATTTTTCCAGTGGATTTTCTCAAAATTCGAGGCAGTACTCTTTCTTCTGTTTCTTTACCCCAAGTAACTGGATTCTTTTCTCGCCTGAGTTCCCTCCCTCTGCTCAACATGTGACTCATTCCTCCTCAAGACAGATAACTTATTTTTAGAGGTAGTTTTAGTTATTGCTGCTGTAGTTACTGGAGAATCTCACAATTAGAAGATTGAGTTTTAAGGGGTAGGTGGTGGTGAATGATCAATATTATTGGTTTTTCATCAGTTTTGCCAAGGGCGATGTTTCCTAAAAGTGAAGTAAAATATAGAAAAAATAGCAGGTTGGCCAGGTGTGGTGGCTCACGCCTGTAATCATAAAACTTCTGGAGGCTGAGGCAGGAGGATTGCTCAAGGCCAGGAGTTAAAGACCAGTCTGAGCAACACAGTGAGACCTCATCTCTACAAAAAAATATAAAAATTAGCTGGACATAGTGGCATGCGCCTGTAGTCCCAGCTACTCAGGAGGCTGAGGCAGGAGGATCGCTTGAGCCCAGGCATTTGAGGTTGCAGTGAGCCATGATGACGCCACTGCACTCTAGCCCAGACCACAGTGAGACAAATAGCAAGGCACTGTTTCAGATGATCACACTGTATTTATAACATTTAAATCCCAGCAAAATATCAAAAGATGAAACACTTCTCAAAGTAACTCAGGAAAATTCACCTAAAACAATGTAAAACTGCAGGGCAATGTTTTTTTCCTCGGTAAACTCAGTTCATAAGAAAAGTACCATCAAACAGCAATACTTTGTAAAACACTAACTCAAGGTAAGCTGAAAAATACTGGACATTTCATAAGAGTCTGTTAGTTTATTAGAGGTATCTGACATATTAATTTACCAAAGCAACTTGCAAGCAAAAGTCAGCATAATAAAAAGGAATGAAATAGCATGTGGACTGACACAGAAAGGTCTCTTTATATGGTAGAGGAGTTGCAGAATACTACCGTAGATCCTGTTTATGCTAAAGAGTAAAGACTCCCTGAAATTTTTTGTGTATAAATGTACAAAAAAATCTATAAAGATATATCCCAAAATATTAAAATGGGGGGGCACTCTGGGGAGCTAAGTGGGATTAGAGAGTCAAGGGCAACGAGGTCCTTTCATGTAGATATTTATGTTTCCTCACAATGGAGCAGTCATATATTATACTTTTAAAGTAAGTTCAGCATGTCCAGGGAAAGGGACAAAATTGCCGTGTTATTCAGCTCATTCTCTAATTTACTATTTGAGAAACTTCTGGGATGCTCTTTAGAATTACACTTCTTTGCTTTTTAAAGAGAACACTACTCAACACAGTATTCCTGGGAGCAAGGGGAAAAAAAGGAAAGAAAGCACGTCAGTAGACATGTAAGAAAGAAGTGAGTAGAAATCGGGCTGGAGCGGGCAGTCTCGTTTTAGCAGCCAGGTGTCTACACCTGAGCGACTTCACTCTGCATCCATTTGTGATCATCTTGAGGCAAACTACCCAGTATTTTCTTCACCAGCGCTCAGCTGGCTCCCAGGCGGGCATCGCCAGTCCAAGCCAAAGGACTCCCAATCCTGCCCCCCGAGGGAGGCGTCTGAAACAGTCTGGGTTGCGCCTTGGGTATCAGCCCTGCCTTCCTCGCTCTCTGGAGAACCGCTGTTATTGCCCTACTGTGACAGTCTGTGAGACTTGATGCGCCCCCAACCTATGGTGAAGTATTTCAACCTCCTAGTACAGCAAGCATAACCCCCAGCATTAAAGTGGGCATAAAACTGGGGTGGTATTTACAAATAACCAAATTCTACGGGGTCAGTTTCCATGGTTTTGCAATGGCTGTGGGGGTGGGGACAACCAATACTGTCGTCTTAGGGCAGGAGAAAAACAGCATTCTAAAGCATCTCCTACTCTTTACTGCTGGCATTAAAAAGGATGAAAAACAGTTTACAGATTATTCAAGAACCAGCCACAGAAATGTTGTATGTTCAAGAAAACCTCCCATCTGTCTAAACAGGACTGTCTTTAGAGTTAACAAAAAAAAAAAAAAGAAAAGAAAAAAGTAGCAGTTCAGGTTTTACATAAAGGCTCATACCAGAGGTTTTGAAGATAAATGAAAGCACAAAGCCTTTATTGAATTGCAGATTATGAATAATAAACCCAATGGTAAGCACTGGGAACAGATGTGAGTAGAAATGCAATTTATAAAATTTTCAAGGCAAACAATTGACATCTTTGAAGAGATTGTCGTTAGCTTAAAAAAAAACAAAAGCTTCCAGGTGTGCAATTCATTCATAGTTTTCATAACTGGTGCCCAGTGATATGACCTCAGGAAAAGTCAAGATTTCATAAATCATTTGTACCAAATCTCTTTTTCTGGTAAATTCCTTAGTGCCTCTGCAGCGGTAACTAGACAAGACTGGAAAGCTTTCAAGATGATTCAAACCTCCAGCACCTCACAGGAGTCCGCATTTCTTAACACAGAAGGCAATGCTAATCAAAGAAGGAAATAAATAACAAGGTTATTAAAAACAAACACTGGCTTCACCAAACTTTCTACACACACACGTATCTACGTATATTCCACTAAAAACTGTTTATCCCAATAGTCCTTTTCACATTTTATATCCAGAAACTATACCGGCTGCTACCTCTGTTTGCCTTTAACAACATGCATTAAGACACTTATTTAATAAGAAGTCCGTAAGTGAAGTGTGATGACTCTGACACAACAAACAAGCAAGCCTTTGGTTTATTTTAGAATTATAGGACTTTCAAAAGCTTCTTCTTAAAAAGTGACTCCTGAAGACTTTAACATATAAAACCAGAAGAGGGGAATCTTAAAAACAGATTAAATCTAGGGACAAAGTGACATATTATGATAAATTGCAAATATAAAAGGTAATAATGAAATGATCTTAGGGAACAGTTACGAATAATACAGAATGCGATTAAAAGGTGAAGATAAATGTTAAGACAAAGAACGTGGCTGACAACCAACCCATCATCTAAGGTAGGGGCCGACTCACCTCTAAGAGGCAAGTTATCAACCTTGCCAAGTGTCTGGCTTTAGAGAATGCTTCTCCAAGGCCTCCTTTCCCTCCCCTCCCCAAGCCCACTCCACCCCACCCTATAGGTAACGAATGACCAGCTTTTACTTCATAATCTCTCACTGGCACTACATACATTCTGTTTCTACAGCATCTTTCAGATGAAACAACAGTCCCCAAAATTCGCCCAGACTGTCCTTAGTGGAACCGTTCCCTGTTAGCAGGCCACACAGAAGCTGGTGCAGCGAAAGGCAGCCCAGGGCAGGGAACCACAATGACTTAAGATGCAGACACAGGGATGATGTGCAATACTGTTAAAAACTTTCACCGAAACACGCAAGAGAACACCTGATTTCCAAATTATTATCTGTTCTTACTGACATAGCTAAAATGTCTCTAAGTAAATCCAGGAGATAGTGCAAATTTATAATAACCAAAGGGGATGAACTATCTTCATCTCTGTGGTTCAACCTCCTAAGTGTTACCTCTTTCAGGCTACTAGACTATGAACTAGGTTAACCTCAATAAAGCACACCCGTAAGTAGAAAATGTAAAGGCCAAATACATTAAGAAAACACCTGAGATAGAGTAAAACAAATATCAGCAGTTTATTAACTAAAAACTGTCCTTAAAATAAGTATTTAGTTCTGGATATCAAACAGATCAGCAGACTTTATAAGCAACTTTTCTGGTTAATAATCTTGTCAACATTCAATTTCTACATATATTTAGCTCATTATTTTTGACCAACATAAAAATTGTCTATGGTGTGAAGTCAAGACAGCTCACAAGAAGATGGTCGAGAAAAAAGCTTCTGGTTAAGTCAAGTTTTCGTGTCACATAAATAACTTTCACAGTAAAATCTGGCTTGAATATCAAGGAACTTCTTAAAATTTGTTCTTTAACTTTTATTCCACCTATAAATGTTTTGACAAAATGGCGGTAGCTACAGTCTTGAGGTTTAGAAGCTGAGGCAAGATTAAGAACAATTTCAAGGAATTGCTTATACGAATCATTCCTGCTTTGGTGTTATATCATCCTCTAAACATCTTACTAGATGAATGATGACTCTGATGAAAATTACTATAAAGACTATTAAATACAACTTTTCTACTCAGGTTTAATAGAGCCACTTATAGAATATTTTGCTCACAAAATACTTTCTGAGAATATTGCTTTCCACTAATTGAAACAGGTTAATGAGCTAGGAGAGTAAGAATAGATGAGTAAGAATAAATTCTGATCATTAATTTAACATGTCAACATTTGTCACAGCAAAATTGGGAATGTCTTTTTTATAATTTACCATTTAATTTCTGAAAAGATAATAGTGAAGCAATTGCCTAGAAACATTCTTGGTTAGTGACTGAAACACTAAGAAATCAACATGTTAGAATTGAAAAAACTGATCAGTTTCAAACTACATATCAATATTAAAATAAAATTGAGATGTAGCCATGACCAATAAAAATATCAGTAACACTTATCAGTAATACCTGATAATGGTGATTTCTAAAGATTTCTACAGAATAATCTTGATAACCACATCTCCT
Source organism: Lemur catta (assembly GCF_020740605.2). Taxonomy (NCBI): domain Eukaryota; kingdom Metazoa; phylum Chordata; class Mammalia; order Primates; family Lemuridae; genus Lemur; species Lemur catta. The sequence goes on along the minus strand of NC_059147.1, from coordinate 6,354,447 downwards.
AGCCATTGGAGAGGTGTATGCAATGAATATGTCACAGCAGTAGGGGTCTGCACTTCATAGTGATCATACTCTTTTCTGGCCCCCCTGTGTTTCCGGAAACCCCAACACTAGTCCACAGGTTAAGGCAAACACAACTCACACTTACCATTACATGGGGGAGGGAATAAGAAGAAAATACACGGACATATAAAGTTCCAGAGGAAAAATACTATTAAAAATGCTATCCCTATCACTCAGTTTTTGCCCTGTGAAGACATTAGGAATATGTGGAGCCAAATCAAATAACCCAAATATTAATTAGAGGCTCAAAATGCAAGTAAAGGTAAAATCCAATCAAAAATAAAACAAAAATGTAACATGATCAACTGCTGCTTGGAGGGCAACTACATGTAAAAAGCACAGATCCTCTAGATCAAAGCTAGACTTGAAAACCAAGTGCAACATCTCCAAACAAAACAAAGACCCTAAAAACCAGGCACCTTCATGGACACCTTAAAACTGGAAGAAAAAAATGCGTTTACCTTTATCATCAAAACATAACCACTTGGGTTTTGTGCTGACACCTTGCTGACCCATCAGCACCTCTAAGAACCAGTTTTTAAATGTTTCTTATGACCAGGTACACATACATGACTACCAGAGGAATGTCACCACAGTGAGGCAAAATTTGCAAAACCCCGTTCATTCTACAAGTTCTAGCAAAGGAAAGTTATGACTCATGGATATGAATGGACTGTAATATTTAAATGACACATATCTGATATATTCACAAAGTCTTTATAGAAAGTATTAAAACTCAAAAAAGAAATAAGACAGGAGCCAACTACAGAGATGAAATGTATAAAACAAATGAACAGGCAAACTAAAAGTTCTTGAAAGTATTTTACTTCGGATTGAAAAATGAACAGCTTCCACACTGTTCACTGCAAGATACACAGTATTCACGAATACAATGCTGGTCACCTGAGGAAATGTGTACACACCTCGATTTCTCCTCCATGCTTATTTTTAGAAAGATACTGTTTACCAAAAAGAAACTTCAGCAGTACAGGAAAAACTATTTTCCCAATAAATTTACGAAAACCTAAGATTCCCAATGGAATCAAGATTATCTTCCCGCTACCACCACCTTAATATAATCACATGCTTACTGGAACACTAATATTCGCACCCTAAGAATACATTTACTTTCAACAATGAGGGTGATTCTTTAAAAAATAAAAAAAAAATTCAGTGTGGTAAATGTAACATGGATCTCTGCAAGTATTAAGTGTCTGAAATAGGCAGCTAATACTGAATTTAATATTATTTTATAAATAATTGTTCCCTTAGCAGTAAACATAAGTCTACACATTCACAATAGTCCTAGAAAATAAATACTGTGATTATGCACAATGTTATGACAAACTAGTTTCAAAAACAAAAGCGCAACATCTTGATAAAAATTCTGATCAGAATAAAATGTGACTCTAAAATTTAAAACATTGTCAAAATAACATCACATTTAAAATCCTCCATGGTTTTACACAAGTACTATCTATGAATTTCCAGTTTTGGAACATATTTTTCTGTTGTGAATTAAAATACGAACATATTGAAGATTGTTAATTTCAGTGATGACATCAGTTTTGGTCTTACGTTAGCATTATTTTCCTTATAAAAAGTTGCACTGAGTGTCCATTAACGGTCTGATTGGTCTCCAATATTTCATAAATGTATATAAAAGAAATTCCTAAAAGCCAATAGTACTTTATATGTATGTATAAAAAAAGAATCTCATCTCAGAAATGGCTGCATTTAACAGAGCCACACACACTGATGCTAAACATAAAAGCTTTCACCTTGAAAGAAAACATTTTCAGAAATGTCACGTACATTCAATTATATTAAATATTCCCAACTGAGTGTCAAACTCAACAGGTAATGAATAACAGAATTATACATCTCATTTGCACTCAAAGCTGACCACAACCAAAATTTACAGTATGATTGAAACAAGCCGATGTTTAAAAAAGTTTTAATTAAAGATAACAATCCATGACAGGAGAGGATAAAGGATGGGATGACAAGGAGCATCTGGTCTTAATGAGGCAATACAAAATAGACCCATTATCAAAGACCATTTAATTTTTAAAGATCAACAATACCAAAAGCATAAAGTGGAGTATAAGAAAATAGTTTTTTCAGTATGATTTAATTAAAGCTGTTTACAGTTATCCTCTCCCACAGTAGTTAAGCATGAATTTTTAAAAGAATAAGATGAGAAACACAAGCACACGCAGCATACAGGGTTAGAGGAGCTAGCATGCAAAGTCTGTGGAACTCGAGATTGCACTGCAACAGGAATGAGACCAGACGTAGGTGGCCTTTTTTTTTCTATTAGGAAGACGGGTGGAAAAAAAAAGACTGCAAAGGAACAAACACAAAATCATGTAATTGCCCATTGCCCAAGACGACAGCACTATAGAAAACAGTTGCAAGTTAATTATCAGAGATGACTAGAGATTTTTCAGTGTTTACACAAAAGTACATAGTACATATTCTTTTTTTTTTTTTTTTTTTTTTTTTACAAAATAAAATAAATGTCATTTGCCACCATAAACCTTTTCTTTAGAGAGGAAAAATTTTTGCAGCAGGACACAACGGTTCTATTAAGTCATTTCAATGCTGAGAAAAACAAATGGAGTAATAGAACTAATCACTTCCCTATATATGGATGTTAAGATGACAATTCAGATTATTTTTCAAACTAATCCTGAGAAAAAATCTGTTTACAATTTAAACAGTAATGTTATGTAAAAAGTATTAACAAATCCACTATTACAAATATCAATTTCCTATATGGTGTTCTATATATACACACAATAAAATGGTAAATATATGCAAAAATATTAAAAAAAAACATGCACGGATCACTTTACCCTTTGGAATCTGGACTTCCTATCAGATACCTTTGTTTTCTTCCCCATCCCATCCTCTGAAATTGTTTTTGTTTCTATCACCCTACCCACACTGAATACTATTCCCTATAACTCTGCATAAAGCCAATGAGAAATATATTTATTTTACATTCAAGCTTTAAATCTTAAAATGACCCTGTTGTAGCATATGACTTATCAAATAAGCAGCCTTTTTCCCCCCTTGTTTGCTTGCTTTTTGTTTTTGCAGTTGTCAGTCTTCATGATCCATTCTGTGGCGAGCTGGGAAAAAATGCAGTTGCTAAATCAACGTCTGAACAGTGTGAGGCTCCTGAATGTCTCCCAGGAGTCCCTACGCAACTGTCCTGAGCAAGAAATCATTGCACATAGAAGACAGTCCATCGCACAGCGCCGACTATCTACAAAGGTCTGAGAGGGGCGCGTCCCTCTTGTGTTTCCTCTTTTTGCCATGGTAATACTGATTATTGGATTTGCCTTGATGTTGTTTGTTTGTCATCAAGGAACCATGGCTTGTTTGAGTTGTACCTTGGAAGCCTTTGCTGGAAGATCGGAAGAGCCTTGTTGATCCATGCTGCAGAAAAATAAAGCGGTCAAAAAGACATCAGTGTTAGGGTATACCTTAAAATAACCAAAAAAGAGTAGAGCGGGAATGTTCCTAACACAAAATGATAAATGCTTGAGGTGATGGATGCCCCAATTATCCTTATTTGATTAATACACATTGTATGCCTGTAGTAGAATATCACATGCACCCTATGAACATATATAACTATTATATACCCATAATAATTAAAAATTTTAATTAAAAAAAAAAGACATCAGTGTTGCAGATTAGCAGAGTACTCTTAAAGACCTGAATTCAGGGGAGCCTTCAAAACTAGGAATATGCTGGCTAGAGAGGTACTGATCACTGACTTATCTAGCAGGCAGGAAAAGATGTTATGGGCTTGAAGTCTTTTCAGCTCTAAAACTCTCACATTATTTTAATGGAAATATTAAAAAACAGACCACTAGCTTGCCTTCTTAACAGAGTCTGCAGAACTAAAACTCTTCTTACAGAACCTACCAACCCATATACTACATCATAAGTGGCATTACTGGAAGAGGCTCTTGAACACACTCGGGTGCACTGGCAGGTCAGGGTTGGCATGGTTGGCTGCACCTTTCCTGCTATTTATCACCTGTGGCTTTCTCATGACCCCAATGCCTTCTGTCAACCCTGTCACTTGAACTGGAATATCCCAATGAGTCTGTGTTTGGTTCAAACGGCTAGGCTGGACAGGTCAAGTGAATTCAGAAAGTCAAACCAGACACAGGTGGCTAACAAGACAGCAGTCCCTAATGCCAAGAGGCCTTTTCCCAGCTGTACTCAGAGAGGATGGAAGGCCTTAGGCCAGAGCCCGGTATAAATGGCTTCCTCCCCTCACTCTGATTCATTACTTGTGGCTAATAACAATTTTAGGCACCTAGAATACTTAGGAGTGCCTTTTAAGTCAAAGCTAATGTTAATCAACTGACCTTGCCTGACAGCTACCTGATCATTTCAACACAGGCAACTAGGTATTAAATATTAAAATATTTAAAAAGGATATATTATTCCCAGATATGCAAAACATTGCCATGAGGCCACACAAAAACTTCATGCAAGTTTATTTCAATTACAATTGAAACCTTTTTATAACTTGATGCAATTTCTTATTATGAAGCTATAATATGGTTGTTGGCTGGAACATCTTAGAATGACTGGTCAGTAGATTCCCACAAAGGTTTCTGTTATAACGCTGTCTCATAAAGATCCTCAGGACATCCTATTACCGAAGCACTGTCATGCTTTGCAACCCCTTAGAACAAAATAAGTTTTTTCTTCAACCTAGAGTTCTCTTCAAACCATAATGTGTATCAATCACATGTAAGAAATTCTAAATATTTTGTATCGAATACTAACAACTAAAAACACAAATTCCACACACCTGAGATTTGTTGGTGCTGTTGGATGTGTTAGTGGTTTGGGTGCTTTGCATTTTCCCAACTGTCTGAGAGGACTCCAAGGACCCATCTTGCGACCCTACTCGGTTCCCAGTGGCCGGACGGCAGAGCAGCTGTTTGGGGGTTTTGCATGGTGTCGCATCGGAATCCTAACGCAAGTCACATGAGTTATAAGGTGACATGTTAGTAATTCAGATATTCAATATTCAGAAAGGAAAATAATTTGAGCTAAGTACTCTCTGGACTAAATTTAAACATTTGGGAGTTAAAGGAAGCACACTGAGGAATTTACAAAATTAACTGCTTAAGCTTTCTGCCAAACATTTAAAGTGAATATGTTATCAGAGGGCTTCTGCTCACTGTTAAATCCACAGCCCATATCTGATCCTGATGCTCACAGAGTTCTGGGTGTATACGCTTTTTTATTTACAGAAAATGAATCAAGGTATATGGAAAGAACATGGTAAACAGTAAGGTTCCAGTCCCTGGCTTCACTCAAACACAAGACGATGGGTTTAAGAGGCTCAATTTCGGAGAGGCTGTGATCTCTCCAGCCAAACACACTGTGCAGTGGGTGCAGACTCCCAGTGGCAGTGGGCTGAGCTCCACCTGTTTCTGGGCCTCCTACTTCTCTCCCCAGGTTTCTACCCTTGGCCCTGGCACTTTACGCAGCGTCTCTGAGTCACATCGTTTCAGTCCCTAATGCTCTACCCCGTGTGCCTGTGACATCTAGCTTGGCATTCTGTCCCCCAGAACACATAGCTCTAGGAACCAAAAAGGCACACAGGTAGATTTGGCACAGGAGAGTTTATGACTTCATAATGATACGTGATCATTACCAACAACATAAAATTATGTCCCTTATGTATTTACTTTTTATGTCATGTGTTTAATAAAGTTGAAATTCTAATAATAGGTAAGCCTATTTTATATCTCAATTAAATAAACGCAAAATTAACCTTGGTTTTAAAAAACTAACTTAAGCTGTAATTGATAGTTAAAATTTTATCAGAATTGTGGGAAGGAAAAAAATTCTATCAGGATAGAGACAGAAAGTAGATTAGAGGTTACTAGGGGATAAAGCGGGTAAGCAACAGAAGCAACTACTAAGTATGGGCCGGGCATGGTGGCTCACGCCTGTAATCCCAGCACTCTGGGAGACCAAGGTGGGAGGATCGCTTGAGGTCAGGAGTTTGAGACCAGCCTCAGCAAGAATGAGACCCCATCTCTACTAAAAAGAAAAAAATAAAGAAATTAGCTGGGCAACAAAAAATAGAAAAAATTAGCCAGGCGTGGTGGCGCACACCTGTAGTCCCAGCTACTCAGGAGTGCTGGGGCAAGAGGATTGCTTGAGCCCAGGAGTTTGAGGTTGCTGTGAGCTAGGTTGACACCACCAGCACCCTAGCTCAGAACACAGAGCAAGACTGTTAAAAAAAAAAAAAAAAACTGCTAAGTATGGCGTTTCTTTTTAGGGTGATGGAAATGGTCTGGAATTAATGGAGATGGCTGTACAACATTGTGACTGTGCTAAAAAAAATCCTGAATTGTATATTTTTAAGTGGTAAACTTTACACTATATAAATTTGTTAAAATTCAATCAAGAAGCTCAAAAACATTCTGAATGAAAGAAGCTTTACACAAAAGACTATACTTTATATGATTCCATTTATATGAAATCTTTTAAAAGGCAAAACTAATCTACGGTATTAAAAAATTGTAACAGTGGTTCCCTCTGAGGGTGAAATTGGTGATTGTCTAGAAAGTCACGAGAGCCATCTGAGTGATAGCAATATTCTCTGTCTTGTCAGGATTTTGTGTTACACATGTGTGTACATTTGCTAAAATGTAGTCAATGTACAATCAAGATTTCCTTATATGTCAATGTTATATCAAAAGGGAAAAACTATAAACAAATATTATAGTCAGGTTAATAATGTGTAAGCTATAGCACTTTGGGGGAAGTGTAGTGATGTCTGCAATCTACTTCGAAATGGATCCAAGAATAAGATGAATTAATTGGTAGATAGATGGTTAGGTGCATGACCAGCAAGTAAAATGTTAACAGCAGATTCCAGTAGCGGGTGTACGGATGCTCACTGAAACTCGTTCACTCTTGCTGTGTGCTTGAAAATTTTAATAATAAAATGCTGAAGAACATGCATGAAAGTTATTAAAATTTCCCAGTAATAAATAAGAAAAGGAAATAGCCTTGGCTTTCTAGACAGAGTTAACCCCCGCAGGAGAAGAACGTGCACGTGTGTGTGTGCAGAAGAGCCGAGTCTGTTGTACTTACTACGTCACTAGAGCTGGACTGCGTGGCAGAAGAGGAGGACACTGGACCTGATGAAGAGTTTGAAGAGTGTTTACTAAGAGATTCCGAAGTTTTACTTCTACATTTTCCAGGGGCTTCATTTTCTTCAGATAGATTATTATTACATTTATCTAACTGCTGAGTATCTACTATCAAGGTAACACCATTTCCTGAAAGAGTGGCAAAAGATTGGAAAACGTTTCTTCCCATTTAACACACACAACACAGAAAAGCCTCTAATACTTGGTCAATTAATCAATAAAAACATCTTACCATTGCATGAAGGCTCAGGCCTATTCTTCAAGCCCCACTGCTTTGATATCCAATCTCTATATGTGGCGACTTCATCCGTTACTCTAATTATTCTACCTAATATGCTGCATGTGTTTAAAAAAAGGGGGAGGGGGATAACATTAATTTGAAGATAAGAAGCCACAACCAATTTTGACACAATGGCTGATTTTAGTTGAACTTTTACCTCTCTGTTTCGTTGTTGGGATAGTACTTTGCTATTGGCGATACTGCATGACTCAAAACAACGTAGGCATAATCAAAAGCCTGTTTCACTTGCATGGCCCCATATGAACTCCTTCCAACATCATTACCTTTAAAAGAAACATATACATAACATAGTAAGTTTGACCATTGCTTAATCTGAACTAAATATTGATGAGCCCTCTCCCAGGAGAGCAAGGACAACAGCACCCACTAGAGTTGCACCCAGAAGCTGAGCTGTCCCCACAGCTCCCCAGTCTCTGAACCAGTATATCATATAGTTGGTACTTTACTACAATGTATAAATTGCTTAAATGTATTATGGCTGAAAAAGAACTATCCTATCCCACATATAAATAGTCACGTAAACAAAAGAAATAGCTGCCTGTTTTCTCCTAAGAGTGAAACCAAGCTAAATTAGAAATACCTTTGTATTTTTTTGGTGTTTTTATTAGATATATAGATAGATAGATTTCCCACACTAAACTATGGGCTTCTAAAAAGCAAGGATTATCGTGCTGAAAAATCTTTGTCTTTTGCACAGAGGATCCCAGTGAATGTTCCTTTAACAAACAAACACACAGGACAATTAATGCTTATAAGGCAACTCAAAAAGCCAGAAAGAGTTCTCAGACAACTACTATATTTCTTCACTGCCTTTCCTTATTTTCAAAGTTTACACATTAAAGCAAATACCTAGAAGCACTTCCACTAAAGTCTCATAATGCAGAATCTAAATATTTTACAATTTTATTAGGAAAAAATATTGTCCAGAAAAATGAGGATACAAACAAGGAAATATAACTTCGTGAATGCATTGACTTGCAAGCCAACAGAAGCTGGAAAAAGCATAGGGAGACCTTGCAAAATCAAGGAGAGAAGAAGAGGTCCCAAAAAGAAATAAACAGTTCTCCTGAACTCCTGCTCCTGAATTCAAATGCGTATTACCATGCTTCCTGCCTCTAAGAACTTTAGAATTATCTCATTAAAGTCCTGCTGACAAAACAGGTTGGAATCGTGGGCAATGAGGACCCATTTCCTATATCATCAAACTGGAGATGCACATAAATCCATTTTACTTTGCTTCTGAGAGTCAACTGGATTCTACTCAATTCATCTGGAAGTCTGCAAGGTGTTTTTTCTGGTTTGTGTAACTATTTTGGTATGTTTGCTTATGAAATATATTGATGAGAAAAGAATGGCTACAATTAGAAGTTATTCCTTCACCTAAAGAGAGCTCAAAGTACAACAAGGTGACTGACAATGCCCTCTCTGAATGCCCACAAATTTACCTAATTTCAATACCTGGTTGTAAAGGATCTTCAATATAAAGCATTGATGGCCTGTAACCATCTAGCATATTTTTCTGTACTTCATCTTTGGCTACATATGAACCACCATCCTTTATCCGGATGCCAGTCTTTAAATAATTGAAGTGTCGTCCATATAATTCAAAAAATTCTATTAAGAGAACACCATAGTTCGTATTGGGGATGCAAGCATCTTCCCTAGGATGTAACTAAAAACAGAAAAAAGGAAGAAATTATATTGGATTTTTGCTAAATTATCAGGCAGATGTATAAATGACATCCTAACTTCTATAAGCAACGTTATGGTAATTTTGGTCCAGCATATCAGTCAACAGATAACGGGGTAATAGCAGGCTGCACTGCTGTTACAGACAACACTAAAGCCCCATGGTGCAGAACAGGCGGGAGACAGTTTGTAAGGCTAAATGTTACAGCTACCACAGGATGCTGACAGGGCTGGCTTGGCCCCACACATCAGGAAAGTTGGCAGCCCCATGCGACGTAAACACAACCACTTATAATACTAAGACTCTAACTCATCTTACCCAAGTAACAGGTGTCAATTTCAACTGAACTCACAAGATTAGCCGTTTAGAAGACATTCTTATGTTTGGCATTTACATTACTATACTGTTCACACTTATGGAAACCAGGCCATACCTTTGCAAGCTAAAATTTGCAGTGAAAACTGCAAAGATATTAGAACGTATGGGATTAAAAACAAAAAATATTCTTTCCTGGGAATTTTTAAATACTTATTTGCTAAATAATAAAAAGGTACCCAGTTTAAAGGGCAAAGCCACAAATAATCAAGGGAACCATTCCAAGTAGTGGTTGACTTAAATTTTTTCCAAAATGTTTCTCTACCTGATTTCTTTCTTTTACTTTTAGTGTGCATGGTGTGGAATACCTATACAACTTACCTGAAGGAAACTGACTGCCATTAAAAAAAGACTATAAGAACCAATTCCACCTGTAAATACTTCATTAAGGTCCCTCTGTAATAGGAATTGTTTCAATACTAAAACCAAGTATGGCAATACAGGATATTTCTGAAAAAGAAATAAGTTATATTTTTAATGATTCCTATATCAGTAATAGATCTAAGCATTAATGGAGCATAAATTGGTCCTTACATTACAAAACTTGGTGGAGATATGCAATATACTTAATTTTTTATTTTAAGAGTAAGCTATATAAAAACTAAGCTATAAGTAATTAAGGGTTTTCTCCCCACATGTAAAATCTGGAGTATGTATACCTAAATAATGGCACCCAAGCACTCAATACAGCCAGAAACACTGCACAGTATATATCTGATGATGCTCATTCCTGACCATGACCATATCACATGCATTTGTAAAAGATAATATAAACAGTGTAAAGACAAAGCCTCTCAACATTTTAAAGCACTAAATCAGAGGGATTTTAAAGAATCCCTTTTCTTAGGTGGTGTTCTGCCACAGCCCTGCCTGTCTTTCACGTGAGCTGGTGACCACACACAGGCGCCCCCCCCACCCGTTCTTTACAGAGAAGGAGGCAGGGCTATCTGTGAGAACACTGCAGCTGGCAAATACGTGCAGTTCATCTTTCTCTCATGCACATATTCACTCAGTGCTCTCTGCAGGCCAGGCCGCAGGCTGGGGACACAGAGGGACACAAGGCAGAGACAAACATCTTGAAAGAAGTCTTAACAGCCATTACCTAGGGTTGGTAGAGTTACTAGTGATTTCTATTTTCTACTTTACTCTTATCTCTGTTTTCTAGACTTCCTACAACAGTGAACATGTATAGAAGAAAAAAGGTTTATACTTTCTCTGAGACAAAGTCTCATTCTGTTGCCCAGGCTAGAGTGCCATGGCATCAGCCTAGCTCACAGCAAGAGAAATAAGTATTTTTAAACATTATGGTTGAAGTCAGGCTAGAAACAGTCCCTTTTTAAAGAACTTAGGCAAATATCCATCAGAATTTTATCTGGATATATCCTTGACCCAGAAACTGTGTTCCAGGAATCTTCCTACAAACATTTGCAAGTATAAAGAAAGATGCATGTATGGAAAGATGTTCACCAAATCCTTTTTAACAGTTAAAAAAAAGCTGTTTGCTCAAGAATATTCACACACACACACCACTTCCAAAAGAGTGAGATCATGGATAACATCTCTGTTGTTCCACTTTTCTGTCCTCCAAACATGTATATGAGAAGATGATGTTCACAACATGATAAAGTAGTTACCATTTTTTCTTAAAAAATAAAAACTATAGAGCTACTAAGGAAAAAAATTTTGAATGTATAGAAAAGATATTCCAATGTAAACCAAAGCAGTTAATGGTTTTAGCTTAGGGAGGAAAAAAAAATTGGAAGCTAAGTATGTAAAATGTACTGAAGATAATGTTGATAAATTCTTCCTTATTTTGGAAGAAAGCAGAACAAATAGAAATAAACTTAAATCACTTCAAGACACAAGTAAGGAAACCTACAGGAACCACTTTATAGGCGACTTGGGGATTAAAATCTAGAAAAGGCTTTTAAGGTTCTTAAAGGAAAGGTTCTTAATCTGAACTCTTAAGAGATTAAAAACTGATAGGAATCAATTGTGCACCATGATTTCAGCCTTTATGTTCCCAAGAGGAAGGATCTAAAGCACAGAATTTCTTCAAAAACTTTCTCAACCTTTAATTCTTACTTGAAATCACATTATAAATTAATTATTGATCATTACAATCAGATTCAAAGAAAGCAAAACCACTGCACAGAAAAAAAGCATTTGTCAGCAATATGCATATAAAAATTATTTAGCAAAGTATATCAGAATACCACCACAATAGAATTCTCAAAACAAAATTACATTTCTCATAATTCCATTGTATAAACACTATAAATTCTCTAACCTTAGTAAAATCTTTGATTAGGTCAGCTGCTCTCACACCATTTTGTACATTAAAGCTGATATCAACTTTTACCTCAGTAAAAGAATCTGTTAATTTAATAATAGGTACCTGGAAAGAGAAGAGAGGTAAAATTAAAATAATCAAATTAAATGATCAAATCAGGGGAAGGAAGGTTTCTAGACTGGCGGTCAACACTATATACCACAGTTAACCTGGTCTTCTACAGACACATTACATATTTAGTATTTTAACCTCATACAATTTATTTTGTAATTTCTATCAATTGAGAATTTTTTGTTTATTTTGGTGTCCAAACAACTTTATTTATCAGTTTATTATTTATTTTATTGTATCTATTTAAGGTATACAACATGGTATTTTGATCTACTTTCCTTGATATACATACTGAAGTGATTACTACAGTCAAGCAAATTCATATACCCATCATCTCACATAGTTGCATTAATTGACATACAGTTATATTAATTGAGAATCCTGAAATTATATAAAAAAGCCTTTCTCAAGACTGTCTGACTTCCAAGAACAGTTTCCAACTCAGTATCAGATCAAGAATTATGAATGTCAGGCACTAAATGTTTTCTATCAAACTGTTCCTGGTAAGAACACTGCTAGATTTTTAAGTCATACACAGTAACCCACTTGCCTTATTGGTCAGTTTGCAAATAGCCCAAAAAGCAACCCAACAAGATAAACTGTAAGAATTATTTTCAAAGAAAAACTGATGAGATGATTTATATAAGATATTAGGAGTTCTTTTTAAAAATGCTCTGTTTGCACCAAGCATCAGAAAACGCAGGCAAACAAATTCTGTATGCAGAATTGAGTCTTCAGGCCAGGTGCGGTGGCTCACGCCTGTAATCCTAGCACTCTGGGAGGCCGAGGCAGGGGGATCGTTTGAGCTCAGGAGTTCGAGACCAGCCTGAGCAAGAGCAAGACCCCGTCTCTACTAAAAATAGAAAGAAATTAGCTGGACAACTAAAAATATATAGAAAAAATTAGGCAGGCATGGTGGCGCATGCCTGTAATCCCAGCTACTAGGGAGGCTGAGGCAGAAGGATCGCTTGAGCCCAGGAGTTTGAGGTTGCTGTGAGCTAGGCTGACATCACGGCACTCTAGCTTGGGCAACAGAGTGAGACTCTGTCTCAAAAAAAAAAAAAAAAAAAAAAAAAAAGAACTAAGTCTTCAAATTAATAGCTTTGTAGGAAACAATTTAACTGTTTTGCTCTAAGAAAACCTAAAATGTAAAAATCCAACCTTCTAAAACAGATAGGTTTATTTCTACAATGAGCTTCCATGAAAGTTCCAGATATGATTAAAATATGACTGATTTACAAAATCTCAACTATATACAGTTTTTCAAGGACACAAAATAAGTTAGAATGGCATGGCAACATCTTTGGTGTAACTATAGACTGTTTAATAGAAACCCATATTTTTATTTATAATTTTTTATATTTTAAAAAACCTCTAGGGTATCATGTATGATAAAATTGGGTATTATTTTTTAAAGAAATACATAGCCAGAACAAGTTAATTTGTTTTACAAACAAAACTTTTTAAGTACAAGCACTGTGACAGTAACAAAGTGAAAAAATCACATACCCACAATCCAACTGTGCTCACCAAAATTAAATTTTAATTTGTTCCATATGTAAATAACTAGAGATTTTAACACAAAATTCTAAAGAACTTACAGTAGCTTTGTCTAGAACTTTCACTGAATCCTCGTCTGCAACTTTGTGTTTCCGGAGAGCTTCTTCGAGGGTCCAGAGGGGTAGATTTTCCCATTTTCCAAACACCACAAGATCGATGTCACTGAACACAGAAAACACACACAGAAGGATTTGAAGAAGCAAGAAACTATGTTTATCTTAACTGACATTCACGCTCATAGACTTTATTTGTAGAATTAAAACCTATTTCTCACCCTGCCCAATGAAGAAGACTAAATGTATTAGTGATAATGAGGGATTTTGGGGGGCGTGAGGACAAGAGGAGAGGTTGTTGATTTTAACAACCTCCTCCTCACAGTCATTTTGCATAACTTAGGCCTCAGGAAATAGAGTGATTTTGAAAGAAGTAAAACCTCAAAAAAAATACCAATTAATGTTTCCTTTTCATAAAGGTTTCTGGTACTAAACCTAAAGACTTTGCTATCTGGATGAGACTTAATTGTGACTAAGTGCAAAAAGCAAGATGCAGTGCACTGTGTGTGGGTAGCATGCTACCACTTATGTAAACACGTGCACTGCTTTTTTTTTTTTTTTTTTTGAGACAGAGTCTTGCTCTGTTGCCCCGGCTAGAATGTAGGGGCATCATCACAGCTCACAGCAACCTCAAACTCCTGAGCTCAAGCGATCCTTCTGCGTCGGCTTCCCAGAGTGCTAGGACTATAGGCATGAGCAGCCACACCCAGACATACATTTCCTTTTATATGAATAGATATCTCTGGAAGGAAATGTGAAAAACTGCCAACAGTAGCTGATCCAAGGAGGAGAACCAGGGGACAGAGGTGGAATTGAGATTTTTTCACTGCCATTATTTTTCTGCCTTTTCCAAATCTGAACTATGTGAATGTACTACCTATTCATAAAACCTAATTAAATTTTTAGGGAAGATGACTTCTTGGGTTTTGCTGAAGCTCAGAACCGAAATAAGGAATAATATTAATGAACTCAAAGCTGAATGTTTTATGGCTCTTGCAGGCCAAGGACACTAATGGGAAGAATGGAAATTGCCAGGGTCTATCCACTTCAACATATTTTAAGTTGGAGTAAAGTAGACCAAATCAAGCTCAAATCAAAAAACATATTGGAATGTTTTTCCTTCATAAAGACCAAATCGTTTCAATTCTAAGGGGGCAACTATCTACCCTTCAGGCAAACATTACCCATCACCAAAGAGATCCTCCAAGGCTGTGGGTTAAGATAGATCTCATCTGAGAAGACCGAAACTGAAAAAGGGTACTGAAAAGACCAGGACCATCCTCAGAGAAGAGTTTTTGTGCTCTGAATTTCTGATTCAGGATTGCTGGAATCATACCAGCAGAATGAGTTCTTAATTATTAAAAAAAAGAGAGAGAGAGACACCTTAAATTCCAGAGTATATCTAGTGCTACATATAATCAGTCATTTTATAATGATACTACATTAACATCTATGTTAGTGGGTTAAGTGATGGGGTTGAAAGGATGAATCTTAAATGCATTAACCTAAGTGAAAAATGCTAGACTTAAAAGATTACATATTGTATGATTCCATTTTTTGAACACTATGGAAAAGGCAAAACTATAGGGACAGAGAAAATAGATCAGAGGTGGGGGAAAGAGTTTTAATATAAGGTGCAGCAGTAAGGAATTGGGAGGTACAAGGAAAAATTCTTCTGTATCGCGACTGGGGTGGTAGTTACATGATCTTTTACATTGTGTAAATCTGCAAATTAAAAAATATTTACATATAATGAAATAAAAAATAAGGGGAAATAAACTTCGAAAGAAAAAAAAT
Source organism: Lemur catta (assembly GCF_020740605.2). Classification (NCBI taxonomy): domain Eukaryota; kingdom Metazoa; phylum Chordata; class Mammalia; order Primates; family Lemuridae; genus Lemur; species Lemur catta. Next base: position 6,338,990 of record NC_059147.1, on the reverse strand, counting down.
GTTCTGGGGTTGAGCAGTTCTCTGCCAAATAGTCAATTTCTACAAATTAGCAAGTGATTCCACTGCTACAAGCTCCCCTTGACATCTCTGTATCATCTCAGTCTTGATCTGAAACGATATTCTACTTCAAGGTAATTCAAATAAAACACCAGTGGATGAATTTTTGGTTTATAAGTCTAACTGTTTTGTTTACACTCATAATGCATTCAATAGCCAAAATGAATACACTCTTTGTACAATCCCTTGAAACCTTCATAAGTATACTAACCTAGTAGGTAAATACAGGCCAGTTTTAAAACTTCCAAATATTTGGACCTGAAATAGAAAAAGAAGTTATTATATTGAGGTATCAGATAAAAAGTCACCTGGCTATGGAGAAATGCCAGTTTTTGCTACCCTCTACTGGTACTTTTTAGTACTACAAGAGCATTTTTTTTTTCTAAAACCATGCTTTCATGAATTGGGGACTCTTTCACAAACAGACATTCAGAATATAATTTAAATTTATCAGATTCAAATATGAAACATACAGACTAAAATACAGTTTTCCCTTGGTATCTGAGGAAGACTAGTTCCACCCCTCCCACACCAAAATCCAAGGATGCTCCAAGCCTGTAATATAAAATGGCATAATATTTGCGTAAGACTTATACAGCCCTCCCATATAATTTTAGTCCTCTGTAGATTACTTAAATTACCTAATAAAATATAAATGCAACATATATATTTGCTATATAATAAAATATAAATGCAACATCAACATTTGCTATACTGTATTTTTAAAAATTTGTATTATTTTTTATTTGTGTATTATTATTTTTATCGGGTTTTTCTTTCCTAAATATTTTCAATTCGAGGTTGTTTGGATATGGGGATGTGGAGCCTGTGGACAGACCGGGCCAACTGTATAAAACTTTCAAAAGTAGTATTCAGGTTACTGAAGTTCCCTTATAAGCCAGAGACACAATCATAAATTCTTAATTTTTGTTCTCTAAACAGAAGTCTTCTTACAGATTACTAAATTAGGGCCAGACTACTTCAACTGCAGGACAAGAGCTGGCCTACAGGTCAACTCTAAAGAGAGCATCAGGCACTATCATTATAACATCATGCTGTGGCATAAAGCTGGGACACATTCCATCTCAACCCACGAACAACAGGGAACTCAGGCAGGTATGTGTATGTGCTTAATCACAATAAAGGATCAACGGTGAAAAAAGCTCAATCTTTTAAGGTGAGATGAACTGGGAACCTAACCACAACCTCATGTGTCTCATCTGTTTTTAAAAAAAAAATGGATAAAATCCTCCATCTCAGAAGGATAAGGATTAATTTAGATCAGGATTACTCAGCCTCAGCACTACCGACATTTGGGTAGACAATTTTTTGTTGTAAGGGCGGTACTGTTCACTGTAGGATTGTTAGTGGCATCCGTAGCCTCTGTCCGCTAGATGCCAGAAGTGCTTCATCAGTCACAACAATCGAAAATGTCGCCAGCATTGCCAAATGCCCTCTGGGGAGCAAAGCTGCCCTAAGTTGAGAGCCACTTATTTAGATCACATGAGAGAAGCGACATGGCGCAGGGTAGCTACTCAGTAAAATATTAGTGTCCTCCCTCTGCCCTTTACCTGCGGTGTCATATCCAAAATCCTTTTGGTTTTGCCAACTGGACAAAAACCTTCCCTAGCTTCCCCTCTGCCACCTCAGGACAGAGTCTAAAGAAAAGCTATATAAACAAAGTAATGGATTCTAATAAGTTACTTCTTTGAATGCACAGAATTATAGAACAGTCCCTCAAAAGAGCCCTAAAAAGTGAAGTATTATCTTAGTACCAATAACAAGAACCACAAATAAGCCAAGAAGAAATCCTGGGCAAAAATTTTTCTTGATACGTGGGGGGCTGGACTGGGAAACAAGGGCTCTCTGACAAGAGCTGCTCAGAGAGAGAAGAAAGAGCATTTGCAGGAGGGGGTAGAAAAGTCTTACACCTGCATTAGCCTAAGAAAATTTCCTTCAAGTGACAAAAATTCCTACTGACATTTTCATACAGCTATAAACAATTATAAAACATTTATTATACTGGAGATTGGAACAAAATAGTAATGGGATTGATATATCACATCCAATAACAGATTGCTATAATGAGGTTTGATTTGTCTTTCCTTTCTTCACACCAACGGTTCTTAAATATAGATTCCATCTAGTAACTGTTGTTAGCACCATAAAAAAAATGTTCTAAATCAGCCGTTCAATTCAATGAAAATCATTAGGAAGCCCCAAATCTAAAGGTTGGGGGGAAAAAAAAGTTTGCCTTTTAAGATTTAATTAGACCATAACTCTACAGAGACACTCCTACTTGCAGGTGAGGACTCTGCATGAGACACCAACAGACAACTTCCCTCTCGGGGACAAGGACGTCACCCTACGCAGCACCTCCCCAGACAGGGACTCACATCAGCACTGGGCCAGAGCTCCTTGATCACACTCTCGATCCTGCTCACCACCTCCATCCGCATCTTCTCCTCCTCGGGCCGTGGAGACATGTACTCATAGAAATCACTGATTTCTTCATGCAGGCTGAAGACAAATGGAGAAAAGTTAATATGAACAGGGCCGATCTAATGAGAAATCACTATCTTAAGTAATCTTATCTAATTAAGTCTTACAAGATAATTCAGCTGATGACTTTATATTCATAGATTTTTATCTTAATTTTAATGTTATAACTCATGCTAAGCTAAAATGGGAATGCACAGAACTTAATCAAAAAAGCCAAAATAGTTAAATAAAATAAGAAATTCCCTGTACAGGAGACAGAAGACTTGCTGGGTACAGGTAATTTAGACCAAAAAAAAAAAAAAAAAAAGCACAGGACCTGGTTTCTGCCTTTCCACTCAGGATCCAGTAGACACCACACAAGAAGATACTGAACCCAGGCAAGCTTCCTGGCAGTGGGGACTGACCCTCTTACCTCTCAGTAATCCATTTCTCACAGTGAGCCAAACAGTATGTCTTCCATGTGTGCTTAGTGAATTAAGTGTCAAATGAAGAAGTCAGCCAGTGAACATCAGCAAGGCCTTGAAAAGAACGGCTGGTAGACAAAGGCTCCATGAAGGAGCTGAAGACTCCCAGAGAGCCTGGGTTATGAGGCAATGAGCCAACTGCACAGGCTGTGGCAGGGGGCAGAGTGGGAGAAACATCTGGAGAGGAAGGCAGGCCCCGGTAGAGGGCAACAGGGAAGTATGTAAATATGCTGGGAGGGACTAGGGAGAGACTGACTTCAGAAATGCAGCATTTTAAGAAGATTAAATCAGCAACTGTGCAAGCACTGAATCGGCAAAGAGACCAGACTGGATGCAGGGAGAACAAGTCATAAATCACTGAGTTGTACAGGGACTGGATACAGGCCTAGAAGATGCTGGGCAGGAAAGCAACGGGCCCCAGAAACCACATACACCCCCCACACCGAGCCAGGTGCAGAGCCTGACCAGCATGCAGAGGGGTGAGACTGAGGATGCCTTGAAGGTTGAAGCCTGAGGGACTATGGGAAACTACTGGCCAGGAGGATAGGACAAACTCAACAGCTGGGCTATGAGTTGAATATAGTCAATACCGCAGGACACTGGGAATGAAAGAACCATTTCTTATGAAGTCGGTGAAACTATGAACAGCAACCTTTGGAAGGGAAAAGTGAGAGTGAAATGGAAGGGACTGAAAAAGGAAGAGATGTGATCTGCTCAAATTCCCTTGAGTGCAAACCACAAGCACGGCCGGCCAGCCTCCGGGTTGAAGAGGTCAGCCTAAGCTGCAGTGAGGTGACCTCAGGGGGTCTCCCAGTCTCTCCTGCCTGGGATGGACCAGGAGGCTGGAAGGAAGGTGCTTGAAGTAATGGGTGGCAAGTGCCATGAGAGCTTGAGGGGCAGGGGGGCTGGGACTGAGGGATGGTGGCCTGGAAAGGCAGCCACATGACAACAGAGACTTGAAGGGGGAGTGTGCCTGCAACTGCACAGCCCCTTCAGAGCAGGAAGCTGGAAACACTGAGAAACCAAAAATGGTTTGGGGTAAGGAAAAAAAAATGTCTACATTCCAATCCCCACGGGCTATAACTTCTGCTACATGAAACTCTGGAGACTTTGAAAATGTGATTAATTAAGCAACCAACAGTTCCTGCCTCTTCTGATGTTTTATTTTTGGGCTGAAAGTCAAAAAACTTGAGTTCTAGACCCAGACTCTGACTAAGGGCAGCTGTGTTCCCTTTGACAGGTGACTGGTAGTTCCGGGCCTCAGCATGCTCAGCTACAACACAACACTACGCTCCTTCTAAACCCTTAGTTTCAAAATTTGAGTCTTTGGTAAGGAATGATTTATAACAGTGATCTGCCTGTTTGCTGTGCAATACTGCATAACAGTGGATTTTAAAACTCCAGAGAATTCTGTGGGTGAATTCAGAAGATATCCCAGTGGAGTCTATTTTTCCTTGGGATGTTTCTGGATACCTTAAATTTTCAACTTCTCATGTTTACTTTGTTTGTTTTTAAAGCTTCCCGGGTTTTGCTATATTCTCTAAGGTTATCTATCCCTTCTGCTTCTCAAAGCCAACAGCTAAAAGAGAATAGCTGTAAGAAAGTTCACAGCTTGCCTCAGTCTCTCTTCTGCACAGGTTTGCTGGTAAGGAAGAGGGCTGTGAATAAACAGCAGAACGAAGAGATTGCCTCTTATCCCACTGGATAGTCTGCTATCAGTGATCAGAGTTCATCTGTAGTTTAAAAACTGATCTCTGAAAAAAAAAATGGCATCTCAACCAATGGAGAACACCACCTAAGTTTGACTGCATCCACAGGCCCGCTTACACATTTTCCAATTCAATTTTAGACAAAAAATAATTAGCCTAACTAATTGCCAGTCAATCTTTAAGTCATAAGAAATTAAGAATTCATTCTCTAAACACTACTGAGTGCCTATGTTCACTTACCAAAGATGATCCTTGCCTGGGTAATTCCTAGCTAACTGTGAAAAGAAATATTCATTTAACAATCAGTTTTGTGGTGTGTGCAATATGTATGTTCTGCACTGTTCCACAGGCAGGTTTCAGATGAGTGATTCAGAGCTTTCCGAAGCCCAGAAGGAACTGGGTTGCCTTGTAGGGTAGTGAGGTTCCTGTCACTTCAAGGGTAAATAAAGAAACTAGATGATCGTGGGGCAAACAAAGGTCCAATAAAAGAGATTTCTGACCTTGGTGAAAAGTTGGAGGAGATTCTAAAATTCATGTTCAGCACTGGGATTCTAGACTTCTAATCAGCACATTAATTTGGAAGAACATTATTATAGGTTTGTAAGACAAGCACTCAAAACAAGACCACCCTAAATAGTTAATAGTCCATGGAATCATCTTCCTATTTAAGGAAAAATGGCCCCACAGGTTATTATATTTCTTTAATTGATGTATATTTGCCGTACTAGAAGGGAGAAAGAGGAATATGGGTTGGGGGGGGGCCATTAAAGCAAAAATATACTTGAACAGTAAGAAGACCCCCCGCCCCCAGCCACCGGTCTGCCAGGATCATCTTTCTACCTATACCAAGGACAAGCATCACTACCTCACCTGCATGTAACCAGCTACAGAACTAAGAAAAAAATCTTGGTACCTTTAGGAAATAAACTTCCAGTACAGATTTCTAAATAATTCTGAGGGACTCTATCCCCATGGACTGCATAATTAACTGGCACTGTGCCTTTCATATCTAGGTGCTTTAAAAAGGCTGAAGGACCTGAATTCTGTTTTTGAGGTGCCCACTACAGGCTTGATGCACATCTGACTGGCAGAATGGACATCGGAGGAATTCTGTAGGCTTGTTTTCACATGTTAATGTCATTTTCTGCCTCTGAAAGCATCCAACTACACAGAGACCATGTTTGGATGAAAACTCCTACGATTCATTAGTAAGTATTGCTGAACACCACGCACCCAGCCTTGTCATTTCTTTCTTTCTTTCTTTCTTTTTTTTTAAATCCATAGGCCTCTGCTTGATACCCAGCCTTTGCAGTTTCTCATATGAAATTATTAATATAAGATTCAATTCTGTGATATGAACTCACTCAGGACCAAAATATAGTACCTCCTACTATGATATCAAAGTGAGCAAGAAAACATACCATTCTCTGTCTATAAAGGAAAAGTAATATAAAAGCAATGATGAAATAAGTACCACTATACAACTGGAAAGGATGCCAAAAAAAGAGAAACAAAATTAATTTGCTGGGGTAAAATTTACATTTCTCTCAATAACAAAATTTAATGTCATAAGATGTCAAAAAGTACTTTATATATTTAAAAAAAGTACAAGTTAGATAATTTAGGTCAAAATAGAGACACGAAAAAAAAAATCCACTTTTGCTCTGAGGAAAGCTCTACTACAGAGAGGGAAATGCTAGCCTAGCAAAATTGTATTAATTCTATAATGCTCCTCTTGTGATGGGGTAAGAGGGGTAAAGAAACCACCCTCAAAGGCTCAGTTTCCTTGGCTATAAAAAGGGAAAAACTCACTTTACACTCTTTCAGTTGGGCCACCCGTAAGGCTGCCTCCACATCAAGGTCAAGGTTTCTCGGTTTCGTAACTGAAGTAAGAAACCTTTAATTGCCAATTTCATCCTTACAGGAAGGCACTGACAAGTTCTATTTAATAACTGTCAATAAATAATAAGAGACCTACACATAAGAAGTTTTGTTTTGTTTTGTTAGAGATGGGATCTCACTCTGTTGCCCAGGCTGGAGTGAAGTGGTGTGATCATAGCTCACTGCAGCCCTCAAACTCCTAGGCTCAAGTGATCCTCCCACCTTGGCCTCCCAAAGTGCTGGGATTACAGGTGAGACACACTGCGGCTGGCCCAAAAAATGTTTTCTAAAGTTAATAATATCCAATTTTGACAAGGATACATGGAAAAGGCATTCATATACATGTGTGGAAGTATAAATTACTACAACTTCCTATATTATCATTAGATTGTACTAATGTATATATAATGATAGATAACATTTATATAAATAATTTTTAAAATTCCCCTTTCTATCCTCCAGAAATACTTCCATGAGGGAACAAGTATATCTGTACAAGGATGTTCACAACATTATCTGGAATACTATAAAATTTAGAAATGGTATCACTGTCCACCAATGGGATCCAATTAAATAATCATAGATGCACCCATTGATTGACCTTCCATTTATAGCCTATAACCCATTAAAAAGAATAAAGTAAAACTGACAGAGAAAGATCTAAGATATGTTAAGTTTAAAAGAAAAAGCACAGTAGGGCTGCAGGCTCCAACCCCAAAGGCCACGGCCTGGTACCGGTGGCCTATTAGGAAATGGGCCTCACATCAGCACCTGAGCTCTGTACCTCCACCCACCCCCGGTCTGTGGATAAACTGCCCTGCATGATACCAAAAAGGTTGGGAACCACTGCAGTAGGGTCCTTTCTGTCTGCATTAAAAAGACAGACAGACAGACAGACACATACACACACACACACACACACATTATGTTTATATTTGCATCACAGGTTTTCTGGAAGGAGAACTGTAATAGAGATTACCTTGGGGAGAGAGACTTCTGTCTAGTCGTATGGGCAGGAGAGTTAGGAAGACTAATTTTTTACTTTGTCTCTCTCTGTACTATTCTAGTTTGTTTTTTTAACCACTATCATGCATTTGTTTGCTTTTCTAACAGGGATCACTGTCTGCTTGGTGAGATTATAGGCCATGAGATTTACTGTCTTCTTTAGATTTTCCCATGTCGAAAATGTGTATTCTACCCCCACCCACTTTCCCCCCACATAAAATGGGGTCCATACACCATACCGCTAACAGGGATTAAATCTGGGGAGTGACCGGGGTGGGGGGGGGGAGGTTGTGGAGGGGTGAGAATTCACTTCTTAAAATGTATGCATCTATACAGACTTTCTAAAATGCATACATGTTAATTACCATTATATATTTTTAAAACAAGATCTTTGTAACTAGGAAAAATATTCATTAAAGAAAACTAACACAGAAGTACAAAGACTCAAATTACTCTAATTCTAGCCTTGCAAACCAAAAGTGGGGAACCTGGGCAATTGTGGAAGGGACTCAGTGGTCCACCTATGAGCAGCACTGACTTCTGAGGACACAGAAGACCCCCAAATCCAGGCACACAGCGACAGCATACACCAGTACACTTTGGGAAGTTACTGTGTGTCCCTTGCAGTGTGTGTAGTGAGTTTCTGTTGGTGTCTGACTCATCCTTTCTAGGGATTTATATGCTTAGATGTATGTGTACATGCAAGACAAATTTCTGGAAGAATACACAAAAATTGTTACCAGTACTTTTCTCTTGAGGTGGGACGAGGTCTGAGTGGCCGTGACTTTTTTTGTACTGTGATTTGTCGTAAATGCATAGAGGCACAAAGAGAAAAGTGAAAACCTCAAGCCCTGGAGTGATGGCAGTGTAATCTGAGTGACACCTCCAGGAGGCTCCAGAATCAATCTTTTCAAAGAAACTGCACACACACACCCAGGCTCCTCCTGTACTTTTAGCTACTAGCTAGACACCTCTACTAAGATGTCTCCTCCAACTCAGCAAGTTCAAGATGAAAGTCCTTTTCTTTCTCCTGAACCTATTCCTCCTACTTCTTGCCTTTTTCTCTCTGAGTTTGTGTTTCCCTAAATGGAATCTTCAGATTCTTCCCTAATTCACCCTTCTCCTTCATCCTCTGGAGCTTACAAGGCAAAGTAGCCCAAATGCTTCTACCAAAAACCAAAACAAACACTTCCAAATCTTCCCTGCCCCTGCTTGAGTTCAAGTCCTTTTTTCTCACAGTACAACACTGTGGCAACCTCCACACTGGTCTCCCAGCAACCCGGCTTTCCCTTCTCTGAGCCATCTCGACGGGACCACTGGGATCCCCTTCCTCAGCCTACAGGTCATTTCCAAACTCCTTACCAGATCACCACCTACCTTTCCAGCCTCTTCTCCCAGGACAGCCCCACAGAACTGTGCCGGAACGTGCCATGCCTTTTCAGAAATCACCCTTGCACAGGCAGGCCCCACGCCTGGAATACCCTCTTACTCAGCCTTCGGGAGCTCAATATCACCTCCTCTGTAACATTCCCAGAGGCAGAATGACTTGAGAGCCTCCTGAGTGCTCCTGGGGCACAGCAGGCCCGGCTCGGCCCGCGCAGAGCAGCTGGTCCTGGAGAGCAAGCCCCTGCCTGCAGGCTCCCCACTCAGGCTCGACGCTCCCTGCTGGGGATCCGTGTGCCCAGACCCAGGGCTCTGCACACAGAAGCACTTCCCTAGGTTCACAGGGGGAGATCTACACACACCCGTGTCCACATAGTCACAAAAAGGAGGTGACGTTCCCTTCAAATGAGCCCCGAACCAGAACCCAAGGAAATGGACACTCATGTATTGTGGGTGAGAACTGACAGAAAAAGAAAACAGGGTCATCTGGCCCAAGAACTGCAGATGTCCTTTACAGTTAAAGACGGCAATTCCACGTCTCAGAATGTAGCCTAAGGAAGTCAGTCCGCATGTGCACACAGATAGGGCTATAAGAAAATATCCACAATGAACATGTAATTTTTTTTAAAAGCCAAGGTTTAGAAGTATTTCAAGAATGCAACGCCCTAATGGCTTTACATTTTAAAGTCTGTACAATGTGTCTAGTTTTCTACAGTATTGATAAGGATACAAGGTCACTTGGAAAAAAGCCATGCCTAACTACATAGGAAGAACACCACCTCCAAAGCTGAAAGGAAAAAAACCCTCTCTCTTCTATTTGTGGACAAGAAACTTATTCACACCCCCAAATAATTCTCACTATATCCCAAGTGTTAAAAAAAAAAGGCAGAAAATATGGATGACAACATAAAATTATTTAAAGAGCCCACATATCTTTCATGAACATTGCAGGCATTTACAATGGTTGTTCATAGTTAAGCAATGTCTTATTTGCTATGTTAACCCATCCTTGGTTAGGACAGGGTAGTAAAAAGTGCAGAGAGCAAACACTTGTCTGTGTATCCCAAATTACAGTATTCCTTTTTTTCTTCTTTTAAAGGGTACTTGTACCTGCTTTCCTAGAAATTGGACCACTCCTTTTAAATACCATTGCTGGTGGCACTGAATTTCTGCACTACAGTTTTTTAGGCCAATGTTCAGGAGGACGGTTTTCAGATGATTTCCTCTCTGTCCTTTCCCTCTTTACTGCTATGAAGAGAGAGAATGAAAACCACCTGTCTTCTTCCCTTTGCCACAAAACCCTGCCACTACTTTCAATCAATCAATTATTAAGAGAGAAAAAAGAAATCATTACCCAAGAGGTGCTTTATCTAATTCTGGTAAATAATTCTTTCCCCTTCCAGTAAAAATTCTGAATTTACCCACCACTCTAAGTAGATCTAACCAAATGTGGGTAAACTTAGGAAACCTAAAGAAGAGTGCTTGGTAGTATTCCCCAACTAAGATCAAATAGCTTGAAACAAAACCTTAGGGAATAAATTTATTTCCCAAATGAGAGGCCCTCAAATATCTGTGAAGCGAAGAAAAAGAAAACAAAACACAAATGAAGCTGAACCTTTCCTCAGCTACAAGGTCCAAATGCCAATAAGAATAGTCCATTCTACAGAAGTTTGTTATATAATTAAATAACGCAATATGGATTAGTTTAACTCACTTGATTCTAATACCAAAATGTCATTATTTATTTTTTTATTTATCTTTGATGGAAGGACTGGTATTTGAGAATAGACACTGCACTATAAATACACAACTACCTATAACATCTTTACTTATGTTAAGTGTACTGGTAAAAGGAAGACAGAACCAACGAGGGGATATCTCACTTTCATGGATCCCTAGAGTTGAAAATCCCAATATCCAAAACATATCAGAGGTGATTATTTGCTTAATAAATAATTTATATTAACTAGGGCAAATTTCCAATGCATATTTAAAATATTTTATCTTCTAATAGTGATTACCTTAAATAACGAAACTGAGAACAAGACTAATTTGGAGAAAGGCTTTCACAATTTACTTCTTTTTCTGCACTGTTGAGATCTTTTAGATAAGTGCTAGTATTATTTAAGGAATTTTTAAAAGCTTAAGTAAAAAAATAAAAACAAATTGATTCACAAAGAATTCATTTACACATATACCAAAAATATACTGTATGAAACCCAGGCTGACTTTTATAAAGTTCTGTATTTTTTTCAAAATTAACAAATAAAAAACTCTGAAAGAAATAGGTAAATTGTGGGCTGTTTGGGGGAAAACATGCAGGGAAAAAAAAAAAACATAAAAATAACCTATGCGCCCACCCCCTTAACAGCAGCAAACAGCCAGCAGTGCCTGTGCCAAAGGCCTGACGCCAACTGCTTTACTCACATACCACTGCAGAGTCAGTGGAAAGGCACGGTGGCCATATCAGGGTCGCCATGCATATTATTTGCTATGATAAAAATGAATTTTTAATGGCTGGATAGTATTTTAGCACATAAATATACCATTATTTATTCTACCAATCCTTTACTGTTGAGAAATAGGTTGCTCCCAAGTTTTCACTGCTATAATTAACATAATGCCTACCTTTGCACATAAATCTATAATGAACTCTAATTTTTCTCAAAATAAATTCTTAGAAGTGGAATCCCTGGGTGAAAGGGTATGAACAGTTAATACTTTTGAAAGATATTCCCAAAATGCCCTCTCCCAGAAAGGATGCTGGTACATTCTCCCACAGAAATGCCTGAGGGTCCTTTTCCAAGCTCCATATCAATTGAGAGTGTTTCGTTCTTGTTCTCTGATTCCTAGTAAGGTTGCATATTTTCTTCATATTTATTAGACATTTATATTCCTTCTTTTTCAATTCATTTCAATGATATTAAATGTAATTAATATAATAATTTAAAGAGCACAGCTGGAATCAAACCTCTGTGTCACCACTTACTGGGAGTGCCTGGACAGGTGTTCTACCTCTCTAAGCCTGTTTCTCATATGTGAAATAAGAACAACAATAGGGCTTATCTTCGAGGGTTTCTGTAGGAATTAAACAAAAATATGGAAAGGGCTTAGCACAGAGTTTACTAGTAAGTAAATATCAACTATCATTATTATTAACAAATATTTAATTTCAAAAGATAAACTGAGCAAGACAAAACAGCGCAGGCAAAACATAACAGGTGTAGGTCTGATCTAGCTATTAGGCCATCAGTGTGCAATCTCTGCTTTTAAGTCTCTTTTTGGTAAATGTTTCAAAAGGCTTTTTTACCTTGAGATAGAAAAATATCTATCAAGAGAATGAGAAAACACAAACCACAGACTGGGAGAAAATATTTGTGAAAGACTAGTATCTGAAATATACAAAGAACTCTTAAAACTCAACAGTAAGAAAACAAACCAACCATTTAGAAAAGGGGTGAAAGAAAAAAAAATGGGCAAAAGACCTAAACAGACACCTCACTGAAGAAGACATACAGATGGCAAGTATATTAAAAAGATGCTCAACATCATATATCACTGGGGAACTGCAATTAAAACAACTGTGAGGTAACACTATATACCTATTAGAATAGCCAAAATCCAGAACACTGACAACACCAAATGCTGGTGAGGATGTGGAACAACAGGAACTCTCATTCACTGATGGTGGAAACGCAAAATGGCACAGCAACTTTGGAAGACAATTTGGTAGTTTCTTTTCTTTTTTTTTTTTTTAATTTTGCATGAGGTCTAAAATTTATTAATTGTGAAACTCATGTCCACCTATTAAGTCAAGTCTTTTGGAATGCCACATTTCTAACTATAATTCCTTTTAAATCATCATCTTCATTTTACCTGCTTTTTACATGAACAATACAATAGATTTGAGCAAATTGCTATAATTTTCAATTCAACAAATCTATGGGCCAGGCGCGGTGGCTCATGCCTATAATCCTAGCACTCTGGGGGGCTGAGGCAGGCGGATTGTTTGAGCTCAGGAGTTTGAGACCAGTCTGAACAAGACCGAGACCCCGTCTCTACTAAAAATAGAAAGGATTTATATGGACAACTAAAAATATATACAGAAAAAAAATTAGGCGGGCATGGTGGCGCATGCCTGTAGTCCCAGCTACTTGGGAGGCTGAGGCAGAAGAATTGCTTGAGCCCAGGAGTTTGAGGTTACTGTGAGCTAGGCTGACACTACGGCACTCTAGCCCGGGCAACAAAGTGAGAATCTGTCTCAAAAAACAAAACAAAACAAATGTATGTATTTCCCATGGATCCATTTCTTAATTTCTTTACTAACAGTAGATTATGGTTATATTTAATTCAAAATACTCTTCTCTAAATATCTACCAATCACTTTCATTTAACCTTAGATTTTGAGATGAAGATAAATCAAACAGAGAAATAATGCCCATGATCACTCAAATGAAAAACAATACGACCATTCAGTATTTGTAATCAGCCCCCAGAGAACTGTGCAGAATGCATAACTTACTTTTGTTTTTGTTTTGTTTTTTTTGAGACAGAGTCTCATTCTGTTGCCCCAGCTAGAGTGCCATGGTGTTAGCCTACCTCACAGCAACCTCAAACTCCTGGGCTCAAGTGATCTTCCTGCCTCAGCCTCCCGAGTAGCTGGGATTACAGGCACACGCCACCATGCCCGGCTAATTTTTTTTTTCTATATATATTTTTAGTTGTCCAGCTAATTTCTATTTTTTTCATAGAGATGGGGTCTCGCTCTTGCTCAGGCTGGTCTCAAACTCCTTATCTTAAACAATCCACCCGCCTTGGCCTCCCAGAGTGCTAGGATTACAGGCATGAGCCACCACGCCCAGGCTAACTTACTTTTAAACTACACTCCAAATTAAACTTTTAAGATATTTTGAGAATGTTTCATGTTGCTTGAGTTACTGGTTGTTTACTTCAGTAGCAAAATAGTTTCAGGAGGCTTCCAAATAAATAAAATGTATCGATTCAGAAGAGACAGCTAATGGAGAGAGAAAAAAAACTAAGAGTATTTGAATTTTTGTCAGTAAAAAACTTAATCGAATACAAAATAAAAATAGCCAAAATTTAATGAGATCTATGTGCCAGGTCTTAGGCAGGGCATTTCACATGTATGAAATAATGGTTGTTATCCTTTTATAAAAGATGAGCAAACTCAGGCTCAGAGAGAATAAACAGCTTCCTTAGGCTTACACAACTAAGATGTGGTGCAACCTAGATTCAAACCTAGGAAATATAGGTCTAAAGCATGCATTTTTGAGACCACTGAGCTATACTAGCTCTCACTTATCTCACTCATTTAATAAAGGAGATTTAAAAGCGACATGACGTGGACCTCAAGTCTAGGAGTCTTGAACCATTCTTTCCCTATTAAATATTAGTTTTTGACCTAAACAGCCAACAAAGGAACAACTCCCAAATATCCCTAAAATATTAGGATGACAACAATCCCAATAATGGCCAGATATCGTCGTTCGCCTGTAGTCCCAGCTACTTGGGAAGCTGAGGCAGGAGGATCCCTTGAGCCCAGGAGTTCTGGCCTGTAGTATGCTATGCCAATTGGGTGTCTACACTAAGTTCAGCATCAATATAGTGACCTCCCAGGAGCAGGAGACCACCAGGTTGCCTAAGGAGGGGTGAATTGGCCAGGTCAGAGACAGAGCAGGTCATAGCCACTGCATTCCAGCCTGGACAACATAGTGAAGCCCCATCTCTTTTTAAAAAAAAAAAAATGTAAAAAAACCCACAAAGTCCCAATAACGCATGCAAGATGGTGGGGAAAACTAAACAAAGGTAAAAGGGGGAGACATATGAAATTTAAGTATAGGGGAATAGAACAGAAGATAACACACCAATTTCTGGTAATGGTTACATATAGGGAAGGAGGGGGGAGAAAAGGAGGAAGGAAAAGATCAAAGAGGGTTACAAAGGTTACTATAAATGTATGAAAATATTTTGCTTCTTAAAAAATGCTTAAGGCCCTCTTTTTAATACAGGGGGGTCTGTTCATTGTCTATGGCAAATGTATCTTACTCCTGCTCTGTAAACCTACCTTTGTCCTTCCTCAATAAACTTCATTTCATCCAAACATTTCCTGTACTGTCAAAGCTGGTAAGAACATCTTCAACATTTAAGGATCCATTATTATGCCTTAAGGAGATACTGTATTCAAGACATAAGACACTTATATATTGGATCCATGCACCAACTTCCTCTTCAGTTTCCCTTTTTTGGGCTTCTGTTACCAAAAACAGATTAAATGATTCAAATCTTACAGATACACGTCACAATCATGTCTTTTTGCTTCAGAACTTTCCACCGGGCTGCTCCCAGAGGCGCCCGGACTGGGGGCCCTGCAGCAGCGCTGCCCACTGTTGCCAGATCCCCACCCACTGCTTGCGCAGTCTCACTGGCCAGGGAGTCTGCAACTCATGCCTCCATCGCACGGGAGCTCAATTTGGCAGTTTCTTACAAAACTAAATATACTCTTACCATACAATCTAGCAATCACAATTCTTGGTGGATACCTTAATGATTTGAAAACAAGTCTGCACACAAAAAAAATGTACACAGCATGTTTACGGCAGCTTTTTTCATAATTGTCAAAACTAAGAAGCAACCAAGATGCCCTTCAGTAGGTGAATGGATAGATAAACTACAGGACATCTACACAATGGAATATTATTCAGGGCTAAGAAGATATGACATCTACACAATGGAATATTATTCAGGGCTAAGAAGATATGAGCTATCAGGCCAGGAAAAGACACGGAAGAATCTTAAATGCATATTACTAGGTAAACAAAGCCAATGTGAAAAAGCTGTAGCCTTTTCATACATACCCTATGATTACAATTACATGACATTCTGGAAAAGCCAAAACCGTGGAGACAGTAAAAGGATCAGTGGTTGCCAGGGGTTGGAAGGAGGAAGGAATTAAAAGGCAAAGCACACAGGGTTTTTAGGGCAGTGAAACTATTCCATACTGACACTCTAATATTGGGTACATGCCACTGCATGTTTGTCAAAACTCCTAGAATGTTCAACACCAAGAGTGAACCCTAATGTAAACTATGGACCACGTGATAATGGTGATAATGATGTGTCAATGTGGATTCAGCAATTTCAACAAATGTGCCACTCTGGGGCAGGATATGGATAGTGAGGGAGGCTGTGTATATGCTGGGGCAGGGAGTATATGGAAAATCTCTGTACCTCTCCCTCTATTTTGCTATGAACATGAAAGTGCTCTAAAATATAAAGTCTATAAATATCTTTAAATTCTAAAACTTGTTTATATTTTCTGCAACTTATTTTTTTCTTTTTCCTGTTTAACTATCACTTATTCATTTGAGATTTAATTGAATATGGCAAAAGGTAGGAATATAACTTTTTTTTCAAATAGCTAAACAAGTTTTCAGTACCCTTTGTTGAATATCTGTCATCCTTTTCTCAATGATTGAGTATATACTTGCTGCATCAGTCTGCACAATGGCCTGTCCCCTGGTTCCCCCAATAATTCTACCACCCCACCTGCTTTCCTTGGGGAAACAATTCCTGTCCCTACTGTTTCATGTGATTCTGGTGAGGCTGCATGACAAAGCCACCTGGTGGTTCTAGACAGGAGCAGGCATGGGTGGCCCCCAGCTAATGCAGCACTCCCATGGTCATGGCCCAGTGATGGGCACCTGTACCCAGCAGCCCACATGGTGCCCCTTCCTTAGGACTGTACATACTGACATTAAGGAAGGTCACTTTCATCTTTGACCTCAAGCTATAAAAATAGCAGCCTGGAAGGATCAACAGTCATACCTCCTTTTCTTCTAGCTACACAAAGGAAGCCATCAGCAAGAAAAGAGAATGGAGCCAATTCCAAAAAGAATCAAAGTCAGGGAAACACAGGACGTTTGAGCCTCCACTGATGTCACTGAAGCAAGTATTATCCAAAGGGTATCCCTGGTACTTGACAAAATAAATGCCTTTGTTTGGTTTTTGCTTAAGCCATTATGAGTTTCTTTCCCTTCAACCAGAAAAGATTCCTGATTCACACACAAAGCTCTCATAGTCAGGCCAGATCTTAGGCTTTTCTTCAGATCTAGGGCTCTTTCTACTCTAGGGCTCAAATTACCCTTTAAAATTCTTGCATAAATCTATAAATAGTTGATAGTACAAGATAGTACAAAACCAATCATTCCCCCGAACTCATCTTTAGTATGCAAAATGTTCTTGGCTATTCTTGCCTGTTTGTTCTTCCAGATGCTCTTTAGAATTATTTTGACAAGTTATTCTCCCACCTTCCCCCCAAAACTCAGTGGGATTTGTAAATTATATTAATTGACAAATTAATGAGTTGACCTAATATCTTCAAGTTCTTTATGGTACTCATTGTAAAGGTTTTTATTTTCTTCACCTCTCTGGCTTTGTTTTGAAATTATTTGGGGATTCTGATGCTCCAGTGAGTGACATCTTTCCTTTTTTTTTTTTTTCTCAATTATATTTTCTGACTGTTACATTGGAAAACTATTTACTTTCATGTATTTATTTTATAAACAACCACACAATTCTCTCGCCCTACTACATTGCCTAGAATTATTAAGATTAGGTCAAATAACACTGGTGTGGGCAAGCATCCTTATCTTGTTACTGATTCAATGGGAAGTGTTTCTAGTGTCACATAATGTATACATTTGAAAGTACCACTCTTTATCAGGTTAAGGATCTGTACATCTGTATATTAACTAAAGTTGATGCACTCTTTTGTTTCTTTGTTTCCAAGAGACAAGGTCTCACTATGCTGCCCAGGCTAGAACTCAGTGGCTATTCACAGGTGCAATCATAGCTCACTGCAGCCTTGAACTCCTGGTGATCCTCCTGCCTCAGCCTCCCTAGTAGCTGGGGCTACAGGCACATGCCACCACTAAGCACAACCACAACAACGCCTGGCATAAAAATTGTACTCTTTTAACACACACATTTCATTTAAGACTTCACTAATAGTTATTTTGAACAAGCATCTGCAATACTTCTTGCAGAATAAAGCAACAAGGTAGTTTTTTCCTTTAATGATGATGGCAATGATGATGGAGCTAGAGGAGAAGGAGGAAGAAGAAACAAAAAGTAAAAGCTACAATTGAGTATGTGGCTTCTCCATGAAAAAATTTCACAAATAGGCAACTAATATTGCAGTAACAACAAAAATGTTTAAAGTTAAACAAAAGCCCACTACCTTAATAAATCAACTTTTTCTTATCCCCAGTTAGGTAACTTTCTGAACCCAATACAATAGCAAACAAAACAAAACAAAAATGACACACCTGATACCTTCACTGTGTAGCCAGCCAACAGATCACAGTAAGACATTTTCTGGATGTGCATAAGATTTAAAACATTGGAGATTTTCCATAATTCTTTGATTAGAAAAATTATTGGGACTGTGTACTGTTTCACCTTGTTAAATCTCTCAGACCAAATCCATTTTAGATGTCTCGTTTACCACCTAACTTCTCTTAAAATCTGCTGTCTACAGAAGTTACTGACGGAGATATCTATGTACAGTGAAGTTTTTCTACATTGACTATGTCTTCTACTTCAAAGTAAGGCCTGGGATGTCTGCCATTCCAAGAGTTATTTCTACTATATCTATACTAGGCAATATAGCACTTTAGAAAAGACTCCACTAAAGTTATCCTTTCCCTGAAAATAGTATAAAATCTTTAAGACCTGTGGGCAAAATAAAAGAGCTACTAGATAGTCCACCAAATTTTAATATATATAATATGTATATTTTTATGCATATACACATGCAAATATACATACATAAAAATTTTTTTGGAAGACACTGTGAAAACTTTGATAAGAGGCCCTATAATTGCCTCATTTAGTTTTGCTAATAGGAAATGAAATGTGGCCAGGCACAGTGGCTCACATCTACATACTAGCACTTTGAGAGGCCAAGGTGAGAGGATCACTTGAGGCCAGAGGTTCTACACTAGCCTGAGCAACACAGAGATCCCATCTCTACAAAAACTGTTTTTAAAACTTAGCAGGGTGTGTTGGCCCGTGCCTGTAGTCCCAGCTACTCAGGAGGCTGAAGTGGATGGCTTGAGCCCAGGAGTTTGAGGCTGCAGGGAGCTATGATGACACCACTGAACTCTAGCCTGGGCAACAGAATGAGACCCAGTCTCCCCCCACACCAAAAAAAGTATATATGTAAGTATTACTTACCAAACTTTCCTTGCTATGTGCTAAAACTTTAGTAATGATATGAATGTGCTATGTTCCTAAGCCATACATAATTTAAAGCCCTCCGGCCAGGCGCAGTGGCTCACACCTATAATCCTAGCACTCTGGGAGGCCAAGGCAGGATTGCTTGACGGCAGCAGTTGGAGACCAGCCTAAGTAACAGCGAGAGACCCTATCTCTACTAAGAATACAAAAAGTTAGCTGGCTGTACTAGCACGGGCCTGTAGTCCCTGCTACTCAGGAAGCTGAGGCAGGAGGATCGCTTGTTGCAGTGAGCTATGATGACATCATGCACTCTACCCTGGGTAACAAAGTGAGGCTCTGGTGGGGGAAAAAAAGAAAGAGTGCCTCCTACACTTCCCTAGCTGTGCTTTGGAGGGGGCCTGGCCTGGACAAAGCAACTAACTTCTGCATAGTACTTCATATTTTTCCACGAGCTCTCACCTATTCTTTGATTCAATCATCTACAATAATTCTGTGAGGCAAACTATGCAGAAGTTAATTGGTGATTAAAAGAATTTTTATGGGAAATAATTTATTTCCCTAAGACCATACAGAAAATCAACGACAGGACCAAATCTGAAAAACAGATCTCCTCACTTGAACATACCAACCACTAGGAGGACCACAGAGGTAAAATTACTTTCAAATTCTGGCTCAGACTCTTCTAGCTGAGTGACCTTTCAACATTCCTCATTCTCAGTCTCTGAATCTGTAAAACAGGGATGTTAATGCCCATTCCACAGCTCCATGGGCTCTGAGCACACTCCTGGCACGTGATGCACTTTCAAGGCCCCACTTGACCCTCAGGCTTCAGCAGCCATGGGACTTCATGAGCTCACACACCCACAAGAGAGAGAGTATGATGGTCATTTCTCTAAGACAGGTCCACCAAAACGGCAGTCACTTACCATGGCAGCCACCACCCCTCCTCCTTATCCTTCAGACATCCTCTACTCCTCCTCGTCTTTACCTACATTACCACACTTGTGGAAAGCAACGACATGCCAAGCGCTGCACCAGGCCTTGGTCCAGTCACTTAACCTGCCACACCAGACACACATCCCCTTAGAGATTTCAGGACCTGCTGCTCTGGGCCTACCACTCCTTTACCAGCCTCACTCCATTAGCCCTTGGCACTTTGCCTGAACCAACAACCTAACTCCAAAGGATTTCTACAAAGGACCCAAATATCACATGGTTCCACACTGTCTCTAACATGCACTAATTCGCCCCTGCCAGAGGTCAGCAAACCACACCCAAAGGCCAATCTCGGCTAGCCTGGGTTTGGGTTTGGGTTTGCACAGCTCACAAGCTAAGAATGTTTTTACATTTCTAAATGGTTGAAAAGAAGTCAAAAGAATTATATTGGGGACACATGAAAATTACATATAATTCAAATTACAGTGTATATAAATAGATTTATTGGAAGAGAGCCACACTCATTCATTTACATATCATTAATGGCTGCTGCTTTCTCAGTAGAGTAGTTAAGGCAGAGACCATAGAAGCAACAAAGCTTTAAATATCTATTATCTTTACAGGAAAAGTTTGCTGACCCCTGCTTATACATAGGTTGCATAATATATTCAAGAGTAACTTGATGGACCAAGTCTACCAAGTTACACTGTGTATTTCTCTGCATTGCCTTCTACATTATTTGGGGGTAAAAAAAAATCTATAGAATTAGATTTATACTTAGTACTCCTAGCAACAGCTGTCTCCTCAACATCCTCCACACTCTAGGAACAACTGTCTCCTCAACATCCTCCACATGTCCATCCTGGTTCATAGCAGTCAGCTGATTTTTTTTTTTTAAAGAGACAGGATCTCACCCTTTTGCCTAGCCTAGAATGCAGTGGCACAATCCACATCATACAGCTCCCTGTAACCTTGAACCCCCGGGCCCAAGCAATCCTCCCACTTCAGCCTCTTGAGTAGCTAGCAGTATAGGTGTGTGCCACCATGCCTGGAAAATTCCTAATTTTTGTAGAGACAGGGTCTCCCTATGTTACCCAGCCTGGTCTTGAACTCCTGATCTCAAGTGATCCTTCTGCCTCAGCCTTCCAAAGCACTGAGGTTATAGGCATGAGCCACTGTGCCCAGCCTCAACTGTTATTGTCCGTTGACGGAACGAGAAACAGATTAATGGAAAAACAAAATGTGATATACATATATAACAAAATATTATTCAACCTTAAAAAGGAAATTCTAACATATAACATTGATGAGCCTTGAGGACACTAGGCTAAGTGAAACAAGCTAGTCACAAAAAGACAAATACGGTTGGTTCCTCTTATATGAGGAATAGTAAAATCTCTATCATGGAGACAGAAAAGTAGGATGATGGCTGCTAAGGCCAGGGGATGGAAGAATGAGGAGTTCGTGTTTAATGGACGTAGAGTTTCAGCTGGGGAAGATGAAAAAGTTCTAGAGACAGATGGTGGTGACGGTTGCACAGCAATGTGAATATACTTAATACCACTGAACTGTGTGCTTAAAAATGGTTAAGACATTAAATTTTATGTTATGGGTATCTTGCCACAATTTTAAAAGCATTAAAAATGCACTGTTCTTTAAAAAAACAGCCAACAGGCTGGGCGTCGTGGCTCACACCTCTAATCCTAGCACTCTGGGAAGCCGAGGTGGGTGGATTGTTTGAGCTCAGGAGACCAGCCTAAGCAAGAGCAAGACCCCATCTCTACTAAAAAAAAATAGGAAAAAATTAGCTGGACAACTAAAAAAATATATAGAAAAAATTAGCCGGGCATGGTGGCACATGCCTGCAGTCCCAGCTACTTGGGAGGGTGAGGCAGTTGGATTGCTTGAGCCCAGGAGTTTGAGGTTGCTGTGAGCTAGGCTGACGCCACGGCACTCTAGCCCGGGCAACACAGTAAAACTCTGTCTCAAAAAAAAATAAAAATAAAAAATAAAAAAATAAAAACATCACTTCTGTTTTAAAAAAATTTTTTAAAAAGCCAACAGCTCACTTATAGCTAATAATCAGCAGAGACACATCACTGAAGAACTAAGACCTACCCCACTATCAATCATAGCAATGTTATTTCACATAAAACCTTAGTCTGTGAAAAAAAACACCAAAAATACCATTTTCTTAATAAATATGATTCTCTGATTATTTTTTGACACAAATTTAGAAAACCATTATATTTTTAATAGAAATGTTGAATCACATCCTGGAATTAGATTAGGGCACTACTTCAGGTCATGCATAGAAGATAAATAACAGTTTGATTTTTGGTGTTTTATTTTGGAGTTCACACCGATAAGAAACACACCATACACTGGAACATTCCAGCAAGAGTGTGAAGGGGATTCCTCATTAGGAGACAACCCAGGGCCTCGGTTCATGTTTTAGCCATTTGCCCCCTGACCCATCTGAAGAGCTCAGAGGTTCTTTCCTAAAAAAAGCACTAGGAAAATGTTATCTTCAAGTAGAAACAAGTGCCAAAAGCATTTATAACCAAGGAAACATGGAGATTCTTCCTTTGCAGCTTTATCTCACCATAACTTACTTGCAATATTTTAAAATCAATGTGGCACAATCTCAACTTTTAAATAGGGACAATTCAGTTGAGAATTTAACGGTGAGAAGACAAGGTATTCCAGGGCCATGCAAAGCACATTAAAGAAACTAATGTAGTAAAAGTCAAGATAACAGAATTTTGGCAGTAAAACTATTTTTAAATATAAACATCATATCTAAGATGAAGAATGTAAGCTTTTATTTTGGTTGTATTCAGTGTAAACAAGATATAAGCAATAAAAATAAATAACAAGAAAAGCTGAAGTTACAATGAATCTATCACATAGAGGAGTAGAAGCAATAAAGATAGTAGACAATAATGAGATGCCCTATATATTTTTTAAATTTATTTCATTTTTTAGAGACAGGGTCTCGTTCTGTCATCCATACTAGAGTGCAGTAGTTCCATCATAACATCCATGTAACCACAAACTCCTGGGCTCGAGTGATCCTCCTCCCTCAGCCTCCTGAGTAGTTGGGACTACAAGTACATACCACCATATCTGGCTAATTTTGATTCCTTTTTCTTTCCTTCTTTCTTTATTTCTTTCTTTGATTTTTTTGTAGAAACAGGTCTCGCTATGTTGTCCAGGCTGGTCTTGAACTCCTGGCTTCAAGCGATCCTCCCACCTTGGCCTCCAAAAGTGCTAAGATTACAGGCGTGAGCCACTGCATCCAGCCTGAAATGCTTTATAAATGATTACTACGAAAAAGGGGAGAAAAACAAAACAAGCTCCTCCTGCCAAACTAGAAAGTCAGTATCTCTATCTTAAGTTTTTGTTTTGAATAAATAGAGACAGGGTCTCACTATGTCGCCCAGGCTGGCATGCTGTGGCTATTCACAGATCCAGGCTTAGTGTACTACAGCCCTGGAACTCCTGGGCTCAAGTGATCCTCATGTCCCAATCAGCCTCCTGAGAAGCTTGGACTACAGGTGCATGCCACTGTGCTCAACTTGACTGTTTAAATGTGGGTGAAAAAATTAAATGTATAAGCAGCATAGGAAATACTGCAGTGTTTTTCAACACTGAGAAAAGTCGCAAACTGGGTCTGCAGAAACCTCTCCAGGTCCATAAATTCTCTATGGGGATTTTTAAACTGTGTGTTTCCATTTTAAAATTATGCTAAAAACATTAGCATAAGCCTGTTCTGGATCATCCAGATGCTTCCCTGGAAACACAGAGCTGCCTGGGGATTTCCTAGCCCATGTGTACTGCTGTGTGTACTCACCAGACGGGCAAGGCCAAACAATAGGCTTTTAATTGATGTGTACCAAGTCAAGAATGGAGTAAGACCGGACCCCTGCATAATACACACATGCCAAGTGAAGGGCAAAGGGCACTCCTGCAAGGTTTTATAGCTTTCAGAACAGAAAAAAGTGATGAGGCAACTGAGTCACCCCATGGCAAGGTAAGAAAAGCACTCCCAAAGCCTCCAAGTCAGCTACCACAGGCCATACTATATTTGTAATCAGAGTAGCAATTTGAGTAAAACATCATCTGTTTCATAAAGTTAATTTTAATTTTATTGGTTTTGCCACTTATCTGCATTTGATTTGTGGATTTTTTTCTTTTTATAATCTTTAAGTATGAGGAGTTTAAACTTGTGAGCATTCAGAAGCAGCATTATAATAAAAATAACTTTAGCTAAGGTACCAAGACCATTCAGTAGAGAAAGGACAGACTTTTCAATGAATAGTGCTAGGAAAACTGGATATCCACATGGAAAAGAATGAAGTTTGACTCTTACCCTAAACCACATACAAAAATTAACTCAAAATGGATCAAACACCTGAACTTAAGAGCTAAAACTATAAAACTCTAGGAAGGTAACACTGAGAAAATGCTTCATGACATTGTATGTGACAGTGATTTCTTAGATGTGACACCAAATGCACAGATGACAAGAGAAAAAATAAACTGGACACTTCATCAAAATTGAAAACTGTAGTGCATCAAAGGACACCATTAAGAGAGTAAAAAGGTAACTCACTCAATCCGATACAATATTTGCAAATCATATATCTGATAAAGCAATAATATTCAGAATATATAAATAACTTCTACAACTGAACAGAAAAACAAACAATTCAATTTAAAAACAAAGGACATAAACAGACACTTGTCCAAAGAAGATATACATCAATGGAAGTTTATTAAGCCAAAGAAAGAAAAGAAAAGAAAAGAAAAAAAGAAAAGAAAAGAAAAGAAAAGAAAAGAAAAGAAAAGAAAAGAAAAGAAAAGAAAAGAAAAGAAAAGAAAAGAAAAGAAGGGAGGGGAGGGAGGACAGGACGGGACAGGAAAGTAAAGGAAAGAAAAGAAAGAAGATATACAGGCAGCCAATAAGCACATAATAAGATACTCAATGTTAGTCATTAGAGAAATGAAAAATCAAAACCATAATGAGATAATCACTTCACACCCACTAAGATGGTTACATTTTTTAAAATGAAAAATAACAAGTGTTGGTGAAGATGGGGGAAAATTGAAACAATCAAACTTTGCTTGTGAAAACATGAAATGACCTAGCCATGGTGGAAAACAGTTTGGCAGTTCCTCAAAGAGTTAAGCATAAAATTACCATATGACCCAGTAATTCTACTCCCAGGTGTATACGCAAAAGAACTAAAAATCAGGGACTCAAACAAATACATGCTACATCAATGTGCACAGCAACATTATTCACAATAGTCAAAAGGTGTAAACAATCCAAATGTCCAGCAAGATTGAATGGAAAGGTAAACTGTGGTGTATATATACAACGGAATATTAATCATCCATTTAAAAATGAAATTGATAACGTGTTATGACATGGATGAACCTCACAATCATTATGTTAAGTGAAAAAAACCCAGAAACAAAAGGACAAATATTGTATGATTTCTCTTATATGAGGTACCCAGAATAGGCAAATTCATAGAGACAAAATGGTGGTATCCAGTGGCTGTGGGGAGGGAAAAGCAGGAAGTTATTGTTTGATGGGTATACAGTTTCTGTTTGCAATGATGAAGAAGTTCTGGATATGGACAGCAGTGATGATTGCACAACAATGTGACTGTACTTAATACCACTGAATTGTATACTTAAAAATGGTTAAAATGGTAAATTTGAGGACTGGCATGGTGGTTCATGCCTGTAATCCTAGCACTTTGGAAGGCTGAGGCAGGAGATCACTTGATCCCAGGAGTTTGAGGTTGTAGTGAGCTATCACGACACCACTGCAACTCTAGCCCTGGCAACAGAGAGAGACCCTGTCTCCCCCCACCTCCCAAAACAGATAAATTTTATGTTATATGTATCTTACCACAATTACATAAACAGAAACATAAACCAACATTGGGTATCTGTAAAAATGTTTCATGTAGAACTTAATTAGATAAATACTGCTACAAAGTTAGAATTAAATATTAAACCATTTATGTAATGTTTAAAAGTACAGATAACAGTATACTAATGAATACAAACATAGATGAAACATGGATGAAAAGGGCACACATATGCCACACAGGAGTATTCACCTCTGGGAAAGGACGAAGGTGAACAAGAGGTTTACCAAGGGTGTGCAGCTGTCCTACAAAGTTGTATTCCTTACAGAAAAGGGGAAGGGGTAGAGGAAAAAGAAATAGGAGCTCAAATTTGTTAAATCCAAGTGGTAGGTAGGTACTCAGGGGTTCAATATGTTACTCTGAATCCATAAAATTTGAAATGACTAAAAATCAAAAGTCTACGTGAGGAATTAAAACTTCCTAGAGACACCCAAAACAATGAATGAATACACAGCCCACTGACACAGGGAAATGTTCCAGAACTTACCATCAAGTGCACCTTGGACTTCTCTTCCCTCTGCTTTCCCCACAGATCTAAGAGGCCATCAACAGGCAGAGTTGCCAATCATCATTCACTAGCTAGACTTATCTCTCACACTAACAGCATAACTGGTTTTGCTTGCCTCCAGAAATGCAAGTTAAATAAACATTAATTGCTAGTTGAAGTAATGTAGAAGCTGTAGCATTTCTATTAATATACGAGCAAGTATATTAATAGACTAGTAATATAGATAAGATTGGCCCATAATTACTTATTGTATGTAACTGAAAATTGTCATTAATAAAATGTAAAAACTCCCACAGAAACCAGGAACTTGAAAGCAACTGCAACTTTGAGCTTGCTACTTTGCCAATCATTCCAAGACTATACAAATAATCACAATGGAAGTAACTCTAAAGTCATTCTTTCTTTCTGTCTCTCTCTCTCACACACGACTAGGTCTTTTTTTATTCCCATTGTAGCCAAAACACTATTTCCATGTAAGTGCACGGCACGTGAGAGCACAACAGGCTCAAAATGACACTAAGAACCAAAAGTGGGAATACTCTTGGGTATCTACCCTAGAGAACTGAAAATGTATGCTCATGAACATGAATGTTCATAGCAGCACGATTCATAATAGTCAAAAACTGAAAACCTAAATGTCCATCAAATGGTGATTAGATAAATAAAATGTGGTGTATCTAAACAATGGAATATTTCTCAGTTACATCAAAGATGAAGTACTGATACATGCTACAAACTGGATGAACTTTGAAAACATTATTCTAAGTGATAGAAGGGAGACACAAAAGGCCACATATCGATATGAAACATCCAGAATAGCCAAATCCATAGAGACAGAAAGTATGCTGGTGGCTGCCTAGGGCTGGTGGGTTGGGGGAGAAAAGAGGAGGAATGGACAGTTTCTTTTGGGGGTGATGAAAATGTTCTTAAAACTTACTCTGGTTATGGCTATACAACTCTGAATACACTAAAAAAAACCATTAGACTTACACTTTAAATGTGTGAACTATATCTCAATGCTGTTATTTTTTTTTAAAGACAGAACGAGCTGCCATTATAGCTGCTAAATTGATCGTGCCTAAACTTCCACCTTGTATGATACCACAAAGCAAAGTAAGAGGACTGACCAGGAGACTTTGTAAGTCAATAAAAAAGAAGACTTGTACATTATGGGCATGAATGACTTGCACAAACCCAAAACAATGCAACTTGATATTTTAGTTAACAGGAAAATTGTTTGTCTTTCTAAATACTGACAATACTTGCAGACCACTTTATATTAGGACTCACGCCCACAGGAGATCTAAGAATCCCAGGGTCACCATTTATATAAAGTGTTAAGAGCTTTTAATCCACAACAATCTAATCCTAGATTCCTGATAGCTTCCCCGCAGGTCATTAGAGAGTCCATGAATCTGCATCTGCCCAATGCATCTCCCTCGTGGGCCTTGCTGCTTTCACAGGATAATTTCCAAGAATCCACACAAAGTCAAAATACTCTTTTCACCATTAATTTCCTTATCAATGAGCACATGTTACATGTCCTTAAATTTATCCTTACTTAGGGAGCCTTGTCTCATATTATGGAAAATTATATAGATCTGAACAATTCTCTGGCAGATTCTTCTCCACTGGAAGACACAAATGCCCATTTCTGGAATTGCTGAATCTTATCTAGTTCCCGTGTATGTGATCTTCTGGCCAAGAACAGACAATTTTCTAATGCAATGGTGCCAAGTACAATATTACTTCACTTTCAGATAAGAAAGGTGATTAAACATAATGAGAAAAAAAGACTAACACACTAGTGAAATTCAAAGTATAATGGTAACACAACTAATACAGTCACACATTATCTCAAAACACTCCCCCCAAAACAACCTCACAAGGCAAAAATCTCACAACCACTATACCAAAATAAAAATAAGTAAACTGATAAAACCTAATCTACTTGGGAGAAGAGCAGTGGGAACCTTAAGTGTTAACAGTTTCCTCTCATTCACTGTTAACCTTCAAGATTGTTCTGGCAAAAAATAACAAAAATCCTAGCAATCTTATTTTAAGGTACACAGGTGGAGATATTAGCTGAAAAGTAAATAATACTGTGCATAAGTAAGCTCCTAGTGTTTTTTTCAGAATAGAAAATAAAAATTTGCATGCCCAAGAGTAGAGGAATGCTTAAACCTTGGCATATTTATCTAGAAAAATACATTTACACACACACACAAGCTGCATGTGAAGACTATGTAAATACACAGAAAAAATCATATAAAATGTAAACCAGGAAATGCTTTAAGACGTTTCATGTTGAATAAAAAAAATTTTCTTTTTGGAGACAGGGTCTCACTCTGTCACTGGGGCTAGAGTGCAGTGATGTCATCATAGCTCATTGCAACCTCAAACTCCTGCACAATCCTCCTGCCTTAGCCTCCCAAGTAGCTGGGACTACAGGCACATGCAACTGCACCTGGCTAATTTTTCTATTTTCTGTAGAGACAGAGTCTCACTCTTGCTCAGCCTGGTCTCAAACTTCTGACCTCAAGCAATCCTCCCGTCTTGACCTCCCAAAGTGCTTGGGAAAATTGTTTTTTAATGGATCTTTTACAATGACACAGATACTAAGAGTTTATGAAGACATTCTCTGAAATTCTTAGAATTTTTGGTTGTTATTTTATATTCAAGTTGAACAAATATGGAAGAAAATTATTAAATATACAATCTAAAATTTCTAACATTCATATGAAAGGTAAGCACCAAAGAAAATGCAGAACACATCAAATTAAGTTTTCTCTTGCTGTTTCTTAATGTTTGGACACAATTATTCTGATTACCATGACTTGGTAATCATCTTCACATCACTACCCTAATTTAGCATTTTTAATAAAATGTGTCCAAGTAAGCACCCAGCATACTGGCACTAAGCATGCAGATACATAGGTCTGGTCTGCAAGGCCCACTCAAAGATACTCCTCAAATTTAAGACAACAAAAAAGAAAAAAACTGGCATGTGCCATATTAGTCTGTGTCTTGACTCAAATATTTATGAGCTCAGTGATGTCCAGCAAATTCTCTGAGTCCCTGCCTCACCTCTATCACCGCTGCAGCAGTCTGGCTGGGGGACAATTTAGTAGGATCTGTTAAACATTTAAATGTCCACCCGTGTCCCAGCAACCACAGCACACGTGCACAAGAAGGCCTGCGCGAGAATATTCACTGCAGCACTGCAATATGAAACACTGGAAACAATCTTGATGTTCACCAGGAGGAAAATGACAAAACAAAAAAAAAAACAAGGATGGTACAACCATACAACTTAAGTCTATATAGCACTTACATAAATCCTACATGAAAAAATTTCTAAGATATATTATCGGGAAAAAGTAAGTTGCAAAACAAAATATAAACTATAACACCATTTATGTTATGCAAAATAATATACATTTTCTATGGTTTACCTGATTTTAAAAAAAGCCTGGAAGAATCCACAAAACACGAGAAACAATCACTACCTCAGAGCAAGAGGCTGGGATTAAGAATGGTGGTTATGTGAGATTCCTGCCTTTTAGGTAAAGTTTTAAGTTTTTACAAAGAGGATAAATTGATGCCTTACTTATATAAATAGCATTTTAATTTTAAGAAAAATCTCTGGATCATAAATTACAGGTGGTTTATCCAACATTCCATTAAGGGAATTCAAATCCACATGAGTGCAGGTGGTTTGATTCAGACTGATAAAGGGCATTCAAGGCAGTGTCTTCACATTTAAACACTCTCACACACACACAACCTGTGCCTCTCCAACAATATAAATACTGTCTTGTTTAAAAACAACCCCAATCAAAAAACAAACAACCCCCACCCCAGCATTTTTAGCACAAGACCAAATTTTTTTTTTTTTTTTTTGCCTAGCTCACAGCAACCTCAAACCCCTGGGCTCAAGCAATCCTCCTGCCTCAGCCTCCCAAGTAGCTGGGACTACAGGCATGCGCCACCATGCCCGTCTAATTTTTTCTGTATATATTTTTAGTTGTCCATATAATTTCTTTCTATTTTTAGTAGAGACGGGGTCTCGCTCTTGCTCAGGCTGGTCTCAAATTCCTGAGCTCAAACAATCTGCCCGCCTCGGCCTCCCAGAGTGCTAGGGTTACAGGCGTGAGCCACCGCACCGGGCCTAAGACCAAAATTTTTAAAAGAGATTTTACACACAATCTCAAATGCTTTAATTAACATTTTTACTTTTAATCCAAAAAACAATAGTGTTACAAAGCCAGAGCCAAGCTTCACTTCATTAAATTAACAACTGCTGCCCACATAACTATCTTGAAGTTGTTTAATTCACTTGGTCTGGTTTTAATCAGTACAGAGAAATTAGTGGGGGAACAGCTATTCCATCTTGAGTGAACTTGAGGTCTCCCAGCGTCCCATCTCCCCCATGAGCAAGAGTCCTCTCTACCGCAATGAGCTCCCCAGGGATTCGGACAATCAGCCAGGTTTGGAAACCCACACTTGATCATTCCTCTCATAGCAGTTCTCAATCTGTGTTGCATATGATTATTATTTTTAAAAATATGAAAACCACCACCCTCTACACACTTACTCATTCAGAATCTCCAAGGAGTGGGTTCCAATCAAAAGAATTTTTTTTAAGTTCCTCAGATTGAGAACCCTGCTGATTAGCAAAACACCATTACCTGCATGGACTGTAGGAAACGCAGTGGCATAGCAGGAGACGGGGTGAAACGTCAACTCTTGGTCTTATCTGTTATCACAGGCTTAGGCTGATAGGACCATATTCTGATGGTACACTAGGACCCATTATGGACTATGGCTAAAGCCCTAGGTTCTAGCAAAGATAAAGTCACTACACTAGCAGCAGAACTTGATAAAATCACTGAACTTCTCTGAGGCTCAAGTTATCAATTCTTTAAAAAGGAATTGGCATAAATGACCTCTGAAGATCCTTTGATCTCAAATGCCCTGATGATTTTACCACTCTGCTACAAATCAGTCAAATGAATAAGCAGAGCGGTCCTTAAGTAAATGCAGGCATATCTTCTACAAATATCAGATGAATCAGAAATATGCAATTTTTTGCTGACTTACATAAAAACCCTACTCATCACACCCTAAGAAATTCTAACTAAACAAAATATGTTCTATCAGGTCAATCACAAATGAAAATTAAACCAGTCACAGAAGTCCCAAAATAAATATAAACATCTGGAATAAAATAAAATTTTAAAGTAACTATTTAACCTTTTCACTATCAACACCATTCTGACTTTTAACATTTTTTCCATTTTTAAAAATTGTGGTAAAATATATGTAACATAAAATGTATCATCTTAATCATTTTTAATGTGTATAGTTGGGGTGCAACTATTAGCACTAACGACCTCCAGAACTTTTTAATCTTCCCCAAATGAAACTCTGTACCCATTAAACACTAACTCACCATTCCCTCATACCCCCAGCCACTAGAAACCACCACTCTAATTTCTGTCTCAGTAAGTCTGTCTATACTAGGAAGCTCATATAAGTGAAATCATGAAATATTTGTCCTTTTGTGTCTGGCGATTTAGCATAATGATTTCAAGGTTCATCCATGTTGTAGGATACAACAGAGTTTCCTTTCTTTTTAAGATTGAATAATATTCCATTGTTGTGTGTGTGTGTGCGTATACACACACACCATTTTTTTGTATCCATTCATCCACTGATGGACACAAGGTTGTTTCATTCTTTTTTTAACCATCTGTTATTTTGAAGTCACATACAAAAAAGATGAGAGAACTTGATATTATCAGCATTTCTTAAAAAAACAAAAATAAGCCAACCACATGCTAAGCCATAAAATACACTTTAACAAATTTAGAGAATAAAAATCATATAAGAATGCTCTCAGACCACAGTGGAATTAAACTAGAAATCAATAACAGAAAGAAAGCCAGAAAATCCCAAAATACAAACTTGGATCTTAAACAACACACTTCTAAATAGATGGGTCAAAGAAGTCAAGAGATATTTCTAACTAAATGAAAATGAAAATAGAACTTACCAAGATTTTTGAGATACAGAGAAAGCAGTGCTTAGAGGAAAATTTACAGCACTGAATACAAATATTAGAAAAGAAGATATAAAAAAAATCAATAACCTCAGTTTCCATTTTGGGAAACCAGAAAAAGAGAAACAAATTAAATCGAAAGTATGCAAAAGAAAAATAATTAAAATTACAGCAGAAATCAATGAAACTGAAAACAGGAAGAGAGAAAAATCAATAAAACCAAAAGTCGATTGTTTGAAAATATCAATAAAATTGATAAGCTTCTAGCCAGATTAGCAAAGAAAAAAGGAGAAGACACAAATTACTAGTATCAAAAATGAAATACAGCCAGCACTACTGATCCTATGGACAGTAAAAGAATAACAAAGGAATATTATGAAGGACTCTCTAAATACAAATTTGATAATGTAGATGAAATGGACAAAAACTCCTTGAAGACAGTGTACCAAAATTTACACAAGAAGAAAAGGACAATTTCAATGGATCTGTATCTGTAATGAATCAATAATTAATAACATTCCACAGCAAAAAGCAACTGGCGCAGACGAGTTCATTGGCCAATTCTACCAAACTTTTAAATCAGAAATTATCTCAATCCTCTATAATCTCTTTTAGAAAACAGAAGTAGAGACAATATTTCCTAACTCATTCTAGAAGGCCAGCATTGCCCTAATCCTCAAACCAGAGAAAGAAAATGGACAAAGACATGAAAGGAAAACTATAGACCAGTATCTCTCATGAACACAGACACACAAATGCTGAACAAAATACTAGCAAACTGAACCTAACAATGCACAAAAAGAATTCTACACCACAACCAAACAAAATCTATTCCAGGTATGCAGGGCTGGCTCAATATTAAAAAATAAATTAATGTAAGCTGGGCATGGTGGCACCCACCTGTAGTCCCAGCTACTAGGGAGGCTGAGGCAGGAGGATTGCTTAAGCCCAGGAGTTCAAATCTAGCCTGGGCAATACAACAAGATCCCACCTCTTAAAAATTGATGTAATCCCTTACATCAACAGGCTAAATATGAAAAATCCTACGACCATACCAACAGATGTAGAAAAACCATTTGACAAAACCAAACACCCATTTCATGAGAAAAACCCTCAGCAAACTAAAAATAGAGGGAAAGTTCTTCAACTTGATAAAGAATATCTACAAAAAACCTACAGCTAACATCATACATAATGGTGACAATTTAGATGCTTTCCCACTAAGATCAGGAATAAGGCAAGATGTCCACTCTCACTACTCCTACACAATACTGGACATCCTAGCCAAGACAATAAACAAGAAAGGGAAATAAAATGTATACAGATTAGGAAGAAAGAAAGAAAACTTTCTTGGCTGGGCACGGCAGCTCACGCCTGTAATCCTAGCACTCTGGGAGGCCGAGACGGAAGGATCACTTGAGGTCAGAGTTCGAGACCAGCCTGAGCCAAGAGTGAGGGCCCATCCCTACTAAAAATAGAAAAAAAAAAATTAACTGGGCAACTAAAAATAGAAAAAATTAGCCAGGCATGGGTGGCGTGCACCTATAGTCCCAGCTACTCTTGGGAGGCTGAGGCAGGAGGATTGCTTGAGCCCAGGAGTTTAAGGTTGCAGTGAGCTACGCTGACGTCACAGCACTGTAAGCCAGGCAACAGAGCAAGACTTGAAAGAAAGAAAGAAAAGAAAGAAAGAAAGAAAGGAAGGAAGGAAGAAAGGAAGAAAGGAAGAAAGGAAGGAGAGAGAGAGAGGGAGAGAGAGAGAGAGAGAGAAAGAGAGAGAGAGAGAGAAAGAAAAGAAAGAAAGAAAGAAAGAAAGAAAGAAAGAAAGAAAGAAAGAAAGAAAGAAAGAAAGAAAGAAAGAAAGAAAGAAAGAAAGAAAGAAAGAAAGAAAGAGAAAGAAAGAAAGAAAGAAAAAACAAACTTACTTTGTCTATGTAGAAAATCCTAAAAAAAATGAACAACAAAAACACCTCCTGGAACTAATAAGTAATTACAGAAAGAATGCAAGATACAGAGTTAATATACAAAAATCAATTGCTTATATATTGGCAATACTGGAATTTGAAATTTTTTTTCTTTTTCTTTTCTGTTTGTTTTTAAGACAGAGTCTAGCTCTGTTGCCCAGGCTAGACTACAGTGCCGTGGAGTCAGCCTAGTTTATAGCAATGTCAAACTCCCGGGCTAAAGCTATCCTCCCGCCTTGGCCTTCCAGGGTGCTAGGATTACAGGCATGAGTCACCACACTTGGCGAAATTTTAAATATAATACCATTTACATTAGCACCAAAAAAACCATACTGAAATACTAAAATATAAATCTAACAAAATATGTACATCTACATGAGGAAAACTCAAAAGCTCTGATGAAAGAAATTAAGATCTAAATAAATGGATAGATTCCATGTACATGGATAGGAAGACTCAATATTATCAAGACATGATTTTTCTCAACTTGACCTAAAAATTCAACAAAATTCCAATCAAAAATCTGGAAGATTCAGGAATATACCTGCCTCTGGAGGGGAAAAAATCCAGAAGACATTTTGTGAAGCTCAAACAGAGCCCTGAGGTCAGGCTGGAGCCTGTTCACATCAGGCAGGGTCTATCCCTCATCCCTCAGCCTGGATCCCTTCTCTGGACTCTTCAGAGCTCAGCAAGATGAACAAAGACCTCCCTAGGCTCTGGGCTGTGACCACACAACTGGAAGACCTCCCTATAATCACGAGGCTCACCTTTGTGACATCAGCTGCGCTGTTTCCTCACTGTTGACAAAATAATCAAGTGATCTTTGACAAAGGAGGCAAGGCAATTTAGTAGAGAAAGGATAGTCTTTTCAGAAAATGGTGCCAGAACAAGTGGACATCCACATGAAAAAAACATGAATCTAGACACAGATCTTACACCTTTCATAAAAATTAACTCAAAATCACAAACCTAAATGTAAAACACAAAATTACAAAATTCTTTAAAGAAATCATAAGAGAAAATCTAGGCAACCTTGGGTTTGGCAATGGCTTTTTAGACACAATACCAAAAGCACAATTCATAAAAGAAAGAATTGTAAGTTGGACTGCACTAAAATTAAAAACTTCTGCTCTGCAATAGACACTGCTAGCTCTTTCTGCCCTTCCTTTGGCTCTCCCTTTGCTGCGATAACGGGTCTGCTCGTCATCTGTGGTGTATGTATCTTGCTCTGTAACCCTGTATCTTGCTCCTGCCCTATAATCCTATCTTTCTCTCCTCAATAAACCTCATTTTTGTGCTTGCCTCTTAAAAAAAAAGACACTGCTAAGAGAACAGAAAAGGTAAGCCACAGGCTGGAAGAAAATATTCACAAAACACATCTGATAAAGGACTGGTATCCAAAATTCATGGAAGTAGAGAGTAGAACAGTAACCCACCTGAGGCTGGAAGGGGGCGTTGGGAGAGAGGGGTATGAAGAGAGATTGGTTAATGGGTATAAAGATACAGTTAGAAGGAATAAATTCTAGTGTCCAGTAGCATAGTAGGGTGCCTACAGTTAACAAGAATTTATTGCATATTTCAAAATAGCTAGAAGAAAAAGATTTGAAATGTTTTCAACACAAAGAAATGATAAATGTTTAAAGTGACTGAAATCCTATTATCCTGGTGTGATGATTACACATTGCATGCATGTATCAAAATATCACATATACCCCATATATGTGTATAATTATTATGAATCAATAAAACCCCCCACAAAAAATACATATATACAAAGAACTCTTAAAACTCAGTGAGAAAACAATCCAATTTAAAAATGGGCACAGGATCAGAACAGACACTTCACCAAATAAAATATACACATAACAATTAAGCAGATGAAAAGATGCTCAATATCAAGGTCCGAGAAGTCACGACAAACCGCCACCCGTGCAGGAGGGCCCCGAGCTGGGCTCATGCCCGTGCCGTGGGGCCTGACCCCTCTCCAGCTCCCTTCCAAAACACGTGTTTCCAGCCGGCTTTTCTTTCTCAAGCTCTCTGCTTCTTCCCACTAGAGAGGTGAGAGTCTGTCATGTTTGAAATGCTTAGTGTTACCCCAGAATTTAGCTCACAGTGTGTGGTGCACAGATGACAGGGCCTGCTAAGCTCTTGGTAGCAGACCTCCAAATCATGGCAGAACTCAGTTTTGATTTTTTTGCCACCTTTCAGTTTTTGTTTTCTAGAGGCTAGCTATAAAGACTTAACCCAGTAAAAGCATACCAGGGAGATTAAGTGGGGAAGCTGCATGCGATTATTTGGAATAAATACTTGATAAAAATTACCTGGGTTGACTGATACTTTGACTCATCTCCCATGTTCCTAAGAATGGGTTTTACATTTCTGGGTTTGTTTATTTAAAAAACAGTGGTAGAAAGTTCATAAGGGAGAAGGGACAAGCAGTTTTGGTAATAGATGATGTTGTGGATAAAACTACTTATACAGTGAAATCCCCAAGCTAGATTTCTCCTATGCAATATAAGACCCATTCCAGAACACTATGATAACTTCACAGACTGAGAATTCAAAAGGCAGATGGGAGGAATCTATCACTCTGCACCCCGAAGGTCAAATATTATTCTGTCAGCTATTAAATATTTTGGTCTCAGAATCTTTGTCTTTCCTTTGTGACAAAAACTATTTCTGGCCTGGCTCAGTGGCTCAAGTCTATAATTCCAGCACTTTGAGAGGCCAAGGAGGGAAGAATCCTTTAGGCCAGGAGTTTGAGTCTTGTCTGAACATCTACTAAGACCCCCATCTCTTAGAAAAATTAGCCAGGCGGGGTGGCGCATGCCTATAGTCCAAGCTACTCAGGAGGCTGAGACAAGAGGATCACTTGAGCCCAACAGTTGAAGGATGTAGTGAGCTATGATCATGCCACTGCACTACAGCCTGGGTGACACCTGTCTCTAAGAAATAAAAAAAAAGAGAAAGGGGAAAAAAAACTAACAACAACAAAAAAAAAGGCCATGCATAATGGCTCATGTCTGTGAGGCGGGAGAATTGCCTGAGCTCAGGAGTTCAAGACCAACCTGCACAAGATCGAGACCCCGTCTCTACTACATAGAAAAATTAGCTAGGCAACGAGGCATGCACCTATAGTCTGAGCTACTAGGGAGGCTGAGGCAGGAGGATTGCTTGAGCCTAGGAGTTGGAGGTTGCAGTGAGCTACAATGACACCACTGCACTCTACCCAGGGCGACAGAGTGAGACTCTGACTCAAAAAAAAAAAAAAAAGAAAAAGAAAGAAACTGAACTCCCCTCCCAATCCTCTGCTTAGAAATTAAAAAGAAAAAGAGAAGAACAGAATTGCAAATTAAAACAAGATATCACTACATATCTATTAGAATGGTGAAAAGTCAAAACACTGACAAAACCAAATGGTGACAAGGATATGACGTGACAAGAACTCTCATTCATTGCTGGTGGGAATGCAAAATGGCACAGCCACCTTGGAAGACAGTTTGGCAGTTTCTTACAAAACTAAACATACGCTTACCATATGATGCAGCAATCATGTTCTTTGGTATTTACTCAAATCAGCTAAAAACATGTCCACACAAAAAACTGTACACTGATGTTTACAGCAACTTTATGCATAATTGTCAAAACTTGGAAGCAACCAAAATGTCCTTCAGTAGGTGAATGTGTAAACAAACTGGTACATCCATACAATGGAGTATTATTCAGCGCCAAAAAGAAATGAGCTATCAAGGAAAAGTCATGGAGGACTCTTAAGTGCATATTGCTAAGTGAATGAAGCCAATCAGAAAAGACTATAAACTGTATGGTTCCAACTCTGACATTCTGGAAAAGGCTAAATTAAACTATGGAGACAGTATGGTTACAGACCAGTGGTTGCCAGGGGTTCAGGGTGAGGGAGGGAACCATGAGTAGGTGGAGAAAAGGGGATTTTTAGGGCAGTGAAACTACTCAGTTATGATACTATAATGGTGGATATGTGTCATTATATATTTGCCAAAATACACAGAATCTGTATCACCAAGAGTGAACCCTAATATAAACTATGGGCTTTAGTTAACAGTAATGTATCAATATTGGCTCAACAACTTTAAGAAACATACCACACTATCTCAAGATGCCAATAACAAGAGAAGGGGGAGGGATGGAAACTCTGTAACTGCTAAAAATAATAATTTCTATGTAAATATACAATTGTCTCTTGGAATACATGGGGGATTGGTTTCAGATTCCCCCACTCATACTCCAGTCCCACAGTCAGCCTGTGTAACCCACATATAAAAAAAGTAGGGCTTCTATTCAGGCAGGTTTCAAATGCCAGGAATATTGTATTTCTCTGAGTACAGCTGAAAAAAATCTGCACATAAGTGGGCCCTCACAGTTCAAACTCACGTTGTTCAAGAGTCAACTGTATATACCCTGGAGAGGAAAAACTGAGGGGGAGAAATCCATGACCACGCCTACCTTGCCCAGGTCTCAGAGACAGCCTTGTCTCCCGACTTCCCCAGAAGGGCTAGTGCAAGCAAACTCCTAAGGAAGCTATAGCCAAACTATGACCTAGAGGCTCAGTTTAGCTCATCTTCTTGGAGCCTTCCTTTATAGCAGCCACACTGTCCTTTCTTCACACAGCTGTAACCATGCTTGTTACACAGTTTTTACACGTAAATAGCGGCTTTTAAAATAAATATTTGATTTGGGGGGAAAATCATTTGACAAATTTACTTCCTATAAGGCTGTACAGTTTACATCAGCCTGAGGGCAGGAATGATTCACACTAAGGCTAAGAATATAAGCACAAGATGAAGAAATATAATTCAAGTTTGATTTCAAGGAAAAATAAATGTGTTCATCCTGGTTACTGAATTGAGGCTGTGAGAACTTTGTCTCCTGAGCAGAGGCTCACAGGTCACAGATCATCTGGTTTGTTCTGCTGCCACAAGCTGGAAGCAAAGACCAGCTATGGTTGCAAGCAAAGGGTTCCCTTGACAGGCCTGGCCACTGACCACAAGCCACCCAGAGATCACTACAGGGAGAATTAACTTCTGCCCCACACCCAGGACCAGTCATCCCAAAGCCTACTTCAGCTTCCTGTAGCCCACCTTGTTTCTCTTTGCCTAGGGATGACAGCTCATTAACAGAGCTAGTTAGAAATTATATCTCCTTCACTTGCTTGCAGTTCTGGAAAATGTATTAAAATTTTCAAAAAAAATAAAAAATAAAAGAAATTATATCTCATTCCTCACTCTTAGCCTGTTTTACTCACAAGAATAGAACTGTCAAGATAACCAAATAGTAGAGGAGGGAAACTTTCTCCTTTTGAAAGCATTCCAACTAACAGTTGAAAAAGGACCAATTGGTGGCCAGGCACAGTAGGTTATGTCTGTAATCCCAGCACATTGGGAGGCTGAAGTGGAAAGATCGCTTGAGCCCAGGAGTTCAGGACCAACCTGGGCAACATAGTGAGATTCCATCTCGGCAAAAAAAACTTAAAATTCAGCTAGGCGTGACGGTGAGCAGCTGTAGTCCCAGCTATAAGGCTGGTGCAGGAGGATCACTTGAGCCCACGAGTTCAAGGTTATAGAGAGCTATGATTGCACCACTGCACTCCAGCCTGAACAACAGAGTGAGATACTGTCTCAAAAAAAAAAAAAAGAAAAAGAAAAGAAAAAGGACCAACAGAATGAGAATATCATAGGTTTACAATCCAAATAATGAATTAATAAATACAGGGAATGATCATTAATGGCTACTAATATCACAGAAAGATATCCAGACATTATGTGTCTTCTGAGTATACACCACCACCTACGAAGTATTCTTGGGGGAAAAAAAGAACTAAACAAGTCTCCAGATCTAATTACAAATTTAAATAAAATATGGGGGAACAAAGGAACATATTAAATGGACAACAGAGAACGCAATCAGTAAAATCCAGAGTGTGAAAGTCTACAGAAAAAAACTTGATTTCTTCAACAAATAAATTAAGAGGGGATGAGGGAGGACAGATAGCAGAAAAACCCATGAAATGTAAAGATTTAATGCCAGATGTGGTGATATGTGCCTGCAATCCCAGCTACTCGGGAGGCTGAGGTGGGAGGATTGCTTCAGCACAGGAGTTCAAAGCCAGCCTGGGCAACATAGCAAAACCCTGTCTCTATTTAAAAAAAAGAAGGAAATATTTATATGAAATTATGTGATGTGGAATTTGCTTCTAAGTAATGTGGGGTGGGAATGGATTGGGGTGTGAGTAAGATTGGTTGAAACAAGTTTAGCTGAGTTGATAACAGTTAAATCTGCATGATGAATACATAGAGGTTTGTGATTTTTTTTTTTTTTTTTTGAGACAGAGTCTCATTCTGTTGCCCGGGCTAGAGTGCCATGGCATCAGCCTACCTCACAGCAACCTCAAACTCCTGGGCTCAAGCAATCCTCCTGTCTCAGCCTCCCAAGCAGCTGGGACTACAGGCATGCGCCATCATGTCTGGCTAATTTTTTCTATATATATTTTTAGTTGTCCATATAATTTCTTTTTATTTTTAGTAGAGACGGGGTCTCATTCTTGCTCAGGCTGGTCTCGAACTCCTGAGCTCAAACGATCCACCTGCCTCGGCCTCCCAGAGTGCTAGGATTACAGGCATGAGCCACCACGTCTGGCCTACATAAAGGTTTATCATCAAATTCTCTCTACTTCTGTATTATGTTTGGTAATTTTCCATAAGAAAGGTTTAAAAAATGAATTAGGGTACTTTCAGATCTCAAAATTCCTTTGAGAGAGGTCAACTATCATAGTAGTTAGTAAATTCTGTTCACCATCTATCTCAATTACGCCAATCACTATTTTACAACAATACAATCAGTTTTTCCTTTCAAACCCTCCACAATCTAACCAATCCTTTGAAACTGTGTGGTCTGCTTGTTGCCTGTTAGGAACTGGGCCACATGACAGGAGGTGAGCAGAAGGCGAGAAAGTGAAGCTTCATGTGTATCTACAGCTGCTCCCCATCACTAGCATCACCACCTGAGCTCCGCCTCCTGTCAGATCAGCGATGCCATTAGATTCTCACACGAGCACGAACCCTAAACTGCGCACACAAGGGATCTAGGTTGTGTGCTCTCTGTAAGAATCTAATGCCTGATGATCCCAGATGGAGCTGAGGCAGTGATGCTAGTACTGGGGAGCAACTACAAATACAGATGATCATTAGCAGAAAAGTTTGCACAACGAAGGTAATGCCCTTGAATCATCCTGAAACCATCCATCCCCCCCCCCCGCCCCCCCCACCCCAGACCATGGAAAAGTTGTCCTCCATGAAACCAGTCCCTGGAGCAAAAAGGTTGGGGACTGCTGTTTTAAACCATTAGCAGAAATCTTCATTCCTCTGAAAGTTTGCCCCCACCTCACTGATTAAAAGCAATCTCTCCAACTTATGCATTGTCTATCCAGCCAAACCGTAAGTTCTTAGAAGGAAAGGAATGTTTCAGTGTCTACTTCCTACAGAAAGCCTAGCATAGTGTTTTGCACAAGAGCAGCTGCAACCCAAAAATGTGTGGATCAGTTCTGGCCTGATCAGACACAAGTCACAAAACCAACAAGTGATGTAATATCAAAGGCAGAGTACATGTTTAAAAATTCTATAGATCATAACCAATGGATAAATAAATCTTGGTAGATCCATGCAATGGTCAGCATTAGAAAATGACAAACTGCTATTACATGCAACAATATGAATGACTCTCTGAAACATCCTGCTATAAAAGATGACAGACACAAAATACACAGCACTCATAATTCCATTTATATGAAACCTCAGAAAAAGCAAAAGTGGTCGTTGCTTAGGGCCAGGGATAGGGTAAAAGGACCAACTGTAAAGGGCATGAGGGTGCCTTCTGGGGTCACAGAAATGGTCTGTATCTAAATTGTTGTGACAGTTACGTAACACTATATATTTGCCAAAAGTCACCTAATCATACAAATAAAATAGGTGTCGGCAGGGAGTGAGCTCATGCCTGTAATACCAGCACTTTGGCAGGATGATCACTTGAGGCCAGGAGTTCAAAACCAACCTGGACAACATGACACGACCCAATCGCTACAAAAAATAAAAACATCAGCCAGGCATGGTGGTACACACCTGTGGTCCTAGCAACTCAGGAAACTGAAGCAGGAGGATCACTTGAGCCCACGAATTTGAGGTTATAGTGAGCTATGATTGAGCCACTGCACTCCAGCCTGGGCAATAGAGCAAGACTCTGTTTCTTTAAAAAAAAAAAAAAAAAAAAGCATGTAAGAACTAAAACTATAAAAATTCTTAAAACGAAACATATAATACATGAACTAATCTTCAGGATTTTAGATTAGGCAATGGTTTCTTAAATATGATACCTAAAGCACAAGCAACCAAAGAAAAATAGAAAATTGGACTTCACTGAAAAAAAATAATGAAACTTTGTGTTTTAAAGAATACTACCAAGAAAGTGAAAAGACAACCCACAGAATGAGAGAAAGTATCTGCAAATTATCTATCTGATAAGGGTCTGGTATCTAGAGTATCAAGAACTCTTGCATGCCAGACATGTGGCTAACACCTGTAATCCTAGCACTCTGAGAGGACCAGGCGGGAGGACTGCTTGAGGTCAGGAGTTTGAGACCAGCCTGAGCAAGAGTGAGACCCTGTCCCTACTAAAAATAGAAAAATAAGCCTGGCATTGTGGTGTGCACCTGTAGTCCCAGCTACTCGGGAGGCTGAGGCAGGAGAATCGCTTGAGCCCAGGAGATTGAGGTTGCTGTGAGCTAAGCTGATGCCACGGCACTCTACTCAGGGCAACGGAGTGAGACTGTCTCAAAAAAAAAAGGAACTCTTGCAGCTCAACAGCAAAAAATTAAATAACCCAACTTAAGAACAGCCATAAAGGATTTGAATAGACTTTCTCCAAAGAAGATATACATATGGCCAAAAAGCACATGTAAAAATGTTCAACATCATTAGTTACTAGAGAAATACAAATCAAAACGAGACCCTACTTCACACCCACTCAGATGTCTATAATAAAAAAGACAGATAATAAAAAGTGTTAACAAGTATGTCGAGAAATTGGAAATTTCATTCAATGCTGGTGGGAATGTAAAATGTCCCAGCCACTTTGGAAAATATTTGGCCGTTCCTCAAAATGTTAAATGTATAGTTACCATAAGACTCAGGAATTCCACTCCTAGGTATATACCCAAGAGAAATGAAAACATGTTCACACAAAAACTTGTACATTAAAATCCAAGTAGCAATATTAATAATTGCAAAAAAGTAGAAACAACCCAAACATCATCAATAGGTAGATGGATAAATAAAATGTGGTTATACATACAACAAAATATTTAGTCATAAAAAGGAATGACGTACTAATATATGCTACAGCATGAATGACGCTTGAAAACATTATGCTAAGTAAAACCTGCCAGGCACAAAAGGCCACAAATTATATGATTCCATTTACACGACAGGTCCAGAAATCCAGAGACAGACAGTCTCTATGTGGTTGCCACAGTGAGGGGAAGGGGTGTGAGAGAATGGGGAGTGATAATGGGTATGGGGTTTCTTTCTGGGGTGATGACAATGTTCTGGCATTAGATAGTTGTGACAATTGCACAACCCTGTAATATAGTAAAACTACTGAATTGAACTCTTTAATAGGGTTAATTTTATGGTATGTGAATTATATCTCAATTAAAAAAGTAGAAAAATAAAAGAAATAACCCTGAGGCAAAGCCTCTGCTAAATGCATGTCTTTTATAAAAAAACAAAAAGACTAGAAACAAATTAAAAGGCCAACAGGGAATTGGTGAAATAAGCAATGTACATTAAATCAATTGAATATCATGTACACATGTAGTATCTACAGAGTCATTCCAAAGATACTGAGATATTGAAAATGCTACACAATAGACTTCATCTGAAAAGACG
The DNA here is from genome assembly GCF_020740605.2 of Lemur catta. Taxonomy (NCBI): domain Eukaryota; kingdom Metazoa; phylum Chordata; class Mammalia; order Primates; family Lemuridae; genus Lemur; species Lemur catta. Next base: position 6,294,335 of record NC_059147.1, on the reverse strand, counting down.
TCTGTCATATTAACAAAAAATCTTTTAAGTCAAAAAAATACACTCACAATATTCTGATAGCCTTCTCCCAAGGAAGAAAAAAAATCTTAAGACTAAAAACCAGCTTTAACTTCTGGCCTCCAGACTATAAGAGAATAAACTTCTGTTATTAAAAATAATAAAACAAAAAAATTACATAATCAGCGCTAAAAAAATAAAAAAATAACAATTCTTTAAATTGGAAAAAAATTAAAATTAAACCCATAGTAGAAGTCCAGAGTGATTTAAAAAAAGGAAAATATGTATAAACACATTTAGAAGTCTAAAAATATTTACAACAAAATGCTAACCGTAGTTACATTCTGGTAGTGGTATTATAGGGGTTATTTTTCTTCCTTTGGTTCACTGTATTTTCTAGATTTTTGGCAATTAGCATTTATTAGTAGTATATAAAATACAAATTGATTTCAAAAACAAGTACTCTTAAGAGACTGGTAATCAACACCTCATACAAACAAGAAAATAAAGGGTGAATAACTAACTTCAATGAATAAAGACATTAAAATTTCAAACCACATCAATAGTACTTTATTAAATCCAAATTACCAGGAACTAACTTTAACCCTCCACACTTGGTATCCTAATAGATTCTTATTCTTGCTTTAGCAGAAATTTACAATACTTGACTGTGCTAAGAGCTGTTATTTTGACAGAATGAAAGCAGTAACTACAAAAGCCCAGTAAGGGAAAAATGAGGGACCAACTCCCAATTCTCAGTCCAGAAAGCAGTTCAGATGAAACAGTTTACACTAAGATAGATTTGAAGATAAAGTATTTATTCTACACAGTCTGAAGGTATTATTCAGATATAAAAATACTGTAAAAAACTTCACTACCACTACACCAACACTAAACCACCGACCACAGGGTTTACTCCCCAAAATAGAGCCTAGCCAACAGAAAGTGAACTATATTCATACAAATACAAAAAGACAGTACTCTCAATTTTGAAAGCAACTCAGCTATAAATTATACTTTTATGTGTTTGAAAACCAGACTGAAGATCTACTATACGCCAATAACTAGTTTTTAAGAGAAAGGAAACACTGAAAATTACTTCAAAGACAAAGTTAAAATGATACTGCTAAGAGCAAAACCAAAGAAAAAACTTGTAAATTAAAGCCTTTTAAGTCACAATTTTACTTAAAGATTTCTTTTTTTTTTTTGAAACAGGGTCTCACTCTGTTGCCTACACTAGAGTGCCTACACTCTAGTGACATCATGATAGCTCACTGCAACCTCCAACTCTGCGGCTCAAGCGATCTTCCTACCTCAGCCTCCCAGGTAGCTTAGACTACAGATGTACACCACCGTGCCTGGCTAATTTTTTTAAAAAATATATTTTGTAGGCCAGGCGCAGTGGCTCACGCCTGTAATCCTAGCACTCTGGGAGGCGGAGGTGGGAAGATCACTTGAGGTCAGGAGTTCGAGACCAGCTTGAGCAAGAGCGAGACCCTGTCTCTTTTTTAAAATTATAAAATTTTAAAAAATAAATAAATAAAAAATATATTTTGTAGAAATAAGGTCTTGCTACATTGCCCAAGCTGGTCTGAAACTCCTGACCTCAAGTGATCCTCTCTGGCCTTGGCTTCCCAAGGTGCTAGTATTACAAGCGTGAGCGCCCAGCCCATATTTAATGATTTCTAATTGAGACAGTTCTCAATACTGTCAAGAACTTTTTAAAATAAAAATTAAAGTTAAAATTAGGTGGGGCTATTTATGGGAAGGATAATATGATAAAAAGCATAATGAGCTATCATTGTACGTACTAGAATCACTAAAATAAAAAACAATGATAACACCAAAGAGAATGCTAGAAAACAATTTAGCAGTTCCCTTAAAAACTACATGTGAGGCCAGGCACGGTGGCTCACACTGTAATCCCAGCTACTGGGGAGGCTGAGGCAGGAGGATGGCTTGAGCCCAGGAGGTTGAGGTTGCTGTGAGCTAGGCTGATGCCAGGGTACTCACCCAAGCCAACAGAGTGACACTTTGTCTCTACTAAAAATAGCATGCTAGCCGGGTGTGGTGGCGCACGCCTGTAGTCCCAGGTACTTGGGAGGCTGAGGCAGTAGGATTGCTTAAACCCAGGAGTTTCAGGTTGCTGTGAGCTAGGCTGACGCCAAGGCACTTGCCCGAGCAACAGAGTGAGAGTGTCTCAAAAAAACAAAAAAAAAACAAAAAACTAAATATGTACTTACCATATGACCCAGCAAGTTTGGGCATTTATCCCCCCCCCCCAAAGGAAAACATTGACATGTCACATAACAGCAGGAGGGAAAAAAAGTACATTAATGTTTACAGCTGCTGTATTTCTAATAAATAGCCAAAAAACTGGAAACAACCCTTCTGGAATGGCCTTCAACAGGTGAATGGTTAAACAAACTGTGGTTCATCCATACTTTGGACTACTACTCAACAACAAAAAGGAATGAACTATTGATACATGTAACCATTTGAATGGCTCTCAAAGGAATTACAGTGAAAGAAAAAAAGCTAATGTTACATGCTATATGGTTCCATTTATATAATATTCTCAAAATGGCAAAATTACAGAGATGGAGAACAGATTGGTGGTCACTAGGGGTCAGGGAGAAGGTGTGTGTGGCTATAAAAGGATAGTATAAGGGATCTTTGAGCTGATGGCATAGCTCTGCATCTTGATTGTGCTGGTGGTTATACAAACCTACACATGATAAAATTGTACAACTATACACAAATTAATTTATGTGAAATTGGTGAAATCTTAAAAAGGCTATGGATTATAGCAATGTCAATTTCCTCATTTTGACATTAAACTAGTTATGTGTGACAGTTACCACTAGGTGAAACTGGGTGAAATGAACATGAGATCTCTCTATTATTTTTTACAACTTCCCATGAATCTATAATTATTTCAAAATTTAAAATTAGGTAAAAAAAAAATTGAATGGGGCTATGTATGAGGAGGTTAACATGATAACAAATGGGAAAGGGTTAGCACAGTATTTGAAACATAATAAAGGCTTCCATTTTACTGAGCACTTTATTAAATCAATTAATTTGAAAACACAGGTTCCTGCACTAAATTGATACAACTATTTCAACAGAAGGCATGACTTGAGCTAGAATTCCTCATTTACATAACAGATTCTACATGAAATCTCTTGTTCACATGGCAAGATTTTTTCCAGACTTTACTGGATGTCAATAAATATATCACCTGCAGTGTGGTTCCAAATTAATGAAAAGTAGTTCAAGGCCATCCTTAACCTCAATATATAATCTCTCACGAAAAAAATAATTATAAGTAATCTTAAAAATAGTGAAACAAATTTGAAGTCTTTTTGGTATTCTACAGCAGCTGAGTCCCTAGCAAATATTCTGAGAGGTGGAAAGAACATTCTATTGGACATCCTCTGAATTCAGGAGACTTTGAGCTGTCCAGGCAGTGCTGTAAGAAAGAGCAAAGATCAGCGGCTGGTAACTGGACTCTAATTCTTCAAAAAAGCATCCTCTTTGGCCTATAGCCCCTTCAAGATTACTCTATACCTATGTGTTTGTAACTGATCAATACAGTCCCTAGTGTCGTGGGTGTGATCCTGAAATAGTTTCCTCCACTAAATGTTACTCTAATGGAGTCAACAAAGAGAATAGAAAGCTGCGTGAAATCATACAACAGCTTCCTTTTCTACTTTCCACAGAAAATGTGACTTTAATTTTCCTCAGCTTTGACAGTATGAATTTCTAACCACTGCCATCATATCTACACCATTCCTGTGATATACTGTTACGCAGATTATCTGAGAACCAACTAACAAGCGAAACAACCATTTGACCAGAATTCTCTTCCCATGGACTCTTCTGGACTTCTAACATCAGGATTTGCTGGTAGCAGTTTTATGGAAGAAGCTGAAATAGAAGGCCATCTTAGCATACTAAGATCAGAATTTTTCTAACACACACCCCACCTCCCTGCCTTAGACTTTTCTAGCAACGCTTTCTCGTTCTATCTTTCCTGCAATGTACTAAATCTTTCGTGTGAACACAGGATAGACTCCAAAAAGTCACTCACTGTTTCTTTTTGCTTCTCAACAGCTGAAAACTTATTAAGGGTTAAAAAAGAGCCCACACACTGAAATGCCAATGATTCTAATAGTGATAGCACTCACTGTTCACAGACTTTGGATAGAATATGGAAGTTGTGGCATGAAAGTAACTTAGTTGAACACAACATACTAAATTTGGGGAAATCCTCAAATATGAATTACGCTATTGGGATAGAATCTACACTATAGAAAATCTGATGTCTTCTTAAAAGCACATTTCAGTACCCAAATTAGTAAAATTCAATAACCTAAAGGTCCCAGTTCATTAAAGAATTACTGTGGGCTACATTTGCAAATGCACAGAAATTAAACACACAAAGCCCTTAGAATAAGGGCTCTAAATTCTTTCATACTCAACCTATTTTAATCTGCCTGATCACTTTGGAGCCCAGCAGTAACACCAATCTCACTGATGACACTGTATAGAAATAAGAAATAAGCCATAATGCCGGAGCTGAAGAAAAGCCATCAGCATCTTGAGCTTACTGTGATGTAGTGAACAATGGGCACTACAATAGCAGCACATACAAGAGGATAATGCCCCACGACAGCAAAGAGCACTACATTTCAGCCCCCAAATCTCAACTCCCTGCTAGGCATGTCCGCCTAAATATCCCCCTATCTTCTGTCCCAAACCAATAGTCCTTCTGGCCCTTATTTTCAATAACACCAACATTTCCCCATCTACTCAAATTCAAAGCTATAGCATGACTTAAATTGACTAAGGGAGTCACAATTCTCTGCAATCTTACCCTGTAATACCTCTCATTCATTCATCCTTCCCATCCATGCCATTCCCACCATCCTAGTTCAAGAAATTATTCCTAAAACCCAAGTTTCCCAACGAGATCATCTTCATGTTCTCACAGCCAAATTCATACTCCAAAACATCATTTTGAACAAGTCAAAGCATCTACAAATCAAGTAGTGCAGCCAACACAAAACTATCCTCGTGAGCTTGCATAAGCACCAAGTACCTTCCACAAGTTTCTGGACCCAGTGCTCAGAACCCAGGGCTCTGAATCTCTCTAAGTTCCCTGTGTTTGCTAATTTTTACCATCCCTTCTTTCTCCTTGGTAATCAACAATTAAAGCTTTGTGTGGGGCGGGGGGAGGGTTATGGCTCATTTTCATGGACAAGCCAGAAGGAGCAGGTGCACTGCATCCTACCAATGCCGGCCCCAAAGGGTAATGAAGCAACAAGAAAGAGAGTAAGTGGAAGCAACTTAAAAAAAAAAAAAAAAAAAAAAAAGGAAGAGAACTCCCTGGGTCTGTGGGTACAGGAAGAAGTCTGAGACAGTGAGTCCAGGAGAATTTCATTTTGAAAGAAGACTATGAAGACTTTAGGATGAAATCCAAATATCTTATTACTCTAAAGAAACTTCCATCTAGAGGATAAGAGGGAACATATATATAAAAGGAAAGTTAAACATAAGTGAGCTATACTAAGCATGCAGCACATATTTCAAGAGTTCAGGGGAGGAACCAAAAAAATCAAGAACTTTGGGTAATGGAAGAATTCAGGATTTTGAACTATCTAAAAAAAATGTTCAGAGAATATGTCAACTGGTTTTGGCTGAAGCAGAGAAACCACACTGAGAGATAAAAGAGAGCTGTGAGAGAGTACGTAGTTGTCTCATACCTGTAATCCACTTTTCACATACTTTGGTCTCAGAGGCCAAGGACCACCACATTAGCTAAGTATCAATCACACCCTAAGAACTCAGAAACTAGTGGTAACAGTTTTGCCATATGTAATCTGAGAACAGGATAACATTGAGGTACACTCTGAATTCAGATTTTTAAAGTACCTGTATTAAAAACAGAAAAACTTCCTTAAAAACTAAGAAATCAGGATCTATAAGTCAAAATAAGAATTTTTAAGCACCCAGGCCCTCTTACAAAAACACTGTTAGGAACTGCTTAATGTATTTTTCAAAACTAGGAGGTCTCAGAATTGGGGGAAAAAAAATTAACTGCTGACATAGTCACAGAGGAGGCAAAAGATGGAAAATCTGATGAAGTGATAAGCAGTTTTAAAACAGGTTTACGTTCAGTTTTTAAACAGTAATCCTGCTGGGAAATGAAAATTCCTCTCCTAATCCCTTTGAAGACAATATAATATTTGAATCAGGACAAACATCTTGCTTCTACATTAAGTTCAAATGTGAACCCTGTGCAATATCCTCTACATTAAATATCATGTAGAGAGGACAACTTCTAATTTATCAAAATAAGAGGCAGCTAGTATTGTGGATTTATAATATCTCTTTTCTAGACACATGCAAAGAGGCTCCTGTAATATGCAATTAGGGAAATTCAAGGTTTTAGTTGACAGTGATCACTTAACTGGAGCTTATTCCTGTGAAATGAAACTATCAGAAGCCCTCAATATCAATTTGCTTGTCACTAGACCACAGGTTTACACTTGGAAATGTTAACAGGATGGAACCACAAGCCTTTAATAAAATGTGATGACCATGGAGAGCGCCCTTGAAGTTTGGCAACAGGACTCAACCCTAAAGGGTTAACCTCTGGAAAGCCAGGGCAGCTTTGACATGTACCCCAGCACCAGTTCTAAAATGCTCCACTGCATTTTCCATAAAAGGTGGGAGTTGTAATAGTAGCATATAGCAGACACCAGCCCACTAGAAGCAGATGGAACCCACCAACTCATTTTACCCAGACCTTCAAAAAGGTACACAGAACTGTCTCTCCTTGCCAAAGCAGGGCAGATCTGAATGGGCAGATCTAAGAAAAGGTTCACACAGGATTAGTAATTGGTGATTTCATTTTCATACCGTTGCACTCAATGAAAAAAAGTCCTGAAAAATGAAAAGCAATTTGAAAGCCTGTTCTCCATACTCGAACACACGCACACGTATAAACATACACATACACACACACAATCCAAAAGCCGTGTTTTACACAAGAAAAAAGACTCAGTAACCTATTCCAGCACAGAGGCTCTTCCAGAAGGGAAATCTAGCTGGAAACATTCCCTGCTTATGTGCATAATTCACTAGGGGTCAGGTAAGATTCCATTTTGTAAGAGGTGAACTTTAAACAGAAAGTCACTAGTGGTGCAACATTCACTCATTAGCATAGATCTACCCCCAAGAATGAAAAGCATTGGCTGCCTCTGCCAGGATGATAACTTTACAGTGAGAAGCTTGAGCCTCAGACCATGAACTCCTGGAAAGTTCTATCAAGGCCTCAGAAAAGGAGCTCACCACCTCCACCACCGTAAACTTAGCTGTCACCTCACCTCTCTCTCCCCCAAAACAGGACATCATTAATACAGGAAATTTTTTTAAAATAAAAATAAAAAGATGGGCCAAAGGGTCAAGAGTAGGCAATGCCTTACAGGGCTGACATGATTCCTGTCTAGGATTGGGGGAGGGGGAGGAGCATTCTGGATGTTTCTATTCTTGGCAAGGAAAGCACCTCCGGGTCCTGTACCATCAAAAGATTCTAACACATGAATGTTTTCAGGGAATGAACGATATGTCCCTGCTAAACAACCTCATCTTGGGGTGCGATGATGGGGACAAATTCGTAGAGGCTGGAGGGCTGGGGGGGGGATTAGGGGAAGGTGTGTTTGACTAAGGGGGATGGGAGGGAAGAGTGAATGGATAAAGGGGGGCCCAAGGAAGGTGTGGGCAGTTAAGAGGGAGGGGAGGAAGGTGGGGATGACTAAGGGAGGGGACGGGAGGGGAGGGTGTGGATGGCTGAGGGAAAAGGTGTGGACGGCTAAGGAGGGTTGGAGAATGTGTAGACGGCTAGGGGCTAGAGGATGGGGGATGGGCAGATGGCCATCAGCCCTCTGTGAAGCAGCAGCGAAAGCAGGCCCTGGGTGGCTTCTCCCAGGCTCCCTCCCACCCGACTCTGTGGGCGTGTGCCCGGCTAAGCGTTAGCATGGGCCAGGCCACCAGGCCGCAGGGCCAGCACTCACCCCACGACTCCCTGGTGGTAGTTCCTCCGCTTCCACGGGGTCCCACTGTACACGCCCCCGCTGCCGTCGGCCCGGCCGCCCCCCGCGGCCCGCCCTCCGCTGGGCTGCAGCAGGCTGTAGTTGAGTCCGTAGGTGCTGGCCTTGTTGTCGCGCTTCCTCTTGTTGCTGCTGCCCGAGGCCGAGTCGGCGGGCTCGGTGGCCGCGGAGTGCGGGGACGAGGACGCCGAGGGGGATGAAGATGCTGAGGGACCCGCGGCGGCTCGGCGAGCCCAGGCCGCGGGCTGGTGGTGGTTGTTGTTGTTGTTGGTCGTCTCCAGTGGCAGGAAGTCCCGCTGCTCCGCCGGCAGCGCGTGGCCGCCCAGCAGGCGCTCCCCGGAGCGGTACATGCCGGCCGGGGCCGGGGCCGGGGCCGCGCCGCCCGGGCTGCCGGTGCTGCTGCCGCTCCCGCCGGTGGCCGTGCTGCTGCCGCCGCCGCCGCCGCTCGCGCCGCCGCTGCTGTGACAGTGGTGGTTGAAGTAGAGGTTCCTCAGCCCCTGAGTCGTCTCCCAGATCTGCATCCACAGACTGTTGGACGGTCCGAGCTGCTCTGGCTGGAACCAGGCGATCCTCGGATCCATCAAACGGCGGCGGCCGCTGCCCCCGCCCCTCCCGGCTGCCCGCAGGGCCGCCGCCGCCGCCGCCGCCTCAGGCGCACGCCCGGCCTCGGCTGCTGCTGCCGCCGCTGCTGCTCGGGGCCCGCCGCGGGCGGCGCGGTAGCGCAGGGAGCCGGGCCGGCGCCGGCGGCGTCGCTCCCGCCCTCGGGGGCTCCGCGGGCCCTCCCCCCCTCCCTCCGCCCCTCCGCCGAGCCCCTGTCACCGGGGTCCCCGTGCAAATGGCGGCGGCGGCGGTGGCTCCAAAGAAGGGCGAGCGGCGGCAGCGGCGGCGGCAGCGGCGGCGGGACGCGCCTGCTCCGTAGCGTCCTCGCTCCTCCGGCCCCGGGGCGGGGCCTCCGCCGGCTCCGCCCCGCTCGCTCCGCCCCGCCCCGCCCCCCGCTCGCTCCGCCCCCGTCGCGCCGCGCCGCCCGGCCACCCCCGGAGGCCACGCGGTGCGTCACAGAGGCCGCGGCACGACGGGGCTGCAACCGCCCGGCCCAACCGTCCCCGCGCTGGCCGCAGAGGCGGCTTCACGTACCTGGCGTCCGGGCGCCTCTGACGCGCGCGCCGCCACCCGGCCCCGGCTTCCCGGTCGCCGAGACCCGTGAGGCCGCACGCAGGTCGCGCCACCCCGCAGGAAATGCGTTGTGGGCGGTGTCGCCCCGCCCTTGCCCCTCCCCCACCGGCCCCGCGAGACCCGGACCCTCCCACCCTCCCGATCCCCGGGGTCCGGCTTGTTTTCTGAGACACTAAAAAAATAAATACATAGAAAACGGCCTAAAATACTACTTCTAGCGGGACAGACACACCAGAGGGGGTCAGGTGCGCCCCTGCGAGCACGTGCGGGGCCCTGACGCCGGGTCCCCGCAGCCGCGCCCCGCCCGGCCGGCCTCCGCGAAGGGGCCTCGCCCCGCCCGGGCTGGAGAATCCCGCGCCGCCTGCGTGGCCGCCGCGCGTCTCGGTTCCCGTCGCCACCCCGGGGAGCCGCGGGCTGCGGCGCAGTGACGCTCTCCCAGCCCCTAGCACGGACACGCGCGCTGCACACGCACAGCTGCCCGGAGACGCGGCCGCGCGGGCTGCTCTGGGGGCAGAGCCCGTTCAACCTCAGAGAGCTCTGACTCAGAGTTTAAGAAAACCCGAACCCTTTTAAGCCTAAAATCAGGGCCCTATTGTTAACATCGGTAGAGATTTTCCACAAGGTGGTTATTGTATTTGGATGTCTTTCCAATCCCTATGGTAAAAAAAAAAAAAAAAGGCAAGGAAAGGGGAATTTCAGGTACCTTAAATCAGGAGAAAAAAGTGAATAGATGGACACATACTATGTCTGCCCTTTAAGGTTGATCCAAAGTCCGGAACAAGTTCCTGGTGCCTGATTTTTGGCCTTCTGTTTAGGGAGCTCAATATCCTGGAAAGTTTTTTTGGCAAATGATGAAAAACTATTTATCAAAGAAGGAAGCATTCCTGTTTTTTCTTGCTAAGAGAATAACATGACCATAAATATGGAAAATGAAAACACTTCAGAATGTTAGTTCATTCTAGTTGTTTGTTGCTACTACTTTACTAGAAATCAGTATTGAAAGTTTTTCTCCAAATGAAATTCGCTATGTACTAAGAAATACATAGCTAGGAAAATGAGTAGTATTTTTTATGTTACTCACACTGAGAAAACTACAACATTATGTAGAAATAGATCTTGTTTGATTACTTCAAATTTGTTTTAAAAATCCAAACAAGAAAAACGGAAAGCGCAAAAAATAAACTGTATCAAGGTCCTACCATCTAGATACCCACAGTGAAGGCTGTTAAACATTCTTCCAGAAAAATCTCTCCGTGCACATATACGTGTTGAAATGCTGGTATAAATTCAGTCTTTTGTAATAAAATATTTCTTTGGATGTCCAAGAACAACACAATAAATATCACTGATATTTAAGTCAAAGAAAGTATTCAAAATTAATACATGTCAGAAATTAACATTTGTTGTATTTGAGTGCTCATTTCTTCAGACAAATGTTAAGAACTACTGAGGTATTGACAAAATGATCAAATGAGTTAACATACATAAAAGTACCTTGTAAACTGTAAAGTGTGGGCTAAAAGGCAAGGCATTACTATTCTCATTCCGGGGCGGGGAATGCTGACTGGTTAGCCCTGTAACTTATCCACGTTTCAAGGCATTCAGCAAGTCTTGGTTAAATGTCTATCATCCATGCAGAACTGAGCTAATTGCTTTAGAGGAGATAAATAAGCAACCAGGGCCTTTGGCTGCTTTCCATGAATTTACTGTCTGGTTGAGGAGGCAAAAAGGTAAATATTTAAACTCCAGTTGCAGTTCAATTAATTCAACAAATACGTCTTGAGCAATTATTGTATGTTAGATTCTGGGGATACAGCAATGAGCAATACTAATGAGGTCCCTGCCTTCATGGACCTTGTATGCCAGTGGGCAAGGCAAGCATATAAAGTCAGACTGTAGTAAATGCTATGAAGAAAAAGAAGCCAGGCTAAAGGGATAAGTGACAGTGTGGTATCTTTAGATGGGCTAACCAGGGAACACTGCTCTGAGGAGGTGATATTTGAGCCCAGATTTAAGTGAGGGAGTAGGCCCTGACTATCTAAGGAATACTTCATTAGACCAGGACTAGCATGTTCCTGAAGCAGGAACATGCTTTGTGTGCAAGATGATAAGGCAATATGATTTTTTTTAACAATTTTTTTTTTTTTTGAGATAAGAGTCCTGCTTTGTCACCAGGGCTAGGTGGCACATGCCTGTAATCCCAGCTACTCAAGAGGCAGGAGGATCACTTGAGCCCAGGAGTTTGAGATTTCTGTGAGCTGGGCTGACGCCACGGCACTCTAGCCTGGGCAACAGAGTGAGACTGTATCTCAAAAAAAAAAAAAAAAATGAAAGAAAGAAAATCATAAGGAAGAGAGAATACATTTACAGTACTGTACTGTATTTATCTATACTGTAAGTTTACATCGTCTGTCTGAGATGGCAGCCACCCACCAGAAGCTTCAGACCTCAGTCTCTGGTACACATCAAGCAACCCAACTTTTTCTTATCATGTCATGACTTTTCTCTTGCTTGTTGGGAGCATTTCCAGTATCACTAGAATGGGTTCCCTGGTGTTATTCCAGGTTTACAGTATGGCACTAAACATGATGAAAAATATGTGAGAACCTCAAGAGATCACTTTTTACTGTGATACGCAACTTACGCAACTGAGGAGACAGCTGTTCACATGGAGATGATTAGTGTCATGGGGCATTTTAAGCGCTAAACTTGAGTTCACTGCAATAGCCACAGGAGGTGACTAAAATGATTACAGTAGTACAGTATTACTACAGTTAATTTTACGCAGTTATGATTTAATATCACATCTTTATATTTGTTTACTTTTCTCTCAACTGTGAATAGTGCCATGTGTGGTCCATAAGAGTTTTTGTGTATAAGTTTTGATAAATTTTAACTTTTTATAATAGATTTGTGTATATTTTATGGTAGTAAATGATGAAATAGACTAGTATCTACATGTATTTTATGCATTCTTTCCTAACTTTTAAAAAATTTTTTCAATATTTTTAGGTTTTGAAGTTCATCTGTGAGTTTTTTCAAATTGTCCCAAATCTCCAATAAATTCTCCAATATATTTATTGAAAAAAATCCACATTCAAGTGGATCCATGAAGTTCAAATGATGTTGTTCAAAGGCCAACTGTGTTAACTTTCCTCAACAAATCTGCAATGTTTTGTTTCAAAGTAATCTAGTACTACATCCAAAGAGATAAACCATACTGATTTCATTAATCAATTTTAATTTCTCAACCTTTTCATTTTGCTATTTAGAACAAGAGAACAGACATTTATTACATTTTTCAAAGCCATCTGCATTAAATTGATGAGCCAAAAAACACAGCTATCACAAACCCAGACATTTTCCTCCAAAATCTGGTGTCCTATTCATTCTCAATATTTTTGTTCCTAGATGGAGAAAATGTTGAATTGATGGTCTTAACTTGCAAGATTTACTGAAACACCAAGTTTCTACAGAGTACAAATTGAGTAGAGAAATAAGAAAATTACCCAAGAATCACACAAATTTAAATATGTTTTCATTGATTTATTAACTTGAATAAAACAGAAGGGGAATTGCACAAACTACTACATGGTATCATTAGTAATTGTCTTTACAACTAAATCTGAGTATGCGATTAAATAACTGTATTCTGGAGTTAATAATAACCATGAATAATAGTTACATAGTTATTAGTATCTGCATTGTTTAGGTTATGAAGCATTTGTTCCAGGTATTAATAATCTTAGATGAGGCTCCATTTACAAACTTTCCCCTTTTTGCACAAAATATACATCATTGTTTCATATTATTTTTCTCTTTCATTAATACAAAGAGGATTCCAAGTAGGGAAATATTTTCAATGAGACTTCAAAATAATTAGCAATGTGAAGGCTTGTATCTTGTCTAGCTAGGACAATAAAAATTTCTCTTATTCCTACTGTTCTAGAAACAAAATTGTTCAGATTATGTAGCCTCTCTGGGGCCTTTGGCACACGTATGTATGTGTGATGGTTAATTTCATATGTCAACTTGACTGGGATACAAAGTGCCCAGATTAAACATTGTTTCTGGGTGTGTCTGTGAGGGTCTTTCTGCATGAGATTAGCACTCCAATCCTGGCTGAGTAAAGCATTTTGGGTCAGGGCTTCCATGTGTGCCCTGAAGGAATCACTTATCTCCTATGGCCACAGGGCTGAGGCTGCTGAAAATCAAATGCCAAATCTCAGCCTGAGACTGACTAGATTATACCCAACCTCACAGGGTGTCCTGTTTACAATGAGGGCATTGTCAGGGAAGCAATAGGATCCTGTAACTGGGAATGGGGATGTATGGCAAGATCCTGACAAGGGACATCTAGCTCCTAAATTCTTCTTCTTTTTTTTTTCTTCACAGACAGGGTCTCACTATGTTGCCCAGGCTGATCTCAAACTCCTACCCTCAAGTGATCCTCCCGCCTAAGCCTCCCAAGTAGCTGTGAGCCCCTAAATTCTGATGAGTCCCCACAGCCTGTGGAAGGGGCCTCCCCACCCCAGTGGTATTGGTCTCTCCCCCCCCCCTCACTCTCATCTCGGGGAAGTAACCATGCATTCATTGCCTGAGGAAAACCGTAATGGCCTCCCCTGAGGCAGGTGCTGGGAGAGACAGGACCCACCCCAACCATCCCTTTTTGCTTCTAGGCCTATAACTAGACTCAAGTCCCAGCAGGCCCCTAAAGGTGAAGTGTGAAGTGTGACCCATGAGGAGGTGTGCTACATTCCAAAAGAACTACAGTAGCCTGCCCTTATCCGTGGTTTCGCTCTCCTAGGTTTCAGTTACCCATGGTCAACCATGGTCCAAAAGTATTAAATGGGCAAAGCATGGTGCTCACACCTATAATCCTAGCACTTTGGAAGACAGAGGCGGGAGGATCACTTGAGCCCAAGAGTTTGACATTTCAGTGAGCTATGATGACACCACTGCTATGTAGCCCAGGAGACAGAGCAAGACCAGCCTGGGCAAGAGGGAGACCCTGTCTCTACAAAAAATAGAAAAACTGGCCAGGCATGGTGGCACACGCCTGTAATCCCATTACTTGGGAGGCTGCGGCAGGAGGGTTGCTTGAGCCCAAGAGTTTGAGATTTTAGTGAACTATTATGATTCCACTGCACTCTAGCCCAGGAGACACAGCAAGACCCTTTCTCCAAAAAAAAACAAAAACCCAAAAAGTATTAAATGGAGAACTCGAGAAATAAACAACTCGTAAGTTTTCAATTGCATGCTGTTCTGAGTAGCATGGTGGCATTCCATGCCATCTCACCCAGGATGTGAATCAGCCACACCTTCATCTGGCTTGTCCTATACACTGGATATGCTGTTCGCCCATTGGTAGCTATCTTGATTGTCAACTAACTGCTGCTGTACTGCAGGGCTTGTGTCCAAGTAGCCCTTATTTTACTTCATAACAGCTCCAAAGTGCGAGAGTATTCATGCTGGCAACTCATGTGCCAAACAGAAGCTGTAAAGTACTTCATTTAAGTGAAAAGGGGAAAGTTTTCCACTTAATAAGGAAAGAAAAAGAATCCTGCACTGAGGTTGCTAAGATCTATGGTAGGAACAAATCTTCTATCTGGAAAATTGCGAAGAAAGAGAAAGAAACTTGTGCTACTTTTGTTGTCGCACCTCTAACTGCAGAAGTTACTGCCACAGTAATAATTTTCACTACAGTATATTGTCATAATTGTTCTATTTTAGTATTGGTTGTTACCGTTAATTTCTTACTGTGCCTAATTTATAGATTAGCCTTTATCATAGTTATGTATAGTAAAAAACAGTATGTATAGAGTTCAGTACTACCCAGTTTCAGGCATCCACTGGGGGTCTTGGAATGTATCCCCTGAGGATAAGGGGGGGAATACTGTACTTGAGTTTTCTAATTTATACAGACAGAAATGGGGGCACACGTGTGGGAATGGACACTAAGGGAGTGGGTAGTGGAAGGAACATAGGGAGAGGTCAAGCTAAATTTATTGTCATAGGTTCACTAAGCAGATATTCTGCCTTTAATGTCCCAGCTCAAGGAGTTCAAAAAGGCTCTGACAGTTTGTCTGGTTGGTTGACTCAAGCATGGACCAAAGCATTGCCCACAGTGAGTGAACCGGAAATGCCATACTGCCTTTGTGTGTGTAGAGAGGGGAGTCAAAGGCTTGGGGAGACAGGAATGTTAAAATGGATTTGGGCCAGGCCCAGTGGCTCACACTTGTAATCCTAGCACTGTGGGAGGCCAAGGTGCAAGAATTGCTTGAGGTCAGGAGTTCAAGACCACCCTGAGCAAGAGCATGACCCTGTCTCTACCAAAAATAGAAAAATTAGCTGGGTATGGTGGTGCATGCCTGTAGTCCCAGCTACTCAGGAGGCTGAGGCAGGAGGATCACTTGAGCCCAGGAGTTTGAGGTTGGAGTGAGCTATGATGATGCCATGGCACTCCAGCCAGGGCGACAGAACCAGACTCTGTCTCAAAAAAAAAAAGGTAAATTTGTCATTTAAGACCTACTCACCCACACTGGGAGGGTTCAAAAGACATACCCTTCACCAGTACTGTGAAAAGTCAATTTGTGAGGGGATCCCCGGCATCCTTGGAGAGCTCTATGCTCTTCTCTGTAGGCCAGGCCTTACAATGGGAACTATGGTCACAGAATTGGGAAACCTAAATGCAGTGTGAGTAATCGGATCCCACCCCTGCCCAGGGTGGCAGGGGCCAAGTTTTGGCACTCAACCAACAAAGGCAAGGTGGGCATGGGTCGCACGATGAACAGTGAACAAGGTAGCAATCAGAATAGTCTGACTCATGCAGACCTTTGGCATCAGCTAGTTTATCAGGGTGTTCCTAGAAGTGAAAGATTCTTACTTGATCTGTATAAGCAGAAAAGTTCTAGGTCAAGTGAACAAAAGTCTAACCGGCATCATAAAAATAGAGATCCATAGCCTCTCAGTGAATCGTTAGACTCCAACCAGTTCACTGACCCAGGGCCACCGGAATGAGGGAAAGGCCTGGTCCCCTTGGGGAAGGACCCTGATACTATGGAAAATTCATGCTGTCAATCTTTCTCCCGGCCTTCCCCAAAGGACCTGTGGACTTTTACCACGGTAACTGCATTGGGAAGAAGGAAATAATTAGAACTTTCAGAGACTACTGGACATTGACTCTGAACTAATACTAATTCCAAGATAGTGACCAAAATATTACTGTGGCCTACCAGAGAGAGTAGGGGCTTAAAGTTCGGGTAATGGATTGAGTTTTAGTTTATGTCTGTCTCACGGTGGGTCCGGTGGGTCCCCGAACCCCTCCTGTAGTTAATTCCGGTTCCAGAATGTGTAATTGAGACAGACACACAAAGCAGCTGGAATAATCCCCGTGTCCATTCCCTGACCTGTGCAGTGAGGGCTATGATGGCAGAAAAGCCACTTAGAAGCCACTAGCAGTGCCTTGACCTAGAGATGGTAAACCAAAAGTAATAACACATCCCTGGAGGGACGGCAGAGATTGGTGCCACCATCAGGGATGTGAAGGGTGCAGAGGCGGCGCTCCCACCCCACCGCCATTCAGCCTGCCTGTTTGGCCCATGCAGAAAGACAGATCTTAAAGGACCGTGGTGGATTACCGCAGGCTTAACCAGGGGGTGACTCTAATTGCAGCTGCGCTATCAGATGTGGTTTCATTGCTTAAACAAATTAACACATTCCCTGGCACCTGATACGCAGCTACCCGCTACTGGCCTGGCAATGTCTTTCCCCCGTCTCAGCCAATGAGGCCCACAAGAGCAGTTTGCGCTCAGCTGGCAGGGCCAGCAGGACACCTTCGCTGTCCTATCTCAAGAGTATGCATCAACTGAAGGCCGGGAGCAGTGGCACACGCCGGTAATCCTAGCACTCTGGGAGGCTGAGGCAGGAGGATCGCTTGAGCTCAGGAGTTCAAGACCAGCCTGAGTGAGAGCAAGACCTTGTCTCTACCAAAAACAGAAAAAATTAGCCAGGCGTGGTGGCGCACACCTGTAGTCCCAGCTACTCAGGAGGCTGAGGCAGGAAGATCGCTTGGGCCCAGGAATTTGAGATTGTAGCAAGCTGTAATCACCCCATTGCACTGAAAAACAAAAAAAGTATATATCAACTCTCTAGCCTTATGTCAAAGTTTAGTTTGCAGAGATCACCTTTCCCTTCCACAAGCTATCATCCTGGTCTGTTACACTGATGACGTTACGCTGATTGGACCTAGTGAGCAAGGAGTAGCAACTAGTCTACGGTTTTTGGTAAGACATTTGTGTGTCAGAGGGTGGGAAGTAAATCCAACAAAAATTCAAAGACTTTCCACCTCGGTGAAGTTTCTAGAGCTCCAGTGTTATGAAACATATTGAGAAATCCCTTCTAAGGTGAAGGATACATTGCTGCACCCGGCCCCTCCTACAGGCAAAATGGAAGCACAATGACTCTTTGGATGCGGGAGGCAACGTATTTCTCCTTTAGGTGTGATATTCCAACCCATTTACTGAGTGACCCAAAAAGCTGCTAGCTCTGAGCGGGACCAGGAACAGAAGAAGGCTCTGCAACAGGTCCAGGCTGCTGTGCAAGCTGCTCTGGCGCTTGACACATGACCCAGCAGGTCCCACGGTGCTTGAAGCGGCCGTGGCAGGTGGGCATGTCGTTGGGAGCCTGTAGGTGAACTGCAGTGCAGGCCTTTAGGATTTGGGAGCAAACCCTGACATCCTCCACAGGTGAACTGCTCTCCTTTCGAAACACAGCTCTTGGCCTGCTACTGGGCCTTAGGAGAGACTGAATGCTTGATCATGGGCCACCAATTTACCATGTCACCTGAACTGCCTATCATTAACTGGGTGTCATCTGACCCGCCAAGCTATAAAGTTGGGCGTGCAGAGAAGCACTGTGTCATCACAAGGAAGTGGTGTGTATGTGGTCAGGCCCAAGCAGGCCCTGAAGGTACAAGTAAGTTACATGAAGAAGTGGCCCAAATGCCCACGGTGCCCACCCCTGCTACACTTCTTTTCCTCTCCCATTCTGCAGCTGTGGCCTCACAGGATGTTCCCCACAATTAGCTGACAGGGAACAATAAGGCTCAGGACTGGTTTCCAGATAGTTCTGCACAATATGTGGGCACCATCTGAAAATGGACATCCGCAGCATCATAGCTTCTCTTGGGGACATCCCTGAAGGACAGTGGCAAAGGGAGAGTTTCCCAATGGACAAAACCTCGGACAGTGCACCTGGTTGTGCACTTTGCTTAGAAGGAAAAATGGCCAGACATGCAAGTATTAATATATACCGACTCATGGTATGTATTAATGGTACATATTCATTAATTCATGGTATATATTAATGGTACATATTCACCAATTCATGGTATGTATCAATAATTGCACGGGCTGTGGCCAGTGGCCTGTCTGGATGGCCAGGGATTTGGAAGGAATATGATTAGAAAACTGGTGACAAGGGAATTTGGGGAAGAGGTATGTGGATAGACCTCTCTGAATGGACAAAAACCACAAAGATATTGTCTCCCAGGTAAATGCTCACCAAAGGGTGACCTCAGCAGAGGAGGACCTTACTAATCAAGCAGATAGGATGACCCATTCTGTGGTTACCAGTCAGCCTCTTTCTCCAACCACCTGTCACTACCCAGTGGGCTCATGAACAAAGTGGCCATGGTGGCAGGGACAGGGGTTAAGTACGGGCTCAGCTACAGGGACTCCCACTCACCAAGGCCAACCTAGCTACAGCCACCTCCGAGTGACCAGTCTGTCAGCAGCAGAAACCAACACTGAGTCCCTGACATTCCCTGGGGTGACCAGCCAGCTACCAAGTGGCAGGTTGATTACATTGGACTGTTTCCATCATAGAAGGGACAGCATTTTGTTCTTACCATAATAGGCTTTTTAAAAAATTTTTTTGTTTTGTTTTTAGAGGTGGGGCCTCACTATGTTGCCCAGGCTGGAGTACAGTGGCTATTCACAGGCACGGTCATAGCTCACTGCAGCCTCGAACCCCTAGGCTCAAGTGATCCTCCTGCCTCAGACTCCCAAGTAGCTGGGACTACAGGTGCACACCACTATGTCAGCTTGCAATAGACTCTTTCTCTGTGTATGAATTTGCCTTCCCTGCACACAATGCTTCTACCCAAACTGCCATTTCTGGGCTCATAGAACGCCTCATCCACTGTGAGAGTACAACATAGAGCAGAGCATCTGATCAAAGGACTGACATCACAACGAAAAAGTGCAGCAGTGGGCTCACACTCACAGCATTCACTGCTCTTTCCCCACCACCCGGAAGTAGCTGGCTTCATGGAACCAGTGGCAGGACCTTTTGAAGATTCAGTTACAGCATCAGCTAGGTGATAATACCTTGCAGGCCTGGAGCAAGGTTCTCCAGAAGGCCATATATGTGCTCTGAATCAGCATCCAATATATAGGTGCTGTTTCTGCCATGGCCAGGAGTCACAGGGCCAGGAATTAGGGGTGGAAATGGGAGTGGCACCACTCACCTTACCCCTAGTGACCCACTGGCAAAATTTTTGGTTACTGTTCCCACAACCTCATGCTCTGCTGGCCTAGAGGTTTTAGTTCCAGAGGGAAGAATGGTTCCATCCAGAGACACAACATGATTGCACTGAATTGGAAGTTAAGGCTGCCACCTGGCTGCTTTGGGATCCTCAACTACCTGAATCAATTGCCAGGAGAGATTAATCCTGGCAACCAAGGGAAACTGCAACTACTACTCCACAACAGAGGTAAGGAAGGTGTCTGCAATGCGAGACATCCCTGAGGGCATCTCTTAGTATTTCCATGCCCTGTGGTTAAGTTCAGTGGGCAAATACACAACAACCCAATCCAGACAAGACTACTGACAGCCCAGATCCTTTCAAATTGAAGATTTGGGTCAACACACCACACGAAGAACTGTGACGAGCTGAGGTGCCTGCCACACGCAAAGGGAGTGCAAAATGGGTCGGGGAGAAGGTAGCTGTAAAGACTGGTCACAGCCACATGACCAGTTACAGAAATGACAAGTGCAACTGCCATGAGCGAATTTCCTCCTTGTTTTGTTATGAATATGGTTGTGTGTGTAGCAAATGTCTTTGTTTTCTTCTCTCTTGTTTTATCACGTAACATCTAAGATGTGTTGACTTTATGTCATAAGACTTAAGTATCGTTAATTTTACGTCATGCTGTCTGAGTCCCAGAATATCAAGGTGAAGAGTAAACTCCACTGAAGGACTTTACCTCCTCTTCTGGGAAAGGGTTAGTGCGTTTTCAGTGGTGCACAGGACAGATATGTCATGTGAGGCAAAATTATGACCTGTTATTTTCTTATTTGGAGGTTAAATACGGTTTAAGGAGTTGTGTCTGAGTACCAGGTATCTGGCACAAGGAGTGGACTTGCGATGGTTAATTTTATGTGGTGAATTGACTGGGACATGAGTGCCCAGATAAAACACCGTTTCTGGGTGTGTCTGGGAGAGTGTTTCTGCATAAGATTGGCGTTAGAACCAGCGACCTAGCGAGCTGATTGCCTTCCCCAAAGTGCCTACCCGTCCAATCCCATCAGCCAATGCACTGGGGCCTGAACAGAACATAAAAGCAGAGGAAGGGGGAGACTTGCTCTCTCTGCCTGACTCCTCGAGCTGAGACGTCAGCCTTTTCCTGCATGTGCTGAGACACCACCGGCCCTCTGGTTCCCAGAACCGCACCAGCAGCTCCCTGGGTCTCCAGTCTGCAGACCGCGCATTGTGGGACTTCTCAGCCTCACAGTCATGTTTGCTAATTCCTTGTAA
Organism: Lemur catta; assembly: GCF_020740605.2. Classification (NCBI taxonomy): domain Eukaryota; kingdom Metazoa; phylum Chordata; class Mammalia; order Primates; family Lemuridae; genus Lemur; species Lemur catta. The sequence continues at coordinate 6,273,224 of NC_059147.1, read as the reverse complement.
TAAATCATAGTGATGATATAGAGATGGAGGTAGACAGAAAGATAGAATTGATCGTATTGGTCTGTTTCTCTGGAGAGCCCTAACACAGTGTATATGCGCGTTTTAAGAGCTTTGTTGGAGGCAGGAGGAGATACTGGTGAAAGGGTACAAAGTTTCCATTAGACATAAGAAATAGTTTTTGAAATCTATTGCACAGCATGGTGAATATGTTAATAATCATGCAATGGCTGGGCGCGGTGGCTCATGCCTGTAATCCTAGCACTCTGGGAGGCCGAGGCAGGAGGATCACTCGAGGTCAGGAGTTCGAGACCAGCCTGAGCGAGACCCTGTCTCTACTAAAAATGGAAAGAAATTATCTGGCCAACTAAAAATATATATAGAAAAAATTAGCAGGGCATGGTGGCTCATGCCTGTAGTCCCAGCTACTCGGGAGGCTGAGGCAGGAGGATCGCTTGAACCCAGGAGTTTGAGGCAGCTGTGAGCTAGGCTGACGCCATGGCACTCTAGGCCAGGCAACAAAGTGAGACTCTGTCTCAAAAAAATAAATAAATAAATAAATAATCATGCAATGTATATTTCAAAATTGCTAAGAGAACAAGTTTTAAATGTTCACACTACAAAAAAAGATAAGTATGTGAGGTGATGGATATGCTAATTAGCTTGATTTAATTATTCCATAATGTATACATATATCAAAACATCACATTGTATTAATACCTCATAGATATATTAATATATACAATTATTCCTCATTGTTAATTAAATATTTTTTTTCTCTTTTTTTTTTTGGAGACAGAGTCTCCCTCTTTTGCCCTGGCTAGAGTGCCGTGGCATCAGCCTAGCTCACAGAAACTTCAAACTCCTGGGCTTAAGTGATCCTTCTGCCTCAGCCTCCTGAGTAGCTGGGACTATAGGCATGTGCCACCATCCCCAGCTAATTTTGTCTATACATTTTTAGTTGTCCAGATAATTTCTTTCTATTTTTTTAGTAGAGATGGGATTTCGCTCTTGCTGAGGCTGGAATATTTTTTAAAAAGCTTTATTGAGACCAGGCATGGAGGCTCACTCCTGTGATCCTAGCACTCTGGGAGGCCGAGGTGGGAGGATCGCTTGAGGTCAGGAGTTTGAGACCAGCCTGAGCAAGAGTGAGACCCTGTCTCTCCTAAACACAGAAAAATTAGCCAGGCATGGTGGCGCATGCCTGTAGTCCCAGCTACTCGGGAGGCTGAGGCAAAAGGATTGCCTGAGCCCAGGAGTCTGAGGTTGCTGTGAGCTAGGCTGACACCACAGCACTCTAGCCCGGGCGACAGAGCAAGACTCTGTCTCAAAAACAAACAAACAAAAAAAGGAAATGGTGCCCTTGGCTGGGGCATGCAAAGCAATTTATGGTCCCAGCAGCCACTTTGGAGAAAAAGCCTGGAAACCTAACCAAGACCCAACACCCAAATGCGCTGTGCATTTTACTTTTTCTTTTAGCTCATCACTGCTAGACAGTCTGTGGATGAGGAAGAAAACCCCGACGAGGTGGTCTTGCCTTAGAAGGTACTCATGACAGTTGCTATGTCACCTGTCATTAAACAGTCCCAGGAGAGAAATTCCATTTCTAAAGACAAAGGCTCTTGCTGAACATCGAGTCCTCACTCCAGAACCTTCTCTTACCAGAGCCTACATAGCTTGAAATCCAGTCCAGGCCTTCTTCTTGAGAAAGAGTTACTTGGGCACTTCTGAAAGAAGTTGCCAAAGCACATGTGTAGAATCCAATTTTGCTATTGTTCTTGTTTTGTTTTGAGAGTCACACTCTGCCTGATGCCTGGGAGAGAAAGGCAATCTTCCTGTTCCTCCTGCATTCAGAAGACTCCCTGCTACATTCAGAAGACCCCAGAGCTCCCATACAGCACACCCAGAACACAGCACAACCCCACCTACTGCCTCTGCTTCCACCCTCCCTGCCTAGCTCTTGTCTATGCTGTCAGCTGGCTTTCTGACTGTCGGTCTGGGAGTGTCCACTCTTTAAGCCCTCATTCCAACCTCCCCACAGCACCCAAGGTGAACTTCTAAAAAGATAAGTTTGACAATGTCACTTTCCTTACAGTGTATGATAAAATCAAACTCTAGATTTTTTTTTCTGCCAAAACCCATTCCTCTTGGCTGTCTTCGACATCTCAGTAAATGGTGACCCCATCCCTCCAGTGCCACAAGCCAAAGCCTTTGACATCACCCTTAACATTTGTTTCCCCCCCACCACACATCTAATCCACCGTCGATACTGCGGGCTCTACCTGTAGACGACAGCTGCCTACTTTCCTGGAAACATACAAGCACCACATGGGTCCAAACCAACCTTCCTTCTTTCCTTCCTTCCTTCTTTTTTTGAGCCAGGGTCTCACTCTGTCACCCAGGCTGGAGCGCAGTGGTGCGATCACAGCTCACTGGAGCCTCAGACTCCTAGGTTCAGGCGATCCTCCTGCCTCAGCCTCCAAAGTAGCTGGGACTACAGGCATGTGCCACCACGCCTGGCTAATTTTTTTTTTTCTTTGTAACCGGCTCCATCAGCAATGGCTAATTTTTTTTATTGTTTTTAGAGATGGGGCCTTATTGTGCTGACCAGGCTGGACCACTGTTTCTTGCTGAGATGACTGAGACTGGCTTCTCTGCTTCCAACTATGCCTCTCTCCAATCTGTTCTTACCCCAGGAACAAAGTGATCCTTTGCAAAGGCAAGCCAACAGTGTTCTCCCATGCCCCAAATTCTTCAATGGCTCTGCCTCACACTCAGAGAGCCTCACGCAGCTTCAGGCCCCCACTTGGTCCAACCTCATCTCCTCTGCAGCCTTGCGTCCTGCTACCTGCCACTGTGCTCCAGCCACACAGGTCTCCTCGCTGCCACAGAGCCCTCCAGCACGCTGACAGCCACGGCCTGTGCACTTGCTCCTCGGGGGCTGGCACCCTCTTCTCCCAGCTGTCTGTGTGGCCTCCTCATTTCCCCTGGGTCTCTGCTCCAGTGGTTCTTCCCCAGAGGCCGCCCCTGCTACCCTCTTCTGCAATAAGATTCCTTCACTTCTCCATTTATCCAACTTTATCATTCAGTTTTAGCACTTATTTTCAGCACCCAGCATACACTTGTTTGTTTATTCGTTTGTTGTCTGTCTTCCCCACTGGAAGGTAAGCTCCAGAGAGGGCCTCCCATGGTCTGCACTTCCTGGTGGTCCCATCTCTGTGTGATTCCCTCTCTTTCAGTGTGGGTGGGACCTATGACTTGGTTCTAATACACAGAATATGGCCAAATGATGGGACATCATTCCCATGATATGTTACATGATATAAGACTCTATCTTTCTAGCAGATGCCTCCCTCCTGCTGGCCCGGAAGAAGCAAGCGGCCACTTGTGAACTGCCTGAGAGCAGCTGCAGGGCACAGAGGGCCTCTGGCACACAGCTGTGAGAAACCCGAGTTCTCAGTGCCACCACCCAAGGACATGGGTTCTGCCAACCAGTGCGGTGGGCTTGGGAGCAGATTCTCCTCCAGTTGAGCCTCCAGATGAGAACACAGCCTTGCTGACACCTTGCCTGCAGCCTGGCGAGAGCCCGAGGCAGACAGTGCCTGGACTCTTGGCCCACAGACACTGAGATAGCAAATGTGTGCTGTGACAATCTGCTATGCAGCAATAGAAAACTAAGGTTTGGCTTGTTCATTGCTCTATCCTAAGTATTTGGAATAGGATTCAGCATACATTAGGTGCCTAATAGATTATTTGTTGAATGAATACATTGTTATGGAAAAGCAAAACAGCAAACAAAGTGGGCAGCAGTGTTGTAATATGCTACCAGGTGTGTGTGTGTGTGAGAGAGAGAGCCTCTACGTATATATCTGCATAAACATAGAATGTCCTGGAAGGGCATACAAAATAAAAAGTGACAAATCCAAATCCGTGAAGAAGGGAGACTTTCACTTTATGCCCTTCTGAGCTGTTTGGATTATTTTTTCTCTCTATAAATGTATCTCTTACACACACACACCCTGAAACAAAGTAGCCCCTGAGACTTCGAATTTTACAGGTTTCTAAGTCACTTCTTCCACACTCATTCCTTTCCCCCAGCTCGGCCTTCCCCTTCCCAGCGGCATCCCCCCTGTTCTCCATCTCCACCTGCCCCTCCAGGGCGCTGTGTGGCCCCCGCTCCCAACACAAGAACGCTGCAGATAGAATTAGATACATTTGAAACTACACGCACCCCAGCACCTCCTGCTCTGCCGACCTAACAGAGAAGCAGAAAGGCAACTTTGTTTCCAGACGTGTGCACAGTCAAGCCGCAAGGGACCTGGTGAAGGTAAACCGCAAAGCAAAGGGGGCTGAGCTTTCCCCCACTGTTACTGTGTAACCAGCCTGGCAGACATTCAATTTGAGAAACAGGCGAACGATACAAGTTATAGTTACCCTGGAGTTTTGGGATGGTCTGACAGTGTGCTTTGAAACGTGTGCGTAAAATCGCCAGGGTGAGAGGAGCAATGTCCATATCTGCTTGGCTGACATGAAAAAATCCAACTGAAAATATGCAGGCTGATGACAATGGACAGAACCCCTTACACAGCAAGAAAAACTGAGTCAGAGGGTACAGCACAGGGCTGGGGAAGGCCACATACCTATGCTCGAAATAGAAGCTGCCAAGGTTATCACTTACAAACTAGCCTTGGCACATCACGCTAGTAGAACCGTTTTGAATTTATAGCCCCCAGTCTACTATGAAACTAGCCAATAAAACCAACCTCAGATACAATGAAAGTCATTTCTCTCTGCACTATGGACAATATTTGAGACAGTGAATGGAATGTTCTTGCGATCACATCTTCTTTACTCTCAGTAATTAGTGAGAGACTGTAACCGCAGCAACACAAGACTATGAACCTTGTTCATAGTTCTAAAACTGGACCTGAACACATACAGCCCTAATTAATGTTCAATGATTAATCAACATCTGTGATTTGATGGCTAAAAAAACAGTGAGTTATAAGATATTATCTCTGGCCAGCTTCTCAAGTCATAATTAGCTTTGTGTGTATGTGTGTGTGTGTGTGTGCATGAGTGTGTATAAAACATTACAGTTTTGCTGGGCACGGTGGCACATGCTTATAAACCCAGCAACTAGGGAGGATGATGTAGGAGGATCACTTAAGACCAAGAATTTGAGACCAGTCTAGGCAACACAGTGAGACCCTGTTTCATAAAACTAACAAACAGGCCACGGTGGCTCACGCCTGTAATCCTAGCACTCTGGGAGGCCGAGGCGGGTGGATTGCTTGAGCTCAGGAGTTTGAGACCAGCCTGAGCAAGAGCGAGACCCCGTCTCTACTAAAAATAGAAATAAATTATCTGGACAACTAAAAATATATATAGAAAAAATTAGCCAGGCATGGTGGCGCATGCCTGTAATCCCAGCTACTCGGGAGGCTGAGGCAGGAGGATCACTTGAGCTCAGGAGTTTGAGGTTGCTGTGAGCTAGGCTGACGCCACGGCACTCTAGCCTGCGCTACAGAGTGAGACTCTGTCTCAAAACAAAACAAAACAAAACAAAACAAAACAAAAAAACTAACAAACAAAGAACAACAAACCCCCAGTAAAACAAAAATTTCTCACAAGTGACACGATGGCTGTGTCTGGTTGATTATTCAATCGTTCAAGTCACACGTCTTGCCCATGTGGCTGCAAAGTCATGACTTTGAATCCTATAAAGATCAAAGGGTGGGCTCAGCCTCTTGGCCAAAGTAACAACTTTCCAAGAAACACATGGATACTTTAAATAGCTGTGTTTGCCATTCATTCACTCATTCTACCAACATTTAATGCTGGACTCCAAAGAGGCCTAAGTCGGGGGCCTTACTCACATTCCAGTGGTCCGTGGGTATGTGGGTGTGTTTTCTAGTCAATATGTCATTGTAGCCAAATCCTTTTTCAATTGTCAGGAATGTGAGCTGCTGGAGGACAGGCACGGAGGATGCATAACTCAAATGGGGAAGCTGATGCCCCTGGAGCAGTGTCCTGCTGACATAGCCTCAGATTCCCAAGTGATGAGAAGGAGGAAAGAAAAATGACCAGAAAGAATCTAACTGAACATATTTCAAAAAACAAAAACTGTACATCCTTCTGCTCCCTACTTCTAACAGTGCCGTGGATGCTGTAGCAACCACTTCTGTTGTGAAGTTGTTCAAATCCATTTCACACAGTGATCAGGCAGCTGAGGAACTCTGACTGCTCATGTTCATTGATAATATTATAGTGACCTGTTACTCATTTTCCCAATGACTGTGAATGCCTTGCCACCAAATATAACAGACTCCAAAATAACATGCTCTTACCTTTGTTTCTTTTAGAGCCATTTCAACCCATGAAATACGAAAGAAGCAAAAGGAAATGGAAAATGAATGAATGAGAAAGTTACTTAAACATCCTTGTGGAATTGGACAAGTTCTCATGTCATACCGCACAATGGGCTTCCAGGGCTGGAGGGGAAGGCTGAAGAATTCACTCATTAAATGTCATACAAACATTCGGGGAAAGCTCAACTTCAAGCATACATTAAAATTTGGTACCTTTTTTGTGTTGATCAGGCCGGCACAGGTTAAACGGGGTGATGATGCTCGGTGTGAGAGGGTGCAGGAGGGACAAGTCCTGTTCATTCTGTAGGGCTATTTTGGTCCTATCTGTCAAATTTAAAATGAGGATGTCCTTCGACCCAGTGCATAACTCAGGGTGGGCTGCCATAACAGAATACCACACACTGGGTGGCTTAAACAACAGAATTTTTTTCCTCTATAGTTCAGGAGGCTAGAAGTTCAAGATCAAGGTGCCGTTAGGGTTGGTTTCTGGTGAGGCCTCTCTTCCTGGCTTGGAGGTGGCCGCCTTCTCGTTGCATCGTCACATGGCCTCTTCTCTGTGCAGAGAAAGAAAGAGAGAAAGAGAGATCTCTGGTGTCTCATCCTCTTCTTATAAGGACACCAGCCCAATCAGGTTAGGGCTCCACTCCTATGACCTCATTTAACCTCAATTACCTCCCTACAGACCCCATCTCCAAATCCTGTCACACTGGAGGGTAGGGGTTTAGCATATGAATTTGGGGAAGACACAATTCAGTTCATTAAGTTTTGGGAATTTACCCTCCACACATGTTTCCACATGTGCAAAAATATCATTTTTTTTTTTTTTGAGACAGAGTCTCACTTTGTTGCCCAGGCTAGAGTGAGTGCCGTGGCGTCAGCCTAGCTCACAGCAACCTCAAACTCCTGGGCTCGAGCAATCCTCCTGCCTCAGCCTCCCGAGTAGCTGGGACTACAGGCATGTGCCACCATGCCTGGCTAATTTTTTCTATATATTTTTAGTTGTCCAGCTAATTTCTTTGTTTTTTTTTGTTTTTTTTTTTTTTTTTTTTTTTTGCAGAGACGGGGTCTGGCTGTTGCTCAGGCTGGTCTCAACCTACCTCAGCCTCCCAGAGTGCTAGGATTACAGGTGTGAGCCACCACACCTGGCCCACAAAGATCATTAAATAAGAATATTTAAGGTCACATTATCTGCAGCAGCCAAGAACCGTAAACAACCTAAGCATCCATCAGGAGGGGACTAGTTAAGCAAATAAAGGTACATTCAGTCAATAAAATGCAGCCATTAAAACGCATGAGCCACCACTAAACATGGTGATATGAGCACTCACTAAAATACAACATAAGTGGAAAAAGCAAGGTGTGGAACAGCATGCAGACCATGACGAAATTTCTGTAATAATAATAATAAAGGCTTAATATTTTCTGGAAGGATTTATGAGAAACCTCTGGCAGTCATTACCTCTGAGGAGCAGATTTGGAGGATGAAGAGGAAGAATTTGTTTCTTTCTTTCTTTCTTTCTTTTTTTTTTGAGACAGAGTCTCACTCTGTTGCCTGGGCTAGAGTGCCGTGGTGTCAGCCCAGCTCACAGCAACCTCAAACTCCTGGGGTCAAGCGATCCTCCTGCTTCAGCCTCCTGAGTAGCTGGGACTACAGGCATGGGCCACTATGCCTGGCTAATTTTTTCTATATATTTTTAGTTGTCCAACTAATTTCTTTGTATTTTTTTTTTTAGCAGAGACGGGGGTCTCGCTCTTGCTCAGGCTGGTCTCGAACTCCTGAGCTCAAACGATCCACCCACCTCGGCCTCCCGGAGTGCTAGGATTACAGGCATGAGCCACCGCGTCCAGCCAAGAATTTGTTTCTTATACCATTCTGTACTGTGTGCTTTGCCCACCCTCACCACTTATGTAGGTATTATTTTTATATTATGTATAAAATTTATTTTTAATATATAATTTTTTCATTTAATTTTTAATTTTTTTTTTTTTTTTAGAAATGGGGTCTTGGTATACTGCTCAGGCTGGTCTTGAACTCCTGGCCTCAAGCAATCCTCCCACCTCAGCCTCCCAAAGTGCTGGGATTATACGCATGAGCCACTACACCCAACAAAAATTATTTTTTAGAAAGAAAATAATCAGGTCGGGTGCAGTGGCTCACGCCTGTAATCCTAGCACCCTGGGAGGCCGAGGTGGGAGGATCGTTTGAGCTCAGGAGTTCAAGGCCAGCCTGAGCAAGAGCAAGACCCCATCTCTACTAAAAAATGGAAAGAAAGTAGCTGGACAACTAAAAATATATAGAGAAAAAATTAGCCGGGCATGGTGGTACATGCCTGTAGTCCCAGCTACTCGGGAGGCTGAGGCAGGAGGATCGCTTGAGCCCAGGAGTTTGAGGTTGCTGTGAGCCAGGCTGACGCCACGGCACTCTAGCTCGGGCAACAGAGTGAGACTCTGTCTCAAAAAAAAAAGAAAAAAGAAAAAAAGAAAGAAAAGAAAAAGAAAAAAATCATTCCATGATTGGGACTGTTTTCCCTCTGACCTGACAAGTTCTTGCAGCTGTAGACAGATGGACAATACTATGTCCCAGTGTCTAACTGAAGATACCTACTTTAGGACATTCATGTTTGGAGATTGCTTTTTTATTGAGGTAAAATTCACAGATCAAAAAAAAATTCACCATCTTAACCATTTAAAAGTGTACAATTCAGGCTGGGTACGGTGGGCTCATGCCTATAATCCCAGCACTTAGGGAGGCTGGGAGGTGGGAGGATCACTTGAGCCCAGGAGTTCGAGACCAGCTTGAGCAACATAGCGAAACCAGGTATTTACCAAAAAAAAAAAAAAAAAAAAAGAAAAGAAAGAAAGAAAATTAGCCCATTTTGGTGGCATGTATCTGTAGTCTCAGCTACTCTGGAGGCTGAGGCAGGAGGACCGCTTGAGCCCAGGAGTTTGAGGTTGCAGTGAGCTATGTGTGATGTCACTGCACTCTAGCCCAGGTGACAGAAGGAGACCCCGTCTCAAGAAAAAAAAGAAAAGAAAGAAAGAAAAAGTGTACAATTCAGGGGCACTTAGTACATTCACAATGTTATGCAACTATCATCTCTAGTTGCAAACATTTTCATTACCCCAAAAGGGCAATCACTCCCCGGTGTCTCCTCTCCCAGTCCCTGGCAACCACTAATCTCCTTTCTGTCTCCATGGATTTGCCTACTCTAGAGATTTCATATAAGTGGAATAATAGAATATTTGGCCTTTGGTATCTCGCTTCTTTCACCTAAGATAGGGTCTCACTGTGTTGCTTAGGTTAGTCTTGAACTCCTGGCCTCAAGTGATCCTCCCGCCTTGGCCTCTTAAAGTGCTAGGATTATAGGCATGACCCACCAAAAAATCTGGCCAAAAAATAAAAATTTACTACACACATTTAGAAACATACATATCTCTATTAAAACATGTATCATTTAAAAAACATAGATGTGTATTTTGTTCTGTAACTTTCTTTTCACTCAACAATCTCAGAGGCCTCTCAATGTTAGTACATGCAGATCCACTTGCCTTTTTTAACTCCACACAGAATTCCATAGTGAGACCATATTGGAGTGGTACAGCCACAACTCTGTGGATGAACATTTAGGTAGTTTGCAATCTTTTTCCGCCCCCAGTTTGCAATTTTTTACTACTATAAACACCACTGTAAGGAAAATCCTTATATTAATAGAAGCCCATGCCATTCTACTTCTTAAAAATAGGTCTTTTAAAGAAATTCCTTAATTTCATATCCTCCTCATTTCTCCCTTCTCCTACCCTTCCCAGCGTCTAGTATCCTTTGTTTTACTTTTTATTTCTATGAGATTTTTAACTTTTTTTTTAGCTTTCACATATGAGTGGGAACATGTGCTGTTTAACTTTCTGTTCCTTGCTTATTTCATTTAACGTAATGTCTTCCAGCTCTATCGATGCTGCCAAGAATGACAGGATTTCATTCTTTTTATGGCTGAATAGTATTCCATCATGTATGTACATTACATTTTGAATCCATTCATCTGTTGTTGAATACTGAGGTTGATTTCATATCGTGGCTATCGTGAATAGAGCTGCAATAAACATGGGAGTGCAGATGTCTCTTTCATATACTGATTTACTTTCCTTTGGATAAATACCCAGCAGTGGGATTACCGGATCTTATGTTAGTTCTAGTTTTCTGAGGAACCTCCATACTGTTCTCTGTAGTGACTGCACCAGTTTACATTCCCACCAATAGTGTATAAGAGGTCCCTTTTCTCTACATCCTCACCAGTATTTTTTATTTTTAGTCTTTTTGATAATAGCCATCCTAACCGGGGTGAGATGATATCTCGTGGTTTTGATTTGCGTTTCCCTGATGATTAATGATGTTGAACATTTTGTCATATATTTACTGGCTATTTGTATGTTTTCTTTTGAGAAATGTCTGGTCAGATCATTTGCCCATTTTTTAATTGGACTGTTTTATTTTTTTGCTGTTGAGATGTTTGAGTTCCTTGACTATTTTAGAGATTAATCCCCCTGTCAGATGTGTAGTTTGCAAATATTTTCTCCCATTTTATAGCTTATCTTTTCATTCTGTTGACTGTATCCTTTGCTATGCGGAAGCTTTGTAGTTTGATATCATCTCATTTGTTTATTTTTGCTTTTGTTGCCTGTGCTTTTGAGATCTCACTCACAGAATCTTTTCCTAGACCAATGTCCTGAAGCATTTCTCCCTCTGTTTTCTTTTAGTAGTTTTATAGTTTCGGGTCTTATATTTAGGTCTTTGATCCATTTTGAGTTGATTTTTTTTTTTTTACTTAAAACAAAAGAAATTTATTGTCTCACGGTTCAGGAAGCCAGAAGTCTGAAATCAAGGTGTTGATAGGGTTGGTTCCTTCCGAGGGCAATGAGGGAGAGCCTGTTCCAAGCCTCTCTTCTAGTTCTGGTGGTTGCTGGCAATCCTTGGCATCTCTTGGCTTGTAGCTGCATCACCCTAATCTCTGCCCCTGTTGTCATATGGTATTCTCCCCTGTGTATTGCGTTGATTTTTGTATAAGGGGAGAGGTGGAGTCTAGTGTTATTCTTCTGCATATGGATATCTAGTTTGCCCAGCACCATTTATTGAAGAGACTGTCCTTTCCACGGTGAGTGTTCTGGGCACCTTTGTGAAAAAGTCAGTTGGTTATAGATATGTGGACTTATTTCTACATTCTCAATTCTGTTCCATCGGTCTATGTGTCTGTTTTTATACCAGTACAGTGCTGTTTGGGTTACTATAGCTTTTTAGTATATTTTGAAGTCTGGTAGTGTGATGCTTCCAGTTTTGTTCTAACAAAAAACTCTTAAAACAGATAACCAAATTCAGAAAAGTTACAGGATACAAAATCAATATACAAAAATCAGTAGTGTTTCTATATACAAACAACAAACTAGGCCCAGCGCGGTGGCTCACGCCTGTAATCCTAGCACTCTGGGAGGCTGAGGCGGGTGGATCATTTGAGCTCAGGAGTTCGAGACCAGCCTGAACAAAACCGAGACCCCATCTCTACTAAAATAGAAAGAAATTATATGGACAACTAAAATATATGTAGAAAAAATTAGGCGGGCATGGTGGCGCATGCCAGTAGTCCCAGCTACTCGGGAGGCTGAGGCAGGAGGATTGCTTGAGCTCAGGAGTTTGAGGTTGCTGTGAGCTAGGCTGATGCCATGGCACTCTAGCCTGGGCAACAGAGTGAGACTCTGTCTCAAAAAAACAAAACAAAACAAAAAAACAACAAATTAGCTGAAAAAGAAATCAAGAAGGCAATCCCATATATAATACCTACAAAAAAAAAAATACTTGGGAATAAATTTAACCAAGGAGGTAAAAACCTCTACAAGAAAAACTATAAAACACTGATGAACAATATTAAAGAGGATATAAATGGAACACATCCCATGCTCATGGATCGAAAGAATTAATATTATTAAAATGACAATATTATCCAAAGTAATCTACAGATTCAATGCAATCCCTATCAATATATCAATGACATTCTTCGGAAAAATAGAAAAAAAATTCTAAAATTTGTATAGGACCACAAAAACAGTCTTTTAATAAGAACTTTATTTCTATCTTTTTATGAATGGATTCCCAGAGCCTATCCAAGTAATTGTTAAGTTGATCCCCGCCCCCCACAGATGTAGAAATGGAGGCAAAGTTTGGATAAACAAGTTCCTGTACATTTTACACTAGTCTATCCTGGATAAAAATATAATTTTTCAAACTAGGGTGTATTGCTCTGATTTTCCAGTATTTCATTTTATCTCATTCCCATTAGGCAAGAACTTACCAGGTGGCTATTTATTTACTTACTTATTTATTTAGAGACAGAGGGTCTTGCTCTGTTCTTCAGGCTGGATTTGAACTCCTGGGCTCAAGTGATCTTCCTGCCTCAGCCTCCCAAGTAGCTTAGAATACAGGTGTGCACCACTATGCCCAGCCCACTTCAACTATTTTAAAAAGTAAAAATACATTTTTTTAAGTCAAAAAAAGATACAGTGTTTTGATCCTAAGTACATCTAAATGTAATTTAATCTAGCACTAAATTAATTTCTATTGAATAGAAATTTGGATGAACTTAAGCAACTTTTGATTCCATAGAAAGAAATTAGCTTGATAAATGGAAACAGAATTATCTTCCATCTTAAAGCAAGAAATGGAAGATAATCGCCCTGCACGTTGACAAGCACTACTCCATGGGTGTGACTAATGGGTAGAACTCTTACACCCCCGGAATGTAAATTCATGAACTTACATATCTTACACACACACACATTTTTTCTCATTAAATATAATTGAGAGAGTGAGAGGGGAGGTTGCTCGTCGGGCACAATGTGCATTGCTCCCACTGAAGGCCCTGACCCCACCACGGTGCAATTGATCGATGTAGCAAAATTGCACTTGCACCCCATGAATACACACACATAAAAAAATCTTTAAAAAATATATAACTAAAATATGTCTTGTGTTGTGTTGGATTCTCCTACAAATGGGCACTGAGGAAGTGTGTTGTTTATGCATAGGCATGCTACTGATTTTTATATATTGTTTTTTGATTTGTTTTTGTTTTTGTTTTTTGAGACAGGGTCTTGCTCTGTCACCTGGGCTAGAGTGCAGTGGCATCATCATAGTTCACTGTGACCTCAAATTCTTGGGCCCAAATTTTATCCTCCTGCCTCAGCCTCCCAAGTAGCTGGGACTACAGGTGCGTGCCATCATGCCCAGCTAATTTTTCTATTTTTTGAAGAGACAGGGGTCTTGCTCTTGCTCAGGCTGGTCTCAAACTTCTGACCTGAAGCAATTCTCCCACCTCAGCCTCCCAAAGTGCTAAGATTATAGGCATGAGCCACCGCACCTGGCCTGATTTTTGTATATTGATTTTGTATCCCGAAACTTTACTGACAAGAGCAACCAGTTTATAGAAGGGTGATCCCTGAAAACACCAGTGGGCAGAGAGGGAGTCAGACAGGGACGGGAAGGCAGCAATAAAGGCCGTGTTTTCCAGCAGGGCACCCACTGGGAACACTCGGGAACTCTGGGAGCTATTGTAGAACGTGCACCTCAGAGTCATCCCATCCAAGGGGCAAGAGTGTTGGGTATTCATGCACTGCTCCTGCCAGTCACTGATGGAGGGATGCGGTGGGTGTGTTCACCCATTCCCTGCACTTCTGACCTGGCTGCCATTGCTGGGGCAAACGAGGACCTGGGGACCAAAGGAAGTGCTCAAGCAAGGACAGGCAGGGTGGGCAGCTGGAAGTCAGGCTGGTGTGCACTGGCATAGTCAGGATGAGGGCAGGGGGCAGGACTCCAACAGTACCTGCCATGTTCTTTTCCTGAAGCTCCTACGTAGGCTTAAGCGTCTTTTTTCTCTTGTTTCTCCCAGAATTTATTTGGCTGCCTGTGTCATCTCACATATCACAGAGACTTCTTAGGCTTCCGTTCTCATCTGGAAGCCCCTGGAAGGTGGGAAGGAGCAATGACTTTCTCACCTCCTGGCACTGACAGAGACAGAGTGAGGTGAGCACTAAATCATGTGAGGCTTCCAAAATCCAATTCTTTCTAAAGCCCTCTTTAAAGCAATGAGAAAAATCTAGAACACGGGGTTCTCAGGTTTCTGGTTCTTATTTTTCTTTCCAAATGTAAAGAGAAGAAATCTGGGCCAATTTATGGAATTAAAAATGTAATGTTCTAAATGTAATATGTCCAATGGTGGTGATTGCTGAAGACAATATAGCAGAGTAAGAGGGTATAGAGAGTGCACACAACTATTTTAGATGATGGCGTGGGATGTCTCTCTGGCAAAGGGACATTGTAATATATATAGTTATATTTATATATAATATGTATATATATTTTTTTCTTACCCTTTAGTAATTCAAGTTCTAGGATCTTGTTCATAGATATTCACATATGTTCTAGAATATTCACTGAAGCATTGTCTGTAGCAGCAAAAGACCAGAACTAATCTAGACATCTATTTATGCAAGAAACATTATATTTGTCATAGCATTTAATATGCGTTAGGCATTCTTCTGTATTTTACAAATACTAACTCAACCTTCAACAACAGACCTACTTACTATCATTATCCCCTTTTTCAGATGAGCAAACTGAGGCAGGGAAAGTAAGTCTGGGCTGACCACAGTGAGGAAGTGGCAGATTCAGAATCTGAACCCAGGCTGTCTTGCTCCAGAGTCTGAGTACCAGGCTGCACAAAAATCCATATATATATATATATATATATATATATATATACACACACACACATACATACATACATATATATATACATAAAATGTAAAGTATGCATTCTTATCACATACTATATGGTTTATAGAGTTATTTACTCCCCAGTTTCTTGAACGTGGTATCCTTACATCTTGGACCTTGGTCAGTTGCCCTATTAATTATTAAACATTAAAACTTTGGAGTTTCCTGCAAACAAACAGAGGACCGGGCGTGGCGGCTCACGCCTGTAATCCTAGCACTCTGGGAGGATCTGGGAGGATCGCTCAAGGTCAGGAGTTCCAGACCAGCCTGAGCAAGAGCGAGACTCCGTCTATACTAAAAAAAATAGAAAGAAATTATCTGGCCAACTAAAAATATATATAGAAAAAATTAGCCGGGTATGGTGGCGCATACCTGTAGTCCCAGCTACTCAGGAGGATCGCTTAAGCCCAGGAGTTTGAAGTTGCTGTGAGCTAGGCTGATGCCATGGCACTCTAGCCCGGGCAACAGAGTGAGACTGTCTCAAAAACAACAACAACAACACACAAAAAACCCCAAACAAACAGAGGAGGAACAAATACATGTGCTTTATTATGCAAAAAGCATCTCTGAAAAGATACACACAAGACTGGTAGGGGGCCCGGGCTGCGGTGGCTGATGCCTGTAATCCTAGCACTCTGGGAGGCCAAGGCGGGCGGACTGTTTGAGCTCAGGAGTTCGAGACCAGCCTGAGCATGAGCGAGACTCCGTCTCTACTAAAAATAGAAAGAAATTATATGGACAACTAAAAATATATACAGAAAAAATTAGGCAGGCATGGTGGCGCATGCCTGTAGTCCCAGCTACTCGGGAGGCTGAGGCAGGAGGATTGCTTGAGCCCAGGAGTTTGAGGTTGCTGTGAGCTAGGCTGACACCACGGCACTCTAGCCCGGGCAACAGAGTGAGACTGCCTCAAAAAGAAAAAAAAAAAAAAGACTGGTAGGGGTACTTATTTTTGGGGAGAGGAACTGGGAAATAGAAAAACTTTTCAAGAATTATCTCCTAGTATTGTTTTGTTTATCATGCACAAGTCTTATCTGTTTTATTAACACAACTTTAAAAACAAATAGAAAGAAAATATAACTTCTTTCAACAGAGCAATGGAAAATGTTGTCTTCTGAATTTTTCATAACTTATTTTACCCTATTATTTAAGGTGAAAGTGAAAGATCAAAGGTGAAAAATTCCATATCTTTCATATGGCTTTAAATTTTGGGGGAGTAGTTTATCAGGATACTTTGTCAAATAGTGAAGTGCGTTAAATTCATGTGCAAATTTTCATGAAACTGTGCCATATGGAGTTGCCTATTTCACTGGAGGGTGTAATTTCTTAAATACTGTAATTATTTTACACTTAATTTCTATCTTTGTACATTCATTTTTGAAAGAAGGAAAAAATGAAGGCAACTATTTGAAACAGCTTTGTGAAAATCATTTCAGTTCTATGTTCTACAGCTGTTCCACTATGTGTAATTTGAAAATCTGATGACCCTAAAAGTAGATACATTATTCCTTTAATTCAACAACATTAAAATAAACTTCATTTCTTCCTATCTTACTTGAATAACTAATGATCTTTATGTTAAATAAACTCAGGAAATTGATTCCTACAAGTGAGAGTAGGAAAGTGGTTTTCCTGGTTTCACTCTTACTAAATGCAAGTAATTGAAGATAGTAACTCCTTTATTCAAAAAGAATTTGTTGTTTTCATGAACAAGCCTACATTGCTGAAAATGTTAAAATTTTAGGGCAACTGTGTTCTCATAATTAGGATTCCTATATAAGATTACGAAGGATAAAAATACACTTAAGCAAACTCTAGAAACTACTTATAATTTCTCACTCTGCCTAGAAAAAAGTGACTCAAGTTAATTCTGTTCACTAAAAGAAGAAAATGCTCAATTAAGTGGACCAAAATAGTCCCAATTAAAGATATAAATTTCTCTGATTGGGCAAAATGTAACAATCTTCCACTATAGGAAGACAGAACTTTTTTGTTTTTTTGGTTAAACTAATGTGTACTTTTAACTCAAAGAAGGGACAAGATAAAAAGAGTATTAACTAAGACCTTGAAACTCTTGATAATCTTTTTTACCAACAGAAGCAGTAGGCAGGCTTTGAGGTTTTTGGGGAAAGAAATCAAAAACTTCCTTAAAAAGGAAATTAAGATTTCACAGGGAGATGCTTCCTCAACTCAGACTACAGCTAGGTTCTGCCTCGTTTCCTGTCGCGACAAACAGAGTTCTCTGCGCTGGAAACCCAGGAGTCATCCTGGGATTTTCCTGGGCTCCGTCCCCATATCCGCGTCGTCCCCGAGTCACTCATTCATTCAAGAAGAGCCAATCACCACTCGCGGCTCCCTCCCCTCCACGGACGCCCCTGAAGACCAGTCTGCCTTCGCCGGGCACTTCCTGTCGTCTCACACTCCCCCCCACCCCGGTCCCTCCGACCTGCCTTCTGAGCCGTCCTAGGAGGCGCAGTGGCACTGAGCCCACGACACCCACGACACCGTCGCCTCTGCTCTCCTGACCTCAGCAGCTCGCAGCGCGCGGTGGTCCCTGACTGCCCCAGGGGCGCTTCCGGGTCCTCTAGGACTCTGCTGCTTTTCAGGTTCATCCTCCAACCGGGCCATTTGTCACATCTAGATTGCTTCGTGGCTTCCTCTTTGTCCTTTCTCTTTTCTCGTACTACCTCTTTCTAGACCAGTAGTTCTCAAAGGGTGTTCCACGGATCCTTTTCTTGGGGGTGGAGGGGTGTCGTGAGGTCAAGACTGTTCTGGCACCGATACTGAAATGTGACTTGCCCTTTCGCTGTGTCGGCACATTGGTGCTGCGTGACAGCAGCAATGGGGGCAGGGCGGTTAAAACCGCTGTGGCGAGTATCAATCAAGGCCTTGGCACCAAACTGTGCCAGTCATCACTGTGTCCTCCCCATCACGCCCTTACGGCCGCACTCAGTAATGTGCTTGACGAATTAGTAAAAAATACTAATTTCATTAAACTTTGACTCTTGAGTACCTGTCTTTTTCCATATAGCTGTCAGTTATTCTAGCACCATTTATTGAAAAGACTATTATTTTTCCATGGAATTAACTTGGCACCTCAGTGGAAAATCAACCGACCATATAATTATGGCTCTATTTCTGGACTCAATTTTGTTCCATTGATCTGTCTTTACTTACGCCGAAACCATGCTGACTCCATTACTATAGCTTTCTGTGTAGTAAATTTTAAATTCAGGTAACATGTCACAGAGCCAACTGCACCCAGTTCTGCTCCCCTCTCTCTTAGCCAGAGGCGCTGACTGGACCCACAGTCGTGGCATGAGGGTGATGGGGACGGTGACCTGCTCTGTGCTGGGATGCAGAGGTACAGGGCCAGCTGGCCTCCAAGGACAGCTCACCACCCGGGGGGGCTCCTCCTCTGCAGTTCCTTCGTCTTCTCTCTCACCGCCTTTGATAACCTGGAGAGTCTTGTCTTTGGCAAAGGATTCCAAGCAAAGCTCGGCCCTGAGCCTGAGGTTCTCTGCCTCCTGCTAGCTCTTTCCATCGGCCTCATCTACCTCATGTGTCACCACCTGCTTCATCTCGTTGGTCTGTGCTACAAGATCTCATTCACTCTGTACCAGGTGACACTCCAGTCCTCACACCAACCAAGGGTACACGCAAGAGCAAGAAGAAAACAAAAAAGAGGAACTAGCTTTCAATGTCCAAGAAAGTTGATTCTTTATAAAATCAGGTAGTATAAGTCCTCCAACTTTGTTCTTTTTAAAAGTTGTATTCTATGCCCTTTGCTTTTCCATATGAATTTTAGAATCATCCTGACTTTGGTATTTTATTCTTTTGCATGGCTTATACGTTCATTAAATAAGTTGGTATCTGTAAGTGGTTCTTATGATTGTTTTGCGTGTTTTTATACTTCATCAACTCAATAAAACAGCAATCCTCAATCTGATGTCCACGCATGAATTGAAAAATCCATAAACACTCCGAGCTCTGATGTAAAACAGAGGGATGTGTGTATGTGCACATGGTGGTTTTATACATTCTTTGACATTCAGAAATTCCTTGACATTCCTCCCTTCAATAGGTAGAGCCACCCCAGGGTGGGCTGAACTTGACTCACAACAATTAGAACATGGCAGAAGTGAAGTGTTATTTCCGAGACGACATCATAAAAGGCACCACTGCTTTGTCCTTGTGCTCTTGGATCACTGACTGGGGAAAATCAGTTGCTGTGTCATGAGGACACTCACAGCAGGAAGCTGAGACCTCCTGCCAACAGCCATGCGAATGAGCCGCCTTGGAAGCAGATCCTCTAGTCCTGGTCAAGCCTTCATTCAACTGGCTATAGCCCAGGCTGACATCTTGACTGAAACTTGGAGAGACCCTGAGGCAGGACCACTTCGCTAAGCCACTCCTGAATTCCTGATCCACAGAAACTGTGAAACAATAAATTTCACTGCTTTAAGTTTGTAAATTTTGGGGCAATTTGTTGCACAATAGGTAAGTAACACAGTGCACTTATTTGAGGAGAAAGTCTATGATTTTCATTAGATTCTAAGATTAGTGATGCCCAAAATGGTTAAGAATTACTACTGTAAAATAAATATTAATACTAGATTTCTTTTTCTTTTTCTTTTTTGAGACAGAGTCTCGCTCTGTCACCCTGGCTAGAGTGCAATGGCATCATCATAGTTCACAGCAAACTCCTGGGCTCAAGCAATCCTCCTGCCTCAGCCTCCCTAGTAGCTGGGACTACAGGTGCATGCCACAATGTCTGGCTAATTTTTCTGTGTTTAGTAGAGACGGGGTCTCACTCTTGCCCAGGTTGGTCTCAAACTCCTGACCTCAAGCAATCCTCCCGCCTTGGCCTCCTAGGGTGCTAGGATTACATGCATGAGCCATTGCGCCTGGCCAAAAGTGAATGTTTCAAAATACTACAGTATAACTTTACTATAGAATTTTCGGATACAGTGAAGAGAGTTTTTTAAATTGCTGATGTTCTATACATAGCTTAAATACAATCAAGTCTTGGTCCATGCAATTTCAAAAAGGCAGGAAGCCTACAACATAGCTGGGTGAACAGGGGCCCTGAAGAGATCTTTCCCTATCTTGGTAACTCAAACAAGATAAACCTGCAAAATATAAGTGCAATTAAATGACCGATATTTCAAAATTAATTCTTTTAAAATAAAATGTTTCCTCAGAGTGGGTATGAAGCAATAAAAAAAAGAATAAAATAAAATGCGTTTCCATTTTAAAGGCAAAAAAAAAAATGAAAAGTAGTGATTTTTATTTCCTTGGGCAAACGTGCTATGGCTGAACACTTAATAACATCTTCTAAAACAAAGACTGTCATAAGAGTTCATACTCTAATGCTTAAAATAGTGTATATTTTTAGTGGATGATTATGGATGATTTTCAAATAAACGTGTTTTAAAGCTGACTGCTTTTTTCCTATGGTCATGAAGGAAAACACTATAGTCTCTATTATACAGCACCCTGAATACTACTCACATGCTTTACTAAGCTGTTATGTAAATAGGTAAACTGCAGTGTGTATTTAAAATGTGTTTTCCCTTTTTCCCTGTTGTTAGAAGAACAAAACTGAATGGTAGCAATATGGATCAAACCATCCATGCCTCAGCAGCTAAAAACATTTTAGGATGGCACATTTCAGTGTATTAATCAACTCACCTTCTATCGTTCTATAGGATGATTCTGCAGTTCAACAACTGCCAAACAGAATCGATAACATTTATGCATTTAACAAATATTTATCAAGAGCTTATTATAGACTAGGTCCTGTGCCAGATAGCCTGGATATTGTCTATAGGTTGGAAAGCATGGAAAAAAAATGGGACTGGAAGCTTTCTTCTCCTTGAAAATAATGATATTCTATAGATATTTGAGGCAGAAAGAACTCTAAAACTTTTCTTTATTGGAAGAATCTCTCCCAAAAAACACATGCTTGTGTCAATCATTTAGCTGAAATGACCACTAAACATACACAATGTATATACAGCATAAAATCCATGATCAAAGAGAATAAAGCAAAATTTAGTTTATGGTATACCATTTCCATTTTCGCACCATGTATAGAATCTGGTCATTTTACTTGGTCTCGTGGGCTCAGTGACCCTTAGGGCCAGGAAACAATCTTGGTTTCCCAACACTCCATAACATAGAGGTAAAAAGTGTAAAATACATCACAGTGCAGAAAGTAGTGAATAAAAAACAACTGCTAAACTGGGTATTGGGTCTTTATCAGGGCAACTGAGATCAACTGTGCAGAAATTTTGAATATCCATCGTGGACTCTCTGTTCAGGTAAATGGATGGACAGTGGAGGCCCTCGGGGCCCTCTGAGATAATGACCTGCTTTCATCCTACTACTTCAAGGGCATTGAAAGGTAATGCTGGAATATCCTGCTTTTTTTAAAATCTCACATACATTCAAATCAATATTCATTAGCAAGCAAACATCCAGGAGTAGGTTTATTTAGTATCTTAAAAAAGATTTTGTAAGACACAAGGCTTTAAATTAAAAAGTTATTTATTCAAAAATATTTTCTAATTCTGATTCCGTATCAAATTAAATCAAGGAGTGATCCAATAACTGATCACATCCACCTAGATAGAGGATGGCAATTATCTCATTAGCTCATTAGTATAATCTACTAAGTAGTGAAATACAAATTTAACTCATTCACTTCTTCACAAAAGGTAAACATAATTGGTATACTTCATACCAAAAATTATTTTATAAAGCTTGTCTTCATATTTCAGTTAAAGATTCAGCTGATATAAAATGATACTGTCTTAAAAGAACATCCAAGCAATGCTTTGGATTTTCTTTTTTTGGCAAAATTCAAGGAAAACATGATTGTTTGAAATTTCTTTGCCGCTCTCGAATTAGTGAAGAACCACCTGAGATTCCTTTGCATTTGCACCCTTCCACCCTTCGTGTTTCCAGTGGTTAAAAATGTGCGGGGAGCATGATGTAGAGAGTGCTAGAGATGCCACACAGGTCTCAAAGCTTAAAAACCCATTTCTGACAGGTTTTGAAGCTTTTATGAACTTCAAATTAATGTACGGAATATAAGCATTTAAAAATAATTTTCAGATATGTATACAGTCCAAGGAAATCCTTTAGTATTTTTTGCATCAAATACTTTCGGAAAAAATGGATTTCTCTTTTGATGGTTCAGGAAGTCAGCCTTTTCTCAACAGTTTCTTGATAAGCAACAAACCTTCTCAAATTCATCTTCACATTGTCGAGAACACACAGCTGATCTGTACTGTATTTACCTCGCCCTTCTTTACGTATCTGCAAAAAACCAAATCATGTGACGTAGTATATATCGCTAATTCATTTCAAGAAAGAAAGTATGTAATTTAGGGTGTATTTAACCATTTCCTGAACAAGATAGCTGCAAGATTTTGGTGAAACATTTTTACTTTCAAGGTAAATGGAACAGTAAGTAAAAAATAAATATAAATTTAGAATGTGCACTTTAAAATAATAGTTACAAAAATGATTGAATCATAGACTTTAAAAAACAAAATTCCAGGCTAGCCTCTGACTAACAAAGAAATTTCCTTAGGGTAGAGCTTTGTACTTTTGAGAATAGAAAAACGATTAAATGTTACTACCACGCAATGTACACTAAGTAGGAAAATCAATCAGAACAACAGAACTTCCAGAGGTTAGGGGCTATTTTCCCAGTTCATAGTTTACCTAACTCCTTTCTAAGCATTTACTTCTGCAGGGTTTGATACCTGGGACTACAGGTGCATGCCACTTCACCTGGCTATTACTAAATTTTTAAATGTAACATGCCAAGACATAAATATGTTACAAACAAACCAATATTAATGTTCGTAAAAACACACTGGCTTAGATGTAAAAATGACATAGATAATGTGCATACCATTTGTTGCTATTTTTCCTTTTTTCTGAAAAGAAAACTTTTTTTTTTTTTTTTTTTTTTGAGACAGAGTCTCACTCTCTTGCCTGGGCTAGAGTGCCGTGGTGTCAGCCTAGCTCATAGCAACCTCAAACTCCTGGGTTCAAGCGATCCTCCTGCCTCAGCCTCCCAGGTAGCTGGGACTACAGGCACACGCCACCATGCCTGGCTAATTTTTTCTATTTTTAGTTGTTTGGCTAATTTCTTTCTATTTATAGTAGAGACAGGGTCTCACTCTTGCTCAGGCTGGTCTCCAACTCCTGAGCTCAAATGATCCACCTTCCTCGGCCTCCCAGAGTGCTAGGATTACAGGCGTGAGCCACCGCACCCGGCCAAAAAACTATTTTTTATACGTTAAAAATTTTTCAGAAAATTTAAATTTCTAAATACAGAATCATATTCACCTAAAAATTCATTATATAATTCTCTCCATGAGAAATAAATTCTGCATTATGAGCTTGTTGGATAAAAGAAATATTGGAAAACAACAAAAGTAAGCAAACCTCTCATCATAACCTCTACTCTTTTTTCCTCGAACTTCTGGACTCAAGCGACACTCCCAGCTCAGCCTCCCAAGTAAATTTCTATTCTTTTGACAAAGATTTAGAAGCAAATGTTTAATCCGAAATCTAAAAATATAAATATTTGTATTTCTCAAAATTATATAATTTTAAAACTGGGACTTAGATAAGAGGAGAATGGTAAACCTATAAATAGACACATAATTCAAATTTGTTTTTATGTTCTCCTATCCCACTACCAAAACAGTCTTTTGCTTTTTGTGGGTTTTTTTGAGACAATATCTCACTGTGTCTCCTGGGCTAGAGTGCAGTGGCGTCAACATAGCCTCAAATTCTTAGGCTCAAGCGATCCTCCTGCTTCAGCCTCTCCAGTAGCTGGGACTACAGGTACGCAGCACCACAGCTGACTAACTTTTATATTTTTGTACAGATGGGGTCTCACTCTTGATCAGGCTGGTCTCGAACTCCTGAGCTCAAGTGATCCTCCTGCCTTGGCCTCCCAAAGTGCTAGGATTACAGGTGTGACTTACCTGCCTGGCCTCAAAACAGTTTTTGAAATTAATTTTTGACTCAAAGTTAGCTTTGGTGTTTCTGACAAAACAATAAATAAATAAAAAGACTAATGAAGGTAGTAGCTACATTCTCCAATGCAGAACAGCCTGGAGTTTGCTCTTTTTTTTTCAGAGTACCAAAGAAATGTCCGTAACAATGAAATCAACTTATAATGTATTACATGACATAAAATAAATTTAAAATGTATATGAAAGTACTTTGCAAACTACAGAGTATAGTATTTATATATATGAAGCATTGTTAACATAACTAAACTTAAAAAAGAGAGAAACTTGTCAGATACCATTTTGGCTTCAAGTTTCAGTGATTCGACAGTAACACTGCCGAGCCATGACTCAGTGAACAAGCATTTTCCCAAGTCCTGGGGATGAAGTGCTACGTTAATCACTGAGATTCACAGGCATTTGTCATCCACATGCCTCTAAACTGCACGGTGGTAACTACACACACTTCATCCCCACAGAATGTTGAGACTTATGCACATACAAATAAAACAGCTACAAACCTTCATTTTGAAGACTGGCTGGAATTCTTTCAGAGTAGATAATAATTTAATTTGAACTGAAGCTCTTTCAGCTTCTTTGCCATCTGCAAAAACATCAAAGAGGGCATCCAGAGCTTCTCCTGCTACCACAAGGGAAGGATCTTTGGTGGCAACCTCAAGCAGAAAGCACCCAATGGACTGGAAACAACAAAACACATTGTGATGTGACTAAAGTCAGTCTCCCAAGTGGGTATGGACTTTAAATGTGGCAATAATTTATGCATACTATTTATATAAAAATGCCAGGGAAAAATTAAAACTTTTAAAAGATTAGACAAATACTGATAAATATACCAAGTACAATATAAGCCAGATAATAAAACATATTATAATTTGTATCCCTAAATAAAGTGAATAGAGAACCATAAACGATGTATGATCCTGGAAATCATTAAAGTTTCCCATCTACCTCCCTCAAAAAGGCTTTTTGCATGAGGTCAAAATGCATAGAAATCTTATCTATAACAAAAAAAAAATCTGCTTTTAAAAGTCTATGAAGATTAAAAAAAAATCCCTAACATTTAATCTCATTTTTCTCCACTATATTGGTTGAATTTTAACATCTACTAGTTTTTTTCTGCAGTTTGCTGGCTAAAGAATGGACCATGCAAAGAACTGTTCCAGAGTAAACTCTTTATGTCTCAAGGGTGAGAGCCCATCTGATCTTACAGGTGGGACAGTGGAAATGCCGAGAACAAGTCCAAAGTTCAGCTCCACCGTAAACAACCGGTGACTTCTGGACAGGTGCCCTCTCTGCATCTCAATGTTCTCATCTAACACACGTGGTCTAAGACTGTATTCAGATTTAATATCCTATAATGCGATATGAAGCACACAGCATCACCCCTGAAGCAGTGTCATTAGGAAGGACTGATCTGAATCTAATCTTGCCTTTAGATCTAACTTCCAGTTTGCAGGAAAGACAGAGGATAAAGGAATATGCTTAATACCACAAGGAAGCAATCAGACAAACCCAGGCTGGACATCATACGGGACAGCTGCTCCAGGAGCTGAGGACAGACGGGTGGTGCTGGGTTGTACTGGGGGTGGAGGGGACTGTTCTACATTAAGAGAGACAAAGAAAGCACCAAACCAAGCCTAACGTGTGGGCTTTACGTTTAAAGAAACTATCTGTAAATAGATACTTTTTAGATAAGTGGAAAATTATGAATATGAACCAGGTATTAGATATGTTAAGAAATGACTGTCAATTGTATAATTAACATGATAATGGCAGTTATATAAAAAATTGCCTCCATTTTTAAGAGAAGCATCCTGAACCAATAGGGGAAAAATACCATGGTGTGTTTTTAATTTCCTTTAACATACCCAGTAAAGAAACTGTATGTAGTACATATGCTAGAATATTAATGAATGTTAAATCTTCTCACAGGAACACAAAATTCGTTGTACTTTCTGCTTTTCTACATGCTTGTAAATGTGACTAAATAAAAATACTTTTTAAGTCTTATGTCTGGGAAAAACATGCTGTTCCACTAAGGCGGCCCTTGGGAATTATAGTCCTGGGGAGGCAATGACTATACCTGCACACGCCATCCGCACATGTGTGCACATACATGCCACACAGCCACACGCTCTCTCATTTACTGAGTATGTAGCAAAAGCCCTAGGAATGACACAGGAAGTGGGTTAACAGTGGCTGCCTCTCCAGAGGTGAACTGGGGGACTGGAAGTTTAGAAGTACAGAGGTGAATCTTTTCACTATATACACTTTTGTACTTTTCTTTTTTTTTTTTTTTTTTGAGACAGAGTCTCACTCTGTTGCCCGGCTCAAGTGCCGTGGCGTCAGCCTAGCTCAGAGCAACCTCAAACTCCTGGGTTCAAGCAATCCTTCTGCCTCAGCCTCCCGAGTAGCTGGGACTACAGGCATGCGCCACCATGCCTGGCTAATTTTTTCTACATATTTTTAGTTGTTCAGCTAATTTCTTTCTATTTTTAGTAGAGACTGGGTCTCGCTCTTGCTCAGGCTGGTCTCGAACTCCTGAGCTCAAATGATCCTCCCGCCTCTGCCTCCCAGAGTGCTAGGATTACAGGCATGAGCCACTGCGCCTGGCCCCTCACTTTTGTACTTTTCTAAATGCTTTGATGTATGCATATATACATACATGTATCATTTTTCCCCCCAAAATTCTTAAGAACATCAGTCATCACTGTAAAGTAATTAGCAGGTTAAGAGGTACTTTATAATAATCAGTTTATTACCCACTGGTCAATAATCAACACTTCAGCAATTATTAGCACAATGAAGGGTAATTTTTACTATTTCCGTCCTTTTAATCACTAGTGAAGTTATATCTCTAGCAATGCAGTTTGTGAGTGATTGCTCTGTGATAAGGTGCTGAGTGAGTTCTTCAGCACAAGAATTTTTCTATGACAAAGTACTGAGTGAATTCCTAGTGTATTGGCACTAGTAGAGTTGCTGCTTAAAATTTATGGAGTGATGTTAGAATTAACTGTGTGGTATTTTTCAGAACATACTTTATCTGGTGTATAAAGAAAACCGGGAGGATTGTTCAGAACACAACATACATGTGGTTTATGCAATGGCAAAGGCAGAAGGTATCTTAGAAAATTCTGAATTTGGCCTTTCAGTGAAGACAATTTTAGTTTTGAAAAAGTATCCCTGGAATAAAGCTGAATTGCAAAATGCAGCTCAACTTTTCAAGTACTTACCTAACACATGTAGTTAGATCAAGCCAAATGGTATATTCTAATAATATAACTTCATCAGCAACTTCTTGATATGGTTTCTTCTCTTCATGTCCACAGAAATTTAAAAAATCCTACACTCACAGTTATTCTTCTCCCACTTCTAATTACTTAACATGTTAGGTTGGAAGCAAGGTATTTTACCTTAAGAGTTTCAAGTGTACCATCTTCTTTGGCTAGGATGCTGCCAGTGATCCCTAAAATGCTAACAACGTTCACGCGAACCCCAACGTTACTACTATGAATGCCTGCTTTGCATAATGTCATCAGCTGATCAGGAGTCAGGCACTGTTGAAAGAGCAGAGGAGAGTATTTGCAGTGTGACACTCAACCAATCCCACCAGCACGTGAAAACAGTATTGACAGGAATCTCTTTTATAGGCTGCGTGATTCTAAGAGTGACATCAACTCCTGGCAGAGAAGCTATTGCACATCCCAATTACTCCCCAATATAGCTGGTAATTCTGAATTAAGATGAGCCCTGCTTATGTTGCTATCAATATCCAATCTATAAAAGGGGCCCCAGGTCCCCTAAGTTTCATTTAAAGACAACCTTCATTCCACATGTACAGACTAAAGAGATTCTAATCTTTTTAATATGATAAAAAAGGTTTTCAAAGTACAAATAGGATCATTTAGCTTTAATAAAAATAGGCAAAGTATGAATTTACTTTGAGATGTTTGTGTTATCATAATTATTTTTTTAGAGACAAGGTCTCACTCTGTCACCTAGGCTGGAGTATAGTGGCATGATCATAACTCACTGCAGCCTCGAACTTCTGGGTTCAAGTGATTCTCCTGCCTCAGCCTCCTGAGTAGCTAGAACTACAGGCGTGCACTACCACACCCAGGTAATTTTTTTTTTTTTTAAACCTTTTTTTAGAGATAGAGTCTCGCTAATGTTGCCCAGGCTGATCTTGAACTCCTAGCCTCAAGCAACCCTCCCACCTCAGCCTCCTCAGTCGCTGTGATTACAGGTGTGAGCCACCATGCCTGGCTCATCATAAATTATTAAAGATCATAAAAAGCTGGCTAAAACTTATAATCCCCGCACTTTGGGAAGCTGGGGCAGGAGGACCACTTACTTGAGGCCAGGAGTTTGAGACCAACATGGGCAATATAGCAAGACTCTGTTTCTACGGAAGAAAAGGCCACTGGAGAAAAGGAGGTCAAAGAACTGCAAAACCAGGTTACTGGAAGGATCATCTATGTGGATACTAAAGGTATCTAAAATTATGACAGGGCTAGTGAACAGGAACAGAACCCATCAGCAGGAACCTTCAAGGAGAGAGGGGCGCCCCAGGGGATGGAAGAGGACTGTAACCCAAGAAGTGGATGATATAGTCCAATGACACGTTAATTAGACATTTTAACAACTAGAGGATTTTACAAAGAGAATGTGTTAGAACAGCGGTTCCCAAACTTTATCATGCATGTGAGTCACCTGGAGAACACGATAAAACATGGATTGCTGGGCCCTCCTCAAAGTTTCTTTTTCAGCAGGTCAGGAGTGAGGCCCTAGAACTTGTCCTTGTATATTTAATACAAAGAAGAAAATGGACCAATCCAATAGAAGAATGGGCAAGACAGAACAGTCACAGAAAAAGTAACAAAAAGCCCTTTAGACACATGAAAAGATGTCCAGCCTCCTCATAATAAAAGAAATGTTGAGTTAAAATTGAGATACAATCTCTCACTTAATCCAACTGGTAAAATCCAACCTTTTGATAACAGATGCTGCTAGCGAGGCTATAGCAAAATGGGTACCCCTAAGCACTGCGAGTAGAGATGCAAAATGGCTCAGACCCTAGGAAGGGGACTAGCAAAATTACAAATGCCATCTATTCTCTGATGCAACAAGTTCACTTCTAGGAATCTACTCCAAAAACACAATGGCAAGAATACAACATAATGTGTAAAAAAGGTCATTCCAGTTTATTTGGACTAGCAAAAGACTGGAAACTCAACTGTTTATCAATAGCAGACTGTGTAAAAAAGAGATGAGAAAAATCTCTATGCCTCCTGAGAGCCTGTAGCTGCGACTACAGGCACAAGCCACCGTGCCCAGCTATATACTATTTTTTAATAAGAAAAAAAAAAAACTGCCTATGTTTTCAAAAAAGAAAACAAAATGATAAAAACTAAAAAGGATGATTACCAATATAGTGGAAATCAAAGAACAAGAGCAAAGGGACAGAAACTAGATCTTTCTGAATATATTTTTTTTTGGTGGTAAAATACACACAAAATTTACCATTTTAACCATTTTTTAAGTGTACAGTTCAGTAGCATTAAGTACATTCACAGTGTTGTGCATGTGATGTGAACCATTGCCACTGTCCATGTCTAGAACATTCTCATCATCCAGTACTGAAACTCTGGAGCCTGGAAACAGTGACTCCTTACTGCCCCTGCCCCGCTGGTGACCACTGTCCTACCTCCTGTCTCTATGAACTTAACTACTCTAGATACTTCAAATAAGTGGAATCACGCAATACCTGTCCTTTTGTGTCTGGTTTATTTCCCTTAGCACATACAGTGTCTTCAAGTTTCATCCCTGTTGTAGCATGTGTCAAAATTTCTTTCCTTTTTAAGGCTGAATAATATTCCATTGCATGGTATACCATATTTTTCTCCGAATAGATCCTGTTTTACAGTTTTAACCTTAAAACTGTGTCAATATTTTATATAATTAAAAAATAAAAATTAAAGCAAACAAAAAGCAATCCCTTTAAAAAAAGTGAAAACCGAAGCTAACTTTGTAATAAGCCACACAGAGAATTTTTTCAACTTTAAAACACAGCAATATGACTAGTTTTTGAGGGATATATCCTAAGGACAAAAAAAAATAACCCACAAAGAAATATTAAACTACATTCAATAGTGTTATTAACACTGTACCCTTTTCAATTTAAGTGGGACATATCAGAACAAACTCAAGATTTTTCTCTTCCTAAGAAAGGCTTATTTCCTAGCTATTTCCACTAAAAAGACCTAGAAGCAATGACAATATGGTATCAATAAGCACTCTAAAATTCAATTTCCCACTAAAGAAATCAAGGTTTTTTGGAGAAAGAACTGATTCCATATTTTAAGCAGGAAAATTGCAAGTTAAGCCTGGGATATCTTGTGCTTGGAAGCAAAAGTGATCAAAAACCTAGGATTCCCATCAAAGAGACACAGGAGCCAACTGGAAGGGATTCCTACTACCTAAACATAGTACAATTTTTGTATCAAAAAGCAAGACTAGGGCAGGGCACAGTGGCTCACGCCTGTAATCCTAGCACTCTAGGAGGCCGAGGCGGGAGGATTGCTCGAGGTCAGGAGTTCGAGATCAGTCTGAGCAAGAGCGAGACCCCGTCTCTACTAAAATAGAAAGAAATGATCTGGACAGCTAAAAATATATAGAAAAAAATTAGCCGGGCATGGTGGCGCATGCTTGTAGTCCCAGCTACTTGGGAGGCTGAGGCAGAAGGATTGCTTGAGCCCAAGAGTTTGAGGTTGCTGTGAGCTAGGCTGACGCCATGGCACTCTAGCCTGGGCAACAGAGCGAGACACTGTCTCAAAAAAAAAAAAAAGCAAGACTATAATGGAATGAAACACAAATATATTTTTAAAAACCCTGAGCTCAAAATGATACTTAAAAAAAGCTTCACTGGTCACTTTTAGAGATTGCTAGGATTATCAGTTCATTGTTTTGGAAAAAAGAGTCAGGGAGAATCATATACTTATCTTATTCATATGACCTTTATTTCAAAGTTACTAAATAATTGATGAGACAGTTCTTACTTGTAGAAGAAGCACAGCTAATAAACAAAAGGAACAAAAAAATTAGAGTATCTCTATTTTGTAGCCCCTAATGATATAATGGACCTAGGCAACCACAAACACTGGTTGCTAAAACCAGTAAGCGAACCCACTGATTAATCCTAGTATTGCTATTTTATGACATTGTATGATTTGGAGTATAAAAGTAGGAAATATACATAGCACTCTATATTAACCTTGCCAAAATAGCTGAACGTGAATCGAACGAAGCCGCTAGACCTAGCTCCCAGTCGTCAAGAAACATGGGCGCTAGGAGGACCTGTTAAATGAAACCATCATGACAAATAAGCCAAACCTCCAAATGGGGAAAATTCTACAGAAAATGAGTTTCTTTGATGAATAAAAGGTACTGGGAAAGGGGAATAGCTGGGGAAAATGTTATAGATTAAGAGACTTAAGAACCTGTGAATATACCAAAACCACTAAACTGTATACTTTAAATCAGTAAGTTGAATGGTGTGTGAATCAAATCTCGATAAAGCTATTTAAAAAAAAATTTAAGAGACCAACATATCAACCAAAAGCAATGTGTGGACCTTGCTTAAATCCTGATTTCCACAAGCCAATTATAAAAAGATATTTTTTAAGGCAATCTGGGAAAAATGAACTCATACCCAGCGATAATAAGAAATATCTGTTAATTTTGGGATTGGGGGTAATGAATGGAATTGGGGTTAAGTTTTTCAAAAATTTAATTTTCTGTCAGACATACATAGTGAAGTACATAATATAATATTTGAGGGAAATGATATGATCTGCTTTAAAATACTCCAGGAAACAAACGTAAGAGTGCAGGACAGGCCAATGCAGGAGAATGGTGGGATGCTGATCACCTGTGAAGGCTCAGGATGACATGTGGGAGTTCACAGAATTATCTCTGCTTTTAGGAATGCTTGAAAATTTCCTTATGAAAAGTACAAATAAAAGTGGTAAAGCACCTATCAGAGAGGTGTGGTTGACCACTGTGGAGGGTCAGGGAGGGCATGCTTGAAAATTTTTATAATAAAGTGTTTAAAAAAAGACCAATGACATTTGGAGAAAATACTTACAACATATATATAAAATAAGAAGTTATATTGATAAAAAAGCACCTGTGTGTGTTGCTGATGGTGGGGAGAAGAAAAAGATTTTACTCTTTATTTTAAGCACTTTTGTTTTCTTTTCTTTTTTAAGAGGCAGCACGTTGCTCTGTCATCCAGGCTGGAGTGCAGTGACACAATTATAGCTCACAGTAACCTCAAATTGCTGGGCTCCAGTGCTCCTCCTGCCTCTCCCTCTCGAGTACCTGGGAATACAGGTGTGTGGCACCACACTTGACTAATGTATTTATTTATTTATTTTAGAAACAGGGTCTCATTTCATTGCCCAGGCTGGTCTTGAACTCCTGGTCTCAAGCAATCCTCTCACCTCGGCTTCTCATAGTGCGGGGATCACAGGCATGGGCCACCACACCCGGCCTACCTTTTTCATTTTACAAAGATCACATATTACCCTTGTAATAGAAACATGTATTTTTTTAAAAAAATAAATAATGAATTTTGCCTCCATAATATGGAAACTTTGCAAGTTTCACATAACAATTTTTAAAGATCTTACCTGAGAAATGTTCCTGGAGGCCATTGTTTGCAAAAGGGCCCTCAAGGCACTACTTATGGCTTCTAGAAAGTCAGCATGTTTAGCAAAATCTAAAATACAAAGATGAAATATAAAATTTGTCTTTCTCCAAGATAGGCTATTTTGTAGAAAAAGAAAATAGAATCAAAACAAAACCATGTTAAATGTTAATATATGCTATTATTAATAAAAACACTTGACATTTAACCCAAAACATTTAGTTAACAGCTTCTTGTATATTATATACCCACGTCTGAAAGTGACCAAGGTTGTCCTGGGAACCTCTGCCCTTGGAACCCAGCTATTATGTTATGAGGAAGCCCAGGTCACAAGAGGTCACTCATTCTGCCTGACAATAAAGGTGTGTTCTACGGACAATCCTTGACCTCCAAACATTGGGTTTTTATTTGACTCACACTTTAGCACATGGTAAACCTTAGCTAGCTTTTGTAGACTGAATTCAGTCTTTCATAGATCTCCATCATGGTGCTGGGCAGACCTATGGTAGAGTCATCTGTTAAATCGGACTGCCTCCTTGCCAACTCAAGCCCACTGCCAACCCAAGAACTGCTGCTTTGGCTGGGCCAGAGCACGATGCCTCCATGGTTTCCACAAACCCACCTTCCCCTCCTACTCCTGCTCCTCATCTCCACTCTTTTCTTACTGTCCTTTCATCCTACATAGAACAAACTGAACAGCAGCAATAAATCACAACACTAGCACAGTCATGCACAAGGGTGAAGGCCACCCAGCTGAGTTGACTTCTTAACTTTTATGGGAAGGGAAAGCCTAGTTTAGCAGCATCCCTGACCTCTACCCTCTAGACACCAGCAGGAACTTCCAAGTTGTAACAACCATAAACATCTCCAGACATTGCTAAATGTCCCTGAGGGAGGCAGGGAGAAAAACTGCCCCTAGTTCAGAACCATTGCCCTAGACATTGTGGAGTACAGACAAGCCATTTCTACTATGCCTTGCCTAAATTCTTGACCTAAAGAAATTGTAAACGGCTGGTGTGAGAGGCTCATGCCAGTAATCCTAGCACCCTGGGAGGCAAGGCAGGAGGATTGCTTGAGCTCAGGAGTTCAAGACCAGCCTGAGCAAAAGTGAGACCCTATTTCTACTAAAAATAGAAAGATGAGCCGGGCGTTGTGGTACACACCCATAGTCCCAGCTACTCGGGAGGCTGAGGCAGGAAGATTGCTTGAGCCCAGGAGTTTGAGGTTGCAGTGAGCTATGATGACACCACTGCACTCCACCCAGGGTAACAGAGCAAGACGCTGTCTCAAAAACAAAAAAACGAAAACAAAAAAAGAAAGAAAAGAAATTGTGGGAAATAATAAATGCTTATTATACCTTGGCTTCCTGTCCTATGGTGCCTGGGACCCAATAGCAGTTCTGGTCTCTATGTTGCCTGGGTGAGAGAGAGGCAGTTTCTGCACAAATTTTAATCAAGGCTTATTTTACTTTTGGCTCTCCCATTTTCAGATAACATGTTATGTACCAAAGTAAGAGATTTCCTGCAATTACCACAGAACAGATAATAGGATAGCTTTATGACCAGACAGACCTGGGATGGAATCCTGTCACTTACATTAGGTGACCCCTCCTTACTTCATTTTGGTCTCAGCTCAAATGTTACCCCTTCTCAGAGAGGCCTTTCCACACTAACTTGCCCAGTGCAGCACCTCATACCATTCTGCTTTTATGCTTTTCTTCATAGCCAAAATCATATAACACGTTTATATATACCAGCCAGGCACAGTGGCGCATGCCTGTAATCCCAGCTACTCAGGAGGCTGAGGCAAAAGAATCGCTTGAGCCCAGGAATCTGAGACCAGTCTGGGCAACATAGCAAAACCTCATCTCAAAAAAACAAAACATCTATGCTAGCATGCAAGAGCATGAACATGGTGACCCCCTCTATCTTGTTCATGCCTGTTACCACAGGACCTAGAAAAGTGTTTGACACAGAGTAAATGTTCAATAAACACATGCTAAAAGAATGAATGACTTTGAAGAAGTTCCTTAACCTATTTAAATCTCAGCTTCCTCATCAGAAAGATAAAGTAATAATGCTGATCTCATAAAACCTAGCACTAACAGGCACTCAAAAATTGGTGTGAAGTTGTTACTATTAAACTTCAAAAGGTTATTATATTGGTTTTGAAATGTATATTTGATTAAAGATCCAAGTGTATCCAAACTTGGTGCTTGGGAAAAAAAAAATAAAGATCCAAATGTGGCCCTACAAATTCATGAACTGCATGCACATAAAAGAGGTGACTCAAAATGTTTTTCCCCTCTACAACTTTGTACAGTATCCAAGAATTTGTAGCATGTCTAAATGTAGGTAAATAATCAACCCACAGGTAATCATGCAGCAAATTACACCTAGCTGAACTGCTCAGACAGAGTTTCAAGATTCCGACATGGAACAGAAAACATATCCCAGAATGGGATACTGCCATTCTAACTGTAACAGAAAAAGAGCTTTCTGATTCCCCAAATCTGGGAAAGCAGGGAATCCTAAATGATTTTAGAACTCATATAATGGAGCAAAATGATAGTTTGACCCAATGTGAAAACACAACATTGCTAAAAATTTCTTGATGATCTGAAAATCAACAGCTTTTAATGAAGGAGACAAAGATGTTGTTGTGTTGAATGCAAAGACCAGATTCTATTAAATTTTTCTCCTTTTATCCCTGATGTTATCTACAAACATAATGTAGGTATGTAAAGAGTACCACAAATTTTATAACTACTATACCCAGAACTGTATTTTAGCATTAAAATTAGAATTAGATAGAGCTATATGATCCTCATACATTGAACTCTCCAACATTGCAACCACAAAAATGTAAAGAAATTTAGCCCCATCCTCCCCACCGAATTACCCAATAATGGTTCACAGTATCCATATAGAACCCACAGGATTACATTATTTAATAAATCCCAAATGTTTAGAAGGACGTTAGGATATCCTCTCTAAATATAAGCAATTATTCTTTATCAAATTTCATTCTGATAAGAAAATTTACTGTTATTCTAAAATAAATAAATACTTTTCAAGCCACTTCTTGCCTCCATTTTTCTGAATGCCAGTGTTGACAGGTATAAGAACGGACCCTGAGCAATGTGGACAGTCTGGAGGCATTTTAATGGCAACCTTCCCCCAGCAACAACTTCCTATTCTTGGCAACTCAGACCCATCACACATGCAAGGCCAATTCAGATGACAAATCCCTGGAAATAACACAGCTCATGTCATTGGATGGATAGATTTTCAAAAATACTGCTGTGACAGTAAACTGTAGTAGGATTTTTATAAAAATAACAGCACGATAAATAAAACTGTTCTTAACCTAATGCCAAGTCACATTTCTAAACCTTTTTTTTTTTTTTGAAAAAAAGATTATGTCAAGAATAGCCATGATCTCTTCTCTGGAAGGCTTAGGGGGGAAAAAAAAAGAATAGCCATGAAACTAGAATTTGTTTAAAATCGAAGTGCTTATTTATATTTTCCTACAATCCAGAAACTTTCCAGCTTGGTAAGGTTTTCCGGTGACCTTTGCAGGTAGGGAATGTGGGCGCTTCGGTGATCACAAATAGCCAGTGAAATGGGGAGAAACAGACCCAAGTGCTTTCTGTAGAGCAGAGGCACAGAATATGTGCATTTATTTCAAGTGAAATAAACTGTTGGTGCTGGTTGGGGATGGGGCCTGTGGTACTGTGATCAGACTGTCACTGAGAAATGACCAGAGACAAGAGACAGCAGCTTGTGGTGCTCGGGCTAACAGGGTTATCTCAAGGTTAAGCTAGGCCTGGAAGCAGTAAGAGACTTGGGTAGGTCCTGCTCACCTGGGGCCCTGGCTGGGGACTCCCACGTGGCCCTGCTCCCTGCCTCAGCCCTTGGGAATGGGTGGATGGAAGCAGGCCCGAGCAACAGCAGCTTCCCACTCTCCACCCCATAGGACATCTTGCTGGGCCGACGGGAGCCAGAATGCCAGCAACAGTCAGGGAAAGCATGTCCTGCCTCACACCATCTGGATCTCTTTCAGGTTTATAGGAATGCTGGGGGAGAAATACAGAGCGATAGTCATAATCCGGCTTGCTCACATACTCCGGTGCTCATCCAGTCCTGGCTTGGAATGTCCATATCCTGTCTTGGGTATGGCTGGGCATGGCTTTCATGTGACCACTCCGACCAACGAATACACAAATAGCCGGACATCGCCTGAAAACTACACTTGTTAACTGACTAATGTTGAAAGGGCAGCAGAGACAGCTCACTAACTATATATGGGTTTCTGAACATTTAGTTACTTAATTTTTAAAAAATTAATCTAGAACTTGTAAACACATAGCACTTCTTAGAAACTTGATAGGATGATACAAAACAAACGTCTAAAGAACTGGGGACTGGCCAGGCATGGTGGCTCACACCTGTAATCCTAACACCCTGGGAGGCCAAGATCAGCATGAGCAAGAGCAAGATCCCATTTCTACTAAAAATAGAAAAAATTAGCTGGGCATGGTGGTGCATGCCTGTAGTCCCAGCTACTCGGGAGGCTGAGGCAGGAGGATTGCTTGAGCCCGGGAGTTTGAGGTTGCTGTGAGCTAGGCTGATGCCATGGCACTCTAGCCTGGCCAACAGAGTGAGACTCTGTCTCAAAAAAAAAAAAAAAAGTACTGGGAACCAACTCTTGAATGAATGTTTATACAGAAATTTATATTTAATCAAAGCAACCATATTTTGATCTTTTAAGAATTCAGTTCTTGGACTTAATCTTGTGTCTGAGAAGGAGAAATGTTAAACTGCTTAGAATGAAATATTTGAAGAATACACTGAATGTCACACAATGTAGTCACTTTATTTGGTGGTTAGATTCCTTTTTTTTTTTTTAATTTTTGTAGAGATGAGGTCTTGCTATATTGCCCAGACTGGTCTCAAATTCCCAGGCTCAAATCATCCTTATACCTCAGCCTCCCAAAGTGCTGGGATTACAGGTATGAGCTACCACACTTGGCCTTGGTGGTTAGATTTTAAATTCAGTAAAGAGGAAGGGAAGGGAGAAGGGAAGGAAAGGGAAGAAAAGGGAAGGAAAAGGGGGAAGGGAAGAAAAGGGAAGGGAAGGGAAGGGAAGGGAAGGAGGGAAGGATAAGGGGGAAGTCAAGGGAAGGGAAAGGAAGGGAAGGGAAAGGGGAAAGGGAAGAAAAAGGGGAAAAAGAAAGGGGGAAGGGAAGAAAAAGGGGAAAGGGAAAGGGGGAAGGGAAGAGAAATGGGAAAGGGAAAGGGGGAAGGGAAGGGGGAGGAGGAAAGGAAGGGAAAGGGGGAAGCGAATGGAAAGGGGAAAGGGAAAGGAGGGGAAGGGAAGGGAAGGCAAGGTAGGGAGGGGAAGGGAGGGCAGGGGAGGGGAGGGGAAGGGAAGGGAGGAGAATGAAATGGGGAAGGGAAGAGAAGAAGGAAAGGGAAAGGGGGAGGGGAAGGGAAGGAAAGGGAAGGAGAAAGGAAGGGAAAGGGGGAAGGGAAAGGAAAGGGAGGGGAATGAAATGGGGAAAGGAAGCGAAGAAGGAAAGGAGGGAGGGAGGAAGGAGATAAGGAATGTAGGAAGGAAGGAAGTTCAAGGAAGGAATTTATATTATATCTGTGTTTTATTTCTTTCTTAAGATCAGAATGCTGGAGCTCAGTGAAACTTCAGAAATCACTTCATCTAGCCTTCTCATTGAACAAATAAGGGAACTTCTGGATGTGATATAAGCCCCAAAGCGCAGCCCTATGGTTTATTTGGGGGCCAGAAGTCTGTGGGTATCAGTCACACAAGGCACACATTTGCAATCCCCTCACACCCTTTGGAGGGCCACTTTAAAGGTTTCTCAAAATCTAACTTCCACCTGTATTTCAGGTCACTGGATAACAGAAATCTACCTTGTATCAAATATTTTATAAAATACTGGCCAGCACATGGTAGTGGAAAGGGTATAAGCTTTGGATTGAAGTTGAATTCAAACCCAGATGCCAACATTTACTAGAGCTGAACATCTCACACGTCATGGTTTATAGCTTTGAATCAGTTTTCTCATTTATGCAATGAAGATCACAACGCCTATGTCAGAGGATTAAAGGAGCTAATGTACATATGTTAAGGGCCTCACAAAGCTATGGCATTTAGTAGGTAGTACAATGTAATTTATTCTCTCTCCCCTTATTTTAAAATGCTACCATTAAAAAGAATACCTACCACTTCTGTAAGGAAAAAAAAAAAAACGGGCCAGGTGTGGTGGCTCACGCCTGTAATCCTAGCACTCTGGGAGGCCGAGGCAGGTGGATCGTTTGAGCTCAGGAGTTCGAGACCAGCCTGAGCAAGAGCGAGACCCTGTCTCTACTAAAAATAGAAAGAAATTATATGGACAACTAAAAATATATACAGAAAAAATCAGTCGGGCATAGTAGCGCATGTCTGTAGTCCCAGCTACTCTGGAGGCTGAGGCAGGAGGATCGCTTGAACCCAGGAGTTTGAGGTTGCTGTGAGCTAGGCTGATGCCACGGCACTCACTCTAGCCCGGGCAACAGAGTGAGACTCTGTCTTAAAAATAAATAAATAAATAAATTCAGTAAAGAAAGCAAGTATCTTCAAGTTTACCCTCAAAAATTCCCAAAGACACTCTGAGCCTACGGAGCTGAGAGAGCAACAAATTCACATCTCCCATGTTATCCCCATTCCAGGAACGCATGCTGGATAGCGAAATGTGGAAACTTCCTTTAATATATATATAAATACTACTTTTTCCTCTCTCTGTCTCCATCTTTTTTGTTTAGTTTGAGCTCCTCTAGTTTAACATCGTGAAGTTAAATCAGCGTCTACTGTAATGAACTATGAAAATGTGTGAGAAGAACATGCATCAAACTCTGTACAGCTAGGTCATTTAAAAATAGTTAACTCTAGTATCTCTCTAGGCTTTTGTGTACACATAAAATTAATCCTTATCGGAAACCTGTATCTAGAGACTCAGCTCCTACCATGCAAAGGTATTTGAACAAAGATAGGTATGAGACAAAAGCAAGGTGCAGAATTGTGTGGATAGTATTCTACCATTTGCCGTACAAGTGGTGCACTCTCTCTCATATTCAGAGAATCTCTCTGGAAGAATATACCAGAAACTGGTGCAACAGTGACTTGACTCTGGGAAAGGAACTGGATGGTATGGGACAAAGGAGGGAGGATTTCTACTTTACAGTGTCTAAAACTTCTGAATTTTGTACTATATGTATTCCTCAATCAAATTTAAATTTTCATAATTAAGAATAAAAGTAAAAAATAGAGAATTACCCAAATACCTTAATGAAGCCTTTATAATATTTATGATTCAACCTTAATTGGCCTGACATAACTGGATGCAAATAATTTTAATAAAAAAAGAAAATTATAACCCACAGACCTGCTTGC
Source organism: Lemur catta (assembly GCF_020740605.2). NCBI lineage: Eukaryota > Metazoa > Chordata > Mammalia > Primates > Lemuridae > Lemur > Lemur catta. Next base: position 6,232,814 of record NC_059147.1, on the reverse strand, counting down.
ATACCTTGTCTTGGCTCTATACCCCTGGGCAGCTATAAATACGTGACTGTCAGTGTCTGGGAAAGGTTTCTGCAGGTTGGATGACAAACAATGTATAACTAGAAAATCCAAGTTCCTGCCCCTTCAAAATTCTGCTCCATCCGAGCAGTCTTTCACAATAAGGCCTACACATTTACCTGGTTGAGAAAAAAGCATCTGTGACAGATGCTGTGCAAGTGTCTGAAGGGCTGGGGCTCCTCCCAGGTGGTCCACATCCAGGAGAGACACAAGACTCTGGAGACACACGAGGGCTCTACATTGCACAGTGTTCATTCTGGAAAGGAAGTGAGATAATGCTGTCTATCTCAAAGCCACCCATCAGAATTCAGTATTAACTTTTAACCTAAGCTTCGGGTTCTGACTGGGGATATCTGTAAATACAAGGGGTCTACGGCAGTTAGCTAAGAAGCGCAGGGTGAACTGTTAATCTGCCAAATCAAACTGCTTGAGCATTCAAGGCCTCTGATGCACAACTCATTCATGAGTCATCAGGAATCTGTTTTTGAAAAATTTCTACACAAGGTAGCATCTTTGAAATTATTTTTAATAAATATGGCCAATATATGGTAAAGTCTACAACACAGATATAGAGTTTAAGTCGATGAAGCAAATATACACACATCTGGGATAAGAAATAGACATTGCGGGCTCCCTACAGCTCATGTTATCTCTTCCTTAAAATGTCCCACTTCCCTGACCTGTAGAGGTAACCACTATCCAGACTTCCACAGTAAACATTTCCTGTCTTTCTTTTTTTTTTTTTTTTTGTAAATAGGTTTAACACCTATATAGGCATCCCTAAACAAAATAGTTCAGTGTTGCCTGTTTCTGAATTTTGTAAAAACTGAATCACAGTGTGCATATTCTTTTGTGTCTTGCTCTTTTGGTTCAATGTAAGTTTCTTCCATGCTGTGAATGGTTCTAGTTCAGATCTTTTCACTACTATATGCATTCTACTGCATGATTATTTCAGAACCTCTGTACCCATTCTAACTCTGATAAACATCAAGGTTGTTTCCAGGTTGGGCAATATGAACTACATTGCTATGGGCATCCTCATGTGTATCCCAGGGCACATGTGAACATATTTTTCTAGAGTATATACCCAAGAGCGAAACTAGGTCTTAGGGGGAGTCGGCATCTTCTATTTAATGGTCCATGATTTCATATAATAACATAAAGACAAATGCTTTTGAAAATATGAAAGTACTTACTTTCTAATCAAAGTTTTCCAAGTGGGGTTTCTAGAACACAGGTCAACTGCAATGCTGTTTGGAAAGGCAGTTTTCTCAAAAATCTAGATTTAAAAAAGGCAGTACAGCAAAGGTTATAGAGTAGTCATTTTATAAGATTCCTTTACAAAATTCCAAAATGCGATACTTCTAAGCGAAATGGTTAGGATTGATAAGGATAGAATAACCTTTTAGCCTATTTCCAGTACTGTTATTAATAGAGTTTGGTTTTGTGTCTCAGATCTTACCATTATCTACAACCTGGAAGTGTGAGCTTAATTCTTTTTTGCACACAGAATGAATAGCTTGCTTAAGCCTTTCCCGTGCTCCACGATAAGCCTAGAAAGAAAACAGATTACCTTCTTTGGGATGAGGTAGCTGGTGAGAGCAGTGTGAATCTCATGGGAGAGGCAGAGGGGCGAGAGCAGCTGCCCACCGCACTCACTGAGGGAATTCTCCATAAACATATCGCTCTCATCACTGCTAGAAAGCTCTTCCCATTCATCATCGGAGGGATCTGGGAAGAGTGTAAACCACACAGACCCAGAATGTTTAGGAAAATCTTCACGGGAGCCCCTCTTAGCCCAGCGGATAAACGTCTAGATGTAAACTGGTAACAAACCTTCACTGCAGCACATGTTGACAATAATTTCCAGAGCAGTCTGCTGCGCTGTCAGCAATGCTATGGTCTCTCTCAGTTCCTTGTCAGTGGGCTTAAAAAAAAAAAAAGCAAACAACCAATTCTCAATATTTGGGAAAATACTTTGGTGTGAATTCCCTTAGTTAATGCCTACTAGAAGATTTCTGCACTTGGAATACAGCACATGGGGGAGGGGTAGGTGGAAGAAAGTCCTAAGGTGCTAGAAGTACAAACCAGCACTATCATTCCTCCTGGCACAGCGTAGCACACACCATCGTTAACTGGGGTTCCATCTCTCTAAACTTATTCTCTAAGTATTGCTTAGCAAGCTGGGGAGAACAGATAAACATTCAGGAATTCCGAACTGAATTCACCCTGAAACTTAACCAAATGTGTTGAGGAGGAGCTGAGCACACTAAGATTAAAATGAGTTCATTTCAGAAACAAGGCACTTACATACAATGAACCTGCTTTTAGATGCTCAGAGGCTTTCTTAGAATGGCTACATTGACAAACACTGCTAACAAGCCCTTACATGACCAACAGAGCTTGCTAGGGAACAGACAGAATTGCTTTCTGGCTTTCTTTAAAGACTACAGTAGCCAGGCGCAGTGGCTCACGCCTGTAATCCTAGCACTCTGGGAGGCTGAAGCAGGCGGATCGTTTGAGCTCAGGAGTTCGAGACCAGCCTGAGCATGAGTGAGACCCCGTCTCTACTAAAAAAAAAAAATAATAGAAAGAAATTAGCTGGACAACTAAAAATATATAGAAAAAATCAGCCGGGCATGGTGGCGCATGCCTGTAGTCCCAGCTACTCGGGAGGCTGAGGCAGTAGGATTGCTTGAGCCCAGGAGTTTGAGGTTGCTGTGAACTAGGCTGATGCCACGGCACTCTAGCCTGGCCAACAGAGTGAGACTGTCTCTCAAAAAAAAAAAAAAAAAAAGACTACAATAATGCACTTCTTTGAGAATTAAGAAAGGAGGGGACTTTTTTTTCTGAAAATACATAGTATTAACTTTATCAATCAACATTTCCTAAAAAGGGTAGTATAAATTTACATGTCCTTAACTCTCACATTGTCTATGAAAAGTAAAAAAGCCACACTGATATTCCAAAATAGGGCATGAGCTAAAAATAATGTATATTTTATTGGTTGAATGTTTCCAGATTTTGACAGTTTTCTTACTGTCTTTTTAATGGCTACATAATATTCCATTAAATGGATGCACTATAATTTACAAAGCATTTCACTAGCATGGAATCTTTCAGATTACTTGGGTATCTTATGTCCCCAATGTACTGGGTCAAAAGTTAAAAACACATTTATATATCCTGTGACATACTCCCATTTTCCTTTCCAGAATGTTCACACTTACAATCTCACCACCAACAACTTTGTGCAACAATTTAACTGCAACTTTGAACCATGTTCTTAAAAAAAAAAAAAAAATCAAACTGCTAATTTAATAACTGTGGCTCAAGGATCCCTAAATTTGTATTCCATTTATTGCCAGCAAGAATATAAAAATCATTTCTATTTGCTTTGTGTGTGATAATTCAACTAAACTAAGATTTAGGCCAGGTGCGGTGGCTCACGCCTGTAATCCTAGCACTCTGGAAGGCCAAGGCGGGTGGATCGTTTGAGGTCAGGAGTTCAAGACCAGCCTGAGCAAGAGTGAGACCCCATCTCTACTAAAAATAGAAAGAAATTATCTGGCCAACTAAAAATATATATAGAAAAAATTAGCCGGGCATGGTGGAACATGCCTGTAGTCCCAGCTACTCGGGAGGCTGAGGCAGTAGGATTGCTTAAGCCCAGGAGTTTGAGGTTGCTGTGAGCTAGGCTGACGCCACGGCACTCACTCTAGCCCGGGCAACAGAGCAAGACTGTCTCAAAAAAAAAAAATAAAAATAAAAAAATAAACTAAGATTTATTAGCGTAGACTCAAGCCTAAATAAGAAATGTTGTTGCTGAGTTCTCACCCACTTAAAATGTATCTTCATATATTTTTAACCACATCCATGTTCTGGCTTACCATGAACTCTGAAATTAAGGTCTACTTCTTTATGTAACACCTGCTCAAACATTTCCCTGCTTGTTATCAAGCTGACATAAAGAATGAATCTAGATGAAATGTTATGACATCTGATATTTGCTTCAAAATGATCAGCAGAGAAAAGGGAGAGTGAGTGGGCAAATGGATGAAATAAAACAGACCATGATTTGAAAATTGGTTAACTGTGGAAGCTGGACGGCAGTGGGGGTGGGGTACCCTACTTTTTCATGTGTTGGGGAAAAAAAAAACCTTGGGTTGAACTGCTCTTTTTTTTTTTTTTTTTTTTACATATTTATGGTTATACCTTCTTAAATTAAATGATGCAATTAAGGGGTATTCTGAATGGCTCCTGCAAAAGCCACCAGGCAGTAAGAAAGACCACAGCTGACTATAATCTGTATTCCTGGCACACATGACCACGATGCCTAGCACCCCACTGTCACTGAAACACTGGCTGGCTGGCTGACCAGCATGTTAAGCACCCAGTCCAGTCAGTGATGTTAAGAAGACTTTAGAAAGCAAGATTTTACTATGAGAAAACATTGCATTTTATAAGCATCAAAATTCCATTTTTAAGTATTACTTCTCTCCCATTCCCAGCAAGGGATTTCAGACCCTTCAACATGGTATACCTGGATCAGTCAGGACAAACAAACCTGACCAGTACAGTCAGTGGCCACAGTTGAAAAAGACCCCATTAGCATTGATTGATTACACCCCCAGTTTTCCACATACGGATATGAAACCAAGCACATTCCAGATGAAGAGATGATGTTGCTAGGGTTCTCTCTCTGTTTTCTTATAGACAGGGTCTTGCTTTGTCACCTATGCTGGAGTGCAGTGATGAAATCAGCTCACTGCAACCTCCAATTCCTGGGCTCAAGGGATCCTCCCACCTTGGCCTCCCCAGTAGCTGCGACTACAAGCATGTGCCACTTACACCTGGTTAATTTTTAAAAATTTTTTGTAGGCCGGGCGAGGTGGCTCACGCCTGTAATCCTAGCACTCTGGAAGGCTGAGGCAGGAGGATCGCTGGAGGTCAGGAGTTTGAGACCAGCCTGAGCAAGAGCGAGACCCCGTCTCTACTAAAAATAGAAAGAAATTAGCTGGACAACTAAAAATATAGAAAAAGTTAGCCGGGCATAGTGGTGCATGCCTATAGCTACTCGGGAGGCTGAGGCAGGAGGATCACTTGAGCCCAGGAGTTTGAGGTTGCTGTGAGCTAGGCTGACGCCATGGCACTCTAGCCCAGGCAACAGAGTGAGACTCTGCCTTAAAAAAAAAAAAAAAGAAAGAAAGAAATTTTTTTGTAGAGACAGGATCTTCGTATGTTGCCTAGTCTCAAACTCCTGGCCCAAAGTGATCCTCCCACCCCAGCCTCCCAAAGCACCAGGAGTACAGGTGAGAGCCACCAGCTCTGGCCACAGGGCTCTTTACAAACACTCCTGGAGGACAAGGTGCACAGCCATGCTTTCGTCCATCTTGCTTCACTGATTTTAAATTCTACTTAAACCAAGTCAGAGGCATAAGTGAGAGGACGAGTGAATCTGGGGTTCAAATATATGCCCTGAACACCAAAAGGGGGTGCTATGACTTTTAAGCCACTTCAAGATTTGTAAAGCTGGGTGAGGAGGCACACGCCCTGTAGCCCCACCTATTTGGGAGGCTGAGGTGGGAGGATTGCCTAAGTACAGAAGTTTGAGTCCAGCCTGGGCAACATAGCGAGATCCTGTCTCATAATTTAAAAAAAAAAATAAAAAGATTTGCCAGCAACTTAAGGACAAGATGGCCTCCTCATTTCTGTATTTGCCCCATCATTTACCATGATGGTTTGCACTCATGCGTTCTTCATATGGGGGCGGAGGAGGATGATGATTTCTTTAAAACTCTGTCAATTTATGCTTCCCAAGACTTCACAAATAGCTGAGAACCAAATCAATGACTGAATACCTTTCACAACAGCAACCAAGACTTCACGAATGCAAGAAAGCAGAGAGGACATGAATCGCATTCTCCCAGTTCAGACTTAACGTCTTCTTTCAGCAGCTTCCTGACTGGTCTCCCTGCTGCCAGGCCCTTACATTCTCCCTCCATCCGCTGCCTGAGTGATCTCTCTGAACAACACTAACCTGCATTTTCTTATCTCATCCTTTGAGACAGCTGAGGTATTCTGCCCAGAAAGTCTTCTGACAGCCTCCTCCTTTCCTCTCCCATCAGGGCTGAGCCATGTGTACCTCGTCTACAGAAACTACTCCCTTAGAAATCTGTGCGCAGCCCTATGACTGTTCTTAGCATAGGCCTATAACCCCGAGAAGCACAGTAAACGTGCACCTGAACAAATAAAGCTTAACTCACTGTCCTGTCTTCCTATTTATTTGCTCTAATCCTTAGGGGAAACGTTTTCCCAAAGTATGGCTCCATCTCTGCTAACTTGTCTCAGCCAAAACGATTCCTGTACCCAAGATTTCCCACCTCACCCCCACATCACACCACCAGCACAAGTAGACCACAACTGCCCAATCTGCAAAAACTACAAAACATTTAACGCACAATCACCCAACCTCTTCTGCTCAGTGGCAGAGAAATGGTTTGGCTTGCCACCTTGATAAGGCTAAACACTAAAATAAAAGAGACAAGAATGCAAGAGACAATTCAGGCAAAGTACAAATTCCTTTAGTTTGAAGACAGTCTGGCACACAGTACATAACAGAAGTGGGGAGACACAAAAGTTAGGAAGATGACTGTGTACTTTTAAAGTGTTCCAAACGGATAAGTCTATCCCATCTTTGAAATCTTCTCCTGTATGTAAGAGTATCATCTTACAAGAGATTCTTTTCCCCCTTGGGAGTAAATTTCTAATGTTATAATGAGAGTTGATGGGAAAATATGGCTGATTTTTAAGGAAATTCACTTTATGGTTTATTTTGCTATAACATTTTTCTATAAAGCTAAGGATATCTATTGAAAGAAAACAGTTGTATTATTTCATGCTTGAGAGCATCAGTTTGACTTACTGGAAGTAAATCTGAAGCAAAAGTTTTCCTTCTGATTTTTCTCTTATGAGGAATTTCTTCCATTTCATCATCTTCAATCAAATCATCACCATTAGCATTCTCTAATATTTCCTCAGTCTCTGCTAGGGTTTTTAACCTTTGGGTTTCAGCCTCCTTCATTCGAATAACTGTTTCACCAGCATCCATTTCCAAAACTTCAGATAAGATCTTTAGTATGGCATTTATGATTTCTGCTTGACTCTTGCATGGAATAATGTCCTTTAGATTCCAAATTGTGCCTGGTAAAAAATGAACACAAGGTTGAGAACTGCCTGTGAAATCTTTAAGTTTAGTTTCCATGAGACTGGTGCTTTTAACTCAGGTGTAATTTCAAAAAATCTCAACTCTACTGCTTTTGTTTTTATTAAATGTCATAAGGTATTGCACAGAGCCAGCACCTTTTGTTATAACCCTCCACAATCATCTCCCTTTTTTGGCACACAATGCCTTTCTCTGATGTACCATTTATCAGCAAACCAAGAGAACCCGATCAAGTTTCTTTCAAAATGACAAAGTGAGCTGCCTTGCTTCCTTTCATCATAACCTAAGCTGTTCTCAGTAGATTCTTATATTCCAAGAGTAGAATGGAATGTACTAACATTCCAGGGTCTCATGTACAAACCAGAGAGCACGGTTTTTTTCTTTTTTTTCTTTTTTGAGACAGAGTCTAGCTTTGTTGTCTAGGCTACTGGGCTAGAGTGCCGTGGCGTCAGCCTAGCTCACAGCAACCTCAAATTCCTAGGTTCAAGTGATCCTCCTGCCTCAGCCTCCAGAGTAGCCAGGACTACAGATGCACACCACCATGCCTGGCTAATTTTTTTATTGTTAGTAGAGATGGGATCTTGCTCTTGCTTAGGCTGGTCTTGAACTCCTGAGCTCAAGCGATCCTCCCACCTCAGCTTCCCAGAGTGGTAGAATTACAGGCGTGAGCCACTGTGCCCGGCCTTGAAAGCAGGTTTTTTACTCACAGTAGACAAAAGGTAGGAGCAACCCAACTGTCCATCGATGGATGAATGTATTAAACAAAATGTAGTATACACACATCATGAAATACTATTTAGCATTACAAAGGAAGAAAAACCTAACACGTGCTACAATAGGATGCACCTTGAGGACATTATGCTAAGTGAAATAACCCAGTTACAAAAAGACAAATACTGTAATGATTCCACTTATATGAGGTATCTAGAGCAGTCAAATTCACCGAATCATTGGTGATTTCCAGGGGCTGGTGGGAGGGGCAAAATGGGAAAAATTCTTGCTTAAAGGGTATAGTTTAAGTTTTCCAAGATGAAAAGAGTTCTGGAGATTTGTTACATAACAATCTGAATACAGTTTACATCACTGAATTACACATGTAGAAATTATTAAGATCATAAATTTTATGTGTATTTGCCACAATTAAGGCCACAGGGCAAGAGGAACATATATACAAAAGCTGAATAAAGTACATTCTACTAAACAGACCATATCATTTCTTTTTTCTGCAAAAGGGTTGGTGGGAAAGAACTTGAAAACTAAGTGGTCAAGTCTTGAATGCCCCAGAGCGAATTTCTAAAATCACTGCTTCATAAATAAGAGGGGATCCTAACAACAGCATTTCTTTATCAGATAAGAGTAGTTTGTTAAATTAAACAACAATTTATTCTATAAGGCTTCACAACTATGGACAACTGTTTGAATTGAGGGTCTCCACTTAAATATTAAAATTTTAACAGACATAAGCACAAAAGGCCCTGATGTGGTGAAACCAAAGAATGACTCAACTTTGGCACCACCCACTATCCATTCCAAGTTACTAAAAAGGTACACAATCTCGGCCGGGCGCGGCAGCTCACGCCTGTAATCCTAGCACTCTGGGAGGCCGAGGCGGGTGGATCACTAGAGGTCAGGAGTTCGAGACCAGCCTGAGCAAGAGCGAGACCGCGTCTCTACTAAAAAAATAGAAACAAATTAGCTGGCCAACTAAAATATATATAGAAAAAATTAGCCGGGCATGGTGGCACATGCCTGTAGTCCCAGCTACTCGGGAGGCTGAGGCAGTAGGATTGGTTAAGCCCAGGAGTTTGAGGTTGCTGTGAGCTAGGCTGACGCCACAGCACTCACTCTAGCGCGGGCAACACAGCGAGACTCTGTCTCAAAAAAAAAAAAAAAAAAAGGTACACAATCTCACAGGGCTAAATGTTACCTGCCACCAATGTTTTCAACAGACGGTATTCCAGGGACTTGACAGGAGAGAGCATTGCTGATTCCAGCACATGCAATGCTTCAGCACTGAAACATTTCAGTAGCTCTGGGTTATCTTCGGTCACTGTCTGCAAACAATATGCTATAAAACAAAAAATAAATATTTAGAACCAAGTGAATTCTGCTTACATCATATAACTCATCAAAAAAAATTCACACCTTTACCACTTCTTTAGACATATGTAGCTTTTGTAGAATACATACGCTTTACCAAAGACGGTTTATTAAAATGTGTTTATTAAAATCAATAGTGTAAAAGATCTTTTTTCTTTTCTTTAAAAATTTTTAACCCTTTAAAGAACTATACTTTTATAAAGTACAATTAAAAGGCTCTTAAACATTGTGGCAATGTGAAATTACCATAAACATTTATAGAAGTTTATCCTCAATTTATGTAGTTATCACAGATTAGAAGCAAACAGCCACAGACCACACTCATAGTAATTCCGTTGTTGATAAAAAGTTCTAGGGTTTGGGGGAACTCTGGCTTCCTTTAAATTCATCATGACTGTAAAATTTAGGGTTATTTCTGGTGAATCAATAGTTCTTTAAGAAATAAAAGTCATTTTACATAAACATATGAGCAAATTAAAAAATAAGGGCCAGGCCTGGTGGCTCATGCCTGTAATCCCAGCACTTTGAGAGGCCCAGGCAGGAGGATTGCTTGCGGCCAGGAGTTTGAGACCAACCAGCCTGGGCAATAGGGCGAGATCCCATTTCTACAAAACGAAAATAAAAAAATTAGCTGGGTGTGGTGGTATGTGGCTGTAGTCCCAGCTACTTGGAAGGCTGAAGCAGGAGGATCTCCTGAGCCCAGGAATTCAAAGTTATGGTGTGCTAGGATCGTGCCACCATACTGGGCTACAGAGTAAGACCCTGTCTCTAAAAAAACGAAAAAGACAAAGAGGTAAAAATAGTATGGATAGTCAAATGCATGCTACTACTGTCATCTAGTTTGGTTCCCAAATTACATTTGTATACAAATCCATGTATATGCATATATGTACACATACATATATCCAAATGTCATTTTTTTTTATTAAGAGACTAAATTCACTTTAGCAAAAAGCCAAGATAAGCTGTGATTGCTACCATAAAGACGATGCAAGGTCAAAGAAAGTTATATTAACACATACATAGGATGGAATCTTGTAAGTTCACTTTACTTTTAAAAAATTTTTTAAAATTTTTATAAAGACAGGTTCTCACTATGTTGCCCAGGCTGGTCTTGAACTCCTGGCCTCAACCAATCCTTCTGCCTGGGCCATCCAAAAGTGCTGGGATTACAGGTGTGAGCCAAGAGGCTCAGCCAAGTAAGCCCTGCTTGACTTTCAAAAAAGAAACATGTTTAAAAAATCATGAATCTAACTCAATGCAGAAGGAAAACACTATTAAACAGGCAAAAATGACTTTATTCTGATTCATTTCAAAAAAGTTCATTAGAGGAGAAAAAAACTAAAAACCCCTAAATCTACAGGACTGAAGACACAAAAATATAATGAAAGTGAAGTTTTTCTTTTAAAAGGGAGGAATTAACTTACCTGAAATTCTCTTATTGTAATAAAAACTGTCCTGAGATTAAAACTCATCTACCAATTTCCTAAAAACAGCTGAACTGTTTTTAAAATCTCCATTTACTTATAACCCCCATCCCTCATCAGGATTCCATTTTGAAAAACTGATTTTTAAAATTTTCCCAGCAGTATTTATTCCACTATTTTTTTTCTGTTTTATTCTCTTAAAAGTATCCATTAGAGCCAAGAGAAACAGCGGTAAGGAGGGTGTACTTCTTCCTTGGTAGGAGAAATGCACAGTTAAATAAATGACCGCTGGATGCCCGCCATTACGATGGGTAGGAAAGACATGCTTTTCATCAGTGATTTCTCCACTCTCACCCAGAATTCTGTTGAGCTGCCCACCCTCTGGTTTCTGTCTCCTCTCCCTGCTGAGCTGAGAGTTCCCAGCGGCTCCCTTCCCAGTAAAGAGAAGGCAAGGCAGCCAAGGCTGCTGGAGTTGCTGGATTTTGCTTCCCCATCTCAAGGAAGGGACAGGGGCCTAAGTGAAATTTCAGTCACTTCTTCTCCCCTCTCTCTCTCAAAAATAAAAGAAAAAAAAAAAAGCAGGCTATCAGTTTTCTGTTGGAACTATGAGACAGTAGTTCAAAACATTTAAGTAAGTCTAGATTCCAGTTAACTTTGGCTTACAGGCCTGGCAGTTGTAGGCTACTGTTTCTTAGTAAATGGAGATGAAAACTTCAAGAATTAATAAAGGCTTCTAAGAATGGTAACAGACTAGAAACCAAATATGCTCACATAATTACCTTTCCCCCTTCCAGAGCCAAAAGCAGGAAAACTGTATTAAGTATTAATCACAGACTTTAAAAGACTAAGAACAAACAGAACTCAGCTACACATTTATATATGATAAGAAAAAAAAAATCACTCCTGCAGAATAAACATACTATATCTGAATAAAGATTTTTGAATAAGGCTACACATACTTAATAAATCATCACCTTTTCTTCACTTACCTACTGAAATAGCCAGGTCAACATTGGTGGAAAACCTACTTAAATACTTTAATACAATCTCCAAACACCCTTCTTTGTTGAATATAGATACTGCTCTACTACTGCATTCACTAAATTGAAGGGGAAAAAAAAGTTTTACTATTCACATTTTAACATTAAGAAATCAACCATAGAAATCCAAAGAAAAAAAATCAGGCTTCATTAACCAGAGATTTGAAGTCAAACACCCACCATTTTTATAGATGAAGAAACTAATGCCCATCCCTTTTCACTGTACATAAAAAGAACTGGCTATCTGTATTTTATTTCTGTCATGGTGGGGCCTTTTAACCAATCTCTTTACCACGATGCCAGTTTCCTTACAGAAGGTTAGAGCTGGAAGAGATCTTACAAATCACGTAATCCAACTCCCCATTTTATAGATGAGGAGAATCAGGCCCCAAATGGTGATGTGATCCATCCAAAGATCACAAATTTGGTGAGTGGTAGAGCTCGGCCCAGCGTCTAGGTTCCTTGGGTCCAGCCTACGGTTCTTTCTTTCCATCATACCACAGCAATAATAAATTAAAGTAAGGACAAAAGGCCTCCATATTTATCAAACAAAAAGCACAAATTTAAAAGAAAATATTATAAAATCATATTTTATTCATTCCTTTTAAACCTTGGTTATAATTTCATCAAGCAGAATTTTCAGTCTGCAACAGAGAAATTACTATAATTATTTTTGAAATTACATTACATTTTAATAAAATTCAAAAAGCTATCAATGTTATTAATAAAAGCATATACACTAAATACAGTGTAAATAAAGCTAATAATTTATCCATGTTTCCAGAGAAAGGTTATTCTCTACATATACCACATACACACGACACACTACTAGCTAACACAGCTGACTAAACTACTAACTTAAATCTGTTATCTCAGGAAAAATATTTTCTGTCTGCAATCTTTTTATATATTCAGTTACTGCAGCATTGAAGGATCCCACAGTACAGTGAGAAAGGATAAGGCATACATGTGTAAAGATAATCTAAAATATAAACTATGAAACAAAAATGTCAAGAGCTATGGTAACTATAAATGATACAGACAGGGCTCACAGGCACTCAGGAAAGAGAAATCACCTTGGAGACATATTCAGACTGTTTTCAGAGAAAAGACTTTAATTTCCAAGTCCAACAGTTTATGTAAGTTACAGTTATCCAATGCACAGAAAAAGAGCCTCCATCAGTTTCCTCAAATGCTATCTCCTCAAATCTGATCTCTCCAATATTTCCGGTGAAATGCATCCACTAGTTTAAAATGAAATCACAGGAAAGTTCAAATTGCTATGTAGGTAGCTTTTCTGGATCCAACTTAATCTTGTATCCTAAGAAACACCTGAGCTTTTGGGTCAGCCATTATAATCACTGCTGACTGAAAATAAGGAACTCTGACAGAATCTTCCTAGAAATGTGGGACATAAAATGGGGCAGAAAAAAGTAAACCCAGGTTGTGTTTCTAGCCATTTTCATTCCTAGCAGCAAGTCAACTCTACCCCAACCACTGCTACAATCATGACCTGGACAAGTGGCCTTCTTCCTAATGGGGCCTTCCTACTCAGGCGTACACTCCCATGCAAATGGTAACTGCCAGGGAAGCTGGCCTGCTTAAATCCTTTGTGTGTCCCCTTCTCATTCCAGATGCCAAAACAAAGCAGCTACCAAACTGGGGCCTAACTAGCTTTAAAGACAAGTGCTGCTTAGGGCATGCAGGCAGCTGGGGCGAAAGGAGGAACAGTAGGTGATAATGGTCATGATTCCTCTTATTTTTGTCAGTAGCAATGTCTGGAGAGATGAGATCTAAAACAAACAAACAAAAAACAAACAAAAGATGTAGTGATGCTATGAGGAAAAGGGACTGGGAAGGAGGGGTGATCTCAGATCACCCGATACTACCTCCTACCAAGTATTAACACCATGGATTCAAAGACCTACCAAGGGGAACAGAGATTCCTATGCAGTTTAACAGAAAGAGCAGCAGCCCGAGTAGTGTGCAGCAGGAGGCTGTGTTTGGAAAGCATCTTACCATATATTCCATAGTACGTTCACAGCCTCATTGGCTATGTTCTCAATAGAGTTTCTGTTCTGATCTTTTTTCTTCTGTGGAGACGTCTCATTTGAATCCAGTCCAGCACTACACTGTAACCAAATATCATGATTAGCACCCTGGCTCAAAAGAATAACTAAACAAAAAGGCTAATGATAGTGATGAATCAAAAAACTAAACACCAGAAATTATAGTGGTTAACAAGTCAATCAAATTCTCATAAGCAGTGCAATTCCCACAACCCTGCTTCCCTTTTGGCAAGAAATACAGATAAGGAAGGTCCTCAAGTCATTGTGAAAATCAGATATGAAGCATTTCACATTTTAAATCAAAGCAAAAAGTCAATAAAAAGTATTTTACCTAATGTAATAAAAGATAATAAAGAAGGCAAAGAAAGATAAAATAAAAGCTAACATCTAGATAGCACCTTCTAAGGCACTATTCTAAGCACTTTACATATATGAACTCATTTAAACTCTACAACAAACCTATGAGGTAGATGAACTATTATCCCCAATCTCCAGCTACAAATAGGAAACTGAGGTACAGGGAGGTTGGTGAACGTATAGCTTAGTATGTGTTGAAGTTGGATTCAGATCCAGACATTCTGGCTCCAAAGCTGGTACTGTTAAGCCCCGCTAGTATAGTCCAGGGCACCCACTAAAGCAGGGCTTTGCAATCTAGGTACTAGTAACATTGTGGACCAGATGATTTTTTGTGTGTGCACTGTGGGATATTTAGCAGCATCTTGGTTTCTTCCCACTGGATGCCAGTGGCAACCCTTACACCCAAGCTCTCTAACAACCAAAGATGTCTCCAGCTACTGCCAAACATCCCCTGTAGAGCAAAATCATACCCAGCTGAGAATCACTGCTCTAAAAAGAACAGGACTGATGCCTCTCATCAAAACTGGATATCCTTTATATAGCTTTAAGTGATAATTGCCCATAAATATGGAATAGTGGACCAGAAACATCAGAGAGAGAGCTCCTTAACCGCTAAAGTATATTACGCACTAAGACTGGCATGATATTAAATATGAGAACTTAATGCAATCTTCATGACAAGTTCCTTACGTCTGTGCCCCAGCTTCATCATTTTTAAAATGGGAATAATATCTGCCTCATAGGATACTGTAAGGATAGGATTAAATAATATGCAAAACATAAATCTGACACATAAATAAGCAATCAATAAGTACTAATTATTTTCACCATAAGAAATTTAAAGTTTAAAGGAATTAGTATGTATAGTTTTAGGAAGGTCTTTTTCAACTATCAAATAAATAAAGGCAGTAGATACAAAATAGAGATTGGTATCAATGAGAGTAGAGCTGTTTCCAAGAAATGAAATTCCCACACAATGTTACAAGAGAAGACAAATGTAACTAACACCAAAGTACTAAAAAAAGGCCTAAGTGTGCATCCTAAAAGCTACATTTGGAAGCTGCCATCAAGATACTTTGTAAACTGCATACCTCTTTTAGCAGTGCAACCAGAGGAGTCATGATATCCTTAGTCACCATGTCATCACACACTTCAAAACCTCCACAAGCACTCAGATTTCTACATAAGAAGTTTAAAACATGTTTTACTTTCATGTCACAAAGCACAATTAAACTCTCAAATTTATTTCTATTTTTAACCACACTTAAGGTTTCCCAGAGGAAATCACTGATTATTTCTGTCATATGCTGGAGAACTAACCCACACAATTCCCACCTGTTCTGATCCTTGCTGTACAAGATGTAAAAAAAAAAAAAAAAAAAAAAAAAAGACTTTGTCATGTAACAACTTAGTTCTGAGGTCTGAGACAGTACATGTGCATGGCCACAGGAAAGGGAGAGGGGAGAAGACTTTCCCCATTCAATATGAATAAAGCACATGTGTATGAAGGGACCTTTTCTTGGAATCAAGACTGCAAGGGCAGCAAGGTGAGGCTACTGGGAATGACCTCCTAAAGCAGCCCTGGCTAAATTTAATTTTATTGGAAAGACATTACTTGCCTTCTGAGAGTACAGCACTGCACTAGGCTCTAAGGATACGGAGATAAGTCAGAAGATGCCCCCACAATCTTCCAGGAGCGCCCAGTTTGTGTATGTTTTTGTGGGAAGGGTAGAGCTTCTCACATGCTGTTTCCTCCTCAGTGGTAGGATTCCACCCCTCCTCCATAAGTGGTTAATCCCCACTCACAGCTCAGATCTCACTTCAAATACCACTCACTCAGGGTTTCCTTCCCTGAACCTCCATTTATACCCTCTCATAGCGTCCTCTGTAATTACTATTGGTTGTAATTATTCACTTATGTGATTATTTGGTTAATGTTTGTGTCCCTCAATCGACTCTAAGATTAAGGACACAAATTATATCTGTCTTGTTCACTATCCCATGCCCACAGCCTAGCCCAATGCCTGGCACACAGTAGGCACTCGCTATATATTTGCTAAGTCAATGGAAGAAACATTAAATAATAAATAGAGCTATCAGAACTACAAATATTAACTTCTACTCTTGCCCCCTCTACAGTCCATTCTCTGCACAGCCACTAGAGTGGCCTTTTGAAAAGGCAATTTAGATCATGTCACTCTCTTGCTTGGCGTAAGTCCTTCAGCCCTACACCACCCTCCATCTCGTGCATCTCATCCCTCCAGCCTCTGCTCATACTCTACTCCCCACCCCACACTACTCGGCCCCACTGGGCTTTCTGCTCCTTAACCATGCCAAGCCGCTTGCTGCCTTGCTTCCTCGCTGTTGCTGTTCCCTCTATGGGGAATCCTCTTCCCCTATTTTCCCATGACTGGTGCTCGCGTCCTTCAAATATAGATTCATAAATATCACCTATACCGCACCCAATCTAAACCTCCCACTCCCAAATCATCACCATCTCATTTTTCCATAGTAATTCTAGCTAATACTATGTTTTATCTTTTTACTAGTTTCTGCCTCCCCATCAGCATAGCTTCTGCCAAGACAGGGATCCTGGTTGTCTTGCTCAACGTCCTGCCTATTCCAAATCCCCTGCACCTAGAGCAACTCCTGGCACAGACTGGAAGAACCAGGGGACTCTATGGAGGGTTCTTGGAGAGGACAAAATAGGCACCAGGCGTGAGGGCAAGACGCCTCGTAGGTGGCTGCTGCAGGTGAAAGGTGAAGCAGCCAGGTGGACAGGTGGAATACCAGTGGTCCTCTGGAGCCTGGAGACGGGGTTCAAGTTACCCCCTCTGCAAACGCGAGTCCCGGGGTAGGTTACTCGTCCTCCCAGCTATCGCGGACAATCGCCGGAAGACGAACGGGAGACCGGCACAGTGCCTGGCGCACGGAAAGTGCTGACTGCCGCGGTGGGCACCGCCCCGGACCCCCGGCTCACCTGAGCGCGCCGGCCGCCGTCTCCCGGACAGCCAGGCTGGGGTCGAGCAGCAGCGGCCCGAGCCGGCGCACAGCGTCGCGGCGTGTCAGGCCCGGGAGCGCCGGCCTCTGTTGCACCAGCCGGGCCAGCCCCGCGCAGGCGCACTCGCGGACCTCGGCGCTCGGGTGCTGGAGCTGCGGGCGGGAGCGGGGCGTCAGAGGGCGCGCAGTGCGCACGCTCGCCGGGGCCGCGGGGCCGCGAGGGGTTCTGCGCCGGCCCGCCCCCGCCCCCGCCCCCGCGGGCCCGGCGCAGCCCCCGCCTCACCTTTTCTAGCAGCTCCGCCGCCGGCCCGTCGTCCTCCTCGCCGCCTGTCCCGTTCGCCGCCGCGGCAGCCTCGACCTGACAGTCGCCCGTAGGGGAGAACTGAGGGCGCCTGAAGCGCTTCGTCCGGCTCTTGCCCATGGCGATGTGCGCTGTGGGGACAGGCCGAGAGAGGAGGGAAGCAGCAGGTGGAGAAGGCTGCCAAGCAGGTGACAGGGCCTTACCGCCAAGGGGACTTCGTGCCACTGCTCAGCCGGGCCGGCTGACGGCCCGAGCACACATGGGGAAGCAGTGCGCAGGCGCGCGCCGAGGAGAGAGCTGGCGCGGGGATTGCGCAGGCGCAGAAGGGGTGTGGGCGGGGCCGGCCCTGGCGGAGGGGCGGGGCAGGTGCGTTTTCTGGGGAAGGGAGCGGCTGGCTTGAACTGTAACCCGCGTTCCGCAGCCACCCGCCAGGTGATGTTTGTCAAGTTACTGAACCACGCTAAACCTTTATTCCCATAATAATAAAACGATATAGGGATATCTAACTCGCAAGGATATTAGGAGTCTATAAATAAAATTATGTAAAGCTCTAACGCCAAGCCTGATGTATGCTCAAAAAATATTAACCACGATTTTATCCTGTGTTCCCAGCGCCTGGCACAGCTCCTGTCACAGAACCGGGCTGATGTTTTAAAATGAATGTCCATCTACATTTGATAAAACACAAGCCCTTAAGAAGTTAATCTCCGTGCCTTGGTTTCCTCATCAGTGAAGTGGGGACATCAATAGTATATACCTAATGCAGTTGTTATGAAGATTAAATGTGTTAATATGTTTAAGGTGCTAAGAACAGAGACTGGCACACAATAAACACCGTAGAAATGTTTGTTTGAAACTTGCTTTTGTAATTGCATTTTTGAGACAAGGTCTCACTCTGTAGCCCGGGCTGCAGTGCAGTGGCTCCATCATAGCTCACTGCAGCCTCCAACTCCCAGGCTCAAGTGATCCTCCTGCCTCAGACTCCCAAAGAGCTGGGTCTACAGCTGTGCTCCACCACACACACCTGGCTAATTTTTAAAAATTTTTTGTAGAGAGTCTGGCTATATTGCCCAGGCTGGTCTCAAACTCCTGGGCTCAAAGGATCCTCCCAAGAGCTGGGATTATGGGCATGAGCCACCACACCCTAGCTGAATAACTATTTAATTACAATTGTGATACGTGCTAAGAAAGAAGGAAAAGTACAGGAGAATCTTGGGTAGTCTTTATAATTAGACATATAGTTGAGTGAGTACCTAATATATGCATAGCTTTCAGGACAACTTTGTATCGGTGAAAAGTTCCATCCCATGGCAACACTACCCTCAAGGAGTTGACTGTCTAGGAAGGGAAATAACATTAATTACCATAGCAAATTTTAGAAAATCATCATAGAGATGTAGCACAGGTTGTACGGAAGCTCAGGCCTATCAAAAACCAACTCTAGGTACAAGGAAATCTTGGAGCCACCAAATATATGTCAGTGAGTTTTTTTTTTTTTTTTTTTTTTTTTTTTTGAGACAGTCTCACTCTGTTGCCTGGGCTAGAGTGAGTGCCGTGGCGTCAGCCTAGCTCACAGCAACCTCAAACTCCTGGGCTTAAGCGATCCTACTGCCTCAGCCTCCCGAGTAGCTGGGACTACAGGCATGCGCCACCATGCCCGGCTAATTTTTTCTATATATATTTTTAGTTGTCCAGATAATTTTTATTTCTATTTTTAGTAGAGATGGGGTCTCGCTCAGGCTGGTCTCGAACTCCTGACCTCTAGCGATCCACCCACCTCGGCCTCCCAGAGGGCTAGGATTACAGGCGTGAGCCACCGCTCCAGGCCTGTCGGTGAGTTTTACTCCCTAGATCTCTCTTATCTGGCCACTGGATCTCCTGCTACCTCCCTAGTCCAGGCTGCTGTCTTCTTTTGTCTTGACCACATGGTCTTCTGGTCTCTAGGTTCCACTCTGCCCATCCCCTATCCATAGAGCAGCTAGAGTGATCTTTCAAAATACCCTTCCATCTTTCTTGTTATATGGTAGTCACTTCCTTGTTTAAAACCCTTTAATGGCTTCCCTTTCTCAGGATAAAGATCAAAATCTTAGCTGGGCTGCAGGGTCTCGGTGCAGCCTCCAGTCTCGTCTCACTCCATCTCTGCACTATGCCCTTCAGCCACCATCTGTGGGGCCTCAGGGCTTTGCACAAGCCTTAGCCCCCTTGAACTAGTGCTGCAAGTGTCACTGCTTCATAGGCACCTCCTCTGACTTCATAGTCAGGGATGGGTCCCCCTTGAGACTGCATGTACCTTATTTCTTTGCTTCAAAGCACAGCTCAAAATCACAGTTGTAATTTTCAATTTCTTTGTGTACAGTTATGCAATTGCCTGCCTCCCCATCTGAACACCAGCCCCTGTGAAGACAAGACAGTGCCCATTTTACACATCACTATATCCCCAACACTAGCCCCAGGCCTGGCACAAGATAGGCATGCAGTTTCTTGAATGAGTGGAGGCCGTATAATCAGGAAAGAGGAAGGCATGCAATCTAGGTGGAATATGATGGTGAGAATTTAGATAAGATACAACAGATTCCTGCTGTTTCACTGTGGAGATGAACAAGAAAAAAATGGTTCAAAAACCCTAACTAAATGAGCATGGAGGATTTTTAGAGCAGTGAAAATACTCTGTATGATATGATAATGGTGGCTACATATCATTATAATTTGTCCAAACCCCTAGAATATGCAACACCAAGAGTGAACCCTGCTGTAAGCTATGCACTTTGGGTGATGAGGTGTCAAGATAGGTTCTTCAGTTATAACAAATGTACACTCTGGCAGGGGACATGAATAATGGGTGAAGCTATGCATGTATGAGGGTTGAGGTATATATGGGGTATCTCTGTACCTTCCTCTCAATTTTGCTGTGAACCTAAAATTGCTCTAAAAAATAAAGTCTTTTGAAAAAATAAAAATAAAAACAGCTTAGCAGCACTTTGCAGTCTGTTATCATGAGTTATGCTTCCCAGTGAGAAATTAGCCTTTCTGCTAAAATGAATGATTGGCTTTATTTAATTAGCTTAAGAGCCCTTCTGGGAGCCACTGGTGGTTGGCAGTCTTGGGAGGAGCCCAGTGATCTCTAACCAGTCTAATAACTCTTCACCAGTCATTTTTAAAAACCCAGTCAAGCAGTGGTTAGCTAACCATCCCTTTTTCCTACAAATTATCTTTGTCAAGAGGGAATTTCTGAATTAGACTGCTTAGAGGCCTCTTCCCTTGAGACAAATTGGAAATAAAAATGCTTGTCATCAATTATTGGTCTGACAAATTTTTCTTTTAAATAGGAGTTCTCCCAGACTCCCATTTCTCCTGCTTCACACTTTTGTAGAGTCGCCTTCCTACAGCACTCTCAGCTCGGTGTTTCCCAAAACACTTGACAGTCCCACATACCTATGGAATCAGGTTTAGGCTTTTATAAAACATACATGATGTAGCCACAGAGCTCTGCCACATGCCTCCAACACCTCGTCCCCAGCCTGGCCAGCCTCCTCAGTCTTCCCGGAAACTTCTCTGGACATTGCTTTCCTTAGGCCTGGGGGACCGTAGAACTTGGCAAGCTGCCACAGCTCAACCCTGCATTAGTCATGTCCATTCTCCGAGGACACAGTCTCAGATCTACTTACCATTCCTCTGAGTTTTAGGAACTCAGGTGGGAAGGATGGGAGAGGAAAACCCCAAAGATGGCCAACCAATGAGCCCTGGCCTTTGTCCTCTCTCTCCCTTCTGTCCCAGCAGACGCTCCACCTTCGGACCTCCTGTGTACTTTGTGTGACCTGTACCTCTCTCTTCAAATTGTCCTTTAATTGTCACCAAAGGTACACGTGTAAGCTGGCTGCACTGCCTGTAAGCTCCTAGGAGGGCAGGAGCCATTGAGAGTCTCAGTAGTAGCAGCGCCCGGCACTTAGTGGAATTAAAGTCCCTGGGACATCCCCTCCCTCAACACAGCTACTGCCCTCTGTCTCAGCTGGCCCTACACAGAGTGACTTGGTAGTGACCAGCAAGGAATGCTGTTGCTGGGAGAGTCATCTGCAAGATGATTAGACGTTGGACTTCTAGTTCCAGAAATGCCACCATCAGGCTGTATTGATCGAGGGAAGTTTTCTCTATTTGCAACAACTTTCTATGATTTCAAGAAAGGAAGGAAATTATCTCTAGAAGGAAAAGTTCATGTTGAGTGCTTCCTGAACAGGTGTCAGAGCCTGGGAGAGGCACGGTTGCTACTGATCCCCCCTTGGTCCTCAGAACTGCCTAAGCTGGGTGTGAGGATAGTGTACTCCCTGACAGCCAAGCCGAGGAAGTCACTGCCAAAGGTCTGCTGCCCATTAAATTCTACGTCACTTAGCAGGACCTACTATTGAGTGCATGCTCTGTGTCAGGCCCTGCACTAGGTGCTAGGGATAATGACAGAACGAAGTCCCGGTCCCTGATGTCATGGGGTTTACAGTCTATCTAGTCCTGCAGCTCCATGCTGCCTTTAATAAAGTTATCGTAGAAGTGTACTATTAAGAAAAATTATCCAAAACTTAGAAATAAGGAAAAAAGATGATTGCATATTATTTCAATATCATATTGGCCCAATGTCTAACATTAAAGGACTATTTCTCTAGGGCAGTGCTGTCCGGCAGAATTTTCTACAATGAGTAACTGTTCTCTGTCTGCCCTGCCCAGTAGAGTAGCCACTAGCCGCACATGGCTACTGAGCACTTTAAGTGTGGCTGGAGGGACCAAGGAACTTAATTTTAAATTTTAATTATTTTTAATTGAAATAGCTACATGTGTGCACACAGGTGAACCAGGTTGTGGAAAAAGGACATGGCATGGCGTGGTGCTGCCATTTCGTCCACCTCCAGTCTCTGCGCCTCTCTCAGAGCTTCAACAGTGACATGTGGGCACAGACTGACACAGCAAAGTGGGTCCTTGGCTTCCTGCAAGAAATAATTCAGGAGCGAGCCGACAGTATAAAGTGAAAGTGAGTTTTATTCAAAACGTGTAGAAAATCTACCCCACAAGAGAGGCCAGGTGTCCCTGTGGAGAAAAACCGGCCCCACGGTTCCTGCAGCCCCTCTGTTTAAGCAACAGCTTAAATATAGGCTAAACAAGGGGAAGAATACTCCTGTGACTTGTTGGAAAGGGGCCGTATTTTCCTGGAATTAGGGTGCCCCTGCCTTTTGACTAAATATGGTCAAACAGGAAGTGTCATGGGGTCGGGCGCATTATGGGAGTGGGAGGTTTTCTTACAAACTTTTATGGTAATGAAGTGTATAATGAAGCTGTAAAGGTCAAACGTGGTCAATTTCTCCACTGTCTTGGTTCTGACCAGTTGGAACTTGTCCTGCTTCCATCTTGTTTTGATTGGGGTAGTTCAAAACTTTGAGACTTCCTGACTCAGTTAAGCAGTGCCTGCACAATTGAGCAATGCCCAAAGCAATGCCCAAAGCAGTGCCTGCCAGTTCCCCCTCTCAAGGCCATCTGGAGGTTCAAACCTCTGGGGCCCATAGGAGCCACTGTGAGGAGGGCCTGGGGAAGAATTTGCCATTTTCAGTGGAAAACGAGCGGCAATTACTAATTATGACGAGTTTGTACTTTGGATTTGGATTTGCTGCACCTTTATATTAATAGTGAGACACCAACTGCTTAAGAAGGATGTGTTAGTTCATGCATTTAACAGATATGAAGAGCATTTTAAGAGGTGCAATCTCTTCAAAAAATGGAACAAACTTGAGCTGGTGTATCATGCTAGAAATGTTTGTGAATCAACTTACAACATGTAAATAAATAAATAAACAAATAATAGGTCCATGTGGCAAGCGGTTATGCATTTTTAGAGCGCAACC
This sequence comes from Lemur catta, assembly GCF_020740605.2. NCBI lineage: Eukaryota > Metazoa > Chordata > Mammalia > Primates > Lemuridae > Lemur > Lemur catta. Next base: position 6,209,362 of record NC_059147.1, on the reverse strand, counting down.
CTAGAGCAGTGGTTCTGAACTGGGGGCAATTTTGCCTCCCAGAGAACACTTGGCAATGTCTGGAGACATTTTGGTTTTCACAGGTGTGGGGGGTGCTGCTAGCGTCTAACGGGTAGAGGGAGGTGCCCCTGACGGTTTGGGCTGGATAAATCTTGCTGTGATGAGCTGTCCAGTATGTGCATTGTAGGACGTTTAGCAGCAACTCTGGCCTCTACCCACTAGATGCCAGTAGCACCCCCTCCCAGTTGTGACAATCAGACATGTCTTCGGCCATTGTCAAATGTCCCCTGGGAAGCAAAATCACCTTCTGTTGAGAATCATTGCCCTAGAGGAATATACTTTGACTGACTATTCACTTAAGGGCTGAGACTCTATGAGGTATATATGAATTTATATAGCTGTAAATTGCAAATGATTTTGTACAGTAGAGATGCAAATTATTTCTGTCCAGTAGAAAAAATAATCCCAAAGGATACAATTTCATTGCCTTGTAAAATATTAAACAATTTCATATCTAACCTAGAAATCTTATTTATTAATAAATACATTTTTCTTCACTGACTATATAAATTTCTGTTCCTCCATTGAAGAAGATTTACCATTCTTTGGTTCCTTCATTAAAGAACACGACACATGCTTACTAAACATGTATATGAGGGTCAAATTTTTACCCTTTTGGCAGGGCACGGTGGCTCATGCCTGTAATCCTAGCATTTTGGGAGGTTGAGGCAGGAGGACCGTTTGAGCCCAGGAGTTTGAGGATGCAGTGAGCTATGATGATGCCACTGCACTCCAACCAGGGCAACAGAGTGAAACGCTACCTCAAAAAAACAAAAACAAAAACAAAACAAAGAAACAAAATAAATTTTTTTTCCTTTTGGAAAATCAGCCTTTGACACTTTTTATTTATAAGGAAAGAAAAGTGTTCACCAGGCACTGCGAAGTAAAAAGGCAGGTTACAAAGCAGCATAAGTAGTATAATCCCACTTTTGGAAACACACACAGAAAAATGTATGAAAGGCTATGGACCACAATGACATCTGTGTTGGCCTCTGGGCAGAATTAAAGGAGATTTTAAAAAATCTTATTAATTGCCTGTTTATATTTTTTGGGTTTTCTAGAATAAGCAGGTAGTATTCGCATAATTTATTAAAACCATGAAATATATATTTTCAAAAATAAAATACAATTCTTGCCTCCTCCATGCCAGTCTCCTCCTTTCCTATGACCCACACGCTTGCCCGTTACCAGTCAGCAGCCGCCACTGGTTCTCAGAAGTCTCTGCTGTGAAATTCAGGGCTCCTCCCATGACTTCTAGGTCTTGAATCAGCATTTGGTACTTTTTTGTTAATGTCAATGTCATGAATCTAATATTGTTGGACATTGTCTCCCAGGTAGTTGCAGCACAAGAGTTGCATGTAATAAAATGATTTTACATTTGTAGAGTTCTTATAAACTTTTCCATTAAAAAAATTACAATTTTCCAAATAGACTGACTCAATATTGCAGTTTCTTTTTTTCTTTTTTTAGATGGGGTCTTGCTGTATCACCAGAATGGTTTCAAACTCCAGGCCTCAAGCAATCCTCCCCCCTGGGCCTCCCAAGTTGCTAAGATTACATGAGTGATTACATATTTTTGCTTTCGCATTACCTTCCATGCCAGATCAAAATCAGGATTTATCAAATTTTCAAGTAAAAATGGAGGAGGTAAGGAGTTAAAAAAAGTGACTGATGGCTTATTTTATGCATCTCAAATAATATAAAAAGCTTACAAATTGACTCGTTAGGGAATATGTATCAAATGTGATAAAGCATGCAAAGTTGGGTAAACTCTGAAGAATCATGGCTGCTGAAGCCACATTGTACTTGCAAAAGAAATATACAACCACTCCATAAAAAGGTCAGACTTAACATTTTCATTTCACTTGTTTAACCAACAGCAGAAGGGACAAAAATACACCAATTGCTGACTAGCCTTTCAATTCTTTATTTTATGCTAACAGGTTACAAATTTCTTCAAATAGAGAACTAATATTTTAAAAGATTTGTTTTAAAAAGCTGATACCAAGTGGTCATTGCTTGAAATGAGCCAGGTCAATTTTGTGTTTAGAATATTCACATTTTTACCATTGAAATCTATTGCATGCTTGGTTGGCTGTCTTGCCAAATTGAACACTGTAAAAAAATACCTCTGTTGGAACAAGTTACATCTACTTGGTAGGATTTAATCCCAGTACATATTGCCCTAAATCCCATCTAACTCCTCCAGACTTTGGAAAGTGACAAACCTTAAATGGTTACAATCAAAAACAGGCATTAATTTCTTTTGTTCCAGAGTGCTAAAAAAAACATTTTAAGGGCATCCCATGCACCTATAAGTCAACAGAACCAGTTGTTCGGTATCCCTGGCAATGGCAGTATTGTCAGTCTTTCTTTCTCATTTTAGCCATTTTAGTGGGTTATAGCAACTGGAACTCAAACACTGATGTGGGACTGTAATATGGTGCAATTACTTTAGAAAGCAATTTGGCAGTTTCTTGGCCAGGCTTGGTGGCTCATGCCTGTAATCCTAGCACATTGGGAGGCTGAAGTGGGAGGATCACTTGAGGCCAGGAGTTTAAAACCAGCCTGAGCAAGATAGTGAGACTCCCATCTCTACAAAAAAGTAGAAATATTAGCTGGGCATGGTGGTGTGCTCCTGTAGTCCCAGCTACTCAGGAGGCTGAGGCAGGAGGATTGCTTGAGCCCAGGAATTTTAGATTGCAGTGAGCTATGATGACGCCACTGCACTCTGTAACTCTGGTGACAGAGTGAGACCATCTCAAAAAAAAAAAAAAAGTAAAAGAAAACTGGCTGTTTTTTATAAAGCTACATACACTCTGCCTGGCCTATGACCCAGCAATTTCACTCCAAGGTATTCCCAAGAAAAGTGAATATATCCACACAGACTTGTACATGATTATTCATGGAGGCTTTATTAATAATATCCCCAAACTGAAAACAACCAAAATGCCCATCAACAGATAAATGGATAAACAAAAAGCAACAAATTGCCAACACACATAGTAATATAGATAAAATCTCAGCAACATATCGAACAGAAGAAGCCAGAAACCAGATCAGTGCACTGTGTGATCACACTAGGATTTCATTTATATGAGACTCTAGAAAAGATGAACCTAATCTACAGTGACGGAAGCAGGCCAGTAGTTGCCCCAGGGCCACTACCCAGGGTTGGGGACGGGATTTGGCAAAGGAACCTTGTGAGGGGATGAAAATGTTCTGTATTTTGCAGTGATTGTTACATGAGTGCTACATTTACTCAAATTCATCAAACTGTACAGTTAAAACGGGTGCATTTTCTTATACGTATTTTAACCTCAATAAAGTTGACTTTTTTAAAAAAGCCCATAGAACCTATCTCTGTTTTGATCAGTTCCCCAGGTTCATTGATAATTATAAGGGTTCCATTTCCTATCTGGAGAGTGAATATCCTACTGACGGTGACCATGTATTGATCTCTCACTGCGTGCCAGATGCTGCTCCAAGAGCTTTGCCTGCATGAAGCCGTTGAACCCACCGACAATCCCATGCGACGCTGAAGTCCCCACGTTAGAGATGGGGGAACTGAGGCAGACAGCAGGCAAGCCGCTTGCCCGAGAGCACGGCACGTGATTTGTAAATGACAAAGACAGGATTCAGGCCCGGCGTGGTGGCCCACGCCTGTAATCCTAGCACTCAGGGAGGCCGAGATGGGTGGATTGCTTGAGGTCAGAAGTTCGAGACCAGCCTGAGCAAGAGTGAGACCCCATCTCTACTAAAAATAGAAAGAAATTATCTGGCCAACTAAAATACATATAGAAAAAATTAGCCGGGCATGGTGGCGCATGCCTGTAGTCCCAGCTACTCAGGAGGCTGAGGCAGTAGGGTCGCTTAAGCCCAGGAGTTTGAGGTTGCTGTGAGCTAGGCTGATGCCACAGCACTCACTCTAGCCCGGGCAACAAAGCGAGACTCTGTCTCAAAAAAAAAAAAAAAAAAAAAAAAGACAGGATTCAACTACACAGTGAGACTCCAGAGTCTGGTTTATAATAACTGCAATATACTGTCTTCTACTGAATGTGTTGGGTATTTACCTAAGAGCTATTAAATGAGAAAATGGAAGTTTTAATAGATAACACCAGGTAAAGAGGGGAATACAAGAAAAGGACTAAATACAAGAGCAGAGGAAGGGCTCCAAATTGGGCAATATGCTCTCTGTACCTGTTTCTCCACTTGTGAAATAAACTCCTCCATCTGGCAAACTCATACTTTGCTTCCTCACTGAAAATAAGCATTTTGTGTGCATACACAATTTGAAAAGTTATAAAAGGAAAACCAGCAGTTCCTCGCCTTCTCTACAACCTCCAGCCTACTCTAGGAAGTAAACACTCTCGATCGTTCTACTCGTTTCTCCTGTTGTTATCTATTGCTCTTTCTAGTCTGTCAGTACCACATATCATCTCTCGACTTCCTGGCCTGGTAGGTAAGGACTTAGCTCTCTAATACCCTCTCCCCCATTTCTCTTTTGTCCAACCAAATTGTACCAGGATTCTTGCATAAATCAACAGTCCCTGCCTACATTGCTAGGACAATGCAAATATTGCTCACTGCTGACCCAAGAAGTCCACTAAACCACAGCTCCTTTCTTGTACAACCCTTCATTTTTCTTGGAGTTAGTAACGATCTCTTTTCATTACCCTGATTTCTCATCAATCTGTCACTATTTTTTCCCTGATGTCCAACATCTTCATCTATCAACAATGTTTTCCGTATGATCAAACACACTCACTCTATTATAGTTTTTTCCCCAAAATCTCTCTCCTACATCCTTGCTCGTGTCCAGACTGGGTGCTCTCTGAGGGTGCAGCGCTCAACCTGGACTTTCGCTGTGGCTCGTGTGACTGATTCCCCACTTTCTGTGTGGCTGTTAGTGCACGAAGAGATGGTCGTGTCACTGTTCTACGGCGGGAGGTCTTGGCGGAAGTCACTGCATACTATTTACTGGAAATGTATTCCATGTGCATAAGTTGAGTTGACAAATGTAGTCAGATAAAATTCAGAAACACGGATCTCAGAAGCCTAGCTCCCAGGTTGTGTTTTCCAAAACTGCTACTATTCAAGTTTATCGGGATCTTGATTCAAACAAACCAACTGTAAGAGAAACATTTATGAGACAGGTGGGAGAAGTTTAGGCTGAATATTTGATGGTATGAAATTATTAATTTGTCAGGTATGATACAGTACTGTGGTTACTTATCCTACTTACCTACTTTCTTATCTTCTGGAGATATTTACTGAAATATTTGTGTATCAAGTGATATCTGGGATTCACTTCAAAATTAATCCTTTACAGGCACGAGGAAGCAAGTATTATAGAAACAGGGAATATATAGGTTGAATATCCCAAAACCAAAAGTCTGAAATCCAAAAAGTTCCAATATATGAAACTTTTTGAGCACCAACATGACACTCAAAGGAAATGCTCTCTGGAGCATTTTGGATTTTGGATTTTCAGTTTTGCGGTGCTCAACCAGTAAGTAGAATGCAAATATTCCAGAATCCAAGAAATTCTGAAATCTGAAACACTTCTCGTCCCAAGCATTTCAGATAAGGGATACTCCACCTGTATAAGAAACAAGACTGCCTATGTGTCGATAACTGAAGTTGGGTGATGTGTACAAGAAGGTTCATTATACTACTCTTTCTACTGTTACATGTGTTTAAAATATTCCATAACACAGGCCAGCCTCAGTGGCTCACACTTGATATCCCAGCACTTTGGGAGGCCGAGGTGGGAGAATAGTTTGAGGCCAAGAGTTTAAGACCAGCCTGAGCAACATAGCAAGGTCCCATCTCTACAAAAATAAAAAAGTTAGGTGGGTGTGGTGGTATGTGTCTGTAGTCCCAGTTACTCGGGAGGCTGAGGCAGGAGGATCCCTTGAGCCCAGGAGTTTGAGGTTGCAGTGAGCTGTGATGATGACACTGCACTCTAGCCTGGGCAACAGAGTGAGACCCTGTCTTGAAAAAGAAAAAATTCCGTAACCATTTATTGATAGTTTTAAAAATGATTTTTCAGGGCAGAGCAGGAAAAAAATAAGTCTGATGATATTGATAGATAATTATAGGAAACTCAAAATTTAAAAATCAACTTCTGGCAAGGATATAGATATATTTCTTTTGATTTACTTACTGACTTATAATAGACTTAGTATTCCTACTGTTATTTAAGTTACAATTCTTAGCATTTAGCCTTCTATCTTAAGAACCTCACCCCACACTAGGTAAACAAATGATGTAAAATACTTGTTATTAAATGTTATTTATGTTTAAATCCAATTTCAATACCAAAGTCAAGATTCATTCATTAATTCAACCAGCAGGAATTGAGCATCTCCCATATGCCAGACGGGCCAGCCTCACAGGTACATGCACGACAAGGTCTCAGAACAGGGACGCAAAATAAAAATTTCCTCCTTATAACAATTTCACAAGATAGCTATTTAATAGGCCTAAAGGAGGATAGTAAGATTCAGAGAGAATAAGTCACTTGCCCAGTGGCTACTGGAGGAAGCACGACTGTAATCCAAATCGATCTGCCAAGCCTGGGCTCTTCCACTGCACACAGCCCCAAGCCCTCGTACCTGTCAGGGGACATTAGGCTTGGCTGGACGCAGCTCTCTGGTATGTCACACAGACCAACTCTCCTCAGTGTGCGCTCCTGGAACAGTGCTGCTGTGTATTGCTCCAGCAGTCAGGGAGGCAAGAGAAGCTGACTTTGATTAAATAGAAAACAAATTATTTAAAGGATATTGGGTACCTCAGAAGGTCTAGCGATACAGTTTCAAGTTCCAGAAAAAAAATGCCCAAATCCATCCCATAGAACTGGCCAGATGGGGAAACTGACACCACCACCACTGAGCACTACCCAGTGCCCTGCAACAGAAATGCAGCTTTACCACCTCCCCATGTGCCTGTGCCCTAAATGCAGGAGTCATGGAAATTTCCAGGGTTGTCACCGGAGAGCATGGACCAATACAGCTGGCATTCCCTGCACCTAGCAAGGATACTCCAAAGGAGCTGAGCAAGACTGGGCACAGTGGCTCATGCCCGTAATCCCAGTGGTTTGGGAGGCTGAGTTGGGAGGATCACTTGAGGCTAGGCATTCAAGACCAGCCTGGACAGCATAGTAAGACCTCATCTCTACAAAACATTTAAAAAAATTAGCCAGGTGTGGTGACACATGCCTGTAGTCCCAGCTACTTAGGTGGCTGAGGTGGGAAGATTGCTTGAGCCTGAGAGTTTGAGATTGCAGGGAGCTATAATTGTACCACTGCATTCCAGCCTGGGCAACAGAGTGAGACCCTGTCTCTAAAAAAAGGAAAGAAAAAAGAGTTGGGCAGACAGAAACCACCACAAAAACCCACAGAGCCACAATGAATGCTAATAGGTCTTTCATGAAACGGCAGCAAAGCAGGCAGTTAAACAGGTTTCTCTATTGCGGGCCCCTTGGAGCTTTTCATATGGTTTAGAGCAGAATCTCCAAGAGGAAGGTGTAACGACTCCCAAACACTGTGATCGTGGAAGCTTTATTTCTGTTACAAGTTACATAGGCTGGGAGAAGTGGTGGCGGTGGTGGTAGGCTTTGTGCTTAATTGCTTCCTCTCCTGTCCTCTGCTGAGTCCCACTCTTCCTTCTCAGATTCCACTACCTGAACTCTAATTCAGGAGCCCGAAACTCTCACCTGGGCTGTAGCAGCAGCTTCCAACTGGCTTCCTAGGTTGGGCCCCTTCAGTCATCACAAAATGCAAATCCAGTTAAGTCACTTCCCTAACTCAAAACACTTTGATGGCTTCCCACTGCCCTCATGAAACACCATGTTCTGGTTCCTACTTCCCATCTTCTCTCTTGTCACGACCCCTCTCCAAAACTGCTCTCCCCACTCCCAATACACACCAGCTATTTGGCTTTCTAACTTCCTTAGAAAAGCTTGTCTGGCTTGGTCCTCTTCCCACGGGCTCCTACAGCATCCTACACTTTTACCTTTCATTGCACTTAAACCACCTGGTAACTGACCCCTGGTCTGTATTTCTCACCAGCAAACAAGTTCTGAGAGGGCAGAACTTCTTCCTCACGCCTTTTTTTTTTTGAGACAGAGTTTCACTCTGTCACCTGGGCTAGAGTGCAATGGTGTCATCATAGCTCACTGCAACCTCAAACTCCTGGGCTCAAGTGATCCTCCTGCTTCAGCCTCCCAAGTAGCTGGGACTGCAGGTGTGTGCCACGACACCTGGCTAATTTTTCTATTTTTAGTAGACACGGACTCTCGCTGTTGCTCAGGGTGGTCTCGAACTCCTGAGCTCAAGTGATCCTCCCACCTCAGCCTCCCAGAGTGCTAGGATTACAGGTGTGAGCCACCGTGTCTGGCCCTCACACATTTTTAATATGTAGCAAATACTTGCCACGTAAAGGGCAGTCTCTATAAAGGCGATGAAAGAACACGCCTCAAAACTTTTAGGTAGCAAATATTGTTTTACTTTCTCTCACACACTCAAAAAGACTCGCATGGCAGACATCAATTGTCCACTAAAAACATTAGTTTTTAAAATGATTGTGCTCCATGTTGAAGCAGACAAGATGTACTTACTTCCTATTCTTAGTGGGGGGAAAAAAGGAGGGGAAAAGACAGAAATTTTATTTCCCCCTTGTACAAGCATATAAAAAGTCCAGAATCTGGAGAATGAGACCCAAATTTCTACGGTTTCAACAGGACAGGGAGTGACAGAGGCACTTAGCTGCTGATGAAGGCAGGACATCTGTCAGCCAGGACTGCCAGCACAGGCTCCACAAAATGCCAATCAGAGCACCTCAGAAAGCAGCACTAGCAGGTAGCCACAGCCTTAATATTTTTGGTGAGGTTGTTCAAGAAGAGGAAAACACACAGCTAAACACCATTTTCTTAATCATTAGAGGCCAAATATTCTTTCTCTTTGCATTTAATCCAACATTCAGGAGTCTGGTTCAAAAGATAAGCTGAATTTCCTCATGGTTATCTCAACCAGGATGTTGACTTGGGGCAAAGTTGCAACAAAGAGATTTTGGGTTTTGTTTTTTTTTTAATACTGTGAGGATTTGGCTAATAACTAAGTTTACTGAGCAAAATGTGAGCATTGATTCTGCAGCCAAGCACTATTTAAATGCTTTACATGAATTAACACTTTAGTACTCAATATAAACCTGAAGACTGGCATTATGCCTACCACCTATATATTATTTTCCTAGACCTAGTAGACTGGCATTATGCCTACCACCTATATATTATTTTCCTAGACCTAGTAGACTGGCATTATGTCTATTTAATAAATGAAGAAACTGTTACATAACTTTCCTAAAGTTACAAAACTACCAAGTAGCAGATCTGAGATTCAAATCCAGACAGTGTGGCCTAAGAGTCTACATTCTTCACATTGTAACAGCTCTTGAGTTAACGAATTGAACACACACACATAAACATCCTTTCAGTATGAGCCAGATATTTGCTGGCTCTGTCTTTAAGAAGTTGTGGGGAACTAGAGTAAGGAAGGACAATTGGCAAATCTGAGACTGTTTTCCCCACCTGTAAAATTAGAGGATGGGACTCGGTAAGTTCCTGACAGCGTGGGAGAGGGGATGAGAGGGTAGAGGTGGTGGTGCGACGCTGAGGCGGCATGGATCCCTGGGTCAACACAACCAAGACTTTCTCAGAAAATGAATTGCTCTGCTAGAAGTAAAAGTATGAAAAATTTCTGGAACTGTAACAGAATTCTGGTTTTTCTGGGAGTCAATGAATTCCAAGTAGCCTGACATCAGGAAATTTCCTCCTGATGCAAGTGCATGCAAAGTATATGAAGGTACATGGGTGTATTTTTATAGGGGAGAAGAGTCTTTTATCAAATACTCAAAAGAGTACACGACTCCAAAAAAGATTAAAGACCTATAACATATTCAGCTTTGTTGTTTGGAGGAAACTGGCAATCCAAGTTTGTAAAGAGCAATATGAGAAAACCTGCATCTTATGATTAAAAGCCAAATGTTGTTAGACTATGATGAATAGGACATATTAAAAGTAGTAATAGCCTAATAAATTGGGTACCTACAATTGCTATTTAAAACTTGTTCTATTAAACACAGAGTTAAAGAAAAATATTTCAGTTGGAACTAGGCTGTATCTGATACAATGTTTTAAAATATTTTCAGAGTTACAGACTTACAATAAACCAAAGAAAAGCCCAATCACTGGTTATATATAAAGTATTTATTTTTATGCACATATTTACCTACAAAATTTACAGAAAATAAAACAAAGCAGAATATATAGAATACTCTCTTAAGACTTTTTAGGAACAGAGGATTTTATTGCTGCAGTTCAAAGAATAAAATTTTATACATGTGAAAGCTCAGATGAACATTTAAGTTAAATGGCAGCCTTATTAAAAAGTTTTTGACTTGTTATTGAATTTTCAACTTTATGTTAAATGAAATTTAAAAGATTGCTCATGAAATAATTTAACCTTTTCAAAATCTTTTAATAAACAGGTAAAAGGCACCTCTAGTACTTTAAAATATTTACAGCAATCCCAATAGTTTAATTTTAAGGGCTATTATAGTACACGTGGCCATTATGCATACACAGTATGTCAGTAACACTCTCTGAACAGTGAGAATTGCAGGCTGGTTTGTGGTACGGTGCCCATGTTTTCCTGTGATGGAGCGGGATGATCAATTACACCCGTGCAATACCAGTGTACCAGCACGTCCACCACAGCACGAAATCCAGTTATCTAAAACAATGACTGTCAAATTCCCAGACAACAAATAATTTATAACTAAACTTGCATATTCACAAGCATTTGGGGTGTTCTTAAAATTATTAAAAAAATATAAAGGATATTTAGCATTAAATGAAAACAAACAACTGAAAAACATAACGACAATAGTTGCTGGAGTTCAATATCTAGTTTAACAAAAAGTATTTCTCAAAACATCTATAATTTCTTACAACATAATGGAGATGAGTTTTCCTCATGAATCCAATGTTTGTTCCGCAGTATGATTAAAAGAAGTGTATGTCACTTATCTGTTCTTTTGAAAGAAAAAAGAAAAAGTGTAAGAATGAAAGGCACACATAATAGCCGGTCTTAAAGAGCTGTGGGATGGCAAGCAGATGTTCCTGAAATACTGGTGCAGGAGAACAAAGTCCATACAACATTTTCCTCTTTGTTTAACATTGGCATTGATTTGCTATTTACAGTAGTCTGCAAAAATACATTATAAAAACTGAATGAGGTTCTGTTTCTAAGTTTAACTTAGTAACATACATACATACATACTTCACCTGCAAAAATCTTTGCAGGATCTGAAGTACTAAAGTGACACTAATACTGAAACACAGGTAATCAAAGGTACCAAAGCACTGATAACATGAGTCATTATCATCAAGACAATCTGCGTAAATATTGCACACTTCTTGTCAGTTGTTGCTATGACCTTCACATATCCAACTGCAAAGGAATCCTTTATGGCTTTTTGCTGTATCACTTAATTGAAGAAAGGCTGTTTTAGGTCCCATAACAATGAGTGCAGATTGTCATTGAACATGAGGCCTAGGTTTCAAAATTAGTTTTCCTGTCTGTAAAAAATGAAAAAAAAATTTTTCAATACATAGTTCTATGAAAAATGCCACCACCTATATGTAAGCCTTAGAGGGCATTCACAAAGTATCAGGAATTTCTCTATACTTAGTCAAGATTAAACAATTAATACTTATGTTTTCACAGTTTCCTTTGTGTGGAGCTTTCTTCTGAATTCTTTATTACTTTAAAACATACACTCACTCTGTCACCCCAGCTGGAATGCAGTGGCATGATCATAGCTCACTGCAGCCTCCAATTCCCAGGCTCAAGTGATCCTCTCACCTCAGCCCCCTGAGCAGCTAGGCCTACAGGCATGCACCACGTCACCTGGCTAATTTTTCTTATTTTTTTGTAGAGATGGGGTCTCACTACGTTGCCAGACTGGTCTCAAACTCCTGGCCTCAAGTGATCCTCCTGCCTTGGCCTCCCAAAGTGCTGGCATTACAGGTGTGAGCCACTGTGCCCAGCCCACACATACATGTCTTTATTTGAGTTTCCTATCCACCGATTACCTAGAAATCAAGCCAATCAATCCACCAGATACAATAAAATTTCCTTTTTTTTTCACTCAGAAGGTCCACAGCAAAAATAAAATTTCAACTTATATAGATTTATGCTTCTTACTATATGAAGTTTACAACAATAAATAAAGCTATATATTTGAACAAAACATTACTTCTCTCCAACATAAAGTTTTAATTCTTCAAGTTAAAGAGTAAACTAATGGTTGGAGCAACAGACACTCACATACTGCAAGCATTCAGTATGGGGTATGGGCTGAGTTATATTTATTTAAAAAATAGTAAGTACATACCACATTATCCAAACAACTCCACTTTTAGGAATTTATCTGGAGGAAACCAGATGTGAGTGTAAGGATGTACACAGAAGTGTTATTAATGTATTCATTCCACATTTATTGAGTGCCTAACATGCACCAGGCCATGTGAAGTGCTAGGGATCCAATAACAAACTAAACAAAAACCTTTGTCTTTGTGGAGCTTAAGTTCTAGTGGGAACACAGATAAGATATTTACTGGGAAACAAACATTATGTCCAATAGGGGATTAAATTATGATGTACCATTAAATGGAACAATATGCAATTCAATAGAATGGAAGACCTGAATTTAAGTATGTAAAAAAAAAAATAAGATGTCAAAAAAATAAGATGAAAATAAAATTATATGGACAAATTTTTTTAAATTAAAAAAAAAAAGAATGTAAGATCTCAATTGAGATAATGTAGGTTAAAGGGATAAGGCCAGGCAGGACCTTGCACGTGGTTAATGTTCAGTAACCGGCAGCTCTTAAGTCCTAACGCCGGGTCAAAGAAGCAAGTTTGAAAAATCCATAACATCTTCCTTTCATAAAAGGTCAATGAAAACATACAACAAAATTCGAAACATAGCGATTAGCTTTGGACTGATTCCCAGGTGGTTTTAATTAATGTACTTTATTTATTTATTTATTTATTTATTTTTGACACAGAGTCTCACTTTGTTGCCCGGGCTAGAGTGAGTGCCATGGCGTCAGCCTAGCTCACAGCAACCTCAAACTCCTGGGCTTAAGCGATCCTCCTGCCTCAGCCTCCCGAGTAGCTGGGATTATAGGCATGCACCACCATGCCCGGCTAATTTTTTCTATATATATTTTTAGTTGTCCAGATAATATATTTCTATTTTTAGTAGAGACGGGGTCTCACTCAGGCTGGTCTCGAACTCCTGACCTCAAGTGATCCACCCATCTCGGCCTCCCAGAGGGCTAGGATTACAGGCGCCCGGCCTATTGTACTTTATTTTTTATCCTCAGGTCAAAAGTATTGGCAGGACTCTTGGTTACCTCCTGATTCTCATTTTCACTTAAATTTTGGCTGTTTAGTTTTTGGTAATTCCTTGATGTCTTGGGCAGGGGTACAGATGACACAAGAATAAACATGAGTTGATTGCTGATACTGGTCAATGTGTACATGGGAGTTCATTAAACTCCTCTATTATGTTTGAAAATTTTCGTAATTAAAATTTTAGAAAAAGGTACCAGCCTGAGTATATTGTTCGGTAATTTGTGCTTTTTTCTGTACCTAACACTTTATCTTGGAAATATCTTCCACAGATTTACTTACAGACTTACATAAAGGTTTACTTCCGGTTTTCTAAGACACAGCTACACCAAAGCCTATTTTACTACTCCCCTGCTGAGAAGTATAAAGACTGTCTCCATTTTTTTACTACTGCGAAGGATGTGCAATGAACCACCATATACTCGCCCTCTTGTGTGCATGTGTGATGGTTTCCCCGCCCCCAGCCAGGGTAGTGACACAGAAGTAGAACAGCTAGCTCACGGTGTGCACACATTTTACATTTTAAAAGAATGACGAAAAACTACTCTACAAAATGGCTGTACCAATTTATACTGCCAACACAATGTGTGTGGGTGCATCAGTGTCACCATAATACTACAGTTAGCAGAGTATTTGCCAGTCTGACAGGTAAAGCTAATGAAAACTCACTGTTTTACTTCACATTTCCCTGATTACAAATGAGGTGTCTAGTCTTCATGTATGTTTCTTGGCCATTTGTATTTCCCCTTCTGTGACATACTTTTCCCCATTTTTTAAATGGACTATTTGTCTTTTTCTTACTGACTTTTATTGTATTTTATTTTATTTTTTAAGAAATGGAGTCTTGCTCTGTTGCTCAGGCTGGAGTGCAGCAGCATGGTCATATCCCACTGCAGCCTTGAACTCCTGGGCTCCAGTGATCCTCCAGCCTTAGCATCCACACCTGGTTTCTTACTGATTTTTAACAGGTCTTTAACAAAAGTTTTAAATGTTGATGAAATCAAATGGATCCCACTTTTTCCATTATGGCATTTCTGTTTTTGCTTTTTTTTTTTTTTTTGAGACAAGGTCTCACTCTGTCATTCGGGCTAGAGGACAGTAGCATTATCATAGCTCACTGCAATAGCAAACTCCTGGCCTCAAGCAGTTCTCCTGCCTCAGCCTCCCAAAGTGTTGGGATTACAAGCCACCGCACCAGGTTGCATTTCTGTTTGTGTCTTAAGAAGGCTTTATCTTAGCTGGGCGCAGTGGCACATGCCTGTAGTCCCAATTACTTGGGAGGCTGAGGTGGGAGGAATTGCTGGAGGCCAGGAGTTCAAGTCTAGTCTGGGCAACATAGTGAATGCCATCTCTTTGTGAAAAAAAAAAAAAAAAAAAAAAAAAAGTGAGACCCTGTTTCTACAAAAAATTAAAATAAAAAAATTAAGTGGGCATGATGGTGTATGCCTATAATCCCAGCTACTGAGGAAGCTGAGGCAGAAGGACAACTTGAGCCCAGGAATTTGAATCCAGCATGGGCAACACAGTGAGACTCTATCTCAGAAAAAAAAAAAAAAAAAGTAGTAAGATGCATCACGATTTTATGTCATTGCCAACTCTGCCAATTTAATTGTTAGACTCCATTGATTACTAGATGTATCTCAATGGTCGAGATGTTAAAATGTAAAAAAAAGTGTCACAAATCAGTGGTATAAAGTATATTCCCACTATTAAGTCCACAGAGACAATTTATTGTTAATGTCTGTTTTTCTAAAGCCAATCACTTCAGTCCTTTGATGCAAGTCTATAATTTTCTAATAAAAAAAATACTTACATCATCACAAGACATATTGTACTCTGCTAATACCGTTCGACATCGAGCAGCTATACTGAATAAATGTGGTCAAAGGAAAATTTCTCATTTCAAGAGTAAGCTTCTAACAATCACCCACATCACCAAGAAGGTCTTTTAATCCAAGGAATAAAATTCAATCCATGGTAAAGGATACATTGATGGTGCAACTACTCTCTTGTGTATTCCAGCAAAGAACAAGCCTATTAGAGTTATACAGCTAATGGTGAAAAATGGATGATTCCATAATGATGTGAAGAAGGACACCTGTAAAACAAAATTTGAAATATAAAAATGTTAATAATCGTTGAACAATACTGATTCCTGCCTCCTCACTCATACATAAATATATGTAATATTTTTATCATCTAAACTATGAAGATTTGAAGACTTCCAATAATCCTAGTTCTCTGTATTGCAATGCTGTAAAAATAAAAACAATGTGTATGCTTTATATCTTCTATATAGCAAGACAGTCTAGCAACATTTTCTCCATCCATTTCAAATACTTGAACCATTACAAATTCATTCCTATAATCAAAAAACAACCCTACCAAAGATATTCACTGAACTCCATGTTGCTAAAAAGATGAGGTCTCTGATCTCAATGAAAACACAAGCCAAATGTGATCTAGTTACCTTTCCTGTTAAAAAGATTCCTTAAGAGAACTGAGCAAACTCTGCCATCCGTAACCTGGTTGCCGTCTAATTTTCCTCTCCTGCCACACTTCCACACATGTGCTACCTTGGTACCTCTCTCCCTCCCCTCTACCTGGCTAACTCCACATCCTTATAACATACAGCTCTAGTATCACCCTTTTTCCCTGCAGAAGCAAAAAACACGTTTGGTTTTGAAGCCACTGAGGTTTAGACGGCCACAGGACATTGAAGCAGGGAAAAACGATTAGTAGCTGCCCACAAAGAACTAGAATTAAAGAGAAAGAAAGGGCTAATTTCAGATCTGAGTGTAATTAGATGACAGTAGAAAACAGGACAATACACAATTCTGAGACTATGTAGGAGGACAAAGGCCCAGGATACGTGATTGGAATACTGAAGAATGGGCACTGAAGCCAGATGACTGGGGAACAGACAAGTAGACTGGAGAAAGAGAGAAGACAAGCATTTAGAGCACCTGGAAAAATGACTCAAGTGGATCAGCAATCAGATGGGAGCAACAGAATCAAGCTAAGGACATCCCCACTTCACTCCCACACCAAGAGATGCACATGTACATGTGTCAAGACAGAGAACTAAACATGCGTACACATTTCAAGACAGAGAAAAGCACCAGGGAGATGGTCCAACATAGTAGTGGTTAAATAAGTTTGTCAGGTGAAGAAATGAGAGGCTGAAAACATCAGGAGGGAAGAAGTTCCCAGAAAAATATCCTGAAGAAAGGTTAATATTCCAGAAGAATTTAATTCTCACAAGCCAGCTCTGTTTTATGTGGCCTGCACAATGTTAGCACATAAGGAGCTTTATGTCTTAATTTTAATTAGGTTAGTCAGTATCAGCCTTCTCTCCTCCATGGCAATAAACCACCGCATCCCAACGCAGTTCTCCCCCTCAGATGGAGCATTCATGCACTTTCCAGTTTGCCATATTCTTTCTCTCCCTAGTTTCTTCCAGCTAGCCACTGGCGGCTGAGTTGGCAACTCCTGCTACAGACACAATTGCTGGTTAAAACTTTTGTCAGGTTTGGGGTTATTAAACACTGAAATATAAAGAGCCAACCCTTAGGCTAATAGTCATATTCTCACCTAATTTAGAAAATTATATTAACTACATAGTTTTGGGCCTATTTCGAATTACATTTAATTCTGTGTTTTATTAAGATCTCAACTAGCTGAAATCAGCTTATATTTTTCCCAATTAGAAGTCAGACTCATTTCCCAAGACAGATCTTTTTCAATCTTCTTGCCAGCCTCCTTCCAATCTTCCCCTAAAGATGAGTACCAAGTGGAGCCTTAAGATCAGATTTTTATAACTGAACACACAGGAGAGTTTCCTGTCTGCCATCAAAATCCTCTATTAACATAAAATTCCATCACCAACCTCCCCTGCTTCCACCCTTTTATATCTCCACCTCAGTGGATCAAGTCAGGGAGATCACATGCTAAATAAACCTCTGGCTGTCTAAACCACCATTGAGAATGATGACAAAAGCCTTACTATTAGGTTTTCCTTCTGTATAACCTAAAAGGTAATAAATAAAGCTACTGGGAACAGTCTACTTAATTATAGCTTAAAAAGAAGGAAGGGATTCTTAAGACTTGTGGAAAGTACATCATTACTACCTAAATAAAACTGCAATGGGGGAAAAATCTTCACTGGAAAATTAAAGACTACTGCTTCTCTAACACAAAAGCCTGAGTTTGAAATCAAGGTACAAGTTAGTAGGAAGAGGTAGAAATTTGAAAAACATGCTATCAGCTTCCATCAAGAAATGTTTCAAGAAATAACATTATGAAATCTGTTACTGTATTTGGTATAGGAATATTCTTGCACAGTGCCCAAGGGGAGATCTCTGTTTCCTATATTGAACTTCAAGCAGGAAATTGAGATAAACGCTGAGAAAGAAAAGCTTTGCTAGCTTCCAGGAACTGATACATGACTTCTCCTCACAGACAATGAAAATCATAGAATTAACGGTGACTTCATTGATTAGATAACTTTGAGAGCAATTTTTTTTTTTTTTTTGGAGACAGAGTCTCCCTCTGTCACTCAGGCTGGCGTCCAGAGGCATCACCATAGCTTAGTGAAACCTCAAACTCCCGGGCTCAAGTGACCCTCCTGCCTCAACCTCCTAAGCAGCTGGGACTACAGGTGCTTGCCACTACACTCAGCTAATTTTTCTATTTTTTGTAGAGATGGGGTCTCACCCTTGCTCAGGCTGGTCTCAAACTCCTGACCTCAAGCAATGTTCATGCTTTGGCCTCCTAGAGTGACAGGATTACAGGCATGAGCCATTGTGCCCAGCCCTGGAGAGTAACTTCTAATTCAATTCTGGCAGTTGTGCTGGACCACACCGCCTATATATCAGTGACCTGGTTTCCTTCTTGGTTTTGACCTCCTAGTCTGTTTTTTATTTAGTCCTTACTTTTTATTACACTTATATTTTGCTATTTTATCATCTATGTTTCCTGTAAAGTCTCAAATACTTTATGGAATAGAAAAAGGTATTAAGAGAGATAACTCAGAAGGAAATGTTATTTTATGATTTTTGAAAGCTGGCACTGATGAGACTAAATGAACAAACAGAACAAAGAATGTTCACAATGAAGTAAGTAAAAATAAGCTATGTAAAAACTATACAAATTCAGAAATAATATAAATGTAGTAATATTTTTAGGTCTTTTCCCTTGTAAAGACACTTAATTCACAATAGTCAGATAAAGTTTTCCCTAAGCAAATTAATATAAGGCATATTTTTAATATAATGATTAATATCACTAGTAGTAAGAATAGGTAACATTTGAATAATACTTTATAAGTAACAAATTACAAAGGGATAACAAAGCAGTATCCCTTATTTCATTTAATCCACTAAAGATTTTAAAACAAAACTTCTACCTTTTGTGTCTCAGGATCTATTAACCAGTTCCAGGCACCAGTAGCTGTACAGACAGATACCACTATAAGAAGCACTGATAAAAGATAAACACAAAATTAGTAAGCAAATACACTTTTACTATTTGATACTACCACCACCAGTTCCTAATAAATGGCAGCCAAAAAATATAGCACTTTATTAAATGGAAAATGCACAGACAAGACTTGGGCATTAGGAGACCTGCCAGACGACCTTGAGAAATTCCCTTAAACACCGTCAACCTTAGTAATTGATGATACTGTCTCCCTTGTTATTAATACTTACTCAGAACTTATGAAGACTAATGAAATTAAAAGAACCCAGATGGTAAAACTTCAATATAAGATTCTATGTTATGTAACTTTTACTGTGTTTTGTGATTTTGCAGATTTTATAAATCCAAATTAAAAAAAAAAAAACTTCTCATTTTCTAAAGTCAACAAACCAAAAACAAAGACTCCTTTTTGAATGTACTAAGAAGTCCAACTAAAGGATTTCTGCCTTGTAGACAACTGCCTGCTGTTGAGTTAAACAAAGGTCAGTGTAGTAAGTATGGAGCATGCCAGTCAGTCTCAGATTGTCTTTAAGGGACTTAAAGGAAGGTAGGGTAGAAATTACTGCTAGTGGAATTTAGAAAAGGTTTCGTTCTCCCCACTAAGCCAGAACTATTTCAGAAATTCTAAATAAACCATAAGTAAAACTTAAGAATAAATAGTATTACTAAAAAATAATAAAGGGGCACCAAAACCTAGTTAACATTCTACAGATGATGACAGTTGCCTTTCAGTTAGTATGCATACTTTTTTCAAATGTAGAACATTTTCAAAGAGCAACAAAAATATGGTAAAACCTTAATTATCTAGAATTCCTGGTGATGTACTTTTAGAAAAGGTAAATCACAGAAAAAAAAAAACCTCATTTTAGGAATGTAATTAATCATGTCCTAAGCTCGGAACTGATCAAATTCAATTTCTTATAATTCTGTATTTCCAGAAATTTACCATTATTACACAGGTCCTTTTTTTTTTAAATGGAGCAAAAGCAAAAAGCTCCTAGAAAGGATCTCACATGTATGCTTTTATTTGATTGGTACATTAGCCAAACTGATGTCATTTATATGTAAGTGCTGAGACTACGAGTCAGAGAAAAAGTAAAGTGCATTCATAATGTTGCATTTTATAAGAGAACACAGCGTCATATACATTTTCTCAAGTAATAGTGAAACTAAGGTTTTAGGGATAATTCATAGGTAAGCCAAAAAACCTGAGAAAATCATTATCTGTAAATTCTGACCAATCAGAATTCTCACAGCATATGATTAAAACTTTGCAAATCGGGCCGGGCGCGGTGGCTCACGCCTGTAATCCTAGCACTCTGGGAGGTCGAGGTGGGTGGATTGCTCGAGGTCAGGAGTTCAAGACCAGCCTGAGCGAGACCCCGTCTCTACTAAAAATAGAAGTAAAAAATTATCTGGGTAACTAAAAATATATATAGAAAAAATTAGCCGGGCATGGTGGTGCATGCCTGTAGTCCCAGCTACTTGGGAGGCTGAGGCAGGAGGATCGCTTGAGCCCAGGAGTTTGAGGTTGCTGTGAGCTAGGCTGACGCCACGGCATTCTAGCCTGGGCAACAAAGTGAGACTCTGTCTCAAAAAAAAAAAAAAAAAAAAACTTTGCAAATCGGCTGGGCATGGTGGCTCATGCCTGTAATCCTAGCACTCTGGGAGGCCAAGGTGGGAGGACTGCTTGAGCTCAGGAGTTCGAGCCAGCTAAGCAAGAGCGAGACCCCGTCTCTACTAAAAATAGAAAAATTTGCCAGGAATTGTAGCAAGCACATGTGTAGTTCCAGCTACTCCAGAGGCTGAGGCAGGAGGATTGTTTGAGACCAGGAGTTTGAGGTTGCTGTGAGCTAGGCTGACACTATGGCACTCGGGGCAATAGAGTGAGACTCTGTCTCAAAAAACAAAAACAAAAAAACAAAAAACCTTTGCAAACTGATTTAATAAAAATTACACGAAAAATGTTGACACAGGTAAAGATCCCCAGCTGGGCACAGTGGCTCATGCCTGTAATCCTATCACTTTGGGAGGCCAAGGCAGGAGGATTGCTTGAGGCCAGGAGTTTGAGACCAGCCTGAGCAAGAGTGAGATCCCATCTCTATTAAAAATAGAAAAATTAGCTGGGCATGGTGGCACAAGCCTGTAGCCCCAGCTACTTGGGATGCTGAGGCAGGAGGACTGCTTGAGCCCGGGTGTTTGAGGTTGCTGTGAGCTATGATGATACCATTGCACTATAGCCCGGGCAACAGAATGAGACTCTATCTCACAAAAAACAAACCACCACCCCCCCAACTTCAACAGTACTCTTTTGTTCCTGCACACTGAGTTACACTTTGAAATAAAATATGTCCTCAATGTGTGCTACTGTACTTCCTTCTTGGTAGGAATTAAATTTCAATAATGAACATCCAAGAAATTAAGACTGGTCCCAATGCAGGTTAGCAAAGTGTTTTGTTTGATGATCTCATCACTTGTATGTTTGTCCAAATTTCTTATATATTTCCATGGGGCAGTAACCACAATTCATTCAAATCCTATTTTGAAGCACTCATGATATTTACGAATACACAGTGATAATGTGAACTTCTTTTTCTATATCAGGCTCCAAAGCAACACAATTATGCTTTGTTAAAATCAACTACAGGTAATTTCATAACCTTTGCAAGTATACATTAAGGAATATGATTTTTCTTAATAAAACTTTATTCAATAGTTTGTAGGCAAATTCCAAAACTGCTTAGCAGACTACTGAAATTTTTATACGTTATCAAAGTTGGAATATTTGTTTAATAAAAATTAAAGTCTATGTATTTTAATGGAAAAGTAAAAATTCAACTACAAGAAATAGATTGTTCTTTTAGAGAGATAAGTTATGATTTTATTTTCTTAAAAGTTTCTTTATAATGCATTGTTTACAATGTTAAATAAATGTAAAAATTGTCTAAACCCAAAGAAATCTTATGGTTTACTAAAAGTAAGCATTTGTTAATCTGAAATTTTATAAAAAAGCAAATCATTCCTACTTATGGAAAAAGTATCAACTACCCGTTTATTTTCCCTTAAAAAACATTCAGGAACTTACTTCTCCAACGTCCAGTGGCAGGTTGCAAACAATGAATATATTCAGTAAGTCTCCTCTCAAAAGCCTTGAGATCTAGATAAAAAGATTTCAATTTTCTGATTAGCCACTCTTAATTAGTTTGAGTCTATTAAGACAAAATTTAAGATACTCTAACTGCTCCAGGTCTTACACACCAACTTACATGTATCACTGCACTGTTTACTTCGTTTACTATGACAGCTTTAAGCACTTGACAAAAAATTAGGTTTCTTTAATTCCAATTTCACATATAAGGAAACTGGCTGGTTCACTTTTAGAAGCTTCGTAAAATGGTACGTGGAAAATCAGCAGCAACCTCAGCCGGCGCCAAAAGCTAGAATTTTAGGGGTTGCAAATAAAAGGATCAAAATCAGGTCGAGTTTTAATTCTGCTGGAACCAAAAACGTTCTGTTAGAACAACGTTATTACCTACTACCAAAGTCTTCGAGGTCTATTTGCCTTCAGTTACCGGACCTTAGTGTCTGGCTCTTATATTTAATTAATGGCTCCGCTGTCTGGTCTTACTAGACTTCTTGACGCTGATAACGGGTGGGTGTGGAAAGACACTCCCCCTTTCTCCCTCCAAATGGGTTACAGGTGATCTTCGTGGCACTATCGAAGCGCCGACACCTAGTTCTAAAAAATAGGGGCGTCCAAGATGCTCCCTCTGAATGAGAGGTGGGGTATCCTTTCCACAGTGGTGTGTTTTAAACTTTGAGAGACCAAGAAGCACGTTCTAACCCCGACAGTTACCGGAACCCACAGCAGGAATCGGGGAGACAACTTGTCGGGTTGTCAGAATAAAACGAAGATAAAATGAATAACCACATTATACAGTGCACGACGTGCAAGTGTTTGCCAATAAGCAGAAAATACAAGGGAAACCCGGAGAAGAGCTCCACGGTTGAAGCAGGGGTCGGGGCAATGGAGCGAGCTGACGCCGCGCCCTCGGCGTCGGGCCAGGTCCGGCCGCCCCCCGGCAGGTCCCCGCGCCCCCCGCTCCGGGCCCGTCTCTCCATCCTGCGCGGCCTCCTCTCCCCGGGCGGGGTCTCCTCGACTGCGGCCCCTCCGGAGCCCCGCCAGCTTCCGAGAGGAGACCTGGGACGGGCCCCGGGGGCCCCCCCTACCTTCCGCCTGCTCCAGCGAGTTCATGTCGGGCGGCAGTTCGGGTCACTGCCGCTGGCCCGTCCGCATCGCAGCTTCCGCGGCCCCCGCCCGGCCCGCAGCGCCAACTCCCACCTCTAACCGCTCCCCTCGGCCCCTCCCCGTCGCACCGCCCCTTGCATACATCCGCTACGCTCATTGGGCATTTTTGCCAGACCTCCCAACCAAGGCGGTTTTCTATTGGCCAACTCCCGTACCGGCCGCGGGGCCTAGCGTTAGACGGTCAGCCGGAGGGACCAAGAACTGCCGGCGGCCGGGCTGGCGTAACGCTGGCGCCGCCTCCTGCCCCGGGGAGGAACTGCAACCAGTCCGAGCCAGGTCGCTCATTCACATGTTCCTGGTTGGTTCCATGCCTGTTTTTTTTCACCCCTCAAATGTTGATTGCGCGCCCACTACCTTCAGGGCAACAGAAATCAACGAGCTGGCCCTGCCCTCAAGGATCTCAAAGGGAAATGGAATGTGATCAGAGTAACTAGAACCCCAAATAATGTATTTCCTTAATTATGGTACCCCAGATACCTAACCCCTTATAAGAGTAAGCGTTTCAGTCTTGGTTACTTTCTTCTCCCATCACCCAACTTTCATGAATCATAAACGAGGCAAAGTATAAACCCCGATACCTAGCGCTTAAAAAAATCTGTAAGGGATTGATTGCATTTATATTTGATTACAATGCCTTCTTGCTCATTTCATTCATTCATTCATTCATTCCAGAACTATTTATTGCATAACATGCTAGGCAATGTGTTTATCAGAGATACAGTTATAAGCAAGATAGACAAGATTCCTGTCCTCAAACTGGAAGTGTTACAACAGGCAACAAACATGCAAATAAAGAATTGATTTCAGATAAGAATAATTCTATGAGGGAAGTAACAGGGTAATTTAAGATACAGTAAGATAAAGGAAGGTTGTCAGGAGCTATTGTTCTGGGAGGGCTTCATGGGGCGGAGGCATTTAACCTGAGAACCCAGAGACGGATGAGAAGAAACCAGTCATGCAAAGATGAGGGCTGAGAAGGTTCTAAGCAGCACTGAAATTTTTTCAGTCCTGGTATTTTCTGTATTTTATTCATCCTCAACCTTCCTCCTTCCCACTTGCCAGCAGAATTAACTGACACCTCTCCCACTTACTTCACTTTGTAGGTTCCTCTACCATAGCACTTTTCAAAGTTTCTCATTTGGAGACGCTTCCTCTGTCCAAACCCTTTGCATGCATTATCTCATTTAACCTTCCAAGATGATTATTTTCTAAACTGTGGGTCAAAAGCCATAAGAGGGCCATAAAATCCATATGATCAGTCATGATTATTACTTTTAAAAAACGAATTAAGCTAAAATAAAAATAGTACCATTAGAAATGAGGATATGTATTGTTTCATGACCTTGTGTTTCAGTTATGTGTGCGTGTGTGTATGTGTTCCCATCGCATTGTAACGCATATATCTGAGGGTTCCAGTAAAAAAAAGTTTGAAAGTCACCACAGTTACTATTAATAGGCCCATTTTGCAATTGAGAAAAGTAAAAAATGAATTTTCCCAGATCTTGCGATTATTGTCATAGCCTGAATTTAAGCCCCAAGTTAAACTACCCTTTTTGACTTCTTGCTCAATGTTCCATTTCTCCATCTCCAAGTCTAATTCATCACATTTCCCTTTGGCACCCAGCAGTGCTTAGAGAATGGCTATTGAACATCTGTTATATGACAGGCTCTCCGGGGCTAGATCCTGGGGAGGTGAGGAGTGAGCCAGACTGATGAATAGGACACTGCAAAGCATTGTGATAAGTGAGAGCTCTGCTAACTTGCCTTCAAAAGAGACCATCCATTAACTGCAGGGCTTTTGTTTGCCTGAGGGGAGTACGCAAGTTTCTAGCAAGAGCTCCGGACAACAGAGGGAAGAGTAAGGGTTACCTCCTGGGGTCTTGCCTCTCCAGGCTTCATTTTCAACTGTGTTAAAATAAATGTTGAACATGCCATTATCTACATTTATGGATGATGGGGGTTTGGGAGGCAGTAAGGGAGGAAGAGAGGAAAATAGGGCCTTATAGTCAGGTTAAGGAATTTGGAACTTGAGATAATGGGGGAACGAAGGGAACAGATTTTGGAACATCATATTGATGGGATTTGGCTAGGAGAAGATAGTAACAGGTATTTAAGGAATACATGTTCCAGGCACTGGGCTGTGAGCTGAGGATGCAAAGATCTGTAAGACTTACTCATGCTATTTATTGAGGTAGAGTTTAGTGTAAAAACAAAAGAAGACAAAATGCTAAAGACTCTTAAAACATAAAACATCAGGGACAAGAAGATCAGCTTCTAAGAGGGATATCCAGTAAAATAGCTAAAGTTTGTCACGTTTTACCAGGTGGCCTGGCACTCATAGTTCAGGAGCATTATATCTCCATTAAACCCCACAATAACAGCTCTATGGGCCAAAGGGTGTTATCTACTCCATTTTAGAGATGAGTTTAGAGATGAGTAGATAGGTTGATCATCCCCAAACTCTGTAGCTAGGGTTATATTCTCTCTTTCTCTCTCTTCCTACATGTATTTTTTCCTTTATTGATATGATATATTACATTAACTCATTTTTTTTTCTTTTTTACTCTTCAAACATTAGAGGCTGAAGCACACATTAACTCATTTTCTGATGCTAAACCAACGTTGCATTCCTGGGATAAATCACACTTCATTATGGTGTATAATCCTTTTGTTACATTGCTGAATTTGATGTGCTAGTATTTTCTGAGGATTTGGGGGTCTACATTTGTAAGAGATATTCATGTATTTTTAAAGGGTTGATGGTGACTATCAAACTGCCATGGTGTTTATATTCCATTGAATACATTTAAAAGAATGATGTAACAGCTTTATCTCCATCAGACCTGTTAGCAAACCCTTTGGCACTACTCTCAACGTGTATTAAAAATTTAACCACTTCCCACCACCTACACTAGTCCTCTGGTCCATGCCACCACATAGGCTGGATTACGACAATGGCCTCTAACTGCTATCCGGCTTCCACCCTGTCCCCAGCAGTGGCTTGTAAAACACTAAAACATAATGTTACTCTTCTACTCAAAACCCTCCAATGTCTCCCCAAAGTGACTGCAGCAGTGATCTTCATACCATTTCTCTTCTGTACCTTCAAAAATAATTTTGACAAACTATATGCCACTTCCCACATTTTTAAAGTGACATCTGAAATTATTATCATGGGTTTGAATACTTGTAAAAGATGTAATTGCTGGTATAGTGTAGATACTGACATTTGGAGATAAAGCTGTTACATCATTCTTTTAAATGTATTCAATGGAATATAAACACCATGGCAGTTTGATAGTCACCATCAACCCTTTAAAAATACATGAATATCTCTTACAAATGTAGACCCCCAAATCCTCAGAAAATACTAGCACATCAAATTCAGCAATGTAACAAAAGGATTATACACCATAATGAAGTGTGATTTATCCCAGGAATGCAACGTTGGTTTAGCATCAGAAAATGAGTTAATGTGTGCTTCAGCCTCTAATGTTTGAAGAGTAAAAAAGAAAAAAAAATGAGTTAATGTAATATATCATATCAATAAAGGAAAAAATACATGATTTGATGAGAATGTTAAGAAATTGGAACACTCATACATTGCCAGTAGGAATTTAAAATGGTGTAGCCACTTTGGAAAATAGTTTGGCAGTTCCTCAAAAACATAAACATACAGTTACTATATGAACCAGCAATTTCACTCCTAGGTATATATACCCAAGAGAATTGAAAACATAATTTCACGTAAAAACTTATACACAAATGTGTATAACAGCATTAGTCATAGTAGCCAAAGAGTGGAACACAACCCGAATGTCCATCAACTAATGAATGGATAAATAAAAAGTGGCATAAACATATAAGACTATTATTCAACAATAGAAAGAAATGAAGTACTGATGCATGTTATAAAATGCATAAACCTTAAAAGCATTATGCTAGGTGAGAGCAGCCAGATACAAAAGATAACATATTGCATGTTTCCATTCACATGAAATGTCCAGAATAGGTACATCCACAGAGACACAAAGCAGAACTGTGGCTGTCAAGGGTTTGGGGAAAGAGAAAATGGGGCGTGACTGATGAGGTATACCGAGCTTCTTTTAGGGGAAATGAAAATCTGGAATTAGATGGGGACAGTGGTGACACAACTCTGTAAATATCCTTAAAACCACTGAATTGTACACTTCAAAAGGGTGAATTTTATGGCATGTAAATTATATCTTAATTTAAAAATAGGGGGAAGCCCCACATGATTATCTCAATAGTTGCAGAAAAAGCACTGGACAAAGTCCAACACCGTTTCATGATAAAAACACTCAACAAACTAAGAGTAGAAGGGGAATTCCTCGATGTGATAAAGGGCCTCTAAAATACCCACAGCTAATATCATACTTAATAGTGAAAGACTGGATACTTTTCCCTGAGATCAGGAATGAGACAAGGGTATAAACCAGGCACCGAGGCTCATGCTGTAATCCTAGCACTTTCGGAGGCTGAGGTGGGAGGATCACTTGAACTCAGGAGTTCGAGACCCTGTCTCTATAAAAAATAGAAAAAATATCAGCTGAGCATGGTGGCACGTGCCTGTAGTCTCAGCTACTTGAGAGGCTGAGGCAGGAGGATCTCTTGAGCCCAGGAGTTTGAGGTTGCAGTGAGCTATGATGATGACACTGCACTCTAGTCCTGGTGACAGAGCAAGACCCTGTCTCAGGGGAAAAAAAAAAAGACAAGATGTACACTCTTACTACTTTTGTTGAAGATTGTACTGAAGGTTTTAGCCAGGGTGATTAATCAAGAAAATGAGATCAAAGAAATTCACATTAGAAAGGAAGAAATAAAATTCTCTGTTTGTAGGTGACATGATCTTATATGTAAAATCCTGAAAAATCCACCAATAAACTATTAGAACAAACAAACAAGTTCAGCAAGCTTGCAGGTTATAAGACCAATATACAAAAATCAATTGTATTTCTCTACACTAGCAATGAACAATCCAAAAATGAAATTAAGAAAACAATTCCACTTATGATAGCTTCAAAAAGAAAAAAATATTTAAAAATCAATTTAACAAAAAAGGGCAAAACTAAAAATTATTATTTTGTGCTCTGAAAACTACAAAATATTATTGAAAGAAATAATAAAGACCTAAATAAATGGAAAGACATCCCATGTACATAGATTGGAAGACAATATCATTAAAATAGCAATACTTCCCCAAATTATCTACATAGTCAATACAATCCTAATTAAGATCCCAGCTGGGTTCTTTTGCAGAAATTGACTAGTTGATCACAAAATTCATTTGGAAATGCAAAGGACTCAAAACAGCCAAAACAATCTTGAAAAAGGAAAACAAAGTTGGATGATACACACTTTCCAACTTCAAAACTTACTGCAAATCTCTAGTAAACAGGAGAGTATAGGACTGGTCTATGGTAGACATATAGATCAATGGCATAGAATTGAGAGTTCAGAAATAAACCTCGTATTTATGGTCAATTGATTTTTGACAAGGGGGCTGAGATAATTCAATGGGAAAAGAATAGTCTTCTCAACAAATGATGCTGGAACAACTGAATATCCACATGCAAAAGAATGAAGTTGTGGCCCTTCCTTATACCATGCTCAAAAATTAATTTCAAATGGACCATATGAGAGCTAAAACTACACTTTATTCAGAAAAAAGTTGAAGAGTAAGTCTTTGTGACCTTGGTATTCTTAAATACAATACCAAAAGTGCAAGCAGCAAAAGGAAAAATGGGTAAGTTGGACTTCATTAAAATTATAACCTTTTTGTGCTTCAAAGAATACCACAGAGAAAGTGAAAAGACATCCCGCAGAACCTGAGAAAATATTTTCAAATCATATACCTAGTAAGGAACTTGCATCCAGAATTTATTTTTAAAAAACTCTTACAACTCAACAATAAAAAGATAAGTAACCCAATTAAAAAATGGACACAGGAGCTGAATAAATATTTATCCAAAGAAGATACACAAATGGCCAACAAGCACATGAAAAAATTGTTCAACATCATTAGCCATCAGGGACATGCAAATCAAACCTACACCACAGTGAAATACCACTTCACAACTATTAGGATGATTGTAAAAATAATAACAAACAGACAATAACAAGTGTCATGGAGGATATGTAGAAATTGGAACCCTTATATATTGCTTGTGACAATGTAAAATGGTGTGGCCACATTGGAAAGCAGTTTGGCAGTTTCTTAAAACATTAAACATAAAATCACCATATGACCCAGCCATTCAACTCCTGTCTACCTAAGAAAAATGAAAACTTATGTCTGTACAAAGACTTGTATGTGAATGTTCATACCAGCATTATTTATAATAGCAAAAACTCGAAGGCCAGGTGTGGTGGCTCACACCTGTAATCTCAGCACTTTTGGAGGCTGAGGCAGGAGGATCCCTTGAGCCCAGGAGTTGGAGCTTACAGTGAACTATGATCACACCACTGCACTCCAGCCTGGGTGACAGAGCAGGACACTGTCTCTAAAATTTTTTTTAAATAAAAAATAAAAAATAAAATAATGTGGAAACAAATGTCTACCAACTAATGAATGAGTAAGCAGTATGCGGTAATATAACTGTACAGTGGAATATTATTTAGCAACAAAAAGGAAGGATGTTCTGACATCTACTACAACATGAATAAACCTTGGGGACATGAGCTAAGTGAAATAAGCCAGTCACAAAAAGACAAATGCTGTGTGAGTCCATTTACACGAGTTACTTGGAGCAGTCAAATTCACAGAGACAGAAATATGATGATGGTTGCCAGAGGCTGGGGGAGGGGAGAATCAGAGTAGTGTTTAATAGGTAGAGAGTTTCAGTTTTGCAAGATGAAGAGGTTTGTGGATGAAGGTGGCGATGATTGCATATTACGAAGTTACTCAATATCATTGAACTGTACACTTAAAAACGGTTAACATGATAAACTTATGCGTATTTTACTATAATTAAAAGAAATCGAAATCGCATAACAACCTATTGTTGCCGCCAACTGGGCTGTATTTCCCACTGCACAAAGAGCCGGTGCGCTGAGGCCGTCAGGGTTGCCGTGGAGAAGGAGTTTCATTCCGCAGAGTGCTAAGCCCTGAGCAGGGAGACGGGAGGAATTTCTCAAATCCGCCTCCCTGAGAATTTGGGAGATGGGGTTTTTAAGGATAGTTTGGTGGGCAAAGGATTAGGCAATTGGGTTTGCTAATTGGTTAGTTAGGTTTGGGGCAAAATTATAGGGGTGTAGAAATCATCCTCTTGTGTTGAGTCAGTTCATGGGTTGGGGTCACAACTCCGGTTGAGTCGGTTTCTTTGCGTGGGCTGCTGGTGTGGGTGGGTCAGTGCACAGGAACGCGGGCCTGGAGGGAATCTCAGAAGCTACCTTTAGGTTTGGAAAAGGTGATGTTATCTACAGAGAAAGCTAAGAATCCTTGGGACCACCAGCTATGTGACTGGAGTAGCAATTACAGAGGAACAAACATGGGGACAGTGGTTGATTATGGTCATCATTTTTAGCTAAGCCTGTGCCTTTGCAGAGTTTTAGGCCCTTACCACAGTTCTCACCTTGTACCCCTTTGTCGATTTGTAAAGTGCGGTTTCACTATCATCAAAAAATCTTTTCATTGCTCTCTTGCCAGATTAAGTCCTCCTTCAGGATCGTGGAAACTTCCTGTCTTGCTGCAGGATTTATTGTTTGGTTGTTAGACTCTCTCACCTCCTCAAAATTTCTGGAAAATATATTTAAAAGGCTTTACCAAGATTTATCAAATCCTAACAAATTTTACCTGTTCCTCTTTCACTTAGAGACAACTTGTTTAACCCACTATACTCAGAAACAATTGGGGAAATTGTAGTATTGGTAATTTAAATGCACCTTTGTGCCAGGTGTGGTGGCACACACTTGTAGTCCCAGCTCCTCAGGAGGCTGAGGCAGGAGGATTGTTTGAGGCCAGGAGTTGGAGGCTGCAGTGAGCTATGATGGTGCCACTGCACGCCAGCCTGGCGACAGAACGAGATCCCCATCTCTAAAAAATAATAATAACCAAATATATACATGAAATTTAAAAAACACATCTTTGCTAATATTTTTGAAAAATAAAAACACTTTTATCTCATCACATATTTGAAATATATTTTCATCAAGAGCTCGAAGGAGCCCATTTAGCTCATTTAATTCATAGACACTATTCACTTACTTGGGGCAAAGCCAGTCCTTATAGTCAAACCAATCAGTAAAATCAGACTTCATTTGTGTCAGAAAACTTTACTTCATTTTTCAATGCAAATCCCTATGAAAAATCAACACGAGCCAATATTGCTTCGCTCTTAACTGAAAATCTGAACAAGTCCAGAAAGCCAAGAGTGTAGGATGGATTTAATGCGTCTTGTTTAAGGAGGCTTCCAAGGTGCCCTTATTTCAAATAAGACGCCCTTCTGTGCCCGTAGCCAGTGCAGGGGGTGGGCGTTGGCATTGTCAATCGGGTGGTGAGAGGTGGGCCTGTCTTTTCTAGCGTGCGATTAGGGGCAAGCTGGGAACAGGGAGGGGAAGGAGACCCAGGGTCCCAGAGCCAGGGAACCGGGAGCCCTGGTCCTCCAGCACCTCCCTCCTCGCTCACTCAGCCTGGGCCGGGAGACTCTCAGAGGACGAGACACTGATTCTTCCCCAGACCTGCCCTTTACTCCTATTTTAGGACGTGGCCCGGCGTCCATCCACCAGTTGCTCGGCCAAGAATCTGCCAGTCACCCTTGATTCCTCACCTAACCCCACACCCATCTCCAGCCCATCAAGTTCTGTCTCCTTACTTCCAGCGTGTACCCCAGACCCAGTGACTCCTCACCTCCGCCATTGTCACACAAGTCCGGCCACCTTCACCTTTGCCTGGGAGGTGGCAGGAGCCCCAGCTGCACGAAGCTGAGACTCGGGCGCCACAAGGCAGCGCTGACCTTGCAGACTGTCCTGCGGCCGCGCAAAGTGACTTAACTCCTGCAGTCACGAGGTCCCCCCGGCAAGCTGCGCCGGCCTCGGACAGGGAGGCCAGGACGGAAATTCACCGGGCTGGGGTCTGGGCGCAGGTGGTTCAAGGCAGGTGGTTCAAGGGAGGAATTGACTGGGATTTGGGCAAATTTCATGACATAGTATGTCAGGGGCGGCGAACATATCAAGACAAGGGTCTTAAGGCAAGTCCTAATTGGTGAAACTGCCACGTGACAGGCGAGCTGCTTTCCCAGATGAGCCTTCTATTGTCCTGGTGGGAGAGCTCGTTCAGCAACCGCCAGACTGGCGTTAAACAGTTCAGTTGTTTAATATTTTTGCTGGCCATTTGTCTTCTTTTGAAAGACGTCTATTCATGTCCTTAGTCCACTTTTGGGGGGCGGCGGGGTCAGGGTCTTGGTCCATTGCCGGGGCTGAAGTGTAGTGGTGTGATGGTAGCTCACTGCAACCTCAAACTCCTGGGCCCAAGCAATCCTCCCACCTCAGCCTCCCAAGTAGCTGGGACTACAGGCATGCGCCTCCATGCTCTGCTAATTTTTCTATTTTTTGTAGAGATGAGGTCTCACTATGTTGCTCAGGCTGGTCTCGAACTTCTGGCCTCAAGTGATCTTCCTGCCTCAGCCTCCCAAAATGCTGGGATTACAGACATGAGCTACTGCGCCCCAACCCTTAGCCTACTTTTTAATGGGGTTATTTTTTTGTTGTAGAGTTCCTTTTAAATTCTGGACATTAGTCCCTGTCAGATGTATAGTTTGCAAATATTTTCTCCTATTCTTCAGGTTGACAGTTCACTGTTGATTGTTTCTTTGGCTGTGCAGAAGCTTTAGAATTTAATTAAGTCCCATTTGTTTATTTTTATTTCTGTTATCTATGCTTTTGAGTTCTTAGTCGTGAATTCTTTGCCTAGGCCAATGTTCAGAGAGTTTTCCCTAGGTTTACTTCTAGTATTTTTACAGTTTCATTACTTACATTCAAGTCTTTAATTCATCTTGAGTTAATTTTTGTATACGGTGAGAAGTAGGGGTCCAGTTTCATTCTTCTGCATATGGCAGCCCAATTTTCTCAGCACTGTTTATTGAAAAGGGTATCCTTTCCCCAGTATACTTGCCAACTTTGTCAAAGATCAATTGGCTATAAATATGTGGCCTTATTTTTGGGTCCTCTATTCTGCTCCATTGATCTATGTCTGTTTTTATACCAATATCATGCTTTTTTTGTTACTATAGCCTTGTAGTATAATTTGGAATCAGGCAATATGATGCCTCCAGCTTTGTTCTTTTTGCTCAAGATTGCTTTGGCTGTTTGGACACCTTTTTGGTTCCATATGAACTTTAGAACTGTTTTTTACGATTCTGTGAAAAAGACATAGGTATTTTGATAGGGATTACATTGAACCTATAAATTGATTTAGGCAATGTGGTCATTTTAACTGTATTAATTCTTATGATCCATGAGCATAGGTTGTTTTTCTGTTTGTGTGATCTACAATTTCTTTCATCATTGTTTTGTAGTCTTGTAGTGATCTTTCACTTGCTTGGTTAACTATATTCCTAGGTAGTTAAAAATTTTTTTTTGTAGTTCTTGTAGGATTGCCTTCTTGATTTGGTTCTTGGCTAGATTATTATTGGTGTGTAGAAATGCTACTGATTTCTGTATGTGAATTTTGTATCCTGAAACTTTACTGAATTTATTTATCAAATCTAAGAGCTTTTTGATGGAATATTTAGGGTTTTCTAGACATAAGATCATCTAATCAGCAAACATGGATAATTTGACTTCCTCTTTTTGATTTGGATGTCTTTTATTTTTTTTCTTTTGCATGATTGCTCTAGAGAGGACTTCCAGTACTGTACTGAATAAGAGTTGTGGCCGGGTGCAGTGGCTCAAGCCGGTAAGCCTAGCACTCTGGGAGGCCGAGGCAGGTGGATCACTCAAGATCAGGAGTTCGAGACCAGCCTGAGCAAGAATGAGACCCAGTCTCTACCAAAAAAATAGAAAGAAATTAGCTGGACAACTAAAAATATATAAAAAAATTAGCTAGACATGGTGGCGCATGCCTGTAGTCCCAGCTACTCAGGAGGATGAGGCAGAAGGATCGCTTGAGCCCAGGAATTTGAGGTTGCTGTGAGCTAGGAGGATGCCACGGCACTCACTCTAGCCCTGGCAACAGAGTGAGACTCTGTCTCAAAAAAAAAAAAGAGGTGTGAAAGTGGGTACCCTTGTCTTGTTTCAGATCTTTGGGGGAATGCTTTCAAGGTTTTCCCTTTAAGCATGATGTTGGCTGTTGGTTTGTCATATATGGACTTTTTTATTTTGAGGTATGTTCCTTTAACACCTAGTTTTTGAGGATTTTTGTCATGAAGCAATGCTGAATTTTATCAAATGCTTTTTCTGTGTCTATTGAGATGATCATATGGCTTTTGTCCTTAATTCTGTTTATGTGATGTATCATATTTATTGATTTGTGTATGTTGAACCATCCTTGTATCCGTGTTGTAAAACCCACTTGATCATGGTGTGTTATCTTTTTGATGTGCTGTTGGATCCAACTTACTAGTATTTTGTTGAGATTCTTGCATCTGTGTTCATCAGGGATATTGGTCTGTAGTTTTCTTTTTTTTTGTTGTGTCCTTGTCTGGTTTTAGTATCAGGGTGAAACTGGCCTTGTAGAATGAATTGGGGAGAATTCCCTACTCCTTAATTTTTTGGAATAGTTTCAGGAAGATTGGTATTAGTTCTTATTTTTATGTTTGGTAGAATTCAGCTGTTCATGCATCTGGTCCTGGGTTTTTTTTTTTTTTTTTTTTTTTTTGGAGGGGGGGAATTTTTTATTATCGATTCAATCTCACTACTTATTATTGGTCTGTTGAAGAGTTCTGTTTCTTTTTGGTTTAATCTTGGGAGGTTGTATGTTTCTAGGAATTTTCCCATTTCCTCTAGGTTTTCCAGTTTGTGCATGTATAGTTTCATAATAGTTTTTGCTGATCTTTTGTATTTCTGTGGTATCACTTGCAATGTCTCCTTTTTCATTTCTGGTTCTATTTATTTGGATCTTGTTTTCTTGATGAGTCTAACTAGTGGTTTATCAATTTTGTTTATCTTTTCAAAGAATCAGCTTCATCCTTTGTATTTTTTTGGAGGTCTCTCTTCCATTTAGTTGTGCTCTGGTTTTTGTTATTTCTTTTCTTCTGCTAACTTTGAGTTTTGTTTGTTCTTGTTTTTCTAGTTCCTTAAGGTGCAATGTTAGGTGCTTGAGTCAGGGTTAAAAGTGTATCTGTCACCCAGATAGTGTTCATTGTACCCTCTGCTTTTTTGATGTAGGCACTTAATGCTATAAACTACCCTCTTAGCACTGCTTTTGATGTATCCCACAGGTTTTTTGGTATGTTATGTTTTCAGTTTTATTTATTTCAAAAATTTTTTAAATTTCCATCTTAATTTCTTCATTGACCCAGTGATCATTCAGGAGCATGTTTAATTTCCATGTATTTGCATAGCTTCTAAAGTTCTTAATACTGATTTCTAGCATCATTGTACTGTGGTCTGAGAAGATACTTGATATGATCTTGATTTTTAAAAATTTGTCAAGACTTGTTTTCATGTGGTCTATCTTGGAGGATGTTCCATATGCTGATGAAAAGAATGAATGTTCTGCAGCTGGTAGGTAGAATGTTCTGTAAGTGTCTATTGAATCCATCTGCTCTAAAGTCCAATTTAAGTCCAATGTTTCTTTGCTGATTTTCTGTCTCAATGATCTGCCCAGTCCCATGAGTGGGGTGTTGAAGTCTCCCACTATTATTGCATGGCTGTCTATCTCTTTCTTTAGGTCTAGTAATATTTGTTTTGTGAATCTGGGTGCTCCAATGTTGGGTGCATATATATTTAGGATTATTATATCTTCTTGCTGAATTGATTCCTTTATCATTATATAATGACCTTCTTTGTCTTTTTTTTTTTTTTTACTATTTTTGACTTAAATTCTATTTTATTCAATTTTGTGAGTCTGTGGTTACCTTTAAGGCCATTCCTCCAAAGTGGAAGTCAACTGCAAGTCCAGGTGAGCTTGTGGTTAAGAGAAAGGTGATTATAGTGGACACAAAAGTAGAACTAATTAAGTGTTTGGAGAAAGGCCAGATGCCATCATTCATCGGGAAAGCATTAGACTTCAGTCACTCGACTATCGGAACAGTTATAAAAGGATAAAGTGAAAATAATGGAACCTATGAAAGGCAATCCTCCAATGAAAGCATCAATTATTACTAAGCAGCATAGTGGATTAATTATTGAAATGGAAAGGTTATTATTAATTTGGTTAGAAGATCAGAATAAATGTAACTTCCTATTAGCCTAGGAATTAAAAGAAAGAGCATAATGGTCTCTATAACTTACTATTATAATACAGGGGTATTATTATTATTGTTGTTATGGTATTACACTATATTACTATTACCACATATGAGCCATTATAGTATTGTTATTATTGTTATTATTACTGTATATGTGCTATTCATCAGGGATCCAAGTTATATCCAAATCCAACCTAAAGACGTTCTCAGGAACATATCTTGTCTGTAACTCAGGGACCACCTATATTGGTTTTCAGATTTCTCTTGCATCTCATTGAGCTTCTTTAAAATCAATATTTTGGATTCTTTATCTGGCATTTTGAGGAGGTTTTTTGAGTGGGATCTGTTGCTGGACAATTGTTATGGGCATTTGGTGGTATCATATCTCCTTGCTTTCTCTCCTGTTTCCTGTGTCATTCTGTTGATATCTGCATATCTGGTGTAGCAGTCACTCCTTCCAATTTTTTGAAATTACTTTGGTAGGGGAGAATTTTTTCCTGAAGTTGTACATATGTTGTTGGTTGAGTAGGACACTTTGGCTTTGATTTTGGGTACCTGCGATAGTGTGATCTTTATATGACATTTTCAGCAGTACACAGGGTCAGTGTTAGCTGTGATTTCCTTCGTGGGATAGGGTGAAGTTATTAGTTGAGGCTGTGGTGAAGTTTTGCTGGGGATTGGATGGCAGCTGAGCCAATCTTCAGACCCTGGTGGTGGCAGTAGTGGGCTGAGTATGCCTGTTTTTAGGCCCCAGAGCAGCTGGCACTGGTGTTAGCGGGTCCTGAAGGGCCAATTTTTGGGCTTCCAGGTGACTTGCTGAGAAGCTAATAAAGGGAGCAGTAGCCCAGGTGTGAGGGCAGATTCTCAGGTCCCTGGACAACTAGTGTGATGCGGTGATGGCAGCAGCAGTGGTGGAGCAACCCAGCAGGACCCAAATGGTCCATGCTGGTGGTGTTGGTAGCTGTGATGGGCTGCGCGGACTGGTCTCCAGTCCCATAGCTGCCCATAGCAGGCCAGTGGGTATGGTCCTAAGTGTGCTCAGGAGAGCTTGGTCATCCCTGTCTCTCCTTAGCCAGGTGGCAACTGCAGCTACATTGGCTCAAACTCAGCCCGAAGGCGGGGCGCAGCCCAGCATTAGACTCTAAAAATGGTGCTGGCTGTGGGCCTGTGACTAGAAAGGGTGGGATCTCACTTGGGCAAGTGTCATGGGCAAGGAGCTGTGGGGAGTGCATTCCACTGGTGTCTTGGTCTCACAGCAGCCCTGGCAGGACAGTGCGTATTGTTCTAGCTTCTCCTAGGAAAGCCTGGTCTCCCTGCCTCCTCTGCTGGGTGATGGTTGCAACCATGTCAGCCTGAACTTGGCCTGAGGGTGGGGCGCAGCCCAGCATTAAATTCTCAAAATGGGGCAGGTGGCTGACACCTGTAATCCCAGCACTGTGGGAGGCCGAGATGGGAGGATTGCTTGAGGCCAGGAGTTTGAGACCAGCCTGGGCAACATAGCAAGATTCTGTCTCTATAAAATTAAAAAACAATTAGCTGGGCATGGTGGTGGTGCATGCCTGTAGTCCCAGCTACTCAGGACGCTGAGGCAGGAGGCTATCCTGAGCCCAGGAGTTTGAGGTTGCAGTGAACTATGATTGCGCCACTGCACTCCAGTCTGGATGACAGAGCAAGACCCTGTGTCAAATAAAAAAATTCTCAAAATGGTGCCTTGAGCCTGTGAACAAAGAGGGTGGGGCCCTTCCCAGAGAAGCAACCTGGGCAAGACGCTATGGGGAGTGTGGTCTCCTGGCATCTTGGTCTCACAGCAACCTGTCGCAGGGTGGTGGGTGTTGTCCTAGGAATGCGTAGGAGAGCCTGGTTTTCTTGTCCCTTCTTAGCGGGTTGTCAACTGCAATTGCATCAGCCCACACTTGGCCTGAGGGTGGGGCACAGCTCAGTGTTAAACTCTCAAGATGGTGCTGGCCGTGGGCCTGCGACCAGGGAGGATGGGGCCCATTCCAGGCAAACAGCATGGGCAAGCAGCTGTGGGGAGTACGACCTGCTCATGTTTCGGTCTCAACAGCAGGGCCTGGCAGGTGGATGGGGATCTTCTCAGAGTTGTGTGGGAGTCCCCAGTCTTCCCTGTCCCTCTTCAGAGGAGTGCAGTGGCAGCAGCCACATCTGTAGATCCTCAGTATCTAGGTTCTCAGAATGGCACCCGGCTGGGGGTGCGCGAGGCTTGGATGCCTGTGGGATTCTGTGTAGGTTCCCTTTCTGGAGTAACATCTCTGTGCAGTCCCTAGGCAGCTCCCTGTGTTATCCCAAGGCCTGCGTGAATTGGGGGGCTTTCCTGTCATAGAATGTGGAGCTCTGGAGATTTCTTTCTTACTGTTTCCCCGCATCCACGGGCTTCTCTTGGCTCTCAGCCGGTCCCCGGTCAGGCAAGCTGTTTGGAACCCTCTCCTGACTTTTGGTGCTTCCCATCACTTCTCTGGTGAACCCTAAAGAAGGCATTTCAGCAAATGCAGTAGTTCCCCTCTTACCCCTGGCTTTGCTTTCCTTGATTTCAGTTACCCGCAGTCTGAGAATATTAAAATATTTTAAGAGAGAGAGAAACCCCTTCCCATAACTTTTATTACAGTGTGTTATTATAATTGTTCTATTTTATTAGTAGTAGTTGTTGATCTCTTTCTGTGTCTGATTTATAAATTAAACTTTATTATAGGTCTGTATGTACAGGAGAAATTATGGTACATGTAGGTTTCTGCACTACACACAGTTTCAAGCATCCACTGGGGTCTTGGAAAATACCTGCCTCAGATGAGGGGGGACTGCTATGTAGCAGGGTTGGGTCTCATGTGGGAGCCGACTCTCCATGGAAAATCAGTCAAAGCAAATATTATTGTTCAAGGACTTGGGTTCGTGAAAAACCCAAACTTTTTAAAAACTATTTATTTGTTATCTTTGTATTGTAGCTTTGTCCTAGGCCCAGGGGCAGTGGAGGCCAAGACTGTATTGCAAGGTAAATGCTTCCTGCATGGCT
The DNA here is from genome assembly GCF_020740605.2 of Lemur catta. Classification (NCBI taxonomy): domain Eukaryota; kingdom Metazoa; phylum Chordata; class Mammalia; order Primates; family Lemuridae; genus Lemur; species Lemur catta. The sequence goes on along the minus strand of NC_059147.1, from coordinate 6,169,630 downwards.
TTCCCATGATGGAAGGTGAAAAGAGGCAACCTGCAGCTCAATATTGGCTTTCTAAGGTCTCCCTTAGTTAGGTTGAGAATGCACTGGAATCCCCGCACTTGATCTCGGGCGGGTGACCGCTAGCTTCTGTGGTGAGGTATCATCTGGCCAGTTCCTGTGGCAGTTGGCTGACTGGTGGGGTGACTGTTCCCAAGCTCTTGGTGGAAACATGAATTTCCCTCTTGCACAATTGTAAGTTGACAGCCGAAGTATTTTTTACTATACTTCTAAAGAGTTGCAAAGACTATCATTACCATCCTATCTTGTGTTTATTGTATATGTGTTTTAATTATATTTTGAGCAAAATTTAAGAGTTGCAGATTGAGCTAATTTAGTTTATAGAAATTATCTGGCAAAGCATTTAACCATTTTTAAGGACCTTCTTGTCTAATTTGGAAGTGTGACTTCATTTTATTTTTAAAAAAAGCTTTATTGTGGTATAATTTACATAAAATAAGATTCACCAATTTTATTTTATTTTATTTTTTAGAGACAGGATCTCACTCTGTTGCCCAGCCTGGAGTGCAGTGGCATGATCACAGCTCACTGCAGCCTCCAACTCTTGGGCTTGAGTGATCCTCCTGCCTCAGCCTCCTGAGTAGCTAAGACTACAGGCACATACCACCATGCCTGGCTAATTTTTCAAAATAATTTTTTTGTAGAGATAGGGTCTCGCCATGTTGCGCACGGTGGTCTCAAACTCCTGGCCTCAAGCAATCCTCCCTCCAAGGCCTCCCAAAGTGTTAGGATTATAGGCATGAGCCACCTCGCCCAGCCACTCCTTTAAAATTTAATGACTTTTTAGTAAACTTACATTTACCATTACTATAGTCAATTTTAGAATATTCTTGTGACACCAGAAAAGTACCCTGTGCCCATTTTCAGTCAATCTCCATTTTACCCTAGGCCACCAGTGGTCTGCTTTCTGTTTCTATGAATTTACCTTTTCTATCTGTTTCTTAGAAATAGAATCATAACTTATCATATATAGCCTTTTATGACTGGATTTTATTTTGGCATGTTTTTGAAGTTCATCCACTTTGTGGTATGGATCAATACGTCATTCCATATTATGACCAAATAGTATTTCATTATTTGGTTATACCATATTTTTCTTCTTTTCTTCATTTACAGGTTGATGGCATTTAGATTATTTGCATATTTTGGCTATTATAAATAGTGCCCCTATGAACATTCATATATAAGTCTTAGTATGAACTCCTTGGGTAGACAGGAGTAGAATTGCTGGGTCATATGGTAAATTTATGTTTAACTTTTTAAGAATCTTCCAAACTGCTTTCCAAAATGCCTGTGCCACTTTACATTCCCACCAGCAATATACAAGTGTTTCTGTTTTTCCTTGTCCTCAGCAACACTTGTTTTTTTTTTATTATAGCCATCTTAGGTAGGTGTGAAGTGGTATCTTGTGGTTTTTTTTTTTTCTCTTTGTGGTTGTTGTTTTTTATTGTGGTAAAATACACATAACATAAAATGAAAGGACAGCATTGCTAGTAAATCATCTAATACAAAAACATCGCTGCACACAATGGTGTGCTGGCCCCAGTGTTTGCTTCTTTCTTGACCACCTGGAGGCGTTAACTTGTTTTTTTAAGAGCTTGTTTTACAGAACTGGAAAAATGTTGAACAAACAGAAAAAGGGACATGTAGCCCCTCCAACCCCTACCAGACCCCATTCCAAAAAGTCACATAACAACAGCCTAACAGAAAACAGCTGCTCTGGAAAACAACTGCCTTCTATTATCATTTCGCAGCAACAACTGCTCTGGAAAACAAATTGCCTTTTGCAATAACAACTGCTTTCCTCTTTATGACTCCAGTAAAAAGTCAAGCTACTCATCCTCAGAGCTGGCATTTCTTCTTCCTTTCATGCTGTGCCCTTTCCTCCCTTGGAAAATAAAATAAATTTATTTTAAAACCTACCTTAATCTTTGAGTTGATAATTCTTTCTCATCCCATGGTATGAACACCCCTAGCATTTTGGTGGCCCATATGGGGAACTCACTGTTCTACCTGTCCCACGACTGCTCCCTCCTCTGCTGTGCAGCTCCCAAGACAACATTCTCAGCATCCTCAATGGCATTCGGAACTTGGTGAGTCTCTTGGGATCTGGGAATGGTCATATGCTCTAGGCTAAGAATGGTAGCTTTCTAGTTTGGTCTAGATGGAAAACCTGGCGCTGGGTTTACCACTCTCAGGAGGTGCCTTAGAAGGATGCTTCCTAACTGCCTCTCTTGGTCTTCACCTAGACCCAGCGATGCCTGGCTTTGGGAAAGATCTCTAGGTCTCTGTCTGGGTCCGAACTCAGGGACAGCCAATGTCTGATCAGATCTCAGTCTGACTCAGTTTGATCAGATCTAGTCGTCTGAGCTGGGGACACCCCTCTTGGACTCTCTTCTTTGGACATATGACCATTCCTGAAAAGTCCTTTCCTTTTTTCTCCTGGCTGTCATGGGCAACGTTCAGTTGGCCTTACCTAAAGACTCTCCCATTGGGATATCTTCTTAAGAATTTGAAAACTTTGGGATTTACCAGCCTCTGACCCAAATGTTTAGTCTTCTATTGCAATACAGCTTGGCCACAATGTAAATTAGGTGACCAGGGATTTGGCCTGAGAATTGATCTCTTAATCATAACACCATTCTACAACTCTACCTTTATTGCCACCATTTTGGCAACTGGTCTACAGTTCCCTACGTTCAGGCTTCCTTTGAACTTGCTCAACATCCTAATCTTCTTACAGCATGTTCCTTCTTACCTCCACATCTCTTCCCCCATCCTCCTCTGACCCAGATGATGTTTCCCTCTTGGCTCCCCCTGTTCTCCCTCTATATCGCCTCCTTCCTTTGGTGCCATCATCTAACCTTTTAACTCCACCATCTTCGCTTCTCCCTACTTCTCCCTGTCCGTTCTTCCTCTTCTCCACGTCTGCCGCTCTCACCTGGTCACACTTGCTCCAGCCAGCCATTCCAAAATCCCTCCCTGCCCGTTCACCAGCTCCCTCTTCTGGAGGTTACTGGCTTGGAAGACATTATCCAAGTCTATGTCCCTTTCTCTTTTTCTTTTCTTTCCTTTTTTTTTTTTTTTTGAGACAGTCTCATTCCATTGCCGTCAGTAGAGTGCTGTGGCATCAGCCTAGCTCACAGTAACCTCTAACTCCTGGGCTTAAGTGATCCCTCTGCCTCAGCCTCCTGAGTAGCTGGGACTACAGGCACACACCACAAAGCTTGCCTAATTTTTACATTTTTAGTAGAGACGGGGTCTTGCTCTTGCTCAGGCTGGTCTTGAACTCCTGAGCTCAAGAAATCCTTCTGCCTCGGCCTCCCAGAGTGCTAGTATTACAGGTGTGAGCCACCATGCCCAGCCCAATGTCCCTTTTTCTATGTGTGATTTGTCTCAAATAGAAACCAAACTGGGCAATTTCTCGGCTGATCCTTCAAAGTTCTCTAAAAAGTTCAAATATCTCACCTCCTGCTGTGACCTGTCATGAAGAGATATCCATATAATTTTCTCCACTTACGCTACTCCTGAGGAGAGGGGCCGTATTTGGTCCAAGGCTAGGGAGTATGCAGACGACCTCGATCGCAGACAGCCTGATACTTATGCTATTGGCCCCATGGTGGTCCCAGAACAGGACCCGCATTGGGATTACCAACAGGGACCTCCTCATAGGGGCAGCAAGACCATCTGCCTTCCTGTCTCGCAGAAGGGATGAAAAGGGCCACTGCTAAGCCTGTTAATTATGATAACGCTAAAAAAATTACTCAGGGCCAAGATAAAAACCCAGCCCTTTGTCTTTCACGACTGTCTAAAGCCATTTGCCTCTGTACTAATTTAAATCCTGACACCAGGGAGGGACAAACCATCTTAACAGTGCACTTCATCTCCAAGTCGGCCCCCAGTATTTGGCATAAACTCCACAAACTTGACAAGGGGCCTCAGACTCCACAAGCAGAACTTTTAGACCTGGTCTTCAAGGTCTTTAATAACTGAGATGAAAAAAGGGGAGAAAAAAGAAAATGAGACCGACAGTGGGCTTGAGAGCAGAAGGAATGGTGGCTCCCGCTATAAGGGGAGCTTTGCAGAGACAGGCTTACCTGAGAGGCTCAGACAAGAAGGCACCAGGAACACGCCCTTCTCCAGGAACCAAACCCTGCTTCAACTGCAACCACCTGGGCCACTGGAATAAGGAATGCCCCAGGAAGTGGGCTCCGCTGAGACCGTGCCCTTTCGACAAAAGGGAGGGACACTGGAAGCGGGTGTGCCCTCTCCTTGAGACAGGGAACTGCACTTGCCTTCTGGAACTGGCGGGCCTCCCTGAGCTGGCATCCTCCATACCCATGGATCTTCTAGGACCGCTTCAGACTGACTGATGGCCCCTGGCTTTGGAACTGACTCTACTTAGCAACATTGAGATGGCCGAGCCTAGGGTAACTCTCTGTCTTAGGTAAGCAGGTGGAATTTTTAATTTAAGCCACTTATTCTGCTCTTCCTGAATTTTCGAGACATCTACTTCCTTCCCCTATCTCCATCATTGGAGTTAAAGGTAAAACACAAACCCCCCTGTGTATTCCACGGCTTCCCTTCTCGCTGGGAGATCAGGTCTTTGCTCATTCCTTTGTAGCGCTTCCCAATTGCCCTACCATGCTGTTGGGGAAAGTCTTACAGTCAGATTATTATTATTATTATTATTTTTTTTTTTTTTTCAGACAGAGTCTCGCTCTGTTGCCCGGGCTAGAGTGCCGTGGCATCAGCCTAGCTCACAGCAACCTCAAACTCCTGGGCTCAAGCAATCCTCTTGCCTCAGCCTCCCGAGTAGCTGGGACTACAGGCATGCACCAGCATGCCCAGCTATTTTTTTTCTATGTATATTTTTAGGTGTCCAGATCATTTCTTTCTATTTTTAGTAGAGACGGGGTCTCGCTTTTGCTCAGGCTGGTCTCGAGCTCCTGACCTCAAGCAATCCTCCTGCCTCGGCCTCCCAGAGTGCTAGGATTACAGGTGTGAGCCACGGCGCCCTTACAGTCAGATTAGACGCTCAATTTCTTCTAACCTCTCAGGTCCCCTTCCTTGGGTTTTTAGGTCTATCATTAGACCATTCTCAGGACCTCCCCCTTTCTGTTCCTATCGAGATATCTCAACAGGTACCACCTGAGGTATGGGACACTAGCACCCCAGAAAAAACACAACACATACACCCCATTTCCATCTCCCCTAATGACCCTACTCATTTCCCTTACAGAATTCAATACTCTCTTAAGCTAGATGACCTTAGGGGACTCAAGCTTCTTATTACTGAATTTCTCCAGTCTGGCCTTCCTCGTCCCACCAACTCTCCCTGTAATACCCCCATCCTCCCAAATTAAGAAGCCTGATGGTTCCTACACTTAGTCTAGGACCTACATATTATTAGTAAAGCAGTTATTCCCTTACACCCAGTGGTCACCAACTGTTACACTCTACTTAGCATTATACCAGCCAGTACACAAGTTTTCCCTGTACTTGATGTCACAGATGCCTTCTTCACTATACCTCTCTCTCCTGCTTCCCGAGACCTTTTTGCTTTCACCTGGACCAACCCCGACATGAATCATTCACAACTCACCTGGACTTCTTTGCCCCGGGGGCTCTGCGATAGCCCCACCTCTTTGCACAGGTTTTGCCCAGGACTTATCTACACTTTCTCTGTCTGGCAGCTCACTTCTCCAGTGTGTTGGTGATCTCCTTCTGATCTTCCTACTTCACCCAACCACACTGTCGCTCTTCTCACACATTAGCACATAGAGGATATGGGGCTTTGCCAGGAAAGGCTGAGATTAATCAACCCACAGTCACTTACCTGGGATTTCTGTTATCTCCTGGAAAGTGAGCTACCACCACCCAGCACAAACAACTTATCTCTTCCCTGGAACCCCCGACAGCCAAAAGGGAACTTAGAGCCTTTCTTGGGTTGACAGGCTACTTCCGCATGTGGATTCCCCAATATGGGTTCATTGCCAAACCTCTGTATGAGGCCCTCTGGGGCCCAGAACAAGAACCTTTAGATTACAAATCCCCTCTTCAATAAGCTTTTAAGAACCTAGAAACAGCACTAGTAAAAGCTCCCACTCTAGCCCTTCTTAACCTTAACGAACTTTTCCAGTTTTTTCCTAACATTCACACTGTGTAAAAAAAACTTTTCAATTTTTATATTCATAAATGGGGAACAGTTGCTCTTGGAGTATGAGGACAAAAGTCAGGCCCTGATTTTAAGGCTGTCACTTATTTTTCTAAAAATTTAGATAAGACTGCCAAGGGATGGCCGTCCTGTTTAAGAGCCCTGGCAGCTACAGCTCTCCTTGTCCGAGAAGCTAACAAGCTCACTTGTGTGTGACCGACTCAGTTTATACCCCTCACCAGGTTCTTGATATTTTAAACAACAGAACTTATCACTTCCTAAATTCTAGCCACGTTACTCAGTAGCAAACCTTACTTTTAAATAACCCTTCTATTACCCTTCTCCCATGTTCAGCCTTTAGCCCTGCTACTCTGCTTCCCATTTCTCCTGAGGCCCCAGAGCACTGCCGTTCAGAGGCTTTGGAACAATCCACTACAGCCGGGCCACACTCTCTCATTCCCGGCCACCCTCCCCAGCTCATAACTGGTGCATCAGTGGCCATCAAAGAGCAGGAGACACTATGGGTACAACTCCTCACACAGAGGGGATTGTGTCTTTGCCATGAGGCACCTCCGCTCAAAAGACAGCTAATCACCCTTATCAGAGCCTTACAACTCTGTAAAGATCAAAGACTCAACATTTACACTGACTCTAAATATACCCACCATATCCTACACTCTCATAGAGCGATCTGGAAGTAGCGAGGGCTCCACACTGCTCAAGATACTTCTGTCAAACGTGCTAACCTTATCGTACAACTCAAACAGACAGCTCAATTACCCAAACAAGTACCTGTTATCCACTACAAGACACACCAATCCTTTCGGTCCCTCGAGGCCCCAGGAAATAGCAGAGCCGATGGGCTAAACGGGCAGCAATGCTTCCTTTCCCAACTACTCAGCCCTTTCCTTTCAAACTCTGTCCCCAAACTACTCAGCTGGAAAGACCTCCCAGTTTATACAAGCAGAGGCCATTTGGAACGGACTCTGGCTTTTCTATAAAGACAAATTTATTTTACACACACAAGAAAACTCCATCCTTCACTATATTCATAACTCAATTCACATAGGAAGTCGACCATTAAAAACCCTCCCGTCCTTCCCAACATAAAGCAATGATAAATGTTTCAGGTGAATCATGTCCCAATTACCCTGATTTGATCATTATATGTTATATGCTTGTATCAAAATATAACATGTACTCCATGAAAAAAAAAACCCTCCCATCCTGACTCCGTCATAGTCAAAACTTAGAAGGAAAATTAAAACACATCGCTAAGGACTGTTGTGTTTGCTGACAAGTCAGCCCTCAGGGCCACTCGAACCTCCTCCTCCTCTTCCTGCCTGTCAGCTCTGGGGTCATCTCCCTGGACGAGACTGACAGTTACACTGCACATACGCCCCCACACAAGGGTATAAATACCCTTTGACCCTAACAGACACATTTTTGAGTTAGTTAAAAACTTTCCCCACTAAAACAGAGCGGGCCTCTGAAGTCACCCAAGTTCTTCTCCAAAAATTAATTTCCCGATTTAGACTACCGGCTTCTCTCCAAAGTGATGATGGTCCTGCTATTATTTCTCAAATCATGCAACAGGTCTTGGAAGCCCTAGGTATTGCTTATAAATTACACTCAGCCTATCACCCTCAATCCTCTGGAAAAATAGGAAGAGCTCACTCAACTCTCAAACAGCAGCTTACAAAGCTTTCCTTAGAACTGCGCCAAAGCTGGATAAACCTCCTTCCCTATGCTCTTTTCAGACTCCACGTTCCCCCAGAGTGCCTTTAAACTTAGGTAAAGATGTCCAGTTCTCTTGTCGTCTTTCGCCTCAATTTCCCCACGTCCACTCGACACTTACTTGCCAACAGCCGAGCTTACTGGACAATTTCTTCGATTCCACCCTCCTCAACGCCTTTAAGGGACTTCAACATTTACAGCATGGAGACTGGGTCTTACTTAAAGATCTCCCAGGACAAACCAGGCCTCTCTGATTTTCATGGAAAGGCCCTTTTCAGGTCATCCTCATGACTCCCACTGCAGCTAAACTTATGGGAAATCCATCCTGGATTCATCTCTCCTGACTTAAACCTACTGACCCTCCAGAGAAACCTACTTCCACCACTGCGAACTCCCTGGAAATCCACCACCCTACACCTGCCAGTCCATCACTGATACCAGACTTGATTCACTGGACAGAAGCCCCCAAAACTGTGAGCTTCAATAGCATGCTGCGATACGCACGGTTCCTTATTTTCCTTGTCTTACTCCTTATACTTCTGTCTTTCTACGAATCTTGCCACAACCCAGCTTATGTCCCAGGCTGATCTCTTCTCTGCCCAAGCCACAACCCCTAGTGATAGTCCCACTCTCTACATCCCCAGCCACGAGTATTTTGCAACACCCCTCTCTGTCTATGGTCCAAGAAAATCTTACCTTATTACAACAATCTAAACGTAATCAAAGTAAATATTTCAATTACCGGATATGTGCTAGCACCTCGCTTTAAAAAGGGCTTGTAGCCATCCGTGTCTCCCCACGTACTGGTCCCAACTTGAACCACGGGTCTCCCACCACTTATCCCATCAAGATGGATGAAACCCACTATTTCCCTCCAATCCTGGAGAGGCAAAAATTTACTTCAACGACTTCCAAAGGCTCCAGTTGTTATCAAAGGACCTGTCTTTTCTAATGTTGAACTTCAACTCCCAGATCCCATTTGCTTCTCAAACCTAAACACTGACCAAGCTCCTCCTTGGCCCTATAACCACACCTTCTCTCTAAACCCTGCCAGACAGTATATTGAACTCCCAACCTCCTCCTGAGAAAGGACACATGCCCCACTGAATCCCAGTCTCAGGCATTCGTGACGTATGTCTCCCCACCCCTTACAACTTTTCACTACCTACATGGACACAGTGGTCTTACCACTACTCATCACCGTGTTCACTCGCCCCCAAGCTAAACGCCCTTGCCAGTCTGCCTTCCTTACCACAAACACTTACATGCCCCCAATTGCCTCAAATACCAGAGTACTTTCTTACCCAGAGAGCTTGGATTTGACCACTCTTGATTACTTTTTTTTTTTTTTTTTGAGACAGAGTCTCACTCTGTTGCCCAGGCTAGAGTGCGTGGCATCAGCCTAGCTCACAGCAACCTCAAACTCCTGAGCGCAAGCAATCCTCCTGCCTCAGCCTCCCAAGTAGCTGGGACTACAGGCATGTGCCACCATGCCCGGCTAATTTTTTTTCTATATATATTTTTTAGCTGTCTAGATCATTTCTTTCTATTTTTAGTAGAGACAGGTTATCGCTCTTGCTCAGGCTGGTCTCGAACTCCTGACCTCAAGTGATCCTCCCGTCTTGGCCTCCCAGAGTGCTAGGATTACAGGCATGAGCCACCACTCCCGGCCTTGATTACTCTTGACTTGGGGACATAATACTTTCGTCCCATCTTCCCCAGATGGCCTCCTGCCTCAGCCTGTTAACTGTAGCCAGTTTGACTTCCACCTACCTTGGAGTCTATGGAAAACATAAATGGTTTAACTTATCCGTTACCCCTTCTATTTCCCCAAATGATAAAACCTATTTTCTACACAGAGCTAACACATATCTTTGCCAACCTGCTAACTAGACTGGAACTTGTACTTCAATACATATCATCCCTAATTTAACCCTTACCACCACTCCCATCCCACTCCCTTTGTCTACCTCTACTTATGGAACTAAGTGAGGAGCAGTGAGGGTCTCAGCATTGCTTGAAATTATTGCCAGAATCATTACTGGGACTGGGTACCTCCTTAACTCTATCTTCACAGCCCAAAAACTTTCCCTAAAAATTAGTCAATTAGTCACCAACCTGACGAAACAAATCAATATACTCCCAAAGCCGATCACTTCTCTGGCAGGAGTGGTGTTACAAAATAGAATAACTACAGATTTACTAACAGCTAACCAGGTAGAGATACCTGTGCTCTCTTAGGAGAGGAATGTTGTTTGTGTGTTAACCAATCGGGAAAAAGTCAAACTAACTTACAAAATATCCTTAAAAAAGCCAATACCCTTTATGAAAAAGGTAATGCTGGTGGATGTTATTGGTGAAATTTCAAACTCTGTGTGTGGTCATGGTTCTCTTGGTTAACACCTCTCTTAGGACCCCCAGCAGCTTTACTTTTAACCCTGATTTTTGGACCCTGCATTTTTTGCTATTTGATAGCGTTCATACAAAACTGAATTTGAACCTTTTCTGTTCTCCTCCAACAAAATCCCTATTCCACCTCTCCTCTGGTTTTTAAGACCATTTGATTTCAGCCTCTCTCTCTTAATGACCCTCAATTAGACTCTCAGGTAGGGGCAACTCTACCACCCTATGTCAGCAGAAAGTAGTTACAGAAGAACTGACTATCATCCAAACACCCTCGTCTCCCAGTTCATTAATAAGAATAACTATTCTCACCAAAGGAAGGAGGGACTGAAAGGATGGCATTGCTAGTAAATCATCTAGCACAAAAATATCACTGCACACAATGGTGTGCTAGCCCCAGTGTTTGCTTCTTTCTTGACCACCTGAGGGGGGCTAACTTGTTTTTTAAGGGCTTGATTTAAGAACTGGAAAAATACTGAACAAACAGAAAAAGGGGCATGTATCCCCTCCAACACCTACCAGACCCTGTTCCAAAAAGTCACATAAGACCAGCGTAACAGAAAACAACTGCTCTGGAAAACAACTGCCTTCCGTTATCATTTTGCAGCAACAACTGCTCTGGAAAACAAACTGCCTTTTGCAATAACAACTGCTTTTCTCTCTATGACCTGAGTAAAAAACCAAGCTACTCATCCTTGGAGCTGGCATTTCTTCTTTCATGCTGTGCCCTTTCCTCCCTTGTAAAATAAAATAAACTTACTTTAAAACCTACCTGAATCTTTGAGTTGAGAATTCTTTCTCATCTGTGGTACGAACACCCCTAACATAAAATTTGCCATCTTAGGTATTTTAAAGTGTATATCTTGGTAGTGTTAAGTATATTCACATTGTTGTGAAACATTTTTTCTTGTAAAACTGAAACTCTGTCCATTAAGTAACTCCCCATTTTCCCTCCCTTCAGCCTCTAGCAGCCATCATTCTACTTTCTGTTCCCATGATTTGGAATCTATTCTAGATATTGCATGTAAGTGGATTTTTAGTTCCTACTTACTGCTTTTCCTTTGCTCCATTCCATGGGACATTCTGCCAGTACTCCCTTGATCTTTTGTAGATGGTTTTATTGACTTAAACTTTTTAATTTTTTTTTAAGCAGAGAAATAGATTTGGGAGGTTATCTCTGGGTTGTAATTAGTTGGTCTTCATTGTTATGTTTACTTGAAAATTGGCCAAAATGGGGTGTGTGGGTGTGTGCGTGGCAGGGTGGCAGCAGGCATTGCCTCTTGTACAAGTTTCATTGTACTATTAATATTGCAAAAATGGTTTTCTGATTTAATCCTAAAAATATTTGTTTCTCTAGGACTTAAGATGTCTTCATGTCAGGCAACATAGAGGATAGTATAGAAGACCTTCAGTAGTTAAAAGGTAAAGTGAAGTGTTTTTTAAATGTATTTCTTGGTTTTTAGGTGTTCCCAGGGTAAAATAGCAAAATTAGATGAAGACATAAATGCAGATATCAAATTTAGTTTTGGCAATTGTTGCTGATTTCACTTTCATTTTAGTTTACATAAATATAAAAACTACATCTTTTAAAATCTTTTCCAATTGCAAAATTAATACTTTTTTTAACTTTTCATTTTGTAATAACTATAGACTCACAGGAAATTGCAATCAATGCAGTCATATGCCACGTGACAACATTTCAGTCAATAACAAGCTGCATATGGAAGGTGGTTTCAAAAGGTTATAATGGAGCTGAAAATCCCATCACCCGATGATGGAGCTGTTATGATGTCGTAGTGTAATGTGTTACGTGCTCGTGGTGATGCTGGTGTAAACGAACCCGCTGCGCTGCCTGTTGTTTAGTGATGGATGACTGTATTTGTTTTTAAATATTCAAACAACGCTAAAATGTGTAGTACAAAAAAGTACAGATCCTCTATAACCCCACCCTTCAGCATTTGCTGGTGTTAACAGTTTGATGTGCGTTCTCTAAACCTTTTTTTATATTGCGGGAGAAATCTGTAAACAAAGTAATGTGTTTAAGGCAGTCTGCAAACTTAATTGCTTATGAATACTCATTGTCATTTCACCTCTGCAAACACCAAAATATATACTATCATATCTGCACTTTTTTTTCACTGTTGTTTTCATACACTACTTAGAAGATCTGTGGCCCTCACTCAGAACCTAGTTTCTCCCAAGGAGCCTGAGTTGAGCCTCCCCACACACTGTAGCCTTTCTTCACAAACTTCTGGATACCTAAGAATCACTTGAAGAGCTTGTTAAAATGCAGTTTCCCAAGGCCAGGTGCAGTGGCTCATGCCTGTAATCCCAGCACTTTGAGAGGCAGAGGTAGGAGGATTCCTTGAGGCTAGGAATTCGAGACCAGCCTGGGCAACATAGTGAGACCCTGTCTCTAAAAAAAATTGAAAAATTAGCCAGGTGTGGTGGTGCGTACCTATAGTCCCAGCTTCTCGGGAGGCTGAGGTGGGAGGATCGCTTGAGCCCAGGAGTTTGAGGCTTCAGGAGCTATGATTGTGCCACTGCACTCCAGCCTGGGTGACAGAATGAGACCCTGTCTCTTAAAAAAAATGCAGCAGTTTTCCAGGCCCTATTCCTGCTGTTTTGTAGGTCTGAGCCCAGTGTTTTTTCAGTATACAGCTGAGGTAACTCATGCTATTAGTCTTGGAACCATTTTAAGAATCCTATACTGACAAATTTCTGGTACCAATTCTCTGGGAAACCTTGTAGCCTGCTAAGCCCAGCTGCAGCCAGCATGCGAGACCAGGCTGGTTGCTCTGGGCTGTAATCGGGGTGCTTGTAACAAAAGCCAGTGGGCGTGCTGCTCTAGCTCTGCATGTGCACATCAGACTCTCTGGCTGGCCCCACGGCGGCCTCGTGTCTAGCTTGCGGCCTGCCTGGTACAGAGTAGGTACTCTTGCTCCTTAGTGTGAGTAGTGAACAAATATTTACTTGCTTTTTCTTCCTCTGGCTCGTTTGACGTGGTAATAAGTAGCATTCATGTAGACTTGAATAGTGCCCCCGCATCTGTGGTTTCGCTTTCCGGGGTTGCAGTTATAGTCTGAAAACAGGGGAGTACAATAAGGCATTTTGCGAGAGAGGGAGAAACTACATTCACATAACTTTTATTACAGTATATTGTTACAATTGTTCTACTTATTAGTTATTACTGTTACTCTCTTACTGTGACTAATTTATAAATAAAACTTTCTCATAGTGTATGTATGTATAGCAAAAACATAGTACATATAGGGTTCAGTCCCACTGGGGGTCTTGGGACATGTCCCTCAAAGATAATGGGGACTACCGTCTAGCCTGTATCGAAGGGGAATAGAAAAAAATGTAAAATGCAGACAGAAACATTCACAATCATAGGCATTTGGACCACATTATTAATTTTCTATTGCTGTCATAACAAATTTCCACACATTTGTATTCTTAAAAGAGCACAAATTTATCTTATAGTTCTGTGGGTCAGAAGTGCAGCATGGGTGGGTCTCCCTGGGCCAAAATCAGTGTGTGAGGAGGCTGCCCTCCTTTCTGGAGAGGCTGCAGGAGAGGATGCATTTCCTTGCTTACGCAGATTGTTGGCAGAATTCAGTTCTCTGTGGTTTTAGGTCTGAGGTCACCATTTCTTTGCTGGCTCTCAGCTGAGGGCCGTTCTAGAGGCCACTTGCATTCCCTGGCTTGAGGCTGCCTTCTTGCATCTTCAAAGCCAGCAATAGCACGTGCCTCTCACATTTCTGATCTCTCCTCCTTCTCCAACTCATCTCTGACCGCAGCCCGGGAAGGTTCTATGCGTTAAGGCCTCCTGGGATTAGACTGGGCCCATCCCGTTATCCGGGACAACCCTCCATCTCAAAATCTGTAACCTCAGTCACACCTCCAGGGTCCATTTTGCCCTGCAAGTTAACACATTCACAGATCCCAGGGGTTCAGGAAGGGACATCTTTGGTGGCAGTGGTGGGACCCCAGGGCCCTAGATCATGGGGAGTCTTTCAGGTCCCAGTGAGGACTTTGGCGGTGACTCTGGGCCAGATTCGGGCAAGGCCGTGGGCCTTTCTTGTGGCGCAGAGCCCACATCAGCGTGGCCCTGCTTTCACCGGCTTTTGCGAGTTGCCGCTAGAGGGCGGCGCTGAGCTTTAGAGCGGGGGTCCGCCACCTACCGTCCTGCAGCCCTTGGGCCAAGTCCTACCCGTGCGTTCTTCCACGAAGCTGTACAAAGATGAGCCTGCGCTTCTTCCCCCACTCCCCACCCAGTGAGGTGTTTTCATACATTTGTAACACAAATATAATTGTTTTGTCCCATTCTGTGTCCCATTCTGGGATCTTCCTGAATTCCTAAGTGATTTTTGAGAAATTTGTGTACTTCAAAGTTCACCTTTTGTACGGTAAAGGTCAATAGGTTGCAGCAAACACATAGGGTCATGTATCCACCATTACTGCGCCATGCAGAATAGTTCCACCACCCTAAAAAAACCCCGTGCTTCACCTGCTCAGCTCCTTCCCTTCCCCTCACACCCCTGCAACCACTGATCTTTTCACCGTCTATAGTTTTGCCTCTTCCAAATGTCATCTAATTGGAATCCTATAGTAACAGCCTTTTTAGGCAGGCTTTTCATTTGTAGTATGCATTCAAGATTCATTCATGTCTTTTTATGGCTTGATAGCTCATTTCTTTTTATTGCTTAATAATATTCCATGAAATGGATGTACCACAGTTTGTTTATCCATTCACCTGTTGAAGGGCATCCTGATTCCTTCCAGTTTGGGGCGATTATGAATACAGCTTCTGCAAACATCTGCATGAAGGTTTTTGTGCACACATAAGTTTTCAGATCAGTTGGGTAAATACCTAGGAGTGTGACTGGCATAGTAAGACTATGTTTAGCTGGGTATCAACCTCCGCTTTTTAGAGTATTATGGGAGGAACTAATGACTTTTTTGGTTTGTGTCTCTTTGACAATGCTATGTTACTCTTTTTCTATTTCTGGAGACTTGATTGAAATTTCTCCAGAGGAGTATTAAAATTCAAATTGTTTTCAGTGAAATTTAAAATTATGATGGAACTTCTAAGAGCAGATTCTTAAAAATCTTTTTAATTTTAAAATTTATCCCCAGTGATTCCTACCCTGAGAATTTAATAGATCAGCTGTCTTATAAGTTGAGGTAATTGAGATACAACAGTAAAAAGTTAAAAATAATCATACTAGCATTCCTGGAGGCTTTGGGAGTGACAGGTACATTTAATTTGAAATTTTGAGGAAAGTGTATCAGTGGACTCTCTTTCTGGAGATATTTAAGACGTCAGAATCTAAATTATTTCTGACCAGCGCAAAAACTTGAAACATGTTGAAACCTATTGATGTTAAAGAAGGAACAAAATGGAACAGGAAAGAGGCTTGGATTTTTTTCAGCTTTTAAAAAATAATTTAAATTATGAAATTATAATTTTATAATTATTGATTTATAATATTGGCACATAATGTACTGCACATATTTAAAGTGTACTGATTTGAGTTTTGGCCTATGGATGTCACACTTACTACACACATCAATCATCTCCCACAGTGTCGTGGGCCTCTTTGTAACCCATCCCCAAGCAATAACTGATCTGCCGCTTTTATCACTATAGATTAGTTTGCATTTTCTAGCATATTATGTAAAATTGTATATTGTGTGTTTAAAAATTATATAAAGGAAATCATACAGAAACGACTCTTGGTGGGGGCCAGTTGTTGGCATCTTTCAGCATAATTACCCTGAGATATATATTGTTGGGTGGATCAGGCCTTCATTTCTTCATTGCTAAGTAGCATTCCACTATATGGTGCTATGGCCTGAATTGTGTCCTCCCCCCCAATAATTCATATGTTAACGCCCTAATGCCTAATGTGACTGTATTTGAAAGTAGGGCTTTTAGGAAGTGATTAAGGTTAAATAAGGTCATAAGGGTAGGGTCCTATTCCATTAGGATTGGTGGCCTTATAAGAAGAGGAAGAGAAAGATCTCTTTCTCTCGTTCTGCCATGAGGTCACACTGAGAACGCTGCTGACTGAAGCCAAGAAGACCCTCAGCAGCCCCTGCCTGTGCTGGCCCCCTGATCTCAGACTTCCAGCCTCCAGAACTGTGAGAAAGTCAATTTCTGTCTTTTAAACCACCCAGTCTACGGTACTTGTTGTGGCAAGCCCAGGCCGACTTAGACATGGATGAACCACAACTTGTTTTTTCATTCACCTGTTGGTGGACATGCTGGTTGTTTCGGTTTTTGGCTATTACAATTTGCTATGAACAATTATGTACAAGTCTTTGTGTGGACATATGCTTTCATTTTTGTTGGGTAAATATCTAGGAGTGAACTGGCAAGGTTATATGGTAGGTGTATGTTTTACTTTTTAAGAAACTGCCAAGCTGTTTCCTGGGGCGATTGTACCATTTTCTATTCCCACCAGCAGCAGCATATGACAGTTCCATTTCCTCCACGTCAGTTTGTTTTTTTGAGTCAGGGTCTCACTCTGTTGCCCGGGCTAGAGTGCAGTGGTGTCATCATAGCTTACTGCAAACTCAAACTCCTGGGCTCAAGTGATCCTCCTGCCTCAGCCTCCCAAGTAGCTGGGACTATAGGTACGCACCACCATGCCCAGCTATCCACATCGGTCCTGAGGCCTGAATTTGGAATTGCTCTTACTTAGGTGTCCCACCCAGAGGCTTGTGGCTCGCTGCGGTGTGGCCAGGAGAGCCACAAGCAGGCATACTCTGTATGTTCTCAAAGGAGAGACATTTTGTGCCTATGTTAATTTACTTTCCATGAAAATTTAGAATGACAGTATCTTTCTCTCTCTTAGTTGTCCTTCTTTCATTGCTTTTCCTAGTTTTTTCAACTTGCAGACTTTCTGGGTAGAGCCCAGAGTTTCTTGGCTATACAGTATTAAAAAGGAGCCTGGATTTTAGAGTTAGACATACCTGGATTTGAATTCGGGCTTCACAGCTTAGCTGTGTGACAAGTCATGTGATCTGAGCCTATGCTTCCTCATTTGTTTTTTTTTTTAATTTTTATTTTACTTCTTTTTGAGACATGATCGCACTATGTTGCCCAGGGTGGAGTTGCGGTGGCTATTCACGGACATGATCGTGGCATACTATAGCCTCGAACTCCTGGGCTCAAGCAATCGTCCTGTCTCAGCCTCCTGAGTAGCTGGGACTACAGGCATGTGGCTCTGCACCTGGCTCCTTGTCTGTTTTCAAAAAGTGTGTGTGGAGAGATTGATATTACCCAGGTTGCACAAGTGTTATAAAGCTTAAATATGATACATTGAAAACATCTTCATCAAACATTCGTGATAATATATTAATATCCCAAGACACATTTGTAATTATAAGTTCCATTTTCTATTTGACAGGGTTGACCTACTACCACCCACTAAATGACTAGGAGAGGAACTGAAGTTTTAATGGGTGTCACCAGTTAGAGGGAAGCCACAGAGAATATGGCACAATATTAATACAGTGATGTTGCCAGGGCTCAGGGTGACCTTACAGTATTTAACAATGTTTGTGCAGGTTTGGCCATTTGTGCCATAGTGGGGATGTATTTCATGTGCATATTATGTACTTCCAGCAGGGCAATTCTTGCCCGAGTGTGATTCCTCGATGCATCCTGTTTGGGAATCCCCAGCCTCCTTAGGGGTTTAGTCTGTTTTTAGGGAGGAGAACAGGAACACACCAAGAGGGATGTTTCTCCGGCTTCTGGGATTCCAGCCCATGTATGCTGCCTGCCCTTCTCAGTGCTTGGGCCTCAGCATTTGAGGACGGGTGGCAAGGACGCTGCCTTTTGGTCTGCGGAATCCTTTGTCCAGCTGGCCGAAATGCACTCAGAGTGCCTGGGGCTTTCCCTCCCATGGAGAAGTGGGGAGGTAGTCTTGGATGGCTGGGCCAGACTGCTTATCTGATGTCACTGGAGTTTGAAAGCTTGTCCTGAAATGAGTAGTCAGACGATTGACATTAGCATGGTCAGGTAGGCTGGGGCCGGAAACGTGAGGGAACCGGGAAGGGAGGGTGTTGGTAGGCACGGGATTTGTTTTGCCAGGTGGGGGTGTCTTGAGGCCTTCTCTGCTCCGCCTGACCGCTGGGTTTCAAATTCCCTGAAGCTTTTCTCCTTAGAGCCGGCTGGCTTTCTTGGCATCAGTCAGTTTAGTTGCTAGGAAGCCGAATAAGGCGAATGCAACTTCCTTTTGACTTACTCACATTGAACCATCTGCTTATTCCTTCTCATGGCCTTCAAACTTGGCTAGGATCAACGGCAAAAGGGTCGAGTGCAGCATCTGTGCTCATCCTTTCTGGAAGTGGAATGCATTCTAATAACTCTTTAACCCTCTCAGCCCAGATTTATAATAGTTCATCCCGCTCAGCCCCTCGCTTCTTTCAGCTAACAATTTGGAGCAGGCATTTTCTTCTTAGGGTTCGCCCCTTATTTTGTCTTAGATTTAGAACTACGTCAATCACACAACTCTTAAATGAGGAGGATGGTGACATGTACGTCAAGATGTATTTGGCATGCACATATATAAAACAGTGGTCTTACCCGAGGATGTTTACCACTTGGAATGGATGCACATGAGGCATGTAAGAATTTTCTTTTATAAGCTCCATCGTGGAGTCAGTATCAGATACATTAAAGGTGGGAGACAATCCCAAAAATGTATAGTGATATTGGTGGAGCATCTATCAAAGAGAAGTTTTAAACAAAATCAGTGATCCTTATTTTTGTAATTCCCAGCTACTACCAGCATTGTGTATTTATTTTTAGGTTTAGTTTAGTTGAGTTGGGCAGATCAGATGTGTCATGCTGAAGCGCCTTTCTCTTGGTGAGTTTATAGTGAATGGTGTTTTCCTGTGATAGAGCTGTGCTTTCAACTGTCAACTCTGCAAAAGCACTTGAACAGACAAACTAGGCAAAAAGAGAAAATAGGTATTACAAAATAGAGTAGAGGTTCTGAAAAAAAAAATCTTGAGAAAAGCCATTGTTCGAGTTCTTAAAATCCAGTTTAACTGAAGATTTAATCACCTTTGAGTGTACCAGAACTGTGGAAACTAATGTTATGAACTATGGGAAATAATTTCTTCTTAAATGTAATTTTGTCTTTGTTGGTTTTTTTTTTATTTTTTAGTAGCAAGCCATATAAACCTTTTCTGCCAACTTCTTATTCTCCCCACGAGGGCTACTTAAAGGAGGGTGAAGACATGCCAAGGTAAAACTTCATTGTGTGGCTCCCTTTGCTAAAAGCTTTAGTGGTAATTCCAATGTGTTCTTACTGTGCAGACTTAGGTGTTTCTTGAAATTGATGTCATTAATATTTGCTTTTAGGACATCCCTCAGGTTAGGTTGATCATATTAAGCTATTCTGCTTTAATTTTTACCTTTCCATAGTCATTTAGATGCTAGTAACTAAAATACGCCTGCGGACTGAAGGGACTCAGCCCCGCAGCCCTTTCTTTGTGGTGGTGTTCAGTGGGCTCTGGGGGGCTACCCACTTGCAGGGTTATCTGCAGCAGACCCTCGGATACCTTCTTCCACCTCCACAGCTCCACACCCTTTTTGTGCTGCCATCTACCCATTGGTATATGCTCAAAAATGCAAGTTTATTTTATTATGAGGCAAGTCAGTACTCCAGAGCCAAATATAAATATAAACCCCTTAAAAATGGTTTATTTTTTACCTAAGGAATGCATAGACATGTAAAAACATCTGATAATAAAAAGTGAAAATCCCTTTTCAGAACTCTTCCAGTTTTTCTCCCTTGTTTTTAACTTAAATGGCTTACACTGGTATGTTATCCTGAAACTTGTTTTTTTCACTTAACGGTGTAGAGTTAACATGGAGGATAATTCATCCTCGCTGTTCTGGACCACAGTGTGGTATTTCGGGGTATGTAAATCACTCTCGAAGGCTACTTTATTTCATTTACTCTTTTATATTCAGCAGTGGAGCTCCTCCAAGTAACTAAACAGGTAAATCAACGTGGCAGTTCCACATTCTTGCTTTGGATCTTTCTCTGTAGTTTTGGTAAAATCAGTTTTCCTTGAACTGTATTTGAATTGATTTTTATATATATGAACCTTGACAGGGCCTCTCTCTTGCCTGCATTAAAGATGAGATTTGTGTCAGATTAGATTAATAATTCAAAATTGAAAAATGCTTTCCTCCGGTGCGGAAGCACTTGGAAGTATAGAATTCAGGAGTGACTGTTAATGGAGGTTAGCTTCTCTCAGGTAACGTTTCCTGAAAATGAGACCTAGAATGGCTGCGCTGCTAGGCGATCTTCTGAAGGAGATTTTCTTAGCCCCAGTCTGAAAGAAACCTAAAGGCAGAGGTGGATAATGATGGCACCGTTCTAAGGGGGTCACCTGTGTGCATTCGCTTAATCTCCTAACAGGGGGAGGTTCTATTAATAATCCCCATTTTACAGGTGAGGAGACTGAGGCATGACGATGTTAAGTAACTTATTCGAGGTTACCCAGCTTGTAAGCGACAGCTGGGATTCTGAGCCAGACAGCTGCGACTTCAACGTTGCGTTGCGTTTCCCGGACGACCTTTCCGTCGCCTCTAGTTACCGGCGGCGGCGGCAAGTCCACCCACCACTTCGTTAAAATGAAGTGTGTGAAGTTCGAGGCGAGGCCGGCAAGAACAGAACGCAGCAAGGGTCAGAGAGGGCGGGGAGCCGAAAGGGTGGCCCTGGAAGCAGCGGCCAGCGTTCTCGGACAGCGGACAGGGACAGGCGGCCTGGCTGCGGGCCGCCGTCGGTGTGGCGGGGCCCCGGGCGGCGGGGGAGGCGGACGCGCAGAAGCTTTGCGTGAGTCCGGCAGGAGGCTGGATGCGGACACCCGAACGCAAATCACGGAGCGGGGAAGCGAAGGGATCGTCTGTTGGCAGCTTGCTGAGGAGTCACGGTTTGGCGAGGTGCTTGGTGGCCGTGTGCCACCCGCCCGCCGCCGCCTGCGAGGACACAGCCCGCCCAGGCGCTTCTCCCCCTGTCAGGACGCACCTCGGGGACAGGCACGCAGGGCTCCGGATGCGGGGGCGGCAGGAAAAACGGCCGACTTAGGGTGCACAGTGCAGCTAGTCCCTCTTTCCTCTGTTAACCGCAGCAGAGGGGAGGGACTGCGTTAGCCGGCCTGTAGGTGGGCATCCGCGAGCTCTTCCGCGGGCGCTGAGCCAGGGGAAACCGCTCGCTCGCAGGCCCCGTGGAGTGTTCAGCAGTAAAGGGAGCAGTTCTTGTTAAGTTTTTACCCATATATATCCAATGAAGACCTTCAGAGATGAGCGCCCCCTCTTTTAAAGATGAACATTTCTGATAAAATTATCTCAGATCCTTTAAACACCTAAAGTATGAATAGATACCTCTGTCTAAAATCCTAGAAATTCATAATATTCTAAAATGAGAAATTATTTAGTGTCATCTTACCTCTAAGAAGACACAGCCTTAAGTGACTATAGATTGTGCCAGATGACCTGGTATTTGTTTTTTGGTTTTGGGGGGTACATTTCGGGGAGAAATATATCTACACAGTATTTAAAAAAATACTTTCATGCATCCAACAGCATTGAAGAATTATGGGGGAATGTGGCTGATTATTCAAAAGGGAAGGAAGATAATCATGATGGGTACCAGTATTCTCCATTAGGTAAGAGTCCTGTCAAAATTCTAACTATAGTTTCTTGTCTTTGTGGCCATGTTGTCTTTCATTTACCCTTTTGTTAGGAGATCCTGAAAAGATTTCTTTTTGGCCATGCAAAAGCATGAATGCATCAATGTTTTTCAGGTGTTGCCAGCGGCAGGGATACTTGGAGAGAGGAGCTTTTCCTGCACTTTGATCGAGTAGTTCAGAAAGAGCGGGACTGAGTGAGGCCTTCAGATTGCACTATTGTTTCTATTGACAAAGAACAGAGGTAGCTTTACTGCTTTTTAGTGTGTTGAATGAGATTGTGTACAAACTGAATAAGCATTCAGCCTTGACATGAGTCAATGAGAGTTGGGCCTCCTGAGATGCTCTGTTAGAACACTGCTTTAGGAATTGCAAGAATGATGCTGCTGGGTTGACCAAACCGGTGGGGACATTTCTAAAGATTACTGTCTTGTTCAGCTTTTCTGCATTGCTTGAGTATTTTACGATGATTATCTATCAATTCTTAATCAGAAAAGAACCAAAGCTATTTTGCGGGGTAGGGAGTACGTACCACATGCCAGGTACTATTCTGGGCTCTGGGGCTATTTTAGTGCACATGGCAGACAACACCCTGGCCCCAGGGCGCTGATAGGCTGGTGTACTACATATGCCATGAAGGTGGCTTCACTGAACTTTCAGAGAAGGATTCCCCTCCTTTCTTAACTACTTCTTGAATTCCTCCCAGCCTTTATCCATGCTGTTTATTTCTGTCTGGCATGTCTGTTCCTTCTTCTCCACCTGCCTAACTCATGGGAGCCACTCAAGCCCAGTGGCAGCCTGGTCCCTGGGGAGTCCTTCCCTGCTGCGCCTGCCCTCCGGGCTGTGTCCAGCTCTCTGTCAGGGCCGCGTGGTGCCCTGGTCTCAGGCACCGTTGGCTAACACTTGCCGTGCTGTCAGCATTGCGAGTTTGCTTCTGTCCCCTATCCTGAGGGCAGACAGGAACTTAATATGTGATGAAAACTGTGACTCTGGATTATGTTAGGTTTCATAGTACTTGGCAGAGAGCCTGGCAGGTAGATGAACAGGTGGTTGGAGGGATGCCCACTCGGTCCGAGCTAGGTAGGTACTCACCGAGCGATAGCAATGACCCAGTATAAGGGACCAGGCACACACAAACACAAAATACAGCTCTGCATCAAGGCAGCATTGGGCCTTCTCACTTTTGTATATGAAAATCTGCAATCTTAAATTAAGATGACTCAGAATTTTCATTGATATCCCCTTTACAAAGAGCTACTTTATTTGTAGATACCATCTTTTCTCTGAGAGTTTTTGCAAGCAGAATTATAGCTCCATCTCATTTGGAGGGTATTTGGGTTGGACCTTGGGAGACAGTGTACTAGAATAAATGAGGTCAGTCACAGCATGGGAGGATAGGAGAGGACACTTCCTTTTACATTAGAAAATGATGGAATTTCCCTTTAATAATTGAAAGACAACTAGATGTGCCCTGGATTAATTTGATCATATAGTAATTTAAACCAGTTTTGAACCCAGAGGCAGTAAAGACTCAGCATGCATAGTAGCTTTGTTTCCATAACATTTAGCGACTTTGGTACCATCCCCTGTATCAGCCAGGGCCACCGCATTAATGTTTGACTAGATTAGCTTTGTGAAAACTTGTGGCAAGCATCACATCTGACTTGGAGCATCTTGTGATTCTTTTAGAATTGTCGCTGATTCCAGCTGCCACTGGACTTGCATAACCCTGATATTCTTGCCACCTTCCCATCCCCAGAGCCAGGTCGACTGGCGTTAATTTGAGGCAGTCTTTTGTAGTGAAGAGGGGGTACTGGAGGTTGCGTTTCTTCTCCCCTCCATCTGGAGTGGCATTTAGAGTTCCTGCTCGGATGTCCCCCAGCCTCTGCCCAGCGTTCCGCGGTTCTGGCACTCGGCCATGGATTAGGATAGTTGGGTGGATGCAGCTTAGGAATCTTCTGCTGCTGGGTAGTCCGCAGCTGCTGGGGACTCTGAACTAGAGCATGCCGCTTGCTCTGTTGTCACTTTGATGTCAGGAAGATTTGTAGTGATAAATTAGCTGGCTAATTCATTCCTTTATACTCCAAAGCAGTAATTCATTTTCAAATCATGTCATCCAATATGAATTATTTTTGTGATACTTTTGAATTATAGGCTGTCACTCTGTAAATATGAACCATGTCTTGTTTTTCTTGTTTTCCTCTTGAATTTATTTTCTGAAATCATCCGTACTTTCCTAAATTGACAGAAAGCATGTTTTGTGTCATCATAGTAATTTTTTTTAAGAGAGGGGGTCTTACTCTGTCACCTAGGCTGTAGTGCGGTGGCATCATCATAGCTCACTATAACCTCGAGCCCTGGGCTCAAGTGATCCCCCCATCTTAGCCTCCTGAGTAACTGGGACTATAGGCACACACCACCATCCTCAGCTAATTTTTAAAAAAATTTTTTGTAGAGACAGGATCTCACTACATTGCCCAGGCTGGTCTCAAACTCCCAGTCTCAAGCAATCTTCCTGGCTTAGCCTCTCACAGTGCTAGGATTACAGGAGTGAGCCACCACGTGCTGGGCCATCATAGTAATATTTAATTCACAAAACATACATTTAATGTGTACCTGTTATATGTAAAGCTCTATGCTAGCACAGTAAGGAACATAAAGATAATTAGGTAACAATTCCTATTTGTAGAATGTGTAGTCTAGTAAGATAAAATGTGCTATAACCAGAGTATACAAAAGAGGGAGAGTGGATTACCATTCTTTGTGGTCCGAGGAGATTTCAGGGAATAATATCATTTGAGTTGGGCCTTTGAGGTGAGGGCTGGAAAGTGTCCAGCAAACTGACTCAGGTGGTGGTGGGGGGAGAACAGCTAGAAGAAAAGTGTGGGCAGAGTTTATTGTCCAAGGATCACAAGAAATTCCATTTGGGAAGAGAATAGGACGTTTGAAGCTCAGTGGGCTACAGAGCCTGTTCAGATAGGTTGAAGCTGTGTCTTGCCAGGACTCTGAGTGGCAGGGTAAGGAGTTTAGGATGCTGAGCAGTTACTATGGCATTTTTGAAAATAATACTTTTAACAAGATTACTTAGGGGCTGAAGTATAGGATGGATTCGAGCAGGAAAAGGAACTGCAGATAGAATATGTGGTAGCAGATTTTGCGGGTTTCTAAGCAAGTACTGGGCAGGAATGGAAGCTAAACTCAATGGCGAGGTCTAGGACAAATTCCCTGGGACTTGAAGACAGGGGCTGAGGAAATAGAGAGGAGATGACTTCGGGTTTTGATCCAAGATTAGTTACAGCGTGGTTGTTGTTGGCTGAGACGGCTAACCCCAGTGTCATTCCTCCACTCGTTAGCGGGGGATCATCTTGATGGTAACGACCACAAGTGTGGGTCCGTCCCAGGAACTAACTGGAGATGAGCACTCTGTCATGTTTTTGAATATAATGGTCTCATCTATTCTTTAAATCTTTGATTTTCTTTTGTGGTCTTTCATTTGAAATGACTTCATCAAATAGCACTTGAAAGCTTCCATTTTGAAAAAGGACATTCATGGTGCTTACCCAGTGTAACATATCAAGCAAAAACACATCCTCTGCTTTCTCTGTAAAGTTATATACATAGTCAACCATATGAGGACATTGCATTCAAAAAAGTAAATTTCGTTTTTGTCAGAGTTGCCTCTGGTTCTTTTAACTGATTCCACCAGACAGATTGCACAGCCTTAAATGTTTAAAGTGTGTCCACAAGTGAAAACAAGTTGTGGGACATGCATGACTTTAACAGAAAATATAGTATCTTACCTAGAAACATAATAAAAATGTAGCATCTTAGCTCTCCCTTACTTAAATTTGTGGTACATCAAAGTATTTACATAACAATTGCATGGTGACATAGATTCTTTCGTTGATTGAAAGTAACCTGCCTTTTTCTTGTGTGTGTGTGTGTTTTGTTTTTTTTTAAGGGAACATATGACAGTCACAGGTCACCGCTTGCAGAAGCATGGGCTTGTGGTGGGAACACTCCGCCTTGTGTGTGCGTCGGCACTCACACACTCCAGGAAGTGAAGGATGATGGTTCCCCATTTTGCATTCTTGTCAGACAGTCTAATGTATAGTTTTTTTCTTGCACCGTAATTATGCTTCATGAGTCCATCAAAAGTAAGTTTAGATTGATCTAGCCCTGTCACTTAAAATATATCCTGCTTTAAAAATGTAATGTTTTTTCTTTGTATGCTGGGAAACTTTGATGGTTTACGTTGGTCAGTAACTAAATTGAATCTAGTTGAGGAACAAAAGATTTGAGTAGGTGTCACAAAATACTCTTCTGTGTATTGCTGATGATTGAAACTTAAATCATCTTTATTGCTTCTTAAGAATCCAAAGCATCCTATCCAAAATATTATGTAACTGATTCAGTTCTCTTATGTAGAATTTTTGACCAAATCTCATCACTGGCTTTTCTATCCTGAGTGATCCCCACATTCTCTGAGACTCCCTTTATTACCAACTTCGCCTTTTCTGTGATATCTCATCCATTTCATTGTTCTTAGGCTCATGAGAATGCACACAAATTAGCTCCCTTTTCCTCCCTAGAATATGTGGACTTAGGAAGATGCACACCCTAGACCAACCTTCTTCTCTCTCCTGGTCAGATCTGCTGCTTCCATCTTGTGCTCGCCCCATCCCCTGCCCTGGACAATAGATGGACACTGGGAATGGTATTCTTCCCTGCTCCAGGCACCTAGACTGGTGTTCCTCTTTCCTTGAAGAGAGAAGAGGGCTGCCTTGTGGAGGGCCACCGTTATAGTTCACCTACGGTCATACCCAGACAAGCATGGGTTTCCCAGTCCTCTCTGGTTTGCAGAAGTTGCTGGTACTATTCTACTCAGTCCAGACATACTGAGTGCCTTCTGTATGCCAGGCACTGTGCAAGATGTCAGGCCAACCCTGCTTCCTTTCTCTGCCCAGGGCAGACATGCTTCTCCAACAGTCCCTGGGTCATCTGTCCCGGTTCATGTATTCTTGGCAGTGCTGGGTTGTCATTGCTAAGTTGGGAGACTTTTCCCTTAAGCATAGGGAGAGATTTATATCATACCTATAGCTCGTAGGGCCTGCAGAGAAGGGAGCATAAGATTAGTGTTCTTCACACATATCACACATCCCAGCCACAATGTTGGGTCTGAAAAGAGAAAAGTAAAGAACACTTGCTTCCCGTCATCTCAGGGACGCCAGGACATCTTTTACTCTGACTGTTCCATTTACTTGGCTTCTGCAGGGACACCCAGACCCAGCAGACCAGCTCTCGCTCAGTACTGTGTTCGAGAATGTGAAATTATGGTTTTTCTAAGCTAATAAATGGCTAATTTATAAATCTAACCCACATTTATATCATGCATAAGTTTTGAAAATGCAAAAGAACACATGATTTCAGTAAATATAATACAAATCCCAATCTCCTGGGGTGGGAATGGGGAATAGTTTAATTTGAACTGATTGTGAAAAGGACTAATTACATCTCGTTACTTAAGTGTTCACATTTATGCAAGGTCATTTAGGAAATTATCACTAAAGTAAATGGGTTGAATACTTTGTTGGATACCAAAATAATTTTTTAAAAATGAGTACTACAAAAAGTATATAATCTATTTTTAACATATTAGAAATTCAGAAAATAGTTTTGTCATGTCCGGAATAGTATTAATAGGAACATCGTCATTTGTCGTCCATGAATTTAATTACTGAACCCAAATAATAAATAAAAAGAACATTTGTTTTCTCCTAAAGCTACATATCCTTTAGTACCATTAGTGTTAGCTGGACTCTCTTGCACAGTGCTTTGTAGCTAACAGTCTGTTTCACACTTTGCGTGCAGACATTATGCAGAGATACGTGGTGCTGCTTCTGTGCTGAGACGAATATTTAAAATCATCAAACAATGAAACTTCAGAGCCTGAAGGCAAATATATATTCATATTTCTTCCTAAATGTAACCTTCATAAGCATAGTTTAAGATTTAGCCAAATACTGTAATCTCTCTTGCAGCTCTGCAGTGCCCCTTGGGTGCCAAATTTGTTCAGAACCCAATGATATATGGGAAGACAGGGTCGGGGACGCCCATCTGAGATTAAACTTTTAGTAAGTCATATTCTCAGCAGATAAACCTGGGAGAGATTAGAAGACATCTGTGCCTTGACTATAACCACTACCTTATGGGGAAGCCATTCGTGGTATCTAGCGTTTATTTTATGCATAATATTTAGAGCCTGGAGCTCTGCTGACCTGACCTGGAAGGGCTTTTCACGTGGTGCAAGATGCCACAGGGCTGAGTCAAAGACAGCAGACCCATGCAGACGACGCGGTTGTTCACACACTGCAGTGACAGTGCCGGGAAGCCTGGCACCAGCATGTCTGTCTGTCTGTCTGTCTGCTTTTTGTTAATGTATTGCCTGTACAGAGAAGAGAAATGAGCACTACAGGGTTTATGCTGAAAGCAGCAGTCCCTTGCTGCGCTCTTACCTCACCCCACTCTACTCTCCAAAGGCTGCCGTTCTCAGCTCCTGGTCGTTCCTTCTGCGAATCATGCTCATCTCAGTCGTGTACCCCGATGCTGGAACCCAATAAAACATCTTTGCCTTTAGAGGTTGTTTGTTTGCTTGTACTCTTCGAGTAGCCAGCAGCATGCGTCCTTTTTTACGGCTAGGTTTATTTGGACGCAAGGATCTTCATCCACACGTGTCCCGACTGTGCCCCCCACGCCCCGTCAGCTCAGCCCGGAAGCTTCCGATTGTGAAACGGGGGCTCACGTGGAAACGGCAAGCCCAGCTGCAGCGTGTTATAATTTAGCAACAGAACATAATGTTTGATTTTGAAATCTGACGGGGTACCTGCTGTTGAGGGTCCCAGTCACTCGAATCAGTAGACAGTCACATCTGTACCAAAAGCTGTCACAGTTTGCACAAATTGTAGTTAGGTTAGCTATGTTTTCTGATTATTTTTTCTCATCTTTTTGTAAATGTGTCTTTTGAGAAATCAGGACGCCTGTGTGACAGTAGGCTCTTTCTTGTCCCTAGTACATCGTCACATGCCCCTGGAGAACGCGCTGGTGCTGGTGGCTGAAGAATTCAAGAGGGTTCTCGCTAAGTGGGAGTGGCAGGAATGCGCCGGGGGCTGTCAGAGGGCAGGCGGGCTGGCGGCATCCAGCACCTTCTCCTCCTGTTAAACGAGGGAAAACATCTGTACAGGGAGGAGCTGAGCCTGCTCATTGACTACCTGAACACCAGGAGAGGACAACTGGAAGGTATTTGGCACTGTCCCTTTTCCTTCCCCGTTTCAAACCCCAGAAAGTCTTGTTCCTGCAAATGCACGTATGAAAGCAAACTAGAAAATTTTCATTCAGGGAGAGAATATGCTTCTGTAATATGTACATAATACAAAGATAGCTGATTTGAACATGTTTCACATAGGAATACACTATTTTAATGTTTAACCTTTATAGACTAAAATGCTTCTTCTGAAGCTAAATATTCTTTTGAACCAGATTTTTACATTTTATTTTATTTTATTTAAAAAATTTTTAAACCCTGGAACATAGATTCAAGTTGCCCTGAATCTATGCTCCTAAACCAGATTTTTAATATATAAATAGAATGACCCCGTGCCTTCCTCAGGCCTCTGTGGGACCTGCTGCACCCACTGTCTGAGCCTGTCCTGGCTTTGGGGTAGAGGGTTTGAGCCCCTTTGGAGGCACCCAGGATGCAGCTCCCTTCACTTAGTCAATCTTCCCCCTCGTCTTCCTCCTCCTAATCTTTGCTGGCTTCTCTGCTGTACTCTCATCCCTCTCCTATCTTCTGTGTCCTGGCAGTGGGAGGGGGAAGGAACTAGGTGAGCATGTTTTCAATCTGCCACGTTTACAAGGCAGTTGCCAGTGAAGTCTTTGTGGAAAGGCAGCTTTCATTGGACCCTAAATAAAACGTAGACCTGGGGATGTCTTTGTGCATAAGAGTCAAATATTATTTTGACCTTTTATGTGAGCAGGGATTATTTTAGCCAGAAATCTTTCTTATGAGCACAACATTTCTACCTTGACTGTTACTGTGGACCGACATGGAGGGAATGGGCCCTGTGGCTTTGGTAGGTACACCTGCACGTGTCATTTTTTGTCTTTGGTCATCAAGGTCAGTCTGTAGTAAAGATCCACAGCCCTAGGGGTGAACATTTTTGTGCCCCACTCCCATCTTGACCTGTTGACTTTTGGGGTGAGAGTCGAGTTCTGGATCTTCTCTCTTCCCACCCCAGCCTGTGCCTCCTTCCCACCTTGCCTTGGTTCCTCCCCCTCCTGACGTCATGCTCACCCTCGCTCCCTGGGCCTCAGGGTCCAGCCCCCCAACTCCAACAGGCTCCAGAGACTCCCTCAGACTGGGTCTGTCTGCTACCATAGGCCCCTTCTGGGTTTGCTCACAGACTCAGGTGACCACCTGGTCTTTTCCTGTGACAAGTCAATGGAGAAAGTTCAGGAAGAGATCTTTTTTGCTCTGATTTGCTTCCCATCCTTCCATTAGTTTAAGAGCAAGACTCTTTCAGACTTCCACCAAGGGCTCGGTGCTTGCTTCAGGGCCTTGGCAAGAGCTGTGAGGAGATGTCCTGTGCAGGACAGCCTGCCTGCCCAAGGGGGACATGACAGGGTGCGGGACAGTGGGCCAGGCCGCTGCTCTGGATGGACGGTATGTTATGGGTCAGCCTTTATGACCCGTCTGGGAACCCCACTGCTCTGGATGGTGAGAATATGTTTCCCAATTGTCAAAATAGCTTTAAAACAGGACGTTTAGCACAAAACCCACTTGTAAGAAGTGGGGAGAACAAGGACATCAGGACAGGCTCAGATAGACAAGGGGTTTGTGATGTTTTAAAACATTTTGAACGCCAGAGAGTAAATATTTTAGGCTTTTTGTGGCCAAGAAGCAAAATCAAGGACATTACGTACGTATTTATATAACTGTTTAAAAGGTAACCATTTAAAAATGAGAAAACCATTCTTAGCTGGGAGGCCTAACCAGACAGGACTGATTTGGTCTCCAGACTCTCATTTTCTTCCTGGACCACTGAGAAACTATCTGGGTCCAAAGAAGCCTTGGAAGAGCTTTCTGGAGCTAAGGTTGAGCCTGCTAGGAGAGGCGGGTTACTCCCTGCTCAGCTCCCTCTAAAGATGAAGCTCCCTTTGGGGAGAACAGCTAGAGCTGGGTTCATCATGTGTCTTTCTGTGTGTGTTTTGGTTTTTGTTCTCTACAGGATTGGTCAACCCCAAAGGTCTGTTTCCTCCTCCCTCTGCTTCTAGCAGACCCCTCCAAGATGCTGACTTCTTTGGGATGGCCCCTCCCAAGCCTGCCAAGCATCCACTACTGGGGGAGAAGCCAGGCCTTTTAGCACCACCACCGGGTGAGTGGCCAGGAGAGCCGTGAGTGACATTCTAGGCTAGTCATGTCCGATAGAACCTTCTATGATGATGGAAATGTTCTATAGTTGTGCTGTCCAGTGCAGTAGCCATTAGCTACATGTGGCTATTGAGCACTTAAAATGTGGTGAATATGACCGAGGAACTGAATTTTTAATTTTATTTAATTTAAATGACCATAGTCATGTGGATAGTGGCTACCATAAGGGACAGCACAGTTCTAGGCTGTGGGGGTATTAAGAAGCTGTGGCAATAGGTAGGGAGGTGTGTTATGTTTTTACCAAGTAGGAATCTGTTATTTCTTAGTTTTTTCTCCCCTCCCTCTTCTTTTTTAAAGTCAAATACGCACTTAAAAAAGGAAATATTGGCTGGGTGCGGTGGCATGCACCTGTAATCCTAGCACTTTGGAAGGCCGAGGCAGGAAGATCACTTGAGCCCAGGAGTTTGAGGTTATAGTGAGCTATGATTATGCCACTGCACTCCAGCCTAGATGACAGAATGAGACAGTGTCTCTTAAAAAAAAAAAAGGAAATATTATATCTCTTTCATAAATAGATATCTTTGTCATTTGTTCTAAAATAAAAGGTAACCATAAAAAAAAAAAGAGAACACAAAACAGTGTTACGAAATTTCTGCCAGACACTATTGCCTGCCTCAGTCTCTTAAGCCTAAACCTTAAGGTTTGCTCTCTCCTGGTTAAAAATGAGGATTACTAAGGATCAAGGAGGCGTTAATGTCTTGCCAGCACTACTAGAAATTCTCCCCTGGGCTTATTCAGGAGGATTGCAAGAGGCTGGCAAAGGGCGTGTCTACTGACGAGGTTGAATGTCATTTAATCGTGTGCCTGTGAATCTCCAATGCTTTCGAGGAGTGCATGCTCCATTTCCACTTGGCTCAGGGAGGCACGCAGCTCCTTCCCTGCCATAGGGGGAGGACAGGGGTCTGGTCTGCCATAGTTAAGGTACTGACTGACACCCAGCCCTGCGTCAGAGCTTGCACAGGAATAGAGGCTCTCTGTGTTCCTTCCCGTTGCAGACCCGGCCAGCTCTTACCTTCTCAGATGTTGCCTCCCTCTTGGATGGCTGGGGCAGATGAGGCCAATGGCCTCCTGGCTGCCCCCACACCCTAAGGCACAAGAGCAGACCACCCTTGGCTGTTCTCCCAGGGCGGTGGGTCACAGCTGGGACTGCGTTCTGGCTTGGGGTGGAACGTGACCGGGTGGGCATTGTACTGGCTTCTAGTCAGTGATTTCTAGTCATTCGGGCCCACTAAGCCTAGGTAAGGATACTGCCCAGGGTTTTTCTTGGTTCCCTTGAGTTCTGTTTTGAGATTTGAGGCTAAAGCCCTTTGTCCGCTCTCTGTTCTTCATACAAGTGATATTTTTCATGATACTTAATGCCGTTTTAAAGTTTCAGTCCTCTATTTTTAGTCAAACATGCTTCTGCGAGGTATACGTTGCTGTGGTTGTGGATAAAGAAAGTACCTTTACAAAATGGCGGCAAGACATGAAACAAACATAGGTCAGCCACTGGTGCTCTACCGGGGACCCAGATAATCTGTCTGTTTCTGAAGAGCCTCATCTAACAGACTGGGGTGAAATAACCACCTTTTGGGAAATTTGAAGAACTTTCCTTACCCCTAAGATGGGCCTCCCTGGTTTCTGAGGACCCTCTCAGCCCCCAAATTCTAGAACTAATTATTTGAGAGAAACTTTTTTTAAAAAACCAAAAAGGAAACAAGAAGCATTGCTGTGCAAGGTGCACCGATAATAGAATGTGTTAAGTTCTCATTGTGGCCAGGCACTGAGATTGTTTCAGTTAGTCCTTGTAACAACCCTGCAAGCCAGATACTGCCAGCACCTCTGCTGTCTTGATGAGTCACTAAGGCACAGAGAGTATTAACCTGCCCAAGGTCACGCGGTAGTGCCTGGTGGAACCGAGACTGCTCACTGGCCGTGTGACCCCACAGCCTGTGCTCTTAACCACCACACAGTCCCAGTGGCACATAAATGTTATAAAGTTGATGTTGCTTTCAAAAAAAAAAACTTAGATTTTTGCTTGGATTTCAACCATGTCCTCTCATCCACAGCTTGCCTTTGACCAAAGGTCAAAAACATTTTCACATCACTCCCCTGTTCTGATTCATTGCAGTGTAAGGGCTGTAGAAATTCAGCAGGAAGGAGTGATTGCAGTTAGTGTGGGTCTGGGTGAAGTCACAGAAGCCTAATGGAAGGTCTGGCCTTGGAGGAAGTCGAGTATTTGGGTACCTGGAGGGGAGAGGCACCATGATCTCCTGCTTTTGTAGAAGCACTGTCTCAAGTAACGAGCGTTGAAGACTCACTGAAGTGGGAGTGAGGTAGATGTCCCATATTCCTCCTCTGTAAAATAAGGGCTGTCACCAGGATTAAATGAGATAATACAAATGGAAGTCTTGTACACTCCCCAAGAACTGCAGAGAAGTCTGTCTGCTGGTGCTGCAACGTGGTTAACCCACTCCTGCGTGCGAGGGCTGGCTGATGTGGCTAGCGGACGTGGGTCAAGCCCGGTACTTGGACATGAATTAACACTGCTGTGTTCCTCCTCTTGGCAGTTCCATTGCAGTCGGTGCCACACAAGTGGGCAGCTCTACCCATGTGTCTGCTGAACTAAACTCCGCTGAGCCTGGAGAACAAGGTGGCTGCTGCCCAGATGGTGACTTCACCTTCCTCCAAGGGCCACGGCTCCTCCCTGGCCTGCAGCACTGATGGCCAAGCCGTGGGTACAAATGTGACTCCCCTCTGTCTGATACACGGTCCCCTGGAAACCTTTTCACTTTGGAGTCTGTGCCAAACGAGATTTTGTAGAAAGTCATTGTTGTGGACATTGGGCCTTGAAGTTGTTCAGTTATATGCATATTAAAATACAATAAAAACTTCTAGTTTTTGCATACTGGTTGCCCCCTTTTAAAAAACTTTTTATTTTAAAATAATTTTAGATTTGCAGAAAATTTGCAGAGATAGTGCAGGGGGCTCCCTTCATCCAGCTTCCCCTGAATGTTAGCATCTTACATACCCGTGGTACATTTGTCAAAGCTAGGAAGTTAATGTTAGTGCAGTAATATTAACTATACCACAGGCTTTATTTGGGTTTCACCAGTTTTGCCACTAATGTCATTTTTCTTTTCTGGGATCCTATTCTGGGTACCACATTTCACTTAGGCCCCTTTTTACTTTATTAAGTTCTAGGTTTTTTGTGGGTTTTTTTTTTGTTTGTTTTGGTTTGTTTTCTTTTGGAGATAGAATTTTGCTCTGTCGCCCTGGCTAGGGTGCAGTGGCATCATCATAGCTCACAGCAACCTCAAACTCCAGAGGCTCAAGTGATCCTCCTGCCTCAGCCTCCCAAGTAGCTGGGACTACAGGTGTGCATCACCATGCCCAGACAATTTTTTCTATTTTTTGGTAGAGACAGGGTCTCACTCTTGTTCAGGCTGGTCTCAAACTCCTGACCTTAAGCAATCCTCCCGTCTCAGCCTCCCAGACTGCTAGGATTACAGGCGGGAGCCACTGCACCTGGCCATGTTCTAGGTTTTTTTTATATTATGAAACATTTTAAATATAAAGAAATTTGAAGTAGTACAGTAAACACACATATATCTTGTATCTAGATTCCACAATTAACATTTTGCTTTTTTTTAAAAATTTATACTTGTATCGGTGTAAATATAATGTTTTACTAATCTTACCCTGAAGATAAGTTGTAGAGTTCATGACATCTTACTTTTAAATACCTTAGCACGCATCTCTTAAGAATAGGAACACTCTACGTAATTATGATATCATTATCATACCTTAAAAATTAATAATAATTCTATAATATCTAATACCTAGTTTCAATATTTGAATTTCCCCAATTGTCTCAAGAATGCTTTTATTGCCTGCTTCTTTTGAAAGCAGCAGGATCTCGTTATGTTGCCCAGGCTGGCTTCAAACTCCTGGGCTCGGGCGATCCTCCTGCCTCAGCCCCCTCGGTAGCTGGGACCACAGGCACGCACCACTGCACCTGGTGCTTTTTCTTTTGAACCAGAATTTATTATAATTAAAGTTTGTGCATTGCATTTGGTTTTTATGTATCTTTAATTTCTTTTCATTTAAAACTGTCTTCTTACCTCTCTTTTTCCCTCATGATGCTGACTTTGAGTCCAAGCCTTGTAGAATATCCTACATCTGGATTTATCTGATTTTTCTCTCAGTATCACTTGACTGTTCCTCTGGTCCCTGTCTGTTCTGTATGCGGGAAGTGCGGTCCAGAGGCTGCGTTAGATTCAGGCCCAGATGGTTTGGGGCAAGGCTGTTTCATGGGAGGTCCTGCCTGTCCCTTTTGCATCATGACAGAAGGCACCTAACTGTCATCCTCTGGGAGAATCCTTATGGTCTGTCACTTGGGTGAGGTGGTGACTGCCTGGTACAGGTCGGTTTTTCCCTGGCGTCAAGCAATTGTCCTGTTCCCCGCTGACTTTTATATAATTGTGTCCATTGATGATTTTTGCCTGACTCAATTGTTATATTGGACCTTCCCTCCCTTTTAATTGAGGTAGAGCAGCTTAAATGTTCAGCTCAGTGAGTTTTGAAAACTATATCCTTGTAACCTGCACCCAAAACAAGGCATAGCTGTTTCCCTCCCTTCATAGTGCCCCGTTGTATATCCCTCTCCAGGCACTGACCTCCCCACCCCCCCTTCCCTGACTTCCATCACCTTGGTGTTGTCTGTTCGTATAATTTGTTTAGGTAGAGTCACACAGTATATGTTTTGTTGAGACTGGCTTCTTTTGCTTAAGTGAAGTTAGTGTGTGGATACTCCGCGGTCTGCGTGTCCGCTCTCCTGGTGGTGAACTTTTGGGTTGTGTGGTTATTTCTGCTTCTTGGCTATTGCAAGATTGCTGTGAACATTCTTGTATGTGTCCTTTTGTGGATGTATGTCTTCCTTTTTCTTTTTTTTTAAAGACAAATCATCTTTTGAGTATATTTTCACTTCTTGGGTAAATTCCTAAAGTGGAATTGCTGGGTCACAAGGCGGATGTGGACTTACTTTAGTGAGAGTCGCCCAGGTGGCTCTACCGTGTCACACAGCCACCGGCTGAGTCTGAGCTCCAGGTGCCCTCGCCCACTTTGGTATTGTCATCGTTGGATTTTAGCCTTTCGAGTGGGTATGATACGTTTGTCATTGTTTTAATTTGCATTTCTCTGACCATTAATGAAGTTGAGTACCTTTTTCATTTTCATTGTTTATCTGTTTAAGCAATGGGTTAGGGAAGACTTACAAAGACTTCTTTGTCAGTGTATTAGTTTCTTCGGGCTGCTGCAACAAAGTGCTACGAAGTGAATGGCTTAACAAAAGGAATTCATTGGCTCCCTGCTCTGGAGGCTGGGGAGTGCAAGTTCAAGTGTCCGCAGGCCTGTGCTCCCTCTAAAACCTATACAGGAGAACCCTTCTGTGACCCTTCCAGCTTCTGATGTTTGCATACACTTATAGCCTGGCGTTTGGTCCTTGGCTTGTAGATTCACCACTCTGGTCTCTGCCTCCATCATCATAGGCCGTCTTCCTTATGTCTTCACGTCACCTTTCTTCTATGCGTGTGTCTTCGTCCAAATTTTCCTCTGCTTTTAAGGACATCAGTCATTGGATTAGGGGCCCCTACTCCAGTATGAGCTCATCTTAACTAGTTACATCTGCAGTGAACCCATTTCCAAATAAGGCATATTCTGAGGTACAGGGCCTAGGACTTCAACATATCTTTTGGGGGGACTACAGTTCAACCTGTAACACTCAGTAATAAGGAAATGAATTAATTTATCTTTTCATTTGGGGATTATGGAGGGCTAATACGAATGTTTTATGGAATATTTTATACGAGGATGTCAATCTTGGGATGGATGTCTTTCTACAACTTCCAAAAGAAACTTTCTGCCCTTTGGCTCAAAGTGTTTCCTTAGGTTACATGAACTCTAGCTCTTTTCCTTTACACTGTGACATCTTTCATCTGGCCTGGGGGCTTTTCAGCTTGCTCTGTTGACACATTTAGTGTCCTGTTATCTGATGACATGGGTGACATGTGGCATGGTGGAACTCCCAGTCAGTGTCCACAAACCAGGTGACAGAGGGCCGGGAGGTTGAGAAGCTCACTCCAGCAGAGCCCTTGCGTCTTATCCTGTGGTCTGGCCCCAGGTGCCAGTGTCAGCTGGGTGTTAGTCCCCAAGCCCTTCTGCTGTCCTGCAGAGACTTCCTGAGGGGCTCTTGAGCCCTCCCTTGCACATAAATGCACATTCACTTTCCGGGGACACCCAGAGTTTTTGGATGAATCACTAGCATCTACAGGAGAGACTTTTTATTTTCTTATCGTCATCTAAATAATTTAGTAGAACAAGATTTGTAACCTATGTTTAAAGTTTTGAAAACAGTTTGTATATTTTTTAAAAGCATAGATTTTCCTGATGTTGGCTTGTTTCTTTTTTAAAAATTCATATTTTAAAAAATAGGTTATACATGCATGCACATGGTACACAATTCAAAAGAAACAAAAGGTGAACAGTAAAAAGTAATTCTTCCACTTATGTTTCTTAGCTTAACATTTGTATCTCTTTCTCTAGATATTTGTCCACGTGCAAGTGTGTATAACTCATACACATATGACCACATACCATGAACACTATTCTACCTCCTTATATAGTTTTCTGCTATGTCTTGGAAATGGTTGTACATCGGATATATCATTGCCTCTTTTTAATGATTGCAAATTTTCCCAGAGTAGTAAGTGTGCCATGATTTTCTTTATCAGGTCTTTATTGATGGATGTTTTAGGTCATTTCTAATCTTTTGCTGCTTAAGCAAAAGGGAGTTTATTGTGATGTAAGTTGGTTTTGTTTTTCAGTTACAGAGCAATAAGGTTTAGAGACAGTTTCAGTCATTCCTAACCGTTATTCAATTAGAAATAACATCAGGGCCAGGCGCGGTGGCTCACGCCTGTAATCCTAGCACTCTGGGAGGCCAAGGCGGGAGAATTGCTTGAGCTCAGGAGTTCCGAGACCAGCCTGAGCAAGAGCGAGACCTTGTCTCTATTAAAAATAGAAAAATTAGCTGGGTGTTGTGGCATGTGCCTGTAGTCCCAGCTACTCAGGAGGCTGAAGCAAGAGGATTGCTTGAACCCAGGAGTTTGGGGTTGCAGTGAGCTATGACAGCATGGCACCCTAGCCAGGGTGACATAGTGAGACTCGGTCTCAAAAAAAAAAGAAAGAAAAAAAGAAATAACATCAGCCTGGGCAACATAGTGAGACCCCATCTCTACAAAAAATTTTAAAGATTATCTGGGTGTGGTGATGCACACCTACAGTCCCAGCTACTCAGGGGGCTGAGGCAGGAGGATCACTTGAGCCCAGGAGTTGGAGGCTGCAGTGAGCTCTGATGATGCCACTGCACTCTAGCCTGGGCAACAGAGCGAGACCCTTAAC
The DNA here is from genome assembly GCF_020740605.2 of Lemur catta. Lineage (NCBI taxonomy): Eukaryota > Metazoa > Chordata > Mammalia > Primates > Lemuridae > Lemur > Lemur catta. The sequence goes on along the minus strand of NC_059147.1, from coordinate 6,130,625 downwards.
AAAAAGAAGAAGAAGAAAGAAGAAAGAAAGAACAAAATTGGGTTTCTGCTGTTAGATGGAAATAAAAAGACAACTAGCTCATGGTGTGAATTTTACAAATAAAAGTATCTTACAACTTTGACTAAACACTCTTGCTTGTCTTCAGGCTGTAAATTAGTAGATGAGGCTAACATTTGGAAAGGAGGTCCAAGACATAGAAAATTTGGGGTATTGTTAATGTAATAGACACTGATTTATTCTGTATGGATTTGGGACAAGAAAGAGTTTACTGGATTTCTCTAGTCCACAAAATGTATTTTCATTTTCCACTTTAGCCTCTGATTTCTTTCAGATCCCTCTGGGGACAAAGCAGGTTTTAGCTGTGGGAGCCTGGCTGGAGCCTTTGTCCAGATCACTCAAGGTCTTTTGATACGCAGGTATTTTAGTTTCCTGTTGCTGTGTGACAAATCACTGCACACTTAACAGCTTAAAACATCCAAAATTTATCTTCTCACAGCGTCCATGGTCCAGAGTCTAGGTACAGATTAGCTGAGTCCTCGGTCTCACCAGACTGAAAATCAGTGTGTCAGCAGGGACTGAGATGCTCCCCTGTTGTTGACAATTAATTTCCTCAGTCAGATGACTGAGGTACCCGTATTCTCGCTAGCTGTTGGCTGGAGACCCTGCCCAGCTCCTAGGGGCCATCTCGGGCCTTGCCACGTGGCCCCATTCTCTTCCAGCGGGGCAGTGTGCTTTCTTCCGGGCCAGTGGAGTCTCTGATGCTTCACCCTTTAAAGGGCTAAACCGATTAGACCAGGCCCACCCACGCAGGTGGTCTTTTTAAAAAACATGGTATATATTTATGATGTACAACATGATGTTTTGAAGTAGGTATACATTGTGGAATGGCTAAATTGAGCTAATTAACATATGCATTACCCACATACCATTTTTTATGTGAGAACATTTAAAATCTACTCTCAGGGATTTTCAAGAATACAATAAAAAATTAACCATAGTCACCATGTGGTACAGTAGATCTCTTAAACTTATTCCTCCTGTCTAACTGAAATTTTGTGTCCTGCAATCAACATCCCCCCTCACCAAGCCCCTGGTAACCCACGTGCTACTCTCTGCTTCTATACTTGGATTCCACCACTGTTCTACTCCTGCTTCTTCTATAGGATCAACTTATTTAGCTTCTACATATGAGTGAGAACAGGCAGTGTTTATCGTTCTGTGCCTGGCTTATTCCACTTAACATAATGACCTCCAGGCTCATCCATGTTGGCTGTGAATGACAGGATTTCATTATTTTTTGTGGCTGAATTGTATTCCGTTTGTGTATATGCACCACAATTTCTTTACCCATTCATCTGTTGATGGACACTTGTGTTGATTCCATGTCTTGGCTATTGTGAATAGTGCTGCATTAAACACAGGAGTGCAAATATCCCTTTGACATACTGATTTCCTTTTCTTTGGATATACACCCAGTAGTGGGATTGCTGGATCATATGGTAGTTGTATTTTTAGTTTTTTGAGGAAGCTGCATACTGGTTTCCATAATGGCTGTACTAATTTACATTCCCACCAGCAGTGTGCAAGAGTTTCCTTCTCTATCCTCACCAACACTTGTTATCTCTCGTCTTTTTGATAATAACCATTCCAAAGGGTGTGAGGTGATATCTCATTGTAGTTTTAATTTGCAGTTCCCTGATAATTAGCAATGCTGAGCATTTTTCCATGTATTCATTGGCCATTTGTATGTCTTCTTTTGAGGAACGTCTAGTGAGGTCCTTTGCCCATCTTTTAATTGGGTTAGTTTATTTGTTTCTTGCTGTTGTGTTGTTTGAGTTCTTTATGGTTTTTGAATACTAACCCCTTACCGGATATGTGGTTTGTAAGTATTTTCTCCCAGTCTGTGTGGTCTCTTCGTTCTGTCCATTGTGTCCTTTGCTATGCAGGAGCTTTATAGTTTGATATAATCCCGTCTGTCTGTTTTCATTTGGTTGCCTGTGCTTTTGGGGTCATATCCAGAAAAATCACTGCCCAGACCAATGTCATGGAGCTTTTCCCCATGTTTTTTCCTAGTAGTTTTACAGTTTTAGGTCTTACATTTAAGTCTTTAATCCATTTTGGATTGGATAATCTCTCTTTTGATGAACTCAAAGTGATATCCATGGTATTAACTGACCCACCTACATTCAAAGAGAGGGGATGATGCAAGGCGTGTACAGGATGGGCAGCAATCTTGGAGCTCATCTTAGAATTCTGCCCGTCAGAGTAGGTGGTTTCCTTTGGCCCAGGTAGATTGGTTATGAGTGCTGCTGTCATAGGGGAGGTGAGTTAGAATTGTTACAACTTTCTGCTATGTGAAGATTTAGTAATAAGGCAATAATTAAAACTTTACCTTTTTATGTGAGATAATCCCTTAAACCCAGTAGACAATTGAACAGTTCTACCTGTCCTTACCTGAAGAGTTGCTGCCATATCATTTTAAAATGTTGGCTTTTCAGAAGCTATCTTTCCTATTACCAGAGGCTTCTGTGTTTCTCTCCTTCAAGCCCGTAACTTTATGTTTGTCCTTATAAGCCAAATGTCTCAGCTAGTAGTTCTCTCCACACTGTTTTCCAGCAGCGGGCAGAAGGAGTTGTCTCACTGTCAGTCTGCAACAGAGGAAACATTGCTCCTGCGAAAACTTATTTCCCTTCGCAGACAGCAGCATGCACCACTGGGAATTCTTTAGACTTTGTAGGTCTTCAGGAAACTAGTTTTGAGGCCTTGCCTGCGCGAAGTCTTTTCTGTCAGTCCCTGCGACCCCACCTGTGAGCTTGTATTTTGGGCCTGAATGCGAGATTTTGTACTGGCCATTGCTGCCCAGGGGAAATTGTGGAGAGTAGTCATGATGCTCCAAATCGGTGGTCCCCAACCTTTTTGGCACCAAGGGCCAGTTTCATGGAAGACAGTTTTTCCACAGATGGGGGGGATGGTTTCTGGATGATTCAAGCACATTACATTTATGGTGCAGTCAAACCTCTCTGCTAATGATAATCTGTATTTGCAGCCGCTCCCCAGCGCTAGCATCACCACCTCGGCTCCACCTCAGATCATCAGGCATCAGATTCTCGTACGGAGCACGCAACCTAGATCCCTCACATGCTCAGTTTACAGTAGGATTCTCACTCCTACGAGAATCTAATGCCCCCGCTGATCTGACAGGAGACGGAGCTTATGCGGTGATATGAGGGATGGGGAGTGGCTGTAAATACAGGTGAAGCTTCACCCGCTTCTCCGCCACTCACCTCCTGCTGTGCCGCCAGGTTCCTAACAAGCCGTGGACTGGTACCGGTCTGTGGCCTGGGGCTTGGGGACCCCAGCTCTGAATGAGGGATGCTGGGCAGTGGAAGTTCAGGCTAAGATGAGAAAGTACAAATGGATGAAAGCTGCCTGTCTCTAGCCCAAGAAGAGATGAATGTCTATAGACTAAAAATCAAGAGTGGGTACATAAGGCAAGTATTATTCAAGATCCAGCTAGAAGAAAGCAATAAGCCTTCAGAAGTAGTTGAGGAGGTTGTTTTCCAGAATTAAGAAAAAGTCTGCATGCTGGAACTGTCACTGCAGTCTCATCACCTTAGAGCTCATCCTGATGTCTGCCTTCAGAGGGAGGCCAGCTTCTCCTTGTGGGGTTGGAATCCTGTCTCCAGGGCAGGGGTGATGACGAAGTGAGTGAACTGTGACTTCTTGGAGCCCCTGCCTGGAGACTTAGCGGTGGGGTACCTGGCAGAATGTACCGGCTGCTTTGTGGAGAGCCTGGCTTCCAGCCTTGTGAAAAAGTGCAGCCGCACTCCATCCAGGAGCTTCGCACGCCTGCTCCCTCGCTGGTCCTGACTGTGGCACTGGCTGCTGTCATAGAAAACCCACAGATGTTCCAGCCCTGCCTCCGTCAGTGTAGACGGACAGCTCTTGAATTGGAACGAGCCTGGCCTTGCAGTCCGGACCAGGTGGATATGTTTCAAAGTGACCTGGGCAGGTTGCGTCACCTCTCTGGGCCTCAGTTTCCATGACACATTTAACTGAAGGCCTCTCTCGACAATACTTGGCCGTTTCCTGCTGTGATGTGAGATGATGGTGAGGCTCCCAAACAGTGATGGCCACGCTTGTTTTTAGATCAGTGAGTTCCTGTAGCTTACAGGTCAGGAATTGACAAGAGGGCTTCTCCTTGACCCTAATTCCCCTTTGGAGTGGGGAAGGTGGGAGCCCAGGTTGGCCTTGTCAGGGTCTTCCTGCTTGGGTTCATTCTGCGGTGGCAGCCTGGCCGCGCTCCGCCCCGCAAAGCGGCAGTCCCTTGCGGTGAGAGTTGTGCTAAACCATCTCCGGCCACTGCCTTGCGTGGGACTGTTGGCGAGAGTGGAACAGAAACACCCCTTCCTTCCCCGCGGCCCCCACCGCCCTCCTTTCTCAGTACCCTGCCCCTGCCAAGGCCGTCCCAGTGGCCCCGGGGCAAAGTCCCTGGGTGTGCTCATCCTGTCCCTTCCCTGGTGGGAGGGGTGGGCACTGAAATGCCCTGTTGGCCTGGCATGATGCCTCCCGCCCTCCCCGTGGCTGTCTGCAAGTGGTTTCTCCCAGCTCTGTCCTTTGTCCCTGACACAGTGGCTTCCCCACGTGTGGCGTGTGAACCACTGCTGTTGTGGGAAGTAACCTTAGGGGGCACATGGACACGCACTTTATTACAACAGTTCACTCCACAGCAGACACTTGCAGAGCTCCTCTCCTGGGCGTGCCGGGTCGGAGGTGCCCGCGTCGCTGTGTGTGCGCATGTGTCTCTTGTAATAGCTTGTAGTTTGGAAAATTTCAACCTACAGTAAAATAAGAGTGCAATACATTCCCATATAATTTTCACACACATTCACCAAAATTATTGACATTTTGTCTCATGTGCCTTTATGTATTTTTATACATAGAATTCAGATATATACATATAGAATGTCTGAAATCTTTTTTGCTCATTTAGCCATTTGGGAATAAGTTGCAGTAAGTGCTATTCACACCCGGATACTTCCCCACTTATCTCCTAAAAATAAGGATAATATTCAATTAACCATAGTGCAATTATCAAAATCAGGAAATTTAATATTGATACAATGTTGTTATCTATGTATATGTATCACATTTCACCAACTGTCCCAGTAGCATCCTTTCCAGCAAGTTTCTTCTCACTCCAGGATCCAATTCAGGGTCACATAATACATTCAGTTGTCGGGTCTTTTTGAGTTTGGTTTTTTGTTTTTTTTTTAAGAAAAGGTCTCACTCTCACCCAAGCTGGAATGCAGTGGCAAGATCATAGCTCAGTGTAACCTCAAACTCCTGGGCTCAAGCTATCCTCCTGCCTCAGCCTCCCAAGTAGTTGAGACTAGAGGTGCAAGCCACAGGACCAGCCAATTTTTTAATTTTTTGTAGAGACAGGGTCTCACTGTGTTGCCCAGGCTGGTCTCAAAATCCTGGCCTCAAGTGATCCTCCTGCCTCAGTTTCCCAAAGCATGGGGCTTACAGGTGTGAGCCACAATGCCCAGCCTGCGTTCCTTTACTTTTAAAGAGTATAAGCCTATTGTTTTGCAGAACACCCTTCAATTTGAGGTCTATATTAAGTTTTCCAATTACTTTCCTTTTACAATAAGTGACACTGGTTTTTCATTTACAGTCATATAGTTTCCTTTTAAAATTTATTTAAATTTTAAAAGTGAGTCAACCTAGGGCCAGACGTGGTAGCTCACGCCTGTAGTCCTAGCACTCTGGGAGGCCAAGGCAGGAAGATCACTTGAGGTCAGCAGTTCAAGACCAGCCTGAGCACGAGTGAGACCCCGTCTCTACTAAAAAGAGAAAAAATTAGCTGTGTGTTGTGCGCACCTGTAGCCCCAGCTGCTCAGGAGGCTGAGGTGGGAGGATCGCTTGAGCCCGGCAGTTAGAGGCTGCAGTGAGCTATGATGACACCACTGTACTCTAGTTGGGGCGATAGAGTGAGACTCTGTTTCAAAAAAAAAAAAGGGAGTCAACCTAAAGAAAAATAGGAAGTAAATAATAGTACAAGAGAAGCAAGAATCTGGCAAAAATGGTGATGGTTGTATGTGAATGACTAAAGTTAGGAAAATCTAGTGAAATGTGCAGAGTCTGCAGGTTCTAGACTGTCATGATCTCTTGGTCCCTGGTGGTGGAGGCAGCCAGGGTGGGCCATAGCCCTGCTCGGGCCTCGGCTCTGTGAGCTGGGGGTGCCCACGCCTTCGCTCCCAGCACCGGCGGCCGCTTGCCTCTGCAGGTGGGGTCATCCCTTTGTCCCCACACAGCCCGAGAGGGTGTTTCCTCTGCTGCCCCTCTGCCTCCGTCCTCCGGGCTCCAGTCTTGCTGAAGTTCCGCCTCACCGTGAAGCCTTTCCTTCCGCGGGAGCAGGCCGGCTGGCTGCCCACCACCATTGCTGCTTTTTCTCTCAAGAGTTTTTTTGAATGATTTTTGGTGTGAAAGTGTGTTCTGTAAGGATCTTTTAATTTTGTGTTTCGGTTTTAATGATAAGCTTTGAGACATTTTTAATGAAAACTTATGCTGGATTATCAGAATCACTACTTGATAGCAGAACCTGTTGTGCGATTTCAATGTCCATATTGCTGTTGGGTTTGCTTTGGGGCCAGGAGCACATCCAAAGTGGTAGAGTTTTAACCGGTCATGCAGTGTTTTTCTCATGTTTGGGCTGGGGACACACTTGTGTGTACGCGTGTGCATGCAGGTTGAGAAGCACTGGCCCACGGCTACAACCACATCCCTGAGCCCGGCTGACAGGGGCCTCCCTGCTCAGGGGCACGGTCACCTCTCCATGGACAGTCTAAGCCCTGTCCGTGGGGATCCTCCCTGCCCCCACACCCTTTAATGCATCCTTTCCCCCTGTGCAGGCTCAGCCGGCCATCTCTGAGGGTGGCTCAGGTTTCCCAGAGGTGGACATTTCCTCCTGAGTTTCTGTAGTTCCTGCAATGCTCTCGGTGACAGCGTCTCATTGATGTCATCAAGGGTCCACCTCTCTGTCTCCCCAGCAGACCGTGAGCCCCCAGGGGACAGGACTACACCGTCTGCCTTTTTGTATTCCCAACACCTAGCCCAGAGCCCGGAATCTGACAGGTGCCTGATACACACTTGTTGCGTGTTTTGCTGAGGACTGGGAGTTTGCGATTGCACCAGGTACCCTTGGAGCTCTCTTCCCGTGACAGCCTCGGCCGCTGCGTCTCAGGGAGCTGGGAGATTTGCGCTGTGGCTGACTGTCTGTCTCAGATAACGTTGCATGATTTCTCTGTTCAACCCTGTCAGATCAATTTCCTCTTTTTTTTCAGAGTTTTATGGGAGTACAAACATTTTGGTTACATGAATTACTTTTGTACAGTTTGAGTCAAAGTTATGTGTGCATCACCCAGATAGTGTGCATCGTACCCGTTAGGTGTGAATTTATCCACCCCTCCTCCCCTTTCCCACTTGCTTGATTTCTGTTGAATTTTACTACCATATGTACACATGAGTGTTGATCATTTAGTTCCAATTTAATGGTGAGTACACGTGGTGTTTGTTCTTCCATTCTTGCGATACTCCGCTTAGGAGCAATCTCCAGTTCTATCCAGGTTCTTACAAAAGACATTAGTTCATGATTTTTTTATGGCTGAGTAATACTCCATAGTGTATATGTACCACATTTTATTAATCTACTCATGTATTAATGAGCACTTGGGCTGTTTCCACCTCTGCATGACTGTGAATTGTGCTGCTATAAACATTTAAGTGCAAGTGTCTTTTTCATAAAATGTCTAAATTTTTTCCTTTGGGTAAATATCCAGTAGTGGGATTGCTGGATCAAATGGTAGGTCTAGTTTTAGTTCTTTGAGGAACCTCTATACTATTTTCCATAGAGGCTGAACTAGTTTGCAGCCCCACCAACAGTGTATAAGTGCTGCTTTATCTCTGCATCCACGCCAGCATCTGCTGTTTTGGGACTTTTTGATAAAAGCCATTCTCACTGGAGTTAGGTGATATCTCACTGTGGTTTTGATTTGCATTTCCCTGATGATCAGAGACATTGAGCATTTTTTTCATATGTTTATTGGTCATTGGCTTATCTTCTTTTGAAAAGCTTCTGTTCATGTCTTTTACCCACTTTCTAATGGGATTGTTAAATTAATTCATGATGGATAATAGACTTAAACCTAAGGCATGAAACTGTAAGAATTCTAGAAGAAGAGGTTGGAAAAACTCTTATAGGTATTGGCCTAGGCAAAGAATTTATGAAGAAGATCCCAAAGGCAATCACAGCAACAACAAAAATAAATAAATGGGACCTGATCAAATTAAAAAGCTTCTGCTCAGCCAAGGAGACAGTCAATAGAGCGAACAGACAACCTACAGGGTAGGTTGTCACATGCTACATACCCAGTAACGGGCTGATGACCAGAATCTACAAAGAACTCAAGCAAATCAGCAAGAAAACTTCCAACAACTCCAATTTCTTCTTTTATGGGAACTGTTTTACCAAAAAAAAAAAAAAAATCAGAATTTTTGATTAAGATTCCAAAGATGCATTGCTGGCATATTATTTTGCAGTTTTTTCTTAAAATTTTGCCTCACTTGGATACAGTATCAGAGCGTTTGTCAAAATACATTGCATGAGCTTCTTGTGGACTATTCTGGACACGCTGAGGTTTTTCTTGAGTTATTTTCCCAGTGCAGGATGCTCTTGTGTTCACTTGGCATCGTAACCTTTCTTGTGCTGACTGTGGTTATGCGCGTTCCACGGTATTCTTCACAGCCAAGCCACTGCCTCCTGCCAGCCACGCTCTTTGGCTGCCAAAGGGAACCACCCCCGTGGCCCTTTGTGGCCAACTCACTGTATGATGCCTGCGTTCCCTGGAGCCGCTGTGCAAATGAGTTGGCTTGAACTTGAACCTTCTCTCTCCTGTGCTTGTTTGTGTATGATAAACTTTCCAAAGATGTTTGAAAAGTAAATGTTTGAATTGCGCATCCTTATTTGATCAACCTTTTGCACGCGTCAGCACGCTGGGCCGGCGCAGGGCTGCCTGGTTGCCTCGGCTGTGGCGGGAGAGACACGAAGCTGCTGGCTCAAGATGGCGCCTCAGCGGCTCCTGCGTCTGCCTGTTTCTGATGCTCCTCTGGCATCTGGCAGCGCCTGTCTTTTAGGTAGAATTTAATTTAATGTGAAGTGCTTTTTCTTTTTTTGCTAGTAGAACCCGTCATGGTCTTTCCCGAGAATCAATGAAGGACACTGTAACCCTCCGGGATTCTGTTGTCTAAGATCTTATACTGGAGTAGGGTAATAGTGACAGCTGTTTTGTAAAAATAACATCTTCTCGCTATTAGAGGAGTAACACACACTCACGGCAGAAACTTGGAAGATCCAGAAATATCACAAATGAAGACACAATCCTAACACTCTGAGGCAGCTGCTAACACCTCTTTCTTCTGTTTCCTTCTACACTTTTCCTCGGCACATATATGGCTTCATTTCTTAACGTAGCTTACTGTTTCTTTCACTCATCAATAGAGCATAAACATCTCACCATCAGTATTTATTCTTTTACCATACGTAGGTACCACGTTCAGTCGATCCCTTGGGAACATTTAGTTTGGCTGCAGTGTTTCGTTACTGCAGTTATCCTGCGATAAGCGTCTTCATTCATGCGTCTTTGCTGGCATCTCTTTTATGATTTCCTGAGGATAAATTATGAGAAACACAGTTTTTGAATCAAAGGGAATGCACACTTTTTCTAAAAACCAAAATAAGAATAGATTAATGTCATTCATGTAGAAAATTAAAACCTAATCTACAGCCCTACAATCTGGAAGCAATGTGAATAGCTGGGCGACTGTCCTCTAAGCTCGCTGTGGGTGGGATCCTGTTGTTCCTCTGGGAAGCGGTGGTTAAGGACACAAACCTGAGCCGCACCGTCTAGGTCCTGGTCCCCGTCCAGCACATACCAGTTCCATGACCTTGGCAAGTCACTTTAATGCCTCAGTGTCCTCATCTACAAAATGGGGACAATAAAAGTACCTACCTCATAAAGTGATAATAAAAATGTAATAATTTACTATGTGAAGAGCTTAGGATAGGCCTGGCTCACAGCAAGTACCATATAAGTATTTACTATTATTTTGTCTCTACTTTTCCACTTGCTCTTTACATATCCATGAATGTGGACCCAGTTAATCTTTTTAATGGCTGTATAGTATTCTGTTATAAGAATGTGCCTTAATTTTTTTTAATTTTTAATTTTTGTGCCAATCTTATGCCTCTCATTAGTTTTCTTCTTAGGATAAATTCCTGGAGTGGGGATTGATGGGCTCATTTTTAATGGCCTTTAGATAGATATACATATTTCTAAATTGTGCCCTCAGAAAGAGGAGTTACCAGGCCTACTTGAAAGTGGAACCACTGTTTTACTGTGACTGTGACTAAGTGTTGTGCCCTAATGAGTGGCTTCGTCCTATGAGCGGGCCTACGTGGAACTGTGAAAACAGTTGAGAACGGAGACTCTGCTGTCGGCCGAGGCTCCCTCAGCTGTGTGAGGAGCTGCCCCCACATGGCCCAGAGGCCAAAATGCACATCAACAACAGGAATTCCCATCTCTGCCTCTCTTCTGTAGGACACATAATATAGGGGCTTTTGAGAAGAGAAATTATCTAAATGCAAAAAAGGAATTGTTTAGTTTACTGTTTTTGATTGTTTTGTTTTTCTCTACCCTTTATAATATTTTAATTGGAAAAGCAATTCATGGGAAAACTTGCTAATGATTAAAAAAAAATTAGAACGAAAAGTAAATCTCTCTCCTCCCCAAGACCCTATTCTTCCTTCCAGAGGTGACCACTGTTAGCAGCATTTTGTTTTCCTCTAGAAATTCCCCTATACGAATACACAGCTGTGTCCTCACTGGTTTTCCAGGCATAAGAGTGTATTACAACACCGTTCCAGGCCGGCTGCAGTGGCTCCCACCTGTAATCCTGGCACTCGGGGAGGCTGAGGCCGGAGGCTCCCTGGGCCCGGCGTGTGAGGCTGCAGTGAGCTGTGACGCCCCACCCAGGTCACAGAGTGAGACCCTGCCTCAAAAAATAAATAAATAAACAAAAAAACCCAAAAACACAACCTGTTCTGTGCTTTGCTTTTTTCATATACCAGCATAACACGGCTTTCGTTTTTCTTAACCTGTCTGAAGGACGTGGGCATCAATGCCCTGCCGTGGTGAATGAGCTTGTGACGAAGTCCTGTCACGTGTCGGGCAGTTTTCTGTCCAGCCACCAGGCCTCTCTGAAAGGTGTCTCTATAACAAGACCTCTCTAAAAGGGCCCACAGAAGTTAAATGAAACGGTTACTTCGGCCCATCATTTAACGCAAACCCAACCTGCCACAGAACTGGGTTGGACGTGGCATTTCGAAGTCGAGTTTAGCAGCTTGACTGACTAGCTCTGGATCCTGGGATCGTGGGATCCAAGGTGAGCCTCACGAGGCCAAGGCCTCTGTCTCCCCCGTCACTGTGTCCCCGCTCCTGGAACAGCGCCTGGAGTGCTGAGGGCTGCGACGAATACGTAACGTGCTCCCTCCAGCCCCAGGTCCCACCCTCTGTGTCCTCCTCTCCACCATGTGCAGAGTCTTCAGCAGGCCACCTGGGCTCTGCTGGGACCGTGGTCCCCGACCTCACGGAGTTCACAGTCACCGACAGGACTTGGGGGGAGGAGGGGCTCCTCAGTCCCTGTCTGTCCTTCCACAGCAGCAAGCCCGCGGTCTCTGCCCCTCCACTGTTCAACAGCCCATTTCATTGCCACGGAGGCGGCACGCCGGCCACTTTAACTCTGCAGCCGACAGACCTCAATACAAACCCTCTCGTGAGACAATGACAGCTGGTAATTTTATAAATAAACCGTGTTGGGTGTTACGAGTGTGATTGCATTTACTCCTCACACCTACCCTCTGCAGTGAACACATGTTGTGATCCCAGAGAGGTTAGGCCACTTGGGCAAGGTCCCATACCTAACAAGTAGCAGCACTGAGCTTTGAAACCAGGTCTGTGTGGAGGCAAACCCTAGAGTTGAACCCCTGTGCCATGAGCAGGGCGACCAAGAAGGGGAACAAACCACCCTGCGTGACCATGGGCAAATCCCTTCTCCCCTGGACCTCAGTTTTCCCATGTGAACAATGAGAAAGGATTTCTATCATCTCTGAGACTTTCAGAGGTCTGTGTGCTGGAATTCTGGGAGGTTGGAGCTACTTTGATGTGAGGAGACGCGTGGCACATTCAAAAGGTTTTGACAGAAGAGAATGTAATGGAAGGACAAGTTGTAAAAGTATGGGAACCCAGCACATATGATGAAGCACTCAGGGACCAGGGATGAGGGACAAGGCAAAGCCGTGACCACCACTAGGCCTGGGAGGTCAAGGGCAGGGAGTGGACTTCCCGGCGCTCGGTGCATGTTGGAGCAGGGGGAGAAGGGTTGCCTGGAGCCTGTGGCCTTCAGCAGAGGAGGGCGGCCATTGCCAGAACCTGGGAGCCACCCAGTCGCTCCCACCCAGCCCCCCGTGTCTGCTCCTACACTGCGCCCCCAGGAATGGCACCAGCAGTGCGTTCACTCCCAAGGCGCAGAGCAGGCAAGCAGGAAACAACGCGGGTTTTGCTGGGCTTGCTGCCTGTCCTTTGGGGGAGGGGTGCAGCTACACAGACGGACGGGCACCTGCCGATGGGACACAGCGGTGAGGACCCTCCTGCTGCCGGCCCTGGGCCTGCAGAACCAGCAGGCACCCACGTCCAGGCCCTTCCTTTCAATACAGGCAGGAAAGTGGGCAGGCTCGGCCCTCTGATTCAGGTGGGTTGTTCTCATGTTTCTGAATCACATTGCGACCTGGCATCCTTTCCCTGGCGAACGGTACTGCCTCTAGAATTTCCCTAGAAATAAACGTCCTCACTCATTAAGAATCCATTTTAGGCTCTCAGTTCTTAGGGGGAAAGGATTTTGGATCACTCCAAAAAGTCGAGCAGGAGGAATTGATAGAAAAGGAGAAATAACCATTTTGGGGGGCTGCAATGTGTGATTGTCAGCGCAGAGTGACTTGGTAAGTGGTTTCTGGGAGCTGTCACTTCCTGTGCCCCAGCCCGTCTGCCCGCCTGCCTGTCAGTCTCCCTCAGTCTACCCATGGGCCGGGCGTGGCTTCAGGGTCCACCTGGAGGTGGCCTCAGGCTGTCCAGGCCCTCCTCAGCCCCCACGTGCCCACCCCACACTGCGTCACCTACGGCAACTGCATCCCAGTGTGCTGGTCACCTATGGCAACCACATCCCTGTGTCTGGTCACCTACGGCAACTGCATCCCCGTGTGCTGGTTTCTGAACGTGCAGAAGACACGCGGGGAGCACGGTCCAGTCGTGCCTGGCAAGCGCTTCTCTCCCTACTTGGTCAGGAGGGTCAACTGCAGAGACTTCCTGGAAAACAATCTATCAGTACATAGTAGGAGATTTAAGAACATTCTGCTTTGATCCATGATTTCCACTTCTGTGTACATCTCTTAAGGAAATGAAGGACTTGAACTGTGGACAAAAATGTGTCTAACCAATCTGTCACAGGCTCAAACTGCAGCAAACCTGGGAATTTATTAGCTCATGTGACAAAAAAGTGTCTAGGAGTATCTGCCCTTCGGCAGGCTGCATACTGTCTTGGTGGTGAGGCGCCTGCCCTCGGCTCTAGGCCTGACTCTTAAGCAAGAGCGCCCTGAGGCTCTGGCCCGGGTTGGGCCATCGCTCACCCTGACTCAGTTGCTGTGGCCAGAGGGATGGAATAAGCCGCTTGGTCAGGCCTCAGTCGCATGCCCTCTCCCAGGGCCCGGGAACCAGGTCGTCCCCATGCTGTGAGGCAGGGGGACTCGGCGGGGGTGGGAGGGGGGAAGGGGGTGTTGCTTCTGCCAAAAAAAGAGTGGCTGGACAGGCGAAGGCTGCTGAAGCCCACGACCCCCTCCCCGCGTCATGTGAAAAAGGGGACAATGGCTTAAATCACGGCGCATTCCTAAGGTGGAGTATTACGCAGCCATTAGGGCATATGTTAGAATTAACTTTAGGGAGAAAATTTAATGCTAGGATTTATGTTAGAATGTGCTGAAATGTGGGTTACAAAGTACATATGCAGGATGATTTCAACTGTGTAAAATATATTTATGCTTTGAAAAATGCTGAAAGAAAATATGCAGAAATGTTCATAGTAATTATAGCGATATGGGTGAATTTTATTCTGTAATCTTTTTCTTTTCTTTTCTTTAAAATTTTATAGTACCTATTTAGGCATACCTAAGAAACAAACATTAATTTTAAAAACCCGAGCTGCAAAATGACTCGCACTTGACCAGCATGTCGCTATGCTGTAGCCAGGTGGGGACCAGAGTGGGGGGTAGGCGGAAACGGTGGGGGTTAGCCGAGGGGAGGGGCGAGACAGCTCTGCCAAGTGCACAGTTTTGAACCTTGAAAGCTGCAAGCAGGTCTCCGCCCAGCTGGAAGCAAACTGGAAGGTGTGGCGGGGCTGGGACGGATTCTTAGTTCCCTGGGCAGACCAAGGCTCAGGCGTGAGGCCTCGTGTGTTCGTGAGCCCATTCATTCAGTCAGGCCCTCACTCATTCACCGGGCGAGTCTCTGAGTGCCAGAGGATGTGGAAGGAAACCAGGCATGCCCACGTCCCCCGGAAGTCCACAGTCCTGCCTGGGGACGCACATGCACACAGATGGCTTCCACGGACCATGGGCCTGGCTGGTGTGCAGTCATTGGCAGAGGAGGCTTTGGGAGGAAGCCCAGACGCCATGAGGACGCAGCAGCTAACTCTGAGGGAGGGCCAGGGGGGCCTCGCCACGTGAGCTGGGGACGCGCCCACGCTTGGCATGAGAGGGAATGTGGGCAATCGGCCTGTGCTCTGCCTCCCAGGCCCTGAGTGAGGCGCTGTGGTTACCGGGTTTTAGACAGCAACGGGGGGGTGCCCATGGGTGCCGGGAAGTGTGGAGGCGGGGGGGGGGGGGGGGCACCCAAGGAAAGAGCTGACAAGTGCACAGGGAGGCAGCTCCAGGAGAGTGGGCAGAGGGGGAGGACAGGGGAGCAGCACAGCAGTTAGAAGGGAGGTGGCCTCACGCTTAGGGACCCAGCTTTCCCGTTGTGGCGCAGTCAGGCCTGAGCGCTGAGGCCTCATCTGGAAAGGGGGATTCTTCCTCCTCTCCCTGGGGAGTCTCACGGGGCTCAGGGCACCTGGGCTGGAGTCAGGTAGACAGTAGGTGCACAGTTTCCGGGAGGAGGGCGGGAAACAAACCTGTGACCCACTCAGCCGCCACCTTGACCTCAGCTGTACCAGAAGGTGGATCAGTATGGCAGAGTTTATTTTCTAAAGGGACCTATGACTGCCTCCCACCCTTCGTGTTCTCCTGCGATGTGAGCTTGCCAGTCTCGCGGCTTCTGAGGTCGGTCATAAGCCAGCTCCTCTCCCTCCCCCACTCCCCTCCCTTCCTCTTGGAACCTCTGCCATGCTTCCAGGACGCCCAGGCCACGTGGGGAGGCCATGTGGGGATGTGTGGGCTGACAGCCCCTGCCGAGGTCCCAGTGGACCTAAGGCATTAAATGTGCGTGAGGGAACCTTTGCGATGACTCCAGCCCCCGTCACCACCCGACTGCACATGGGACACTGCCCAAGTGAGGACCGCCCCGGTGGGCCCAGTCTGGCCCCAGAACCATGACAGGCAACTAAAACGGTTGTTGTTTTAACCCACTAACTTTTCAGTGGTTCGTTATGCTGCAGTAGAAAGTCAGAATGTACAGTTTCTCTCCTTTTTTTTTTTTAATAGGCTTTATTTTTAACAGTAGTTTTAGGTACACAGTAAAATTGAGCAGAAGATATGGATTTTCCATATATGTACTTCCAGTTCCTGCACAAGCATAGCCTCCTGTGTTGTCAACATCATCCACCAGACTGGTACATTCATTACAGGTGATGCCCATGTAATGACACGTTGTTATCACCAGAGTCCATGGCTTGCATTAGGGTTCACTCCTGGGGTACGTTGTATCAGTTTGGACAAATAGATAATGACCCATATCCCCCACTATTGTATCACACAGAGTTTCACTGCCCTAAAAATCCTGCTCTGCCTGTTCATTCCTCCCCCACCCCACCCCCCCATGCCCTGGCAACCACTGATCCTTGCACTGTGTCTGTAGTTGTGCCTTTCCCAGCATGTCATGTATTAATAATAGCTAGCATCATCTAATATGTATATATCCTTTCACCATTGGCTTCTTTCACTTAGTGATATGAATTTAAGGTTCCTCCGTGTCCTTTCGTGGCTGCTAGTTCATTTCTTTTAAGCACTAAATGATAATCCACTGTCTGGACGTACCACAGTTGCTTTATCCACTCACCTGCTGAAGGACATCTCAGTTGCTTCCAAGTTTTGGCAATTGCGAATAAAGCTGCTATAAACGTCCTCGTGCAGATTTTTGTCTGGACACAAATTTTCAACTTATTTGGGTAAATACCAGGGAGTGCAATTGCTGGATCACGTGGTAATGCTTAGTTTTGTAAGAAGCTGTCAAACTGTTCTCCAAAGTGACAGAACCACTCCGCGTTTCTGCCAGCAGAGAATGAGGCTTCTGTCGCTGTGTACCCTCACCAGCATTTGGCGTCAGTGTTCCGGATTTGGGCCTTTATAATATGTGTGTAGTGGTATCTCATTGTTGTTTTAATTTCCATTTCCCTAATGACATGTGATATTGAGCATCTTTTCATATGCTTATTTGCCATTTGTACACCTTCTTCGGCGAGGTGTCAGTTTAGGTCTTTTGCCCAGTTTTTAATCAGGTTGTTTGTTTTCTTATTGCTGAGCTTTAAGAGTTCTTTTTTTATTTTGATAACAATCCTTTATCACATAGGTGTTTTACAAATATTTTCTCCCAGTCTCTGACTTGTCTTCTCATTATCTTGACAGTGTCTTTCACGGAGCAGAAGTTTTTAATTTTAATGAAGTCCAGCTTATCAATTATTTCTTTCATGGATCATGCCTTTGATGTTGCATTTTAAAAGTCATTGCCAAACCCAAGGTCATCTAAATTTTCTCCTTCTTATCTTCTAGGAGTTTTATTGTTTTGCATTTTATGTTTAGATCCCTGATCTATTTTGAGTTAATTTTTGTGAAGGCTGTAAGGTCTATGTCTAGATTCAGTTGTTTTGCATGTGGATGTCCCGTTGTTCCAGCACCATTTGTTGAAAAGACTGTCTTTACTGCATTGTATTGCCTGTGCTCCTTTGTCAAAGACCAATTGACTATTTATGTGTGTCTATTTCTGGGCTATTTGTTTCATTGATCTCATTGTCTGTTCTTTCACTAATACCACACTGTCTTCATTACTGTAGCTTTTTTTTTTTTTTTTTTTTGAGACAGTCTCACTCTGTTGCCTGGGCTAGAGTGCCGTGGTGTCAGCCTAGCTCACAGCAACCTCAAACCCCTGGGCTCAAGCAATCCTCCTGCCTCAGCCTCCCGAGTAGCTGGGACTACAGGCATGTGCCACCATGCCCGGCTAATTTTTTCTATATATATTTTTAGCTGTCCATATAATTTCTTTCTATTTTTAGTAGAGACGGGGTCTCGCTCTTGCTCAGGTTGGTCTCGAACTCCTGACCTCGAGCGATCCACCCGCCTCGGCCTCCCAGAGTGCTAGGATGACAGGCGTGAGCCACCGCACCAGGCCTATAGCTTTAAACCTAAGTATTGATATTGGCTGGTGTCAGTCCTCTGACGTCGTTCTCCCTCAGTATTAATGTTGGCTATTCTGGGTCTTCTACCTTTCCATGAAAACTTTAGAGACAGTTTGTTGAAATACACAAAATAACTTGCTGGAGTTTTGGTGGGGATTGCATTGAATCTGCAGACTCTGAGAAGAACCGACATCTGAACAACATAGAGGCTTCCTATCTGTAAACATGGAATATCTTCCCACCTATTTAGTCCTTCTCTGATTTCTTCAGTTTCTTAGTTTTCCTTATATAAATTTTATACATATTTTGTTAGATTTATAATTAATTACCTCATTTCTTTGGGTGCTAATACATGCTATTGAGTTTTTAATTTTAAATTCCACTTGTTCATTGCTGGTATATAAGAAAGTGACTGACTTTTGTATATTAACTTTGTACCCTGCAATCTTCCTATAATTGCTTATTAATTCCAGGGTTTTTTTGTTTTGTTTTGGTTTTTTTGTCAATTATTTTGGATTTTCTACAACCAGAACCATTAGGGTTTTTTTTTTTTTTTTAATTATACCCTACTTCTTTGCTGCTAAGATCTCATCTACCTAATGAGAGATTTCGTTGGTGGGTAGGAAGGGACTGAGAAGAGAAAAAGAACTATCATGCCATGAAAGATGCATGATAACTGTAAAACATATTCTAATTTAATATACCTTAAAATGTCATGTGAGAAAGTATGCATCTTAGATTATTCTTGTTCCTAAAAGCACAGCGCACCTGAACTAATTCTTGGAGCAGAAGATGCGGCTGTGTTGGCTTCGCAGCCCCGAGGTGCCAGGGACGGGGCGCCAGTGCTAAGACCCCGGCTGTGCAGGGAGCTGGGGGTGTCTGCGCAGCCCCGGATCTACGTGAGGCAAAAGCCTGGTGTTCTGGGACTGTGGACTCAGCGGTGGTTGAGTCCCACCTTGTCCAAGCAGCCAGTGCCGGGGCCTCAGTCCTCAGGCTGCCAAATTGGTGCTACACCTTTTTTCTGTGTTTGGCATAAAATAGCAACTCATAGACATGAGAGAACCAAAACAAACACAAAGCAACCTGAGGATAACAAAAACACCACCTTTTGCAATAAACATCTCTTATTTTCGTCTGCAGAGACCTTGTGCGCACAGCCCATTGGTATCCCTTTGGAGAACCACCTTTTCCCAGCTCTCAGCCCAAAGCACTGACTTCTCCAGCCTAGGGCTACACAGGTGGTCATGTGACATGGGCCTGGCCAATTAGCATATCCCATTGGCTTGGCCTTGCTGATTGGTTCAGCGATGGGCGGTGACTCCAGCTGGTCCAATGAGAGCTCGCCTCAGAACTTTGAAGCTAGAATTTCCTGGGAACCAGGCAGGTGCACCCTTTCCGTTAGGATGTCATCCTAGAGCTGGGACTGAGCAGGGACAATCCAGAGGAGGGGAGAGGGAGCCTGCCTGAGAGTGCAGCCACCACAGAGAGGCAGGAAGCAGTTTCTCGATGTGACTGTCCGAGGCTCTAGGTTCTCGGTGCCGGGAAGCAGCCACATCCTGGCATTTGTAGCTACATGAGCCAATAAATCCCCTTTTAAACTTAATCTAGTTTCAGTTGGTGTTTGTCACTTAAAAGTGAAAGAACGTAGACCGGCATCCTCTAAGAATTACGCACCGGGCTGCGTGCAGCAGGCTCCTTCTGGAAAGACAAACTCCGGGCTGTCTCAGAAAAGCAGCTGTCTGTGCCTTTCTCTCTCCTCCCTAGAACCCGAGGATGGATGTCCCTGCTAACTCGCCGACACACAGCTGGGGCTGACCTGCACCCTTGAGCCCCGTCACCCCTGCAGCCCTGCCTTGTGATAGCGCTGGGCAGCGCCTACCTGGCACAGCTGTCTGGGCGTCTGTCTGTCCATGTATCACCTCTTCCCGGAGAACGCGAGTCCCGGGGGAGCTGGAGCCCGTCTGGCCTTCCCCTGCGGGCCCTGGCACCCTGCCTGGCACTTGCCGGGTGCTCAGGGAACTGAATGGAAAAAGGAAAGCAACCCCACAGGACACCAGGTCTCCTGGAAAGCTGGACATGGGCCGGTTTGGGACGAGGAGAGTACCGGACTTGGAACCTGAAGACCAAGAAGGGTATAGTGGCACCGCAGCTACGGGGACTTGGTTGGGTGAGTCCTGGCTTCTGTGATCTCCAGCCGCCTCATCCACGCAGAGGGACCGTGGGCCTGGCCTCGGCGTGTCGCCAGGGAAAGCACGCCTGGAGCCGGGCTGGCACATGGGCTCTGAGAGAGGCCCCTGTTCACTGGGCACCCATGCTACCTGTGTTACACGTGCAATCTCAGCTAATCCTTTCTTCTACTGGATCGGGAAGGCTGCGCTATTAACCCCATTTCACAGATAAGGAAACTGAGGCACAGCAAGGTTAAGTCACTTGCCCAATGCCACACAGCTAGTCATTGGAAAAGGCTGCAACTGGGCCCAGATCTGCTGACCACAGAGCTCTTGGTCTTTCTTAGCTTTGAGGCTCGGGTCTCTCTGAGGGTGTAGAGGTGACTTAGAACCTGTCCTGGGCTCCAGACCTTTCTGAGAAGAAGCCTTCCGTCCACATCTCGGCTGCTGTCTGGTCCTGGGTTGTGTGCAAGGCCAGGCTGTTTCCAGCTTTGAGCTTTCCCATATTTAAAAAGTGAAGAAGCATCAAAACAAATTTCCACCATTGTAGCAAACTTCAGATAAACAGCCGTAATGGACCAATGCTTCTAACACACACAACATAGGGTGATTTAACTATGCCAGGGTAATTAGCATATTTATTTTTTAAAATTAATTTATAAGTCACTGAAGGCAGCCCGATGTGGCAATGGGATGCAAGGTTCAAGGTGGAGAACGTTCCTCCTTTCTGCCTCGTTCCCGCGGCTCATGCATGTACTTGTACATGACAGCATGTGCCGGGAAGGTCAGGGGCACGCATTTGAGCCTCGCGTCATGGTAAAGAAAGGACGCGCTGCCGTGACCAGGGTCGGGCAGGGGCACTGGGGGATGGTTCAGCCCTGCGCCTGCACCCCAGCACTTGTGCCTCTGAGTTCCTGCCAGCCTGAGGCTTCCGGAGAATTTCCAGCCACCAGAAGGGGGCAGACTGTGACTTCTGAAGCCGGGACACAATGGGGCTGCCAGGAGGCAAGCGGGAGGGGCAGCGGGGCCAGGCTCATCACTACCACGACCGCCTCGACCACCTCGGGACGCGCTGGGCCCCCATAGGTGTGGCCTGGCTCAGAGGGTCCCAGTCCACACCCTTGTCAGGTCAGCCAGCAGGGGCCGTCGGCCGAGGGGTGGGGGCTGGGGGCACAGGCACACCCTCTTTACCTGGACTGTGAGTTTGCCTGGGGGGCTGCGGTGCTGGGGGAGATTTGAGGTGGGTTCAAGTTCCCCTAAGCTGCCCCTTGGGGAAGCCCAGCCTCAGAAACCCCAGAGCCACCCCGTTGTCTGTGTGGAAGACACAGATGCGACCCTGAAATGCCCTGTGCACCCTGGTTCCAGGTTGGAGGTTCTGGGACACGGGGTCCTCCCGCCTAGGACTGCCGCCCCCCCACACCTGGATGCGGTCCGCTGCTCCACGTGCCACCGGCAGTGCTGCGGGAGCAGGACACGAGGGGCCGTGTGGTGCCAGCAGCCCCCCTTGAGGACGGGCCTTTCGCAGTGTGTCCTGGGCCCAGGTCCTGCCAAAACTGAGTCCTGTGTGGAGTCCCTAAGCCACAAAGCTACCCCGGCCCTAGACGACTCAAACAAAGAGAATTTTTAAACGACACAAGCTGGACACACAGCCACGAGAGGGTGTCTGCCCAGATCAAGACGAGCTCCCGCCTGGGCCTTTGAAGGGCGCCCGATTTCCCAGGGTGAAGATGGATTTCCACAGCAGAATTGAGAAACGCCTCACCAGCCCAGACTCATCTGCTGGGACAGCCCTCACCATGTCACCTGGGGCTGCGGGGCAGGTGTTCCGGGACAGCTGATACTTGTCACATCCCATTGCACAGTGGTGCCCAGAACCAGTGGTCCCCATGCTGGAGTCCTCGGACCTAGGTCTGCCCTGAGTGTCCTGACTCCACACTGCCCTGTCCCAGCACACGAATGCCACCACGTTCCCCGCTGTTTACAGACTCCATGGCTCCCACGGCTGAGGACAAAGTCCAGGCCTTTGCTGTGCCATGTGGTCTCCTGCCAGTCCCCTGCCTCTCTCCATACACTGCCTGGACGTCTGGTCTCTAGAGCCCTGGGCTGCCTTCCCTCGCCACGCATTGCCCTGCCCTGCCTGACCCTCTCTCTTCTACACCGCGAGGCCAGCCCCTCTTCATCCTTCAAGAGTCAGTTTAAATATGATCTCTTCCAGGAGGCCTTCCCCGAACACCAGCACCGTCAGTCCTGTCCCCCGATCTGTGCTGTCGTAAATCTCATCACTGTTTGTGTCACCACCAGTCACAGGCTACCTTCTTCCTGAGCCCCACAGCCCAGCTCAGTGCCAGGCACATAGTAGGTGCTCAATGAACGTGTTATCTGAATGAAAGAAGGAAGGAAGCAGGGGCACACATGGGCTGCAAGGTGTCTGCTCCCTGAAGGAGGCATTGCTGAGGGTGGGGTTTGGCTCCAAGTCCAAGGGCACGTGGGGGCATCTGAGCCATACCTGAGGCTCACACCTGCCCATGACTCTCCACTGTTCCCTCCCTTGAAATGCACTTTCTTCATTTTCCGCAGATCTAGGGCCTCCTGCAGAACTGACCTGAGCTGGCTGACTGCAAACTCCCTGGCAGGGCACAGGTGTGGTCGTCGTCTGGAGCCAGCCTCGGAGACCTGGGCTTTGTTTCTCAGGCCCTACCCTGCCACCTTCCCCTCAACCTCCTCCCCCAAGCCCACCATCCCCCTAAACTCCCACCTCTAGCCTCTTGCTGGAAGCCCCTTGGCCAGAGGGAACGGTGTCCCTTCTGGATGAGCCCAGGTTCCTCTGTGAGGCCTGTGGACTTGGCAGGCAGCATTTGGCCCACTAGTGACAACACAGAGTGGGTCTTTACACCAAGAGGATAAGCATAGCCCCTGCTCCCCGAGTCCCAAGCTTATCCCGGCAGTTCTTATTCTTTCTGCCCAAGAAAGACTTCTGAATACATTTTATTGGCTCATAGGAAGGGAGTAAGGGACCCTAAGCCAGCAAGAATGACATATTACTGGCAAAGTGGGTGGCAGAGCCCACCCATCTGCTATCTGCTCAGCAGGATCTTTGGTCGCGGGACAGAGGGAGGTTCCCCCAAGAGTGGCTGCCAGAGCAAGTGGGGAGCAGGAAGCAGCAGGAAAACAGGGTCCTGTCCGGCTCCCACCAGCTCCTCTGTGACCCTGGACAAATCATGAAATCAAGGTGCCAAGATATATGGCCGTGGGGGCCAGGTGGCAGCATGAGTGAGTCCCATGTGTCCCGGAGGGACAGCAAGAGTCCACCTGAAGGGCTGGCTATTCCAGCCACTGGTGCCTGGCAGGAAAATGAGTTGTCAGATCTGATGAATGTCTTCAAGAAAATTTTTTAAAATCTGTGTTGTTATATTCAATTTCCTACTTTAAATGTTGGCTCAATGACAGGGAACAAAAAGCAGCCACATCAGCAAAGGCAGACAGTGTTTCTGTGAGCCGTAGTTGACAGGGCAGTCCCTGGACTAAGCCCTCGGAGGTCAATCTGTAAAGCCAGGATGCTGTCCCCGGCTGGGGGCCACCCGCACAGCTCCTCCTAACCAATCAGCTCAGCCCATAGACCCCACGACTCTCTGGTCACAGCTGATTGGACCAGGGATGGGCACCTGACCCAGGGACAGCCAATCCCAGGCCAGCAACAATTTATGGGGCAAACAGGTGCCTTGGGTCACCACCGTCTCCACTCGTCATACTCCAGGTCCTCCCCAGCCCCGCCCCTGTGGTCATTCGGAGCTTAGCTCACACAGTACCTCCCTGCCCTCTCTGTCACCCCTGCTGAAGGTGCCCACCGGCTACGGCAGACTTTCTTCTGCATTTTGCTCCCTGCTGTACCCCCGGCACCCAGAATGGTGTCCCGCACATGACACGCTCAGCAAGTGCTTGCTGAAGGGACCGGGGAATTCCCACGAGTCCATCTCCCTCGTCACTCCACCGCCCCTCCGTGACTGTGCCAGCTTCAGAGACTCTTTCCGGTGACAGAAGCAGTGGGGTCGAGCTTAACCTCCCCGGCCCTTAGGCAGAGCGGACAGGTGACTCGGCAACGCGCCCGCCGGCACCGGCTCACAGTGGCTGCCCAGCGCACGTTTGGCCGCTGTCGTTCGGCCTCCGCCATCTCTCAGTCCCTGTGCCTGCCGGAGCCCGTGGCGATGAAAAGATGATTGAGCAGCTAGTTCACACTGCGTGGCACCCAAAAAGAAAATCAACTTTAAACATCAGATTAAAGACGACAGGCATTTTTAAGAATGTATCTTACAAGCAACGCACTGAGCCGGGAACGGGGCTGGCGGCGGGGACGCTCGGGCGGCTCCAGCGCAGCGTGGCCGCCCCGACGGCCAGACCGGGGGCGCCTGCGGGCCGGGCCGCCGGCAGCTGGGGACGGGCCGGGAGGGCCTCCCACTGCAGGGTAACTGCCACACGGACGCCGGAGCCCGATCGGGCTGCAGAGCGAGAGGCCTGGTGCTCAGGCCTCCCTGGAGTCTTCCCAGCGACCCTGGGCAGGTCACTCAGCTTCTCTGGGACTCAGCCTTCTTTCCTTTGAAATGGGGATAACCACATCCACCCACAGGGAGGGTCAAACAAGATTGGGGGAGGGGATTTAAAACACTTGAAAAATGAGTCTGTTATTTTAAAGAGACAAAATTTCCACATAAAAATTTTCAAGCTATGCCAAAGGCTATAAGATTCCGAGCAGATTTCCTTGTTGTCCTTGGACACTTGTTCCTCCCTCCCTGTCCCCAGAGGCAGCTACTCTCAGCAGCTGCCTGAGCGTGTCCCTCCAGAGATGTTCCTCGCACGCACACGCGTGTACACTCTCCTGGACATGGCTTTTGTTCACGTGAGCCTTGGAGCTTTTCTGTGTCAGTTCTGAGAGGGTGGCCTCGTCCTTTCTAGCGGCCGCCTGGGTTCCGCGGTGCGGCTGTCCCATGCTTGCTAGCCACTTGCCTGTCAACGGGCTTATGATGCTGCAAACAGGCTGCAATGATCAGCCTGGTTCACGAGAGCAGTGCTGGGGAGCGGGAAGCACTCGGGAATTAGGCTGTCACGTCAGGGACCTGCAGGAAGGGTGGGGAAGCCTGAGACCCACAGCAGCAGGTTCAGGATTTGGCTTTGTTGATTTCACGCCTGAATATCCCTCCTCAGCCCAACCTTATTTTGTACTTGTCTGTTGTATGAGCTAAACCACATACGAAAATGTGTTTATAGACATCCAGCCCTTACCCTGGAGGAACATCTGTAAGGACTCTGCCATCTCCTTGAGTGAAGAAACTTCTGGACTCCTGAGAGTCCACACTGGATGGAGAGCGGGCGGGGGCTGCTGGATCCCAAAGTGCCTCCCTGTGCCCTGAGAGCCCTTTCCTTTGGGACTTCTTGAGCTCAGGGGTGCCAGGTTTGTAAGGGCTCCCCAAGGGGCTCTGCCCCACCACTCCCTCTTTTTCTGGAACAGATGCTGCCGCAAGCTGTAGACCTGTCCCTGTCGGCCAAGGCTGGGCAGTTCCTGGCTCCTGCCTGGGCCACCTCTTCTGCAGGCGACTGACAGCGAGGTGCTCATCTGTCCAGAGGAGACCGGCCTCACCCCACGGGCCATCAGCACGCAGGAGCCGTCCCCACTGGGGCTGTGGGGAAAGCTGGGGAAATATTCTAGGATGATGTCTAGTCCCCATTGAGAACCGGTGGAGGCCTCTTTGAGGGGAGAAGACTAATATTTGATGGACTTATAGTCACATAATCATAATATCTGCTGTGCTGTTTTCACGTCTGTTTTCTTATTTTACCCATTCAACAGATGAGGAAGTGGAGTCTCCAAGCTACTGTGTGGGGGACATGCTGCTGTCCCATAACCATCCCCACCCCCCACACAAACACGCACCCTTTTTCTTCCCCGGGGCCTATCTTCCTCCCCGGGGAAGTGGGCCACCCACAGCCCAGTGTGACTTTCGGCTGATCCAGCCGTATAGATCTCTTCCTGTTGCCAACGACTGATTGCACAGCACACGAGGTGCGCTGCTGGCTGAGTCTGTGGGTGGCTGGTGGGAGGTTTTCCTAGCTCTGATGAAAGGGCCCAACTTAAGGGTACTCATTCCCTGTTACTTTCTGCCTCTGACCATCATCGGCTACGTGTGAGTTCTGCAACTGCAGCAGCCAACTTGGAGCCACAAGGAGAGTTCACCTAAGGTGCAAGCTGATGTGCTGAGAATGTGTATCAGTTATCTACAGCCAAAATAGCACTGCATAACAAACAGCCTCAAAACCCCAAAGGCGGCTGGGCACAGTGGCTCCCGCCTACAATCCCAGCACTTTGGGAGGCTGAGGTGGGGAGGATTGCTTGAGCCCAGGAGTTCAGGACCAGCCTGGGCAACATTGCAAGACCTTGTTTCCACAAAAAATTTAAAAATTAGCTGGACATGGTGGTGGACACCTATAGTCCCAGCTACTTGGGAGGCTGAGGCAGGAGGATCACTGGAGCCCAGGAGTCTGAGGTTGCTGTGAGCTATAACCACCCAATATTCCAAGCATTCCAATCTGGGCAACCAGGGGAGACCCTGTCTCAACAACAAACAAACACAAAAACCCAAAAACATTCAGCAAGAAGTTTTATTGCTCACGTGACTGGAGTCAGCTGGTCTAGGCTGGCTCGGATCTGGCCTGTGTCTCTCCTTCTCCAGCAGGTTCTCAGGTGGTGGCAGAGGTGCGAGGGACAAGCCCCAGTGTGCGTGCCCATTTCAAGTCTCTGTCTGCATCTGTGTGCCAGCATTGCATGGGTCAAAGCAAGTCACGTGGCTGAGCCGTGTCTGGTGACTACCCAGGGGATGTGGGCATGCGTGACTTGGGGGGCATGGATGAGGAGTGGAAGCTGCTGTTCCAAGCCACCGTAGATAGCAGGGCAGAAAGGTAAGGAATCTGCTCCCTCATGATGTTGTTGAGCTGCTGAATTAACCAAGCCTGGGGCTGCCTACCTGGGAGCTTTTGGTTATTCAATTTAAAAAAGCCGGACATGGTGCACGAACCTGTCATCCAGGCTACCCGGGAGGCTGAGGTAGGAGTGATCGCCTGAGCTCAGGAGTTCAAGGTCAGCCTGGGCAACATAGCGAGACCCTGTCTCTGGAAAAGAAAAGAAAAAACATGACTTTTTTGGTACTAAAGTTATCAAAAGAGAAAAAAAAGTTCAGTTCTTATTGTTTAAGCCATTTAGAGTTTAGGTCTTCTGTTATTTCCCCCCAAATCACTAACGGTCCAAGATTTCCCAGCTATACCGAGGTGGAGCTGAGAATCCAGATCTGAGCCTCTTGCAGGGCCTTTGTGTTCTGGGCCTTTGTTGTGTTTCAGAGGATGTGATTTGACCTCCTGCTCTCCGATCCCGGACCATGGGAAGCTTTGTTGTGCACAGGGCCTGGTCTGGTGGGGAAGGCAGACAGACACAGGCTCTTCCGAGGCACGGCCCAAAGCCCTGGGTGTGGTCTGGGGGAGGCTCAGGCTCTGAGGAGCAGGGCCAGCTTCCTCTGGGGAGATTGATGACCCCGCTGGAGAAAGGGGCCATGCAATGGCTTTTGTCCTAGGCTTACGGGATGCCATGCGTGAAGGCAGTCTCCCCACAAGTCTCTCTATTCTCACAGCATGTGGGCGTCCAGAGCCACCTGCTCCACCCCCTGACTCCGTGTAGGCACATACCTGAACCGTGCCAGACTGATCAACAGTCAGCCAAGGTCAGGGGAGCATCCCCACCGAAAACAGAGGCTTCCCTGGGCCTCCTGTGAACAGAGGACCCAGAAAGATCCCAAAAGGTCCACAAACCATCTTTAGTCTCCTTCCCTTGGGCCCATTCATGGGATTTGCTTGCAAAGCATAAGTGTAATGGATTGGCTCCTCCCTGTCTTTCCCTACGTTCTGAATGGTAGAAGTGGTGCTGAGCAGTGACACCTGGGAAGAGGGTCCATATGCTAGGATAAGGTCAGCTGCATATAATAAAAAAAGCAAAGTAATAGTGGCTTCAAGAAGGTAAAATTTATCTCTCTTTTGTGAAATAAACTGAGATGCCGGCAGCCAAGGGTGGTAAGAGCTCTACCACCATCAGTGACCCAGGCTCCTTCCCTTTTGGTACCACAGCATTGTCTTCCATCCTCAAGGTCACTGCATGGTCCAAGATGGCTGCCAGAGCTCCAACCATCATGACCAGGATCGCAGGAAGGTGGAAAAGCAGAAGAGCAAAAAGGGGCTCCTCCATCCTTGTCAGTTCCCTTTAACCTTCCGTCCCAGAAGTCCACTCAGCAGTTTCACTCACTTCTGTTGGCTGAGACATAGTCCCTGGCTACACAGGAAGTTGAGATATATGTAGGCTAAAAATTAATGTTTGATAACCTCAAAGAGGAAAGGAAGAGTGAATGATGGGGAAGGCAAAAAAAAAAAAAAAAGGATGCCGCAAGTTTAACCTACATCTTAGGTCCACACATATTTATTGGGCGCCTAGTGTATGCCAGGCACAGGGCTGGGCCGGGCCACATAGCAGTAACTAAGATGTGGTCCCTGCTCTCAAGGAGCCAACAGTCAAAAGCATGTGGTGGATCACGGGCAAAGTGGCTCTTATGAGTTTATACAGGGTGCAGAGTGTTTAAGAAAATCACCATCTTTGAAGTTTCCAGTTCACATAGGATCTGGAACTTTGGAGCCTCTTAAAACTCTTGAAGCCCCGGCAACCCCAGGCCTGCGTTATGTCCTCACAGTGGCGAGTGGCCGGAGAAGTGGCTGTTCTTTCTAGGACGTTCCCTCTCCTGCTCACTGCAGTCCCCACCAAGCTCTGCTGCCTCACACACCCCCGCGGAACCTGCATGGCCGGGCGGGGACCGTGGGGGGTCGTTGGACAGATTTCGGACATCTCTGCGCAGACAGCGAGCTGACACTGCCGAACCGCATAGATGTGAACTCACTTGAACTTGTGCCTCTCAGGGGGGAAAATGGCTCTAGAAATGAAAAGGCAAAGCAAACCCACATGCCTTCCAGAAATCCCGCGCTCTTCCCTAAAAGAGACATTGAAGATGTGAAAATCTCCTTTTTCAACTTCTTTCTTTGAGAAGGCGTCTCCGGCATGTGGAGGCAGGGAGGGCGGATGGAGGCATCTCTCTGTCCCTAACAGGCGACCCCTGTGTCAGGCCAAAGGCAGCCCGACCTCCCTGGAGCAAGAGCAGCTGTCGGAGGCTCCTCCAGATCCGGGGGGGACGGGCTCCCCACCGGCTCCCCCTGGAGCAGAGGCTCCTCATTAGTGCTCCGTGTCTTTGCAGGCTGCCCCTAATCTTCCTCCCCAGCCCTGGGCTGGCGAGAAGGTGCTGGAGCCACCTTCGTCTCGCTCCGGCGGGTCCGCCCCACAGCCCCGAGCCCAGAGCCCTGCCAGCCGCCAGGAGCCCCGGGCCCGTTCTGGGTGGCCTCCCTCCTGCCCAGCCCAAGGGCGTCTCGCAGCTATAAATTGAGTAAATTGAAAATGTTACTGAGGGTTGGAGATAAAAGAGAGAGCTGGGTGTCTCCATGAATAAAACATGGGAGGGAGGCCATTTCTTGGAAAAATAGAGAGAATAAATTGCGGCAGATCAATTTTATCTAATTTCTTGGCCGAGCTTCTGACATGCAAATGAACGTGCTCATAATTTATGAGTGAGCTGCGGAGATTACCAGAGGGAAGGATGCCTGGCGTTCCGGTGGAGGAAGGCGGGCACGGCCAGGGATTCAGCAAAAGTCCACTAGGCTTTTTCCCCTTGAAACCTACAGATTTAGACATCCTCCCAGGGAAGGCAAAAGCCAGGGCAGGGTAAATACGAGATTCCTGGGCCTGTCTTGGGGCCTGTTCCTCTGGGCACCCACTCTCTGTCCCCGCCACACCACTGGCCAGCCCTGCCCACAGCAGACACCGTGAGGCCACCAGTCCCCACCTCCCAACTCATTTCACCAGCCGGCTTCTCCCTTCACCTTTGGTTTCCAGCCTGAGTCCTGCCTGGCTGGTCCCATCTGAACCCACTGTCCTTTCTTTGCTCCAAAACCCTTCCGAGGAAAAGGACGTCTGCCCCTTTTCCTCAGAGGTAGCACATTGGCCCAATCTGCCTAAATGCATGCTTTCTTTGGCCTGAGCAATGACCATAAAAAGTCTGAATTTGTTGCCAGCATTTAAAATATTGGGAGGTTTCTCATGCACTTCGGGATGTCTGGCTTCTGCTGCAAGAGCAGGAATCTGCTGCATGGGTTGGCACTGGCTCACACGGTTACGCGGGCTTGTTTTCGCTGGCGACAATGGTCTGGGATCAGAGTAGCCATGGCCCTTGGAGGCACAGCCTCATGCCCCAGTTTGCTGCAGGCTCTACCCGTCCCTATTTGCTCCCTGGCTCTGACGCCAAACATCAGTTGCCATAGGTTATTGGGTTTGAATGGCTGGTTTTCACACAGTGGAGTTAATGGGAAAGTGAAATATTCTTTTCCTCATAACTAACAAAATGGGAAAGCTGGACAGAGAAAGCAAGTTTCAAGAAGGAGAAGGTGCTGTTTCTCTGTTCGGGGGAGTGCGGGGTGGCCTGCGGTGAGCGTGTGGGGACGGTGGCACTGGGTGGAGGCGCCCCAGCTGCATCTCCCCCGCGAGGCCCTGCAGGGGCCTGAGTTTGCAGCCTTTGTCTCGCCCTTCCCGTTCTCCGTTCTGCAGCCGCGGTGGCTCAGAGCTGGGGCAGCTTGGAGGAGAACAAATGGGCCAGGCCAGTCCCTGGGGTCACTCAGATCCTCCCGGAAGGCACGTGTTCAGTGAGAGCCTGTTATGGACAGAAGCTCTGTGTCTCCCCCAAATCCCTACGTTGAAGCCCCAACCCCCAGGGCGATGGTATTTGGAGGTGGGGTCTTTGGATGGTGATTGGGTTCAGATGAGGTCATGAGGGTGGGACCTTCGTGATGGGATTAGTCCTTCATGGGCACGTCCTCTTAAGAAGAAGCAGGGACACCAGAGCTTCCTCCGTCCACTACATAAAGACACAGTGAGAAGGTGGCCGTCTGCCAACTGGGAAGGGAGCCCTCACCAGAGCCGGACCATGCCGGCACCCTGATCTTGGATTTCCCAGACTGTGCGAAAGAAATGCCCGTTGTTTAGGCAGCCACCCATTCTGTGCTGTTTTGTTAGAGCAGCCCTGGCTGACGAAGACAGAACCTGAGAGATAGGCTCTACTCCCACTTTACAAATGAGGAAACTGAGGCACGGAGAGTTTGGTAACTTGTGCAATGGTTGCCAAACAGGTGATTCAGTGGAAGAGACTGGGTTTGAACCCACGTCTAGCTGGCTCCAAAGCCCAACTTCATGAGTGCCCCCCGGCCCTCTCTGACTGCCCTTTCTTGGTCTGCCGGGGTGACCAGTCTTACAGTCAAAACAAAACTTACTAAGCACATGTCGTCTAAACTCTCTGCCAGGCAGCAGCCGCACCGGGGGCACCACAGGACCTGCACCCTGTCCCCTGCCCTCCTGATTCTCCTATCTGCCCCTCACCCCTCCAGAAAGCAGCAGCTACGGGCTCAAAGCCCTGCAGGGCCTTGGTGGCAGCTCGGTGACTCTGCCTCTGGGCCTCTGCCCCGCTCTTTCCTCCCCCAACTCTTCAAGCTCTGCTTTCTTCCTACCACCAAGGTCTCTATCACCTGCTCCAAGTGGCCTCCCTGTCACTTGTGACCCTGTCTCTGTAGTATCACATCCCTCCAGAATCATCTTCTTTATTTTATTTGTTTTTATGTGCATTCTCTCTCTCTCTCTCACCCTAGGAGTTAAGCTCCGCAAGGCAGAGACCCGACCTTCGCTGCCGCACCCCCGGAGCCCGCACATAAAAGGGCCTCAGTCATTACTGAGAGAATGAATGGAGTGTGCGTATCCAAGTGTCTGACCCAGAGGAGACTTGGGAGAGGAGGGGTGCTGAGAACGAGG
This sequence comes from Lemur catta, assembly GCF_020740605.2. Classification (NCBI taxonomy): domain Eukaryota; kingdom Metazoa; phylum Chordata; class Mammalia; order Primates; family Lemuridae; genus Lemur; species Lemur catta. The sequence goes on along the minus strand of NC_059147.1, from coordinate 6,098,708 downwards.
TTCTGTGACAGCAAGGCAAGGCAGAAGGCGAGGGGGCACTGGCACAGGTGCCCTCTGGAGCACCAGGTGGGGCACCTTTCTGCTCACCCCAAGTGGCATCCATATATAGAAAGACTTGCAGGCCCACCAGTGCAGGGACAGCTGTTATGACCCTGTGAGGCTGGCATGGGGGGGTTGTCATTGTCTGGGTGGGCTCAGGGTGAGGCCAAGGGTGTGTTTCCTTCATCACTCTCAGGGTGTCCTCAGGGCAGCACCATCCTGGAGTGCTGGATCTGGGAGGGAAACTGAGGCTCAGAGAGGGGAACACCTGGCCCAGGTCACAGCAAGCTCATGTGAACACAGAGGAGCCTGCTCAGGATCAGAGTCTGCACCTCTGGGCCTCTGAGAGTCTAGAGAGATGCAGGCACTGTCAATTTTGAGTCTTCAGATAGATGAAAACAAATACAGAAATGCCCACATAAGGTTTCAAAAATTGTGGTGTATTTGAAATTTTTTCATGGAACAAAATAACACTTGAATACCTCTCCAAATTATCATGCAATGCAATTATGCTCTTCTGAAGATAATCATAGTATTTGGAGAAAGTGATCAATTCCTGTGTCCTGCAGGGGCAGTCAGGGATCAAGTGGGTGTTGCTATAGGATGGACGTTGTCTTTATTTACCCCTGCAGTGAGACCCTGAGACTCCATGTGGAGGTCCACTAGGAGACCCTTCAAAGCCTGAAGTTGTGGCAAAGACATGTGGCCTCCCTGAGACAGGCCTGGGTCAGATAGTCCAGGGTGTGGGCCCCACTTGGGAGCCACTAATCAATCCCTCTGAGATTCAGTTTTCTGATCTAAAAAAATGGGCCCGCTCCTTTGTACCTCACAGGGCTGATTTGAGGTTGGATATATGTGAAGTGCTTTGCACGGACTGAACATTGGCTGCTAGATTCATCCTCAGAGGGATCCAACCCCAAAGCTCCCGCTCTTTGTACACCACTCCTCCGCCCCATAAGCTCATCTCCTGGAAAGGTTTCAGAACTCTTTGCTAAGAGGACCTATCCCTTGAAAGCAGAAATGGGATTTTTCTTCCCAAATCCTTTCCTTGGGGGAAGTATTCAAAGAGAATTCTTATAATTTTCCATTATAAAATTTTATGTGCAATTACAAACAATGAACTGTGAGCATTAATTGAGCAGACTGGGCCATTTTCTCTTTTGAAATCACAGACTATTTTAAATCCTTCCAGAACACAAGAAACTGCCCTGAGGAAATGAGCATCCAGAGGGCAGCCCAGGCAGCGACTCTGCCTGCAGTCCTTCTTGCTGCCTCTGGGTTTTTTCCAGGAAAACCAGCCACTGCACACAGCAGAGCTGGAGGCCTGCTGCAGCGATGAGGCAACAGGCTCTCCTGTTCTCCCAGCACACATGCATGTTTGTGTGTTTGAATAATGGCTTTCTACCCAGTCAGCCTACCTGACATATAGTAGGTCTGCACTCCTTCATCAGTCCAACCATCCAACCATCCATCCATCTAACTATCCACCCATCCGTCCATCCGACCATCCATCCATCCATCTGTCCATCCATCCATCCATCTGTCCATCCATCCATCTAAACATTCATCCATACATCCATCCAACCATCCATCCATCCATCTGTCCATCCATCCGTCTAACCATCCATCCGTTCATTTAACTATCCAACCATCCCTCCATCCAGCCAGCCAGCCATACATCCATCTAACCATCCATCCACCCACCCACCCACCCATCCATCCATCCATCCATCCATCCATCCATCCATCCATCCATTCATCTAACCATCCAACCAAGCAGTTTTTGCTGAGTACCTACTATATGCCAAGCCCTGGGCATAGAGACGTGAACAAAACAGACAAAAATCCCTACCCTTCTGGAGCCAACATTTTAACATGAGAGACAAAGACAGTAAGCACAATAAGTAAGGACATTATGCATTATATTAGAAGGTAATAAATGCTTTGGAGAGAAAGCAATTGAAGGCGGGAGATGGGTCAGGGAGGGAGGGGACGGGACAGGGCTGCACGTTAAATAGGGTGGTCCGAGCAGGCATCCTTGGGAATGTGACATTGTAGCAAAGAGTGAAGGAGGTGAGGAAGCCAGCCGGGGGACTCTGGGTCGCAGTGTTCTGGCAGATGGAAGGAGTGAGTGCAAAGGCCCCGTGGGAGGCTGAGGAGGACAGAGCCACGGTGCGGGGCCTGTTCACCCTTGTAAGGACTGTTACTCTGAGAGAAATGGGGAGAAGTTGCAGGTTCCAAACAGAGAAGTGACATGTGCTAGTCTGCCTTTTAAAGGACTGCTCTGGCTGCTGTGTTGAGAGCAGAGCTTTTCTCTCCATGGTTGAAGCTGCTGGCCACATGTGGCTGCTGAGTGTGTGAACTGTGGCTCGCCTGGATCGAGATGAGCTGTCTGTGCACAAACAGGCTGGATGTTGAAGGCTTGTTGTGAAAAAAAGAAAGTGAGGCCAGGTGTGATGGCTCACGCCTAGGATCCCAGCACTTTGGGAGGCCAAGGTGGGAGGACTGCTTGAGCCCAGGAGTTCAAGACCAGCCAGAGTAATGTAGTGAGACCCTTGTCTCTACAAAAAATTTAGAAATTAGCCAGATGTGGTGGTGCGTGTCTGTGGTCTCAGTTACTGAGGAGGCTGAGGCAGGAGGATTGTTGGAGCTGAGGAGTTTGAGGTTGCTGTGAGCTGTGATGATGTCACTGCACTCCAGCCTGGGCAATAGAGCAAGACTGTCTCCATGAAAAAGAAAAAGATGAACTATCTTATTAACAAATTTTCAATATTGATTACATGTTGAAATGATAATATCTGGGGTATATTTTATTAAAAATACATTATTAAAATTAATTTTATCCATTCCCTTTTACCTTTTCAAGTGTGGCTACTAGAAAATTTTAAATACTGTAGGTGGCTCATATTATCCTTCTAGGGGACGGTGCTGCTATAGACAGGCCAGGCCAAGGGCAGACACTGGGCACAGTGAGGAGGCCACGGTCAGAGCCGGAGATGACGGCGGCCGAGCCAGGGAGCAGGCGTGGTTGGGTTCTAGGTGTGTCACGAGCTGCGTTTGCAGTGCGCGTGGGGCGCTGCCTCGAGGTGCGTGGGGGTGGAGTACGTGGGACGGGCTCTGCCCGTTGAGAGGGGCATCCTGCCATCTGTGGTGACAGAAGTAAGAAGATGGGCTGTGGGTGGGGGCCTGCAGGTGTTGGAGAGGTCCCGGACCTGGACCCCAGGAGGCTGAGGCGGGAGAATCGCGTGATTTGTGCACGGTGTGAGCGTCGTGGAGCTGCACACCAAGGTGGGGTCGCTGGACTCTTTGTACGTTAGCCTAGTTTTAAAAAATTAAATAAGATAATATATAGGAAGTAAATCAACGACATTAAAAAGTGGGCCTTAGGACAGAAGGCACCGGGTCTCTGCCTGCAGCCTGGGGTCCCCCCCACCACCGTCTAGCTTTCTTCAACCCCCTGAGCTCAGCTCCCACATCCGCTCTGCCCACCCCCAGCGCGTGAGGCTTCTCAGTGGAGCCCCCTGCCTCCACCCCGTACTCCCTTCCTGGCATTTCTCACATGGTGACCTGGTGATTTGCCGGTGGCCCCCTTATCTGTGAGTCCCTTGCTTGTGTGTGTGGCTCCCAGCCTTGGCACCTGGGACACCAGCTGCTTGCAGTGGTGTTTGTTGAATGAATAATCACCCACTATGTGGGAGGAAGAGAGAGGGTGTTGTCATTCCTGCCCCAGACTGACACTGTCCTATCTAACTGGGGAGAATATGCACATTTAGGGTCTGCAAGTCCAGGGGAGGGCCAGGAGGGAAGGCTTTGTCACCAACACACTCTTTGCAGGGCGGGGCCGCGGAGGATGTGCCAGTGGTAATGTTAGTAGCAGCTACCGCTGGGCTCAGGCTCGCTGGTCGACCCCTGTGTTTCCAGCCTTGAGGGGGCACCGGGTTTCCACCTGCGTTACAGAGTGGGCCTGCAGGCTCAGAGAGCTGAGCCCCTTCCAGAGGCCACACAGCGGAAGGCGCAGAAGGGGCCCTGTACTCCGGAGCCCCAGCTCTCCCCCTGCATTTCCTGGTGAGTCTTGCTCAAGTAGAAAGATGAGGAAGGAGGGAAGACAGCACCTTCCAGTCCCCTGACACTTCCCTACCTCCAAATGCTGGGTTTTCAGATGTCTGGTCTTTAAATCAGAATTCCTTATTCTCCAAGATACAGACACAGTCCAACCTTTGGATACCACATTCTCAGAACATACTTTTATATGAAAGCAGGAGAGACAGCAGTCAGACCTAAGAAAGCACTTCCTGACTATAGGTGGTAAAACACCATGTAGGGCAGGTTAGCTGTGGCTGGCCTGGACCCAGTGAGACCACTTGGGAGTCTGATTCTCCACGAGCGCCTGGCTCTTGAGACCACCTCGGAAAGAGTGAGGCCAGCCAGGCACTAGGCCCCTGGGGCCCACATTTCTGTCCTCCTCCGCAGCGGGAGCCCAGGAGGCCCAGAGCACACCTGGGGGAGAGCCTTGGCAAACTTTTCCAAGCCACTTTCCAGTGGCCCGTTGCTTCCCTGGGCTCGGCCTCTGGTGGGTGTGGGGCCCTGGGGAGGGCCCTGGGTGACTGGAGCCGGGCAGCTCCCAAGCGGACCGCCCCTCCCCCAGGACCCCTTCCCAGAAGGGCCCTGACCCGAGTCTCACTTTCCAGTCCCTTCCCTCCACCTGTCCCCCTTGGGCTGGGGCCCCGGTGGCTGAGCAGAGGCAACCAGAGGCCCAGGGGACGCGGAGGAGCCAGAGGAACCCTGGTTGCCAGGGCCCCCCACTCGGAGCCTGGAGCTGTGCTGCGTCTGGGGGCGGGGCCTCCCCTGGGGCCGTGGCAGGTCTTGGTGGAAAAGGAAGTATCCGAGTGGGGAACGGTGTGCTAGGATCTGCGAGAAGAGCTTACAGGAGCCTCCTGAACACGTTTGCGCTTCAGGATTGCCAGGCAGAAGGGAGACTGCCCTCCTTGGGGACACTCTTTGGTGCAAAGCAGCAGCTTTGGTCCTTCGTTTCGTCCACCTCCTCTTGGTGGTTGCATCAAACGACATGTAATCGTTTGTTCACTCAGCACAGATTCACTGAGCACTGAGCCTGCGCCCAGCGCTGGGGACTATGGGCAGGACGGACAAAGTCCCTGACCGAGAGGAGCTGACATCCACTGAGCAGATAGATAGTACACAGATAAAATGTCTTCCAGGAGCCGTGGGGGCTGGACGGCAAACCGGCAGGATTTGACAGAAAGTGCGAGGTGGGGAATGTTACACTGGGTCATCGCCATAGGGAGTGGCACCTCTGAGGAGGAGGCGTGTCCTCTGTGGCTTGGCGGAGGCACCAGGTGCTGTGCGAGGGCAAAGGCCCCGGGGCAGGAAGTGGCAGGCGGAGTTCCAGGGCCCGGGGGTGGCAGGGCCGTCTGTCCCCGTGCTGGCCAGCTGGCTGTGGACAGAAGCTGAATCTTACTCTGGGGGTCAGCGGAGCCGCTGGGGAGTGTTAGCCGGGGTCGCCGTGCTCAGCTCTGCATCTGCAGAACGTTGCTCTGGAGGCAACAGGGGAACAGGATAGAGGGGTCAGTGGGGGTGGGGGACACCTGTCAGCGTGGAGGGCAGATCAGAGGGGCTCCCTGGGGACCCTTGAGGTCCTCTAGGTGCGTGGGGCAAGGCCCTGGCTTCCACCTTGGTCCTCCAGGTAACAAAACGGCGACCTATGGAGGCACTTGTGACCGGGGTTTTCCCTGCATGTCAGTCAACCACCTGTGGCTGCTGTGTGGTTAGAAGAGGGTCCCTGTGATTATTTTAAAAAATATATATATGTATACATATACATACACATAAATTCCACTTTCTGGAATGGAAACAAGAAGGGACCCAAGTTCAACGTAGCCTGGGAAGACAAAGCCAAGGCCAGGCAGCTGGTCAGTGGGCACCACAGCCGGCCCGTCGCAGGCAAAGCCCAGGAAAGGGCCGTGGGAGACCGATCCCTGCTGCCCCTCAGTGGAGCCCGCGAGTACAAACGGAAGCCTGTGGCCACGATCATCGCTCTTACTAGCAATAATCCTCTGCGGGATGCACTTGGGGGAGCAGATTATCCCAGGCACTGGACGGTCCCATCTCTTCTCACCAGTGGGCAAGAAATACCTAGTTGTGAATTCTAAAGAGAAGATCTCAAGCTAGGTCTGGCGAAAGGCAGAGAAATTACCGGAGCAGAAACAGGTTGGCAAAGGGAGAGGGCTGTGCCGAGCCCTCACTGTTCCTGACGCTCTGGAAAAGCAGCAGAGCAGCAGGCGCGCATAGGAGTCCCTCACACCTGCTCAGGGTTCTGACTTCAGGCTTCCACAGTCACGAGGCTGGACAGTTCCCCCAGGGTGGGAACTTCAGGGGATCGTGGAGAAGTCAACCAGCCCCGGCAGCTTCTAGCTGGGAAAATGTGAAGGTCAGCAGAGCACTCAGGGAGGGCACCATGGAGGTGGAGCACGTGGGTGCCGAGCTAGGCACCGTGGGCCGCTGCGCTCCGCCGCCCGGCTGCTGTGTGTCAGAGGCAAGGCCGGAACGCAAGTGTGTGTGCGTGGGGGGCCTCAGAGCACACGGGTAAGGGAGGGGCAATGCGGCAGGCCGGGGCAGCAGGCCAGTGATGAGGCTGGTTTTGAGCAGGTCACTGCATGGGCACCTGGGGCCCATCCCCACTGGGAGCTCTGGGCATCGTGTGCACCCAGGTGGGCGGTGGAGCCAGGTGTCTACCTGCCAGCTGTCATCACCACGTGGAGGGCTGCCCCTAGGGGGTTGCCCCACAGTGCTCAGGCCACCATGCACACGGCAGAGTCGGCTTTGGTGGCCAGAGAAAGAGCTCAGGCAGAAAGAGGGACACGTGTCGGCTGTGGGCAGTCGGGCCTTCTGGCACTGACGTGGAGAGGGGGGTGTGGGTGGAGCACCCGAGACTCTGTGGCTCTATCTGTAAAATGGGGATGTGAAGAGCAACCTTGTCTTAGGAAGTGAGTAGGAAGCCCCATCTCGAAGTGACGGTGACGCTGAGGCTCGCCCCCGCAGGCGTCACTCAGGGGGCGCCACGCAGCTCCTGCGCCTGCTTCGTTCGTTCATTCGATGGCTTTTTACTGAGGGCCTCACGGTGCCAGGCCCTGGGCCCGGGGGTTGGGATTCAACGGTGAACACACCTGACTTGGCTCTTCCGCCCGTGGAGCCTGGGCTCATGAGGGACATCGAGTCAAGATGACCAGTGTGACAGCGCCACAGAAGGGCCGGCTGGGTGGGGAGGGCAGGGACACTCCAAGGGGGGCATCCACCACACCTTGGGAAGGCACCACGTCGAGCCCCCAACACTGGTGGCTCCCATGGCAACACGGCCAGTTTCTGTGGGTAAGGACAGGGGGCCGCTTTGGTTTGTGTTCAGGGATCTGCTGGCAGGAAAAATACACATCCGGAAACACTAGAATGGTCCCCAGTGCAGGGCGGTGGTGACATTGTGAGGGGGCCTGAGGCCTAGGGAGGGAGAGAGGAGGAGGAGGGGGGTGGGAGGAGGGGGAGGAGGGGTGGGAGGAGGGGGAAGAGGGGTGGGAGGAGGAGGGAGGGGAGGAGGAGGGGAGGAGGGGGAGGAGGAGGAGCTGTGCTTTCGTTTCACACCGACTCCTGGAGACAGCCTCTCTGTTACAATGACCATTTCTGTCCATTTCTTCCTCCACCTCCCACCAGCAGAGGTGGCCTCATGCGTGAAATGAGTTGGGATGGAATTCCACTATTGCCACCAACGCTGGGGGTGCCCACCCCAGCCCTCAGCACTCACCATCTCAGGAGAGCCCGTCTGACAGCCTCCAGCTGCCGGCCCCTGACTTTCCTCTGGCCCCGGGGCCCACGTCGTCTGTGCACACCCAGGCCAGCAGTGGTGGGGAGTCAGCACTCCTGGGAGCAGCTCCTGGCCCAGGGCACTGTCCCCCAGCTGGGACAGCTCTGGCGCCCACCCTGTCTCCCAGAGCTCCAGCTGCCCACGGCAGTCACCGGGGCAGTGACATGCCCTGCCCTGCCCTTCCCTTCCTTCCCTTCCCTGCCTGGACTGTCTTCCCACCCTCCCTCCCTCCCCTTGGCAAATCCGGATCTGCTGCCAGAGCCTTGCTGACACCTTGCCCAGGAGCCAGGCCCTTTTGCTCTAAGCTCCCCTGACAGTTTCGCAAACTTCCTTGGTCACAGACGTATGCCAATTGTGCCATTATTTACTTGGCATTTTTATTTAAATCGGTGTTTTAATTGGCTCCCATTTTTTATTTTGGTTAAATACATATAACATAAAATTTACCATTTTAGCCATTTTTAAACATACAGCTCCGCGGCACTAAGTCATGCAGCCATCGCCACCACACGTGAGCAGAATTTTTCCAATGTCCCGAGCAAAGACTCCGCACTCGTTAAACACCGACCCCCCGTCCTGTTCCCCCAGCCCCTGGGACCTCTACTGCACTTTGTGTTTCTACCCTGGGTACCTCGTGTAAGTGGAATCACACAGTGTTTGTCTTTCTGCGTCTGGCTTATGTCACTTAATGGTTTCAAGGTTCATCCGCGTTGTAGCATGTGTCAGAATTTCGTTTCTTGTGGCTAACAGACCATCCTATGTATATACTACATGTTGTTTATCCATGAAAGCAAGACTTGGACGGTAACCTTTGTTTTGAACACTCATGAAAATAAATATATAACTAACAAAGTAAAAAAAAAAAAAAGTGTATCTGTGACGACCTAGAGTCACCCTGCCCTGCGGCCAGGGGTTCACATGCCACTGGGGGCAACACTGAGCTCGCACACTGTCTGCGTGTGCGGGACGGAGCCAACCCTCGCCCGCTGCTGGGTCTCGGGACCTAACCGGGCCGGGGCCTGGCGCTCACAGGGACTTGCTGGGCCGTTTCGGTCTGGAGGCTCAGAGCCTCCTCTGGCCGTGGAAAGCTGGGGCTGCATTTCTCAACGCCCGTCTCAACTCGAGAAATAGCATCCCCACCCACTCGTGCTGGGGCTCGGGTTCTACCAGGGGCCCCTGGATCTGGCTCTGTCATCTACACCTGTGTCCCACCCTTGTTCCGTCTTCAGATCCTCTGAGCTCATAGGCCACAGTGGCCCAAGACCACTTCAGCACACGTCTGCCTGGCTGCCGGCTGCCAGCCCCTGCCTTCCTTCGCCCGCGGGCTTTCTCTGGGCACACAGCAGCCTAGAAGTGCCAGAGAATTAATGGCCCCCGGAAACAGCCCTTAACCAATGACGACAGAGAGAGTAGATCAATACCCCGCCTCCCTCACCCCTCCGGTGGGATGACTCGTAGGTGGTGCAGCGTCTACACTGGCTCCTCGAGTTCCCCAGTGGGGTTGAGCCTCAGCTGCTCCCGATGGTAGCAGGCTTGACAGCACCCCTTTTATTGGCTCCTCTTCCCCGTCCCACTGGTACTCGCTGGGACCAAGCCAACAACTTACACTGGGGCCCTTATCTCAGCCTCTGCTTCTGGGGGAACCCACATAAGACACTGGAAAACATTCGATTTTGCTAATTTTCCATGCCTAAGAAACGCATTTCTTCGTTTTGATTGCTTTTAATGCAGCAATTTGGGGGCGGGGTTGGGGGTGAGGACCAGAAACTCTCTCCCTGTCCAGCGGTCTGTTTTCCACAGGGGGTAACCCCGACCAGATAGAGCTTCTCAAAGAAATGGAAACATTGTGATTAACACATGAAATCCTTACTTCTGATATTATTAAATTTGTTACGCTTATACAGTGCAGAGCATATTGAAAAGGCAAATTAAAATGTTATGTGTTAATAAGCTTGGATTAAATTGGGCTTTGAGAACCCGGGGAAGCGATGTTGGTCCCACACGGCCGCTATGCAGGGTTTTTAAGGAGCCTTTCCCGCCCCTTGAAGTTGCTACCACTGCAATTACTCGGGAAGACAGGGGACCTTAAGAGAAACCCCCCAGCCTGAAAGTAGAGATTTGTGAGTGTGTTTCTGTCAAGCGTATGTTTAGAATTGTATAATATATAAACAGATCCTGCAGTACGTACTCTTTATGGTCTGGTCTCATTTACTCATAATAATTTTGCGATTCATCTACATTGCGATGGTGTATCACCAGTCCATTCCTTTTCGTTGCTGAGTAGTATTCCGCTGTATAGATGTGTCACAGCATCCCCCAGTTTAATAATAAAGAGGCTGAAGTTCAGAAAATGTAGTGACTTGCCCAAGGTCGCTTGGCTGGTGAACTTGAACCCAGACAATTGCATCCAGGGCCGACTCTCCCAGTAGCCACCCGGGCCTGCTCGCTGCCTAGGTCATGCATGACACCGTTCACTATGGAAGGCAGAAGAACGGCCTCCCAAAGGTGTTTATGGCCTGTGCTATGGAATTTGTGGGTATGTTATGTAAAACAGAAGGGGGAATTCAGTTTGCAGATGAAATTAAGGTTGCTATCAGCTGACCATAAAATAAAAAGATGTCCTTGGTCAACTGGGTGGGCCCAATGAGATCACAAGCGTCCTTTGGAATTAGAAGAGGGAGGCAGAAGAGGAGGCAGAGGCAGAGGTTTGCGGACGCTGACATGCTGGCTTTGAGGACGGAGGAAGGGCCTGGGAGGCAAAGAACACAGGTGGCCTGTAGCAGATGGAAAAGGCAAAGGAATGGACTTTCCAGAAAGCATGCAGTCCTGCCAACATCTTGGTTTTACTCTCAGTGGGGCCCATTTCGGACTTCTGACCTCCGGAACTGTGAGATAATTTTATATTTTTAATTGATTGATTGATTGATTTTTAGAAATAGGATCTTGCTCTGTTGCCCAGGCTGAGGTGCAGTGGCATGATTATAGCTCACTGCAGCCTTGAACTCTTGGGCTCAAGTCATCCTCCTGCCTCAGCCTTTTAAGTAGCTGGGACTACAGGTGCACACCACAATACCCAGCTAATTTTTCTTATGTTTTGATAGAGACGAGGTCTCACTATGTTGCCCAGGCTGGTCTTGAACTTCTGGGCTCAAGGGATCCTTCTACCTCAACCTCAGAAATGCTAGGATTATAGGTGTGAGCCACCATGGCCAGGCAACATCAGATGTGTTGTTTTAAGTCACTGAGTTTGTGTGAATTTGTTACAGCAGAAATGGGAAACTAATGCAGTGACTTTGACCCAGTCCTTCTGGAAGGTACGTCTGAGCTCTAGGAGGGCAGCCAGGGGCTGTAGGGTGTCCAGGGGTAGTTGGAGCAGGCTGAGCCTATCAGAGTATGTGGGTCCCTGAGCAGAATGGTTGCACCCACAGACCCCTGCCCAAGCTCATCCCCCAGCTCTAGCAGGGATATTCCCAAGGTTGTGGTGGGGTGGTTGTGGTGGGAAGGCCCTGGAACGCAGAGATGTCTGAGCCAAACCAACATTCCCTAGTTCTTTGCAGCCCTAGGATGAATGCAAGAGGCAGGCGTTCTCCACCAACTCAGCCTGACGGGCCCGGGCCCTAGCTGCAGGGGATGCTGGGATGTGGGCATGCCGGCCCAGGGTCAGCCATGCAGTGGGCACCCAGGAAACAGAGGAGGTCAAAGCCCTTGGAGAAGGAGCAGCTCGTGGACCTGTGGGAGCTGATGGCCAGTGAGAGCATATTTAATGCTTATGTAATCGGAAAAAAGAAACCGTTTGCCCCTGCTATACTCTCAGCACTCAGTACCCCACACAGAACGCTTCCGTGACCAGATGCGGGGGGTTTCCCGCACCAGGCAATTCCCCAGTTGTCTGTGGACACTGGCTGGGCGTCCGACATTCAGTCCGATGCTGCCTGTACCCAGGGTGGGTGCAGACTCCGCAGTTCAGGGCTCAGTCCCGCGAGGCTGCCCCCCAGTTCTGATGCCAACTGTGAGTCCCAGGTTGTCACCTGTACTTCTTTCTGACCGACTGACTGTTAATCAGGGTTCCTACCGCCCCCTCCTCAGGTTTGATAATTTGCTAGGACAGTTGAGAGAACTCAGGGAAACATGCTTACCAGTTTATTTTTATTTATTTATTTTTTTTGAGACAGAGTCTCGCTCTGTTGCCCGGGCTAGAGTGAGTGCCGTGGCGTCAGCCTAGCTCACAGCAACCTCAAACTCCTGGGCTTAAGCGATCCTACTGCCTCAGCCTCCCGAGTAGCTGGGACTACAGGCATGCGCCACCATGCCCGCCTAATTTTTTCTATGTATATTTTTAGTTGTCCAGATAATTTTTATTTCTATTTTTAGTAGAGACAGGGTCTCACTCTTGCTCAGGCTGGTCTTGAACTCCTGACCTCGAGCGATCCACCCGCCTCGGCCTCCCAGAGTGATAGGATTACAGGCGTGAGCCACCGCGCCCAGCCACCAGTTTATTTTTAAATAAAGGACGTAATAAATACAGATGAACAGCAAGACGAAGAGGGACGTAGGGTGAGGTCTGGAAGAATCCTGAGTATAGGAGTTTCTATCCCCCTGGAGTTGGGGTGCACCCATATCCTAGAATGTGGATGCGTTCTCCAACCTGGAAGCTCTCCGAATCCCCCAAGTTCAGGGGTTTTTACAGAGGTTTCATCATGTAGGCATGACTTTTTAAACTCAATCTCCAGCCTCTCTCCCCTACCCAGAGGCTGGGGGTGGGGGTGGGCCTGAAGGTTCCAAGCTTCTAATCATGGCTTGGTCTTTCTGGCGACGATCCCCATCCATGAACCCAGCAACCTACCAAGAGTCACCTCGTTAGAACAACACCCACTCCTATCACCAGGGAAATTCCAAGGGATTAGGAGCTCTGCGCCAGGAACTGGGTATAAAGACAAAAATATGTATTTCTCATTATCAATCACAGTGTTACAGTCCACCCCTCGGTCTTCAAACACGGATTCCTAACAGCAAAAGGCTCTACGACTCAACAGACACTGGCAGTTACCAGAGTCCCATTGTCATTAGTCATCAGTCCAGTCCTTCGTCACATCATACACAGGTGTCCCCGGGCTGAGGCCACTCAGGTTTGCAGGTTTCCACGCAAGCCTGTCAGGCCCCAGATCAGGAATGGTCTTGGCAAACAGCTCCGCCCCACAGGCATCTGGGGTGACTGACCTAAGAGACAATGTCATCGTTTGCTCCAAGCCTCTTTCGAGGCGTTCACATATATTTCCCTCATTACATAACCCATGTGTTCATCCCTTTACCCTCAGCTCCTCTTCCTCCTCCTCTCCACTCACGGCCAGGTTTTCCCCTCTTTGGAAGGGACATCAGGTTTGGCCACTGTGCCGTGCAGATTGCAGGTGGCAGCACTGGTCCAGCCAGTGCCTCCCCCTCCATCTGCTCCGGTGAGACAGGGTGGGTTGCCCAGGGCCAGGACTAGTGGGCTGTATTTACCACCATGCAACACAGCTGCAATCGCTGTGAACCCCAATTTTGCCAAACAGTGTGAGGGCACAACCTATCTCCTCAGGCCCTTAGGAATTCTGACATAAAATTTAAAAACAGTCACAATTTCTTTCTTAGGAATCATTCCTGCTTGCAACACCTACCGTTGCAGCCGTGGTCCTGTGACCACCGCATGAGGTAGGACAAAGAACAAAAAAGTCGATGTGTTGTAGGGAAGAAAGAAAAAAGCATAGGCATTATGGCTGCATTCTGCTCCTCTGGCAAGAACTGCAGAGTCACAGCAGAGTGACACGATCAGATTTATGTGAGCAGGTCCCCTGGCTGTCTGTGGTGGATCCACAGGAGAGTAAGGAGACGGAAGGCCACCAGGAGGCGACTGCAGTTGTCTGGGTTGGAGCAACGGTGGCTGGCACTGCAGTGGTGGCAGCCAGCTGGAGGCGAAAGGGACATCTTTAGGAGAAGAGGGGCAGCTGACAGCCAGTGGGGAGCCCCTTCACCCCAGCGGGAGCCCAGACCTGGCTGTGGCTGTGGCTTCTGGATTCGCACTCTGGCTGGCGGGCCCTGGGACTGGGGCTGGCACACGTTTCTGGGCCGGTCAGACCCAGCCAAGGGTGAGGCCTAAATAAAACTAATGCTAAGGAGACCTGAACCCCTGAGTGTATTTAAGAGGTCTTTTCATCATCATTGCTTCTTTCCAGGCAGAATTCCCAAGGAGGTTTCAGAAAGCCTTCCTGAGAGAGGGTGGGAGCTGGGGGAAGCTTCCCGACCCTGTGGAGCATGTTCTCAGTCCACCTGGGTGGGAGGAAGGATGAATGGCAAGCTGTCCAGGTGGTCTTTGGGACCCAGGCGCCCTGTCTGGCTCTGGAGACAAGCCCTTCATCCAGGCAGGGACTGGCGAGAGGGTCCCCAAAGTGCCGGGATACCGACTCCCACATGATGGCCTGATTGTGCGGAAGCTGGGGGAGGGGCCTGTCCTCCGTGCCACCAGCCTCATGGAGGCAGCCCTGGAATGGCGCCCAGAGCCCAAGCCTGCCCTGGCCCTCCCCCCACCGGCCAGGGCTGTGGGAGCCCACAGCCAGGCCTGCAGGGTCAGGGCCACCTGGGCAGCCACCGTCTCTCCTCCAGCCTGTTCCTTCTCTGCCCCTGTCGTGGTAACAGGCAAGCACATCTCCCACTGTTATGGGCTATGTCCCCCAAAATTTCAAATGAAGCCCTAACTCCCCAGAATGTGACTGTATTTAGAGATAGGGCCTTTACAGAGGCAATTCAGTTAAAAAGAGGTCATTAGGTTGGGTCCCTACTCCAATATGACTGGTGTCCTTATACAAAGAGACTAGGACACAGACACACACAGGGAGGACCACGTGTGCAGACACGGCGAGAAGACACCGTTTATAAGCCAAGGAGACAGGCCTCAGATGAAACCCACCCTGCTGATACCTTGACCTTGGACTTCCAGCCTCCAGAATTGTGAGAAAACAAATTTCTCTTGTTTAAGCCACCATGCTTTGTTGTGGTAGCCTGAGCAAATGAATACAGCCACCGTCACAGCCATAACAGCAGTGAACACATACTGCTAGGCAGGGTGACATGCCTGATCCACGTGTCACTGTTCATCATCCTCCCTAACCCTGGAAGGTAGGGATCACGACCCCATGATCAGCCTGGCTCTGCCACCTACCAGCTGTGTGATCTGATTAAATCACTTTGCCTCTCTGGGCCCTGGTTTCTGCACCTGTTCCCTGGGGCTAGAATAGTACTCACATCCCAGGGTGGTTTTAAGGAATGCTTTAAAATATATAAAGGGTTTAGAGAAGTTCCTGGAATGTAGTAAGTGCTAACTTAGTGTGGCTCTTATTCTTCTCATTGTACAGCTGTGGAACTGGAGGTTCTGAGAAGTTAAGTAACTTGCTCAAGGTTACACAGCTAGCAAGTGGCAGGGTCCAGGATTCGAGCCCAGACAAGGGTGACTCCAAACAAACTCAACTATACCTCTCGTACCCCTCTGCTCCCAGGCGCACAGTGGCCACCTCTGGGACTCAGCCTGGCATGTCACGGTAATGATCTGTTTGGGGTCTGCCTCCCCCGCCACAAGGAGCTTCGCTTTGCATCTGGACCTCATCTTGTGAGCTGGAGCAGCCCCAGCTCTGAACACAGGACCCTGGATATTCATTTGGGAACCGGGCTCAAGTTGCACTTGGCCTGAGGTTGTCTCTGGGCCCCACCCTCTCAGTGCATTTCCTCCTCTGACTCTCCCTGCAGCCCTGTGCAGAGGGCGGGCCAGGGGAAGTGGGGTTCAGAGAGATAACCTACTTTCCCAAAGACACACAGCTGGTTATGGCAGAATAGAGAGGAGAGCCCTGCACTTCCTACAGCCCTGGGTCCCACCCTCTGGCTCACCATGCTAGGCAGCCCAGGAGGGAGACGGGCCTGTGCCTGGGGTCCTGGGAGAGGACCAGAGCCTCCTGACCCAGTGGTCTGCATTCTGGGGATCGGCCTG
The DNA here is from genome assembly GCF_020740605.2 of Lemur catta. Taxonomy (NCBI): domain Eukaryota; kingdom Metazoa; phylum Chordata; class Mammalia; order Primates; family Lemuridae; genus Lemur; species Lemur catta. The sequence continues at coordinate 6,082,791 of NC_059147.1, read as the reverse complement.
TACTGGCGTCACCCAGCGCTGCTGTAGCCACGCATCTGCTATGGTAAGGGCCGGGTATGCCTGCAAACTGCTCCATGAACTCAGAGGCCTGCATTACAAGGAGGGCTGCAGGGGACTTCTTGGGACATCCGTGGCCCTTTCTGGAGAGAACTGTGTCGAGAAACTCATGAGTGTCCTTGAGCCATCTCTTTTCCACCTGGTTAAGCGGTGGTTCAGCCCACACTTCCTGCATCCCCGGCAGGCCTCAGTCATCAGGTTGGGTGGCGGCGAGAAACTCCAGCCAATCGGGCCTGCGTGGGGGGCCACTGTCAGCCCTTCACCTACTGAGGCCTGAGAGATGGGTGCATGGTTCCCTAGACTACAGACTGAACCAGCGAGACAGGCTGGGGCTGCTCCTCCTGGGCCCTTGCCCCTCGCCCACAGTGGCCTTGGGCATCTGAGCTGCTGGGTTTGGTTTTGTTTTGTTTTTTAAAAGAGCTGGGGTCCAAGAAAGGGTTAAGCAGCTCTCAGCCTGACTTGTGAAAACAGAAGATATCTCTCCCAGCTGACCACCCACAGAGCTCTGTCATCTGGCCTGTGCTGGGGTAGGGGGTCTCTGGGTCTCCACACCCATCTGGTCACCCTGTCCCAGCACCTCGTCTCTTGGCTGGCAGCTGGGACAGCGCTTGCACTGGTCCAGCCACTTCTCTGCAGGCTACACGCGCTCTCTGCCTCCCGTTGGTACCCACCCCTAAAATCCCTGTAAGTGGTTTTCCATTACTCCCTTCAAGAATCAGAGCTGCTTCTTTTTCTTTCTTTCTTTCTTTCTTTTTTTTTTTTTTTTTAGAGACAAGGTCTCACTCTGTCGTCCAGGCTAGAGAGCAGTGGCACCATCGTAGCTCACTGCAGCCTCTAGCTGTTGGCCTCAAGGGAGCCTCCGGCCTGGGCCTCCCAAAGTGCTGGGATTACAGGCGTGAGAATCAAAGCTTCTTACGTGGCCCTGTGCCTGGCCAGTCTGGGCCCCACCTGCCACCCCATGCCATGCTGACTTTCTCCTCAAACATGCCCCTGTCTGCGGGCGGCGGGCCTTGGTGCTTCCTCTCAGCTCGGAACACTTTCCCGTCTCCCTGCCTTTTCCCCACACCCAGTCCGTGGCTGACATACCAACAGATCTCGGCCCTCTTTCCTGCTGGGCCCACCTGGAGACCCCCTCACCCCCATGCCCCTGGCAGGCAGTACCAATCGATCACAGATGGCATGTGAGATGAAACCCAGCTGCCTCCCTGTACAAGTTCAGTTCCCAAGGTCACTCCCAGCTCTCACTGTCTGCTTTCTAAGACTGTTCTAGCCCCAGTTTGTTCTTCTGTAGGAAAGAGAGAAGGAAATCCCTGCCTTTTCCCTCATTCCGAGGGACTGAGAGTGTGAATCAGGCTGTCTTCACTTGGGTATGTGCTTCCTTAGGGTCTGCCCCGGCTCGCTCCCCAGAACATCTCCTCCTACCCATGGATTTCTACTCTGACCCCTGACAGCTCCCAACAGCTAGCTCGATGCACCTGCTTGTAAGCATTGGGACGTCTGAACTCTTTATATAGATGCTGACTCATGCCTGGAGCCTCCTGGCTCTGCGGACACTGTGCTCCTGTGAGACTGGAGCAGGAAGCTGGCACGTGGCAGAGGAGGCCCAGGGGCTGCTGGGAGTGGGGTCCTCCTAGGCTGACATACAGAGGCACCACTCCTGCTTGCCTGGGGCGGGGGTGTTCTTTGCTGGGTGGCTTCACCTTAAAATGACTCAGTGGCAGTTGCATGGAGTCAAAGTTGAGCACAGGACCGAGCGCTGGAGACCTGGGTTCTTTCGAGTCCCAGTTCCATCCCTTGGATCTGGCCTGTGGGCATCTGGACAAACCTTTGCCCCTCTCTGCCCTGCGTCTCCCTGCCTTGAAATGACAGGGAAGGTAACTCAGTCATCAGTGTTTGATTCTCCAACTGTTGAAGAAAAAGGGAGAAGCCCAGATTTTGGTGTGAAATTTACCAACTTTTACCTGCCAGTAATGAATTCACTGAAATTTTACAAAATACTGTGGGGATCAAAGGAAGTGTGCCAGTGAGCCCAGGACTACTGTTGCTAATGTTGGACCGGAAAATCTCCGTCTGACATTTAGTGCTGTGAGTCTCATCAGGGCCACACATTGGAACCACCTGGGGATTACATGGTGGCTGTGGGGGGCGGGGGCATCTCGGTGAACAGGGGGCCCTAGATACAGGGCGGAACCCTGGCTGTCTCACGAACTAGCTGGGCGACGGGGCTAGGTTCCACCACATCGCTGAGCCTCGTCTTAGCCCTCCGACCCATGGGGCTGTGCAGCGCAGGCAGAAGTCTCCTAGGTAAGGGGCTTGGCACATAAAAGGTGAATTAAGGATGGAAAAGCAATTGGTAGCTGCTTTTGACTTAGTGACCTGGATCTGGCCCTGGGAAACAAGCCCATATTGCTTTCAGGACTCAGAAGGTAGAAGGTTCCCTGGGGGTTGGGGGCTGGAGGACTCTGCCGTGGGAGGAGTTTGCCATTCCCTGATCTGAGCCCCAACACCACCTCCTTTAACAGTGCACTGGTCAGGCTTCTCTTTCCATTGTGAATGCCAAAAATTCACCCCACACCTATTTGGGGGGAAGCATGGACTGAGCGTCTGTGTGTTTCACTCTGGCAATCCCCAGGCAGCCTTAGAGAGAAGGCAGAATTGGCCCATTCGATGGATGAGAAAGCTGAGGGTCAGGTAGTGTGACCCTCAGGGAGACACAGTCTGGGAGGAGCAGAGCTAGTTCTGGGAAGCAGGACCCAGGAGCACCTGACTGCCAAGATTAGGGTCTGGGCGCCTTCGGGGCTGGGCGGGCCGCAGAGCGAAGGGCTAGGCTTATGTCAGGGGATGGCAGGGTGAAGTGGTGATCTCAGGAGCCCAGACTCCAGCCACAGGTCTCACATTGAAACACCAGTAAATGGAAAAGTTGTGCGCAAGTTTGCTGGCCGGGGAGACCCACGGGCCCCGGGTGTGCGAGCCCCTGCAGGCCCACTGAGGCTGCGCAGTAGAGAGAAAGGACCCCGAGGGCCAGTCCAGCCGCGCCCGCTCTGCGCACCGACCACCTGCCGTCCCGGCCCTCGGAGGCGCCCGGGGTCGGGTCCTCAGCTCCTCGCCCTCCTGGCCCTGGAGCTACCCTGGACGGCCGCACCCTGACCTCTCCGCGCCCCCCGCCCACCCCCTCCCGGGCCCCCACCCCCTCCCGCCCCTGCGCTGGCCCCTCGACCCTCTGATCTCGGGCCCGCCTCCCGCCGCCCGACCTCCCCACTCCGCCAGCTGGGCGGCTCCTCGGTGGGGGGCCGGGGCCCGCGCCTCTCTCCCAGCCCGGGGGCTCCCCTTTCTCTCCTTCCCTCCCCGCCCCCAACCCCCGCTGCGGCGGCTTCCTCCCCCCCGGCCCCCCGTGGCTCTGGAATTCCTGGTGGAGCCCACTCCCCGCCCGGCCTGCACCGGAGCGTGCAGAGAACGCCGCGGGGTGTGCCGGGGTGTGCGGGCCGGGCCGGGCCGGACGTGCTCGCGGCCAAACGGGCGGCTCGCGGGCCGCCGTGGCTGCGTGGACCTGTCTGGGTGCTTTACCGTGCACACGCGCGTTTCTGCATCCAACTGGGTTTACACACCGGTGTATAATTTTTTGTGCACACACACTTAGTGACGCCTGGGGAAACTTTTCTGAAAATCCTGGGCTGGCAGTTTAAATATAAAGAGGCTTTGTTTAATGCCAGAAGCATTTCCCCCATGTTCTGGGCGTCGCAGAACTCTCACCTGCTCCCTCTTTTCCCCTTCAACATTCAAGGCCTTGGCTGGCTTTGGGGGTAGAGCGGGTGGCGGGGGTGCCCTAGGAAGAGGTTCTTTTATCTGTCCACCACCCCCAAAATCTTTTCTCAGGCCCCACTACCTCTCCAGTCTCTCTGTCTCTCCTGGGGCTGTTTATTGTTTGAATCTTCCTCCTCGGATATCTGGGAGTGTCACAGTGATGCCAACGTCATCCTGGCTGTGGAGCAGGGAGTGCGGAGGGTGTTGGGAGGAAGGTGGCAGGGCAGGGAAGTTGAAAGCAAGGGGAGCAGAGTGACCCTTGGAGGGGGTGTCCTCTGCTTGGGTTGACCACTGTCAAATGGGGTAATGCCTGTTTCATAAGGTTGCTTTAGTTGAGTTCCTTTATTGTACATTTAGTGCCGAGCCCTGTCTGGCACATAGCAGGTTCTAAACAAAGACGGCTGTCTATTATTTTGTTGGGGTTTTGGAGGTGGAGGTACAACAATAGTGTATAAGAGCACACACTTTGGATTCTGGGCCCAAATCCTGGCCCCGCAGTTTCCTGCAGTATAACTTCCTGTAAATTTCTGTGTGCCTCTTTCCTTCTCTGTAAAGTGGAGCCAATAGTGGATACGCACCTCCCAGGGTTCTTATGCGGATTAAATGAGTCAATTTACCTAAGCACTAGAACGGTACCTGGCACATATAACTGCTGTGTAAGTTTCAGTTTTTATTGTCCCTCTAGAACAGGGGTTGGCACCACCTGTTTTTATATAGCCCCCCCTTGAGCTGAGAGTGTTTTATACAATTCTAAATGGTTGGGGGAAAAAGAACACTCATATTTCAGGATGCATGAAAATTATACAGAATTCAAATTTCTGTGTCCATAAATAAAGTTTTATTGGAACGCAGCCACACCCATTCGTGGCTATTTTCACATGACAAAGGCATTTAAGTAGTTTCAACAGAGAACTTATGGCCTGAAAAGCCAAAAATATTTACTACCTGGCCTTTAGGGAAAAAGTTTGCCGAGCCCTGCCGGACAGTGTCAGCTGCATGAGCGCAGGGATTTTTGCCTGTTTGATCATTTGTGTATCCCCAGTGCCTGGAATAGTGCCTGGAATATAATAGATGCCCAATAAGCATTTGTTGCATGAATGAATTTGGCCCCAGGCAATGGAGGGGCTCAGGCTCTAGCATTCCTGAGCTTGCCATGGGGGTCTGTAGCGATTCAAGCAGACTCTCCTTTGGAGATCAGAAGGGGAACTCTCTCCCCCCCACCTCCTTAAGGGGGGACTAAAATATCAGACTGGCTCCTGGGAAGCTGCTGCTGCAGAATTTAGCCTTGGTTCAAGCAGGCTAGGCGCCTTTCTATCCAGCCTAGGGGAGGAGCAACTTGGGGTCCCCACCAGGGGTCCCCATCCCTTCCCTCCCATTCTGGCAGACTCACAGCAGGAAGCAACTGCTGCTAGGAGTTTAAGAATGGCCTCCCTGACCTTCCTGGGTGGGGGTGCTCCTAGGCAAAGGGGGTGGTGGGGGTGGATCTTCCTTCCTCTCCTGGGACAAAGAGGAGATAAGAGGCAGAGGAGCTTAAGGCTCTCTGGGAGCACTTTCCATGTTGAGATTCCATCCGCTTTGCCAAGGGGCTCTTCGAAGATCCTGGTGAAGGTTCCTGTGACCGTGGGCGGGAGAAAAAACAAATAACCGCCAGTGTGAGAACGTACACTGACCCTTCAGTGCATACCAGCTTGGCAGGGCACACCCGCCTGCCCGGGTGACCGGACCTGAGGTTTGCCCAGTGGAGCATCCCAGGGCTGCCAGAGGGTCCTGCCTTCATTCAGTGTTTCCTGAAATTGTACTGTGTGGTAGGCGCTAGGCTTGGTGCTGGTGATGTTGCAGGGAATGATACATCCCCTCCCAGGCGGAGCTCACAGCCTTCTGGAACATAAATTTGACCATTGCCACCCTAAACTGGCTAGGGACACAACCATGCATTTTGCAGAAGAGGAAACTCACGTGGCAAAAAACACATGAAAAGAAACTCAGTACGACTCCTGGTTGAGAAAATGCAAATTACAGCCACATGAAATGCCACTTTATGCCCAAGAGATCAGCAGAAATAAAAATGGGTGATATCACTCAGCTCCCATGGATCTTGGGAGAAGGCACTCTCATACATAGTTGGTGTAGATACGAATTGTTATGGCTTTGGGGGGGAAGAGAAAATTCGCAATATACATTAATACAGGTTGAGTATCCCTTATCTGCAACAATTGGGACCAGAAGTGTTTTGGATTTCAGATTTTGGAATATCTGCATTCTGTTTACCAGTTGAGCATTCTTAATCCAAAAATCTGAAATCCAAAATGTTCCAATGAGCATTCTTTTGAGCATCAGGTCAGTACCCCTAATGTTTTGGATTTTGGAGCATTTTGGATTTTGGATTTTTGGATTAGGGATATTTAACCTGTATAAACAAAACCATACAAGGGCGGGCGAGGTGCCGCATGCCTGTAATCCTAGCACTCTGGGAGGCTGAGGCGGGAGGATCGCTCAAGGTCAGGAGTTCGAGACCAGCCTGAGCAAGAGCGAGACCCCGTCTCTACTAAAAATAGAAAGAAATTATCTGGACAGCTAAAAATATATAGAAAAAATTAGCTGGGCATGGTGGCGCACACCTGTAGTCCCAGCTACTGGGGAGGCTGAGGCAGAAGGATTGCTTGAGCCCAGGAGTTTGAGGTTGCTGTGAGCTAGGCTGAGGCCACGACACTCTAGCCCAGGCAACAGAGCAAGACTCTGTCTCAAAAAAAAAAAAACAAAAACAAAAACCATACAAACCAAAAAAACATATGCTTTGTCTAGCAACTACACTCCTGAGATTCCATCCTGGGACTTAAGGGTAAGTATACAAGGATTCGTATTAAAGTGCTTTTTAGAAGTGACAAAAACATGGAAATATTTACACCCAATGTGAAAGATTACATTGTGATACGTTTAGCCATGCAATATTATGTGGCCATGGAAAATAATGAGTTGGTGCTATTTCAAGTGCCCTAGAGGGCTTCCAAGGTGGCCCAGGGAGGAGAGCCAGAGGTGGACAAGTGACCAGTGTCTACAATGTGATGCACCTTTTCACACTAATACCAGCCCAGCCCCTTTCCATTCAGGGACTTCTGTTTGTATACAACCTTGAGTAAGGAGAATCTTCTGGAAGGCTACATACCACCCTGCTGGCCTTGGAAGTAGGGAGTGTGAAAAGGATAGATAAGTAAGGGGCAAAATAGCAAAAATGGAACAGTATCCACCACCGAACCATGTTGACAGAAAATATGTAACCTAATACCTTATGTAGGATACTATAGTAAGTCTGTAAAAGCAAATCTGCACAGAGACAATGAGAAGCTACTGACACAAAGGAAAACATTGCTTTAATTGAGGATGGGTCTTTGGGTAATTTTCCTTCTGGATTTCTGCAACTTCAATATAGTGTTTCTTTTTTTATTTTTATTTTTATTTTTTTTATATAACTCATAACCTTCCAAACAATCTAGTGTTTCTTATACAGTGTTTAAAAAATAGAGAGAGAAAGGTCATGTACCAGCAACATTATCCGCAGCTGCTAACTGGGAAATTAATTCTGTCTGGGGGAATGGGAAAATCAAGGGGTTAAACTGAACCTTGGAAGAGAGATAAGAGGAGACATCTTTCATGACTGGGAAACTGGCTAAAAACTGAGCTGGTCGGGAGGGAGAACTGTCTACTTTTCCCATTCCCGCAACCGCTACTTCTGGGAGGATGAAATTGCGTTCTTTCCATTAACAATTATTTCAGCACCTGTGCTGTTCTAGGCTTGCATCTAGGCACCGGGGACAGAGCAGCGAATAAGATTCACAAGGTCCCTATCCTCATAGAGCTTGTAATCTAGTGGGAAAGACAGACATTAAATAAAAACACAAATAAGTATGAGACCAAGTGGGTAAAAGGAAATAATGATGCAGACAGCACAGCACAGTGCCTGGCACACAGGAAGTGGTGAGTGCCTGAACTTGGCTGGTTCAATCACCGTGGTCAATTTAAAGAGTTGGGGGCCAGGCACGGTGGCTCACACCTATAATCCTAGCACTTTGGGAGGCTGAGGTGGGAGGATCGCTTGAGGCCAGGAGTTTGAGACCAGCCTGAGCAAGAGTGAGACTCTGTCTCAACAAAAAATAGAAAAATTAGCTGGGCATGATGACATGTGCCTGTAGTTCCAGCTACTCGGAGGCTGAGGCAGGAGGATCGCTTGAGCCCAGGAGTTTGAGGTTGCAATGAGCTATGATGATGCCCTAGTGCTCTAGCTTGGGCAACAGAGTGAGATCCTATGGCAAAAAAAAAAAAAAAAACCGAGTTGGGGAAAGAGGTTGGCTCGTTCTCTAACCTTGACACTGCTAGGACAGTTGGACCCTGGCAGCCATACTGTCACTCTGTGGAGTCTGAAAATGAAGCCACCATGCAGGAGAGCCAGGCAGAATGATGGAGAGACTGTGTCCCTGGTGATGTTATTTCAATACCTGGATCCTCTCACGCATGAAGCTGGAACCACATACTTTGTGTTGAAGCCAGATTTTTTTAAAAAATCACTTGCAATGGAAAAGTGCCTGAACTGTTATTATTATTATATTATTATCTCACTGCTTCTACTCTGTGACTTGCTGAAAGCTCAAGTGAAGCCAAGGAAGATTTAGCATGTCTGGCTCCAGATTCCCAAACCCCAGGATTAGCTGGATAGATATATTTATATGAGAATAACCTCCCAAAAGTGTGTGTGTTTGGGGGAGGGTGTCCAAAGAAAGAGATGGACGGTCCAGGCTCCTAAGCTTGAGAGTCACAATCTATCACCTGACCCAGGTGGGCATTCCACCATGGCGGGCAGGCCCTTTGGCATGTCTAGAGATACAAACCTGTAACCTGTCTGTTGTTTCTGAGGGTGGTGTGAACACCCCCTCTCAACTTTCAGATGCCCTGGTGGCCATCTCTGCTCACTATCTCCCAACACTGCCCCCAAACCCCTGTGGAGCAGGCAGGCAGCTGATCACCAGGGCCCTGCAGCCCTCTCCCTTGGAGGTTGGGCACAGCCTGGTCCCTTTCCTTCTGCCAGGAGTGATCTCCCAGGCCCTTCCTCTAAAGGTGCTCCTTCCTTTCTGCATCCACTGTTCCAGAAAAAGCGGCAGGTAAATTAGGAGGCAGTGCTGGGGATGAGAAAGAAAGGACAGTCTTTTGCCTTGGACAAGTCACTTCAAGCCTCAGATTGCACCCCTGGAAAAGGGGACCCTTGCTACCTCCACTGCCTGCTCACAAGGCCTTTCTTCTGAGGGTCAAATGTCCAAGATCTGATGTTTCAGTCAAGGCTCCTGGAGCTTCCCTCCTGAGGTGTGAATACCTAATACTGGAGGCTTTTCCAGGCCTCTCGGTTACCCAGGCAGCCCCTTGGGACCCTGCATTCTTAAATAGGTGGGGCTTAGGTCTAGCTGGAGGGTACCTAGGAGAGGGTACCTAGAAAACTTGACCTGAAGCTACAGTTGAGTAAGACAGAGAAAACATCAGTCATCCATATCGAAGTTGCCCTCCCCCAACACATGTAAAATTTTAACATCTATTGGGTGCACGTGAGTATTGGCCATATTATTTCCTGCATGTTCAAACACAAAGGAATTGGGAGTTGATGGAGATTTGGGGGAAGGATACCTCCCACCCCCAGCTGGAGGCCTGATACAATTGTTTGTGGTTCCCAAACACCACCTATCTCTACATTTACCTATGTCTACCTAGACTTCCATTTTTCTAAAATCATTACTGCAACTATGCTGCAGGCAAGGTGTAGAAACTGAAATTAACCACTGGACGGGGGAAAAATTGCCAGCTTTGGAGGGAGATCTGCCTTGATTTCCATCCCAGTGTCATCCCTTTGAGGGCTGTGTGGCCTTGGACCAGTGAAGCAGCCTTTCTGAGATTCTGTTTTCTCCTGGAAAACGGGAATGAGGACGGTATCCTGGGTATGAACTTAAACGATACAGAGAGAGCTCTTTGCAGGATATCAGGCTGGGCCTTGGGGTGGAGGGGCATTGGGAGAAAGGTTTGGAAAGGAGGGGACTGTCCTTCCCCCAGCTGCAGGGGATCTTGGTGCTTCTCCCCACCCCTGCTTCAGACAGGAGGCAAGGTGTCTATGAGGTCCTGGGGTTCTGAGGGCAAAGGAGAAGGAGAGTTTGTTTTCATGCCTGTTGGCTTTTGAGGGCAGGTTGGCGACCCACAGGAGACAATGTCCCTGTGGGCCATCAGGGAAAGCCTGGGCAGTGCTGGGCATGGGGCATAGAGAGCAAGCAATGGGAGCTTAGCCGGGTGCAAGGGGCCCCTGGCCACAGGCTGGCCGTGCACACGCTGCCCCACGCTTTCGCAGGCCATGCCCTGGGGCCCTGGCTCCTGCTTTTGGTGCTGGGAGTTTGCTGGAGACACTGGCCAGTTGCCGAGCAGCATGGGCAGGGGTGGGGAGGACAGAACACTGAGAGAGGCACCGGAACAAGGGCTCCCTCTTCCTCCACCACCACCCCTGCCTCCCCAGCACCTTGACAGGCAGCGAGGGGACACAGGCACTTCAGAGAACGAACCAGATCGGGGAGATGGAAAACTCGGCCTGGGGCCCATTCCCACCTGGAAACTTAACGGCAATACTTACACGGAACTGCACAGTGGCTTCCCGCTTGTCTTTCCAAGGGAACAAGCCCCCCCTTGACTCCCACAGATCTTTCCTACCTCCTTGCCCCTTCCTGCCTGGTCGGTTTGGCCCAGGGGCCGCTGACTTTGTGGGCCAGCTGTACTCCTTCCAGGACAAGGGAGCATTAGGGTGGCCATGTGTCAGGCACTGGGCTAGGCACCCCCCAACATGGAAGTTCCACCAGGCCAGGGGCCCTCTGCCTCGCCCAGCTGTAGCCCCAACACCGGCCTGTAGGTCCCTGGGGAGGTCGCAAACAAGCGTTCATTATGTGAAGAAAACATTTATAGGCAGTAAGAGGTCTCTTTTTTGACACCATTCTAAGTGCTTTCTTTACCTATTGGCTTATTTAATCCTCACGACAGCCCTACAAGGTAGGCACCGGTACAGCCCCATTTCACAGAGAAATGAAATTACTCGCGGGGAGCCAGAGGAGCTGCCAGTGCAAAGCAGGCTGTGCGCTTTCAGATCACCCCACGTTGGTCTCGCCCAGGACCGAAGGGAATGACGCCCCTGCCTGAGCAGCGGCAGGTATTGAGCTGCTCACCTCGCTGACCTCCCCAGCATTTCTCTGATGCCCGGTACTGGAACTGGAAGTGTTGGCTGCAAGGTCAGCTCTAGCATTAGTTGGCAATGTGACCTGGGCAAGTCTGCCCACCCCTGGGGGTCAGTTTCCCCATCTTTCCAGTCCAAGACTAGATCCTCTCACAGGGCCCTTCCAGGTCTAAAGCCCAGAATCCCGTTGCTCTTGTAAGGGGGATCTTTACAAGGTGGTTCATTTTCTACCCTTGACAAACAGGCCCTCCAGGAGTCCTTGGCTTGGCCAAATGACGGCTCTACTCCCAGGAGCAGGAGGAGGTTTGGAGTGCTGGCAGAAACTTCCCGAATCCTCCCCTCGCTCCTGCTGTGGCCTTGGCTCTGGGCGGGGACTCCAGGGCCTCTCCCAGTGGGTGCCGGAGGCCAGAGCTGCCTTTGTCTGCTGCAGGAGCCCAGCCAGGCGGCTGTGGCTGCAACCGGCCCCTGCCCAGGCCTGGGAGAGGGTTTTTTTTTTCCTGTGTGTTGCAGCTGGGACCGTTTATAATAGGAAAAAAAGAGAATGACCAGGCCAGCCGGCTGGAAAATAAAGAGACTTAAAAAGAAAAGGGCTAGGCCTGTTCTTCTCCTGTGGAGGCTTTGGTTAAGCAGAAAGTTTTAGTTCCTTTCTGAAAGGCATTTGGGCTTTTGAAGTCCCCTGCGGGAGCTCCCTCTGGCCCCTGGGAAGCCAGGCCCTGGCATGTCCCAATGTGCATGACCAGGATGGGGCCAGGCCGCTCAGAGGAGGCAGTAGCAGGCCTTGGGAAATGCTGTGCCCAGCTGGGTCCACTGTGGTCCGAGTCCTCCCCCCACCCCAGTCTGCTCCTATCCCAGTGGGGCCCAAGCCCCATAACCTCTCTTTGGTGGCCTTTTGCCTGAATTTCCTCTGCTCCCTCTGGCTTTGAACTCTGGCCCGCTGCTGGTTGGGCCAGAGGGTGGGAATAAGCCCAGCTCTGCTTTTTCATTGAGAACCAAAGGGATTTCACAAATAGGGAGACTGAGGCAGACAGAGAGTTTGCCTGAGGCCACCCAGGGAACCTAAACTTATTGAGTGGCTGTTGTGTGTGCTTTGCCTATAAACATTAACAATTGTTAACATTTATTAAGCAATTACAATATGGAAGGACCCAGTGAATGGATTCAGGTAACAGGCAGATAAAAACAGGGGATGGTGTGCTCAGGCTCCTCTCAGAGAAGTTGCCCTCGCTGCTCCTTCTCCGGCCTTGGTGAATTCCAGTCTGTGCAGAGGAGCTTGCTTCTTGCCAGCCCAGCCCTCTGCAGCAGCTCAGCCACCCCGTTACTGAAGAACAACAATCGAAACATAACTAAAGTCGATCCAGCACCTACTACGTGCAAAGTGCTGTGTGCTGGGCATGTCACAGCATTAGCCCATTCTGTGTCCTCCCCGCATCATGGAGGCAGGTCCCTATGGCAACATTCTCTTGCTGCTCACAACTACCCTGTGCCATTGACATTTTCCGCATTTTGTATGTGAGGCTGCCTTGCCCAAGGGGCAAGGCTGGTAAACGGTAAGGCTGGGGTTTGAATTTAGAACTGTCTGCCTTTCTGCCCTGCCTGTCTAGAGCCCACCATTAACCTCCAGTCAGCTTCTCCAGTCACCATACTTGCCGGGCAGGAAGTGGGCACCCTGGCTTGGTGGGGTACATAGCAAACTCTAGGGCTCTGCCCCCAAAGAGATTTTAACCTAGTTGAGTGGGCAAAGATTTCCACCAATTGGCCTCTGCTGTCCAGCAGAAAGCCTTCATGTGACAATGGCTGGTTGTATAGGGATGTATCGGGCACCTCCTCTGGACGCTGCAGTGTGCTGCCAGTTCTCCTCCCAATGCCAGCACTAAGTTGGGAGTCTTTTCGTGATGGGGGGGTGGGGGTGGGAGGAAGGAGTATGCACACAGGAAAAAAACTACCAGATTGTTTTTTCTTTTTATGAAAAGACCTAAGCCAGTTTGGTCCTTTTTAGTAGATGACAGTGGTCACAAAAGAGGTTTCCACTCCTTCATAACCTCTCTACCAGGTGACAATGAGATAATGAATGAGACCAAATTCTGCCACACACACCAACGGTCATTAAACAGACCAGTAGCAAAGCAGGACCACTTTAAGGACAACCAGTTCTGTCAGCTCCATGAAGTCTCAGCTCTCTGTCCTTCCAGGTTATCTGAGCATTCCTGGTAGGAAAGGTATATCCAGATAAGCCCATCACACTCCTAGGCAGGATTCTGTGTCCTCTGCTGGGCACCATGAAGTCAGAAATCCTGTTCAATGGCTGGAAAGAGGACCCCCAGGGATCACCGAGGTGGGGGGGCTGTGCCCTAGGGATACAGATTGCCCCTGCCTCACTGGCTTAATAGTCCCTGATCATGCGAGGTGGGAAGTGTCTCTTAGATCGTGTTTGCTAAACCACACCATGAATGCCTTTAATTGTACCAGTGAGAGCCCATTTCTGAATCTATCACCTTTTTTGATACCCAGTTTGCTAATAAGATTGGTTGGGTGGTTGACTGAGCTAGTGATGGCAGAAGGACATGTGACCAGTCCTGGAGTTTGCATGCTGGGGGCATCTTGCCTGACCATTCCTAGTAAAGCTTACAAAATTGGGTGTCTTATCACATTCATTAAACTGAATTTCTTTTCTTTTTGAGACAGAGTCTCACTTTGTTGCCCGGGCTAGAGTGAGTGCCATGGCGTCAGCCTAGCTCACAGCAACCTCAAACTCCTGGGCTCAAGCGATCCTCCTGCCTCAGCCTCCCGAGTAGCTGGGACTACAGGCATGCGCCACCATGCCCGGCTTTTTTTCTATATATATTTTTAGTTGTCCAGATAATTTTTATTTCTATTTTTAGTAGAGACGGGGTCTCGCTCAGGCTGGTCTCGAACTCCTGACCTCGAGCGATCCACCCGCCTCGGCCTTCCAGAGGGCTAGGATTACAGGCATGAGCCACCGCGCCCGGCCTAAACTGAATTTCTAAAGTATTATTTCAAAATAAATTATACTGAAAAAAATTAAAGTGAATCACAATCATTGTTAAAGACATATTTAGGAGAACAAAGTAGCAACTGAGCCCAAGTTAAGTGACCCCAGGCTTGAGTGTGCCGCACACCCGGGCAGCTGGAGGTGGTCCGGGAGGAGGCTCTCAGCGTTGGGCCGGGAGTTTCAAGTTTTCTGAGGGTGTGAGTCCATGGGGACCCTCCTGCCGAGCTGGTTTCCTTGCTGCCTTGTGGGTGTTCCCTGCAAAGACTGCTGACGCTTGAAGAATTAAATAATTATAATAATGATGATAAAATAGAAATGGCTTTCCCAGCTGAACAGAAACTGGAGAAGACAAGGAGGTTCCCACACCCGCCTTATTGTTTTTGGCACCGTGCTCCTACAGCCCCAGAGAGGCAGATGTCTGGGCCTGCTGCTGGCCTCTTTGAGTTGTGGTCATGGGGGGACAATGGGGCCCCCTGGGGAATTTCAGGAGCATCTGCAGGGATTACCCTCCCCAAAACATCAGGCTGAGAACTGAAAGCAGGGAAAGGAACTCTTTTCCCTCTTGCCTTACTCCCTTCTGAACCCTCAGAAGCCTCAAGTCCAAGCCCTGTGAGAAGAACCCTCAATGCTGCACATACTGGTGCAGAGGTGGGGAAGCCCTGGACTCGTGGGTGGCGGCTGGTTAACAATCGTGGTGCCCAACCGTGTCCTGGGATATTCAACCAGAAGGCGTGACCACTGCTTCCTTAGTAGCCCCAGCCCAGGAGTGTCCAGGAAAACTTGGATTCCACAAAAAGATGTATCATTAAAATAAAACAAAAATGCACAAAGCCTTCTCCATAGACCTAAAGAAGCTAGAAAGCTTCTAGGAAGCAGGGGCATTGTCTGTCTCAAGGTAACAGTGGGGGTGGGGGGTGGGGACGAGGGACTTATCCATGAAGGAGGGGATTTGCAGTTGTGTGACTGGCATCCCTGTGAATACGGTTGACCTTGGAGGTGGTGAAGGTGAGAGCGAGGAAAGGTAAGGGAAGAAAGTGAAGGCCCAATTACTGTGATCCTGTGGCCTCACTCTAGGCCAGACTGGCAGCACTTACTCACAGAAAATCCTCAGAACAACCTCATGAATATAGTCTGTATTCCCATGTTGCAGATGAGAAAGTGGAGGCACAGAATCCCTTGCTAGGGGTCCAGCTAAAGCAATGAGGGAAGCTGGATTGGAAAGTGGATTAAACTGGCTCCTAAACCTGGCTATGATTGCCCCCTTTGGCTCTTTGCCTAACCTGTGACAACTTCCCCTTAGAATCACCGAGCTCCTTCTTGCCCCAGGCCCTTTGCACACACTGTTCACTCTGTGGGGAGCTCTGTTCTTCATCTTCTTCCTTGAGTCCCTCTTTCTCCTCCTTCAGGCTCTCAGCCAGACTACCACTGAGACCCTCTGTTTTTTGGCCTCATCTACACTGTATCTTTCCTTCCCAGAATTGATCAAAACTGTAATTGAATAATTATTTGTATGGCTATTTATTAAAAGTCAGCCTCCCCCACTAGAGAACAAGCCCCAACAGGGAGGAACTGTGGTCCTTCTGTTCACTGTTTTACCCTCAGTCTTAGCACACAGTAGGCACACAGTTGTAAAGAAATGTTGAGTAAACAAATGAACAAAGACATGAACTAATTCCCTGGGGAAAGACTGGGGGTGGAGGGGATAAATCTTCCCTACCCAAAATGACTGTTCCTTATATAGGCTGATGCAAGTTCTCCCCAGTAGAGAGTGAGAGTTTCAAGTAATAAAACTGTAAACAAAAATCACTAATTCCACACTGTATATTATTCAAGTGGCTGTTGTCATTTAAAGGAAGCGTGTGTGTATGTGCACCTGTGTGCTGGTGTGCGCGGAGGGGGAGAAGGTGGTCGCTTGGTCACTTACTGCAAAGCATCTCTGGACCCACTCTGGGAACTCTGTAGAAGGAACCCTACTTTATTTTACCTACCGCCTATCTTTCTTTTGCAGTCCACCAGACCCTCCTACTCACCAGATTGCTCCCATGACGCCTGCCTCTTTTTGGAAATTCAAGTGAGAAGCCTGGCGTGCTGCACGTCTAGGAAAACATCCTTAAGCAGCCGGGCAAGAGGTTTCCCCTCCTCCAGCCAAGTATGACTTTGAGGAAGATGCACGTTTGTGTGAGCAAGTCTACTCGTTCTCAGAAACATCAGCTTGTAATTTCCCTTGCATTTATGATGGTGGCCCTGACAGTTTACAGCGAGTTTCCTGCCAGGCCTCCGGGCAGGTCAGGGGCAGCCGGCCACTTTGCGGGTGAAGGCTTGGCCAGAGCGGGCCTTTCTCACAGGTAGGGGCCCAGATCCCCGGATTCCCCGCCAGAAGTAGGCAGGTGTGGGTATAAAACATCTGAAAATGTCCTCTTTTTGGTCCGAGGTCACCAGGCTGATGAGAAGCAAGGCCCAGGTGTCACCCGGTGCCCCCTGAGGCCCTTGTGGTCCGAGCTCAGAGGGGGAGTGGGGGTGGCGGTGCGCAGAGTTCGGGCACTACTGGCTTTTTGCTCCTTTGAGACTTTCCTTAAAACAACATTTTTCTGGAAGGAGTTAAAAATGAAACAAGTTTCAGAGGAAGCGGCCGGGCGGGCCCAGGCAGGGGTGAAGGCCAGCTACCCCCGCGCACCCCGACTGCGGCTGAGCCGCGAGACCGCGGAACGGCGAGCGTCGGGACGCGAACGTGGGTGACGGCTACAAGTGGGAAGGGTCCAAAAAACTTTGTGCGCAGCTCCGGGACCCTGGTCCTCGCGCGTTAGTTCGGGATGGGCTGTCGCCTGCCAATGCTGTTACCCCACCCCCGGCCTCCTCCGAGCCTCCTGCAGTTTCCCACCGATGGAAAAAGGGCAACGCCGGGGTTCCCCAAAGACCCCTCCCCGCCAATGGCTCCCTCCTCTTGTCCCGCACACCCACGTCCCACCGCGCGCCTTTTGTCCGCCCCCTCCCTCCCGGCTGGGCATGGTCCGCAGTCTCCAGCCCCCCGGGGAGACTGGGCGGGAGACTGGGGGCTGTTCTCCGCCCCCTCCCTCTAGGAGAGGCAGCCCGCGGCGGGGGCACCCCGGAGCCGAGGCCAGTCGCCCCCCTCCCCCAGCGTGTGCCATCTGCCGCCTGTCAGCCTCTCTCCGCGGGCCTCGATCCCAGGCGCCGGCGGGATGGGGAGCGGCGCATTCTGCCCCTCCTTCCTGGCTCCTTCCCAGGGCCTCGCCGCCTCTGCCCTCGCCTGGCCCTGGGCACCCCTCTTGTTCTAACCCTGGCCATCCCTGGGCTTCGGGAGGCGCCTGCCATTCCCTCAGGGAAGGCAGGGATGTTGGACACTCTCGGACGCAGGAACTGGGGAGGGCGGTGGCCGGGGTGGCAGCTCTAACCCGGAGAGGGGCGGCTCTCAGGGCTTAGGTCTAGTTAGGGGACATCTCTGTCCTGGCCCCAGCCCCTAGGGGATCGTTGCTCTCCGTCTCCCAGTGTCAAGTGTCCACCTCGGCGTCGCGTTTCGCCCGTCACCACACTCCACGGCGGAGACGGCCTCGGGCGCGCTGCGCAGGGCCCCTGCCCCAGGCCTTTCTCTGTGTCCTCCCGCCCCGCTCCCTAGCCGCGGAGTGCGGGGGCCGCCTGTCCCCTGCCGTCGGCCCAGCGCCGGGCTGGCGAGCGGGCCGGCGGGCGGCGGGGCGCAGGCTCCCTGCTTGGGCGGGCGCCGCTGCGGGCCGGGCCGGCGCTGCTCTCGGCGGGCAGCGGGTTCTTCGTGAAAGGTTGCCCCGGGTAACTCGTCTCCGAGGGGACACAGCCCTACGCTCTCCAAGTGGCAACTTATCGATCCGCGAGATTGATAACCCCGGCGCAGCGCCGCGCACCCGCTCCGCTCTCCCGGCCTGGGCGCGCCGGCCCGAGGTGGCGCCGTCGCCCGGAGGGGTCGATGTCGGGGCCTCTGCCCCGCCCGGATCTGGCCGCCCGCAGCTAGTGGGGGAGGGGAGCTGCAAAGGAACCGTGTAGGGGCCGCCGCGAAGACTTGCCCGGGTCGGAGCCGCTCCCGCCCTGCTCGAGGCCGCGTCTCCACGGGTCCAGAGCGGCGGGGGGCGAAGGCGCCCCCTGGTGGCCGGGGCAAAACGTGGTCGAAAGTGGCAGCTGTAGGGGAGGAGTGCTCCTTCAGCGTTTTGGGGGCGAGGTGTTCCCTTTACAGTCGTAGCTAGGAAGTGCGCACTTGGCTCAAGAACCCTACAAATGCGGGTGTAGGGGCACACAGGGTCAGCCCCGCGGTGGAAGAGTTTGTTGGACGTGGGGCAAGGGTAGTCTTCGAACACCCACCGGTGGGCAAAAAGCACTGAGGAGGAAAAGCCAAGTCTGGGATATTCACGTACGTGGGGCATGAATCGCGGGGGTGGCAGTGCTGGGGGGCTCGCCATGCTCTCACTTTTGCAGTTTGTGATGCTAATGCATCTCAGCGAGCTTGACAGCCGCAGGGGCCTTGCGTTTGTTCCCTCCTCCCGCCCCCGGTGCCGCCAGCGCCCGAGCCCAGGCCCGCGTGCCGGTGCGGTGCCCGCGCCCGCGCCGTGCCTGCCGTCGCCACCGCCGCCTCGGTCCGGGTTTTGCGGGCGGCCGGAGCTGTATTTCCAGCGCTGTCCATCGCTCGGTGCTGTTGGCCCTCTCTCCGTCTGATCCGAGCCGGAGCAGTGCGGGGCGCCCCACGGGATCAGAGCGCTCCCCCGCCGGGACTCCGCTCCTCACATCCTCCTGCTGGGACCCGGCTACATTTCCAGCCAAGCCTGGCTTTATTATGTGTCTCTGCAGTGCAGCCCCAGCAGCCGGATCGGGAGGAGGAGAGCCAGCGACCACAAAGAAGACAGGAGCGCGAGGGAGGCTGGCGGGCGGGCCGGCGCCGGCTGGAGCGTGGAGGAGCCGGGGCGCAGCCGCCGCCGCCGCTGCCCGGGAGGACGGGAGCCCGGCCGCCGCCGCCGCCTGCGCGTCCTCCTCCTCCTCCTCCGCCGCCGCGGCCGCCGCCTCCCCCCTCTCCGAGCCCCTGGCCCATGGAGGCAGCTAGCGGGGCCGGCGACTTGGCACCGGCCTGGGGATCGGCTGCGCGCCGCGCGCTGAGCACCGCAGCCCCAGGGCAGGCAGCGGCAGCCCGGCGCACGGGTTGAGCGATGCCCGGGGCACGGGCGCGCCTGCCCGCCGCCGCCTGAGCGCCCCCGCGCGCGCCCCTTCCTCCTCCGGGGGGCCGGCGCCGGACCGAGCCGAGAGCCAGAGAAGGGGGCGTGAGCCAGGGACCCCGAGCAGCGGCTTCCGAGCCACTGCGGCCGTTTTGAGCCTCCCCTCCAACTAGGCTGAGTTGAGGGACCCTCCTCCCCAACCATCATCATCTCCAAACCAAGCGTTTGGGCATTTTTGAGCCATTAATATTTATTCTTTTTTTTTTTTTTTTGTGCGGCAGGGGGATAATCTGAAGGCTTTTTTTCGGGGGTGCTGAGCTTTCGCGCTCCTGACCGCCTCCCGGTCTCCACCCCCCGTGAGACCCCCTCGACTCCAGCCCGGTTCCCCCTCCTCAGATGGGTTCATTGTGAGCTCCGCACCGGGCTGCGTGGCCGGACGCCTGCAAACTTTGCACAAAAATCCGGCAAGGGGCGGAGGAGGAGGAGAAGGAGGAGGAGGGTGAGGGTGGCGGTAGGGTGGGGGAGGGAAGGAGGGGGCCGCAGGGGCCGGGGGCCGGCGGGGGGTGGGGAGGAGGAGGGGGGCGGCTTTTTTTTTTTTTTTTTTTTGCATAACTCGGCTCGGCCGAGTGGCCTCCGGACTCCCCGCGCCGCTGGGACCGCCGCTGGGACCCGGAGCCCCCGGCTGCCGCATTGCAACAGGCAGGGCCCCGGCGCGCCCCCCGGGCCTCCCCCCGCCCTCGAGCGGCCTCGGCCGGCCCGGGCCGCCCCCCCCAGGGAGGCCGCCCCGGACCTGCGGTCCGCTCCCCAAAGCCGCCGACCCGGCTGCAAAAAAAAAAGTTTCCAAGAGGCAGGCGGAGGAGAAGGGGGAGAAGGGCTGCCCGGAGCGGCGGGGGGCGGCGGGGGGAGCCGGCCGCGGAGGGCGACGGAGCGCCCGGAGCCCCGGACATGTCCAGGCGGAAGCAGGCGAAGCCGCGCTCGGTGAAAGGTGAGCGAGGCCTGGCGGAGGCGCGAGCGAGCGAGGAGGGAGGGAGCGAGGGAGGAGGGACCGGCGAGCGGGCGGGCGGCCGGGGACCCGCGCGAGCGAGCCGAGAGGAGGAGGAGGAGGCGGCGGAGGAGGCGGAGGCGGAGGAGGAGGAAGAGGAGGGGGAGGAGGAAGCCGGGAGCGGGAGGCGGAGGCGGCGGAGGGCTTGTCGCGGACACCCTCCTCGCCCGGATCCTCTCTGGGCCCGGCGCCGCCGCCCGCGGGGGACCCGGGCCCGGGGGCGCCGCCAAGGGGCCCGCGCCGCCGCCTTCGTGCGGGCCCCGGGCCCGCGTGGCCAATCAAGGGGTGCGGGCCCGAGTTGGCGGGGATTGCGAATCTCGGCGGCGGCGGCGGGCGGCAGGAGGAAGGAAGAGGACGGGCGTCCGGGAGGCCGGCAGCTCCGAGGCCGCCCTCGCTGGCCCCGGGCCTCGCTGGCTCTCTCCGGCCCCCGCCTCGCAGCCCCGGGCTGCAGAGAGCGGCGGGCGCTGCCCGAGCGCGCCCCGGGCGTCGCGCCCCCGCCCGGCCTCCTGGCGCCCCCTCCCGCCCCCCGCCCAGGCCGCGCTCCCGGCTCGGGCCCCCGCACTTCCTGCCTCCTGCACCGAGACCCACCGGGCAGGGAGCCTCCGCCAGGAGTTCATTGTCTGCGCCGCGCCGGCGGGACGCCGGTCCCCAGGGGAGCGCAGCGGTTGCTGTGCTTGTCCCTGCGCGAAGGGCGCCGGATGCGGCCCGGGCACCCGCACCCTCGACACCCGGGCCGACTTCCAGTACCGGTTCTCCGGGTTGCTCACGTTTGCGAGGAGATGTAGATATAGATACACACACACACAGACACACACACCCCTCTTCGTTTCCATGCTTTGCTCTCCATTTCCACCCAGGGCCCCTGGCTCGAGGGGGACCCTGGAAAACAGAGGCCCCGGGGAAAGGCCGCGCCAGCCAGCGAGCCCCTCCCCTGCCCTCCTCGCTCCACGGCTGGCCTCTCCCAGCCTCGCCTGCTGCTTTGTCCCTATTCCAGCCCTTTGGGTGGGGGACTGGCCGCCCGGTCGGCGAAGGGAGATGATTGAGGAGGGGCAGGATGAGAGCGGCTAAGCCTCTAGAGCCCAAAGTCCCGAGGCCCTTGTCCTCTCCCAACTCCCCTGATGACCTCTGGCCTGAGCCCAGTTCTGCTCTGAAAAGTTCATTTCCTGGAGGCCTGCGCGGGAAGGCGCTGGGGCCCCGGTCCCTTCCTGCCAGCCTTGCGCCTGGCTGGAATGGCTGGAACTGAATCCGGCAGGGAGGGTCGTTAGACACCCATCATCTCTCTCCTAAAGTCCCGGGAGAGCCAGGGGCACCCGTCCCAGAAGAGTCCCCTTCCTGCCTCCCTGCCATATTAGAAGGAGACCAGCTCAGTCCACACTCTGAGCAACTGGCCTGCTCTTTCTCCCTTTTCCCCTTGAGAGACATTGGTCCTGTTCCCCTCACCCTGGCTGGCCTCCCAGTCGGCGATCCTGGCCTGCTCCACGGAAGCTTCAGAGGGGGTTCTGATTGAGGGGCAGGAAATCAGAAGAGAGACTCCAAGAAGACAGGCAAGAAGGATAGATATTTCTCCTTTTGCTGAGGGTCCCTGGGCTTTAAATAATATTTGATTTCTTTTCTCTTTCCCTGGTCGCTGCTCACTCCTTCAAGAGCCACTTAAGGCAGCCCAGAAGAAAATACAGAATTGGAATTTCTGGTTGGAAAAACAGTTTTATGTAACTTGGGCAGTTGATTTTGAGTTAAACCTATGTATGGGAGCAGATTTTTCATAAAGATGCAAGTCTTGCTTACCTGTAACCCCACTCCTGTCCCCGGCCTCTTTAGTTCAGAAGCGCGAGGCACAGAAAGCAAAGGTAGAACAGTTTGCAGGGAACAGATGGGTGATGTTGCTTGTACTGAATTCTGAAACCACTCTGGATCTCTAAGACTCAAGAATTGGTCTTCAGCCTTTCATGAAATGAGCCTTGAAATGATTTTTAATGAGTGCCTCTCTCTAAATGTATATGTGTGTATGTTTAGCAGGCAATTAGAGCAGGTTGTTGGGGAAAAGACAGCAAAGTGGGAACAAGACCAGTGAAGGCATTTTGAGGCTCAGTGTTGTAAATATCAACCACTCAGCGCCTCTCTGCCCCTGGAGTCTGAGACCCTCTGTTTCTCCCCAGGGCTCTTTGCATTTTCCAAAAGCAGCCATAACCCTTGTCTCTCACCATTTTGCCTTTTATTGGGTTTACTGGGGTGCATGGGGTGGAGATGTGGCCACTTATCAAAGGAGGAATTAAGAGAAAAGATAATTTAAATAGATAAGAGTTACTGCAGGTGTTGGATTTATTGCTTTTCAAGAACTGCCCCCTTCTCTCAAGCAATATTCAAAAGTGTGCGCTGGAGTGTGGACAGCTCCACACCAAGTGTTTGAAACGACAAGGTCTTCACCTTTAAAGATGCTTGAAGGTGCTTCTTAAGGAACAGCGGTGTCTTTTAAATTTTATTTTATTTTGCCTCTACTGCTGAAGTGTCAGGGCTAATGTAGAGGCATTGTGGACTTCCCCAGCCTCGAGCATTCTGCTGTGAAAGTCGCTTGACTGTAATTTGTAATTGATCTCGGAAATGTGAAAGCCCATAGCAGGAAGGAAAGACAGAAATATAACATTTTCGAATGGATGCTCAGAAAGTGTGATTTGAAAGCACAGGCATTGCTGCTTTGAAAATCAAACAGGCCTCTGGGGGGGTCTCATTTCCCACTCATGTACACAACCTCCCTTCTGGAGTGGGGTCACTTGTCCCCTCAGGATGTTTGTCCTTCTTTGGAAAACGCAGCTCACAGGGAGGACACCCAGCAAATAGGGAAGGGTGCCGGGGCAGTAGGGCAGGGGGGAGAATAGCCTCATTGGTTTTCAAAAGCCTTGTGATTTTGTAAAAAAAAAAAAAACAAACAAACCCACAAAACCCAATAAACCCACCAATGTTAGAAAAGTCACATTTTCTGACCGATTTTCCCTCCCTGCACCCTTCCCCCCTTTTCTGTTTCCTGGTGGAGTGGTGTGGTGGTTGCAATGATTCGTTCTCTTTGATAATTTTGGCCTCGTTCTCCCGGGCTGTTCTCATCGTGCTCACTGATGTTATTTCGGCTGATGATATCAGGTGGTTTGGTAGCGGTTGCCTTGGCAGTTCTGTCTGTCACTCGACATTAAGGAGGCCTGCCCCCCTCGCCCCCCAGCTTCCTCAGAGCCATGCAACTGCCTCTTCGTTTATACAGAAAATTAATACATCTTTTTCCCAGCCTTAGTTTAAAACTTTTGAACCATTTTAATACTGTCGATTTTCTCCATCTAGCAACTGCCTGTTAATTACAGTTCTTAAATTAATTAGCACTCAGGCTGTGTCCATGCACCCCCCCATCCCAACATCCAAAACTGCCCCCAGTGACTTCTCTGCATTCCCTTCCCCCTCTTTGTCCTCCTCTCCTGCCAGCATGTAGCTCCTCAAAAGTCCATCTTATAAATTTGGTGGTCTAGGGACTTGGGAACATTGTGTGTGTTTCCATGGAAATAATTGAGATGTAATAAATAGAGGCGTTCTGAGGTTACAGGTTTCTTGATTCAGCTGAGACCACATACAAGTGTAAATTGTCGAGGTTTGTTTGGCTAAATGTACATGATCTTGTAGGAAGCGCAAAACAAATCCTTCATAGGTTCTTTAGCTTTGTATGTGGATTGGGGTAGCTGACATTTAATCCTAATATTTAATCCCCCCATTCTCAATTAAGTTATCGATTCCCAGCTTTGGGAAGGACCCGTTTCATTCTAGAAATCATCCTTTATGTCTAGTAATTGCTGTTTAGATGTGTACACCTGTTTCCTTGCAAAAACTTAATAAGCAATAAAATAAGATAACTATGTGCCTCTGGCAGGAGAATCCTGCTAAACGTTTAACCATAAGGTGCCTAGTGTGCATTAATAATGAAAGGTGCAAAATGCCAGTGACTTTATAGTCATAAAGTAATTCAGTAGAACCAGCCAGCCCTGGCAATGTTGTGGCATGCTACAGCGTGTTAACAGAGGAGGAGGAGGGGGAACCACAGAAGCAGGAAACTGGAGCACAGCATCTTTGAGTACAGCGTTCCTAGCTGGAGACGAAAGGCTGGGGATCTGGTTCAGTCTAAGAGAAAGTTGCAATAATTGCTATATCGGTAGCCAACTCTTAAGCTAGTGGCTGTGGAATTCTTCCCCTGATGTAGGTTTTAATAGTCTGGCAATTAGATGCATTGATTTCTCTTAACTGTTCATTTGGATGTGTAAACGAAAGGAACCTACCACTGAGGCTGATGGTGCAGACATGCTGCCTGGCTCTTTGAAAAAGGCTGATTTAGGTGGCAGTGGTGGGCGTGTATGATTTTTCAGGGCAGTGTTGCGACCAGTTCCCTCTTCTTTTAAAATTTCTGCCCATTTTGCAGTGAAATGAATGGCACCTTTGGTTCAAATTCTCTTTGAAAATAAAACAACAGTATCCAGTTACATCTGAAAAGTAAAGACATGCTTTCTTGCTGCAGATGCTTATAGAGTACTATCTCTGTCTTTGAGTGACTGGACTCACTTGCGTATTTTTGGCAGATGATCTGTTGGTACCAGAAGGTTAAGTCACAAACACCTTGGGCTCCGAGTTCTAGAGAGTCCTCCTGCTGAGTAAGTTCTCTCTCTCTCCTTCTTTCTTGCCAATAGTTTGAGACTTGTGGCCACCTAGACCCAAGGATGTCAAGCCCTGAGTGGGTGTGGGATGGCATCTTGAAAGGCTGGAAGGCTGTACGACTTCAATGGCTCGTAAAGTGTGTAGAAAATGAGCTCTCTTAAACATTAGCCCCTCTACCTTCCTGCTTCTGGGCTTGCAGTTTTCTGCAAGTGTCACCAACTTCTGACATGCCAGCATCTAAAACTGTCTTATAGTAAGCAAGCAGAGGATGGCTACATTTCCTGATGGCCGCATGGTTTCTGTCAAGGTGGTGGGTGGTTTAGTTCACTCTTTGTTTGGCAGGAGTTGAGATGGACTTGCCTTTCCCACACCCTGGCTAAAGCAAAGCCCGGTCTTGTCTACGGTACACTGGTGTTTGCAAAGAATATTATTGTCATGTCTTGAAAACATTTGCACTAGATACCAGGGTTCCTTCAAATCTGCAAATCTAGGGTAATTACAATAGAAGAATATCTTGAAAACTGTTAGTGAGCTCCTCATTACTGTGGGTAGCCGGGAAAACCCTGCTACAGCTTGGTTGATGAATTTGACAATTGCTGCAAATTCCTGTCAGTTTGCAAGGGCATTTTGTGCATAGACATGTTAGTGGGTAATCAGAGTAGTTTTGTACCACAAATTGGACTAATTAAGCCTGGATTGGTTATATCCTGCTTGAAGTTTTTGGCGCTGGCTGTCAGCTCCCTCAGCCTACTGTGGGAGAGGCAGGGTGAAGTGAGTGGGGAGAAGCTGATGGAAACTTTTGATTCATAGCTTACCTGCCAGGATCGGTGGCCGCCAATGACTGGGGTTGTACACTTAGTAAATAAAAATACTTTACTGCTTTCAAGGAGCGCCAATTAGCTGATTGCTCCGTGTGGCTGTCTTTAAGGAGAATGCTGTTTTACCTATCTTCTTGTACAAAGGTTTGATTTTTAATGTCTTGTGAAAAGGATTCTCTTTGTCTTGATTGATGTCAGGAATAAAAGCATGATGGTAATATCCCTTTGAAAGCTATTGTATTGTCAGCCCTGGCTGACAGCGGGAGGGCCTCCCAGCGTTATAGATTAGTGCTGTGAAAACACTGACATTTTCTTTGTTACGTTGCTGTTGTTCTACTTGCAAAGTCAATTACACAATGTGGGAGCTCAGTTACGGAGTTGACTTTGGAAGTAGCAATGTCTTTCATTCTCTTTTTAAAGATATAATTTTCCTTTGTTGTTGTTGTTTTGTTTTCTTTCTTTCTTTTTTAACCTCCCTCCCTCTGGTTACCTCCTCTCCCTTGCTCCCCGCCTCTCCAAGAGTCTGCACAAGTTAGCGAGGCAAAGGAGCTCTGGTTTCAGTTGTAACAAGTCAAATTCAAAGATTGCTACATCGTTATCTCCAAATTCTTCTACTCATTCACATTTCAGTGGTGTCTTATTGATACAGGGACTAAAGCAGCCAAGATACATAAAAAACCCATCAAATGAGATTACAGTGTTGATAATCTCTTATCAAGGGGGTTGTCTCTAGATCTGGGGTCATTGAGGTTGGCAAATTCGGAGTTTTCTTTCTTTCTTTTTTTTCTGGAGATGGCAACTGAGACTGGCCTGAACCAGGGTCCTGGGTTGATGGGACCCCTGCGAAGAGTTTTTTTTTTTTTCCTACAAAAGATTTATAAGCATTTAGATCTCAGAGGCTGGGGCGATTGCGTGTTGCATTCAGAATCCTGGGTGACATGTCAAGAGTAGAAGGGGTCTCAAGAGAATTGTGTAATCCATCTTTCTCCCATTGTGGGTGGCAAACTCGAATCAGAAAATGATCGTGTGAGGTGATCCGGTGTGCCTATCTGGGGCAGGATGGGACTCGGGAGTAATTTGCGTTCCCATCTAAGTGTGTGAAGTCTTGCTACTAGCCAAAGCTGAAAGTGGTTATGAGGATGTTTTTTGCATACCTTCCCTCCTCCAGTCCTCTCTCTGTCCCCACCCTCTCCCGAAAAAGAACAACCTAAAGTCCTTAGTTCTCTAAACCTGGTCACCGAAGCAGCAGTCACCTTCCAGCAGCCGCTTGCCGGAGCGTCTTGCCAGCCCGGCCGCGGGCGAGGAGATGCGCTGCTGTCACGGGCTCCAGATGACAGGGATCCATCAGGAAACTCCGTCCGAGGACACTAATTGTGGGCCTCCGAAGTTATTATTACGAACCACCAGACAAGAGCCTGTATTCGCCAGCAATTTGTCAGGACTAATTTTGTTTTTCTCCAATAATTGAAAATTAATGTCTTGAAGTGAAAGCAGATGTTCATGTCATCTTCTGAATTGGGATATAAAATGGGGCTCTGTGGATGTGCTCACTAATTTAACAGCAATTTCCCTCTGCTAGATAATGGGGGTGCTGGGGCTGACATCACCTCAGGAGCAGGGATTAGGGGCTGGGAGAGGGGGGCACGGGTGTTCCTTGAGGGTTCACCCTGGAGGGAGAGCACATAAATAAAAATATTTGCTTGGGCTGTGAGACTAGGAGAACTCGCTGTCTGCTTAACAAGTATTTATTGAGATAATCCAAGGCATTATTCTGGGGAGCCTAGGTCTGGGGAGACGGTGGCTTCATTCGGCTGTCCTGGTCGTCACCGTCACCTTCAGTAAAGCTGGTTAAAATTCCACATTCCCGGCCCCGATGCTAGAGATGCTCACCTGGATGGCTGGAAGAGGGACTCAGAACTCTTCATCCTCCCCCCCAACCCCACTTTAAAAAATTTCTGTAAAATATACATAACATAAAATTTACCATCATTTTTAAGTGGCATTAAGTACATACACGTTGTTGTGCAAGTGTCACCACCGTGGACTTTTCATTTTTAGTTAGCACCCACGTGGTGGTGGGCTGGGGTTCTGCAGCCCACCACCCTCAGAGGAGGCCATCGAGGTCAGGCTTGCATTTGCTAGGTAGGCATGAGAAACAGAGGCTTGGAAGGAAGATAAGTGACTCTCTCAAGAGCTGTGTTTCTCCCCTTGCTCTAGTGGGAGAGGTGAGACTGCATTGCCCAAGGCTAGGGCAGGGCATGGGAGAGTAGGGCTCCAGGAGGCTCCTTGGGGCTGGGACAAGGGCAGAGGGTGCTCAGGAGTTGTTGAGTTGATCTGGTGACCATTCTCAGGATAAGAACATTTGTTTTCTACTTGGGGACACCATTCTTTGGGAGACTGAGCCTGGACGGGTGTGAGCTTGCTCAGTGGCCCTGGCAAGCCAGATCCCTTGTGGCCCCCACACCTGCCTGCCAGGATCCAGGTAGCCCCTGAGCCCCCGGTCCACCCAGCCCTGGACACTTAGGCTGGTTTGTCTGTGGCAAGGAAAGGGGAGGAACAGCTGCTTTGGAGTGGCCACTTAGTTGCCTCAATTTCCAGTCCTAGAGCACTGACTGTCTTGGGCCTGTTGGTCTAGCTTTGCAAACTCTTACACTGTTCTCCTCCATGGAGGTGCTACAAAACTTTCCTCCTGTTTTCTCTGTAATTGAAATTTGCCCTTTCATTACCTGGGCATGAATTATTTTTTGCAGCGTTGTCATTCCCTATCCTGCTGTGAGGTTTATCTCTTCTGTTGATCCTAATTAAATAAAACATACTGTTCACCTAACTCCTGTTGCACTGATTTTTACCTGCCTGAAGGCAGAGTGATGGCCATCTGGGCTTGGTTAAGGAGCAGGGTATGGCTGGATACGGGGTGTTGGTGGCTGCCACCTTCAGGCTGGGAGATTGGGCAGGTGCACCCCCTCGGCTGGGGGCTGCCAGATCTTGGAGCCACCAGAAAAATGTAGTATATTTTTGGTTCCTGAACAAGAGATGTGGCTTTGTCCCTAGCCCCCTGGGGCTGCAGTTTTTTGAACTTAGGGAGAGGAGAGACAATCGCCAGCTCCAGAGGGCCCCCAGGGAGAGGGTGAGAGAGGAGAGGCAGGCTCCCGGAGGCAGGGAGGTGGAAAGAGGGGGCAGGCTCCTGCCCCCTGCAGTGGAGGTTACAGACTGTTGGGTTCTCTGGGGAGAGCGAGGGGTGCACATGTTTTCAGTGCCCAGGACGGCCTCTGCAGATGCCCTGTGCCCCTCAGGGAGAGAGTGGTCAGCCAGGGACACAGCACACATGTCGGCAAGATTCAGGCCTTTACTGTTTTTGCCTTTTAACCTCTCAGAATCCTGAAAACCACAGGTTGAAAAGGTACCTTGGAAGTCACTTCATTTAAACTTCCTTGGGTGTGGCATCCTTAGTTGCATCTAGCCTAGACTTACACACTTCCATTCTCCAGGAGCTCACTACCTCGATGGCACATGCGTGAATTTTTAGCTTGAATTTCACACGTTAAGCTGCAGTCTGCATTGCTCCTGAGTCCACCTCCTGGGGCCACAGAGAGTAACTCAAACCCCCAGTCCCTTGAGCAGCCCTGTTGAGAGTTGGTGGAGCTTGTCCTGCCTTACTCGGAGGAAAGATCTCACTGTGTGTGGGGTCAGCCTTGTGTGGGCTTCCAGGACCTCATGTTCATTCGTAAATGGCCACAACCTGGGCTTCTGAAAGGATCATCATGTTTTAAAAAACTATTTCTTTTTTCTTTTCTTTTCTTTTTTTTTTTTTGAGACAAGTTCTTGCTCTGTTGCCCAGGCTAGAGAGTTGGTGCATCATCATAGCTCTCTGCAACCTCCAGCTCCTGGGCCCAAGGGATCCTCCTGCCTCAGCCCCCAAGTAGCTGGGACTATAGGCGTGCACGCCTGGCTAATTTGTCTATTTTTTTTTTGTAGAGATGGAGGGGGGGTCTCGCTCTTGCTCAGGCTGGTCTTCAACTCCTGGCCTCCAGCAATCCTCTTGCCTGGGTCTTCCAAAGTGCTAGGATTATAGGCGTGAGCCACCTCACTGGCCTTAAAAAGGATTTCTTGAAAGGGTAAACGTGTAAATTGTCAAGGGAGTAAATATGAATGGGTGAACAAGTGAATGGGTGGATAGTGAATAAATGACTGAATAGTGAGTAAATGAATTCACAGATGAAAGAGCGAATGAGCGAGTGAGTGAATGAGGAGGTGGACTGATAGGGACACAGACTAGGCCGGCGTGGGACGTGGGCTCACTGCTGGCATCGGTCTCTGATGGCCTCTCTGTTGCAGATGAGGAGGTGGGAGCTGCCCCAGATGGGGTGCTGCTCCCAGCCATATGGCCCTTGGGTGGGAAGGGCTTGTACCTATTCTGCCTTCATTCTCCGGGTACTCTGTGCTGTGAGATCGTAGCTACAGTGTATCGAGGGCTTTGTGCTATGCATTGTTCTAGGCCTGTAAAACATTCCTTTTAAAATGAAAAAAGCAATATGAGAGTTTTGTACTAATTTTAAATAACACAGAATGTTTAACTCAATGTTCTCCCATTCTTCTGCCCACCCCCATCCTGCCACACAATTGTGGGGGCTCAGAGTGGACGTATTTGACCAGCTCCGTGCTGGCCACGGATCTGCAGTTCGGCCATTGAGTGGCCTTTGGGACCCAGGAATAGCAATAGGAGTGGGGTCTGGAGAAGGAGGCAGGAGGGAGAAAAGGGATGTGCTGGCAGCGGAACCTGCTAGTCACTCAGAACAGAAAAGAAAGGCCATTCTCCCTGAAGGTGTGAGTCAAGATTGCTTTATTTCTCTCCCTGCGGAGGGGAGTGGGTTGGAGAAAATGTGCTCTGGGATCTTGGGCAAGACAGTTCCCTTTGTGGGGCTCACTTTCCCTGTCTATGAAATGGGTTGGAACTAGTAGGATTAGCTACATGCCTTAAGTTTCCAATCTTAGTTGGTTGGACATTAATATCATTTTAGGCATTTAAAGAAATTACATTATCTGGGCCCCATCACAGATCAAATAATCAAGAATCTTTGAGGATGGGGCCCCTGGTCAGGTTTTTTTTAAAGCTTCCCGGGCAGTTCGAATGTACAGCCTAGGTTAAGAACCATCAGTCTAGGCGACTGCACCACGTGAGTGTCACAGACCTGCTCCGTCATGTTAACAGCCTAGGGAGTTCTACGGAACGAATGTACCAGAATTTCTTTACCATCCCCTGTTAGTGGACATCTAGTTGCTTCCAGTTATTTGCTGTTATAACTATGATGCAGTAAGCATCCTCATTTATAAACCTTTGTGTTCTCATTTGAGTGTTTCTCAGGCTAGATTCCTAGAAGTGGAATTGTTGGGCCAAATTGTTCGCTTGAACAATTTGATAGATATTTCCAAATTGCTCTCCATGAGGGCTGTACTCATTTACCCTTCAGTAATAGTTACGAATGCACGTTTCTCCTAATATGATGTATTTTTTTTTCTTTGTTTCTTTTTCTTCTCCCTACTTTTCTTTTTGCCCATCTGGAAGTTCACACATTGTTTTAATTTGCACTTCTTTAATTATTAGTGAAACTGACCATTCTTCTTATGTTTTTAGACCGTTTTTCTGTCTTCTTCCAGAAGGGACACTGTAGTGGATGTAGAACTTGGGGGTATGGGGATTTCTTTCCCTCATTGAGCTCTTTAGCTAAGTTTCCCCTCTCCCTTCCATACATCCGTCCTTCCATCTAAATCCTGAGCGTCCTTCCATCTAAATTCTGAGCGTCTCACCCTGATAAGGCTCAGCCTGGCCTCCAGGGAGGATGCAGAGAAAGCCAAGTGGAGGCCACGCCCCCAGGGAGCCCACAGTCTGGAGAGGGCACAGGATGGCTGGGCCAGGCAGGGCAGCCCAAGGTAGAGGTGCAGGCTTAGGGCTTGGGGAGGGGTGGGAGAGGTTGGAGGGGGTTCCTTTTGATTGGGGGAATCAGGCAAAGCCTGGAAGAGGGGGTAGCATTTTATTTGGGCTCTGAAGGATGTAATCGCAATACCAAGAGCAGTTAACATCTAATGAGCACTCCTTGTAAACAGGCACCGGACTACGCACTTTACAGGCAGTATTCCATTTAGTGTTGACACTCGCTGTTGACTGTTTAGGTGGGGCCCTCACACTTTGCTTTTCCTGGGCAATAGTGGATCTCAGAGAATCCTGTTGAGCTCCCTTTTCATATGGATGGTCAGACTTGCCTAGAGAGGGCAAGTCAGATGTCCAAGGTCATAGAGTGACCTTGTTGCAGAATTGTGCCTGCAACAGCAAGGGCTGGGATGAGCTGGGGGATCTTGCTGCTGCCATTGACCCAGGCCAGGGGGTCTCCCTTGGGAGCGACCTGGGACCCCCAAGCTTCTGGAGTGTGGGGGTAGATTCTGAGCAAACAGATCTGGGCTTCTGCGTCCCCACATCCTTGCCATATTATTGGTGAGGCTGTTTCTTTTTCTGTGTAACAGGGCTCTACTCCCAGGAGAGGGGTGAGGATGAAGTTTCAGGTGAGGAAGAGCTTTGTAAAACCCAAATGGCCATATTGGTGAGGCTTTAATCTGTCACCTGCTGCCCCTCTTGGAGATACCAGGCTGTGAAGGAGTCTTTTGCCTCCCTCATGTACATCTCCCCACCCCACCAAAAGACAGCTGCCCTTCTCAAGGGCTCCCTGGCCAGGCACAGGGAAGGGGACTGTGTGGCAGGGCATATGCCCCAGAATGGGTGTGCATATGTGTGTGTCTGTGTGTGCCTGTGTGTATGTGTGTGCATGGGCGTGTATGTATGAATCTGTATGGGTGCCTGTGGGTATATTTGTGCTTGTGTGCTTGTGAGTCTGTGTGTGTACTAGTGTGTGCATGTGCATACATGCCTAAGTGTGTGTCTGTGTGTACACGTGTGCAAGAGTCAGTGCATGTGCATGTGTGTTTATATGTGAGTGGGCATGTGTGCCAGCCTCCAGGGGGAAGAGACTCTTGTCATTGCTTGCCTGGTTCAGACTCTCAGTACAGTGGCAGAGAAAATGCACATGGGTGGTAGACTTTGTTCATGAATTTGTCTTATATGTATTCATTCAGATATTTTTGGAGCGCCTACTATGTGCTGAGTGATGTGTTAGACCTGACCCTATAAAAAGAAAGAAGCAAGTCTTTTTTCTGAGATTCAGTTGACCATTTATAAAGCTATGGTTGTGAGAATGGGAAATGAGTTTATATTGGTGTTCCCCAAAATGTATTCCAGGATTTTGTTGATGTTCCACCAAAAAAATAATTTTTTTTTCTGTGGCCAAATGCATTTGGCAAACAGTGGATTAAACAGAATTGAGTTTCTGAAGCCTTCAAGGCTTCTCAGAGCCTTTAAAATGCTAATGTGGAACTCTGAGAGATGTTAATAATTTGTGATTTCCAAACTTATTTGATCACTTGTCATGGAATCCTGTTATCTGGGACATGGTTTGGGTTTCAAGGCTTTTAGGGCCTGCTATCATTACCTGCTGTCCATGTGTTCATTCATTCATCTCACATATGTTTACTGAGCACCTACCATGTGCCCACACACTGTTCAAGATGCTGAGGCCACAGTGGAGAACAGATAGAAGTGTATTCTAGTGGGAGTGAGGGGCCATTTACAAGTACATGAGTCAGGAACATCCTTTCTGTTAAGCAAAGCAGGTGGGATAGGCAGGGAGTGGTGGCAGCTGTCAAGACAAGGCCATGCTGGAGGTGACACTTGAGCCCAGGTGGTGATGGGGGGTGGTGAGGGGAAGGAGAATCCTGAAAAAGTCTGTTTGGCTGATGCTTTGGCGGGGCTGGGAGGTTGTGGGAGGTGGGGGTCCTCTGATCCTCTGCCTCCTCACCCTGGGAGGACCCCCACGGGCTCCTTCCTCTTTGGAGGCTCCCCCGTGCCCCCCCCTTTGGGAGTCTGTTCCATGGGGCTGTTTCTGGGTCCTCATCTTGCCCTGGAAACCTCAGTGGCATGTGTCCCCCCACCCATCCCCCCGACATACTGGCCTATCTCAGTGTAACCCCGCACGAGTCATCAACAGGGCTTTAGGGGATGGGCTCTCCCTAGGCCTGCGGCCGGGAGCCTGTCTCGGTCACTGCCATGTTCCCAGCGCCTGGCACTGGACCCGCATTCCCACCCCCCATCTGACAGATGGGGAAATGAGGCCAGGAGGCACCCACAGCCCATTTCCTGAGAGGCCTGGCCCAGAATCCAGCCCTTTTCCAAGCCAGGGCCGTGACCCGAGGCTGGTGGGGTGGAGGGAAGCGTCTCGGTGTGGGGGCAGCGGGGATTTTGCCAAGGGGAGGTGGGAATTGGAGCCTTTAGGGCCCTCAGGAGCCCGTCTGCTGCGGAGTTGACCTGTAGGATTTGGGTCCTGGGAGATGAGGGGACAGGACGGAGGAACGGTGGGGGAGGCTAGGGGGGTAAAGGGTCGGAGAGGAGGCAGCAAGGGGGCAGTTGGTGAGGAGGCGGGGTGTGGATGGAAAGGGGGCGGGGAGACGGCGGGGAGGGGGCCTCGGGGCTCTTCCCGCCTGGCGACCCGGGCGGGCGGCCGACGCTTGGGAACGGGGCTCGTCCCGGCCCCTCCCGGGGCCCTTGTCTGCCCGCCTGGCGGGGGCGGCCCGGGACCCTTTGAGGCGGCCGTCCTGGGAACGCGCCGGGCCGCCCCCCGCGCGGGAGGGCTCCATGGCTGCGGCGCAGTAACTCAGGGCCGGGTTTGGGCACAAAGCGGCCGCGGCGGGGGGCCGGCTGGGAAGGCGCAGGCTGCGCCGCTCGCTCGCGCTGCCGGGCGGGCCGCCCCCGCCGCCCGCCCCTTGGAGGCCGGCGTCCCCGGGACTCGAGTCCCCGGCCCGGCGCCGAGGGCCGCGGCGTCGAGCCCGCAGCTGGGTGCGCCGGCGGGTGGGCTGCGGGTGCCCGGCCAGATGTGCGCCCTCGGGGAGCCCTCGGGCCTGGACGCTCGCTGGCTGCCAGCCTCGGGGCGGGGCTGGGGAAGCCGCGAAGGGCCATCCGCGGGCGCTTAGTAATAAAAAGAAATGTCAGTGATGCTGATCGCGTACTTCCTGGTGCCAAGGACCGTTCTGGGCACTTCACACATTAATTCCTTCAAGCTGCAGAGCAGCTCTCTGCGGAGGGTACCGTGGCGATTACCCCCGTTTTACAGCGGAGGAAACTGTGCACGGGGAGGTAGGTTGCCCAGTGTCCCACAGCTCGGCGGAGACGGGAGCTGAGTAGGCCCTCCGAATCACAGAAGGTTTACAGACAGAAGATTTGCAAGCAGATCTGGCCCGATTCTGGGTTTGCCACGTAAAATTCACTCGCTTGGTGGATACTTCCTGGTGTCATTCATTTGCTGAAGGGACATTTCTGAGTCTGTGCTAGGCCTTGTGCCAGCGCTGGGTCCCTGCCTTCAGGGAGCCTACAGCTTAGCTGGGGGTGGGCGGCCAGGCAGACAATAAAGAGTAAACATTTGCACCAATATGTAATTTCTCATCGAGCGAGTGCCTGGCTTATCTGACTTAGACAGTGTCCTCCCGGGAGGGCGTTGCAGAGGTGATGTGACAGCTGGTCCAGGATGACGAGAGGGGACTGCAGAGGAAGGTGGATGGTCTCCTCTGGCTCTGAACTCATTCCCCAGGCCTGCTTCCCCTGCCTCGGGCCCTGCCCATGAGGACCTGATGGGACAAAATCTGGAGGAGTTTTGAGCGTGACCGTCTGGAGGGTCAGGGACCGGTGCCAGTGGGCTCTCCTGGAAGGGCTGGGGCAAGGAGGAAGGAAGAGGCCAGGCAGGGTAGTAGAAGAGATGGCCAGGTGTGGGTGGCATGGTGGGTGACCTGCTGTGCGTGCACACAGCATGGAGGGAGCATGGTCCTTTCTGGGGAGTCCCCAGGGCAGCCTGCCTGGGCCTTGAGCTTAAACAACTCCTAAGGTTTGCACAACCTCTGTTCTGTGTGGTTCCAGAAGTTCTCGCTGGCACCTCCAAGTACCCAGGGAGTAGGTGCAGGGGTGGTGTCCCTCCCCATTTACCAGATGAGGAAGGGAGGTCCAGAGAAGCCAACAGCCTTGCAGAGCCTGTGTCCAGCTGGCAGTCGAGCTGCTCATTTCCAAGGTCTGCTTATCCCTGACCCCTGGTGAGCCGGGACCTGGGGCTTCCTCTGCACATTGTTAGGGTTGGAGGTGGAGGGGAGTTGCTGACACTCCAGAACTGTCACCCAAGTCCTTGAGCCTGGCCTTGCAGACTGAGCAGCCCCTGAACCCCAGACATCCAGCCAGGCCCGTGAGAACACAGCTGCTCCCCTGTGTCTCTGCATCCATAGTTCAGTGTGGATTGGGCATCTGAATGGGCTTCATTCTGAATTTCCTGTCTCCATTGGCTCACAATTCCCACTGCTCAGGCTCTCCCAGGAGAATGTGGAGGCCTGTCATGGGTTCCCAGGGTCTGAGCATATTTCTCTACTTGGACGTGCTGTGCGAGGTTGGACCTGTCCCCAAACCTCACTGTGCGTCCTGCCCTGCCTTATTTTTATTAGGAGAGTTCCAAGGCTGCTCTTCTCTGTGGAGAGAGATTCAGAAGGGGTGGCAGGACGGATAAGGACATTTGGGGATAATGTTTATCGGGGTCATTGTGTGCCACTCTGAGTGCTTTATCCGCATCTTCTCAGGAATCCCCCCAACAGCTCGGTGAGGTTGGTTCCATGATGTTCACCATCCTGCAGGTGAGGCAACCTTGAATGTCAGTGTGAGGTCCAGGGTCACACTTCACAGCCAGGCTGCCTGATGCCGTGGTGCCTGCCAGAGTCACTCCCAAGGCCACTTTCTACGCACCTGGTGAGCCAGAGCCATCCCAGACCCCTCCCCCAGGAGCTCCGGGCAGGCTGGGAGGCTCACCCGTAAGCAGTTATGAACTCTGAGGCTGGTAACACCGTGTTCCCACCGAGGACCCAGCTGGTGACCATGCCCCCACCCTCTCACGCCCCCCCCAGGCCTGCTCCTGAGGCTCACCTGGGGAAGAAGCAGTGTGGACAGGTTGGGAGTGGGAGGATGAGGCCCGGTCCTGGGACATTTGGGGTGGGTGGTGGGCTGTACCTGCTTCCTGGTTTCTTGGGAACTGCACAGCCAGCAAGGCCCAAGGCCCAGCCCAGCCAGGCAGCCCTCTGTTCTGCTAGGTGGGAGGTGGTTGCTGCACTTAGGGACATAGGGTGGGATTCCTTCCTTCTACTGTGTTCCTCTCCCACCCCACCCCTACCCCTTCCTCCAAGGCCCCAGGAGTCCAGCTGGCTCAGCCAGGAATCTTGGATGTGGTTGTTGGGGGTGAATGGCTTTGTCCAGGGATTCAGGGCAGGGCCCAGGACCTGACCTGGAAGCCTGCACCTTCTTCCCTGGCAACATTTTCATTCCTGGGGCTTGAGTTGGACCGCGTGGGTGTGTGCCCCTCCTGGGCCGCTTCTCCAGGCTGCCCTTCAGCTGGCACCGGGTCTGCTGAGAGCCCAAGAGCAGCAGTTCCTCTTCCCCTGTCTTCTGAAATCTCACTCCCTGGGCACCGGACCCTTTGCATTCTCTGCCCTCCACCCCCCTCCTTTGCTGGCTTCCTGGAACCCAGGGACCCTGGAGGTTTCTGGACCATATCGAGTTGCCTGGGTGGTTGTTTCCCTTTTTTTTGGGCCATGCCGGGTGGGAGAGCTGGGAGAGAAGCTGATGACTGGACTGAGGCCAGCCGAGGGTGGAGGCTGACCACCAGCCCGTGTCTCCCTGGATCAGACTGCGGCCCCCCAGCCCTGTCTCTGAGGGTCCTGGGGCTTGGCTTCCCCTCCTGGCTGGGGAACAGCCCTGTTTGGCATTTCCTGCCTCAGTCCTTTACATTTTGCACCAGACTCCCCAAGGACACCTCTCTGGGGACGTGGGGCCCACCCTAACCCTTCCCCCTGGTCACTGGGCCTCAACTAGGCCTTGCACTGCCACAGTCCTGCAGCGCCTGGGCCCAGGATGGGGTCGGCTAGACTTCTCCGCACACTCCCCAGACCTCACCTCCCGGCTGGACAGCTGGGCCCCAGCTGGGCCCACCTCCAGGTCTGAGCCAGGGGCTGGAGCTGACTGAGCTCACTCCTCACAGACCCCTTGGCTGGGGGCCAGTGGGGTGTGGGGGCTCTGGAAGAGGCCAAGGGGATGGGGGAAAGGGAGCCCCCCAAGGCCAGGGAGTGGGAGAAAGGGAAGAACCCACCTTCTGGGGCAGAAGCCAAGACCAAGCCCCCCCCCACCCCCGCCTTAATTCGGAGGTGATTTTTGAGACCCGCCCCCAAGTCCTGGGCAGCCCCTGTGCTGCTCTGCCCT
This sequence comes from Lemur catta, assembly GCF_020740605.2. Lineage (NCBI taxonomy): Eukaryota > Metazoa > Chordata > Mammalia > Primates > Lemuridae > Lemur > Lemur catta. The sequence continues at coordinate 6,044,590 of NC_059147.1, read as the reverse complement.
GGCCCCCCAAGGCCCACTGCACACATGGTTTTGCTTTTCCAGGCATCCTCCCTGGTCCCCTCCCCCGGGTGCCTTCTCGAGCTCCTTGGCCCCTCCCCCAGCCCTCCTGGGCCCCCTCCTTCCTCCTTGACCCACTTTAGTCCCCTGTTGCTGGGGGAGGGGAGTGCGCAGCCGGCGGCTCTGATCCTGGCTGCCTCCCCCAGCATCCCTCGGGGCAGGCTCTGGATGGAGCCAGCAGGCTGAGCCGGCTGGCCCCAGGGACTGGCACACAGCATGCTCCGAGTGGCAGCCTCCCTGCCCCCTCCATGGACAGACAGTTCTGGACAGCTGCCCCTGCCCGGGCCCCTGGGAGGCCCTGCCAGGACCAGGCTCCGGTTTCCCCCAGCCCCAGGGAGCAGTGGCTGCAGAGAGCCCTCCCACCACCCCTCCTGGCTGAGTGCGCTTCCCAGCGGGGATGCAGGGCAGGCCCAGGCCTGGCCTTCACCCCTTCTTCCCCCAAAGCTCTGCTGGAGAGGCTGGAGCGGGGGTCAAATCCTTTGTCTGCTGCTCATCTGTGTGCCTTGGGGAACGCCACAGCCCTCTCTGGGCCTCATCTGTGCGCTGAGAGATTTGGATCAGATAGCTAACCTTCACTGAGCATTCCTGTGTTCCGAGGGCTCTGTGAAGCCTTTTACATTTATGATCTCATTGTATTGTCACAGAGCTGTGGATGTGCTTTCTTAATCCACATTTTAAAGACAGGGCAACTGAGGCACAGAAAGGGGAAGCAGCTTGCTGGAGGTCACACAGGCTGTACATGGTGGCAGCACAGGGGTTTGAGCCCAGGCCAGCCTGATGGGATGATTTTTCCTCTGTCACATTCTTGCATCTGTCCTGACACTGGGGCTGTTAACTCTTCAGGGACTGCTGCGGGGCCTTCTGAGCACTTAGATCCTCCTCCCCCCAGGGGCCGTTCACTCTGTCCTGCTCGGGTGTTGACTGGGTCCCCAAGCCTGCCGCCTGCCCCGTGACAGGCTGTGGGCAGTCGAGGCCCCAGCCTGCCCAGCTGGGAACGCATCCCATCCTGAGTCCTGGACCTGTGGTCCGGGGGCCTTGACCCCAGCCGGGCGCCATGGCGAGCACCGCTCCCAGCGGAGGGTGAGTCTTGGCTTCCAGCACTGCCAGCTGCAGGAGCCAGGAGCAGCCTGGAATTTCCGCGTGCCCTCCCTGCCCACCTACCCGCCCTGCCCACTCCCCCTCATCCTGCCCCCAAACAAATGCACAATACCTGGCGGCAGGGCCCTGAGGGGCTGCTCAGATTTGGGGACGGTGCTTCCCTAATCTACCCGCTTGCTGTCTTTTCCTCCTTGGGCTTGGACATCTGTCCATCCTCTGGGAACCTTTTCATTTATTTCACTGTCATTGTCTTCCTGAATAAAGGAGGGGTGGGCTGGGAGGGGGCTCTGGGAGCCAAGTCAGGACATCTTTTCTTATTTGACTAATTTCCTCAGTCAAATGTGTCTTGTGATTAAACATTTTCTTAGCGTGCTTGGTCAGGGCCAGGCCGAGTTTCTTTTCATAAACACTGGCAAGTGAATTTAACAGCCCTGTTTGTATTAGCTGGAGGTTTCATTTGCATAGTGATTGTTCTTATGAAACAAAATAATCGCTTGCAGTTTATGAAACTGTATAAATACCGGGGTCTGGAGCCGGGCGCATGCGCAGGCCTTTCCTCCCGCACATAAATCCATCCTGTTTGGGGAGGAAATTCAGCCTCCAGGAAGAGCCAAGTGCGAGGGTTTTCTCCGCGGAGCATAGCGGTGTTTCCCTGGCTTTGGTCCTGGGCTGTGGGTACTGCCTGCTGGGCGGAGCTTGCGAAGGCAGCTCAGCCTCGCCTGGGGTGTGTGAACCTCAGTTTCAGTTCCAGTCAGGGTCCCCGGGGGGGGGCACGGCAGAGGTGGGTGAGGAGTGCTGCACACCTGATCACCCACCCGCTCATTTACGCTGCCCTTCCAGCCTTTTAGATGAAGGTTGCAAACCGGAGGCCTGAGGCTGAGAGTTGCTCACAGATATGTTTTGCTTGGCTTGCACTGTGTCTAAAAGAAAGAAATCAACATTGAGAAATCTGGAGATGTCACAGAAAAATTCAGATCTCTTGCTCCTCTCTCATGGCCTGTGGGCAGATACGGGACTGTGAGGTCCACGGCCAGACCTGGCCACGATGCTGGGGTGGGGGTGGTAGCTGCTCCGTGGGTGGGCACGTCTTCCCATCTGTCACAGTCCCTCAGTCCCTGCTCTAGTTGCCCATTTACCTCCCTGCCTGGCCCGTGGAGGATTTGGAGTCCTGCTTGCAGTGGGTCTCCTCTGTTCACCCTGTGTCTTGCAGCCTTGAAGCTCAGTTGGGTCACGGGGACCCCCTTGGGGTGCCCTGTTCTGACTGTTCTGATGGCTGCGCCACCCTCCTCTGGCTGCACCTTCCTCCTCGTACCCAGCTCAGGCCCTGCCTGTTGGAGGAGCTTTTGCTGGGCCTGCTGGCTCTGCCCTAGTGCCTGAGGGTTCAAGCCTGCCCGATGTCCCTATTGGCCAGGGACGGAGATCTGGACAGGGAGCCATTTTGAGAGGTCACACCTTTATTCCCAGGAGCTTGCCTTTGCTCAGAACATTCTGGGCCTTTTCCTTAGTGGCTCCCTCTAGAGCCCATGGCCCCCAGAAGACAGGTGTTTTATGATCTCAGAGTCTGTTTTTCAGACTCGAGTGGCATCTCCTGGCTTGGTCAGCTGGCTTGGCCCAAATTTGGAATCTACTTATGTCGGATGGACCCAGAATAATACCTGTCCATTAAAGGAATGGTTTGACCAAGGGTCAGACCTGGAGTTGGATTTCTAGCTAAGGAATGGCGCCTGCCCCACACCCCCAGATGACAGGTCTTGGCAGCCAGGGCCCTCAGATATCTGGTTGCTTTTAGGGAGCTTCCCTACTTTACAGGAGGAAAAGTCAGAGAGGACAAAGTAAGCAGGTGAAACTGATGAATACTGACAACTTCTTCACTGTGCAGAGCTCTGTCCCATAGCCTGGGTGTCTCGGGTGTCCCCTAGGGCAGCCAGCTCCTGTAGATCCCAGTGTTCCTCCAGCCCTTCATCATCGATAGCCATGGTCAGAAATCACACTCGGGGCTCTGTACCCTTTCTACAGGGGTCTCACGTTATACTCACACCAGCTCAAGATGGTAGTTATATTATCCCTGTTTTATAGGTGAGGGAACTGAGGCTCTGGGGCCCAAGGTCACTCAACTGCCCAAGGTCACACACCTGGTGAAGGATTAGAGGTACTGAGATTTGAACCAAGGCCTCCTGGCTCTGGGGTCTGCCCTCCTAACCCTGCCTCTGTATGCTTTCACTTCCTTCAACTATAAAATTGGGAAAATGAATGCATCTCCTAGGGGTTCTTGAGGGCAAAGATAAAACAAGCAAAGAAAGATTTCACTGTGACCTCTAACCTCTACTTATTCCAGCAGGCGTGTGGACTCAGGCATTTTGAGATTTCTTTAACCTTCTATTACTGGATGGTGTCATTAAACATAACTCTCCTCTTCTCCTTCTCCTTCAATCTTCATGATATGTACTTTGACCATTTGGCTGCTCTGGCCAGGATTTCTCCCTAAGATCCTGAGGTTGTGAAATTCCTCTGGGGAGAGGGTTGTACCTCTGGTAGTTTGGGCTCCTCTTGGCAGGGAGTGGTGCAGAGAAGCCTGAAGCATCTTCTGGAAAGAGGACAAGCAAGCAGTCAGGCCAGGAATCCAGTTTTGGTGGAACTGGCTGGCTGATAAGGGATTGTATCGGCTGGGATGTTTTGGGCTGCGAGATATGCAATCCAAGTTCAGAACGGCTCAAGCATAGGATGAGAAGTCTGCAGGGAGTGTGGCTGCAAGTACTTAGTTGAGCAGCTCAGCATGGTCAGCAGGGACCCAGGTACCTTCCGTCTTTATGCTCTGTCCTGCTCAACACATTGGCTCTTACCTGCCCATGGTGAAGAAATGGCTGCTGTGGTGCCAGACATTACACATCATCCCCATCTGAAGACCAAAGACCAAGAGACAAGAGAGAAGCACCCTGACACAGGCCTGTCTTTAGAGGAAGGATACCTTTCCTACATGGCCCTGCAGTCCCTCCCCTGTGTCTCATTGGTGAGATGGCATCCCCTGAACATCCTACACCAATCCCAGGCCAGGTGTGGAGCGTCTCCCTGGGGGCTCTGGAGACCCCCAGCTTCCCTTGGAGTTAGTGGTTCTGGCGATATTCAGACAAAATTGAGTCAGGTCATTGAGAAAGAAGGAGGCGGAAAGGCTTTTGGGGAGCACCCGTTGCTGTCTGGGGGGCCTGGGGAGGCAGCTTCGTCTCTTTGCAAGGTTCTGGGTCACCTTCCACATCCCCCTGCAGCTGATCATCTGTGTCCCTCTTTCTGTGCCCTCGCGTTCTAGGGCTGCGCCATTCCTTCCTCTGCATGTCTGACCAAGCACGCTTCCTCTCCCCTAGCCTGCCTGGCTCCTTCCATCCTCCTGGACTCAGGTTCAATGTCAGCTCCTCAGCAAGGCCTTTCCTGACCCCTTTCCTCCCAAAGTGCTGCTCTCTCTCTCTCTCTCTCTCTCTCTCTCTCTCTCTCACTCTTTTCAATGTCCTGTTAGTTATTCTTGGTAGGAGTTTATCGACATGTTTACTTGCGTCCACTTCCTTCCCCACTGGACTCTCAGCTCTGCCTGGGCGGACGGGGTTTGACTTGTCCACTCCCGTGTCCTTGGGCTTCAGCAGAAAGGGTCTGCGGGGAGGAGAAGGGGTTCAGGAGGCATTCGGTAACTGTTTGCAGAATGAAGGGCCTGCTGGTCACCAGGTCTCGCTCCAATTCCTAGTTTCTTCCTTTCTGTCGCATCTGCTTCTGTCTCCCTCTGCCCGGGAGCCCGCTGTTCCTTTTTGCTCTTTGAGGAAGAGTAGAGACAAAAACATCTCCATGAGCCCACGGACCCGTTTTCTCTTGACGATGTCTGGCTTGCTGGCAGGGCTTCTCCGAGCGCCAGTCCTGCAGGGAGACCTGCACCTGGAGGCAGGTGCCCAGTGCGAGCCTGGCGGGGTGGGCTGAGGGTGGCAGCGCGGGCACGGTTCAGCCTGTCTGGCTGGTCGGTCCTGCACCTCAAGCCCGTGGGCAACATGGATGCTGGTCTGGACATCTGGATCTGACCCTTGCCTACACGGGTTGGGTCGCGTTGCCCCAGGACGGTACTTTTACACTGCTGGGGACTCTTCCTGTCCATGAGACAGTGGGGTGAGCCCATGCCGGGGTGTCCAGCCCATCTCCCTGCTAGGAGAGCAGTTCAGTTCTCAGGCTTGCTGATGTCAAATTGTAAGGCTGGCATGGGAGTCAGTTGAGACAACATAAAGGTAGAGAGACTTGGCTGTGGTTCTTTTAAGTTTTTAAAGAATATTTTAATTTTTTATTATTTCTTGAGAATTATTATGTCTTGCTCTATCACCCAGGCTGGAGTGTAGTGGCTTAATCACAGCTCACTGCAGCCCTGAATTCTTGGGCTCAAGCAATTCTCCTGCCTCAATCCCCTGAATAGGGGGGACTATAGACACAGGCCACCATGCTGGCTAATTTTTAAAAATTTTTTTCTAGAGACAGGGTCTTGCTATGTTGTCCAGGCTGATCTCAAACTCCTGGCCTTGAGTAATCCTCTTGCCTCCACCTCCCAAAGTGCTGGGATTACAGGTGTGAGCCACCATGCTGGGCTCTTTTAAGTTTAAAGACAAGTAATCTCAATAACTTTCAGGAATTCCTTGACTGACCACCAAGAGGGGTTGAATGAAGTGAGTTTGGGGGCACACCCACACGATGTGCATGCTGCCACTCTGTGGGTGTGGAAGTGGGGAGGAACCAGCAAGCCCGGGCCGGGCTGGGCAACACTGGGGGTGAATGAGGGCACAGGTGGAGTGGGCCGTTAGGCCGGAAGGTGAGTGAAGCCAGAGCAGGGAGGGCCTTGAAGGCCACAGATCTGCCCTCCCTGGTGTGGGTCCTCAGGCTGCCAAAAACTGCTCAGTTCCGAAGGCTGAGGGCTCTCCCTGGGGATGGAGAAAGAGCCTCCCAGGGTCTCCAGACCTCTCCTCCGTAGCTGGTTGTGGGACAAAGTATGGCCTTTCTGCGTGTGTAGGTGGGACTGCAGTGTGTGCACGGATCCACACGACCCTGCCCTGGAGCACGGTGCCCGCCCCGGGGCTCTTTGGGGAACCCACTGGCTGCGGCGTGAGGCTAATGAGCAAAGTGTTAGGTGGTGGGTGCGTGGGCTCCCCAACGGGCCTCAGTCTCCCCAGGTCCCCCAAAGTGGAGCTACTTAAGCTGGCGGAGGCTTTTCTAGACCCCTACTGTTGCTTTTCGGGATCTTGCTTATGTTGCCTTTTCTTTTTCAGTGGGAAGTGTCGGTGTGAGTAATTATATATATTTTCACAAACTCGAACTATGCTTCATTTAAACTTCTATAAACATGTCTGTGTAATTCTAATTAACTGCGCGCATAAAGCCATCAGAAAGTTACATGGGGAAACGCTCATTTGCCAGACTGTTGCCTAAAAGCCAAGGAAAATATTATGTTCTTCCAACAAACGGACTATTCATGTCGACTGTTACCAAGATAAACAGGAGATATTTGAGGACAAGCGAGATGCTAGGCAGTGGAGCCGGAGCCTGCAGCAAGTGGTGCTGTCCGGGGTTGGCAGGGTGGTGGCTTGATTGAGTGATAAATGCTCTTCAAGAAAAATGCCCGAGCTTGGAATGTGGGGTCAGGACCCTGGAGATGGGCCATCTCGTGGTGCTCTGCGGGCAGGAGGCCACTCTGAATTCGTGAAAAGTCTGAATCAGGGAAGAGTCAACCAGACGGCTTGCACTCGTATTTGCGAGTTCTTTAGCCGTGTATGCTAGGGTGACTAAGAAAGTGGTAGAAAAAGAGCTTCTTGGGGCTGCTTTAATAAACGGGTCAGAGTGATTTAAAGTTGACCTGCCCTCCTTCCTTCATCCGTCCGATCAGCTATTGCAGAGTGCCTGGCAGGTCCCGGAGTCGCAGCCTTGGTGCCGCAGAATTCCTGCCCCCGGAGCTGTTCTGGCTGCTGGTGGCGGAGGGGACACAGTGGGCCAGATGAGGACGCAGAATGTGCACGGGGTGTCAGTGGTCAGGGCTCAGGAAGACCGGGAAGGTGGGTGGAGAGCTGGGGAGACGGGCTGCCGTGTCTGGGGAGGGGCGAGGGGCGGCCCCGGCTGGGGCTGGAGCCCGCAGGTGGTCGGGTGGAGTCGGGATTTAATCAGCTCTTTTATTATAGTCAGGAAGATGTTTCTGGGCTGCTTGGAGTTATCTTTTTTATATCCGTTTCTTCACAGAATGAAAAAGTCTTTAAAATGTTGTAATACTTGCTCAATTGCAGATGAGAATAGTACACAAAACTGTAAAGAGGAAGAAAAAAACCCAAACCTGCCCCCGGAGCGGACCGCGGTTCCACCCGGGGAGCTGTCCTTTCGGGCCCCCTCGCTGTTCCGGCTCCCCGCGCTGTCTCCCCACCGGCCTTTTCGAAGGTCACAGAGACATGCGTAGTCAAGCCCCTACCTGAGTATCACAGGTGACTAATTTGGGGATTGAAGATTAAGGAGGTTTTGTTGTGCCCTTAAAAAACCTTGAAATTGGAGTCCAGGTGGTTTTGGTAAGTTGTTGACAGCTGAAAAAACTGTTGAAAAGTGAGCCCCTCCCGGCTGGTGGTTTTGTGCGGACCATCCGTGCGGCGGTACCCTTGCCGGGCCCTGGCTGCGTCCCGGCCACTGGGCACAGGCCGTCCCATTCGGTTCCCTTTCAGTGCTCGCAACAGCTCTCCGAGGCAGGGGCTATTCTTGTCATTCTTGTCATAGACAAGAAAGTGCGGGTCGGGCAGGTTGACGGCTTTCCCCCAAAATCAGACAGATAATCGGGGACAGAGCCGGTATAGGGACCTTAACATTCGAATCCTGGTTCTGGGCAGTTTAAGGTTTGAGATGCCATAAAGCCATCCAGCCGGGTTCATTTTCCTCCCCCCGAGCTGCTTGTCGGGTGAGCCCTGTGTGGTGTTTCCCTGGGCCGTTTGGAGAGGTCGCCTCTCTGATGTGCTCTGGGGAGGGCGTTCCGGACGGTCCTCTCTGGTTCCTCCGGGCTGGACTGGCCGGAGAGAGGGGTGTGATGGTACACGTCACGCCGAGCCCATCCCTGGCATGTGGCCGCCCTTTTTAAGGAGCAGGAGTTTTTGTTACTAGTAAATTCTTCTGAAACCCTGTCGGGGCCTTTGGAAGGGAACACCTGGCACCACCTGTGTCTTACGGGGCCGGGCGGATTAGGTCTGGGGGTTCAGGTCTGTTTCTGGCTGCTTCATTCATTCACTCCCTCACTCATTCACATCGAGGTGTGATTTTTCCAGCAAGGAGAGTCCCCTGGTCTCAAGTTTCCGGAGGCACCCTGTACAATCTAGATTCCAATTAGCTTAATTGCTTCATATTAGACTTCTTAGAAAAGGTTTTTTTCCCGTGCTGATGGCTGCGTTTCCAGGAATAACCCTCCACTGCCTTCCTTCCCGCTTCGTCCCAAGCTTGTCTCTTCCAGCGTTACTTCTCCAGGACTGGCCAAAGTGAGGTGCAGAAGACACTAGGAAAAAAGAAAGTATACGTGGCATGTGCATATAAAACATACAAAAAATTTCAGATATATTTTTAAACAGAAAATATCTAGATAGGGCGTGTTTATGTTTCAGCAAAAGAACTGGACAGAGTCTACCCCCGGTTCTGCCTCTGTCCCTCTTCCTCTTGCCATCAACACCAGATTTTTAAAAAAGTACTTTGCAACAACCAAAGGAAACAGTTACATCCTGACTGACAACACAGGATGTCGGAGCAGCATTCTTGCTGTTAAGTGATCAGGATTTCAGCCAAGGGAATATAATGAAATCCACATAAAAATTTATTTACCTAATGAAAATCCTGGAGTAATGCATAAGTGGTTCTCTGATAATAAAATGCAAATCTAAAACTATAACCAGGAGGACAATAATCTTCATTAAACGTATTGTCTAGAGGAAGCCCATGACATCCACTTAACAGTGATTTGATTTGTTTAGTAATTTCCACGTAATATTTAAACTTTATTTCGAGCCTTAAAAACCCGCCCATGAGTTTCCTTCTCATCAGAGCGGAGGGCAGCTGCCGGTGGGTGAGGGTGCCCAGCCCGGCAGATTCCCGGGGCCTGTGGCACGGGGCGCCCGGGAATCGCGTCCTTTTCCAGGCAGCTGGTGTGTGGTGGGGGTGGGGTCCCGGAAGGAGAGCACAGGGCGGTTTCCAGGACCGGCCCACCAGGAAGCAGCATCTGAGGCCCAGGAAGGCTCGGAGCTGGGAACTGACCTGCCTGAGTTTTTCCCTGAGCTATGGTGGAGCCCAGGCCCCGGGCCAGTGTCGCCGCCTTCCTGAGATGCCGCCGGGGCTGAGGTGCTGTGTGGCATCTGTGTAGATGCCCCCGGCCACCCAGCGGCACGCCTGCCTTTAGGGTTTGCAGCACTGGGAGTTGGAAGCAGGTTTGAGACCTGGCCCTGTCACTTGTCAGCTGAGGGACAGTGGGCACATTGCTCGTGCTCTGTGAGGTTCAGGTCCTCACCCGTGGAAGGGGGGCTCTCGTTCTGCCTCCAGCACCACTGGGGGGACTCGGAGGAAGCGTGTGAAGGTGCCTGTGTAGCGGCTGGCCGGGGGTGACAGTGCCTGGCTGCGGGTTCAGAAGTCTCTCGGGTAGCTTGAAGCATGACGGGGAAGAATTTGTGTCTGGGACTTTTCTCCCGAGTTTGGAACTAATAGTTTAAGCCCTAGGTGAGAAAAATTAGCCTTTGGAATTTTTAACACAAAATCCCACATAGGTGGCAGATTAAGGCTGTCGGTGCGTGTGTGTGTGTGTGTGTGTGTGTGTGTGAGTGACACGTTCCCATCAAACATACTGATAACCTCGTGGAACGCCCAGCCTTCTTCTCAGTGTCTCCCCCGCTTCGCCTTCTTTCCCCCTAACAAGTTACAACCTTTTTCCCGTTTTGAAAACATATTAAAACAAATCACTCAGAGTCTCAACCAAGAATCTCCTTCTGACGGCTGCACAGGACTATGATGAGGGACACGGGCCTGTTCAGATCGCCAGCTTCAAGCCTACTAGCTGGCTGTGCGCCTTTAGGCCACCTCCTTATCCTCTCTGAGCCTCAGTTTCCTTGCCTGCAGCGCAGCAGTCATACTTGTTTTTCTGGGCAGTTGTGAAGATTAAACAAGATAATGTGTACAAAGTGCTTAGCAGAGTGCCTGGCCCGTAGTCAGCACGTGATAAACGGGAACTGCTTTGTTGCTGTATGAGGAAAGGCTGCGCCGAACAGAGGCCGTGAAATGGAGACGTGAAGGCATCATCCAGGTAGCGATGCCAGCCGGCCGGCCGGCCCACCAGCCCTAATGCCTTGAATTTCCATCCAAGGGCTGGCTCAGGTTACTCCTGGCCCATTAGCGATGCTGGTGAGAGCTTGGAGCCTCTTAAGTTCAAGGTCGATCACAGGCCTTGTTCCCCACACGAGCCTCTCTGCTTTGCCAGAGTCATTAGTCACCAGGGTGGCCTGATGGGAGAGTGGGGATGACTTAGGGCCTCCTAGCCTGACCTCTGGGCCAGGGCAAGGCTTTGCCGGCAGAAGGTCCGCAGCCTCAGCCTTGCAGAGGTGTTGAGAATCCATTCATATATCTGGAAAAGCAGCTAAATCCTAGCTCTGCTCCTGACTAGCTAGGCGAGTCATTTAACCAGTCTGAGCCTCAGTTTTCTCATCTGCTAAACGGGCATGCAAGTAGCGTCTCACTGTGGGATTGGGCATGCTTACTAGCCTGCAGTAAGCTATCTTGTTATTATTAACCCAGGAAAACGGATGGATCTTAAAAGAAGAAAAGATGTGGATGCTTGAGAAGTGGGGAGAGCAGGGGAGGCCTTGGGCTGAGGGGTGGGGCAGGGGAAGTAGGCAGATGGAAGATGCTAGAACTAGAGCTCAGTTCTCACTGACAGTGTGGATCTGGTGCCTTCTGACCCAGCTGGGGCCTGGCGGTGGGACGCGCATGTGCAAGAGGGAGGATGAAGGAGCTATGTCTTGATTCCGGCTAGGTTGTGTTCAGAAATTCCCATAGGGGTGACTCCCGGCCTGAGTACTCCTGCAGCCTCCGTGTCGGGAGCTGTCCCCCCATGCTCCAGGGGTGCTGCCCATGCTCTTGTTGGAATTATCAGGGAGCCAGGCAGCGACTACCGGCGCATTCTTTCTTACTCGCCTTGGGCTGTCCGTGTTCTTTTCTCCAGTAGGACAGGAGATGCGGAAGTGATTGAACCATCTCTGGGCAAGGGGGGAAGCCCAACTGGGGGCATCGAATACAGCCTCCAGAGGCCCTTTCGTGGGTGTGCACAGCAGAGCTCACCGCCCTTGAGCGCAGCGCCAGAGGCTGCGGAGGGCCTGGGGCTCTGGGGGGTTGTAACAAATACCCTGAAGCCTGGGGAGCCGGGGTGGCCTCCTTCCCTGGGCCACAAAAGGGCCTGAGTGACAGCCAGTGGGGCCCTCACACACCCGGGAGCTAGGGGGAGGGAAAGAGAGCTCAGCAGGGGCAGAGGGGGGTGCTGCCAGCCAGGGACAAAGGCAGAGACAGAGAGAGACAAAGGAAGGGAGAAATCCCCTCTTGTTGCAACCTATGGTTTAAAGAAAATGTGGTTTGCTACCTCTCAAGGCCTTGGAGTGGGACTCAGTTCACCTGATCACAGACCAGGACCTTTCGCTTTGCAAACTGCACCTCCAGCCCAGGTGTGACACTCTTGTCCCATAAGCTCTTCTGGGCCCGAAGCTTCCCCCACCCATGCATGGAATCAGTTGGAAAAGAGAAGAATCAGAGGCAATCATCTGCTGCCAAATTTGGGAGCAAACATTTTTCTTTCTGGATTTAAATAATTGCATTGCGTCCCCAGCTCTGGTTCTCTTCTAAAGCCAGCCCCAGATGACATTTGGCAGGCTAGCGGCGGTCTGGCGCTCCCCTGTCCGCCCTGTGGGGTTTTCTCAGAATATTTTCCTCAATGTCTGGGTAGCTGGCTTTTAAACCAGTTCATTTTTTCTTTTTCCTTTTTTTTTTTTTTTGTTCAGGTCTCAAATTTTATTAAATTTAAATTTTATTCCATTTCGGACTATAAAATCTCCAAAAGTGGCTTTGAAAGTGAACAGGTTTTGGCGTGCTGGAAATAGGTTACCTCCAATGCAAATGAAAGAGCCTAGCTTCCGAGGAGAACAAGGCTCCAAGGGTTGGGAAAATGCGTGGGGTGGTTAGAGACCACGGCATGGAAATGGTCAGAGACCAATTTAAAAGCACATATATTTTAAGTGAAACATTTTGTGGACATATGGAACCAATCGTTTTTGCCAAAAGCTCAATTCTGGGGATCAAGTCTTAAGAGCTAAACTTCAATCTACTACCCAAGGTGATTTTTAGCAGACAAATGAAAACTCCTTTTTGCTTTCTAGTCTAAAGGGAATCTTAATACATTTTTAAATTATTTGGCATTTTGAATTAATTTTCTTAGAATGAAACGAGATTCTTAAATTGGGATCTTGTAGGGAAAAGACAGCCAGGTAATTAGTGAGCTGATCTCCTTTCCTGACACACGGATACGGGGGGGGGGGGAGTTGAACTCCAACCAAGGTGCACACAAAATCTATTTTAGAGCAAAAATTTCAAAGTAAGCAACACCATCTGTTCTTTAATTATTTCTCCTTATTAAAAAAAAGTCGCTAAATTTATTTGGGTTACTTAGTTGGGAAGAAATGTCTTTAAGACACTCGGAACTAGAGCTATTAAAGGCAGATTGTCCGCTCTTGTTTGCTGGGTCTCCAAGAACTCAAAATAGTAAAGGCGTTTTAGAACTGACTTTCTTTTCCAATGAAGCTTCCTCTTGGCTAAGCGAGACATCGTTATCCAGGGCCGGGGGGACAGCCCTCTGCTGCTCACATGTGGGGACAGGGGCTGTGGGATTGAGCAGAGATTTCATGCTCTAGCCTGACAATCAAAGGCGGGGGAGGTCTGGCCCTGGAGAGGAATCACTGCCGGTTTCAGAGTTCTCACCATGTATCTGTCCGTCCATCTGTCCATGCATCCATTCATTAGTTCAGCGGAGTGAGGGCTTGCTATGAGCTGAGTACAGTGTGAGGCTCTGTCCTCATGGAACATACCGTCTTATGAAAGAGACAACAGTGTAGACACTCCTTGACTTCTGATGGGGTTACATCCCGATCAACCCATCCTAAGTTGAAAATACGGTAAGTCAAAAATGCATTCAATGCCTCGAACCTCCTGGACACAATAGCTCAGCCTGGCCTGCCTTCAGTGTACTCAGAACACACTCCTTAGCCTACAGTTGGGAAACGCATCGAACACAAAGACTATTTTGTAATAAAGTGGAAAATATCTCGTGTAATTTATTGAATATTGTATTGGAGTTTTGTTTTGACTGAGTCTGTGTTGTTTTCACACCATAGTACATTTGAACTGTCATAAATTGGGAACCGTCTGGAATCAGACACTCGCACAGATGAGCTTATGGTTACCAGCAGTAGCTTGCGCTCTGAAGTCTAGACCAGTGCTGTCCAGTAGAACTTGCGGCAGATGGAAATGTTCTGTATCTGTGCTGTCCACTAGTGTCCACATGTGGCTACTGAGCATTTGAAATGTGACTAGTGTGACCAGGGACTGCTATTGTTAATTTGATTTAATTTATTTTTTATTTTTAAATTTGTATTTTATTTACTTATTTTGAGACAGAGTCTCACTCTGTCACCAGGGCTAGAGTGCTGTGGCATCAGCCTAGCTCACAGCAGCCTCAAACTCCTGGGGCTCAAGCGATCCTCCTGCCTCAGGCTCCCAAGTAGCTGGGACCACGGGTGCACACCACCATACCTGGCTAATTTTTTCTACTTTTAGTAGAGATGGGGATCTTGCTTTGCTAGGCTGATGCCACGGCACTCTAGCCTGGGCAACAGAGTGAGACTCTGTCTCAAAAAAAAAAAAAAAAAAAAAAAAAAAAAGGAAATAGCCAAATGAGGCTGGTGGCTACTGTGTTGGACAACATGAGGTCAATCTCAGCATCACCTGGGAACTTGTTCAAAATGCAGATTCTCAGGTACCACCCTGGATCTGCTGAGTCAGAATCTCTGTGGCTGAGGCCCAGGAATCTGAGTTTCAGCAGTGCCTGCAGGTGGTTTTGTGCAGCCTTGCCCTAGGAAGGGTAGGCTGTGGGTGCGATGCTATAGTGCAACCCAGTTTTGGGGTGGGTTGCGTCAAGGAGTAGGGGGACTGTGGATTTCAAATGAACAGAAGGCTCCAGAGAAGAGGGGATGATAGAGCCTCAGCTGAGGCAGGAGGAATGAGGTGAAGATGGCGGTACTAGTGCGGGGCAGGTGTTGGTGTTGGTGGTGCTGGTGGTGGAACACAGCTCACCACACCCAGTGGTGGGACGGGCTCGGCACATTTGATGGCCAGTGTGTTGGAAGAAAAGGCCAGTGTGTTGGAGCAAAGAGAAGGGGTGTTTGTGAATTGGACTGGATAGGCCGGATAGAAGACCTGGTACTGCCAGCTGTGTGATCCTGGACTGCTATCTTAACCTCTCTGGGCCTCATGTTCTTCCCTGATAAAATGGAGATAACCACACTTTGCTACATACGTATCTAGTAGAGTCAAAGGACAGATGGACCAAAACTGCATGGACAGAGCACACGTGTGCAGAGTGCCGGTGCTGGGATAAGCGGGTGAGCTGGTGGTCTTGTTTCTTATTTATCTTTCTCTGTTCTGTAAGTGCCCTTCCCTGTTCTCCTACCTGTGGTTCTGTGACCTGCACCCCGGGCGGGGGGGATGGGACTCATGTTCCTGCTCTTGCTGCTGCTCTGCGTTTGCTTCCTGGGAATTCCTCCCCAGGCCTCTGCTTCTCTTTTATTGGGTTTATCATCTTGGAGGCCCCTTTCAAAGCCCTCATCTGGAAGCCTAGGATGGGCCCAGAGAGTCGACCTCTACAAGTGCCTTTTCAAATCAGATGTAACCAAATGCCTTTTGGGGAAAGACTTCGTAGTAATTTTAGCAGCATCTTTTCTGTTGTCTAGACCTAAGATCAGCATTTTAGGGAAAAGTGTCAAGGTAAACTTTGCCTTGCCTCCCTCTGCGCTTCCCTCTCCCCCACTAGGACTCCTTGCACCCCCCGCCCCCCAGAAGGTCAGGTGGCCTGAGCCTCGGCGGAGCCCCAGATATCTGGCAGCCGAAAGTTTTGTCCCTGGAAGACGCCAGACTTATTTTGAGATGGCAAATGTGGCGGATGCTTCCCTGCTGGAAAGACACCAAGTGTCTGATCTCAGCCTTGGGGGCCGTATTTTGGGGGGATATTAGCAGCTTCTTGTCTGAAATAGGCATGTGTTTTCTTCACCCTCTCAGGAGCCTTTGCCGTCGACTGTGTCCCAGCATTTGCAATGGTGCCTTGAGCTCAGCGGTTGCTCAGTGTAGGCTAGTTTTTGCTATTGTTGTTATTATCATAACTTTCTGTTTTCCCAAGACTGAAATGTTGCCTGGGTCTCTTCTCTAGAAGAGGATATCCAAAGAGAGCCTGTTTGACTCAGAGGAATGAATAGCTACAGATGGAATTTTAGCCACCTTGGTGAGACATTGATTTATAGGGAAAGATACTTTCCAAGCACTTCTCATGTTATTTTGACGCGATGCTAAAACATATTCAGGACCTGTGCCCGAGTCCGGGAGTGGAGGGTTGCAGACTGGTAAACTGAGGAGCTCGTCCAGTGACAGAATCATTTTGTTTTGTTGGCTGCTCTGGATTAAAATTTGTTTGGAATTAGAACGTAACACTTAACATTCGGGGAAGTCTGCACAACAATCCAGATTTCTAGCTTCAGAGGAATCAGAAGCTCTGGCAGCCCTGGGCCTGGCTCCTGCCCAGCAAGGAGGGGCTGGCGCTGCCCACTCACACCGGGCCAGCGTGCTTTGTGCCCGTCCCCACGACTCCCTGCTGTGCTGCAGCGAGCTGTCCTCGCCCCTTTATGTTACCTGTCTGGCCCCAGAGGCTGGAGGCTGCTGGTGTTCCGAGGGTTAACTGAGCGGAGGGAGGCAGTGCTGCCTGTAGGAGTCTCCTGCTTGCTGCGTGGCTGCCCCGTCACAGCAGTCTCTGTGCCTCGCCTTCCCCAGCTGTCCAGTGGGGCACTAGACTGGATCCGCGGTTTCCCACTGTGCCAGGATGAACCAGCGGGGGAGGCTGGGAGGTGGGGTGCTGGGCCCCCCACGTCCCTTATGTCCGTTATGAATTAGGCCTGTGCGTTCGATTTCTCGTGGCAAGTTGAGTCACTCCTAGATCATTTCAGTGTCCCGACCCCTACCAAGATCTCTCTTTGTCCGGCTGCTGCCTAGGGGGCCGCTTGTTTCCTTTTCAGATTTTCCCAGAGGAGTGGTTGGGGGGTCATGAGGGCAGGAAAGAGATAATAATGCTCTTATTAATAATAAGAATGGCCACATTTACCAGGCAGCATTATTTTTCCGCTAAGGTAACACTCTACCCCCCACTGTACTGATGAAGTTCTGAGAGGTTGAGTAACTTGCAGAAGGTCACACAGCTGATGGGTGGCCGAGCCAGGCTGTGAGCCTGCGTTTGCTTCATTGCAGCCCCCGAGGCCTGACCAGCTGCTCGGGATGCTCAGGAGGTGGGAGTTCTAGGAGAGGGGCCCGGCTGCCTGCTGCCCCTCCCTCTCTGCAGCCCTCGCTCTCCAGGGAAGTCCAGGGAAGTCCGGCTCCTCCTGGCTCCCCGCTCACGCACAGGGCTTGTCCCCGTCATCGCGCCATTGTGCCGTGCTCCTGGGTTCAGCTGCGGCAGAGAGAGAGGATGCTAGACCCATCGACCCATAGAGTCATTGTGGGTTTTTTGTTTTTTTGGCAATAGTGGCTTGCAGAACTTCCCAGATCAAATTGTAGAGCCAAGACAGATAATTTGGTTGTTTAGGAGGAACTTGGAGGCTGGGGTGATTTTGTAGTTCCCAGGACCAAGTGTGTTTCCCGTCTGAGCCTTGGTGGCCTGCCTGAGAAAGCACGTCCCCTGTCCTGTGTGCTCCCGATCCTGCCCATTGCTGGAAAGGGTACACGTGGCCCGCGTGGGGGCTCATGACATACCCGGCACGTCATTCACCCTGAGTGGCAGCCCACGGGAAGGCATATTTGTCGTGTCCATTTTATGGGTAATGCCAGAAAAGGTTCTGTGTCTCAGGCCCTGTCTGAGGTCCCCAGCTGCTGAGGGCTATCCCCAAGCTCAGCTCCTCATAGCCCAGCCCTCGGGCCTGTGGCAGCCTTTGGCCAGACCCTGGGCAGGGCCTCACACCTTCCCTCCTGCTGTCACTTCCCAAGTCCTCAGGGGTTTCCAGGAGGACGTGGGGGCTCAGCAAGTCCTGCTGATGCCCTTGAGCTGCTCGTTTTCCTCCTTCAGCTTCTGCGGGGCAGATGCCCCCCCCCAACTCTCCAAGGCATCTTCACAGGCGGGGGTGTGTGGACCCCTGTCCCCTGCCCTGTCCCCTGCCTGGAGGCTCTTGGCCTTTCCTGGGTGGTTTCTGAGTGGGGTGAGTGGTGGGGCCACCCCGCCCGTCTCGGCCACTGCGTGGCTTCCCGTCAGGGTTTGGTGGTTGCATGTGACAGACGTGAACTCTGGACAACCTGAGCCAGAAGGGAACTTAATGGGAGGATGAGGGGAGCTGATGGGATGTTGGAAGGAGAAACTGAGGACGAGGGTAGCTTTGGAGATTAGCAGAGCAAGAGGAAAGGGTATTCGGGGAACGGCCAGGGGCGGAGCAGCCGCTGCCTCCCGCATCCCTGCGCTGCCTGGTCCAGGATCTGCCTGTGGGCTGATCTAGGCCTGGGGCCTGGGGCACGGGCTGACAGTCCACTGGGGCCCCCAGCGGGCGAGGCGCAGTTCCTCAGGGCACAGTCTGGGTGCTGCTCTCCGGCTGGAGCCGTGGGTACCTGGAGGGCAAATGCCCCTGTCACCGCTGTCCTGGTAGGTTGTCCAGCCATCTCGGAAGGCTCTGGTGGCCCAGAGTTGGGCTGCAGTGTTGGAGTCGCCAGGTTGTGACATGTAGGGCGCCGGGATAGGAGGGGCTTTGTGGGAAACCCAGGCCAACATTATTTGTCCACACAGGAAAGTGAGGGTTCAGAGAGGGCCAGAACTTCCCCAGAGTCCCGCAGCCCAGCAGGGCCAGAACCGGGTGAGCAGCCCAAGGTGGGAAGGCCACCGCCACTCCCCAAAGTGGTCGTGGGCACCCTGGTGGTGTGGCGGGGGGTTTTAAGTAGATCACATAAAAAGTTTTACAGACATTTATTGCTAATGAATGAACAAGGCACAAAATGAAAAACGACCCCAGCCACCTACTTGCCCTCCCGGGAGGCCACTGGTGTCACCAGTCCCCTGTGTCTGGTTCCAGAGCAGTTCTGTATCGTCCACTCCTGTGAAAAATGCATCTCTTCCTCTCCCCTGAAAGTGCTCAGATTAATGAATTTTCATCAGCTAAACACGCCCATGTAACCAGCATCAGACTGGAAACAACCTGGCCTGGCCAGTTTCCCAGAGCTGGGCCCCGCCCCTCTGCCCGAGGTACTGGCCATCCTCCCGTGAGTGTTTTTGTGTATTGATTTGAATGTGTGTTGGAAAAAGCTACAGCAGCACATCTGACTTGACGTTTCCCAGGTCCTGCTGCTGCTGGGGATGAAAAGCCTGTGCTGGTCCTAGAGTGGAAGGGGCCTTAAAACAAAAACAAAAACCTTCGTCTGGCCCAGGACTCTGACTTGGTGACAGGTCAGAATCGCTCAGTTCCAGAATGAGGGAGGGACAAGTGTGAGGTTATCCCCGGGGGCCGTGGGAACCTTGTCTCCTCCTGCTGCTGTCCCCAATCCCAGGCCCCCCAATTTACTGTAGTCACATAATCCATCATGCACACAAGACATTGCTCCTCTGGGGCGGATACTCCCATAGAACAGGCAGGAAAACAGAGGAAAAGGGCTTGACATCTGCCAGCCAAGTATATCCCAGTCTGTGCCAGTGGCGTGGGGTCTGCCCTCGCTCCCCTCTGTAGCCTGTGGAAGACAACCAGGGGAGGGGGCATGTCGGTGTCTGGGAGCAGGACCCTTTGGCTCAGGGGCTTGGTGTGGCGTTTTAGAGTTGGATAGGCCTGGATTTGAATCCTAGCTCTGCTGCTTGCTGGCTGTGTGACTATGGGTGAGTGTCTTAACCTCTCTGAGCATGGGTTTCTTCACTTGGGAAGTGAGGATGGTTAAAAACTCCCCCACAGGGTTACTAGGAGGATTACATGAGTCCACTGTGTGTTGAGCTCCTGGCCCTTGGTGTACATGCTCAGTGGAGAGTCATATTTACGGAGTTTGGATTGTTGTGTCACCAGCACTCTGTCCCTGTCACAGGCCTGGAGCTGCAGGGGCAAGGGGAGAGGAGAGCGGGACAGAGCCTGCCTCTCTGCCCGGTGGCAGCCATCCCAAATGAGCAAATGGCTCTCAGCGGGGCATGGGGAACGGAATCTCTTCCTGGCCGGCTGTGGCAGGCCAGCCTCGGGGCAGCTGCCTGTTCCCAGATCTGGGGTCCCAGGCTGGGTGGCTGAGCCTGGCGGGTCAGGCGGGGCCTGGGCAGCTGACAGAGCCTCCTGGCGTGTGTGGGGGTGGGCTCGGAGGCCAGCTGCAGCCCTGGAGTGGAGCAGTGCCAAATCATACTTTAACCCATTCTGTTCCTGCGGGATGGTTGCTCTTCCGGGCTCGGAAATGGCTCCCCGTCTGTTTGGATTGCCTCACCTGCCCGGTGAGTTCCCTATCGGACCAGGGGGCTCCGGCATGCGGTGCAAGGACTGTATGTGGCCTGTGAGAAGTTCAGTTGGGCTTATTGAAAAATTTGGAATGATTCCCATAAACATTTGGGTCTCTGGCTTCCCTGGAAAAACTAGAAGATCAGACCCTCTGAACATACCCTGGGTGGCAGCTGTGGTTGGGCTGGGGTAGAGTGAGGTCATTCACAACCCAGTGGGGTCATTCACCCCCCATCCCTGTTTTTATTTCTGGTACCTGCCTGGTTCCTCTGCCATCATTTGAGATCCTGTCAAGGTCAACTCTAACCTCCTCTCCTATCTGAGCCTTGAATTGCCTGGGCATCTCTCTGCCTCTGCTTGGTCTCCTCCTGTGCTGGGAGCCTCACTACCTCCCAGGTGCACCTTCATTCATAGCCTCTGCTGACAGAATCCCATCCGTTCCTTCCTGACTTCTCCCTGTAGAGACTGCCACTGGTTGGTCGCAGTTTGACCCCTCGAGGCCACATAGCAAGCTCAGTCCATCTTCCTGCGGCAGCCCTTCAGATGCCCGAAGGCGGCTTTGGGGGCCCCTGAGTCTGCCTCTCTGGGCTGAACAGCGTCGGTTCCTTTATTTTCCCAACTAAGCTGTGGTTTCAAGACCCCCCGATACCCTGATATTCCTCCTTGGCCATGTCCCTGTGGGCCCGTGAGCTTCTCGAAGCCTTTCTGGCGCTGTCCTGTTCCCCTGAGGGCATGAGACCACTCAGACCCCAAAAGGGAAAGTGTCAACACATGGAATGTGTCCAGTAATGCCAACTACCCCAAAATACCCACGGCATTTCCGAGTGGGGCATTATGGGTCAGTTTTATTTTTCTTTATGTGTCCACCTTTATGTAATTTTTTTCCTACAATCTGGGGGATTAAAAAAGGTAACAAAGCAAAGGGCTTGGGATGAATTCACTTTCACCATTGACGGTGGTTGCCGGGGCCAGAGGTGAGGAGAGGGCAGGAGGAGCGGGACGGGGCCCTGCCTCGGGGCAGAGCCCGCTGCGCCCAGGCGTTGCACACCGGGAGGGCGAGGGGCCGGGGGAGGAGGGGCCCACCTATCCAGGGGTCTGGGAGGCCTCTTGGAGAGCAGAGGTCAGATGGGGCCTCCAAGATGGCGGCATTTTAGGTGCCAGAAACAGCAATAGCAAAGGCCCTGCGGCAGGAAGGTGTGCCCGGGAGGCAGGGGGCTGGCGCGCGTGGGCCAGAGCATCTGCTGGGAAGGGTGCCAGGCTGGGGAGCAGAGGGACGGGGCCAGGTGGTGGCAGGTCCGGACACAGAGTGAGGCCTGGGGAGGCTGTTGAGGAGGTGCTGAGCACACCGGCCCGGGTGACTGTGGTTGTGATAGCGGCAGGGTGCTGTCTCTGGAGTCAGAGCCGGGTCACATGCTGGCTTTTCCATTTTGTAGCTGCGTGACCTTGGACGCATCATTTAACCTTCTCAAGCCTTGGCCTCTCCTGTGAAATGGACAGGATGGAAGTGAGCCGGTGCTCAGAAAGTGCTTAGCCCGTGCTGGCCCCCGGGGTCACCCCGAGGCTGCTCTGCTCTCTGGCACGGGTCTTTAGGGTCTTGCTGGATGCCGTAAGCCCGACACCGAGCTTAGCCGGCACTCACTGCTGCCTAACAACGAGGTGGGTGCTGTTATGCCCCCATTTTACAGACGTGTACACGGAGTCAGGCTCAGGACTGAAGTCCAGGGCTGCTGGGCTTACACCTGGACTCTTCCCACTACCCTGCCCCACCCTCAGGAGGTTTGGGGGTGAGGCGCCTGTCCTGAGGGGTCGTGCCTGACCGGACGCCTTTCCACAGCATCTCTGGTTTCCAGAGAACATTTCTCCGAGGGCTTCACCCAACACAGGCTGGCTGCAGGGGGGGAGGGGAGCGTACTGCAGCGGTGCCGGCACCGGGCGGGGGCTGGGCCCTTCCCGGCAGGGCCAGAGCGCGTGGCATGGCAGGTGAGTAGGGCTCCTGTCCTTGGGGTGGGGGCTCCTGGGCTGCAGCACAGGGGCCACAGGCTGCCCTTTTTGTTCCTGGCCCTCAGGTCTTTTTGGTGCCTGTCCAACCTGGGTGGCCGTGGCATGTCCGTCCCCTTGGCAGGGCTGGGCGGGGCTCAGAGTGCCTTCTCTGTACCAGGGTGCTGTGAGGCTGCCAGGTGCTCAGTCTGCGGAGGGGCGCCGGGAGGTGGGGATGGCTGCTGCTGACCTCCCTGCCGCCATCGGAGGAAGTGTCCAGCTGCGTTAGGCTTCTCAGGGCCCCGCCTGTGTCCTGCGCACCCCAAACTGGAGTCCGCAATCAGCAACGACAGCGCGGCCGGGGGATAATGGCAGCAAGGAAGACCCTGGCCGGCCTGCGGAAGGAGCCCTGGCCCCGCATTCCGGGCCAGGCTGGACACTCACGCGTGACCCCGGCAAGCACATCATTTCTCAGGCCTCAGTGTCCTCCCCTGTGACACGTGACACGTGGTGCTGCCCTTCCTGACCCAACATGCCTGAGAATCAAATGTGATTCTTCCTGGGTGTGAGAGTGTGTTGCACGCAGCAAGGTTCCATGCACACGCCAGTGGCTTTGCTTGTTGAGAGACCACGGCTGGCCTGGTCTCGGGAGCTAAGGCCACCACTGTCCCTGGAGGCACCATTTACTGGGCTTTACCCGTACCCCAGGCGCCATGCTCTGTATCCCATGCATGGTCTCACCACCTGGTCTCGCCGCCTCCTCGCAGCACCTCTGAGGGTTGATGGGAAAACCGAGGCGCAGAGTGGTGACCACATGGCCAGTGTTGGAGCCAGGCCTCGAAGCAGGGGTCTTGAGTTCAGACGCTGAGCTCTTAGCTGTTGGGGTCCTGGCTGGGAGACCTCACAGGCCGGATATTAAATACACCCAGTGAACTTCCTTGTAGAAGCATGAGCAAGAGTGGAAACTGAGGCATGTGAGGCCTGAGGGCTGAGTGTGGGCCAGGACCAGGGCTCCTGGGCTTTGCTCTGTCTGTGTGGTTGAGGCTCCTCTCTGGCCGTCCTTAGGGTGAGGAGTCTGTGAGCCCCGGGGATGTACCCCCACTTTCAGACTGTTCCAGGCCCCAGGACTCCCTGAGCCCACATGGCCCCCAGACCACCCTGGGCCTCTGGGGCTCTTCCTGTCTTAGTTTTCCCAAGGGCGGCCAGAGCCTTCCGTGTGCATCCCCCAGATCGAGCAAGGGGGAAGGGGTGCTGCTTGCTGGGAGTGGGGTGTGGGCAGAGCTTTGGCACGTGTGTGTCCCTGTCCTCATGGGAAGGAGCTGGGGGTGGGAGGGAAGGCAGGTGGGCTGCAGGCTGAGGGCCTGCAGGTGTCAGAGGCAGGCCTGGGCCCCGACCCCTGTGCACAGGTCACGGCACGTAGAGGAGGGTGAGCTCTTCTGCTCACAGCCTTCCAGAAGCTTCTCCTGTGGCCCTGCTGGTGCCCCTGAGTGGATCCGCCAGCCCCAGACCTCCAGTATCAGTCCCCAGCCTCAGGAGCGTGCTTCAGCTGCCAGGGGCATGGTGGAGGCACTGGAAGGAGCCCTTTGGAACAGGGAGGAGGCGTGCCTTTTCTGGCTGTGTAAACCCACCAGGGGTCCCCACCTCTCTCCTCGGGGAGCCAGGGCGTGTGCCACGACGGGAGGAGATGGCAGCCACGTCTGTGCTTGCAGGTGCAGAACGGAGACTCCGGGGCCTTGGGAGCCTTTCTCATCAGCACTCCTTCCCTGCAGTCCTTCTCTCGCCTTCCTGGGGGTTCTGGGGTCAGCGGCCCTGGGAGTCAGTTTTGGTTTCACTACCCACAAGCTGTACTACCTTGTGCCCTAAAACCGCCCCAAGGGCTGCCTACCTGGCTGGGAGGGTTAATGCGCTCCTGGCCCCGGAGCCTGGCGCTGTGCGGACACACAGAGCATGCTGTGTGGCGCAGCCTCTGGGCTGGACCCGGCAGCCTTGCCGAGGGCCCCGAGGGCCGGCCCCTGCCAGCAGTGGGCCAGATGTGTTTGCTCGGATGGTGTCAGGGGAGCTTCTCCGTGTGGGTGTCCTCGCGTGATGTGTGGGCTGCTGTGTTTTGATCCGAGGCAGCCAAGCTGAGTTCCTGGCCCATCTCGCCACCACCCGAAGCAGAAAGTTAAATAAACGCAGCCAAGTATTATCATAGGATGCGAGGAAAATGAACTCGGTCCCCACGGGCGGCCCACATCTGGCAAGTGTTGGGCCTTGCAGGGCTGTGGGACGAGACAGATGTGGCTGGGGGTGGGAAGGGCTCCGTGTGCCCCTACCCAGGGACGTGCCTCCTTCCAGGGCTTCGCGCCAGCCGCAGGCATCTTGCCTTCAGCTGCACCCCTTCCCAGCGCCGGCCCTTTCTGAGGCCTTGCCTTTCGGCCTGGCTTCCCCGGAGCCTTCCGGAGGCCCCGTGCTCCTGGCCCAGCCTGGTGCTTGGCGCTGGAAGCCCAGCTCGTGGCCGAGTCCCCGGGCCCTCGGCGGGGAGTGGTCCGGCCACGGGGGAAGCAGCCCGACTCATCCGATGCTTTTCCGTCCCTCTGGGGCGAGCCCTGTGGATGAGGCCTGTGCCGGGGGAGCGCTTTCCTCTTGCTGGAGCGTGTGGTCGGCCTGTTCCCCACCCGCCCGCCGTCCTCTGCCCAGCACTGCCCTTGGCACGCGACACTCAGCCCTCGGCCGTCTCAAACGGCCGGGTGGGTTCCTGGAGTTCCGCACAGGACCACTGGTAATGCGCGTGGCGCTGGGCGGGGGGGGGGGAAGTGCGGAGCGTGCACCTCCCTCTCCGCTCGTCTGTTTGTCAGGGGCGCCCAGCACGTCACACGCCCACGTTCCCCCAAATGGGACGTTTCACTGAAGGCCTGCGGTGATCTGGGTGGTTGATAGGTGAATGGTTCCTCTTTCTTCATGCTTACATGTTTACTCCTTTGTCTATTAGGAAAGTGTTGCTTTCTACGGTCATTCTAATAGCTATGAGAAGAACTGTTACTAGCACATCAAATGTGTGATTTCATGAGTAGTGCTGCTTAGAGAGAAGCTAGAAGAAAAGGAATTTAAGAAAAAGAAGGGAGTTTATGGAAAGAAAAGCATTCAGTGACTCTGAGCGCAGGGGCGCGTGCTCCTGGCAGAAGTCTGGGGATGCTGTCATCCGGGGAGGCCCCTGCCAGCCCCGGGGCTGGGACAGTGGAGAGGCCCAGTCCCTGCCCAGGAGGGTGGCTCAGGTAGACCCCTGCAGAGTCCCCCTTGATGGTCGCCTTGGGAATGCCAGGCGGTTTGGGGTCGGGAAGGCATGCTTCTCTGGGACCGGCTGCCAGGTGGAGATGCTTGGGCCCCCGAAGGCCTTGCCCACGTGCACGCCACCCATGGTGGGTGGGCGGCGGGGCCGAGCTGGGGGACACATCTGTGCCAGTGAAATGTCCCCTCCCAGATCAGACTTATTAAACGTACCAGCTCCCCAAGCCATAAAGTGTTATGGTTGCCCCTACCCCTGGGGCATCATGTGCAATGACAGAACATTTGGAAATGGTCATTAGACGTCATTCTTGCGGAAGGCCTGGGGCTTTTAACGTGAAGGAGGCTGAGGACAATGTGCACGTAGTTAGCGCTGCTGCTCTGCTGTCCAATGCACGTGGTTGAGACGGTACGTTTTATACCACGGCGTGCGCTTTTTACCACAGAAAGAAGTTTGAGGGAGAAGAGCAGTATGTAAAGAAAAAACAAAAGAGGAAGAGAGGGAGGGCTGATCTGTGTGTCCAGTACCAGAAGAACCCACACACGCTAGTGTACACACACACGCAAGTCAGTTTTCAGTAAGAGACTCAGTTTCCTCTGCTCGTGTTTAAAACAAACCACATGTGTAACAAGGAACGGGCGTGCATTTACAGTATGTCAGCACAGAGGATAAGTTGTTAAGGGGTCGTAAAAAAATATTAGTTTCTATTTAATGGTGCTTTTCTTCAAACGAAAGTGGGTGAAAGGAAAGAGTGGGGTGCTGGTCTTGCCCCCCTCTTCTTTTCCACCTGAAACAGCAAACCGATCTGGGGGGATGCTCGGTCCCCCTACCTGGCGAGGGGCCGGGCCCCCGGGCTGACGTTTCCACCCTCAGGATCCCGAGGCACATCGGGCCACTTCCATCAGCCCCTCGTGTGGGCTGGGGGGCCCCCCCCTGGAGGGCTGGGGTGTCCTGTGCTGCACAGCCTGCCGTGGGCGCTGGGCAGCTGGGGCGGGAACCGGCGCTGCCACCGAAACAGGATGCGGGAGCCAGACCCTGTCGTAAATGCACGTTTATATGCTGCACGTTGCTGGTTAACGAGGCCGTGCAGAGATGACTGTATGAAATGAAATACACATATGGACGAGGAGGCGAACCTCAAGGGGAGACCGGATTAGACAGGAGGGCAGCCCGGGGGGCCCGAGGCCCTGCTGCTAGGGCCCAGGCCGGCGGCTCCCCAGAAAGGGGGTTTTCACCCCAGCCCTGAATGGATTTGCCAGGGGGCGCGGAAGCAGTCGTCCTGCTTGGCGCTGCCCGCTCGTGCCGGCACTGCCGGTGGCGTTTCACTTTGTCCAAAGAATGAACAGGAATTTTACTGCCCCCGTTTTACTGACGTGGAAATAGACAGTCGGGTGAGTCCTCTGGCCAGGGTGACGCAGCAGGCAGGCGGTGGAGTCTGAGATGGACTCAGGTGGCACTCCCAAGACCCACCCCTGCAGACTGACCTCGGGAGGGCTCGGAAAGGAGGAGTCATTTCAAGCCCTTCCTTCCTGACGGGCTTCTGCTTTTCCGCGGAGCTGCGGGCGGCCGGGGCAGCGATCGCTGTTGGTTCCGCGCCGGCCGCGGGGCAGGTTGCTGAGGTCTGGGGCGCGTGAGCTTTGCAGCCATGTTGACCTGGCTTCAAGTCTGGGCTCTCGCTCCCGCTGCTTATATAATTTGGCCCGCTTTACAAAACTCGCTTAGGTCCTGGTTTCCCCACCTGTAAAATGAGTAGCTACCTTTGTCGGGAGGGTCCAGCGTCAGCGTGCTGACGTGTGAAGAGTGCTGCTCGGTGTGCTCAGTCGAGCTGCGTGATTGTGGTTTTTGGTGTCTCTGATGCAGGCAGTCTGGTGCCAGGTGGACTGGACGGCGGGGGAAGGAGGAGAGGCTTCCCCAAGGGGGATGGGAGTCTAGTTCAGGGCAACACGCCATGCTGTGGAACCCTGGTTTCCGTCTGCCAGGGACCTGGATATCGGGCTCTGGACCATGCACTTCATACGCAGCGACTCGTTTGGTCTTCAGAGCTCCCTTGCAGGGTTGCTGTGTACGGAGAGGTTACCTAATTTGCACAGGCCACACAGCAAACCATGGCGGGTTAGGATTTGATCCTAAGGCATCAACTACACCCTCCTGCAGATGAGCGCTAACTTTAGTCTGTAGCTGGGGTGGTCAGGGAGAACTTCCTGGAGGAGGTGAGCTTGAGCTCTGGGCAGTGTTTCTGACCAGGGAAGTAGGTGGCCCTGTGGCTGGTGGTCAGGCTGACCCTGGAGCTTGAACCAGAAACTGGAAGCCCTGGGCCTGTGTCCACGTTTCCCCATAGGCAGAATCTGAGGTGGTGCTAGGATGGGTTGGGTGGGCTACTTCAGATTTCTTCCAGTATCGATTTCTTTGCTTAGCCAAATTTGATTTGATTAGGCTTTTCTGAACCTCTTTGAGCAGGAAGATTTATGCTTGCATTAAAAAAAAGAGACTCAAAGACTTTTAAGACTTTTGTCCGTAATTGTTATTCTTCCTAAAATGGGATTTGCATGTTAGAGTAAAAGGGTGTCAGAATTTTAACTGTGGTTGAAGTGGAAACTCGTCCTAGCTCTGGGCTGGTTTCCCTGGCCCTGAGGCTTGTCCAGACGGAAGGACCCACCTCTGACTCTCGGCTGCAGGTTATGGGTGGGGTGGTTGCTGTTGTCCACCCCACCTGGGGCCTGCCCTGCCCCTCTTTTGTGTCCACACTCTGTGTCCATACCATTTCGACTTGTTTCTGTCTACTCCGTCGTATGGTAGCACATTCATTCATTCATTCATTCACTCAGCTCCCGCTGCCAGCCCTCGAGGGGCACAGCAGCGGATAACACTTGCCAGTGACTAGTGATCCAAGGTCAAAACCAAACTTCCCTTTGTCGTCTCTCTCACAGCACCTGGCTTGTTAGGCAACCTGGAGGTGCTCAGTGCTTATTCAAGGAGGGAATGGCCCAATGACTATTGGCAGTATGTCCCAAAAGTCTAAAAATGGGCACACTTTTTTTTTTTTTTTTTGAGACAGAGTCTCACTCTGTCACCAGGGCCAGAGTGCAGTGGTGCCATCATAGCTCACTGCAACCTTGAACTCCTGGGTTCAAGTGAGCCTCCTGCCTTGGCCTCCCGAGCAGCTGGGACTGCAGGTGTGAGCCTGCCACTGTGCCCGGGTAATTTTTGAAAACATTTTTGTAGAGATGGGGTTTTGCTCTGTTGCCCAGGCTATTCTTGAACTTCTGCCTTGGCCTCCCAAAATGCCGAGATTACAGGCGTGAGCCATCATGCCTGGCCTGGCACATTCTTTGTCCTAGCAATCCTGCTTCTGGGCACTAAATCCTAAGAAAATCATTGAACAGGTTTGTGGCCACATATGATGTATGTGCATATGTGTTGCAGTGTGGATTCTCCTACAGTAGAAAACAGCTGGGAGAAGCCGAGGTGTCGAGCAACAGGGGACTGGTTATTTGGAGCCTCCTGTGATGCGACTCAGGCCATCATTAGTAGTGATAGTGTTGGCCTCTGTTCTGATGTATTGCTGCGTTACAAAAGCAGGTTACGGAGCTGTTTTTGTGTCCTCACAGCATTTTGGAAAGATGTAACAATGTATTTATACATGGAGAAAATGGTGCTTTTACTATCTTAATTTTCACTCGCATGTTATTTCCTAGTAGATTTCTACCTTGTACATGGATTACTTATATCAGAAACTTTTATAAAAAGAAAAAGATGCACATTCTAGGGAACGATAGGAAATTAATTCTGGGTGAATTCTCTGTTTCTGACATGCTTGGGACATGGGGGCAAAGCCTGGGCAGGGCAGGTGGGCTCCCTGTGGCTTCCTGGGCTGGCTCCAGCTTCCCCTCTGCAACCTGATGCCCCTTCTGGCCTGTCCCTCCTGTGGCACTCTTCCTTTATGCTGTGGGGTGCTCGTGGACACGTCTCTCCCCAGCTGCAGGTGCAGCAGTGTCCCGTTTGGGTGCTGCAGTTTGCCGTGGTGGGGGTATTCACACTGTAGCAAGTGGCCAACTCTAACCCAGCCTTTTCCCCGTGAGAGCCACCTGCTGAACACTCACCAGCGCACCACTCTCCCACCTGGCTTCCCAGGTTGTCCCCCGGAGCCTGTGTGCTTGGGGACACCCAAGAGATGAACTCTCCGCTGTGTATAGAGGTGTGTGTACGTGTGTGTTGTGCCCAGGTGCTTGAAGGGAAGGGGAGTCCCATGGACGAGGACAGAAAAGCCCGGTGGATTTTTAACACACTTTATTGAGCCTTTTGAAGCCACGCCTGTGCCTAAGGAGGTAAAGTAGCCTGATCAATGGGCAGAGTCTGGGTGGGTGTAGGAGAGGGAGCTGGCACAGGGAGGGGCTCAAGGAAGCTCCTGTAACGTTGATCACGGGGGCGGGGGCGGGGGAGAGTGAGAGTGACCGAGTCAGTTCAGTCTTGGGTGGACGGATGTGACCCGGTCTGGAACCGGAGCTGCTTCTTGTTGGAGGCAGAAGTGAAACGAAGGCGTAAAGAATTCCAGTCCTGGCTCTCCGCCACCCTCGCTCCATGCCCTGTGACAGATTGCGTAGTCTTAGTTTTCTCATCTGTAAGTGGGGTGAATAAATGCATTATCTCCTACGGTTGTTTAGGCCAGTGGTTGTCAAGCGCTAGCAAGTGTCGAACCACCTGGAGGCCTTGTGCAAATACAGACTTCTGGGTCCCAGCGCTGGATGCTCTGGCTCCCTGTGTCTGGGAGGGGCCTGGGGTCTGCATCCTGGCAGGCTCCCGGGGTGCTGCTATTGCTGGTCTGGGGACTAAACCCGACAAACATGATTTTGGGCAACTAAATGCGTATAAACTGCTCGCCACAGTGCTTGGCGCAGAGTGAGGACTCAGTGACACTTGGCCGCTTACTCTGGGGTGGGAGCATTGTCTATGAGGATGCCAGCGCCGTCTGCCTTTGTCACCGCGTCTGGGCCCCTGGGTGAGCCATTTCTCTTCACTGGGACTCTGTTTCCTCTTCTGTGAAATGGGTCAGTAAAGCCCTGACTTTCAGGCAGCAGCTGAGGAAACGTCTGTAAAAGCCTCTGCCGGCAGACGATTTGGGACAGGGTGGCAGGGAGGGACGCCAGGGACCCTGGGCCGTGCTGGCGTCTGTCTCCTCACCCACTTGGGACCGGCCCAGGGGGCAGGCTGTGGCGGCGCACGCTCTCACCAGTCCCCGGGGGCCGCCAACTCACCCAGCCTGGCTCCTCTTCTGACAGAGCTGCGAGGGACTCTTTCAGCAAGAGAAGGAAAAAGACGTTGTTTTAATTCACTGGGGTGCCTAGGCCTTGCGATGTTGTCCTCGCTGCTTGCCAGTTCCTGACTGTGTTTTCCGGTAGCGTTGACGCATCAGGTGGCTTTGTGGTCCTCGGTTTCCCTTGCTTTCCCTGCCCCATGGCCGGCTGGAGCGGGGCAGAGCGCGGGTGGGCGGCTGGGTGTTCGCGGCCCGTCCTTGCTTCCTTTCCCTCGTCTGCCTCTGAGCTGAAGCCGTGCTCGCAAACGCCCGCACTGGCCCGCACGGGCCCGGGGGACGGGGCTGCTTCTGCACAAGGCCTGGGGCTCCCTGGGCGGATGGAGGGAGCGGCTGCTGGGGTGCCCAGCACCGAGCTGCCTGCCACCTGGCCTCAGCGAAGGTGGCCTTTTCCTGCTCGAGTTAGACACATCCCCACGTATGTGTGTCTATGTGTGTGTTGTGCCCACGTGCCTGAAGGGAGGGACATTCCATGGACCAGGACAGAGAAGCCCAGTAGATTTTAACCCACTTTGTTGAGCCTGCTGAAGCTGCAGCTGTGCCTAAGGAGCTAAAGTCAAGTCCCCCGACCGATTGGCCGAGTCTGCGGTGGGCGCAGGAGAGGGAGCTGGGGCAGCTGTGCCACATGTGTTCTGTCCTGGGTCCGGAGAGAAAACCCTTTGTCTGGTACTTACAGAAAACTGCGAGTGTTTCACATTCACTGCCCGATCTCACACACCATCGTCACCACCATCATCTTTTTTATCAGGGGCAGTGGAGGGGAGAGGAATCCGATTTCTGCAGAGTTGCCCAAGATACAGCTTTTGCTGGGATTGCGGCTTCTGTTCCTGCTGCAGACATCTCCTGGCCCTTCTCTTTTGGGGTGTGTTCAGGGGGTGTGGGTGATGATGTGGGATGGGGGAGAGGGAGATCAGACGGCACAGAAGCTGAGCATCGTGGCTGGGACCTGCGGCAGTTCCGTATTTAGGGACACCATCCCTGCCCTGTGGCGGGCACAGGAAGGCAGCGATGTCGCAGGATCTGTGGCTCTAGTTGGGCCTTCCTGTGGGTGGGGTGAATCTCAGCGGGAAACTTGATCTCACTCTTCAAAACTCAGCCCTGCTATCTTTCCGGGCAGAGTGAAACCTCAGCAGCCAGCCAGCAACTTGGGGGGAGAAGGGGCACTTGAGTGATCCCAGTAGTGGGAGCTAACATGGACTGCCTGTTTCCCTGGAGCCAAGTGCTTCAGGGATATCATCGCGTTTTGTCCTCTTGACGTGCCTGCGGGGCTGGCACTGCCGTTGTCCCCACTGTACAGAGACCCACGATCAGAGTGGATCGGGCATCTTGCCTTAGATCTGACGGTCTGTAAGTGGCAGGGGGAGGGGTGGTCCCGGGCAGCCCTGTTCCAGGGCCCACTCCCTGCACCCCTACATGTCAGAGCTTTGTTCCAGGCTCCCTCCTCTGCCTCCATCTGGCTGTTAGGTGACTTCTGGAAGGGTCACTTTTCCCATAAGGACGGACCAACTTCCATTTTGGGATTCTTGGACTCTTACCGGCTGTCCTTCTGCCCTCCCTACTTTGTACATAGCAAGGCAAGGAGAAGAAGGGGAGACGGTGGCTGAACAAGATTTAGGGGGATTCGCCAGGAAACAGTTTACGAAAAATCCCCCCTGGTGTCAAATCTTTCATAGGTGCTAGTAGCCAGCGTTTAAGGGGCAAGTCAGGCATTGCCAGAATTGCCTGTAGGAATCTGTTACGAAATCGCTGACTTGGAGACCCACTTACCATCTCTCCATGAGTCTATGCAACAGCTTTCCCTCCAGCATTGGAATATACTGCTTTTTGAAAAAATTTCATTTCATTTATTTATTTATTTAAAGTGCTGGAGCAGGTAGAAGCAGACTTCCGGTTAGGAATCAAGTTGTCTAAAAAATACGTTTCTTTGCATACTAGCTACCCAGCCGTGCCGTGGTGAGGTGCCTGTGTGTTGAGGGTGCATGTGTGGACCGAAGGATCCGGTCCCTCCTCTCGTCCTGACTTCAGGGCGTTGCTTGCTGAGGAAGATGGCAGGCAGTCTCACCTGTGCTGTCGGAGTTGTTAGTCTGTTCTCCTTTCAGCAAGTGGTCAGGGGAAATCATGAGAGGTAAATAAAGGTGATTGTGATGTGAACCTGTCATGGTGTTGTGGCTTCTCCGAGGGTCTGAGATTGGTGCTGAGGGGGCCGGCATGGGGCATTGGGTGGTTGTAGCTTTAGCTGCAGAGTCTTTGCTTTTCCATGCATGTAACTGCCTCCAACCCTACCCTCTACCCAGAACCCATCTCTGCCTGAGAAGAGCCTGGAAAATGTGGGTGGGGTGGGTTTGTCTGCACTTGACCTTGATCATGTTATCCAGAAGCATGATTTCAGAGCTGGTCATGGGCTGTAGCAAAAGGTTGGCCATGACTTTGTGCAAAGAAATAGGCACCCCTTCCTCTCGGCATTCACAGGGACACCATGCATGGTGGGCAGAGTGTGGATTAAATATCAGCTTCCTCTCACCACCTTTGCCTGGCCCTTTGTGCAGTGCCCAACCTACACAACTATACATGATGGGCCTCCCTGCTTTGTCTATTTTTTTATTCCGTGAGGTTGCTTAGTAATAAGTCAGGAGTAGTGACACTCTACTTCATGCTTGACAATGAGGTTCTGCGCTCTCCATGCCTCCTTTCCCTGCCTTGCCCTTGGCCTGGTGCAGGTGAGAGGGTTTCCCTGAGGATGAGCTGAGGGGCAGTCACGTGCCCCTTGCCTGGCTCACCACCTCCGCTGGGACAAGCATGTCCCTAGGGGACCTCTGCCAGGCCAAGGTGGGTCCAACTCTCCTGTAAGGGTGGGATGATCCAGGGCCAGCAAGCACGGGGAGGTTCCCTGGGACCCTGGGCACACCAGCCGGGGGTGTGGACAACAGAAAACTCCCAAGATAAGAGCTGTTGGTCTAGTGGTTCTTAAACCTTTCCTTTTTACAGGGGGAGTGGCGGTTCTAGGTCTTGTGATGAAGTCTACAGAAAAATGCCCGTGTGCACACGTGGCCAGCAGCTTACTTACCTCCAGGGCCTTTGTGCGTCCCCGAAGCAGCCTGAGCAGCTGGCCCTGGTGTGGATTTTGCACGTCGGTGGGCGGCGTTCGGGGTCCTGCCCTGGCTGTGCTGGCTGCCTCTGACCCTTGGACCAGCTTGTCTCTCTCCTTCACCTCCTGACACTGTCTGCCTTAGAACTGGTCCCCTGAGTGTTCCCGCCTCTCACCCACACCTCTGCCAGCCCAGTCCTGCCTGACTTTGACAACGCACACCAGGGCCCTGTCTGTCCAAATTCAACTGCTGTGTTCCAGGCCCTGTTGCCGGCCCCCACCTCAGCCCTCGCCTTCCCTTTCTGCTCCTCCCTCAGATCTGTCTCCTCTGCCTCTACGAGGTGTTGGGAGGTGTTGGGGAGCCCCCTGGGTAGAGGCTCTCCCCGCGGCACTGGGGGAGGTGGTGTACACAGGTGCCTACCTAGTGCCACTTGCTCTGTGCCACTGGGTGCCTGAAGCCCAGGGACCGGGTAGACTTTGGGTCTTACTGAGATCTTGTTGGTGGTGGAAAGGCCCGTCCTGGTGCACAGAGGGCAAGCTGTGTGCACATCCAGAGCAGGAGAGTTGTGGCAGTTTGTGCACCTGCTGTGGAGTTGAGGAGACAGTGTTTGGTGGGGCTCACATAACTCTCGCGGGTCAATCAGCTGTCCACAACCAGTGATCCCAGAGCTGGGAGTAAACATGGAGTTCTGACCTGCCTGAAGCCCTGGCAGAGCCTCAGAATCCTTCTTAACACACCCCAGGAACCATGGTTAATAGTCAGCACTGGTTCTTGAACTGCTACCTGCCGGCAGATGCCCTCTAAGGGCTCTCTGGCCTCTTTTGGCCCCTTCCTTTCCATCATTGAGGATTCTGGTCCACACATGGTCCTAGAAGCCCCTCACGTCTTTAGAAATGATCAGCCACCCCTTTCTCCTAACAGGACGTGTTCAGGTGCTGCCTTGAAGGGCTTCCTTCAGCAGCCTTTGTCCAGGGGCTGCACCTTGCACACTGCTGGCGGGGAAGCATTTCAGGACAGCTAAAAGATGCAAGGTCGTGCCCTTCCCCACCTCCCTCCCAGGGCCACCTTGTTGTGGTCACACTCAGCCCTGGAAAGGGTCCGTCCCTGATGCACTTTGAAGGTTCCCACTGTGTGGGCGGGAGCCACTCCCTGCTCCTCTCTGTAACCTGATCGTGTGCCAGCGTCTTCTGTGTCCCTTCCTCTCCTGTCCGTCATGTTGGGCTGGCCGTGGGCATTTTACGTCCTTGGTCTCAAAGGGACCCCCAAATTGTTTCAGCTTCCGCCCCTGAACTAGCTCCTGCTGGGGCCAGGCAGTAGACTTCAGGTACCCTCTGTCCAAATGTGTGTGCACCTGCACGGCCGTGTGTGCACAAGAGCTTGAGGGACACAGGAAGGCTCTGGACTGGCCCCAGGTCACGTTGCCAGGCAGCAGCTGCTCTGCCTGCACCCCCCACCCCGGTCTGCCTGCTCTCGATTCCACGACCTGACCTCGCATCTCGGCTCCCTGCTCAGCCCTCCATAGGCTGTGCACCCGTTATTGCCCCCACTTGTTCACTTGGCTTTTCCCTCCTCCCTCCCTAGGGCACGGCCGTGATGTCGCGGTCGCTGCTGCATCCCAGCGCCTAGCTCAGTGCAGATACGCTGGTGGGCACTTGATAGACCTCTCAGTGAGTAAGAAAACAGGACTCAGGCTGACGCTCCAGAGAGCCTGCCCGGGGGCTGAGCTTTGTTCTGAACCAGGCAGTGGGTGACACAGCCTCAGACACACACCTGTGCCCTCCACACCACTGCTGCCCACGCGCCGTCACCCTAGAGTCATGCCAGCCCTGGAGCAGCAGGTGACACACCCCAGCCTGGCTCCCTCGTAGTGCCCACGTCGCCCAGGCCTTGAGTATGAGGCCCTCACGTCTGGGTCAGGGGGTGTTCTGCGGGAGAAGGGTTGGCGTCCTGGTGCGTCCTCTGCCATGTGCGTGCACACACTTCCCCTGTGCACCCTCCTGTGTGTGCACACTCGGTGCGCCCTCTGGTGTGGCACACTCACCTCGGGCATCTCTCTGTGCATACCCCCGGGCACCCGCCCTGTGCGCACACACTGGTCCTGGTGCCCCCACCTGCCTGACAAAAGCCCGTGATCACAGGAGAGGATCCCTGTGTTCCTCTTGAGACTGGGCAGGGTCGGGGTGTACCGTGGGCTCAGCCTTGCCAGGTGTCTTACACATTACAGAGTTAGAGGCGGAGTCTGAGGAAGTCTCCAGAAAGCACCTAGCTCCCCTGACCGGCTGGGCAGCCCCTTTGGTGTGGCGTCTACACTGGCCTCTGTGCGGATTGGCTTTTCTCTGAGCCGCTCAGGCCTCAGTGTGCAAGGTGGCTCTGCAGCAGAATTTGACTTTAGGCACGTCAGGGACTCACAGGGCCACCCAGCACCTGGTCCCAGCTGCAGGCGGGGCCTCCCTCTGTGCCTGCTGCCCCTGCCAGTTAGGCCACTGTTGAAGGCCCAGTCTGGACAGAAGGTCCACCTGGGGAAGGAAAATCTCCCTCTCAGTGCAGGGTGGCCCAGGGCCGGGTGGTGGTGCTGGGGGCTCGTGCGTTCTATTGCTCACCAGGAATGTGCGAAGGGTGGCGTGCTGATACCTTCAGAAAACAAAATGTGAGGAGGCTGAGCGTGGTGGCTCACGCCTGTAATCCTAGCACTTTGGGAGGCCCAGGTGGGAGGATCACTTGAGGCCGGGAGTTGGAGACCAGCCTGAGCGAGACCCCACTGGGCATGGTGGCGCACGCCAGACCTTGTCTCTAAAAAACAAAAACACCAAAAACCAGAATGTGGGCCAGAGGGTGGCATGTGAGTGGGTGGTGCCCGCAGCTGTAGGGAAATTCATTCATGACCGAGCCGCGGGCCCCTCGCCGTGCTGGGAAGTGGCTTCAGGGCCTCCAGTGTGATGTGGCCGCTGGCCGGGAGGAGCCTGGGGAGTCGGTGGTGATGCTGCCACTCTGGGCTTCCCAGCTGGCCAGCACTGGGCCGCTTGCAGCCTCCTCCCGCCCCCGCAGGCCTGTCTGGAGGTCCTGGACCCAGATCAGAGCCTTGACGCTCCCCAAAGGGCTCAGAGTGGTGGATGTTTTCATATTCTCATTCCCACTGTGGGTGAGGCCACGTCTTCACAAGGCAGTGACTTGGCATCTGGGGGCATCCTCAAGTTCACTGACTTGGGAGGTCACGCTTTTAACAGCCTTTGGTGGGCCCAAGCGTGAGGACTGTTTGTCCTGATACCTGGGGATACACAGGACAAAGGAGAGCTGGGGTCATGTCAATATCCTGATGACCTGTGGGTGGCAAGGCTTAGGGGTCCACGTAGACCTTGTTGACGGTGTCTGACAAAATGGCAGCACGGTGACCTTACAAATTAGCAGTCTCTTAATAGAAGCACCATGTGTTTGTGTGTGTGTGTGTGTGTGTGTGTGCGTGTGTGCGTGTGTGTAAGTAAAAGATGAAATAGGAGGGAAACTGATCTTTCGGTGTGGCGACGGGTGCCATTAACAATGCCCTTTCCTGCGTGGCTTGCTGCGATGGCTTTAAGCATTAGCCGCCCATGTGTCGGAGGCTGTCTGGTTGGAGTCATCTTAGTGAATCGTATAAATTTTGTCTGACATGAGGTCTTGATTCATATTTACAAATCTGCATATTTGCAAGCCCACCCCAGCCGTAACCAGCTAAGTAGAACAATAGCTTCAGTCCCAGCTTACTCATCTCTACAGTTCACTGTCTCCATTCCGAGTCTCTGCTCTCAGGATGCGAACTTGGAAAAGACAGAACCTTCGTTTGCATTCCGTGGCCTGCTGTTCATTGACGTGGATATTCTCTCTCGGGGGCCATGTCTGAGGATTATAAGAAACGCGTTCGCGAGGCTCTGGTGGGGGTGTGAGACCGTGGCTGGACAACCATGGGGGGCAGACTCAGCACCCAATGCTCCAAGACGTGGCACCAAACCCACCTGAGTGCTTGGGCCAGTGTTCCAGCAGAGATGGCCCTGACACTATGGGCAGGTACCCTGTGCGGGCACAGCACACAGCGCCATGCAGGCGTCATCCCACGTAATCCTCCCAACAGCCCTATGGCTTGGGTACCATTATTTTTTCCATTTTTGAGATGGGAAAAACAGAAACCCAGAGGTTAGATTATTTGCTCAAGGTTATACAGCTAGAAAGAGGCAGAGCTGAGATTTGAAGCCAGGCCCTGCCCGGTGCTAGAACCCGGCTTCTGACCCCAAGCCGGCCTGCTTGCTCCTGTCACCTGCTGGCTGCCCACCTGGCATGTGCCTGCCTTCCGTGCGGTGGGCTAGGGGGCTGCTCCCCTGTCCTGTGTTGCTAGGATTCTGGACAGAATCCTTTGTGCCCCAGTGTACAGTGGTTGCAGAAATAACCTTTTTGACAGATGATCCTGGGTTCGAGTCCAAACTCTGCGTGGCTCTTACTAGGGGTAAGACCTCAGGCACGTCCTTGCACCTCTCTGAGAGTCCGTTGAGGAAGACTAAGCTCAGTGATGGCAGAGAAGCACTCGGCACAGTGCCATGTCTGCGTCACCCGTGTAGCACCCGCAAGGACGTCGGCAGTGCAGAGAGAACTGGGTGGTACGTGGTAGCTTCAGCCTGCACGTGTGTAGAGCCAGAAAGCCCGTTAAATCTGAAAAATACTGTGTATGCACATTTTTGGCTTAAACAAAGTTCCATTTACAAAGTCCATAACCCAGCTTTAATATTATTACATGCCCCAGACTGGGATTAATTCCAGGACAAGAGCGTTATTATGCCGTATAGGGTTTCTCCCATGTTCCAGCCTGGGCTCACGTGCCGCAGTGTGCCGCGTTGGGGACACCCGTCTCTGCCCAGCCTTCTGCGGGGTCTGGGGTGGGGAGGGGGAAGGAGAGCTGGCTTCTCAGGTCGCCGGCCCGTGAGTTGCTGTGCGCAAACCCGCGGCCCTGGCGTGTCCCGCGGTCGGCCCGTGGGCTGGGTCTCCGCGTGGGGACTGGCGCCCTGCTCTGTGCCAGCCCCTGAGCGCAGCCAACTGCATTTCTTGGGGTAGCGCTGTGAGTGGTTGGTGGGGTCTGCCAGGGGCGCGGGGCTGGGGAAACCGTAACTGACCCAGCACCTACTCGCTTTTCATGCTTTATTCTGATCATTTTACATCTCTGTGAAACCAACAAAGGCTTCTTTGTGGGTCTTACCCCCGGCCCCCTGATTGTGGGTGTTATAATAAGGACCCCACAAATGTCCCTTCTTCCTTGCCCTGGGCCCCACCTGGTGACCTCTTTGCACTGCCTCAAACTCACAGGCCCATCTCTGTTCTCTCTTTCAGTTGAAGAGGGGGAGGCCTCGGACTTCTCGCTGGCCTGGGATTCCTCCGTGACAGCAGCAGGTAAATGCCCAGGGGCCGGACGGACAGTTGCTGGGGGTCCTGGGGGTCCTGGGGGGCTGGCCCGGGAACTCAGAAAGCCACCCAGCTGGTTACGGAAACGATATTCTTCATGTCACATTCCTGTCTCCAGTCCAGACTACTCCGTGCAACACGATTTTTATATCAGTTCCATATGGTCAATAAAATCTATTACACACAGAGACTAATATTCCCTCGCTCTCCCGAGGGCCACGTTTCCTTCTTGTGGGCACAGTTCAGATGGGCGGTGATTTCCCCACTGCACGGGCCTGGAGGCTCCCTGCTATGGGCGTCCCTGCACATTCATTCCAGTCTAATTGCATAAAAGCCACTTTAATAGGACTTTTAAACTCCAATCTAAATCAGAATTCCTACATTTCCCCTCCCGGAAGGGGCTGCTTTGCACTCTCAGGGCCGGCAGACTGAGCTCCTGCCTCCCGGGGTGGGTGGTAGGGAAGCTCAGACTTGGGGGTGCGTGGCCATCATGGGGTGAGGGGGTGATGTGGCAATCGGGAGACAGGTTTCTGCATACGCTCTTTGTCTTCTCTGCACCGCAGTTTCCCAGCTGTAAAAAGAGCTGGATGAAGGAGGTTTTCCTAACC
This sequence comes from Lemur catta, assembly GCF_020740605.2. NCBI lineage: Eukaryota > Metazoa > Chordata > Mammalia > Primates > Lemuridae > Lemur > Lemur catta. The sequence continues at coordinate 6,004,985 of NC_059147.1, read as the reverse complement.
GTGAAGTTTTGTACCTGGAGCCTGAGATTGGAACTGGCGTTGGGGTCTTGGAAGCCCCTGCGTGGGGGCTGGGCTCCCTGGGTGCCCTGTGTCCGGCCAGGGCCTCTCTCAGCGGTGGGGCCCCGGTCCCTGTCCTGCAGGTGCTTGGGCTCTCCTTGTCCCCTCCCTGCCTGGTGCCAGGCCTGTCCTGGGATCCCGAGTAGCTGGTTCTGGGTCCATGGGAGCTGGGGCCTGTTTAGACTTGTGCAGTCGTAAGGCCTGGGGAGACCTACCAATGAGTCATTTCGTCCAGTCTCCTCTTTTAGTTGTGGAAACTGAGGCAGGAAGAAAGATTTGCTCTTGGTCAATAGTTCTAAAAACGTGGTTTTAGACATCAGGCATATGAACGTTTAGTATTTTAATGGTTACACATCAGCCCGGGGTTGCCCACAGAAGGTCCTGCCTCCCTAGTGGGGAGTCGCTACGGACAGGTGGGAACAGCGCTGGGGTGCAGGGGGCTCTGGCGGTGCTTGTGGAGGACGGAGAGCCCTGGGCCGGGGCATCGGGCACCCGGGCTGCCTGCCCAAGGCAGTGCGGCGTGCCCTGGTCTGCAGGGGGAGGCGTGATGTCTGTGCTGGGGCCCTGCGCTCTTCAGTTCTGTGATTCTGGAGCTGGACAGCCAGCCTCGGGCCTCTCTGGGGTGCCCGGGAGTCACGGAAGCCGTGGGATCTGCCCGTTTCCAGCCAGGGGCTGCGCGTGCCCCACATGCGTGTGCAGGAAGAGGTGCACTCCTTGTGAGTTCCCCGCAGCCCCGGGGACTCCGCGCCGTGGCTTTCCATGGTGCCAGTCAGCTTTGGATTATCTGCTCAGTGCTGGGGAAGGGAGGGCAAAGCATCCCGGGCAGTGGATAAGCCACAGCCAGGCCATGAATTGTTGTGTTTTCTTTGGCCCGTTTCTGATGACTTTTTTCATAATGCATGCATGTGATCAATTCTCCCTCCCAGTTCTGCTGGACTTGGGCTCCAGAAGTCAGCTTGTATTCCCGGTGCGTGGGGCTTGTGAGATGGCTCGAATCCTGGGTGGCAGGGCTAAGTCAGTGTGGGAGGCGGCCCTGGGCCTGGGCGATGCCACGTTTACCGAGCACCTCCTCAGTGTGTGCCAGGCACGGAGGGAACGCTTTACCGCAGCATTCACTGCGCTGCCATGACAGCTCTGCGAGGCGGGTGCCGTTTCCAGCAGCACCGCTGTCGTTGCTCCGTGGGCTGGTTTAGGGGTGGCCATGTGGTGGAGGACAGGGCCAGAGGCCCGGTGAAAGCTGCTTTTGTCTAATACTTTTCATTCAACTGCGAAAATGTCACTTGGCCACATCAGAGAATGGGGGCAGGTGCCAGGGAGGATTATGGGGGAGCAAAACCTCCCCGAGCCACCCTTGGCCCTGCTGCTGAGAGTCGCCATCCTCTTTTGGCAGACGAGGGAAGGAGGCTCGGAGCGGCTCCATAGCGTGTCCGAGGTCCCAGCCAGTGAGCTGTGGGGCAGACTTGAACCCAGGTCCTCCCGCAGCCAGAGCCTGTGGTTTAACCCCTGCACTGCCTGGCATTAGGAGGCGGGGTGCTGAGCAGAGACCTGGAGGCCAAGCATCGCGGGGGCTCTTGGAAGGTCCCTGGAGGCACAGGCTCCGTGGCTGCAGAACGTGGCTACATTCTGCTCACCCGGACCTGAGGTGGCCGTGGGCTTAGCGCGTCTTACCAGCAGCAGTGAAGAGCTGTAAGGCATGGGGCAGCCCCTCTTCCCTGGGGGTGCAGCAGGCCTGGGGTGCAAGCTTTTCGTGGCATGCTTCCCTTCCGCACTTGGCCCTGGCCCTGGGAGTGTGAGGGACTCCAGTGAAGAGGCAGAACGCACAACGCGCTTCTGCACTCACCCCGGCCTCCCCTGGCCCCTCTGCCAGTGGGGACCCTATGGCCACCCGCCCCTGGGAGCAACCAGGCCTGATGCATGTGTGCCCTCGAGCCGGGGCCCTGACAGTGCTGGAGAGCCCAGCCTAGCCTAGCAGGGAGGGGAGCAAAGTCATCAGCCCATGGCAGTGTTCTCCAGCCCGGGAGCGGGGTTTGGGGGCAGGGAGTGCAGGCCCACTCTTGCCTGGCAGGTGGCACTGCTGATGGCAGGACCCCAGGGGAAGGAGGGCTGCATTCAGAGCCAGGCTACGGGAGTGCCGTGAAGGTGCGGAGCTGGAGAGGTTCTTCACCCGTTTGAGCCATAGATGCCTCTGAGCATGCAATGGAAGTGTGGAGATTCCCTTCCCAAACATACACAGTGTTCACCTGTGATCTCAGGGGATCACGTGTTGCCCCCCCGACCCATCGTCTCCCACCTGGTCCCAGACCATAGGTGCGAGCGCCTTAGAAATGTGGATGTCCTCACTGTCACCTCAAACCCCTGGGCTCACGAGATCCTCCTGCCTCAGCCTCCCTGGGACTACACCATGCATCACCACGCCTGGCTAATTTTTAAAAAAATGTTTTGTAGAGACAGGGACTTGCTGTGTTGCCCAGGCTGGTCTCGAGCTCCTGGCCTCAAGCGATCCTCCCACCCCAGCCTCCCAAAGTGCTGGGATTATAGGTGTGAGCCACCGCCTGGCAAAGGTCTTCCAAGTTTTAAAAAGACAAGACAGAAAGGTATATTTTCATATGAAATCTGTCAGATTCTTTTAAAAAAGGGCAATTCATATCTTTTTAAAGCAGCTTTATTGAGATATAATGCACATACCATACAGCTCACCCATTTAAAATACAGAAGTCAATGAATTCTAGTGGTTCAGAGATATGTGCAACCAACACCGCAGGTAACTCGGAGCGTTTTCACCACCTTGGGAAGAAACCCTGTGGCCTTGGCCCTCACCTCGACCCTCCCAGCCCCAGGCAACTGCCTGTCTACTGTCTGTGTCTGTACACGTGCCTGTTCTGGACATTTCCTGTAACTGGAATCATAGAATATGAAATCTTTACGGACTGGCTTCTTTCATTTGGCCTCCACGTTGTAGGAGGTGTCATCCTTCAGCCTTTTTTAGGGCTGAATAATACTCCACTGTGTGGACAGACCACAGTTTGTGTGTCCGTTCATCCACTGGTGGACATCTGAGCTGTTTTCGTCCTTTGGCTGCTGTGAAGAGTGCTGCTGTGGACATTCTGTACAAATTTTTGTTTGAACACCTGTTTTTGGTTCTTTGGGGCATATTCTGAGGAGTGGAATTGCTGGGTCACATGGTAATTCTATGTTTACCTTTTCGAGGTGCACACAAACTGTCTGCCGTAGCAGCTGCGCCGTTGTCCGTCCCTACCGGCAATGTATGAGTCCAGCTTCTCCAGATCCTTGCCAACACTTATTCCAGCCTTCCTAGTTGGTGTGAACTACTTGGGCATCTCATATTTTTAAAAAGCATTGTTCAGGCTAAAGAAAATCCTCCTACCAACTGGTTTTGGCCTGGCTACCAATCAGGAGGAGATTGCCGAGAGTGTTTTTACCGAGGCACCGTTGCTTAGGCTTGATGTTCTAGCCCCCAGCACCGTGACCCACCCTCCTGCCGGCGTCCTCAGCCCATGCCTGGTGTGGAGACCGTCCTTCCTTCCGCATCTCCTCCCTCCTCCCACAAGCCCTTTGGAATGAGATCGCTAAGCGGCAGGCACCAGAAACGACGCGCATGACCCTGACGTCTACACTGTGGGGTTTCAGGGAACCAACCCAACCACACGGTAGTTTCCCTCCCCTTCCCCTGTCACTGAGTTTGAGCTGAGAGCGGAAGGTGCTCTCTGTGTGTGACCGTGCAAGCTCAGTCTCACGGGCCTCTCCCACCTCTGCAGCCTGGGCTCCGGGACGGTTGGGTGGCGTCTGCCACAGGGCTTCCTTCCAACATGGCAGCTCTGGACCGAGTCGGGGAGACGCAGCGGGAGGAAGGTCTGGGGCCGTCTGGAGATGGGACACGGTTAATTCGTTCACAAATGCTCGTTGTCGATGCCTGGGCAAGTTGGCTAAGTTTGTTTCTGGCGTGGTGACAGACTTGTGGTTTGAGAGAAACACTGGCTATCATCAGTTGTGCACTGGCCCAGCAGCCCGAGACCTTATCAGTGTTGCTCTGAGATCAGAGTTTAGACCTTCCTGCTACGCGACAGGCCTCGTTGTCCTGGTTAATGGAAACTGTCACTCCCACTTACAAGGTGCTTCTAGCAGCCAGACTCCTTCCCTGTGCTTTTTAAGTACAGATGAGAAAACTGAGGCACAGAGGTGCTAGCGACCTGCCTCCAGGTCACACAGCCGGGAAGCGGCAGAGCAGGGACTTCCACCCAGGCGGCTCACGACAAACACAGCACCTCAACTGCAGATGGCAGACCTGCCTGTGACAATGTGGGTCCAGGCGCTTTGTTTTAGAGGGGACTTGGTGAGGGGCGTCAGTTCTGTGCCCAGGTCACGGGCTCAGGTGGAGGGGTCTGAGCGGAGCCAGCCCCTGCTGGCTGCGGAAGGGGAGGAGGTGCACGTTTTGAAGACCGGGCACACATTTCCCGTACTCGAAGGCCAGGCCTGGGGAACGCTGTGGGCCAGGCTCTCTGCAGGGACTCACACGGCCCCACCCTGTCCCCAGCCCTCCTCCCATACCTGGGTCCCAGCATGGTGGCACGTGCAGGGTGGCGGGGTTAGGGCTGCGGCTCTGGGACCTGCTGGGGGATTGGAGCCCGCATCTGGGCATATGGCGTTCTGGGGGCTCCCCGGGAAGGACGCACGGAAGCCTCTTGTTTCCTTTCGCCCGGTTCTGCGCGAGGGTCGGCTGGGCAGGGTGGCCAGGTCCGCGCTGCTGTCGAGGTGACAGCCTCCTCGCCCTGCCGTCCTTCACCTCCAGGTTTGGCTGGTGGAGTGGCTGGGAGCGTCCGGAAGGCGGGGCCTGTCCCGGCGGGGCCCAGGCCGCTCCGTGCAGTCTGGCCCGCACTTCTGAACCCGCATGGAGCCGACTCCCTGCCCCTCGTGTTTTGTTAGCGCGTGTTTATTATTTCAACTACTTCCCAGAAACTCCACCCGCAGCCTCGCGCTTCTGCACACGCCTGCTGAATTCCCGTTTCCCTCCGCTCCCTCTCGAGCTCCAGCCGTGTGTCCACACGCCCTCCGCCCAGGCGGAGTCCAGGCTGTAGGCTCTGGTGGGCCTGACCCCTGTGCCACCCTGGGGCCCCCAAACCTTCCACGTTAGCGGCTGCACTCGTCACCGAGTGGATGGGCACGAATTTCATTAACTGCGTCTCCTTGTTGGACATGTGGGCTGCTAGGCTTTGGCTCTTGTAAATAATGCCATGGCGGACATCTCTGTGTGGGTGGGGTCTTTTTCTCCCTTGACGTTTCTCTTAGGTGCTCCCAGCACCTTTTAGCTTTTCTTTCAATCCTCAGTCAAGGCTGGAGAGACTGTCGCTGTCTGTTTGCCACAGGGTCTCTCACCTTGAATTCTTTGCCAAGTGCCCCTCTCCTGCAGCAGGGACGCCGGCCCAGAGTTGTGCTGCTGTGACCGAGGGCGGAGCTGCCCGGGCGCCCTTTGGCTGCAGGCTGGCTTGGCTGGTGCTGCCCGCCTTTTGTCCTGGAGCCCCCACCCAGTTATCGCCTCGATGGGGACCAGGGGATGTTTTAAAGGAGCAGAAAAGTCTCACGAAATAGGTGTACAATTTCCCAGCATTTTAAAGACTTATGAAACGCGTTTTTATATGGGGCCAGCTGGGGAGTTCCTCATTAGCTCGGCTGGGGAGTCTGTGGGGAGTTGCGCTGAGTGGAGCCAGGCAGGCTGGGTGGGAAGACACGGTGGCCCCGCGCTCACCGGGGAGCAGCGTGGCAGGCCTGTGCCGGCTGCTCTGCTCGGCGGACCCCTGGTCAGGCGGCCTGGGCCGGGCCTTTGTTGGAGCTGCGTCCCCCAGTATGGGAGGCCTCAGAAACCGTCAGGTGGTGACGTGAGCTGAGAGGTGGCCACTCTGTTACCATGGTGAGCAGTCCACGGGCTAGGGCGTCTGCGCTATGTGTGCACACGGACGCATACACTCGTGTGTGAGCGTGTGTGAGCGTGCACGGGTGGCTGTGGCCCTGACCGCACCCCTGGGGCCCCGGTGCCCCTGCCCCCTGTGCGCGGTCGTGCTGTCTCCGGGGCCCTCTGGGGCTGCCTTGGATCAGCTCTCCGAGGAGGACGTGCTGTTTCCTGCCCACCCTTCTCCTCTGGCTCAGGACCAGCCTTGGGGTCCCTGCTGGGCTGCACTGTACATGGCTTTCCTCCTTGACGTGTCTGCCGTGCACATGTGTGTGCAGAGCCGGTGCATATGTGTGCATGTATGTGCTCAGCACTCAGTGCACTGGTGCCCAGGACATGCGTCAGTGAACGTGGGTCCGATGTCCCTTCTGACTCCTTTTTTCCTCCCCCTACCCTGAGTGATGGCGTCACTTGCATGGAGTCGGACTTGCCTTGCTGATTTCCACCCTCTCGAGATGGACTTGTGACCTCCTCAGTGGCAGGGACCCTGTGTCATTTGTCTCGTGTCCCCAGCCTGGCACTCAGCAGGTGCTCTGCCACTGGGCCCTTGCTGTCTACACACAGTTGCCTGGCCCCCAGCCCTGCTGTTTGGGGCTGTCCACCCCAGCAGGCCCGTTGTCCTGTCCTGGTGCTGTTGGGCTTTCGGGGACGTCAGTAATGAGGATTGTAATGACGAGCAGGGGCTGGTCCCACTTTCTCCAATGCTCGGATGCTCTCTGAGGACAGGGAAGAGGTACCTCTGGGTGTCGGCCCTTCCCCGAGGCCCTGACATCCTGCTGGTGGACGTTGGAAATCAGTAGTTCTTCGGTGACTTGAAGCCTGGCCACACACCACGGCCACAGTCAGACACGTGTGTGGGGTGGGGTGATGATGACATTGCTCCTCCTGCATTTTGGGGGGTCACTGCCCATCCCACTCTCACCCTGTTGTCTAGCCATGTGCATCCTAGGGTGGTTTATACCAGCGCTGCTTGAATTCAAACATGCGTGCAAATCTGGTGGTCTTGTCAAGATGCGGATTCTGACTCAGCAGGTCTGGGTGGGCTTGGGATTCTGGGTGGGCTTGGGATTCTGGGTGGTGGTGGTCCTGCTGGTCTGCAGACACTTGCCCACCCACTTTAGCCTTCGTGCTGGTGGAGCTCCTTCTCATCCTTTGAAAGCTCAGCCTACATGACACCTCCTCCAGGAAGCTTCCCATGATAGCCCTGCCATAATTTTTGTGCCCTTGAGCCTAGGGGCCGCCTGCCCCTGCCCTTGCTGCCCCCGGCACCTTCTGCTTGGTTATCATGATCCTTCTCTTGTATCCATTTCCCTTGCAGCTCTGGTCACTCCTTGGGGGCAGTGACCATGTCTGATTCTCTGTGTCCCCAGAGCCCAGCCAGGGCTCGGCAGTTGACAGGTGCCTGGCAAATGTTTGCCGGGTTGCAGAACTTTGTCTGTGTTTGTCCTGGGCAGTTCAGGGCCTGGTTTTTGCTCACTTTGTAAAGAGCAAAATCTGGGTTTAAGGTCTAGATACTTGTTAGCTGTTTGATCCTGAGTAGGTTACTCAACCTCTCTGTCCTGCCACTTCCTCATCTGAGGTGGGATAATAGTAGTCCTGCTCCCGACGGCCGTTGTAAGGACTGCACAAGGGCACCCACGTGGCACACCTGGCCTTCGCGTGCCAGCCGGTACTCTGTGCTGTCGCTCGTGATGGGGAAGCTTGGATCGGAGCTGAGCTCCGATCTTGGCTCCGCACGGCTGGCAGGGAAGGCTCAGATGGGCGCGTGCCTGTCCTCCCCCTGTCTTCACTGGCAGCCTCTGGGCCTGGCCACAGTGGGCAGGGCAGTGTTGCCTTCACCTCCTGCAGGTTTGGGGTGGAACTGAGTCCTCGGGACCGTCGTTGTTCATGCTGAGCCTGGTTGGTGGGACATGGCCTGTCTTCCAGGTAGAGAAGGCTGGGTGGGGTGGGGGTTGATGGGAAGTGGGCAGGGTCTGCTCTGAAGGGCAGAGGCCCTGCGGCTGTCATGTGATCAGGCTCCTTCCTGGGTGGGGCTGGACACATGGACTGTGCAGCCACGGGCCAGTGCCCGGAAGGAAACGGCCATGGTCAGCCTGACTGCACTGCCGGCCTCCCAGGTGGACAGGCTGTAGGGCCCAGCCCGGGGTGGGGTACGGTCAGTGCTGCGCCAGCCAGGGCCTTGCTGTAGGCCGTGGGCAGCTGGCAGGGGTTAGGCTGCTGTTATCTCGGCTGGCGTTCCCTTAAAATCCTTGAGTGTGTGGGCAGGTGTGCACACATGCACACACACACTCACACACACCATGTGTGATTAGGTTCAACCTGGCTAACTGATGCCTGTCTGGTTCAAGAAATCATTATTTTGCCCCCATTGATAATTCTTTTCGTTTGTGTGGCTGATTGCTTTAACTGATGGCTGCTGGCCATACTTGGCAGTAGTTAGCACATCAGAGTGATACCGAGTCTGGCAAGTACAATACGTTTTCCTTATGCTCTCCTACTTCTCAGGGCTAAATGCCTTACGAAGCCTGTAAACTTGTGGAGGCAGGGGCGGTGCCTGCTTTGCTCACTGTTGTATCCTCAGTAACTAGCACTTCTGTAACAGTAACAATTAAAAAATAATAACCATATAGTGAGCTTTCACTCGGTGCGGGCAGGCGCCTGTGCACCTGGCATGCATCATCTCGTTTAACCTCGGTAACTACAGACAGTAGGAAGTATTATCATTCCCATCTCACGGATGAGCAACTGAGACTCAGAGAAGTAGAGACCAGCGTGGTGCGTCCAGCCAGCTGGGGCTGTGTCTGAGCCGAGGGCACGCTTTCTGTAGCTGCTGATTCACAGTGCCCGGGACTCAGTGGAGACTCACTGCGTCTTTGTGGAACGAGGTTGCGCTAGATCATGCTGTGAGCTCTCTGTGGTCATGGCAGCGACACACCACTAGGATGGGCACAAGCCTGAGTGTGCTCTTCAGAAGTGACACGTAAACTCACGAATCAGAGTGTTCATGCATGTGCACACACAACAGACACCACATACATACATATAGATGCATGCACTCATACACACACACACACAACCCCCACAATGCACATATATACACACTCACACATGTACACACAATTTGCAAGTACAGACTCTCCACCATATGCACATTCACATATGTGTCCCTCCCTACTATACATGTATGTATGCAAATGCATAAATATGCACACACAAGGCACACAGCCAAGTACATGCACATGCGTACATGCACACCCACACAGCTGCAAACACAAGTGCTCACATGTGTACACAAATGCACACCCAAACATGCATATAGGACACATATGCACCATTCACTCCCCCACACCCCTAGGCTTGCAAGTGAGCAGAGAAAGCCGGTTTCTGGGATCTCTCCCTTGAAGGATCAGGACAGTGCCCAGGTGGGAGTTCAGGATGTCCGGCTGTCTCCTTGCTCTCCGTTTTGTTTCTTCGGTTTCTTTGTTACGCCCTCAGGGCCCTAGACATTCTTTCCATCCAAAGATTTGCACCCCTGCTGTTGGGCTGACCCAGGTGTGGGCCTAGACCCCAGCGCCCATCTGCCTGCTCGCCTGCCTGGCCCGCTGTGGCCTGCATGCGCCAACCCCCACCCCCAACTTGGACATGACTTCATTTTCCACCCTGCACCTGCTGCTTTAAGAGCCCGGGGCCTGGCGGGCCTGTCCCCAGGGTCAGGGCTGGGGGAGGCTGGACAGCTGCAGGTTGGGGGGAAGCTTTGTGAGATCCCAGCAGCCCCTTGGAGCGCGGGTAGCGCTGGGGAAACTGAAACAAAGGCCGACAATGGCCTCCTTCCCTCCGCGGGCGGCCTCAGAGCGGGGCCTACATGGGCGGCCTCTGGGGGCCCCTGTTATTTCCTGTGCTGGCTGTGGGGCTCCTGGCCAGCCTGGCAGGGGCAGGAAGCGGGGCAGGGCATCTCCTCCCCACCTGCTGGGCGGCCCTCGAAGGCCAGAGTAGCTGCTCCCGTGAGAGGGGTCAGCCTGGCGCTGCTGCTCCGTGTGTGCCGCCCCAGGCCTGCGTGGCACAGGCCGCTCCCCTGCTCAGGCCTGGCCAGGCAGCCTCCCGTCCTCGCTGCCGTCTCCCTGCTGCAGACGCCACGTGCTCCCACCATCTGCGCCGGGAGCCCTGCGTCACCTGAGCTCCTGCCTCCTGTCTCCCCAGTCGGCCCGAGCCTTTGTGGCCAGGGCCCTTGCCCCACAGAGCCAAGGACAAGGCCAGGCAGGGAGCATTTCACTGTTCAGTAGTTAATTAATTAGGGATTGTGCTAGAAATACGCTTAGGTTTAGTGTCAGGGTTAGGGTTACACTGAAGGTTAAGGTTGAGGTTAGGTTTACCAAACCCTGAAGAGTTAAGAGCACGGATTTTGAAGCCGACAGACCTTTATGTCAGTCCTGGCTTTGCTGCCAGTTTGTTCATCACGTCATTGTCAGGTGTCTGTTTGTGCTGTCCTAGGCCACGAGGACACCGTGGTCCCTGCCCTGCAGGACTCACTCTGTGCATGAAGAGGCTGCCACGAGTAGGTGAAACACACAGCACGACTTACGGGCTTATCAGCTGTGCGAGTACACTAGACTCCGTGACCGCACCTTCCCGGGGATCAGTGTCCCGATCTGCAGAGTGGGGGTGAGGAAGCCCCTGTGGCAGGGATATAAAGACGAGTGAGAGAGTAGTGGCATGTGTCCGGCACAGCGCCTCGCACACAGCAGGCGCCCAATAAACGCTAACTATGGTGGTATGAAAGGATGTGAGGTGGCCCACGCATCACTGGGCAGCTCAGATGATAGAGGGAAAAACTAATTATGTCCGAAACCTAAAGTAGGGATCAGGGTGCAGTTGAGCTTCCTGGCCGCCTAGACCGAAAGGGAGAGAGAGACACAGGCCACCTCTGCCTGACATCAGCACTTGGGCACACAGATGCTGTTCCCCTGGCACTGAGCGCGGAGGAATTTATGTGCAGATCCTCATTAATCATTGAACGAACGGCAGGCACCATCTCAGTAACAATTTGGCACATGATACAGAGACATCTTTCCTAGAGTTCCTTCTTAAATTGACCCTGGGAAAGCGCTCGGTGCCCAAGTGCACAGCGTGGCCGTGGAGCTCCAGGCTGCGTGACTGGGGGCGTGGGGCCGGCGCGCGGCCGCCCGGGTCGCTGTCCTGGGTGCCCGGTCAGACGCGGCTGAATGCGTTTAAGGCGGGACCTGGACGAGCCCCTGGTATGCCGGCGGAGGCTGTGAGTCTAGGGGGGCTCTTCAAACTTTTTAATCTCAGAAATTTCCCTCCGCCCCTTTTTTTGAGGCCCACCTATCCCTGAGTGGGGCTCTTGGAACACAGTTTGGGGAGCTCTGCTCACGTCCTTACGCTTTGAGCTCGGCACCTGGGGAGGCGCCCCGCTCGCGGTGCCCGCCCCGCCCTGCCCAGGCTGGGATCGGCCGGGGTCTGTGCAGATGGGCCTGAGGTTTTCATCTGGCAGTGCCAGCCCCCACCTTGTTTGCTTTCTACCTAGTGGTTGTGTTTACACCGTCTTACCTGAGTGGAACCCAGTCTCCAAGAGGGGTGCAGTCCGGGACACCGAGGCTCAGCAAAGTTGGAGGGCTGAGAGCCGGAACTACTAATTTCGGGTTTTCCACCACCCCACACTGTGCAGATACACATGCCCAATGCACACACACACCACACGCTCACACACGCCTAAACACACTCAGCTCGCCCACTCTTTGCTCCGTGTCTTTGCCTGAGACAGAGTCCGCGGGAGCCCCCCCCTCCCGGCCCCTCCCCCGCCGGGCAGGGCTGCGGGCGCCGGGGAGGCCTGCCCTGGCCACTCACACCAGGTCTGGCTGGCGCCCTGCGGAGTTTCCATGGTGAGCTGTCCTCTGGGGGCCCTGGGTGGGACTTTCCATCTGGGTGGAAACCTGACCCGCCGGCCAGGCCTGGCGAGGGAGGAAATGCCTTCTCCAAATGTGGAGAGAGACAGAAAAGAGAGGTGGCCAGCCTGGGACTCCAGCCACGGTCCCCGACTCCTGCAAAGCCACAGAGCCTGGGGGTCCCAAGGGGCCTGGGACAGGGCTGCCAAGGACCCACCTCTGGGGCAGGGCCACAGCCACACGCCCTGTCGTCACTATGGGGGCTGACTGTTGTGTGTCCCTGTGGTTCTGCCCGTGATCTGTGTGTGTCTGTGCTTGCATTCGCAGCATGCTTCTGCAGACAGCCAGGGCTAGGCCAGGATTTGAACTTGGCTCTCTGTCCCCAAGGCCTGTGTGGTTGCCACTCTGCCCCCTTGCCCTCCTCTGGCAGGCATTTCCATGGGCATCACCTCGTTGAATCCTTACCTTAGCATTTTGATCGTAGTTATTATTATTATTACTGTTCCTGTTTTTCATAGGTGGCAATCGAGGCTCAGAGGGGCTAGGAGTCTTGCCCAGTGTCACACAGCAAGTTTGCAGCAGAGCTGTATTGGCACAGGTTCCACCCATCCCTTACCTTGCCGACAGCAACGTGTGCATACTTACACATCATGGTTACTCATCCGTCTTCTCCCGATTTAGACATGCACGTTTGCCAAAAAAACAAAGGGCGACACCAATTAAAAGAGGGTCGGCAGTTGCAGCTGGCAGGGGCCGGCTCACCCGGGAGTGGGTGAGAGTCTGTGGCTCCCTCGGGTGGTGGTCTGTGTGGCCCCTCGTGGGGCAGGTGGGTGTGACTCTGGGGTTTAAAGTGTAATTTCATCCCACACGCTTGCTCTGCGGACCAGGCACCTCACAGCCACTGTCTCCGTGTGTGTGTCTCAGCCATGGCAGCTGTACCTTAGGGCCGATGAAAGACTTTTTGGGAATAACTTTGACTCTAAGACACTTTTGCCTCATAGGCTGACTTCAGGACCTGGCGCCCCCCTGTCACCCAAAGCTGGCAGTGCCAGGACACCAGGGATGGGATGTGCCATGAAGGGCACAGGGACCAGAGTTACAGGGTGGATGTGATGCTTAATTTTACGTGTCAACTTGACTTGTCCAAGGGCTGCCCAGATAGCTGATAAAACGTCGTTTCAGGTGTGTCCCTGAGGGTGTTTCTGGAGAGGGTTAGCGCTGGGTTGGTAGACTGAGTGAAGAAGGTGCCCTCACCATTGTGGGCAGCATGGGCCCACCCACTGGAGGCCCAGACAGAACACAAAGGCCGAGGAACCTGAGCGGAGCACCTGAGCGGAGCATGCGTCTTCTCCTGCCCTGGGTGCCGCTGCTCCTGGTTCTAGGCCTTTGGGCTTGGACTTGAACCGCACTGGTGGCTTTCCTGAGCTTCCGGCTTGCCGATGGTGGGACTCTTCAGCCTCTGTAATTGTGTGTAGTAACTCTCCTACTTTGTGTCTCTGTCTCCTCTTGGCTCTGTTTCTTTGGAGAACTCTGGCTAATCCGTCGGGGTGTGTGGTAGGGCTGAGTGTCTCCATCCTGGGGGTCATGCTTGGTCTTAACCCCGAGCAGTTCCTGGGGCCCAACCTAGAGATGCCCGCTTGGACCTTGGCAGAGCTTCCCTAAGAGGAGCCTGTCTGGTGGCAGGGGGAGACGGGCCCCGTGGCTCCTCCAGCCACCTGGTGTGGCCTCCTGCTGCTGTGGGGAAGGGCTCTTGGCCTTATGCTCTGTGGCTCGATGGCTTCCAGGGCTCAGGTCAAGTCCTGGGCTGGAAGCTCAGGGGGCCAGGTGATGGGGGGCTTAGGGAGTGGTAAACTGTAGGAGCACTAGGCTGGGAGTCCAGAGCCCCAGACTCGGGCCAGGTTCCCAGGCCACCAGCACCCCTGGGTGCTCGGGGTGCCCTGAGGCAGGGTGGTGCCAGGGGTTCACTGGTGCAGTTGGCTGGGAGAGTCAAGACGGGTAGGAGATTCCACCATGGCCAGAAATGGTCCCATATGGTCCCCCTCGTGTCCCCCATATTCATTCTGGTCCCCGTGCCTTTGCTGAGGCTGTGTCCCCTCCTGGAATACCCTTTCTCCTCCCTCCCACCTGCTCCAAAGCAGTGTGTCCTTCCAGGCCCAGCCGCCACCCTGCTTTCTGTGAAGCTTTTGCACGTGCGTCCCCTGGGGGCTTGTCCTTTCTGTGAACCCTGTCCTGCCCTTTGGAGTCTGAATGACCACATGTGGGCCTGTCCTTTCTCCTTAACTGTTCCGAGGCTGCACCTCTCTCCCACTCCAGACTGATTCCTTTCCCTCCCTCCCCTGGTAATCCAGCACGAGACTCACGCCATGCCTTATCCACAGACGGACAGTTTCTCAGGATCTACATCACCAGGAAGTTCTACTTAATATCTACCCACCTTCTCAGTTGCTGCCGATGGGCCTCAGTGCTATTGTTGCGGGACCTCTCCTCCACGGGCTGATGGCTGTGAGCCTGCAACGCCACTGGCAAGATCCCCGCAGGCACATTCATTCATTCTTTCAGTCACAGATGTTACTGAGCACCTACTATGTCCTGGGCACTGTCCCAGGTAGTGAACAGGACTGACAAAGTCCCTGCTGTGCACAGAGCTTGCAGGCTAGCGGGGAGATGGCGCTGGGAAAGTAAATGGACAAACGCATAAGGTGTTTCCACTCGGGGGCAGCAGGTGAGCAGGTAGAGTGGTGGGCGGCTGTCTGGGGCCGTCCGAGTGCCTCTGTGCCCGGGAGTGCTACAGCCACGCAGAAGGGCAGGAGCCGCTCCAGGCCTCCCCACGGCGGGACAGAGGGGCTGTGCCTGCAGTAGAGCAGGGGAGAGGCCAGGTCAGGGAGGGGAGCGGGGAGAGGTGGGCAGATCGGAGGTTGCAGAGCAGGGGAGGGAAGCAGCAGGGGCAGTTCATTTAGGGCCTGGGCCTTTGTGGGTGCCCGGGCTTTTCCTCTGGGGGGAGTCGGAGGGTTTGAGCAGGGCAGCCGGCGGGCGGTTCCCGGGAAGGGATCCCTCCATCTGGGTGTGGGGAAGAGGACTCAGGGCCGGGCATGCCCTCCAGGTGGGCGATGGTGGGGCTGGGACCAAGGCGAGGAGGTGGGAAGAGGTTAGTGAGGAGTTACTCTTTGGAGGTAGGTCCAACAGAATTTGCTGCTGGGTTAGGTGCTAGACACGAGAAAAGGAGGGACCGAGGATGGCTGAGCAGCTGGTGGCTGGAGCTGTGCAGACTGACACGCAGGGCACGGGGCTGTGCATGGCAGGGCTCAAGAATTGGGCTCGGCCCGCCGTAAGTTGGAGATGCCTGTCCGCTGCTGAGCGGGCATTTGGATGTGTGGCCTGGTGATGGGCAGGGTGGGACTGGGCAGTGTTTTGGTGTCACGGGTGTGTGGCTGGCACTTACAGGGGGTGGACACCCTGAGACTTTGGTCTATCAGTCACAGAGAACAAAGGAGTTGAGGGCTAGGGACATGTGGACGCTGAGGGCTGAGCGCGGAGGAGCCGTGGAGGAGACAAAGGCTGGTCAGGGAGGTAGGAGGAAAACGGGGAGGGGGGTCCCCAAAACCCAACGAAGAGAATCTCTCAGGAAGGACGGAGTCACCGGGCAGGTCCAGTGCTTTCCGAAGGGGAGAGGCTGTGACTTTGATGGGGCGCCGTGGCCAGGTGGCTCCAGGTTTGTGCGGAAGCGAAGGAAGGCCGGCCTGGCCGCCCTCGCGCCTGGCGGGAGCCGGATCCGCTGCGGCAGCCTGTGCCGGAAACCATTCCGGGCCGGGCAGAGATGGGGTTCAGGGGTTAATGAAGTGAACTCTCGTCTGCAGACTGGCCCATCCGGGGGTGTCTGTGCCGAGCCCCCGTTCCTGGCTGCCGCCGGGAAATGTACCCACGGCCGGACCAGAGGTGTGTCTGGGAGCCCCGCTGTGCGCGAGCCCTCGGCGCGGAGACGCCGGCCCCGCGCAGCCCGGAGCCAGCCCGCGGAAGTGGGCCAGCCGCACCTCCGCACAGGATTAGAGGGATGTGTAATGGATTAAAGATCAAAAATGTTAATTAAGAAATGGTCTTTTCTAATAGGATGCCTTCAAGGGCACAGGCCTGCGAAGGAGGGGAGTTCTCATTTTGGCAACGCGGTTTCTGTTGTAATGAAATTGGTTCACAGACAGCGGGGAGGACCCGACGTAAGCCTCGTTTTAAAGACATCTCCATCCAAATTAATTAGCAGGAAGAAGCGAGGGGCGCGCGTCGGGCTGGCAGGCAGGCAGTGTGCGCTGGCCTGCAGGAAGGCTGCGTGGACCTCAGAGAATCCCATCTGTGTCCTGGCTCCTGCTGGGATGCTGTCCCCGACGTTGTGTCCCAGGGCATGTTCCTGAGGGGCCTGGCGGGGTCTGACTCTCTGGGGTCATGGATGGTGGCCTGGATGGTGGTGGCTAGGACTACCTCAGTGGGAACTTGCTGTGTGACTTTTGGCTGTCCCTGCCCCTCTCTGATCATTCCTCTAGTTTCTTATCAGTTGTGGATGACAATGAGTGACATCTAATCCGATGGCAATGACAATGAACAGCCCTCCCTGGGTTAAATAGATTCTTACATCCAAGTGCTCTGAAAACAGGACGCCCTGTTTGAATCACTGCCGTTGTTGCTAAGGGACGGTTTGGTCTTTGTGCACCTGATCCAGCCTCGAGGTGGAGAACAAAGATGCAGGTGCCTTGGGCCACTCCGGGATCTGCTGTCCCAGCCTTCCCTGGTTCCCAGGCTGTGAAGTCCCCCCCGGTTGTTGAATGTCTCAGAAGGTTACAAATTGGGTTCTGGAGTCTGCCAGGTCATAAGTTTGAATCCCAGCTTTGCCTCCTACCTGGGACTTCAACCTCATTATTTGACTTCTGAGCCTCAGTTTCCTCATCTGTAAAATGGGGCCACGAGCCCCATGTCAGGGCACTGCCGTGAAGTGTGAAGGGAGGCCGTGCTATAATGAGCCTGGTTCCCGAGGGAGCAGGCTCAGCACAGGGCTGGGGGCTGCTGCTTTCCCTGCTGAGCCGTGGAGGAATCTGCGGCTGCTTCCAGACGGGGCCTCGTTGGAGGCTGGCAGCCTCCCCGCAGCTCGGGCTCAGGCGCGCCGCGTCGCGGGTTTTCTGGGCCCTCCAGGGTGCAAAACTTTGTTTTACAAGAAGCCGAGGACAGGGAGTCACTCAGAGCCGGGACTTGCTCTGAAGGTCGCAGACCTGAAAGGGGTGTGGATGGGGATGACAAGGGAGGGCCTCTCCCCGCCGTTGGCACCGGCGCCCGCCGACGGGAGCACCCGTGTTTTCTTGCCCCTGGGAGGGATGCTGGGGGCGAGCGGGAGAGGGGAGAGGAGGCTTTCGCTGTCGGTTCCGCTCCTTCTGCGCCGTCCTGCTCCCGCCTTGGCCTGTCGCTGGGGCTGCAAACCTTCGCTCTTTAAAAGAAATATCAAGCAAGCCTCATCGTCTTACTGACTGATATTTGCCTTGAATTGCGTTTTGTCGTCTATTAATATCACAACTTCCGCTTTAGTTTTCCTTGCATCTGCCTGCTCTGCCCCTTCTCAGCATTTTACTCCCCACCCCATTTAAAACCCTTAAAAAAATTGTGGCACAATATGTGTGAGGGTCACCATCTAACCCACTGTGAGTGTGCATTTCGCGGCGTTAAGCTCATGCACTTTGCTGAGCGACCGTCACTACCAGCCGTCTCCAGAATTCTTCCCATTCGCCCATCTGAAACTGTCCCATTTAACACTGAGGCTCCACCCCGTCCCCAGCCCCCGGCAGCCACCGTTCTGCCATCTGTGAATCTGACCACTCTAGGGACCTCATATGAGGGAGTCACACAGTGTTTGTCTTCCGTGATTGGTTATGTTCCTTAGTGTCCGTTAATGTCCCCAAGGTTCAGCCGGGTTGTAGCATGTGCCAGAATTTCCTTCTCTTTTAAGGCCGAGCAACATTCCACTGTACGCGTGGCCCACGTTTTGTTCTGCCCTTCGTTCCTCTATGGCACTGGGGTTGTTTAATGTTTTGAGGAGCGGCTGTACCATCTTGCACCACGGCTGCAGCAGTGGGCAGTGCCCTCGTGTTTTCCAAGCTTCATCTGCTGGGAGGAGCGGGAGCCTGTATGATGGTCTTCCCTTGCGCTGGCCTGGATGAAGGGACCGTGGTCAGAGCCCGCGTGTCCCCGTGTGGCTTTCAGGTTCTCCGTGGCTGGCGCGGGAGCGAGGGTGCGGTGCGCGTGAGGGTGAGGGCTGTCGCCGGCCTCCGGCTCTCCACACACACGGCTTCCCGCTTGGCGAGACGAGAGGGACTGGGCAGCACACAGAGACAGCCCCTTCCTCGCCCCTCCCCAGGGCCGCCTCGGCCACCAGACCTTCTGCACCAGTGGCCATCGGAGGGGACAGGGAGCTCGCCGCTGGGTTGGCAACCGGCACTGCGGCCATGGTGGGAGGACGGCATGGGGGGAGCTGGTCCGTGGTCTTCTGTCTGCTCTCAGCGACGCTGATGGGCCGAGAAAGGAACGGTGGGAGCTGACCTTTCCGAAAGCAAAAATTAAAGGAAAAGCACGAACTCGGCAATGCAGACGAGCGGCCCGCGGCACGGGCCACCACCGAGCGCTGGATGACTCTTGCAGGCACAATGCTGAGCAGCAGGAGCCGGGACAACAGAGGACGCACGGCTCGTGTGGGTCTGTGTGCGATGTGTGTGGGGGGCGCGGTGACCGCTGCGGGGGGCGTGTGGAGCCTGCGCGGGTCTGGGGCACGTCCTGTGTCCTGACTGTGCACTCCCGCACGTGGAAACTCGTCACCCAGTTTGCTTAAGACTCGTGGGTTAGACCTCAGTGAGAGCAGTACAGACAGACACAGAAGAGAAAACATTTTCCTTTCGGCGACGTGGAGGTCGTGGGCTTTCTACTGAGTGCGTTTCCCCTCAGTTATTAGCATAAGGGATCCCACCACCAAGTCGTGGGCAGCAGCCTCTGCCAGCGGCCTTCAGACTGGGCTGCAGAGAAGGAACAAGGTCCCGCCGGCAGGTCCCGAGGGTGCAAGGTGTTGGGAGCGTCTGCTGTGCCCCGTAGACATCCTGCGAGCGCTGTGGGCGGGAGGTCGCTCCTCTGCCCTCCTCGCTGCGCTTGCTCTTCTGATGCCAGGAGTTGTTCTGGAATGAGACCAGGATGCCCGTCTCTTCTTCCTCCTGGCCTGACCTCCCTCGAATGCTCTGACCCGGACGCAGGGACAGTCACTCCTGCCTCGCCAGCCTCCCACGGTGGTTGGGACGCTCACACGGGGTCTTTGTACCCCTTGCGGGGCTGGCCCTGGCTCCCGCGTGGGGAGTTGTGTCGGGCGCCCGTGGGCTCCTGCAGCCGGGGGGGGGGGTGGTGGGGAGGAGAAGGTGCTGCCTGGGCCGTGCCCTTGGGGGGCCCCTTCCTTCTGGGGCATTTAGGGCCTGGGCCGTGCCCTTGGGGGGCCCCTTCCTTCTGGGGCATTTAGGGCCTGGGCCGTGCCCTTGGGGGGCCCCTTCCTTCTGGGGCATTTAGGGCCTGACGTGAGCCGGTGTGTGTGGGGGTTTGATTCACGGGCGTCTCCTGATCGGCCTGGCAGTTATGAACGTGGCACCCCTGGTGTCCGGGCACCGAGGCTCTGCTTGCTGGGTCTCAGCCCCTCTGCCGAGTGCGTTTTAAATGTGGATTTGTTCATTAATTCATTCGCTCATTAAACCTTATTTGACCACCGTTACTGTGCTGTGTGTGTGTACGCGTGCACAAAGGTGAATACGATTTGGAATTGGCCGGTTAGTGGGAGAAGGGAAGGGAGGAAGGGCAGAGGGAGTTACCAGTTCCCAGCGCCCACCCTGTGGCTGGCTGGCCGCAGGGGTTTCCACACGCGCATCGTTGCGTTTTGTCTTCACGGCAACCCGGAGAGGTGGTTGTTGTCCCGTTTTACAGTGAGGGAACTGGAGTTCAGTTGGGCTGAGTCTTTGCTACTCAAAGTGTGGTCCACGGACCGGCACCGTCCTCTTCGCCTGGGAGCTTGTGACAAACCCACAGTTGTGGGCCTCTCCCCGGACCCGCTGGATCAGGCTGTGTCGGAGCAGGATGGGCTGGGGTCTGTGCACGCCACGCTGGTGACGTGAGTGGCTGGCACAGACTCTGTTTCCCCCCGGGTGTGCCCCCTTCAGTCGTGGTGGTCGTCTGCGTGACCAATGCCACTGCTGTGCTGAGCACTTTCCATGGTTTGTCACATTTCGTCCATTCTCCAAGTTAGGCACCATTGTCATCTCCCTCCACTGCTGGGGAAACTGAGGTCTCAGAGAGGTTGAGTAGCTTGACCTGAACCCTTCTCGGGTCATGCTGTGTTTGGGAGGCAAAGAGCCTCCTGGGTGCGTGCGTGCGTGCATGTGTGTGTGTGTGTGTGTGTGTGTGTGTGTGTGTGTGTGTGAATTTGGAGAAGTGACTCAGAAGCAGCAGAGGTAGCAGGTGAGTCTTGGGAGAAGTCAGTGGGGTGAGGAGACCTGGCCACCTCTCAGTGGAGAGACTTCCTGGCGTTTCCTTCAAGAGTCAGCTCCCTCCCCTCCTCCGAGCAGCCCTCCCTCATTCCCCCCACAGTTCGAGCCCCTTGTTGCTCCTGTCTCGCCCGGCTCTGTTTCTGCCTTCACCTCATCACGTTGATTCCTTGTTGAATGGTGGGGTCCTTGGCGGCAAGACCATGTCTCGATCATCCTTGTACCCTCCATCCCTAGCACAGTTGGTTTTTTACACATTTATTTCATAAAGATGTATTGGGGGCCTGCTGTGTGCCAAGCCCGATGGCTTCATGGTAAGTAAGGCAGACGCAGGTCCTGGTCCCCCAGAGTGTATGCGGGAGAGGGAAGCTCTGGGGAAGGGTGACAGATTCGTCCGCTCCCTCATCCATCATTCACTCACTCACTCACTGACTCGTTCATTCAGCGAACACTAGGCGCTGGGGTTAGGGTCTACGCAAGCCAGAAGCGACCCCGGCCCACGTGGAGTGTACAGCCCCGTGCGGAGTCCACAACCAGAGCTCTCCCTCAGGAGAGCAGGAGCCGAGGGCAGGGTACAGTGGGGATCCTGGCCGCCTGGGGCAGACGGGGCAGCTTCCTGTGATGTCTGACGGATGACGTGAAGTTGCCCTAAAGACTTTTCACTTGGAATGTCAGGCACCCACCACATTCTCAACTCTTCACACCTCCAGAGGTTGGGGGCCTTCACTCCGAAAGAGCACCATGGTTAAAAGCAGGAAAGTTCAGAATGTGTTTGGATTTGCAGAGGTGCGACTCCACGCTGTAGAACAGCTCTTACCCCGAGAAGCGTATTCCTCTCTGAGAACTTCCACACCGCGTGCTGCTGCGGGCGCTGCGGGGTCCTGCCAGGTTGGCTGTTGAGATCTGCAGCACCTGGTCTGTAAGCTGCCCCTGCACCGGCTTCACGTCACCCTCCAGCCTCGTGCTGCCCTCGGGTTGCGTCACCGCCAAGCAATGGTATGGAAAGCTTTCCTTTTCCTACTTCTGTTTACTTATTTGTTTATTTTTTGAGACAGAGTCTCACTCTGTTGCCCGGTCTAGAGTGAGTGCCGTGGCGTCAGCCTAGCTCACAGCAACCTCAAACTCCTGGGCTCAAGTGATCCTCCTGCCTCAGCCTCCCGAGTAGCTGGGACTACAGGCTTGCACCACCATGCCCGGCTTATTTTTTTTATATATAATTTTAGTTGTCTAGCTAATTTCTTTCTATTTTTTTAGTAGAGACGGGGTCTCGCTCTTGCTCAGGCTAGTCTCGAACTCCTGGCCTCGAGCGATCCACCCGCCTCGGCCTCCCAGAGTGCTAGGATTACAGGTGTGAGCCACCGTGCTCGGCCCTTTACCTACTGTTAAAAAACTGTTTTATTGTGAAATGAAACACGGATATAGAAACCCCACAATGCAAATGTAGAACTTAGTGAATTTTGTGAGGCGGCACCACTGAAACCATCTCCCAGGTCTAGAAGTAGAGCTTTGCCAGCTCATCATAAAGCCCTGTCTGTGTCCCCCTCCCAGGGGCAGCCGCTTCCTCCTTCCAGAAGTTACCCCCAGCTTGGCTTTCATAGTGGTCGCATCCTTGCATCTCTTGAAAGGTCTGTCTCCAGCATGTGCAGCCCTTGGCACTATAATTTAGTCTTAGAGTGTCATTCCTTAAGGAGTATGAGGGAGCAATATTTTTTATAAGGATGATTATTTTAAAAATCCTTTAAAACAAATCCCCAATCTGGATGCTTCTGGTGCTTAGGCTTCTGGAGAAACCATTTTCCACCTTGGCAGGAGAAGACAGGGCAGGAAGTGCCGACCACCTAGCAGGTGCGCGCTCGGAGTTTGGTGCCAGCCCGGTGCCAGCCCGGGAAGAGGTCGGGCAGTCCTGGGCTGGGGGAGGGCGGCTGGAGGGGCCCACGGAGCGGAGGGCAGGAGTGGTGGGCGGCTCTGGGGGAGGGGTTAGTGTGCAGGGAGAGGGGAGTCGTGTCCTTTCTCTGAACTATTTGTAGCACAGCTCCCCTTCAGTGCGCTGGGGGAATTAATCTCCTCGCACCTGCCGTGGCAGGTAAGCCCGAGTTTGCCGTGGGGCTGTCCAGGTTGCGTGGGTATGCGTCTTCTCTGCCATTCTTAATCGGAATTGGTGGCAAGGGAGTGTTTCCTGCTGAGTCGGGCTCCGCACCACGCCACCCAGGAGGGGACTTGGAGGCAGGTGGTCATGTGTCTGGCTTGGTTCGAGGTCCAAGAGCCTCCATAACTTGCAGCGATGTGTTGGATGTTAGAAGCTCCCCACAGGCGAGCTCTGTGGGCGAGGGGCATGGGTGGTTTTACGATGCTGAGTAACTGAGCAGGGCTGAGCCTGGGCATGGGCTGTGCAGCCATCGCCTGCGGGGGCTCCCGTGTCCTGCACATTTACCTCCTGTAGGTGGGTGAAAAGCCGTCCTCCTGGTAGGCTCTGGGGGCGCTGGTCTGTTCATCTCTCCCCACGGAACCGACCTTCTCTACGCAGGGAGCGTGACGATGGCACGTCGTTGCAAAGGACTCCCCTTGCTAGAAGTTCAGCGTGCAGGAGGTGTTACCGCAGCCAATTTTAAGCTGGTGGGTGGTAAACGTCATAAACCTATGGAATCCCCGATATTATCTTGAAACTCAAGAAAAGTGAGATAGGGGATTCTTGGCCTCGTTAACGAATAGACACTTAGTGAAAGTCTGTCTCTGGTCTTTGGCGTGGAGGACACAGAGGTGTTGGATTCGATCCCAGCGTCGCACAGTCTGGTGGGAGAGAAACAGCTGTCATTGTAATCGCGGCGAGTAGTTTAGAAGGAAAACAAAACACCCGAACACATGGCAAGTTGTTTATTGTGTGTTGGTGACACGGAATGGGAATTGTCACCGTCGGTAGGCGGGGTTTCTGTCTTTTGGTAGGTCTTCGGCTGTTGAAAAGTCCCACATGTTTTAGAAGAACACTCAAGTAATTACGCAGCCGTGTGGACACGGGTTCTGGGGGCATTCCTGTGTGTCCCAGCCCGACTCACTGAGGACTTGTCTGCAGACGTGCTCCGCAGTGCCTGGACTTGACGCGGGGGCCCCGCCCCGCCCCCGGCCCACACACCCTGGGGGTGGTGATGGTGGCAGCCACCTCTCCTCCGTGGGACAGCCGGCCCTGACGGCCTTCGGCTGGGGGCGGGGGCTGCTGGTGTCAGGTGAGCGCTGGGTGGGGTGAGGTGTCTTTCAGGTCCCTTCCAACTTGACGCTTCCCTGGGTCCAAGCTTAAGAGAAAGGCAGGGACCTTTTGAGCCACACATCTGATGGGAAGATGACCCTGAACGGTGCCACCGAGTCATCCGTGACAGTCCGAATGCTCCCTGCCTTGGCCAGTGTTGGAAGTGAGGGGAGCTGGCCCTGCTCTGTGTGTCTCAGGCCTCCCGCAAGGCGTCTGTCCTCCAAGCCCTTGATGGTCATGTTGCTTTGATTCCAAGACGTGTATTTTGTCGTAACGTTTCTGAAATTGGGAAGCGTTTCCGTGTCCATAGTTAATGAAATGACACCTCCTCCAAAGGAAAGGCTGTCCATGAGTTGGTGGAATGTCATGCACTCACAGCCTCTTAGACTCCAGGGGCTGTGTTCACTGATGCTGGTGGCCTGGGCTGGTGCAGGCTGCCGCCAGGATTTGAACACAGAGCCCCGGGCCCGTGTGATTATAGCTGTGGCCTCCTGGGCTTCTGTCTGTGCCCAGAGAAGGCCGCCAGCAACGGGCAGCAAGTCTGTTCTGAAAACCCTGGATGTTGAAACCTTCCAGTCACCTCTGTGGGCTCTCACCTGATCGTGCTTAAACACTCCGTTTGCCTCTCCTCCCTCCCTCACGCACTTTCAATGGCTCCCTGTTTCTTCCACCTGAGACTGGGACTCGGCCTGGCTTTCAGTCTGGCCCCTCCATCATTATTTCTGCCTCAATCAACCATTGGCCCAGTTGCTTCCTGCCGCTGTAATCTCTAAGGCAAGGCTGTCTCTGACTCCACTTTTGGTCCGACAGGTGCCTAGGACAGAGCCTGGCTGGTGGCAGGCGCCGGGCAGCCCTTGCTGGCTGAGGCACAGATGCGACTGCAGCTCAGACCCAAAATCCTGCAGGCCTTTGATTATCATCCGCCCCTGTTAATCTCGAGGAATAACAGTTACAGGAAAGAAGTCAACTCGAAGAATGGCTAATTATTATCATTATTATTATTTTTGAACCAACTACAATTTGCAGAGGGTACGTAGAGGGAAGGAGGCACCAAAGAGCACAGCCTGTAAAGGGAGGTTAATGAGAAGCCTTCGCGATAGCTGGGGCTCCATCAGCTGCGGAGCGGCGTGTAAATAAATCTCATTTCCCTCCAACGCAACTCGTCACAAGCTTAATTACAGCAGCCACAGTGTGTGCATGTGTGTGTTTTTTTCATTAGCGAAAGAGGGTCATTATTAGCCATGTCTGGTAAGAATTATTATGAAGGGCCCGGTTCACCCTCGATAGGTGTCCTCAGAGAGCAGAGAGGAACTTTCCGTGTGAACTAAAGAGTTTCCAATTAAGGTGGTTTGGAGGAAGCAGGAAGCGGCAGCGCAAATTAGAAAAAGATTACAGAACGGGAAGAAGGGGCGGTGGCGGGCGGTGCTGGGAGGCTCGGTTAATTACCGTGTGGAGGAAGATTTCCTTCTGGGGGCTGGACCCCCCCCACATTGTCACTTGCCTGCCCAGAAATCTTGGGGCTATAAAACCCCTCCTGGGGTTCTCTCTGGCATTCTGGCTCCAGAGAGCTGAAAATGAGACTTGCACTTGGGGGGACAGGGCTTGGCCACTCAGGCCACCTCTTTTAGATGGCTTTTTCCACCTCCTTCCCCTCCTCCCAAGGGGGAGGCAGGGGGGAGCCTGCTGCTGTCACCACCGGAGGATTGGGCCCTGGAGGACTATTGCAGGGAGCATATTGTCCTAGAAATAAATAGCTGAAAACCCAGAGTCAGAAATTAGTTAACACAAAGGAAGTCGAACCCTACAGGCCAAGTTCCAATTGTCTGCAGGAAGCGCCCTGCCCAGGGGGGCCTTTGAGGGAGGATTTAAGTCCATTCTGCCTGGCACTCGATGCACAATGTTGGCAAAAAAGTTTTTTCTTTCCTTCCGACCCCCATCCCCCCAATCCCTGAATGATTACGGCCCTCATTAAGCAGTGTAAGAGGCTGCACTTTGTGGTGCTAATAAATCTCTAGTGATCCAGAAATCAAGGCTGCCCTGGCTCCGTGCACATGCGTTCCGGCTGCTCGGACGCCGCCTGTCCTTGCGTGCCCAGCAGGGCAGATCCAGCAGCTTTCAGAGTGGGAGGGAACCCGGCCCATCCAAGTCTCTTCTGGTGCCGAGGGTCCCCAACAGGTGTTCTTCCAGGCGCCGCTTGGATGCCTCCTTGGATGGGAGACTCACCTCCTTCCAAAGCAGCTTGGTCCCTCATGGCAGCCCCGATTGTCCGTTTGCTGAGCACTTACTGAGGGCCACTGATTACTTAATTAAACAGACACTATTGAGAACCTCCTCTACATTAGGCACTGTGCGAGGCATTAGGGACTAACCAGGTGACCCAAGATGGAGATTTCCTGCCCTCCTGCAGCTTACACTGGCCTGCCTGTCAGGAGACCAGAAGCGGCAAGTGTGACAAGGCCAGCGCTGGGAGAACTAAAAGTAGGCAGGGTGAGGGCATGGGGGCCGCAGCGCCACAGCCCTGCTCGGACGAGGAGTTGTTAAACCCAAACTTCTTGCCCTGTTTTTATAAAACCCCACCTGGCCTGGCTCCCACCCAAAAGTGCTGACCTTTCAACTCCTTAAGCACTACAAGTGTGCTCCGCCCCGGGGCCTTTGCACTCACTGGCTGTGCCTTCCACCTGGAATACCGTTCCTGCATTTTTTTATGCCTGGCTTCTTCGTGCCATGCAAGTGTTTACTCAAATGTCCTCTCCCCAGAGAGGTCTTTTTTGACCTCGGAGGCTACAGTTGCCTCTTTACTTGCATCACTGCCTAGCTGTCACCTCTGTCGCAGTTCTCTGCCCTGCGTCTGTCACCGCCTGAGATTTTCTGATTATTGTATTCCCTGCTGCCCGGTGGATTTTGTCGGAGTGGTTGAGCACTGTGTCCCCAGTCCAGGACGTTGCCTGGCATGCAATAGGACCACAGTCACGAACTGTTGAGTGGGAGAGGGCTTGTGAGGCACGTGCCGGCTCTGTCTGTCCCCTCGTGTGATGCCCACAACAACCCCCTGCTCTGTTATCCTCCCATTTTACAGATGGAGAAACTGAGGTTCAGAGAGGTTAAGTAATTAACCTAAGGCCACACAGGGGTGCATCTCCAGCTTGTCTAAGGTCAAACCCAGGCTCTCAGTCCTCACGATGAAGCAGTGCAGGTTCTGTCTCCTCCTGGTGGCCCCATGGGATCTGTTCTGTGCCCTGTGACCTCCCAGAACAAGCCTGCTCACTTTATGGGCCACTCTTGACAGTCTGTCTGCCTCCCCTCCGCGCCCCCTCTTAGAGGACAAGATGCTTGGAGAGATACCCAGGGCTGGAGGATGTCGCCATTGTTGGAGACCAGATCGCTGGGGCTGGTGCTGGGAAGGCCCCGGGCAAGTCGTGCAGGCAGGAGAGGGATTTGCCGCTCTGCCAGGAGGGGCTGCTGAAGACCCACCAGGCCTGAACCGATTGTGGGGGGAGGGCCACTGAGACGCCCGCCCCCGTGTGCAGTTGCTGGCTGGGGTCTGCGGAAGCCGGGCCATGCACCAGGCCACCTGTTTCAGATGCCTTCCTGAGCTACGTCATGGGCACGGTGGACCAATTCTTGGATTCCTGGGGTAACAAAGCATGGGTGGGGGAGGATGTTGCCACACGGTTCAGCTTTCTTGTCCAGGAGCTCGATTTGGAGGTAAGCCCCTGGACGTGGGCCAGGGGAGCCTGCAGGGGGCTAGGGGTGCTGGGGGCCCTGAGATGAGCTGCCGCTCTTTATTTGCTCCGTCCTTGCTGTGTGGTGTTGGCCCAGATCCTTGGCCTCTCTGGGCTGTGGGGGCCTCTTCACTGCCCTGCCTGGGGCCACTGTTACCCTTCCTTCCGGGGCTAAGATGCAGGAGTTCAGGGGCTTGAAGACTGTGGCTCCAGTGCCCCCTGGGACAGACGGCCCAACGCCACTGTCTGGCTTGGGGGTTGGGCTGTGGTGGCCGATCCCGGCACTATTTTGGTAGAATACCAGCTTTTGAATATCACTTAATCTTTGAGAAATCAGAACACTTGTCTGGCTGAGGTCACAGTGGGATTTGAACCCAGGTCTGACCTCGCAGCCTGTGCCTGGACCACGGCACCTTGCATGGAGCCGAGTGCACCTTGTGAACGACGGGGCACTCCTGTGCTAGAAATGTTTGCCAGTGAGATTTGGCCGAGTTGAGTTACTGCGGAGTGTGGAGGCTCTCGAGCCATCTCTGTGCGTGAGCAACGGCGGTCTGTCCTCAGTCTGGGTTTCCCACGTTCGCCTTGGCCCGGGATGCACATGCTGACCCCAGCTCCGTCTCGAGGGCTCTCTCCCCGCCACGTCCTGATTCGGGACTTGGTGGTGTGTCCCAGGCCTTCCTCAGGCCCCACGTTGCCATCGGACCTCGGTCTCGCTACTCTGTGCCGTGGGCACGCGGGCCTCCTCTCGGCTCCTGGAACGGGTGACGCGCCGTCACCTGGATCCTTTGTGCCGGCTGGTTCCTTCCCTTCCCCGAAGCTGGGCTTACCCTCCTCCTCCTCGAGGCCCGTCACCACCTGGCTGAAGCTGGCCTCTCCTGGTCCTCCTCACGTCTCCTCTTTCATTTCCTTCGAAGCTCTGATCACTCGCAGAAATGATTTTGTTTCTCTATTTATGTGTCTGCTGTCTTTGTCCCCCACGTGGGGGTAACTCCCTGAGAGGATCTGTCTGCCTGGTTCCCGGCCACGTCCAGGGACAGCCCCTGGCTTGCTGTAGGGTCTCGATGAATGTTTTGTGATCACACAGATGTGCCTTAAACGTTCCACCGTCCGTCTGTCTTCTGGAGAGGGGCGTCGGGCTGGTCCTGGCGGCCTCGGCCCTGCTCCCTGTGGCTGGCTGTGCCCCTTCCGTGAATCAGCGCTGGCCGCCGGCGGGAGGCGGGGGGAAGGTGCCTCCCCGAGGAGCCTGCTTCCCAGAAGCATCCAGCCTACTTCCCCCACTGGGGATCCCCCAAGGACAGAAGAATTCAGGGGCTTCTTGGAAACCCTCCTGGCTTGGCCCCTGGAGGGCGCGGATGACTTGGGGCCCCGTGTTTAACTGTTGGTGACGAAACCCAGGAAGCATCCCAGCTTCATGCCTAGGAAGGGGAAATCTCCTTTGTTGTGGAGAAGAGAGAGGAGAGGAAGCTGCCAACCGAGAATTCCCAGAGTAGGAATTTCCTAAACTTCCCCAGATGACTGGGTGCGAGGAAGAGGCCCTGCCGTGACTCACCGGGAGCGGGGGCCGTGCTAGGGGATGTGCGCTCCCCTGCGCAGAGTGACCAGAGAGGGGCTCGTGAAAAGAACACAGGACGGCATCCTTCAGGGTCGCTGCCCAAACGCCCCCAGGCGGCCCTTTGTCCTTTGCACTTGCATGTACAGGAAGGCGGGAAGAGCGGACGGCCAAGCTCTGGGGACTGTAATGGGCCCTTGCTCCAGGTGATCTGAGGCAGGTGGCCCTCCGAGCACCACCTCCAGAGATGCTCCTTAGGCAGCAGCTCCCAGGGTGACCCTATTTGCAAAGCAAGGAAACCTGTTCTAAGATAGAGACCCGCCCACTGCTCCCCGGTTCTCTGCTGGGGGCTGCTCACATTTATCTAGGAGTCACAGACCCCCGTGATTTCCCTCCAGACGGAGTTTTAAAGGCAGACTCTAAAGGACGATCCCTGGAAGAGATGACCACGGTACAAGGGCGAGTGGAACAAAGTGTGAAAAGGTTAGAAATCCGCGTGCGGCTCTGGGTCCCCTTCTCACATGGTGATTGCTGCGCGTGGCCGTGAGTGCAGGAGGGGACGGGCGAGATCCTGTTCATCAAAGTGGTCACAGCCCAAACCTCGTGGTGAGATTTCAGGTGATTTTTACTGTTTTCTTTATACTTTTCTGATGGCTTGTATCTTTGACATCAGTCACAGTTAGCTTTGAAATCAGAAATAATAGTATATAGCTTCATTTTTGTGGGAAAGAAAGTGACTCAAGAAGCACAGAGGCAGTTCTTGGGGGAAGCCGGCGGACCTCGGGCTGGCCTGGGGTGTGCCCGTGCTGGGGCCACGGTCAGGACCTGGGGTGCTTGCTGGAAGTGCGGGCAGAGCCCCCAGCGTGGGCGTTTCTGGGTGGGCCCAGGTCTCTCCTGCATCCATCCTGGGGGCCCCTGGACCTCATTTCTGGGGTGTCTGTCCTTGGTGAGTCTTGCTGCTAGGTGTCCCTCTTTGACAGGTGCCTCGGCTTGGAAGCAGCTTCCGTCCTGTGCTGCTACACCACCTGCCTTGTCTCCTTACTTGACGCCCTGGAGATGGAGTGGCAGCAGCTGGACCCTGTGGAAGCTCTGCCGTCCACGTGGGAAAGCTGAGGGCTGTGGTCTTGTCGGTCTTTGCCTGTGGCCTGGGCTTCTCTGGTCTTCCCTTTCCATGTGAGAGGGGTGAACCCAGAGGGGTTCAGAACCTGCTATCCTGGGAAGCACCTCCACAGTCAGAAGGAGCACTGCTCTCTTGGGTTGGAACTCCCGTTGTGCCATCCTCTAGATGTGGCCTCTCAGGGCCTCGGTTTCCCCATCTGTGATAGCACCTACCTCACGGGCAGGAGGTCACAGTGCTGTCCATCAAGCTGCTTCCTTTTCCTCCCCTCCCTGCAGAGAAAAGGGGCTTTGCTGGAGAGATTTCCCGAAACCATTCTGAACCCTGACCCTGGCCACGTGTTGTTGCCTGTAGCAAGTGATCATGTGACGTCACCCGATGTGATTTCTTAGCAACCAGTTCCTTCTGGTCGGCTCGGCCATCAGATGTTCTCCTACAGAGAGAGTTTGAGTAATTTTTTCCGTTCGATGTGCACTCATGGAAGGGGGCCAGGATGCCTTTTAGGCAGTACCTGGTTCCTCCTTAAATTAGACTGTTTTCAATTCTCATCTCCCCGAAGGTGGTTTTCCAGACTCGGCTGTGACTCACAATCTCAGCCTATCCACAGGAGGGTCAGAAAATTGGTGAGAAGTCAGAGTTGGGGCATTGATTTTTTTTTTTTTTTTAAACACAAAGATGGAAAATCTGCCTTTACTTAAAAATGACTAGTGTGGTGTTGTGCAGCAAGGGTCCTGCCTAAGAGAATCTGCTTTAAGGAGTGATGTGCAGGACTTTACATCATCCTGGTCTTCAGTCATTCACCACACAGCTACTGTGCCCCTGCCACGTGCTGGGCACCTGCGAGGGGCTGGGATTCCCCAATGGACAGATGGAAGCTCCTGCCCTGGGAGAACCAAGTGCTTGGGGACCATTTATTTTTCTTAAGCTGGAACCCCCAGCCCTGCCCCTCCCTGCCCCCGGCACCTGTGTGGGGAAGGAGCCCAGGGCTGGACAGTAGCCCAGGTTCTGCCAGTGACGTGCCTCGGGGCCCTCGTGGGTTCCGGGAGAGCCATGGACCAGGCTGGCTCCTTGCTCCAGGGCCTCTCCTGTCTAAAACTCTGTGCTTCCCCGTGATGCTCCAGTTTGTTCACCATCGTTCCCTTGAAAATTTTTTATCATTTAAAAATTTTTAGTAGCACAGCGATAGTGTTTTTTTAAAAAAATGAAATATTTCAGATACAAAAGAGAATGGCGAGCATTCCCGGACGTCCGTTTGAGTGTGAGGAACACGACACTGATCAGCCAGCGCAGCTCCGGCCGCCTCTGCCTGCCCTGGGGCCTGGCCGCCCTCGCGTCTGTGTCCGTCTTTCATCTGGAAATACGCAGAAGCGAGAGAGAAGTACTATTGGTGAACATGTTTTGAGACTAATACAATTGTTGTCGTATTTTACCATGTATGTGGCTTACCTTAGGTTGCTGTTTTGCTCAGCGCCATGTGTGGAGGAGTGGCCCATGTGGTGCCGGTCGCCCTGTTTGGTCAGTCTGCATTGCTGCATGGTGCCTCCTCGGTAAACGCGCCACATTCTGCCTGTCGACCTCCTGCTCGTGGAGATGAGATGCTTTCTCTCCTTGTGTGGGTGTGCTGTGGCGAATACTCCCGCACTGCACTCAGGGAGGTGAAAACTGGAGTCATCTAGCACGGGAGCCTCGGCATGGCGTGCCTGGGTCAAAGGGCATGGCTTGGACACCCTCCGTCGTCTCTGATCATCAGCTCGGCTCTCCCCACTTTAGGTGACTTCCTTCCCGCTGGTTCCAGAAGGTGTCTCCGTGGCCTCACTTGAGTCACGGGCCAAGACTGGAGTCTGGGGCAGCTCAGGATGCTGTGGCGAGGGAGGGACAGCTGCCGGCACTGCTCGGGGTCCGGGGCCCCGGGCTGTTGGGAGGAAGTAGCTCTTTGGCCTCTTGTCCTGAGCTTTCTTAGAAAGTGCCCGGCTCTTTGGCAACAGTGGGTGAGCAGGTTAAAGAAGCCAGGTTTGGGTTTTCGCTCTGATGTATGAGGACGACCCGGGCAACGACCTTCAGCTTGTGCTTTTTAGAGATGGGGAAACTGAGGCTCGCTGGGTCTAAGCAGATCCCTTGAGGTGTCTGTGGGGCCTGCCGGGCCCAGGAAGCTACTCGGCTCCTCTTTCTTCCTTTAATGACGCCTAGAGTCAATTCTGTCACTTCATAGGCGGGAAAACCCAGCCCGGAACAGGAGGGGCTGAATTACACCCCACTCCCCTAATATCCTCAACACTATGTTGATATAGGATGTTGTTACACATGGGGAAACTGAGGCTCAGAGGGAGGAGGTCACTGGCCCAAGGTCACGCCAAGAGTTAGGGACAAAGCTCAGATAACAATCAGGCATCTCCTCAGGTCCCCTTCACCTGTCCTCATTTTAGGGTATTTCTCTGCCCCGATGGAGCTGGTGTTGCTGCCCAGACACCAGTTGGACCTTCTGTGGGGTGAGCAGATAGTCCACTGGGTCCCGGTCCCCTCACTGCGCCTCTGGGGACTTCCCACAGAAAGTCCTTTCCTGCCTTTGATGCAATTTCTTGCACTTTCCCGATAATATTCTGGGCTCTTCTTAACGTGAGGGGGTCAGCTGTGAGGCATCTCAGCAATTTATAATTCTTGAAAATTCTGTTTGGTGACACGAGTTAGCATTTAATAGACACCCTGCCACCTCCTCTCTCCCTATTGTGACAAGCTCCTGGCAGAACTCTTTTGAGACGCAGGGTAATTGCACCACGCTGCGGACGGGACGGCCACGCCACGCTCCAGCGCGCCTCAAACCGTCCTCACAATAGACAGTCAGGTGCGCCCGCCCGGCTCCAAGGTAATGATTTAAACCTGATGTGACCCTTGATGAGGGAGCCCGTGTTTCTGGTCGGACGCGGTCTTTCAGCTGGGGCTTGCCTGCCATGCCGTCAACGCGAACACAAATAATTCCTTCATAACAAGTGCCTTTCAGAGGATGTCTGCCGCTGACAGCTAATATAGAATTATTGCCCCTGAATGCATTTCTGTAATTACTTCCCAGAGATCTGTCTTTGTGTTAGAAGACATTTCGCACTTTAGTAGCATGAGTGTTTTGGGAGAGCCCGAGCAATAATTATGAACAGTCTTTCCGTGAAAATAAACCTAAAAAAATTATAAAAGCTAATGCTAAAATTGCTTAGAGTCAGGGAGGAATTTCATTTGAATTTGATTCATGTATATTTATTCCGAGTATAATAACCTTTCCTGTATGGAAACTTTTTTTTTTTTTTTAAACAAAAGCAATAATGATGCAGAGAGCCCGCTTTCTAATTTTTGAGCCATAGTGAAACTGAAGACTGATTAAAAGTGACAAGTTGCTCGAGACTGAATAAAGAAGCGTAGTCCTGGAGCCCTGACAGGAGACATTTGCGGTAATGGAAAATGAAATGATTCACAGTGTGATCAATAAAAAATTAGCAGCATTTAATAAAAGGTTTCTGCTTCATGTTGACTAAAGAACATCGGGAGCAGTTTGAAATCCGAGTTAAGTGACGGTTGAGGATGAGCCTGGGGTGGGGGGTGGGGTGTGCTCGTGCGTATGGATCGCACGGATATTGGCCATCTCGAGGGGACGGCCAGCACCCCCGGGGGGGGGTCGGTCTGGAAGTTTCCTTTGCGCTGCTCACTTGACCTTTGACCCGTGGCCAATCCTCCCCCAGTCTCTGCTCCTGTTTGTGTAGGGATGGGTATCCAGAGTCCTAGGCCACCGACCAGGCCTTGCTTTCACTGGTGGTGTGGGCCGAGTGCAGTCCCCCCCTAAATCCACTCCCGCCCCATGGGGGGTCACCCCGCCTGAGGCCCCTCAGACCTCTGCGGTGGGCGGTATTGTGCTGCCCGGGCCACTGGCTTTCTTGTGCTGGCTGCTTTTGGCATCCAGGTTTCTGGAGCCGTCCCGGAATGTCTTACGGCCACTTGTGGGATGCTGAGCACCCTCGTGGGGACGAGAGGGAGATGGGCGCAGAGCGGGCAGACCTCAGCAAGTGGGTGAGGCCGTCGGGGGAGACCCCCATGGTCTCCTGAGGGAGCCCACTACCCGCACGGGCCCTTGGCCGTGGGCTGGGGGCCGCGCCCTCCACGTGGGGTGGGGGTGCTGGCCCCTCGGAAGCCGAGTGTGTGCCGCCATTTGCCTTCCCCCTTGGTGGAGCAGCGTGGTGGGAACCGCTCCATCAGGCCTGCTCCCTTCCCCAGGTGCACTTCAGCATCCCTGGAAGGTGACCGCACACCAGGCTGTCTCCGTGCGCAGCCACCAGTTACTTTTTAAAGGGCTTTTACACTGCCTCTGTGCCAGGACTGGAAGGAGGGAGGCTCCTTGTCCCCCAGGCCCACCTGGGAATGGGACGGGAGGCCCCTGGCTGGAGGGTCATTGGTGGGGAGGGAGCAGCTGGCCTCTGGGCTGCAGTGGAGGACCTGGAGCCTGGGCTGGTGGCTGGTGAGCCCCAAACCAGGGAACCCTTGGCTCCCCGCACCCTGGGGCAGCTGGCAGGGCCAGTGTCCCTTCCCGGCCTATTCCTGTTGTCTCAACCCTCCCCAGAGATACAGACCTGTGGCTGGATCTTTAAATGTCAGGGTGGGCAGAGCTTTTCCAGACTGCCTCATTCAACAGATCCTTATTGAGCACCTGCTGTGTACCAGGCCCCGTGCTGGGTGCCGAGGGGTGGGAGAGGGGGAGGCAGGGTGGATAAACTGATGTGGACCCTGCCCACCTGCAGCATGCTCACCTGCGGGAGACGTTTGCGTATCCTGCGCATGAAAATGCGATTCCTGTGGGGGCAGGAAAGGTGCCCAAGCCCCCTGAGCTCCCCGGGGGGCCTGACTCCGTGGGGGTGGAGATTCACTGAGCTGAGACCTGGAGGATGGGGTGGGGGGGATGGGGGAGCTGGGGGGGGCTCCCGTGAGCTTTCAGTCCAATGGTGGAGATCTCCCTGCGGAGCGGGGTCACGGGGGTGCCCTGCGGAAGGCAGAGGAGGCAGGACTCCCCCAGGGTGGAGCCGATGCCTTGAAGTTCTGCCCTGGGGCCTGCCCCTGGCACAGCGACAAGTCACTGAGGTGCACTGTTTGAGAAATGGCTTCTCCGTGGTCCATGCCTTAAATTGCAGATGGGGTGACCCAGGCCCAGAGAGGGCTCATCTTGCCTGGAACCCACAGCAACCTCCAGCGGCCCCCGGGCTCTCTGTCCACACCACCTGTGTTTGTCTTTGACCCTGCACCAAGATCCCTTAGCCTGGCTGCTGGTGCTGTTTCTGGGGTGCAGACCCCTCTTCTGCCCCCTTTTCCTTCTCCCCAGAAAGAGGAGCTCCTCTTGCTGCAGCTACCACAAGGGGGTAATTTGTGCCCCAGCTTCGTCGCCTTGAGTTCGGCTCCAGGACCAGGAGCAATTAGGAGTGTCAGGCGCTGGCGCTGGCCACAAATTAGCCGGATTTATCGCGCTCCCCACACTGGCCTGACATCCTTCCTCCCTGCGCACCTCCGTCTCCCTTCCCTGAGACGGAACATGACAGCGAGGGGAGGGCCGGATCGTCACCGCCTCAGGAGGTCACGAGGACGAACGGGGCACAATTTTCATGGTTCCAGGGTGGCTTTGTCCGACTGTTCTTCATTACTGCATGTGGCGAGATCAGTTTTATTAAGATTGGAAGGCTTGGAGGAGCGACACCATTAACTACTTGCTGGAAAAATATGGTTTCTTTTTGGTGGGGGCACCTGTGATTGATTTTTCTTCCCCCGCCCCAGCTGCCTTCCCTCCCTCTCATCTGCCTTGTTTTCTTTCTGCCCATTCCTTACCCGGCATGGTGGGGAGCCAAGTGCAGGTGTGCCATGGGGCGGGGGAAGTTGCCATCTCTCTTTGCCTCTGTGGGTTGGGCTGAGAACTTGAACCACCCGGGGAGGGTGGAGTCTGCATTGCTTTGTTTATGGAACACCCCTAGAAAGCAAGGTGCTGGTGACAGAGGGTCAGCCTCGCTCAGTTAAGGAGCTGTGCTTTGTTCTTTGATGTGTCTGCAGCACCGGAAACAGGGGCTGGCACATGGTAGGTGCTCAGTGAATGTTTGTCGATTGACTGAAAATCAGGAGCATTTGCATCTGATATGGCTCCAGCTTTTGGGGAGCAGATTCCTGACGGGAACTGGGTGGCAGAGACCTGGAGCGAGGTCCCCTAGAAGGTGGCCCCCACAGGGAGCTCCTACAGCCTGAGCAGGAGGTGGTACCATCCTCATTCTCTAGGTGAGGAAACTGAGGCTCAGAAGTATAAGTAACCAAGGTCTCACACAGAAACGGACTTGGACTCAGGTCCTAAATCTCCAAAGAAGAGACACTTTCATCACTGCCCAGCCAGCCTCCCTGCCTGGTTGAGGAGTGAGCAGGTGACCCCGTGATCCAGGGGCACTGGTGGCGCATCCTGGCCATGCCCTAGGGCAGAGACCCTCAGCAGGTGCCGTGGGCTGTACCCAGCCCTCAAGGTGTATTGTTCGGCCCAAACTGTGTTTCTTAAAACTTGAAGTCAACATTTAGAATTACAGAGATTTTACATAAAGACGTGGATTTCCTTCTTTAAAACAAAGCAGCAGATGTGGTTCTGCCAGGTGTCACTTGTCCGCGTGGTGAGCATCTGGGGGGGGGCTGAGCCGGGACCACTTCCGTGGGTGGGCTTCTTCGCCCAGCCCCGGCCCAGTTCAGCCTGTTCCACTCATTTGTATGATTTGTGTAGTGGTGGTGGCAGCATTGGAGTTGTGAGCTTTGGTGGCCCGCTTGTTCCTGAGTGATGACAGCAGAGTGGGCCTTCTTACCCCTGTGAGCCTCAGTTTTGCCCTCTGTAAAATAGGGCTGATGGGGACATCTCCCTCATTGGACCACGGCGCTGAGATGAAGGGTACGAGTGAATCGGAGGGTCTGTTCTCAGAGGAAGCCATTGCCACGACTCTGTCAGTCTTTTTGGCCGCAGGTTCTAGAATCCCTGACAACTGAAGAGGCATCCTCTGGAAGGTTCTAGTCATTTCTGTGGTCAGCTGTGGGCCTGTGCAGAGGCTTGTCCGGTGTCCAGTCCCTCACGGCCAGCCGGGATGGAGCATCCCTGCGAGGCTTGTGTGATGCAGCCCAGGCCAGGCTCGGCGTCTCTGACCGACCTGGGCTTGCGATTCCATCTGCAGAGCCATCGGCACTGCCGGGGACAACAGGCGCTCCCCAGACAGCCGTCCTGAAGTCGCTTCCTTATTTAAGAAGCAGAACTTGGACAGCAAATTATGTGTTAAAATATTTGCCTACAGCTCTGCTGCCAAGGGGACCCTTTAGGCTGAGTGTTAAATGTTACCCCGCTGCCTGCACTGCAAATATTTTAAACCTGAAGATAAATAATGGCTGCCTGGCGGAGTCTGGGCTGGCCGTGGGTGCACAGGCAGGGCGGCTGATTGGGGCTGGCAAGCGCCACCCGCCCGGCCACAACCGCCCCGGCACGGAAAGGCTCACGGCAGGGCCCGAGCAGATACCAGGCAGAGGCTGAGCCGGGGCTTTGACCTGGCGCTGGGTTCTGGAGGTGCTTCCTGCCCTCGGGAACACGTTTGTAGGAAACATACAGGCTGTTAAAATGGAATGTACGTTTCTGTTAAAAAAAAAGTTGCTCCAGGGTGAAGTCTTTGCAAATGGCAGACACCTTCCTGCACTGGTTTCCCCTCAGCTACCTGCGGGGGGTGAGGACAGGGAAAGTGGGCTTGGGGGTGTGAACACATCCGTGCTGTGTCCCCAGGCCTTGGCCCAGGGCCTGTCCCTTGCAGACCCCAGTCACAGACCGCGCTGCTTCCCAGGGGAGGTGGCTTGTACCTTACTCAAGGTCACACTCTCTGGGCGGGGGACAGCGTGGACTGGAACCCAGGACTTTCCTTTCCTGGCTGAGTGGTTTTCCTTTTTGTGGTCTACGTGGCCACTTTTGTGCCTCTCAGGGGGGTGTGTGCCCCGATGCTCCTCGTCCTTCTCTGGCCTCAGGAGCACGAGGGTCTTCCTGCCAGACCCCTCTTGTGTGGCGTCCGCTGCTCTGGGCTGTGACACGCTGGGTGCGCCTTGGTTTGAGTTGGTTGACTCACCACAGCAGCAGCAAGGCAGTCATCATAAGCTACCAATTTCTCAAGTTTTACTATATAGAAACTTGATGTATCACCTCATTAAAATCATTTAGCTTAATTCAGTGAGTCCCAGAGAGGGTAAGTGACTTGTTCAGGCTCCCCTAGCTGCTGACTGGTGGAATATGGATTTGGACCCACACGGCTGGGCTCTTTCCCTGCCGTCCTGACAGTCCCCGGAACGTGAGTCCTGCTGTCTGCTGCCCGTGTGTGTCGTTATTTCGTGACCGTCCTTATTTCAGCGACTTGGTTCTGTCAGCCCCACTGAACTCCTTATGCCGGCGGCCCGACGCTCCCCGCACAGTCGAGCTCCTGGTCAACCCCTGGGTGTGCCTAGAATTCGCCGGCGGTGGTTCCGCTTTCTGCAGGGGTGGGTGACACCTGTCACGGCCCGACCGGGGCAAGTGAGACCTGGGGAAGCCTCTCTGGGACTCGCCAGCCCTCCGCACTCGCACCTGGCACCCTTCCTGGCCGTCCTCTCTCTGTGCCGCGGTCTCCGCTGTCCCCTCGCCCTTCATCCCACTCAGCCCTGCTCCAGCCTCCCCGTGGCCCCTGGAAACCCTGCAAGTGCCACCTACAGGGTGCCCGGCTGTGTGTACACCCCACGATGGCCACCCATGCAGGTGAGCCTCACCTCCACCTTGCGAGGTCAGAGAGGACGGTGTCACCAGGACCAGGCTCTGACAGGAGACATGGCTTGGTCAGGGTCTCCCACGTGGCAGGGTGAGGGGCTCTAGAGCTACGGCTGGACCTGGTCCCTGCCCGGCCCTGGCTGCGTAGGCCTCCTCTTTGGCGTTCAGTTCCTCCTCTCTTTACCATTCTCTCTCCCGTGTTGATTAAGCATCCTTTCTGTGCAGGCTTTGAGGCCACCTGGACACACAGGGCCGGGGAGCACCGTATGTGGCAGCAAACATGTGTGCGTGGTGCCTGGCACATGCCGGCGCTCCA
The DNA here is from genome assembly GCF_020740605.2 of Lemur catta. NCBI lineage: Eukaryota > Metazoa > Chordata > Mammalia > Primates > Lemuridae > Lemur > Lemur catta. Next base: position 5,965,790 of record NC_059147.1, on the reverse strand, counting down.
CTGATACTTGGGGACGAGCGAAGGACCGAATGGACTGACGCTCGCGGTGCCGGCGCTGGTGCGTCTCCGCCCGGCGAGCCCCGTCCGCGCCTTCTCTGCCTGGGTGCAGGGAGGCGGCTCCTGGCCCCCCGCCTTCACGCTGTGGCCGCTCAGCCCTGAGGCCCCAGAGGTCCCCAGCGGTCCCCAGGAAGTTCTCAGGGTGCCCAGGGCTCTGTGCTGGCCAGCTGGGCCCCGGGCTTCCCCCCAGGGAGCAGCGGGGGCCCCCTGCTGCGGGGGATTCTTTCTGATCCTGCTGGCCGGGCCGAGAAGGAGAGTTTCTCGCTGGTATTTCTGGCTGGTCCTCTCGGCTGGCCCTGGGGAGGAGGTGAGGCCCCCACGGCCCTGACTCATACCCTCGCGAAGCCTTTCTGAGAAGGTAGGAAATGTCCTGTTCCCAGACCTGGCAGCCCATGGGCAGCCTGGCCCCCTGGGGCCTCTCTCCTTTCCCCTTTTCCTGGCGCTGGACTCGGCCAGCTGTCCCCTGCCCAGCCCTTAGTAGGCTTTCCCTTTCCGGCCCTCCCATGTGGTGGCTAAGAGGCAGGATCTAGAGTCCAGAAGACCTGGGTTCGGGTCCAGCTCTGCCCTTGCCAGCGTGTGCCTGTGTGTGGTCCTGAGCCTCGGTTTGTTTTCCCGTCTGCAGAGTGGGGCTGTCCATTGTACCCACTGCAGCTGGGTTCTGTGACAATCAAAGTGGGGCGATGTAAATGTGCAGTGGCACCAGGAGTGGTCGGCATCGCGCGGGGGAGGGGGGCAGCGGGGCTGGGCCACCTCCCTCCGTCACCAGCAAGGTCTGTGCTGCCCCTCCCCTGAGAAGGCCGGGGCCGCTTCTCCTGCCACACGGCCCTTTTTGTGAGGTCCCACTGCCCTCTCTCAGTTGCCACCTCCAGTGAAAGCCCTTTCGTAAGGGCAGTGGCTCGGGGGTGGAAAAGTTCACTGCTTTCTAACGAAAAGTGATCAAGGTGGAAGGTTTTGTTATATCTTCTCTTTGCTCGTAGAGAGTCCCCCGAGCCCACACCTTAGGTCCAGGGACTCTGGGTCCAGTGGGCGTGGTGTGGGGGGCTCACTGGCGTGGGCGTACCCTCTCCCTCCCGGCTTCAGGAAGAAGTTGGTGGGACAGAACAGCGGCATCATATGTCAGGTCGAACCATTTGAGATGGCAGATAGTCAACTCTTTTGACTTAAAAAGATGGCATCTTTCTCTGGTTCAACCCAATACTTATCAGATAATCAATAGCGCTGGAACCACCCCTCCCGCAGACCTGCTTCTTTGAAACCGACTCCGTTCATCCATTCACCTAACAGCCGTTGAGACCCCACCGTGTGCCCACCTGTGTGCCAGGGGCTGGGGAGGGCACGGGGCCACTCAGACACGGCCCCTGCCCTCGTGGGGCTTACACTCTGGTGGTGGTGGGGTTCTGGCTGTCTGTTGCTGGGTCACAAGCCACCCCAAACTTGATGGCCTAAAGCAACACTTTATTATTATTTCTCGAATTTCTCTGGGCTATGTTCACTTGGAAGTCTCTCGGGGCATTTCTTGTGCAGTGGCAGCTGTGTGGTGCTTGGGCTACAGCCACCTGGAGGCTCGTCTGGGCCGGATGTCCTAGACGGTCACCCCACGGCCCCAGTCGGTGCTGGAGGCTGGGAGCCCAGTGGGCTCTCCCCGTGCGGCGTGGGCTTCGCACAGTGTGGTAGCTGGTTCCGAGGGGGAGTGTTCTGAGAGAGCAGTGGAGGCTGCAGGCCTCCTGCCCTAGCCGCAGGGGTCTGGAACTTCACTTCTGCTGCATCCTATTGGTCAGGGGAGTCACTAAGGCCAGGCAGCCCAGAGGGGGATTAGATAGATCCCTTGTCTTGCAGGGGGAGGCAAGGTCTCACTGAGGAAAAGCGGGGGGGGGGGGGCGGTGTTGTGGCAGTCTTTGGCCGGCGCAGTCTGCCACAGGGAGACAGGTAACAGTAGCCCCCAAAGGTAGGAGTGCGCATCATGCTAAGTGCCCCGACCTCTGAGAAGGGAGGAGCCCCTGGGGAAGGACAGTGGGGACCTGTTCAGGCCTGCGGGGAGATACCTGTGAGGCAGGTGTAGAGCTAGGAGAAATCTTCCAGGTGGGTAAGAGGAGTGTGAAGCCCTTGGCAGAGGAAACTTGGCAATTCAAGGAGCTGACAGAAGGTCTTTGTGGCCGTGCAGACGAGTGATGAGCCAGAGAGGTCACCGAGCCTGGCTGAGCCCAGGGGCTGTGGTTAGGACCCTACCCCGGAGTGTGCGGGGTCTACAGATTCCCCAAACTCTGCTCAGTTTTCCATCAAGTCTCTGCCTGGAGGAGCAGGTGTAGCAGAGACAGAGCTCGAGGGGCTTGAAGCCTGGCCCTGCCACTCCCTGGTGGCCTTGCTTAATCTTTGTCACCTTACGGAGCCCCAGTTTCTGCACCTGTGATGCAGGGATAGGACGGTGACAACTCACAGGGCTGCCTGTGTTGGGAAGTGCCAGGCATACGGCAAGTGCTCAGACAATGCTAGTGCGCTTGGGAGATGCCTGGGCAACAGGCTGGAGGTGTGCACGTTGGCAAACAGCCACGCTATAAGTGGTCCAGGGTGGGGCGTGGGCTCTGGGGAGGAGGGGAGCTTTGTCCCCTGCACGGGCAGGCCAGCGTTTACGGCCCCACACGTGGCCCCGAGGGCCAGGGCTCTGATTCAAGATCCGTTCAGCGTGCACTTTCCCTGGGCGAGCTCTTCTTCATGCTGTGCAGACGGCCCCCAGGAAGACTGGGAAGGGGCTGCTTTCTGGAAGTCCTTCCCGGCCCCGGAGGCCTGTGCAGAAAGAAGTGAGCTGGCCGCCTTCTCCTCAGCCTGCTGACTTTGCGCCTCAGGCCCGGGCGGTTGGAGGGGCCAGCAGGTCGGCTGGGGCTCAGCAGGCCAGGTGCTTGGCTCTGGGCTGCCGCCTCTGTGCTTGCTCAGGTGACGCACAGCCTCAGGGCGGGGCCATCAGGGCCTCTGGGCTGGACAGGGCAGGACTGGGGGACAGGCAGGCTGGATCAAAGGAGTAGGGAGGGTCCAATCATTTGGTCCCCAGGGGCTTACTGAGCAACTGCTGGGGGGCCCAGGAAAGAGGAGACCCCAGAGAGTCTCCAGATAGGACCGGTGTCCTCAGAGCGCTTTGTCCTCCGAGATCCCGTCTCCTGGGCCTGGGAGAGCTTGGGGCTCCAGCGGGCCTCCGGGAAAGGTGTGCTGCTTAAGTAACAGCAGGACTGTCAGGTTCGATTCCTCCCGTGCGTCTGGGTCACCACGCAGAGCCTCGGTTTTCTCATCTGCAGATGGAAAGTAGCACCATTTACCCTCTTTCGTCACCGTGAGGCTCAGATACTTCCAGGCATGAAAGTGCCTTGCAGAGAGCAGCCCTGCCCGGGACCGAGGGCTCCTGTTCTGCAGACTCAGCAGCGGGGCCTTGGGTCTTCTGGGAGGACCCGCTCCCCAAAATGTCTTCAGGCCAGGGAGTCTTTTCTCTCTGACATCACCTTCCTGGGGTCAGGCTGGGCGACCTCTGGACCCTGGGGGCCCAGGTGGCGGGTCCGTGCCGCCGTCTGCTCTGAGCTTGCTTCCACCTTCGCGCCCCGCCGTCCTCCCCGCCCGCCGCCTGCTGCCCGGCCGCCCGGCCTGCCCATTAGTAGCCCCAGCCGTAGGGGAGGTGACAGTTCCTTAAAACAGATTTATACTCTTGGATGACTTTATGGGTTTTTGCCTTATAAAACCTGAGAGTTGACATTCTGATTTATCTACTCCTGAGTCAACAGGATGTACCAGATTTAAAGAGATCAAATACATTGTAATGTTCGTGGTTCCAGTTGTGGATTAGATGAGCTATTATAGAAAGTGCTGCCAAGTAAATATGGCCAAAAAAAAAAAATAACAAGGGGATAATTTAAATATGTCCATTAAAGTGTGTGTTAAGTAAAGTAGCACAAGCGTGGTGCTGACTGTAACTTATTATCTGGAGAGTCGGTGTGGTAGATAAAGCTGGAATTATGGTTCTTTTTTTTCCTCCCACAGAACATTTTTTTTATTGAGGAAAAAGACTGTAAACGAGGAATTCAGAGACGGGCGCTAGACTGTGTAACCATGGCTGTGTGATGACTTATAATGTTGAAGGCTCCAAATGATATTTCTCGTTTCTTTGCTTTCTATTTCTTGCCGTTGCTGCAGCAGCGGATCAGATTCCCTGAGATAAATATGCTGCCTGGCTTTTAATGGGATTTCTGTATTGCAGGGAGTTGGCGTCTTCTGATAATAAAAGAACCTAAAAATTGTACATCCCTTAATTGGTAAGAAGAGAGATGTTTTGATGGGCCACAAATGGAAACATTGATTTTACTGCCTCGGTGCAGCTCCAGGCGGCGTGTCACGCGACGTCCCCGCCTCGGAGGCAGCAGCTGGCTCTGCGATGAGCTGATTTGCGTTCCCAGGTTCTTGGTGTCGGGTGCTTGGAAGTGCATGTTCCGTGCGGATGGGAGAAACAGAGCCCTTATGACAATCTCTGTTTCTAAATTGAAATATTTACAGGACTGTGGTTTCTACCGTGAGTTGAACGCATTCTTCGCTTCACGTCTCTCTTTCTTGCTTTGGTGACCAGCCCTTGGGGGCTTAAGGTTGTGTGCTAAGCCTTTTTCTGTAACTGTGATGTCATGTATGTACACACTTGTGCACGCACATACGTGTGTTTTTGCATAAGCACATACATTTGCATAAGTATTTTTATGTATAAATAGTAGAGATCTTTTTCTTTGATTTAAATCAGTGTCGCCAGTTTCTGGGCTGGTAGATCCGTTTTCCAGGATAGACTGTGGGAAGAGACAACACAAACTTGGCTTTTCCGATCCGAGTGTCTCTGTATTTTAATGGGCAAGTTCTATCCACTGACATTTATTAGGATTACTGATATATTCTGTGTATTATATTTACCAGGCTTCTTTTGCACTTTGATTTACAAGTTCTTGATGTGTCTTACTAATCTCTTCGAGGCTCTGTTCCATTTCCCACAGATGTGCAGGAACGTGAACTAGACATGGAGTTAAGGTGTCGAACTGAGTGTCTGTGGGGTGCTGGGGATGTTGCCTCCCCTGGCTGGATGCCAGGTCCCTCACCTGTGACACGGGAGTGACGGAGCCGCCCCTCTCTGCGTGGGGCTGGGCCACATGATCTCTTGACCCCCCTTTAGTTCTGGGATGCACGAGACTGTGAAATGGGGCTGTGCGTATATGGTCGTGGCTTGGCACAATCACAAGACGCTACACAAACGCAAGGCACCATTATCATTAATTCACTTTTCTCTACACATTAGCTGCTGTCTGCACAGTGCTCAGCATAGAACAGGTGTTTTATTTTAAAGAAATCAGTTGAGTCATTCCAAGGCTGGCTGTCCCTCTCCGGGCCAGTACCAGGTCACAGGTGAGGGGTTGTGCCTTGTGAGCTTGTGATTTGACCATGCACGGTTCTTCAAACGCATGTGCCTCCTTTATTCCAGAATCAGGACATTTTTGCAAAGAAGCAAGCCAACATCATCACACTGGGAGGCCTGCTGTGTGGAAGGTGAACGTGGCTAGGAATTCTCCCAGGTCTAAATTGCGAGGCTTTGGGGAAAACTAAAAGTTTAGGGGTATGAGGCCCAGCTGATGGAGGCTGTAGAGAGGTTCGTAACAGAGTTGGGTTTTTAGGAGACAAAACGCTAAGGCATTTTCACCTCCCTGATGGGTCACAACCCCCAGCATCCATGCCCAGAGGGAAGATGACAAGAAATCCCCCTAGAAGATTTGTACCAAGAATTAAAGAATCTAGTTGAGAATTACGGCACCACATGCTACAAAAAAACCTCGTCTATTAATATACTGAGAGGTGTCAAGGATAATGGACCCCGGGAGGTAGAGTAATTAAATGTATCTTAATAAATGCCGGGTGATTCTCTCAAAACCCTTTCCCAAGACCCCATCCACTGACATGGACTGTATTCTTCCTGTTGGCAGGAGGCCTAGAAGGAGAGCCGGAGTGCGATCGGAAAGCCAGCCGTGCGCTGGAAGACAGGAACAGCGTGACAAGTCAAGAGGAGAGAAATGAGGACGATGAAGACATGGAGGATGAGTCAATTTACACCTGCGATCACTGTCAGCAGGACTTCGAGTCTCTGGCAGACCTGACGGACCACCGGGCCCACCGCTGTCCTGGAGGTAATGCTAAGTAGCACCGGGACTCTGACAGGTGGCTACACGGGTAATTGGACATAGCAACAGCTTGAAGCCTCAAGTGAGATTAAAGAATTAATAATGTAATTTTACAGTTAATGTCATTTTATTGTGGTGTCTTGGGTACCCTGTATCTGCCTTTTAAATAAAATTAAAAATAAAAGCAACAGCTTTCCAGCAGGCAGGAATGAGGTAGAGGCACCCTGTCCCTGCCCTGCTCCCCCCAAAACTGTACTATGTGGTATGTGGGCTATCAGTGGGGGGGGGGCTGCACCCTGGATTTCTGGAAGGGCTTTTGGAAACCCAGAAATTAAGAGGTTGTTAGTGCTGAGTTAAGCAGCTCGAGTGTGGAAAGCTGCATGAAGGAGGGAGCTCTGAGGCAGGGCTTGTGATGGGGTAGGGAGGATTTCAGAGGCCAAGGTCAGCCCGTGCAGAGAGGGCCCCAGTTCCACTCTGTGCTTGACCTGCCTCTCTGAGCAGGAGAAGGGTGGCTGGGAGCTGTTTTTGCTAGACCCGACTGGAGCTCTATTTTCCATTTACTTGGTGCCTTGGAGAAGGTGTGCAAGACAGCAGTTTGATAGGAGCAACTTAAGACTTCACAAATTTTGTGTGTGTGTGTGTGTGTGTGTGTGTGTGTGTGTGTGTGTATGTGTGTTTGGGGTGTCTAGGGTGGGTGGGTGCTGGGGGGATGTGCATTCCCTGGGGTGTGGCAGCCATGCTCCAGGGGCTGGCACATTTCCAGGTTCTGAGATTTGCAGAGGGAGTTAGTAGCATCTGTATTTCTTACACACCCTTCCTGATCTTCCTCCACTGCGGCTGGTGATGAAACCCCTTGGATGCTGGTTTGCGGAAGAGGGCCTGAAACCTCAGACCAGCATTCTAAAGGATACCTGTCACCTGCTTGGTGGAAAATTTTCTGGTGGGGAATAGATTATGACCCAGAGTTCTCACTTTCCCTGCTCCTCATGCCATCTTGGAATTTTGAAGCCAGATGTTTGGGCAACAGCTATGACTTGCCCTCTAGTGGCACCTGTGCCTGCCTAGCCCTGACTAGACCAAGTCTTTGTCCTCAACCTCTGGAGGGAACAGATATGAAAAAACTTAAGAGGACTTAAGAAGACTCTTAACAGTTTTAGACTTCTGGGGGATTGGTAATTCAAACCCCAGTCATTTGGAATTTGTGATATTTCAATCTGAGGAGAGGTGATGGTTAATTTATAATTCTAGAATCAGAATTGGAAGGGACCTATGGGATTAGCTTTTTCACTGCCCTCATTTCCCCATGGGAAATGCTGAGGCAAGAAGAAGGAAAGGTGATTGCTTGATGGTCACATAGGTATTTGGTGACCAAGTCGGACCTCTTCAGGACCCTGGGCTGTTGATGGTCATCTCACTTGAGAAAATAATGGACCCTGGTGTCTCTTTTCTTTTCTTTTCTTTTCTTTTCTTTTCTTTTCTTTTCTTTTCTTTTCTTTTCTTTTCTTTTCTTTCTCTTTTTTGACAGGGTCTTTGTCTGTTGCCTGGGCTAGAGTGCCGTGGCATCATCATAGCTCACAGCAACCTCAAACTCTGGGCTCAAGCGATCCTCCCACCTCAGCCTCCCAAGCAGCTGGGACTACAGGCATGCGCCTCCCTGCCTGGTTAATTTTTCTATTTTTTGTAGAGATGGAGTCTCGCTCTTGGACCCTGGTGTATTTTTTGATTTAGCCAAGAATTGACATGGAACCTTAACTATAAGACAGTGAAATATGGTCATTTACCTTAAAAACAATCAGCCAATTGATCTTCCATTTTCTTTTTTTTAAATTTTTTTTTGTTTTCTAAGCCATGAGTACTTAACCCTCTGACATGTATTATTTTTCATGTATAGATACAGTTTTTTTTTGTTTTATTTATTTATTTTTTTTGTTTTCTTGAGATAGAGTCTCGCTCTGTCACCCAGGCTAGAGTGCCATGGCATCAGCCTAGCTCACAGCAACCTCAGACTCCTGGAGTCAAGCAATCCTCCTGCCTCAGCCTCCCGAGTAGCTGGGACTACAGGAATGCACTACCATGCCTGGCTGGTTTTTCTGTTTTTAGTAGAGACGGGGTCTGATCTCAAGTTCCTGACTGCAAACGATCCTCCCACCTCGGCCTCCCAGAGTGCGGGGATTACAGGCGTGAGCCACTGCACCCAGCCAATCTTCCATTTTCTAAATGTAACAGAGCAGCCGTCTGTTCTGCTGGGCAGGGTTTTCTTGAGTCCCTGTGGCTCTCAGATGGGATCCTGTCCCCATCACCGCTGAAGCTGGCTTTTCCTCCAGCCCTTCAGAATCAAGGCGATTCTCCTGTCTCTCAGCTTCACTTTTGAGATTGGTGTCGTTTCTAGGTGGAGAAAGGAAAACGTGAGACGCTGGGGCTGTATGTGGGTGTCGGTGCCAGAAATAAGAAGTGGTAGCTAACTGTGCTCTGGCCCTGGGCAGGGCTCCTTTCCCTGGTGGACGCTTCTCCCGCCAGGCTCAGACGTCTCTGCGGGGTCCCCAGCTGTCCTCATCGATGCTGGTGGTACCCACTGATACTCCTGCCCGCTTCCTACCAGGACCCCACTAATGACCTCCACGGGGACAGGGAGCCAGGAATACCCCAAAGCCTGGAGCACTGGAAGGGAGTCGGATATTCCTTGAAAGTGTGCGGGAAACGACCTGGCCTTATAGCATCCCTGAGAAATTCATTACCGCCCAGTAAAGGTGTGACCCCGTCTGGGAGGGCTTCCCTGACATGGATGGGACACGTGAGGAGTTGTTTCCCCCAGGTCTTAGGTTTGCCCGATGACAGGATAGACCACTGGGAACTGTGCACACGGTACTCTGAACAATTTCCTACCTGGGATGCCTCCACACTCTTCTACTGTGCACTGGTTTTCTAGCTGTTCCCAGAGGTGTGTTTGGGGCTACTGTATGTGTGTAGGGTACTGGGACCCGTCAGACTGAGGGGCTTTGATGCCAGACTAGTCAGCGCTGTTCACCTTAAAACGTCTGCTTTATACGTTGGGCTTTGGCACAAGACGTTGTTTGGAAATTGCCTCTGCTTTGAAAGTTTGGAACTGATGTGAAAATGCACTAGCAGCCTTTCCCGGCCAGGCGTGTGGGTCTGCTCAACACTGGTCGTGGACAGAGGCCACCAACCCTGCTGCGTGCTAGCACTGTACTGGGGACACGGTAAGTGGACATTGCCGCCCTCATGAAACACACATCTGCAGGGAAAGGTGGACACTTGACAGCCGACAAAGACCATTCCAGAGAGGACCACGCCAGGCTGAGGCTGGGCAGAGGGCTCCCAGCAGATGTTACTGCGGGAATGAATGAGTCTAGTGCTGTTGAGAATTTGGGGCCCAAGGGCAGCACCACCTGTCCATCCTGAGGTCAGCTCCTCCTGGAATGGTGGCCTTGGGTACAACCCTCGTCCCTGTGGATGCTGTCACTGCTGGAAAGTGGAGGCAGTGCCTCTGTCCCCAGACCGGTGTGTTCTAGGAGTGGGGGCACTTCCGAGCGGTTGTCATTTAGGGAGAGGGGCTGTGTGGTGGGGTATGTTTGTGGGTGGTGACCTTGAATATGGTTCTTCTTCTTCTTCTTCTTTTTTTTTTTTTTTTTTGAGGTAGGATCTCACTCTGTTGCTGGGGCTAGAGTACAGTGGTGTCATGATAGCTCACAGCAACCCCAAACTCCTAGGCTCAAACGATCCTCCTGCCTCAGCCTCCCGAGTAGCTGGGACTGCAGGTACATGCCACCATGCCTGGCTAATTTTTTTATTTTTTGTAGAGACGGGTTCTCGCTATGTTATCAGGCTGGTCTCCAACTCTTGGCCCTAAGTGATCCTCTCACCCCGGCCTCCCAAAGTGCTGGGATTGCAGGTGTGAGCCTCTACACCTGGCCTAGTTCTTCTTTAAAACTGCTTCTGCAGAGTGACTGCTGTGACTCCTTGTCTTTCTGCGGTAGTTGGGGGTGGAGGGGTTGGGGACAGTGTTTTTCTCCATTGGAATCTAGGAGAGTAGCCGTGAGGTTTGGAGATTTCTGAGGCGGGGGGAGCTCACCGTGGAGGGGAAGGCTCCTACCGGATGGCTGTGATGGTGTTCCTCAGGGAGACCCCACCCGGAGCCTGGGCCCCTGCACTAAATGTCCCTCATTTCCGGCTTGGAGCTGGAGAAGGCACCTTCTCCGCTGTCCCCCGGCAGGAGTGGCAGTACTGGGCCGTAGTGGGTGAAGCATGTATGTGCTCTTCAGCGCCTCGGACAGCCCCATCGTGTCCTACCCCACACCCCACTTGTGTCTGAGGTGAAACCAACCTAAACCCATAACGTAGTAAAGACAAAATGAAACAAGCAAAAACCAATCCTTTCTATTCATTCTCATGGGCTGTTTGCTTTCTCTGTTTCTTCGCAGCCCCTACCTACAAGTAGAAATGTTTACACGCTGGAAGCCATGAACACTTATCCTTTTATGTTCTGAATTTGTCACTCAACATTTTTTGAATGGATTTCCAATGTTATATAGCTGTCACCATGTTTCTCTCCTTTTTTTGGCGGGGGGACCTCTCTTTTAACTAGCAGTGCTTAAGGGGGTCAAGCTTGAGTTGCTGGCGCTGTGTCCATATCCTGTGAAAATACTAAATTCAGACTAAAATGCCAGTAGATGAGGATTTTTGCAACAGAGTCGATACAGGCTGCAGGGCCGCGTTGGTGAATGTGGTGGGCTTGTCTGTCGCTAACAGAGACGTTGTTTGTGGGCACCGGGTCAGGAAGTGGCAAGGATTTGGTGGCTGGCTGAGTTGCGAGGGTGGTAAGTCCCAGTACTGTCGGGACAGCGAGTGAGCTGAAGCTGACCTGGATGTACTCTGTGCGGTGTTGGCCAAGCACATCTGTGCTCTCTCAGCTGTGTGAGGGCTGCTTGTCACCCTCTTCCAGGAGTCAGGAGCACGTCAGCTGCCTTGGCAAGCGTCTCTGGGAACTGCCTGGGGCACCACAGAAGCAGGTACGAGAGGTTTGATTCACGCATAGGCGATTCCAACTTTTTATGTGCTCATTGAAGCCAGTCACCTGTGGACCTGTAGTCTGAATTCTGTTGGAATGTTTATCGTTTCCTGCTACAAATACTACCTTTTAAGGATATTCCGATTTAAATTGACCACTGCTCTGGCTAAATGACTGAGGCTGCCTGCCGGGGACGTTCGGTGTGTGAGCCGCGCCGCCGCCGTGCTGCAGACCTGACTTTCCCAGCGACGCTCCTCATCGCGTCCGCAGCAGGCTGTCAGCAGGGGTCTGCGCTGTGCCAGTCCCGGAACGTGCCGGTCCAGGTCCCTGGGGTGCGAGCACTTGACAGCTTTTGGGGGTCCCTGGCCTCTTTGCTAAAGGGACTGCTGGCACGATTTGGTTTCCTCTATAGGTGGGGAAAGGCAGATGGAGTCTCCGTAGAAAGACTGAGCGTTCTAACTCGGGCCCCAGGCACCTGCTCCATGGAATAGAAATTGCCTTTTGGACCAGTTTGGAGCTAAGTGCTGGTTTCTCCCCTTCAGCCACCTACTGCCTGGTCTCTGACGCGGGCCAGCTCTGGCAGGGCGCAGAGGGGCAGCTCGGAAGCGGACGAGGTTCGTGCTACCCCATGGGGCCCGGCAGTCCGGGGCTGGGGCAGGTGTGTCAGCAGGGGCTGCCTCTGCCGTGCTGCGGGACGGGCTGCAGTCCCGCCATTCTGCGTGTGTGTGGCACTGACTGCCTGCACAGCACTAGGGGACCCTGCCTGGACCACAGGCCTGCAGCCCACCCTGTGGCTGTGTCTGCAGCCCCCGGCCCGGCCAGGGCTCTCATCCCTTTCTGTAAGTACCCTGTGATTGTCTTCAACACGCTTCTCTCCTTCTCCTTCCCTACCATGAAGCTTCATGAGGACAACAGCCAGGCCTGTTTTGCTCCCTCTTGTGTTCTAGCCTGGCGCCTGGCATACAGTGGTGCCGAATACATACTTGTGGAATGAATGAACCATCTCACCTAGTCCTTACTACAGTCCAGTGGGGTGATGCTATTTTTTAACCGGTCATCCTCATTTTGCATGCTGGCAGCTGAGGCTCAGAGTTAGAGGACCTTGCTCAAGGTTACAGGGCTTGTAAGTGCAGGCAAGGCCGGGGGCCGAACAGCTTTGCACTGGGGACACAGATGTGGGACTGTGAGCAATTTCAGCCTGAACTCCAGACACGGCTTTTTTAAGTGCTCAACTTAAAAAAATAAGAGGGGGAATTTGTTCAAATAGCAACAGCAAAAATGTGTCCCCTGGGGGTTAATTTTCCTGCTGCCCCTTCCTGAGGGTTGGGACGGAGAAGTGTTTCCCTAGGCCCTTCTGGAAGGCAGACCCTCCCTTCCTGGCGCAGGTGAAATGGTGCTGTGTAACAAGCCAGGAGGAGAGTTAATTACACCCTGGTTTGTTCAGCTGTGGCCAGAGTGACCTGTGGGCCCCATGGCAGGGCTGGGCTGCATGGAGGCTGGCACCTTTGCCAGCCACGCTTCTGTCTGCCGCTGGCCAGAGCTTGCCTTTGTGTGCCTGCTCAGGCCCCTTTCTTGCTCCAACAGCATGGGGGCTCCCTGCCTTATTGGGGGCGCCTCTCCTGCTGGCTCCATTTGGGCAGCGCAGAGTGGGGCTGCGGCCAGCCACTAGGCGGGTGCTGCCAGGCACAGGTGCAGGGCCCAGGTTCCTCCTGCCCACGGGGAGCTGCACAGCGCCTGGTGTCAGCTGATGTCGTGCAAAAGGCCTGGGAGCTTGAGCACAATTAATATCCCCCCATTAAGAGCTTTCCTGCATGCAAACACCTTCCAGTTGGAAAACACAGAGCAAGATGTGGTCCAATTATGTCAGCGACAAAATGTATAAAAACCAAGGAATAAACCCAGTAAGAAAACTTCAAATGGACGGAGAGGACAAACAAGCAGAATCAGCTACGGGGCCAGGGCGGGGGAGACAAAAGAGACTTAACACAGTGACGGCCACATTAGAAAAAAGTTTTCCTTGGGGCCATGTTGTTTTATTATGAAAATAGAATAAAAACTTTGATAACAAAATGATCCTTTCTAATTTAATGAAAAATTTGTTATATTTTATTGTTTTCCGTGTGAGAGTTATATGCAATTAAAGTGTCAATATTAATTGTAACAATAAGAATATCAGCAAGTAAGATTTCCGTGACCCAACTGCAGGGTTTGCCCAGGGGGCCGCCTATCACGAAACACACGTGCTACAGCGTGGCTGCGTGAGTTGCTTGCGTACCATCCGGCTCCCAAGGTGTGAGTTACATATGCTTCACATGGCCCCGGGCTCAAAACTAGCGTGAGTTAAATACAGCTCACATGGCAGTTAATGTGTGAAATAAATGAAAAAGCAGACCTTATTATTGGGTGGAAAGATTCGATATCATAAATATGTCAATTTCCCTTAAACAAACTCATTCACTTAATGTTGGTCAATGAAAGTAGCAGTAGGATTGATTTGGAAAGGGATGAGCTGGATCTAAAGTTCATAAGAGAAAGTGGGGTGGGAAGGAGTATTCTGAAAAAGGAATGGTGGGTGGGGACAGTAGCTAGATCAGATTGCTCTGGAGCGGGAGAATTCTAAGTGACGTGAGACAGAAATGGACCCGAGTACGGCTGGAAGTTGAGCCTATGAGAAAGATGCTGCTGCCCATCGGTGCAGGAACGCGGACTGCTCAGTAGTCGGGATAGGGATGAAGGGTAGACATCCCGAAAAAAGGAAATTGGATCCCTCCCTCACTACGAACCCCAAAGTCAATCCCAATGGACCAGAAATGTAAACATAAAAAAAACAAAACTTAAAGATACCAAAAGAAAACATAGTGTTAAAAAAATTTAATAGCATCAGAGTGAGGAAGCCCTTTCTAAATATAACCTCTAAACCCATAAACCATAAAACAAAACACCAAAGCATTCATCTACATAAAAATAAAAAAATTCTGCATTGCAGAAACCACAATAAATCACACCAAAGACACATATCATGGGCAGAAGATATTTTCCTTAATGTGTAAAGAGCTCCTGTAAATGCCAAGAAAATAACCAATAAATCACCAGAAAAACAGGGCAGAGCCCAGCCTGCTGGGGACGCCTGGCCCTCCCCGAGGGCAGTGCCCTTTCTGACTGGCTGGTGCCACACTGGTGGTTAGATATTCTGAATCCCTCCCATGTGCAAAGGACAGAAATGGAACCAGAAAAAGAAACACTAATGGGACCTTAAACATTTATAAAGATTCAGAACCCCATTTGTAGGAAGGGAACTGTAAATTTAAACCACAGGGAAATACTATTTTAACCTATCAGATTGGAAAGGTCAAAAAGTTGGCCAACACTGTCCCACTGGCCAGGGTGTGCTCCACCATGTCAAGCCTTTGGGGTCTTGTTCTCCTCTCTGTCCCCCGGATTGCCTTGGCTGGGGCTAGAACACATGGTAGGTGCTCAAGAAATGTTTGATCTTGTCCCTAAGAAGGGTACGGCCCTTCGGCAAGGCCAAGAAGTGTCTATAATAAGGACAGTGGAAATGCCATGGATGAGGTGCTTTGGGATGTGAGATACCAGAAATGAAAGCTCTGTGTTCCGTGCCCAGACATAGTAGGTCTTCAGTTAGCATGTGATCAGAAGGGGAGGTTTAGGGGTGGCAGAGATGGTTCGTTCATTCTATAAGTGTTTATTTAATGTGTACCATGAGCGGGGACCCTTCGGGTGCTGGGGATGCTGTTACGGAAGGTGACTCTGTAGACAAGGTGTTCACTTCACAAAAGAACTCTTTGACTTGTAAGATGACGTGTCATAGGTGATCTTCAAACGGTTTCCTTCTCTGCTGCCTTTAAGAGGCGTTTCGGTGTGGAGAGAGCTTGTTCCCCACGGCCGTCCTGGACGATGCTAAGTGTATGGATCAGGCTGCTGGGGGGCTTCCAGCTGGAGCGACCGGATGGGCAGGGTGGGCTGCCCGGCTGGGGCAGGGTGGAAACCTTCCCTAAGCTGCCTGCTCTGTGCCCGCGAGTTCCCCGCTGGGAGGCGGAAGCCAGCAGGCCGTGGTGACCTGTGATTCGGAGTCTGGGCTCAGACATTTGTGTCCTGCGTTCCTGGTGGTGACGTGGGGGGACTTGTTTTTATTCACCTGCTGTGAAGCCTGCAGCTTTGCGGGACATCCCCCCGCCCCGGGCGCAATTACATAGCGCAAGCGTTGCTGTCCCCTTGCTGGGCCTGTACGTCTCTCCAAGATGGGATAACAAATATGACAATATAGAAGGCAGGGGCCGAGGTGGGAAGGATCCACATTTCCTTTGTTTTCTGTGGGAAAAAATATGTCTCCGTGTCTATCTTGAGGTTTCTGAGGACTCTCCAAAGTGGAGGGAGTTTCCTGCTTCTTCCCCACGCAGCTGGCCGGGCACCTGGGCGGTTTTCCCAATGGCTGAGCTTCCTGCGTTCCCTGGTGTCCAAGGGTGGGCTGGCCTGGCCTCCAGCGGGGTGTCTGAGCCGCGGGTGTTCCTGCTGCAGACACCCCTTGGGCGAGCGTCAGTGAAGGCTGGAGACGGCCCTGGGGGGAGGTGGCCGGGGGGCTCCTCCCAGGCTCGGCCTGGTTTCTGTCACCTTTCCTGGCAACAGCCAAGCTTCCACTGGCTGCCTGCTGTCGGGCTGAGGGTGTGCGCCCAGCAGGGCCTTGGGGCCTGGGAGGAAGGGAAACTTCCCACTGGCCTGCGGCCTGGCTGCATGTGTATTCCTGCTGTGGTCTGGGTCCACCTGCTGCTGTCCATTTCCTCTTGGAAGTTTCCAGAGGATGCGTGTCAGCAAGTAGTGATACCATACCTCCCATGTGCCTGGGGCCGTGTGTGTGTGTGTGTGTGTGTGTGTGTGTGTGTGTGAGATCACTCGTTCCTGTCCACAGGGCATGCATACCCTAGCTGGCAGATGATGTTTCTATGGCCCTTGCAGTTGCTGGCACATAGTAGGTCCTCAGTTAATATGCTATCTGTATAGGGACTTGACTCAAATTGACAGGCAGAAAAAAGGCATCCATTGGCTCAAGGAACTAAGACATACAGGAGAAAGTCTGGCTTCAAGCGTAGTCCGTCCGGGCCTCCAAGGACACTGCCCCAGTCTGTCTCCATGAGCCCCCTGGCCATGAGTACATTGGCAGAGGTGTCCCCAGCACCTGCAGGCTTCCACCCTCTTGACCCAGTGTTGACAGTAGAAAGAGCAGCCTCTTACCGTTGCCAGGGTAGAAGTCCTGCGGTTGACTCCTAGTGGAACAGCCAGGAAGGACCAAGACTGACCTGGGACAATCGCTGTGGCCAGGGTGGGGGCAGAACCTGTGCATTGGCAGGGCCCAGGGCTTGGGAGGAAGAGTGGCAGCGCTGTACAGACCACTTGGATTGAGAGCTGGGGAGGGGGCTCCCCAGATGGTGGCCAGGGGACATGGACAGCTTCCTGAGGAGGTAGGAATTCCACGCAGACAGACATGAAGTTATAAAATTGTTTAATGAAATGCCAGATTGTTGGGTGTCGATTATCAAGTCTGTTCACTTTGCTTTGGACATCACGTAGTCAGCTAACCTTAGAATTCAGGGATGCAAAGTTCTTGCCAACCTTGTCCTCAAAGCCTTTTTGGGCTGCAGACCCATTCTTTCAAACACAACCCGTGCACTGATGGGGCCGGGTTGTTTACTGAGCCAGGACTTGTAGGGTCACGCAGGAAGGTGTGACGTAGCCAGACGCTGGGGGTGGCTGGTGACTCCTGGGAGGAGTGCAGGACGAGGACTGGGGCAGCCTGCTGGGCGCCCGCGTGTTCTCTGACGGGAGGTGCCCATCTCACCGGGCGTTTGCTGGGGATGCCCTGCACCAGGCTCCCCCTCTTTCAGGTCTCTGGGCCCACAAACCTCGCACCATTTGAATTGGAGCTTTCCTTTGTGTCGTGTGAAGGAATGATTTTGAGCCTTGCTTTGTGACAAACTTTGTAGAAGTTGTGCCCCCTACTTGGGTGTCCTGCAGATGCCTCGGTCTCTCCGAACCTCTGCCTCTTGGTCCTTTGGGACAGTCCTCGGGGCTGGGAGGGTGTGAAGTCCTCATGGCTCCACCAGCAGCGGGGGCCGCATGACATGGTGTCTAGGCCGGAGACAGGCCGGGTGGCCATCGGGTTAGTCTGGTCCTTGGGTCTGAGTGGCTCTGGTGCCCGGGTGGTGTTGAGAGGTAGCTTTAAAATCAGTCTGCTGTGCCACACCTCTCCTCCACATCCTGGGAAACCCGGTGTCACCAAAAACCACATCATCCACCGTCAGCTGGCGGGGGGAGAGGGATGCATATTCCAAAATCGCAATAACAGGATTTTTTCTTTATTCTGTAGGGATTTCATTAATACTCTTTCCCCCTCAATGTATTCCTGTATAGCCCTAACCCCTCACTGTCACCCAGCCATCGTGGGGCCCGGCACGTGGAGCCTGTCAAGAGTCACAGCTTTTCTTTCCCCATCGGGTCCACTCTGTCATTCGGCCGGCCGTCCTCGCCCCTCCTGCCGGCGTCTCACCCAGGGGCAGGATAAACAGGGCCAGGGCCCTTGAGGGAGGCCCCGTTGCTTTGCTCCTGGAGGTGCTGGTGCTAATTCTGGATCCTGTCGGGTATAAAGATCTGAAAATTGTGCTCCCTGAGTAATCAGTCTCGGTTACTACCAATTTGAGGTTTGAAAAAGCTTCGGGAAATGCCTGTAGGGGAAGATAGGAATCGCCTCCAGCTGGGAGCCTGACCTGATTTTGGGGTAAAAGAGGCAAATAGAGGGGAGTTGTTCTCTGAGAGTCCTTTATTATAACTTGCTATGGTCTGGATGTTTGTGTCTCCCCAGAATTCCTATGTTGAAATCCAATTCCAGGGGGATGATATTTAATATTAAGAGGCGGGGCCCTCAGGAGGTGAGCGGGTTACGAGGGTCCGTGGCAGTGGGATTGGTGTCGTCGTACAGGGGCCGCAGAGAGCTGCTAGCTCCTGCCGTCACGCCAGGCCGCAGTGAGAAGGTGCCGGAATGGGCCCCCACCGGACACAGACCCTGCCCTGGCCTTGACTGTGGACTTCCCAGACGCCAGGGCTGTGAGCGGTAAATGTTTGCTGCTTCTACGCTGCCTGGGCCGTGGCATTTTTGTCTGAGCACCTGGACAGACTAAGATGCAGCTGGAAAGCCTTTGCTGACCTCGTCCCACATCTTTTAGTCCAGTGGTCCCCAGCCTTTTTGGCACCAGGGACAGGTTCCATGGAAGACAGTGTTTCTGTGGGTGGGGCTGGGTGGGGGCAGGCAGGGCTCAGGCGGTGATGCGAGTGATGGGGCACAACTGCCAATTCAGATGACAGTTCGCTGCCCAGCACTCACCTCCTGCTGTGCTGTGGCTGCCGTGCGCCCCCCCCAAGTTCCATGGAAGACAATTTTTCCATGGACGGGGGATGCGGGGTGGTGGCGGAAAGGGTGCGGCGGAGCTCTGCGGCCCAGTCCCTAACGGGCTGTGGGCCGGTACCAGTCCACAGCCCAGGGGTTGGGGACCACAGCTTTAGTCTACAATTCCAGGTACCCAAAGAAACGTGCAGACTTACAGATTAAAGGAGAAATACATTCCGTAGAACCATAGCATCCTCTGTCCTGTGCATATTCATTCACAGAATAATTTCTTTCAGAGCATCTGCTGGGTGCTAGGCACTGTTCCAGGCCTGGGTGCAGTAGTGAGCAA
The DNA here is from genome assembly GCF_020740605.2 of Lemur catta. Lineage (NCBI taxonomy): Eukaryota > Metazoa > Chordata > Mammalia > Primates > Lemuridae > Lemur > Lemur catta. The sequence goes on along the minus strand of NC_059147.1, from coordinate 5,946,786 downwards.
GACAGACAGCAGCGTCTGCCCGCACGGCACTTGCGTTTCACAGCGCCAGGCCCCTTGCTGGCTTTGGCCAGGAGACTCTGAGACTGACTCTCTGCGGTGGTTGGTCCCTTCCCTCCGTGGCCGTGCCGAGCACTGGTGAGGCTGCACGCGCAGTGTGGGAGCAAAGCACGGAGCGGTCCCCTGCTGGCGTGGCGTGCTCCCAGGCTGCGTCAGCAGGAGCAGAGAGGAGAAGGGTGTCTGTTCCACGTGTTGCCGGAGGACAGAGCAGGGGAGGTCGCAGTCACGTTTGCAAGTTGGGACGTTAGGATTACATGGTGCCCAGAGTCAGAAATCCAAACCCAGCCAGCTCACATCAAGTACGGCGATTTGTTGGCTCATCTAGATGGAAATTCTGGGCTCAGGACAAGCTCCAGGCACGGCTGAGTCCAAGGACTCCAGTGAGGGCCACAGGACCCAGGCATCCTTGTCTCGTGGCTTCGGACGCACGCCATGCCAGCTTCTGGCTCAGCCCAAGTCAGGTGCTCTGAGTGGCAGACCCAGAGAGCTTCCCAGAGGAAATCAGGATGCGGCTAGCAGGAGAAGGGGGCGGATGCTGGCAGCAGAAGCAGCCCAAAGAGGGAAGAAACTGGGGCCATCGAACCTAGAGTAGCGTCAAAGATGTCAGAGCAGGTGACCTGACCTCAGGGACAGTAAGAGCTTGGCTGGAAGTTCAGCCAGCCCCAGCAGCTCGGGGGTGCTGGGTAAGATGCACTCATGGGCTGGCCAGTGGGAGCTGTAGTCCAAGCTGTCCAAGCTGTGTGCCAGAGCGGTGGGGCCGTGGGCATGAGCCCCCACGACCCCTCTCTCCATTGATCTTGATGTGCCAAGGGACAGGATCAGGACCAATTCCAGTTCCAAAGGAACACCCGTTCTGGTCCATGTACAGGAGCAACGTCCTGGTTGGAGAGAGCCTTTAAGAACCTGGGGATGAACATACGAGGAGGCCGGGCGAGGGGAGTGGGATGGGGGTAGGGCTGAGGGGTGGGCACTGGCTGATTTTCCAGGTTCCCCCAAACCCTGAGTTCCTGAGATTGGCATCCCTAAAGTGACACCCTAACAGAAAAATAAAGAACATCCCCAGACAAAATGAGAAACCAACCAAATTTATCTCCTGCTGACTGGGGCTCGCAGTTCAAGGAGCGCAGCCAGCGGGGGACCCGCGGGCAGTGCCGATTCTACCGCCCGCCAGCCCCGCAGCCTCCCCACCTGGCCGGCCTGTGGCTTGCGGGGAGAGGAGGCCGAACTGCTTGGGGGGGTAAGACGGGGGGGGGGTTCAGAGCAGGAAAAGAGCAAGGAAATCTGAAATTTAACTCTGGCACTGGTCTACAAGAAAGCGTGACTGTTGGTTGAGTGTTTGGCAGTGTTTTTAAACACTCTGTGTGCCAGCCCAGAGAAAAAATGTACAGGGGATTATAAAATGCTTCATTTTGTGTTAAACAGTTTTATTTTGGAGTTGACAGGCTAGGGTTTGGCTGCCTTTGGAGATGACATCATGGCTGGGGGGGGACATTTGGGAAGACTGAGGCTCTGCAGGTGGGGGATGGAGACTGGCTTGGGGGGGACCCTCTGCCCCTCTCGCCACCCCACCACCTTGGACGTAGGGAGTCTTGGCCTCGCCAAGCGGCTGGCTGAGCCTCTTGCTGCTGCCGAGTGATGAGGGTGAGGAGGTCAGGCCTGCTAAGTGCGTCTGAGCCCTCTGAGGCTGGGTTGGGGCTGTGTGTAGAGGAGGGCGGCCGAGGGGCCGGCGGAGGGGACACTGGGGAGGGGAGACAGTCAGTGTCTGCCTGTAGCCGCCCAGCTCTTTCCGGCGACTGTTCTTGGCTGTGCCCTGTCCACACTGCACTTGAGTCTCCCGTGGCCTCCCCTTCTCCCACTCGGGTCCTCCCCTGGAGCCTTGGGCAGGCCATGCCCGTTCTCACCACAGGGCCTTTGCACCACCTCTCCCCTCCACCCGGTTGTTCTTCAGGTTTTCACGGGGATTGCACCTTTGCTTCGTTTTGGGGCACGGTCCCCGGGTCAGGCCCTCAGCGTAGCATTCTGTAACGACGTCTGCCCCCGTGCCCCGCCGAGGTCTCTCCCCTCTCTTCCATCAAGTCATACCGTTTGATTTCTTCCTTGGCAGTATGGTTATTGAAACCATCTTCTTGAGTTGCTTTTGGAATATTGTCGCTGCTACTAGAAGGTGGCCCCCTTGAGAATAGTGTCTTCTCGTGCCTGCATCTGTCTCTGGCCTTGCAGAGGGCCTGGCACAGGGTAGGTGCTCAGGAAATACTCACTGAATGATTTGTTGGAAGTGGCCTGGGTGGTGCCGACTTGTTCCACTCATCACTCCCATGCGTGGCTCGAGGACCAGGAATTCTTGTGGGCTTGTGGCTGGGAGTCTCCTCTGGCCTGGAGAAAAACCTCCTCTCCCTCAAATTCCAAGCCACACCTCCCGTCCTGCCCCAGAAACTGTCCTTCCCACCTGCTTGGAGGGGGTGGGAGACTAGGGACTGTGGAACAAACCAGAGGGTGTGTTCGTTCTTCCAGTGGATAGGGGCACTTGTATGTCAGACTTTTGGTTTTGTATTTAGTCCCTGCTATGTGCCAGGCCCTGGCTAGGTGTTGAGGTATGGCAGTGCCCTAAGTAGGCAGGATCCCTGCCCTGGAGGGGGCGACAGGTAACAGAGGCAAGCAGGTAAGTGCTCGTGCAGCCTGGGCTGTGCGTGGTGGGCACGGACACAACTGGGCTCCTCCCCCCGTCCCGCAGTCTCCTGGGAGAGAGAGAAGCTCCGCAGAGGCCCCTGGGGTGGGCTTTGGGGGCTTCGGTGCAGCAGCCAGTCAGAGACCCCGAGCTGGCTTTCGAAGTGACCACATGGGGTGGGTCCACTCTCTCCTTCCTCTGCGGCCTGCCGGGGCTGACTTGTTTTCTCCGTGGAAAGCCCGATGGGGCTGCAGGGAGGAGAAAGTCACTGGTCGCTGACTCCACGCAGCCAGGTCACAGAGGGTGGGGGTGGGGACCCCAGTGGTGGTAGGGGGAGATACTGGGAAGACTTGCTCCCGACCACATTCTCCCGGGCCGAGTCTCTGGCACCTGACTTCTCTCGTGCCGTTCACATGGATGCCATCTTTTCATGGCTTCCTCCAATGGCCTTTTATCGCTGTCGCAACAAACACCTTGCAGACATGTTTACTTAAAAATTGTTTAAAGGATACCCCCTTAGTTAGGGTCCCAACAGAAAACAGATGGCACACTCAAATAGGGAAATTGAGGAGCATTTAATAAGGGGCCCATTTACAGAGCTGGGCAGGGGCAGGCGACCCCCGAGGGATGGGGGAGCATCTTGAGAGCTGGGCAGGCAAGGGAAGGAGCATTCGGCAACCTGGAGAGCATTGGCAGGGAGGGCTGCCCCAGGAGAGGCCAGCAGACTAAATCCCCCGCTCTGTCCCCTCCCCACCCTCCGATCTCTGCAGGGGACACACAGCTGTGGACAGAGGTGGGGGCTGAATCTGGAGGGGCCAGTGGCACACGTCCTCTGCACCCCACCCCTGCCCCCGGGCTCACTCGGACCTTGCTGAGGAGGCGTGCTTAGAAGTCACATTTTGGAATCAGCCCCAATTTATAGAAGGGGGGAGCTTCTCGAGTGGCTGTGTTTGGGGGCGTGGGAGCCGCGCTGTTTGTCCTGCGCGTGGGGCTTTGGCACGTTGCTGTGGGCTTTGGTTTTCGGTGGTCGCCTTTCCCGGGCCAGGCTAGTGGTGAGCGATCGGTGTTGGGCTGTGAGGCCACCGATCAGGGAACAGAGGGGAAATTTGCTGGACGCAAGGCTCAGCCTGGCAGGGCCGCTGTTCACGTGGAGCCTGCGCTGCCGAAACTTCACGTGCGTCAGCGGAGATGCGGGCAGGTCGTTCTGATTGACGCCGTTTCCTGCTGCTGCTGGAGAAGTCGGCAGCGGCAGCCGCTCTGGCCCCCAGCCCCGCGATGGTGCCATTCTGTGTGTGGCTTCACAGGGACAATGGCAGTGGAGAAGTCAAGGAAAAGCTGGAAGGTCAAGGATGCGTCTGCGGAGCCTCTTTGTTCATTATGTATTTCTATTGCGCGAGGTTTCCATTCGCCGACCGCGCCGCTCCGGGGCCCCCAGAGGAACAGGCCAGGGAGCCCGCGCTCCGAGCACCAAAGCTATTTTTATTTGTGCGCAGGGCAAGGTGATGTGGAGGCTGCAGGCCGAGGTTCAGCCGTCCCCGACACACAGAATTGGATATTAAGGTGGAATTAGAAGCCTGAGTCCGAGGAGGTCCCTTGTGAGTGACGCATTCAGGATGGCATTATGACTTTCCAGACTGCATTTGCAGACAGCAGCGAGGGTAGACGAAGGAGCCGTTTTGGGGGCCAACCCTAAGCCCCCAAGTAGCCCCGATGGTAGTCTGTGAGTAGATTGTGCATTGTTTCCCCAAATCAAATTCTCTCCTGTTGTTTCCTTTTTCCAATGATGCTGTCCCCACCGGACAGTCCTAAGAGCCTCCTCCTCCTCGTCACAAAGCTTTGCCGCGTCCCACTCGCTCGCCCACCTGAGCCCTGCCCGGGTTAGCGCTGCGGGAAGACCCTGTGCCTCCATGACTCACACGTGGGTCCCGCGTTACCAGCTTCGCTTCACCTCTGGGCGAGGGGCAGAGCCCACGTCCGGCCCTTATTTTTAAACAAGTGAGATGCCATCAAACATCACAGGAACACATAAATGCATCGTTTGTGGAAAAGGGTTTCAGATAAGCCTTTGTCCTGCCTCCACCCACAGGTTAATTGCTGTCACCTTCTACTACAAATTGACATAATACCCTATTTCCTAGATTCTGAGACACACTTTAACATCTCTGAAAGTGAGGTGCATCTTACAGCGAGTGGCTTGTCATGGTTTCATTGACAGTGTTTTTTGTTTTTCTTTTGTGGTACATGAAATAATGGCGCCTTTTACAATCCACGGTGTCTTGCATTCGGCGAAAAACAGTGTTATGTGTATCCATAGAAACTCTGTTGTATTGATTTTTGATTAAAAAAATAAATGATACCATATTGGATCTATCATTCTGCAGCTTGTTTTGTTTCATTTAATACCAGGCCTTGGAGAGTTCTCCGCCTTGGCGTATAGATCTCCCTGTCCCTTAGTAAGTGCCGCGTGGCGTTGCGTGGCGTGGACAAGCTGTGGTTCACGCAGCCGGTCCCTGGGTGACGGGCATTTAGGTTGTTTCCAGTTGTTTGCTGTAGTAAACATTCTTGTACACGTCTCCCTGTAGAAGCGCGTTTCCCGTGGTTGCTACAGAGAAGGGGCGCCATTTGGCCCAGCCTTTACCCCACTCTCTTTTCATTCATTCCATCCATCCCGTCCCACCCTATCCCATCCTGCCCATTCCCCAGTCGTCACCCTCGTACTTAGTTGGTATCGGATATTTTGCCTAGATCAGGCTGGGGGCTTGTGGGGCTGCGGAGGGGAGTCAGAACCCGCCCCCAGCAGCCTGTGGTCTAGCTGCGAGAGAAGGTTTGGAATGAGACGGGGATCAGAGCTCCGGAGTGTCCCGAATCAAGCCCGGGGGCGGGGCAGGCTTCGGCAGGGTTCTGAGGAGGCATTTCAGCTCTCATTTTGTCCTCATTCTGGGTTCTCTCAGGCTGGCAAGCCCATCAGTAATAGCAAAAACAGTCCTTTGTCCTGCCACGTGTCACCCCTTGACTGTGTGTGGGATGCAAGTGGGAATCTTACCCAGTTGGGTACCTTAAGGTCGGACACGGGTTTGGGTTGTTGTGGAGGTTCCCTCTCTTGCTCTCCTACCACTAAGAAAAGAGCAACTTGTCATTTCTGTGTCACCAAGCAACTCTGCATGGGGGGGGCTGTGCCATCTCTCACCAGATGCAGGACACATGGGGTTGGGGGGGTGGATGGAGCGTCTCTCGCCAACTCTGCTGCCTGGTGATCTTTGAGCAGAAAGTGCCAGAGTTTGCCCTGGCATGGCTCTAGGCAGTGCTTCTCAAACTTTTAAGCACTAGGATCACTTGGAATCGTGTGAAAGTGCAGGTTCTAGTTTAGCAGACCTGGGGCAGCAGAGGTTCTGCATTTCCTGTAAGCTCCCAGGGGATGTAGATGCTGCTGGTTCACGGACCGCACTTTGAGTAGCAAGGACTTTAAGAACGATAAGCAGACTGTGGAGGCAGAGGGGACCTGGGAAGTGTGGAAGGAGAGTTTTGGTGGGAGGTGGGTTTTCTAGGGGCCAAAGCTGGACACATCTGGCATCTTGCTTGTTCAGACAAACGATTATTTTTCTTTGCACTGTTGGTTCACTGCTCTCCAGCAGTTGTGTGCAAGTAGAGGGAGAGTTTGTTGGGTTTGTTTTCAGCTGGTAGATGTGTACTAGAGTTCCAACTGCAGGGTGGCACTTAGAGTAGGGTAATTCTTCCTTCTGAGGGACTGTCCCTTGCTTTGCAGGACATTCAGTATCCCCGGCCTTGCCCACTACATGCCAGTGGCGACCTCCCCGATTGTGGTGGCTGTCTTAATCCACTCCAGCTGCTGTAACAAAATACCTTAGACCGGGTAATTTGTAAGCAGCAGAAATGTATTGCTCACGGTTTTGGAGCCCAAGATCAAGGCGGCAGAAGATCTGGCGTCTGGTGAGGGCCCATTCCTCACAGATGGCACCTTCTGTGTCCTCACACGGCACAGGGGCAGAAAGGGACTGACGAACTTCCTTAGGCCTCTTTTATAAGGACACTAATCCCATTCTTAAGGGAGGGACTCTCGTGACCTAATCACCTCCCAAAGGCCCCACCTCATATACCATCACCTTGAGGGTTAGTTTTCAACATACGAATTTTGGGGGAACATAAACACTCAGACCACAGCAGTGGCACTTGAAAAAAATGCCCCTGAAGGGCGATGCTGCACCTGGTTGAGAGCCATTGAGCTAGATGTGTCTCTTACTGAGGGCAGGGACCATGGCCTGGTCTCTGTGTCCCCGGCAGCTGGCACCGTGCCTGGCGTGAGCAGGAGCTCGGTAAATGTGTGCCGCGTGAAAGGAGGTAGGCTCTTGGGCCCTATGAGAGTGTCATTTCTAGTAAGCTGTGCGTCAGGGAAAAGTCAGAGTGGCAGTTGCTGAGGACAGCGCCCTCCTGACCTAGGCATGGGGTGGGGACACGAGACGCGGGAAGCGACAGTGCGTTTGAGTTCATCTGTTTCCTCGGCTTTGCCGCGTTGCTCAGGCTCCATTTTCTCTTGGAACAGCTGCTGGGCGTTTGGGTTTTTGATGTGTTTTTTTCTGGGCTGAGCTGCTGGAGGACAAGGCCTGTCCTGTTCATCTGTGTGTCCTCAGGGCCCGGCACATAGTAGGCATCTTGCCAATGTTTGCTGGAAGAGCTATTTGAATTCATCGGGGGATTGGCTCTTCCTGGGAGCTCAGGGGTGAACATTTTTCTTTCAGTGAAGGTTTCATTTGTCATGTGAACTGTCACCCCCTCATTCATTCATGCAGTCATTAGTTCATTCATTCATTCATTTGTTCGTTCAACAAGTGTGTACTGAGCACCCGCTAGGTTCTAGTCCCTGTGCTGGGCAGGGCACGCAGGTGAGCCAGGCAGGTGTTGTCCCCTCCTTGGAGCTGAGGGTGCACTGGGGACTGGACGTCAGTCCAGGAATCACACAAACGGTGGGACAACTGCAGCTGCCATACTTGCTTCTAGGGAAGGTACGTCCACGGCGCTGCGACGTGGTGAGCTGCGTCTGAGACTGACGTCCAGTGCCTGACGCAGGGACAGCACTGGGTCCAGGGTGTCTGTCTGCTCAGCCAGTGGCTACATGGCAGTAAGAGCTTGAAGGCTCCGTCCGTCCGAGGTCACGGTCCTGCCCACCTTGTTCAGGTCTGCTTGTTAGGTGGAAATTAGTTCTTCGCAGGTGAACTGGCCTCGTGCTTGATGGGGAGTGGTCACGGGTCAGAGCTCTGAGGGGTGCCGGCCTCCAAGGCCCATGAGACCTCAGTTCCCCTTTGTCCTGGGATGGCCCTTTGTGGCTGTGTCTGTCCCTATTTCCAGCCTGTCTTGCCACTCCCACCTCACCCTTGCACTTGGGGTCTGCGTGTCCCTGCCCGCGCTGTTCTCTCCGCCCCGAGCACCCACTTGCTGCCCCGGCAAAGCTGAGCCCATCCTTCCCGTCCTCCAGAGGCCTTCCCTGACCTCCACGCAGCAGGTCACCCACGCGGCTGCTCCGGGGCTCCCAGAAGGGCTTGGACACTCCTGTGTTTTTCAAAATACGTTCTTCTTGTTTTATGCTTGCTACATAAATTAGATGTAGAAGGTCTATTGAATAAGACAAGCCAGAAGAAGCAGAAAAACCATCCAGAGATCCCGAGCAGTCGTGGTGTTCATGCATCCAGACTCTTGTTTCTTCTCGCCTACCGATGGAAGGATTGCAAATGGTTTATTGTCGTACTTGACGTTGTTAGATATTGCCTAAAAGCATACTCTAATCAGCTGTGCAGTGCCCCACTGTGCCCCTGCGCTCAGGTATGTGTTGCAGTCCCCTCTCGCTAGACGGCGCACGCCCCGTCCCAGCGGTCCCGCTGCTGCCCCGTGGCTGTGTGTGGCCTTGTGGGGCCGGGGCCTTGAGGTCCCACCTTTGTTCACCCAGAGCCGGGCATTCGACTGGAGGGCTCATGGGCAGTGCTTGCTGAAGGAATGAATTCTGCCTTCTCATCTTTTCCTGCCATACCAGAGCTAAGCCTGTATTTAAGGCTCTCTTCTCCCACTCCAGTACCCTCCCACCTTCTCCCTGAAAGGAGACCCCACAACCCAGGCTGTTATCATTTGAACTTTGAAAGTCCAGGGCAAAGGTCAGGCAGCAGAGAGGCTGGAGGGGTTGGGTTGGGTGGGCGTGGGGGAGGGGAGGCCACCCGGAGGTGGCAGTGTTGGCGCCTGCTCATAGTAAGTGGCTTCCAGGCCAGGAGGGAGCTGGGGCAGCTAGGTGGCCAGAGGGCTGCTGCTGGCAGTGGGCAGGAGGGGCTCCAGTGAGGGACACAGGTCCCTGCAAGCTGGGGAGCCGGCAGTGGGCAGGAGGGGCTCCAGTGAGGGACACAGGTCCCTGCAAGCTGGGGAGCCTTCACGCCTGGCTCTGAGCCCTGGCAGCCATGCTTGAAGGCGTCCAGTGCAGCCGAGGCCGTGCCGCTGCCCTGGGTGTGCGGCGTGTGCGGGGTGCGCAGCAGGTGTGTGGGAGTGGGGTTTTGTGCTGTGTGTGTGACAAGGCACAAATCTTTGCATTCCCTTTGGACAGACCTATAGGAGCCTAGGAACAAAAGCCTTCATTTTCGAGCATGCATGTGTGCACGGATTAAACAGATGTTCAGTGCGTGCTTCCCGTGTGTCAGGCTCTACGCTTGCTCCCTGCCTTCGTGGAGCTCACAGCTTGGGCGGGCGAGGGTGTAGGGTGACCGACCCTCCCAGTTGGCCTGAGACTGAGGGGCTTCCTGGAATGTAGTATTTTCAGTTCTAAAATTGGGGAAATTCTGGGCAAATTGAGGCAAGTTTGTCACTCGTGTCAGATACAAACATAGACTTCTGTCATCCAAGGAGTTAGGAGTCGGAACCCTGTAGGCAAGAGTGAGGGACTCAGCGGGGGGACGGACACCTCTGGGTCTCCTGTCACAGGTGTGGCACGCTTAGTGGGAGCTTTCCGTGGAGCTGTGATGTCCTACAAGGGGTGAGGCCCTGGAGGGGGTTCTGTCACAGTGCTTCTCCTCCCCCTCCTGGTTCTTCATGCTCCATCCCCACGTTCCCCTCCGGACATAGCCAGGGTGTTGGGACAAAGACAGCCTTCTGGAAAGTGGATCCCTGGGACCTGGGTTCAGCCGCCCCATCAACCTCCAGGACCAAGGCTGCCTCCTTGAAGAAAAGGGTCCACTCCGAGTCTGCTTCGAAGAGGCAGCCTGTCTGTCTTCCCTTGGGACTGGATGCAGTCTGCCTACTGGGGTCTGCTTTGACGGCTTCGTTCGTGGCCTGAGCATGTCATTCATTCATTTCTTCATTTACTTCTTCACTCAACACGTGGTCATCTGATCTGTGCCAGGCACTGTGCTGGGTGCAGACGGGTGATGCGTTGAGCACAGGGCTGGGCACAGAGGGCTGGTGGATAGAAAACCCCTGCTGGCCCAGCGAGTGGCCTGGGAGCCAGCCGGCGCCAGAAGCTTTGGCGGTTTCTCACCTGGGTAGCTGGTGGGAGGGAATCCAGGAAGTCAGCAGAGCCTTGTCCATCCCTGCCCGGCCTCCCCTAGGACTGACACCCAGGAGGGCTGACACCCTGGAGGGCTCCTCCACCAGACACCTCTCTGGAGCCTTTGTCCCTAGGAGTCTTTGGGGGACCTTGGGAGATGGAATCTTGCACCCTTCTCTTGGAAAAGCCATTTGTCCATTGAAATGCAATTTCCTTCTGAAAGGAGGAAAAGGATAAGAAAGGCCACCAGGGTGACAATGAGTTTCTGGTACCTACAAGCCAGCTCCAGAGTAAATTTCCAGCATTCAGGTCAAGGCCTCAAAAAGTGTAGGCCTGGGCTGGATGTATACCATGCCCTATGACCAAAAAATCAGAAATGATTTTTATTCCTTCGTGTGATTTTAAAAAAATTCATGGGAGGAAAATCCCAAGCTGACAATGTAATAAATAGTATGGTTCAAAGAGATCAAATTAAAAAAAAAAAAGAACTTTCTAGAGATTCCTTTGTGTGTTCCAGCGGCCATGGCGTGTTCTGCGGGCCTCCTCGCTCACCCTGGTGTACCTGTGGGACGGCCCTAAGGGTAAGAGAGGAGCCGGGGAGGAGGAAGATGCCCACTGTTGGCATGTGGGGTGTGCATGCCTGTGTTGGGGTGTGTGTTCCTATTGATGCACGTACACATTCATCAAATCACGTCTGCTTTTACCTTTAAAATTTTATGAGCGCGAGCGTTTGGTGCATTATCCTGCCATGGAGTGAGTGTGCGTGTGCGTGTGTGTGTGTGTGTGAGACACGCACAGGCTGGCCTGCGGGGCGTTTGCTCCTCGAGCACACACAGGTCTGTGGCTGAGAAACTCCTTTGGAGCCGGGAGCCCGGAGCCCGCGCCACAGTGGGTGAGCCCACCTCCCGCCCCGCCTGGCCTGGCCCACCAGGCCCTGAATGCTTTGCCATCCGTCTCTGGCCCCATCACCTAGGCAGCTAATTCCTTTGGGCCCCTCCGCCTTATTAAAGTCACAGATCACTTTCCTGAGCTTAACGCTGTCAAGACCAGCGTGCCCCTTGTTCAGACCCCTCCCCGCCAGCCAGCCTCGCCTTGAGGGCTGGGGGTGGAGGTGAGGGTCCCCCCAGCACCCCGCAGCACCCCCGCCCGTCCCCTCCTCCACTGGATCTGCACGGTGCCTCGCAGTGATCATGAGGTCGCCTCAAGATTCCTTCAGTACAGCCCTTGGCAGGGATACAAGGGCCGTCACAGCTGTGCTGCACAAACCAGCTTCCAAAGGCGAGGACGGGCCGGCGCACTCGAAGTGGCGGCGCGGCGGAGGGGTGCGAGGCTGGCTGCCGGTTTGGAGAGCGCTCCTCCCGTCCCCGGCCGCCGCGGCCTCCCCTGTTATGAAATATGGATGGTACCGGTTCCAGCGTTGGGAGACTCGCTGGCAGCGCCGAGCGTCTCCAAAGGCCCGCCTTGTGCATGCACCTAAACACTTCACTGAGCAATCTGTCAACATGTCAGCAACACATGTTTTGTAAAAAGCTTCCAGTGGGAGTAATGACTCCCACCAGGACTTCCAAAATGCTTTGAATTCAGCAGATTTCTATTGCGGGCATCCCCTGGGGTGCCTTTTACAATGCCTACATTTCAGAAATTTGAGCCACAGACCCCTGGGGGTTTCCTTTCATAATGCCTCAAAATGTAGGGTTATATTGTTGGAAGTCCCCATGGGGTCTTTATTAATACCTGAATTCTGAGGAACTGGAAATTACACAGGGCACTGCAGGGGCCCAGATCCACACCAGGAAGAAGAGAAAAACTCTGTGGGGAGATTTTTTTTCTTCATGCAAGAGTGAAAGAGAAGAATTTGCTAAAGGACAAAATTGAGTGTGTTTGAGCTTCCTTCATTTAATCTGCCTTCTAGAACGCTACAGTAAAATCTGCAACGGGGAAGGGGGGAAATGACTTTTCTATTTTTAAATCTCACTTTGATATTTTAGGGGCCAGAGTATGTTCTCTTTAAACACCCAGTGTCGAGGGGTATTGTTTAAAAATAAATTATTTTCCTTTTTGGTAATTGAAAACACCTCTGCCGTGCCCCTCTCCCGAGTCTCCCCTCTTCCTTAGAGCTGTTAAACTCCTGTCGCGCTCCCGGCTCATTATCATTAACCGTTTGGGGTTGGTTTGAGATATTGGCCCACTTGCTCCCCTCCCCTCCTCTCCTCTTTCCTCCTCTCCCCTCCCCTCTGCGCATTAAAGATGAGAAAATCAGCCTTGGAGATGGTCCAATCTCCCGTGCGAACTGGTTTCAAACCCTCCCTGCCAGTTGGGGCCATCAGAATAAGAAATATCAAGGCTGCCTGCTACTTTCTTGCAAGCATTTTGCTGCTGAAGTCTCGTAAAGACAGAAGGGGCACCTTCCTGTCCCCCAACACACACACACACACACACACACACGTATGCGTGCATGCACACGTGTACACATCAGTTTCTGCGTGTGATGTGTCCCAGCCTCCACCGCCTGCACACTCACCTTCGATACTGTTTTTGAAAAAGTTACAAGACTTAAACATGTTAAGCCTTAGGGTTAATTTAAGCTGCCTTTTTTCCTTCTAAATCTGGCACTCACTGGCTTGCTGAAAAGAGGTCTCTTGCTCTAGTTCTATTACAGTCTCATTGACTGGGACAAGAAAATAACATTGAGAGAGCTAACTTACAGTAGCCAAGGCCAAGAAATTCTAAGTTGCTAATAAGACCCTCCTCCCTTCTCCTCCCTCCCTCTTCCCTCCCTCCCGCCTCCTCCCTGCTTTCTGCCAGAGTGGCTGGATCACACAGGGGACTCAGGAACTCACATTTCCCCCCTCGCTGAGACTCCCAGACGGTGTTCAACCATCTGTGGTCCCGTGGGCCCAGCAGAGGGGGCCCGAGGAGGGGGTTTGCCCATCAGGAGCTGGCTGGGTCAGATACTCGCAGAGACCCTCTGCACCCACCCTGAGCAGGCTGATTAATTAAGCAATTGCATCATTGATTCAAGGTTTGCGATTTGGTGCCAGGGCGCTGGCTGCAGCGTTCCTGAGCTGGGCTTCCCTCCCCTGGGCCTGACTGGTAGGGTCCCTTTCTCTCTCCAGCGGCTTTTCCTCCGCGGTGCCAGCACTGGACGCTCCGCCAGGAGAGAAGTTGGCCCCCTGTGTCCCACCTGCCCCTCCACCCCAGTGGGCAGCCCTGGTGGCTCCTGGGGCATCTTGGCGGGGTGGGGCTGTGGGCCCTGAGCAGACCCCAGGAGGGGCCTTTCCTCCTCGCAGCAGGCCCGGGGCTCCAGCAGGGGCTCGCAGGCTGAGAGGGCAAGGAGCCCTGTGGCGCTCATTTGACATTTTTAGCTGAAGACCTTTGTTCAGACCAATTTCCAAGTAGCTTTGGGTTGGAGTGCATTCTGCTGTTTTCCTCTCCTTTCTTCTTCTTTTTCTTTTTCTTCTTCTTCTTCTTTTTTGAAACTCTGGGCCTATTTTTCAAAGCAACGAAATAGAATCTGACCCTGGGAATCCCATCTTGCCATCTCTTTCCCAAGCCACCCTCTTCCGCTTGGCCAAGGAGGCCCAGGTTCCCCAGCAGCCCCTGGGTCTCCAGGTCTCTGACCGACCCACCGCCCCACCCCGCCCCCACCTCTTGGCCCAGGGCTGCAGACTCCCAAGGGAGGCCCATATCCTGGCCTGGGAGCTGCCGGTGGGGGTGGGTGGGCAGGGGCCACTCTTTTTCTGTCCTCCTCTTTAGAGACTTTGGGCCTCACTTGGGGAAGCAGCAAAGTCTGTCCAGATTCTCCGGCAACCTCTGGCCTCAGGATCGGTGGGTGGGAGAGCGGTACAGGGGTGAAAACGTAGCCCACATCCTAAGAACACAGACTTTTTCCCAAGGAGGCCTGAGCCACGGAGCCAGAGCCTGTTAAATTTTCATCTAGTGGGGGTGGTGTTATTATAAGAGCCACCTTCTTGCACCCCCAAAATAAACAAAGCAAAAACAAAAACCATAAAAGCAACTAAAAACCACACAATAGACGTTCCTTCTCCTTGTGAGCTTCACAGTAAACAATGAAGACACCACCTTTGGGAAAGAGGAGATCACAAACTTAGATTCTTCAGAAAGCCTGGCCTAGCTGCCAAATTAGATGCAACCCTCCTTCCACCGTCAGAATCCATGTGGTTCCAGAGAAGACCAGGATGAGGGGGGAGCCCTTGAGCCCCAACAGATGCCCAGGGAGGGGAGGCCAGAAAGCCTCCTTGGAGCAGTGATTTATTTTTAAGATCTATATGTTTGGGCCACATTTATTTATTTATTTATTTATTTCCTAAGGGCTATTTTTGGCTCTGCCTGGGCTCCTTTGTAGCAAAGCCCCCTTTTCTAGAATTTCCTTTCCTTTATTAGAGTTACAGCTCAGCTTTGTGTGGCCCCGGGGGAGCTGGCCAGCCGCTGGCAATTTCTCTCAGACACCCAATTACCCCCTGACGTCAGTGCTGCCTCGCCCCGCTCCCCTGGGTGCCTGCATTTTTTCCTTTGTAACACTAATAGCTGACTAGCTAAGTGCCTGTCGGCTCCTTGGCAGAGGAGTTGATTGTGTTTTCGGCTGGATACTAAATCCAAAAACTATGTAAAAATGTCAATAGGTGAGTGCACATTGATTTTGGTTAGTCACAGTGATATTTGAGCCCCTTTGGGGACTCTGTCTGGGGAAGTATTTTACAAGAAAGATAATATAACAGAAAATTACTGGAGCTCCGTGGGTCTCTGGTGGGTTTCTTAGGGGCCTGCTAAATTGCTGTAGAATCAACAAATGCTTTATTAATCTAAATTTGTGGTTTTGTTCTTTCTTCTCTTCAGAAGGTTGGAGTTTTAATGATGCAGCCGGCTCCGGCGGCCCGCACCTTGGCTGCCGGGCTGGGGTCCCCCGCTGGCAGTGAGCTCCCCGAGGGTCTGGGAGCCGGGCGGCTGCGTCCCCAGCTGGCTTCCTGGGGAGCCGGCACAGCCGCCGCCCGCTGCCGCCTGCCAGGCCGAGGTCTGTGGGAGCAGATAAAGGGGGCTGCGGCGGGAGCAGCTGTGCGGGCCAGGCTGACTGGGAGAGGCTGATAAGGGCCCAGAAGGAGCCCGGGCGGGCGGCGTGGCCGCGCCAGGAATCTGCCGGGGTATCGCGACTGGCAAAGAAAGTTAAACACGCGGATCCGGGGGATGGTTGGCGGACCTGCGGAGAAAGATAATGGTAATTGATGGAATCAAAGTCGCAGCACAGCCTTGTGTTTTCCTGGCAATTAATTCCCTCCCCTCCCCAATTTCTAACCCCCTGGCATTCTTGGAGCCCAGGACACCCTGAGCAGCCTGCACGCTCAGATAATCGGCACATGCCCTCCGTGCGTCGGGGGCGGGAGCCAGGAGCCAGGGAGACGTGGCCAAGAAAAGACACAATTAGAGACCTGTTTTTTTTTTTTTTTTTTTAATATTACAAACAAACAAGTCAGAAAAGAAAAACCCCACTGAAAAGTTAAGGATGTGTCACTCCGGGAGCTCATCTGATCTTGCTCTGGAAGGGAGGAAGGAAAATCAGTGTCGTGGTAAGAGTGCCGGCTCGGCGTCTCCCGGCTGGGCAGGACAATGCGCTGTCGGGCCGGTCCCTGCACACGGCGGCACACATGCACCCCGGATGGTGCTGAGGGGTGGGGGACGGCATGAGGGGACAGCAGTTTGTGCCGTACACAGATGTGCCTGCCTCTGCCCCGCGTCTCGCAGCCCCTCTGCCTTTTGTCCCGTGAAAGGCATCCCTCCTTTACAATGGGCTGACCAGGCTGTTCCGTGTCGCCGCGGGCGCACGCTGCCCGCCTGCTCCGTAGGTAAGGCTTTCAGCCGGCCTATTGTTGTGTCACCGACAACGTGCACACGCTGGGACACACCTGCTTGCAGAAACATGCGTGAACGCACAGCTCCGGCCCTGGCGCCCACCCTGCTCCGGGCCCGGCGAGCTGCTTCCTAAGCCAGGCCCACTGCGCCCCAGGGAGCCCCTGTGTCGGCTCCAGGATCTTAAGCAAATAAAACACTCCAAAAAATTTCCCCAGAGTCTTTTGAAATTAAAATCAGTGCGCAGTAAAACTGTGTGTCAGTCCAGCGTGTGAGGCGCAGGCCTCCAAGTAACTGGCAGTTGTATGAAGGAAGCAATCAGGAGCAGCCTTCTAGGTGGTTCCACCTGGCACCCTAGCATAGACCGCGGGATCCTACTTGGTAGAAGGTAATTAGTGTTTAGGACAGGGGTTCTCCTGCTGGAAGGGGATGTCATAAGCCAGAGGGACTTTAACAAACCCTTTGCTTGTGCCCCACCCACAGTGTCTGGCCGCCTCTCTTTCTGGGAGGTGCCTGTCTCCCAGCCCATCTCTGGGTAGGTAACATTGATTCTGTGCCCAGAAACCAGGTGACGGAGGGGCCCAGTGGGGCAGGGACTGAGAGGCTTCTGCTTTTATTTCGTCTACTCCATCCCACCTGGGTGAGGGGCTGAAGTTAGCCTTGCTTGGAAGGAGGGTCCCGAGCCCGGGGAATTCTGGAAGGTCAGAGAAGGTGTGGGCCAGCCCCTCACCAGCCAGCCTCCTCCCTCGGCAGCTCTCTGAGCTTTGTCTCCTTGACAGGGTGGGAGGAAGGAGGGTTTGGGAAGGAGGTCCCCCTGGTGACTTCTGAGCCATCAAAGTCAGCTCTCCCCTCCTGAAAGGGCTCTGCAGGCCGGCAGCTGTTTGGGGGCCTGGAGAGGAGACAGGGGCTGATCCTTTGTCCCTTGGAGGAGGCCTCCCGGAGGCCCAGGCCTGCATGGCGGGCAGCCACATTAACCTTCCACCCTGGGTGGGGGGGGCTTGCCTGAGGTCAGACATATAATGAGGCCAGGTCCCTGGCTGTCCCCTGCCAGGGCTCTGGCAACAAAGGCCCAGTCAGGCTGCACAATGAGGGGGAGGTGGCCGGGAGGGGGTGGGTAGGTGCCGGCAGAGCCTCTGAGGCCCAGGGTTTCCTTCCAGCCCACCCCATGCTGAGTACTTCAAAGGGGCAAGGGGAGAGGCCAGGCAGGCCTGGGCCTCCTTCTCCCAAAGCTATGGGAGGTGGAAAACACCTCAAGAACGTGGCTGATGGAGTCAGATTTTTGGAATCTGGCGCCACGGGGAGCCCCTGGTATGGGGTCTTTCTCTGGCAAACTTGTTTCACTTCCTTTGTTTGGAGCTGGAGCTCAGTTTGGCCCAATGACTTAAATCTGAGCCATGTAGCCTTTCAAATCAATACTAGCACTAACGATGACAATGCTATCCCGTGCATGAGGATCCACGTCACTGAATTCAGAGCATCCCCCCATCTCAGTGACTGGCCTACCTGCTTAGTGAGGCTGGGAGCGGGTACAAAGGCCTCGTCTTTCAAGGGCGAGGACGGTGGGGGGGCGCAGCTCCAGGGCACAGCCCGAGCGTTGGGCGTTGGTTCCATTTTACAGATGAGTCCACTGGGAGTCAAGGCAGATGAATAAACCCGCAGAGGTCACGTGGCTCCACCACTTGCAAACTTTGTGACTCTTGTTAATTTCCTAAGGATCTCTGTGCCTCCATTTCTTCCTCTGTAAAGTGGGGCGATAATAGCACCTGCCTCAGGGTTGGTGGGAGGATGCATTAAAATGTGGGGATGACTGTTGTCTTTCTGGTAGTGAGTTGTGCAGTTTGGATTCCAGAGCCAGTTCTCTCTTTACTCCATGAACAAACAAAATAAAAACCTGTAAGTTTGCTGAGGGAGCCTTCGTCTGTGCCCGTCGGTGCAGAGCTGGGGAACGGAGGCCCAGGGAGGGGCAGGGCTGGCTGCGGGTCTCAGGGTGAGCGGGGTGTTGGTGCGGGAGCCAGAGGTTGTCCCTGAGAGCTGTGGGGTCCTGGCTTCACCAGGCGGAGGCTCTGTGCAGGCATTGGGCGTATTTTGCCTGGTTTTGCTTAATTGCGGAGATGCATTGCTTCACATGAAACTAGACCATGTTTCGTGTCTTGAGTATTTCTCAAGGCCCTTCCAACACTAGCCCAAGATGCTGTTGGTTGTGACCAAAATCTGGCTGCCTTGTTCCCTCCCCCTCACCGTGGCCAGGGGGTGCTTGCCCTGGCCCAAAGGCGTCAGGGTCCTTCCTGGATGGGGGGGGACAGGGCCTCCCTTCCTGTCCCTCATCCCTCGGAGGAGGCCAGCTTGAGTCCCGCATGTGCTGTGCTGTTGCAGGAGAGGAAGGTGTAGGGCATTCGACCCTCAGAAGTCTGAGGGGTATAAAGACAGTGACAGAAAAGGCACCCCCACAGGGCGTGATTCCTGATCCCTGCTTGCAGATGAGCAGAGATTGTTTTTACCCTGCCACTAAAACTGTGTTCAGGGCTCTGAGAAATGGCTGGAGGCACAAAATAGTGCACGCTGTTAAGAGTTTTACAAATCAAATCCCGCTGCAAATGCCCCTAGCATTCAGTGGAACCCTCTCCATAATCACTGGCAAAACGAAGGTGCATGTTTTGTTTTGTACATTTGCTTTTCCACACGTCTGATCTGGGGGGAGGGCGCTGTGCACCTAGCACTGTGCTTGGCACTTGGTGACACCAAGCAGAGTAAGCAGAATCTCCGGGCCAGGCGAGGTGGCTCAACGCCTGTAATCCTGGCACTTTGGGAAGGCAATGTGGGAGGATCACTTGAGGCCAGGAATTTGAGAACAGCCTGGGCAAAATAGTGAGACCCTGTCTCTATAAAAAATAGAGATTAGCTGGGTGTGGTGAGGTGTGCCTGTAGTCCCAGCTACTCTGGAGGCTGAGGCAGGAGGATCACTTGAGCCCAGGACTTGGAGGCTGCAGTGAGCTATGATGATGGTGCCACTGCACTCCAGCCTGGGCCACACAGTGGGACCCTATCCCCCCTCAAAAAAAAAGAGAACAGTGTTTGACTTCCCCTCAGGAGTCCAGTCTCCCTCCCACGTTCCCTTCCGCCTTTCCTCTTTCCCATTCGTCAAATATTTATTAAGCACTCCTATTTTCTGTGCTAATAATGGGGTCCTTAGAAATGAGCAGGGCATGGGGAGAACCTCGTTAGACAGACTGAGGAGGGATGCTGTAGTCACGGGCATAGGAATTTTCATGGGACTGGGCTCTAGCCTTGGCCTGGGCACTAACTGACTGTGTGAACTTGACTAAGTCACCTGCCTGCTCTGCGTCCCCACATACAAAATGAGGATGTTGAACCTAACGGCGGCATTGGCCAGGCATCTTTCAGTTGCAAGGAAGAGATGCATCGCAAACTGGCTTAAGAATAAACCTTCAGGCCTGGCTGGGTTCTTAGGGGTTCATCTCTCTCTGTGCTCTTGTCTCTGCTTTCATCTTTGCTGGCTTCATTCTCTGCCAGGCTCTTCCTCAAGGAGGGCAAGTTGATCCCTCTGCCCCAGTGGCTCCGAGCTCATGTCCTCCTGCCGCGGTGGAGTGTCTCTTTCCTGTAGTGGGGGGAGATCTCAGCGTTCACTCTGACTGGCCCAGACTGGTCACGTGTCTGCCCTCAGACCAGTCACTGTGGCTGGGGGACGCAGGGCTCTTTGGCCAGGCCTGGGGTGCCTGACTCCCACGGGGAGGCGTGTTTGCTCACGGAAGGCCGGGGTGGACACTGGGCAGGCTGAAGGCGTGGAGGATTTCATCACAGTCATTGAGAGCGTCCTTCAAACTTCACTCATACGTGCGACAGGCTTGGGAGCCCACGGCCTGGGCTCTGATCCCAGTGATACCTGCGTGCTGCGTGATGCTGGGCAAGTTGCTTCACTCTCCACGCCTCAGTTTCCTCATCTGTAAAACAGAACTGACAACAGTACAGACCCCACAGTGTTGTGAGAATTAAATGCATTAATCCATGAGAAGTGCTCAGAACGACGTGTGTTGCATCATACGCACTGAAATAAGTGTGAGCTGTCACTGTTTCAGTCTTTCACATTCATCCGGGAAGTCACTCACGCAGACAAGCAAGCGAATAAACCGTAGTCTCTGCCCTCGTGGGACTCTATGATTATTTTTCACTCATTTATTCAAGAAATGTTTGTTAAGCACCTACTATGTGCCAGGCGCAGTGCTAGGCTAAACTCAGGATGCGGGGGTGAAGGAGACAGCCCTGCCCTCATGAAGGTACACAGAGTATCTTTATTAATTCTTAATTTCTCATCTGAACACTAGGGACGATGTTACCTTCTGCAGAGAGACTGCGTGAAGACAAGAGGTGTGGGCATGTGTAAAAACCGGGAAGTGGCCTTTTGTCTGGTGTGTTGTCAGTGGGTGGGCACCATCCTGTCCTTCAGGGCTGTCCACCCAGGGGTTGAGCCTTGCCCCGCCCTTCCCCGACCCCGTCTCTTCCTCGAGCCTCCCGTGTGGCTGGTCCCCTTGGCTTCGGTGCCGCCAGCAAGATGGATGAGGAGCTACGGGGCTTCTGCCTCTGCCCAGGGGCGGTGAGGGTGGGGCCCGGGTCAGGCTTGGGTCCAGCTGGCCAGAGCTCACCTCCCCACAGTTGGGGCCGAGCCTCTGCAGGGGCTCCCTGCGGGTCTGGGCCTGGCTTCACTCAGGCTTTTCTGGGTGGTTCCCTGAGGCGGACCCTTGGCTCTGCGCGGCAGGAGTCATGCTGGGGTTCAGGAAGCCCCCTCACCTTCCCCCTCCGGCCCAGGAAAAGGGGTCTCACATGTGACGTGCTCTGTGTAGAACGGGGGCAACGGGGTGGCAGGTGTTTGGTCCTCAGCGTCAGGAGACGGCCAGGCAGTGGCTCCGTGCCCAGCCCGGGGCTGGTGGCCGTCATGGCATGAGTTACTGGCGCCTTCCTCGTCCGCCACTCCGCCACCCTGCCGCCCTGCCACCCTGCCCTGTCTCCCCAGCTTTTAGTGCCGCAAGCTCTCTCTCTCTCAGAGCTGCAGTCTTGGAGGAAACAGGCTCAGAGACGTCTGAACTTGCTGTTCACCCACGCCTGTCTGACCACAGGGCCCAGGTTCCTGGTCACTAAGTCGACTGTCCCACAAGGTGACTGTGGGATGACGGCCCCAGTGGACTGAAGAACACCCCTGTACGTGCTCTCCGTGCGTGTCGACCGAGTCTGTCTTTGTGGGCTGTCTGCCCTGGCCTGGCCAGATCCTTCCCCACCAAGAAATGGCCCCTGCATGCCTCCTCCGTGGGCCGCGTCCGAGAAGGGGTGACCAGTGACGCTGATCCGATGCCTGTGCCTCCACTGGAGCCCTGGGCTGGCGGGGGAGGTCGCCCCTCCTGTCTCCACACGCTCCCCAGGGTCCACGGCTGGCGAGCCGGGGTTTGTTAAGTTTGCTCGCAGACCTCCCGGCCCCCTCCCCTACCCATGTGCTCCACCCCGGGCCTGCCGGCTCCCTGTCCTCCTCCTCTGACCCTGCTGTCCCTGGGAAGGCTTCATGGCTGCTCGCTGCGCCCCCCGGGAGCAGTGAGGCTCCCAACAGGCACTGCCTCCTAGGACGGCTGACCGTTGGCTTGTCCGGACAGAACCTCGTTGCTGCCGACCTCAGAGCCTCTCTGGGCTGTACCTTTCCCCAGAAGTACCCGCTGGTGTCGTTATTGATAGGGGCGGAAGCGCTGAAGAATCTCGGGGAGATGACGTCACACCATGAAAAGAGAAGCAGATGATTTGGAGCTTGACAGTCCTGTGTTCAAATTCTGTCTCTGCCAAAGTCTTTAGTAAGGAAGCTATTTGTGAGCCTCAGTTTGCCCCTCTGTGAAGTGGGGCCACCGAACCCCCCTTTGCATGGTGACGGATATTTAGAGGGATAACGAGCAGGAAGGGCTGGCACTGCCCCGCATGCGGGGGCTGCAGTCAGTGGATGGCGGTTTTGTGCGCTTTGGCAGGGAACAGGCCACCCCTGGGGTCAGATGGGGGCAGCGGGTGTGGAGAGGGAGCCTGCCCGGGACGGCAGGGGGAGTGGGCTGGAGCTTCCCCGCCATGGGACTGGGTGGACCCAGGAGAGTCCCGGGCTGCTGAGCTGTCCGGTGGCAGCGCTGGGTCGCTGCCCTGGGAGCCCTTTGGAACTTGCGGGGTCCAGAGACGTGGCCGTTCTGAGGGAGGGCCCACCTGGTTTTCCGTCCAGGGAAGGACAGCACTCTGCACACATGCGTCTCCAGCCTGGATGCCACCTGTTCCTGACCTTGGTAAAGTTCGTGGTGCACCATCCGGGGCCGCTGGGTGTGTCACCCGGGGGTTACTTGCCAGAGCCCTTAGGGCCTCTGGCCGGGCGTTCTAGAGTGAAGGGAGAGGGCGCCGTGTTCCCTTCTCAGGGTCACTGCAGCACCCAGGCCCCTGAGGGTCACAGGGAGGTGGGGGATGGGCTTTGGGTATTTCTGAAAATACACTAGAAAAGCAACATATTCATGCCCAAATTCCTTATTATACAACCTCATCTTAGGCCCATGTCCTGAGTGACCACACAGATGACTAACACACAAATAAAAACACAGCAATAGAAATAAGTCCCCATCATCCCTGCCCCCTAACCTGCAAATCCTCACCTTGGTGCCTGTGTTCCCGCTGGGATCTCTCAAGGGGCCTGGGGCGCTGCGCCCGGGGGCCCAGTCACGGCAGGCCTGCCCCGCTGGCCCAGGGGCCTCCGTGGAGTGGTCACTGCCAAGTAGGTGGGACAGCAGCCATAGGGCAACCCCGAAGGTGCTGGAAGAAGAAAATCCTACAGCTTCGAATTTGTCTTCTGTTCCCCGAGACCCGCACCGCTGGCTGGCTCGGGAATTTGTAAGTTTTTCTTTTTTAATGAGTCTCTCATTTATCACGTGAATAACAGTCATACTCCATTGTTTGTGGATGTCTTTTAAGGGCCTTAGTGCTTTAATTATTTAAATCATGAGACATTTTAAATATACCACTATTTTGGTCACTTTGGCCTGGCGTGTCTTTGCTTTTATAAAATACACCCGGAGTCTCCTAACTTGGGAAGAGCTGAGCCTAGAGCCTTGTTCAGCCTCGGGGGCAGGCGCCGGCCCATCAGCAAGGCCTCTCCCGAAGGCGCTCCCGCCTGGGCCCATAGCTGGCCTCCCGGCCAGACCTCGATGGACTTCCCTCTGCTGGGCAAGAGGGCGGACTCCCGGGTGTCTTTTCCGCTGCAATGATCTCTCTTGCTCCTCCTCTTGGTACAAAAGACCCAAGTCCGGGTCCAGAGTAAGTTATTTGTAATGCATTTTTAGAGTCCATATTGCAATATTAGCCATGACTGTCTGCTGTGTAGAAAAAGGAGGAGTTTGCGTTTGAAGTTTAATCCAGCTTCTACTTAAGCTCAGTCCCTGGGCAATCCTTTTTTCTGCCGCTGAGCTCAAACAGCCGGTCCTCAGGTTTGATCTGCTGCCCCACGGAGCCCTGCCCAATGTGAATTTGAAGAGTTTTTTTTTTCCCCTCTCAACCAGGGAGACTTGCAAAAAAAAAGAAAAAAAGTCGCTGTGGTCTGCTGCACGGGCTCCCACGGCGGGTCCCTGAGTCCCTCCCAGAGCCCCCCTGGCAGTTTTTGGAGGGAGGCTGGGCTGGGACCCACTGGGCCTTCCGAGGTGCATCTGTGTCCCTTCCTCGGGGTCCCTCCGAGCTGTATCTGCTGGTGGACGGCAAGCACTGGGGAGTCTGGGAGTCCTGTCTCGCATGTGGGGGGCAGAGAAAAAGGAGGGAAAAAAGGGAGGGAAATGAAAGGCGAGAGTTTGTCGGGAACTGGTGCTGGCGGTGGAAACAGGAGCCGCAGCGGGACGGAACCCGGTGGCCTTCAAAACTTTTCTTCTCCCCTCTCGCCACATGACTCGGAGGAAGCAGGCAGTAATTAAAGGCCCCCCTGGCTCCTCATTTTCTGTGCCCACGTCTTTGATCTGGCTCATGTCGGGCGGCTATTTCCATTGTTCCTGCCTTTCTTTCATTCGGTTTTGATGGCAGAAATGATGATCTTTGATTCCAGAGTCGGAGGTGGGCAGGAGAGTGTTACAGGTCTTACATAATGCATCTTTCACATCTTATTTTTAAACGCGGGCATAATCAGGGCCGGGCAGAGGCTGGGCTCAGCTTTCACCCGTGTGTGGGGAGCGGCGGTGGCCCGGCCTGCCGTGCTAGCCCGGGGGTAGGTGGGGACAGACAGTCCTGTGCAACTGAATGAAAATTACTAGAGGAAGGTTCCCCCTCCACCCCTTTCTAAATATAACCTGGAGGGAGTTTTTCCTAATTGTTCCCTTATGGCGAAAAATGTGCTGAGAGAGCAGGACGGGAAGGCCCCGCCCGCGTAGCCAGGCTCCTCTCGGCGGCGCCGTGGGAGGCCTGCAACTGTTTATTAGTGGATTTTAATAAACTATAAGGGACACGCTGCGGGAGGTGGTATATGAACTGGTAACTCAGGTAGCTGGGGAGAGATGGAGGCGCTTGGCCAGGGGGGAGGTGGGAGGTGCAGAGTTGTCGCCGTCGGCTGCCTCTGCCCGGCCTTCACGCCTTCCCTCCCGGCGGGACACACGGGGGTGGCCGAGGTGGGAGCCTGAGGCCTTCGCGATGGTGAGAAGCCTGTGGTCCAGGCTGGGGTGAGGATGCCCGAGGCCGACGCGGGGACTGCAAGCTCACATGGTGACGGGGCCCTGCAGGTGGCTCAGGACGCCGGGGTGCAGGCGCGGTGGGCCGATGGAGGTCACGCACCGCCCCCCACTTCCCGTCCACACTGCCCTGCTGGAGGTCGGGCCCGGTGCTACCCAGGCTTCTAGGTTTCCAAGGGAAGGCAGACGTTGGGGAATCTCCTAGAGACGTGGGAAAGAAGAGGTCTTTCTGGGTCAGGGTCAGTGCTGACAAAGGCCGAGAGGCAGGACGGCCTGGGTGAGGCTGGGAGAAGGGCTGCCGAGTGTGGCGGGGGGACCTGGACCACTGCTGTGCAGCCTCTGCGTGCGCCTGGCGCCCTTGGAAGGCCTGTGGCTCAAGGGTGGCCAGCTCTGCGGTGGCTGTAGGGGCGCTTCCTGGTGGCGAGTTCCCCTGGGCTGGAAGGCTTTTGCCACGCGGTGCCCGAGGCCTCCTTTCACGTCCACTGTGCCCGGCGTTCCTGAGGACGTGGTCCCTCCTCCCTCCGTGGGGGACAGGGCCCCTTGAGAACTGCGTCAAGCTGTGGGCCGTGCTCAGGCCGGCTGCGCGGCTGGCCTGCCTGCCCCCTCCCCCAGGCCCAGGTAGCAGGAGTTTCAGGCACTGAATTCGTTAGGAGGTATTTACTGAGCGCCTGCTTATACCAGGCTCTGTGCTGAGTGCTGGACGAACGGCGGTCAGCAGCACGGGCCTGGATTCTGCCCTGGCGGGGCTTCCTGCCCATGGCGGAGAACTGTGACCGTCGTCACAGAATCACCGCGTGTATCCGCACAGGCCTGAATGTCTGCGAGGAAGAGAGCGCATGGCAGAAGCAAAGCCTTCCCTGAAGAATTGACACTGAAAATGAGGGACGTTACGGGGGATGATAGTTTAGAGGGAGGGTTCAGAGACCCTGAGGCAGGAGGGTGGTGGCAAGGTGAAGGGACTGTGGCAGGACTAGGGAGTGCAGTGAGCTGGGGGTGCATGGAAGGGGCATTTGGTCCGTCCTGGGCGCGGGGGCATCGGGGTCTGGGCACACCCTAGACTCGCTCTCTGTGGCGCTCGTGCCACTGCCCTGAGGCTGGGTGGTGGGCAGGGTGGGGAGGCCGAGGTGGTGGGCAGGGTGTGTGCGAGAGCCCGCCTGGTTGGCCACATCGGCAGGAGCTGGGGATGGACTGACTACTCGGGCAAGGAGTGTGGGGTGCCAGCAAGACCCCTAGGGGCCTGGCTTTGGTATCGAGATGAACAGAGGGGTCTTCCCTGAAGTGGGGTGGTCTGGAGGAGGACTAGGGTTGGAGGTGGAGAAATCTTTCCCCTCTTCTGACTGTGCTGGGCCAGGACAGGGGGCCCAGGACAAAGCTGGCGAGGACAGGGGGGTGCAAGTCCCCATGAGACCCCACGCTGCATGTGGGCAGGGACGTCCCCTGCTCTGTCCCCAGCGGAGCCCATCTTGCCCATGCTTGGCATACAGTGGGTGCCAAATGAATGTCTGTTGAGGGGATCTGTTCTGTGAGGCTGCAGAGCAGTTAAGGCACGTTCGCATGGGGGTGCTGCTTGGCCCCTGAAGATTTTCCCAGGGTTTGCTCCTCCTCTGGCTCCAGGCACTGAGAGCTTGGTGGCTGCTGCCTTCTGGAGGGAGCCCTACCTGCTGGCCCTCGAGCTGTCATACCTGTCCAGGCTGCCTGGTGTCCCCCCGGCTGGGGGCGGCCTGTCCAGTGCTCCCTTCTGAGGCCCTTGTAAATCCTCTTGGTCAGCCTGGCTGGGCCTCTGAGGCCGGGGATGGCGACAGTGCTGATGGCTCGCACACCCCGGCCTTTCTGGGCTGGCGCGAGGGGGCTGTATATTTCCACCTGCTGCCCAGGCTGCTCACAGATCTGCCCCCCGGTGTGTGCGGAGCCTGGCGGCCAGCCCTCGCCCTCCCCACCCGGACGCCTGTCGGGCCCCTTCACGTGTGGCCCACCACCTTGGGCAGCCCTGTCTTGCAGCGGGGTGGGGGGGAGTGCAGTGTTGACAAGCCTGATGGGAGGGGCCCGTGGCTCACGATGGGGGGAGGACTTCCGGGTAGTGGCGTGTCTGGGAAGATGGGGGCTCCCAGAGGGTTCCACACTTCTCATGAACCAGGTTTCGCTGTTGGGTCCGGACAGCTCTCCTGGATTCGCTGCTTGGGGTCGAGGACCCTGATGCTTTGGGACCACTCACGTCCTGACCAGTGCCTTGGGGGAGTCGGCTCCCCATTTCTGCCCCCTCATCCCAAAGCAGGCTGTCGGGAGGGACATCGCCAGGTCTGGACGGGCACTGGGAGGCATACGGACCACTCGCACAGACCTGTTTCTCCACCATCCAACCTTTGGGCTAATTGGTGGCATAGCCGTCCTCGTGCTTATAGACGTCCCTTTATTTTTCCCGAGGGCAGTTTGAGACTCCAGCGATCCCTGATATGTCTGGCTGTGCTGTTACAGTTTTACAGCTGAGAATTCAGTGGGTGAATCTAAGACAACACAGTTAGTTGAATTTTGAGAAAAAATTCCTCGTTATCCCCAAACCCTATTTTCCTGTTCATGTCTTTTCTCTTGGTCTTCACCTGCACACGCGTGTCCTTCCAGGATGGTAACTGGAGAGTCTCACGTGTTCTGCTCTTGTGCCCAGTGAGTTCGTGGTCTGACCTGCCTCTGTGGTCCAAGTCCCCTCAGCTGCCCTGCTGATGCCTGCTTGGGGATCCTTCTCGGGGCACATGCCCGCTTGGGGATCCTTCTTGGGGTGCGTGCCCACTTGGGGATCCTTCTCGGGGTATGTGCCCACTTGGGGATCCTTCTCGGGGTATGTGTCCACTTGGGGATCCTTCTCGGGGTGCGTGCCCACTTGGGGATCCTTCTGGGATCCTTCTCGGGGCACGTGCCCGCTCGGGGATCCTTCTTGGGGCACGTGCCCGCTCGGGGATCCTTCTCGGGGCGCATGCCCGCTCGGGGATCCTTCTTGGGGCGTGTGCCCGCTCGGGGATCCTTCTCGGGTTGCATACCCACTTGGGGATCCTTCTCGGGGTACATGCCTGCTCGGGGATCCTTCTCGGGGCATGTGCCCGCTCGGGGATCCTTCTTGGGGTGCGTGCCTGTTTGGGGATCTTTCTCGGGGCGCAGATGGGCTGCTCAGCGTCACGCCTGGCACGCTGGAATCCCACACCCAGGAGGCCTCTCTTCCCCCCGTTTCTTTCTGGACGCTGGACCCCCAGGGGCTGCGCTTGAAGTGCCTCCTGGCAGGGAGGGGGAGACTCGTTCATTTGCAGCTGGAGAGCTGAGTTCTAGCCCTGGGTTGCCACTAAGTGACTCTGAATGAATCCCGCCCTTTGTCTCCTGGGTGTCATTTCTCTGTCTAAAGATGAGGGCTGATCCCATCTACCTCTCACATTCCAAAATTTGGGATTCCAAATATACTAGGAATAGAAGGATACGCTGACATTAAATATACGCATGTTCTTCTTTGTAGCTCTGATCCAGTAGTGGTTTACACTCAGCTGGTGCGGTTTTCTGATCAGTGCCTGTCCCCGCGTGAGATGGTGAGCTCGTCGTGGGCCACTTCACTTCTGCTTTGGTGGCACACGGGAGGGCTCGGCCAGCATTTGTGGAGTGAAAGGTCAGACAGCTAAGTTGGTGGCCAATGCCAGGCACCCCTCTGCCACGTGTCCACAAGGTTACAGCTGGTTGGGGGTTCAGGGAGATGGCCAGGGCTGGTCCCCACCCCGCTGGGCACTGCAGCTCTGTGGCCTAGAGAAGGACCCCTTCTTGGTCGGGGCCAGGCATGGTGGAAGAGCTCCCTCAGCCCTGAGCTGCCCTGCCTGACGCGGGTGCCCAGTGGGGTGGGGTCCTGGGCTGGTCGTGGCAGGGGATCTCCTAAGATGTCCACTCTGCTGAAGTACTGACGCCTACTCAGGGCTGCCAACACACAGCGCAAATGTAGTAATTGTCGCCATGGCAAAGTGACTGCCATTTAAAGACTGCGTATGGCATGCAACATCCCATGTCATCATCATAACAGCCCTGTGACGTGGATATTTTGACCGTCATTCCCGTTTTACAGACGAGGAAACTGGGGCTCAGAGAGGTTAGGTAATCGGCCCATGGCCACACAGGAAGTGGCAGGGTTAGTGTGTGAACCCAGGCAACCTGCATGACCACCGCTGCTGCTTCCGTGGGCTCAGCACCCCACAACCCCCCCTCCCTCCTCTCTTCCGGTCCGCAGGCCAGGCCGTCCTGCCGTGCCGGGGCCACATCCCATCTGTCAGGGTTCTGCTCTGGCCAGATGCAGCGCCCCCCTTGGGATCCCAGACCAGGGCAGTCGCTGCGCAGCGAGGTGAAGGGAGTGCTCAGGCCGCGTCCTCACTGCAGACCCTGAAGCTGCACACACGGACGGGGAGGGTCTGGCTGCCCCTGGCTCTGCCCGGCGGGGCCTCTGTGCCCACCCCTCTCCCTGAGCAGGAGGGATGGGACCCACGGCCACCCCTGCAGCTCAGGCCACCTCATGCTCCTTGTGGCCGAGGGAGGGGTTGGAGGAACCGGCAAGAGGAGAGGCCTGAGGACAGGAACAGGCGGGGGTGGGGGACAGGCCCTGCAAGGGAGGGGGAGGACAAGGGGCCCAGAGCAAGCCAAGGCTCCCAGGAGGAAGAGGAGGGGAGGCAGGGTGGGGCTAGAGGAGGAGAAAGGAGGGTGGGGGACAGAGGAGGGATGGGGGGAGAGAGCAGGAGAGGAGACAGGGTGGCAGCGTGGGGGGTGCGCAGGGATGCGGGGGGGGGTGCCATGTCAGGTGCAGAAAGATTCTGATGCTTGAAAATCAGTGTGCAAAGGCCAGGAAGCTCCGCGTTCCATGCCCGCCACCTCCAGGCACCCCCGGGGCAGGCGCTTGGGGCTGGCGGCCGAGGCTGTGGGGTCAGCTGTGCCTGAGAGCCGCCCTCACTAGTGGGCAGGCCGCGGAGCTGTCACTTTGAAGTCCCTGACATAGCGGGAAACGATTGGCCCGAGGTCTCATTAGCCTCCGCTTTGCCGCGCACACCCTGTCGTTTAAGCTCCCGGTCCATACTCCAGTGCCAAGGTTTGCAGATCGCCTGCTTGCTCCATGAGGTCTGTCGTCGACGTGGACTTGACAGTTAATGCACACAAGTGTTTTCTGCCCTCTCCCCCCAAAAGCACTGGCTCACCGAAGCTTTCCTGCCGAGGGGGGAGAGAGCTGCCAGAAGCGAACCCCTGTTTCATTTTCCACTTGAGCTTGGGAGCGGCTTAGTCTGAATGCCGGTGGGTTTTATTTTCCCCAGACGAGAGCGGCCGCCGCTGTGG
Organism: Lemur catta; assembly: GCF_020740605.2. Lineage (NCBI taxonomy): Eukaryota > Metazoa > Chordata > Mammalia > Primates > Lemuridae > Lemur > Lemur catta. The sequence goes on along the minus strand of NC_059147.1, from coordinate 5,916,620 downwards.
CCTGGGATAGAGGATGCCTTTGGTGTTCAGCCGCCTTCCCCAAAGCCCCCCTTCAGGTCTCACTCCTCTCCTCCTGGGACCTGTACCGGCCCCCCACGTCCTGCTTTCCTCGTCTCTCACCTGAGGCTGGAACCCCGACCCTCGAACTCGGGCAAGCCTTTCTGTCTCCTGGCTGCAGGGGCCTGCTGTCCCGGCTCTGCGGTGCACAGACCGGGGGGCACAGGCCGGGTTGTGAGCATCTCTTAGGCGGTCCTCTCTCCCCACTGGCCTTGAGCAGCGCAGGCCCTCACCTGGCTTAGAGCCCCTCACCTGGCTTAGAGGCCCTCACCTGGCTTAGAGGCCCTCACCTGGCTTAGAGCCCCTCACCTGGCTTACAGGCCCTCACCTGGCTTAGAGGGCCTCACCTGGCTTAGAGGCCCTCACGTGGCTTAGAGCCCCTCACCTGGCTTAGAGGCCCTCACCTGGCTTACAGGCCCTCACCTGGCTTAGAGCCCCTCACCTGGCTTACAGGCTGTGCTTTGGCAAGTGGCCCCTGGCCTGGGTACCCCTGGGAGGACAGGCCCAGAGAGACAGAGTGTGCCGGGGGCAGCCGGGGCTGGCGGTGCTTGGCCAGCATTCCACGGTGTCTCTGAACATTTCTGTGCAGTGAGAATTAAATTTGTATCTCATGGTAGATCCTCTTAATGCCTCTGATTCCTTCATTCATTCAATAAATAATTGAGATTGGTCCCCAAACTAAGTGCCGAGGCACCCAGGGTGCCACAGCTAACCCACAGGGCCTCCGTTAGACACTTGACATTTTCAAGGGAAACACGGCAATCGTCAGCCTCTGTCGGGCATCCCATGAACTACCGGCTCAAGGTCGTCCCTAACGTAGAGGGTCAGGAGAGGGAGGAAAGACGCACGGGGACCTGATGACGTGGAGATCACATGAGGCAAGAAGATGGCAATAAATACCTCGCCCTGCTTAATTTTGTCATTCACTTCTGGCTACCCGACATCTTACAGACTCGCTGGTGTCCGGCCCACTGTTGCCTCCCGGCCCCACCGGCCGCCCCACGAGGGCGGGACTGTGTCTCACTCCCTGCTGTTTCCCTGTCACCCCTGTGCCTGGTATGGGCTCGGAGGGTCCCCGCCTTCTCTGTTCACTGCACCTTCGTGTCCGTAACTTTTTCATGGTGCCCCATAAGCCAAAAGAAATACCTCACGGTTGCCTGCGTTAAAGCATTCAGGTCCAAACGACTTAAGGATTTATGTCCTGGCAACACAGTGGCTGTCGGAAACCTGTGTTTTAATTTCGTTCCTGACACGATCACGGAGGGAAGGTGAGAATGCGGACTCTCGCCCTGCTGGAGCAGGTGGGGCCCGGAGTCTGCATTTTTGAAAAGCTCCAGGGGATGCCGGGCTGCTGGCCCAGGGCCACATTTTGAGGCGGTGACTCAGATGGTCCCAAGTCCCCCATCCCCACTCTTTCTAAACACCCCGTCTCACGTCTCTTGCTGTCTGCAGAGAGCTTCCCAGCCCCAGGGCACGAGTTAGAAGGCCGCTTGTCCCCGGGCTGTTGTTTGAGGTACCCAGCACAGCGGCCCCCATCTCCATGGACATAATTCCTTGCCATGCCCCACCCAGGGCTCAAAGTGGCTGACATTCGCGTCCTCGTCAAGAACACAGCTGTTTACAGGTGCCCCGGCAAGGTGGTTTTGGTGAACCTGGAGCGGGCGGGATGTGCTCACTAGGGAAGGTGGCCTGGCTCCTCACTGTGTTTTCACCGGGCGTCACCTGCCTGGGTGAGGGCTGTGTACCTGTCTTAGGCCCAGAATGTCAGGAAGGCTAGCAGACAGCCGGGCACCTCTCTGCTTCCCTTCTGGGAGTGGCATCCATTAGAGGTGATCAATTTCCATCTCCTAGCCGGGGTGGCCGCAGTCCTCTCTTGCCGGCTCCTGGCTGTTACGAATGTCCAGATCTGGGAATGCGAATTTTCCAGCCGCATGCACAGGTGTACATGCTGGTGCACACACTCGTGCACATGTGGGCATTCCGGTCAGTGCCTGGCAGAGCTCCGCAATACAGGTGGAAAGGCAGGAAGTCTGCTCTTCCCAGTCCCTGGGGAATTCAACCTGTGATGACAAAATGGGCCAGAGCTGGGCTGTTCCTGTTTGCTCGCTGTATCACTGATCTGTTGATTCGTTTATTTATTCATTTATCTCCTTGTGCAGCAAGTGTTTATTTACTAACCATGGCTGAGGTTCTGAGCTGGAGGGCCAAAGTAGCCGCAGAGGACTTCTTGGAGGAGGGAGCACTGGGGTGTGTGCGTGCATGTGTGAGCATGTGCTCACATGCACAGGCACACGTATGCATGTGTGTTATACACCTGTGCACAGGTGTATGTGTGGAGCACACATAGATATGGATGTATGCAGAACACACGTGCATATGGCTTGCATGTGCACACAGACACATGTATATATTTGTGTACAGGTGTGTGTACAGCTAGGATCGAACCAGGAAAGCCTCAGTACCAATATCAGCTTTGGAACCTGCCTGTCCTGTATCAACCCCAGGCTGGGGAAGAGGAGCCGCTGTTCGGTAGAGCAGATTTTGTGGCTTGGCTTCCTGTGCATGTGAGCGCTTGGGTGTGTTTTAATTAACTAGAACATTTGCTTGGAAATGAGCAGCAGCAGCAGCCGGCGCAAAGACAGCTGGAAGGGGGGCGGTGGCAGCGTGGTGAGTTTCAATGTGCCCCATCCTGGCTGATGACACTGTGGGAGGGGCCGGCAGGTAGCCCCCAGTGCCGGTCATTGCCCCAGCAGGGAGGGGATTTTCAGAGTGGCTGAACATTCTGGAATTCCCAAGACGTTTACCTAATCAAAGATGGCCAGATTAATGGTTCCAGCACCTAGGTGGGGACATGTCATTCCTGATGTGGCCCAGGGTGGGCTTTGGACCTGTGAGCCATTCAGGACTGACCCACTGTGCTCTCTCTGTCCCCAGCTTAGCACCTGGCACACACTGGGTCCTCTGTACGTGTTTGTTCCATGGGTGAGTCAACAGATAGAGGAAACCGAGGCTCAGAGAGGTTAAGTGATGTCTCCAGGGTCACACAGCATGTCAGTAGACCGGCTGGAAGTGGTGACTTTGTTTCCAGACTCTTCCCATTGTACACGTTGGCGTGAGGAAATGCACTGCGCGTCTCAGGGTGATGAACACACACCACAGGTGTGCGCCTCGAACGGCCCTGCAGGTGCCTACCCACCTTCCTGTCCATCCGGGGGCTAGGAAGGGTGGTCTTCCCGGGACTTCTTGGTGTGATAGAGTTTCCTCCCACCCAGGGCGAGATGAGAGGAAGGGGTGTCATGACTGGGAAGGGGCTGGGACTCAGTCCCTTCCCGAGACATCAGCCCCCAGAGCTCATAGGTGGTAGTTACTGAAGCAGCTGTCACTCCACTGTCCCCTCACGCCTCCTGGCTGGCCATCCTGTCTGCTGCAGCCCGGGCCCCAGCACCTGCAGAGGAGCATTGCAGTGGTGGGCTCTGGCCTGTGTTTCTCTTTGTCCCATCCCACCTCGAGGACCCCTGCCCGCTTATTTCCCCTGAAAAACAGCTTTGCTCACATCTGCCTCCTGTCTGGTGGCCCAGGAGGTGGACTCTGGGGCCCCACTGCCTGGGGTCAGATGTAGGCTCAGGCCACGACCGGATTTGTGATTCCAGCAGAGTGACATCACCTCCCAGAGCTTCACTGTCCTCCCTTGTAAAGTGAGATGACACACCATGTACCTGTCAGCTGCAACTCGTCACACGCATGTGGCCAGAGTTAGCGACTCTTGTTGAAGACGTGAGCTGGGCTGCTGCTCACCCGAGAGCACCCCGTGCACCTGCAGACACACGCTGGAGGTCCCCTCGGCACGCCGCAGCGCCTGCGTTAGGAGGGGCCAGCGGACATCAGCTGCTGGAAGGGACAGCAACATTTTGTTTTCCTCTCACACTCATTCCTGGGCCCTGGCTCACAGAGGGAAAGGGCAGGCAATCACAGGTACTGTTTAGTTATTTCTCTGTCTTTTTGCTAAATTCATGTAGGTTAAAAGCACCCAGTATAGAACTTCCATTCTACCTACCTCTGCCTGTCCGTCTCACCTGGAATGATTCACGTTCTCAGCATGCCAGCTACCTTTCTTGCCTTTGCTCTTGCTATTTCTGATACTTGCTCCTTGGTCTTTAATATTTTTCCCATAACTTAAGACCCCCACAAGGCCTGCCTGCCCCGTGGTGTTCCTGGAGCGTGAACCGAGCTCTACAGGCTGGATGGGGACCCTTCTGTGGTCCCACCGCAGTCCGCCTTGCCCTGCGCACTTCTCTCGGCCTCTGCTGGAGCACGGGCTCCCCAAGGCAGGGCCCGGGTGTCTCCCCCTTGGGCTGCACAGAGCCCAGTGCTTGGTGAATCCTCCCCAATGCCGGCTGAATGGATGGCCGAGTTGGGATTTGTAGTCACGGTGGATGAAGAGTCTGTGGGCATGTGTGCAACTGCATGCACAACGTGTCTGTACATGCTTGACGCGTGTGCATAAGCATGTGCATGTCTGCACACTTGTATGCTCGTGCATGCACGTGCGTCTTTCAGCCTGTCCGCCCGATGCTCCCGTCTAATTGGCTTTCTGAAGAAAGGCGCCTGCTTTAATTTTTAATTAGAAATCAGAGCAATGAGAGAGCAGGCCAGCTGCAGCTGGAGGTTTTGCTCAATGCTGGAGTTCTCCTTACCAAGTGCCTGCGGGCCGGGGCAGCCTCTGTTAGGGCTGGATACCGTTGCTTGCGCTGGTGGGAGTGACTTAGTGCCTACAAAATTATCATGTCATTATTTGGTAACGGAGCGTCAGGATGTTGCCTATGCAGCAGTCTTTCCCAGCAGGTGAAAAAATTGCTGATGAAGAAGAGTTGAGGATGACCAGGGGTACACCTGAGTTGTGGGGTTCCAGCATCTTTTTGAAGGAACAGGGTCCCTGCTCCTCCCAAAGGCATCTGGGAGTCCTGCTGGAAGCCCAGCCTCTGTCAAGTGGGATTTACCTGTGGCCTGTTTCTCCCAGGCTGGGGATGTGTTCAGCATATTTGTTGTGGGTAAGACGATCTGTGCAGACTGTGTCAGGTGGGGAGTAATTACCTGGGCACCGGGGCGGGGCGGTGAGCCTCACCTGCTGGGGGAACCTGCCCCTGGGCTCCTGGGCTCCAGCACAGGCCCTGGCAGGTGTGGGATGGCCACCCTGGGTCTGCGTGGCTTCCAGGTGTGGCGCCTCCTGGTGGGGGCTGGCCCGTGACCACATGTGACGGTGGGGCAGGCGGTGGACACTCAGGGGACATTCGCAGATGCTGTTTGTTCAGGAAGCTTCTAAGCTGCAGCTCAGTACTTTGGTCAACTACGGAACACGGTGGGGGTGGAGAGCCAGACCCTCGGGCCAGATGGCCATGGTTTCCACCCTGCCACACCGCCGACGCGGGCAATGCCTTCCTAGCTTCTCTGTGCCTCACTTTCCTCCTCTGGGAAGCAGGAACTGCGACGGTACCCACCCCCAGAGTCACCAGGAAGAGCAAAGAGATAATATAGGGATATAATCCCTTATTCACAATTCTGAATTCCAGAAAACCTGAAACCCCCTCAGATCTTTTTGTATTTCATTTGGCAGCGAAATTTGACTTGAGCCGATGTGAAGCTATCTATAGTCTTTATTTCGTTCACGTTGGTGAGGACTCCTGTGCTTTGCTGCAGAAATATCAATGTGCTTAATTGGTTCTGGAGTGTTCCCAAATATCAGGAAAGGCACTTTTCTAGAATCTGATAAAGTCTGAATTCGGAGCATATCCAGTTGCGAGGGTTTGGGGTAGGGGGTGCAGCCAGGCGTGTACAAGGTGTGGGAACCTCACACACAGCAGGTGCTCAGCAGATGTTAGGGGAGCTGTCACTTGACCTTACCACACAGAGCAGCATTGCTGGGTTTCTGCCTTTTCCTGTTTCCCCCCTCGGCTGTGCAGGGTGGGGGCCCTTCATTTGCTTGTAAGTGGTCCTGGCGTGGCATGTGCACACGTGCACACACTCATGCCATTCCTCCTTGGCAGGAGGCGGGCTGCCCTGTAGCCGTGGATTGGTGGATTTGTGCTTGGGGCCTCAGGGACAGACCAAGGCTGGGCCCAGTCCTGGGGGTCAGCCTGCAGCCCCCTGCAAGAACTGGACCAGAGGGGACCCCTTTCCCACATCGTCTCCCAGGGGCAGGTGACCTTGCATTGGAGGGGCACTGCCAGGACCACGCTGACACCATTCCTCCCACACGCCCCGGGCACAGCTAGTGAGGGAGGCTGGGGCTTCCCAGCCACAGAGTCCTGTTGGCCCCAGACCACCTTCTGCTGGGGGCTGCGGGGTGTGGGGCCGAATCCACCCATGAAGGAAGACAGTTGGGGAAATTGGAGGGTGGGCCTCCCTTTATTATGTATTTATTTTGACTCTCCAGTAAGACATGTCCTTTGAGGTGCGGGCCCCCAGTGTTCCTGGCCTGCGTCCCCAAGGGGCTGGCCTCTGCTGTGTTCCCAGCACAATTCCATTTGCCTGGCGCTGGCTTTTGAAAGAGCCCACACTCAAAAGGGACGCTTTAACATCTTGCCTCAAGCCGCGTTATCAGCTAGCTGTACTTTATCTCCTGTTTGGGTGGTAAAACCCAGCAATTAAGAAAACCCCTGCCTCTGATTAATTGTAGCCTACGTTGGCTCACAATGAGGCAGCGCACTGTTTCGCTTGGGCTTCAGGGCTTTGGGGGCACAGGGAGCCAGAGTACGTGGGGAAACTGAGTCTCAGATGGGGAGTTCCCTTGTTGGAGACGGCACGGGGCAGAAGTGGGATGAGACCAGGGCCCTGACTCCTCGTCTGCCCGGTCCTCGATACTAGGGCCACTGCCTGCCGGCGGAGTCAGGCAGGTGGGGACGGCTGCGGCGAGGCAGACAGCCCCCAGGGCCCTGAGGGGTCTCGTGCAGTCTGCTTCCTTTGGAAGGACCCAGGTGTTCTCTGGCTGCCATCTGTGGGCCTCTGCACCCATTGCTTGCACAAGCAGGTGGCCTGAGGGGTTGGGGGCTGGGAAGACTGACACCGACCAGGTGGCGACCCCCACCGTGTGCTCCATGTGAACCAGGAGCCCCTATTCCAGAGACCTGCCCTGAACAGGGCTGCCCCGGGGGGGCCCCCGCCTGGGTCTCGGCTGGCCTTCCTCCTCCCTCCTCCTCGTGGTGGGGCCGCTGCCCCGACTGTGCTTGCCCCGGTGCCTCCTCCCTCCCTGTCCCGGTGGTTGCCAGTAAGCCCGCATGTGCCAGTGGCCCCTGACGGTTTACAGAGTGTTTCCACGGCCACCATTCTCCTCTGACCCCCACTGCAGCCCTGCGGAGCGGGCAGAGCCAGGTGGGCGGACACGAGGTGCCGAGAAGGCGGGACTTGCGCGGGCCACAGGGTGGAGCAGGGAGCAAGCCCCCCAGCAGGGCTTCACCTGCCAGCGCAGCTGGGCTGTGTGGGGCAGAGGGGTCGATACCGCCAGCTGTGTGTCCTCGTGGTTCTCTTCTGGTCCTGACGGTGAGAGGGTGACGTCTGGGGCTCTCCAAGGGGCTTCCGACCCCCCATGGAGGAGGTTCACGCCCCACCCGGTCTGTCTGGCCCGGCCCTTGGCTCCGGGCTGCCCGCTGGCCGCCTGCTGGCTTGGCTCAAGAGCAGCTGTCAGGGTCTTCCGGGAGGACAGTCCTGCTCCATCTGAAAGAAGGTGCCCCATGTCCTGCTCCCTGGTGTGACGGCCGGGGCCGCTGGGGAGCCCACGGAGGAGATGGGGCCATCTCAGACCGCGCTTTGCTCCCCTCGCCCCTTTCCCTGCACTTGCCCAGGGCTCCCCTGGAGGGAGAGGGCCAGACGCTGTCCTGAAGACTCCGATCACTCCTCAAGTCAGGGGCCGGTGTCCACTGTCACATCTTCGTTTTACAGTTGAGGTCTGTGCTCCGGGAGGGAGGTCGCTTCCCCCAGGTCACACAGCATGTGTGTGACAGAGCCAAGAGTCAAGCACGTGTTTACCCTCTGCTGCCCACCCTTCCTTCCTCCTGGGCGGCCCAGTGCTTACTGGGGGCGGGGCTGGGGGAGGCTGCAGGACATGGCGTCCGCAGGCACTAGTGGGTTGGCGAAGGAGCTGTTTCCCAGGTCACATTCCCAGTACTGAGGCTGTGTCAGGTGGCGTTGACCCTCCTGCCACCCCCCTGTATCTTGGCTGGCCTCCAGGGGTGCCAGGAATCAGCCCGGGCCCTGCCAATCAAATGGGGAAAGGGGTCCCTAAACAGGACTGCGCACAGCTACCACCAACCCAGTGGGACCTGCTGGGTGGAACCCGTGCCCGGTCCCTTTTCTTATCACTCCCTGGGTTCTAGACAACGCTGCCCCTGTGACAGATCCAGGAGGAGCTGCAGGGTGGGGAGGGTAGGAGTCCCGTCCTGGGAGGACTCCAGACTTGCGGACTCGTCAGCTCCTGAGTTGTGGGAGCTTGAGCCTCAGTTTCCAGGTCTGTGAAATGGGAAAAGGGTCCTTTGTCCACCTTCTCCTTAGCATGGGGGTATGAGAGCTTGAGGAGTGGGTGGAGAAGGGCTGCACTCCTGGGTCTGGCTGGGGTGGCCTCAGGCTCTCGCAGGCTAGGAAGGAGCAGTGGCTTTGCCCCACCCCTACCCCGGGCGTGAGCGTGGGGCTCGGAGCCAGCAGACCCATTGGCACACACGCTGCCTCTGCTGCTTGCTGCCCTGAGATGGCAGCCCGGGCTCCTCACCTCTCCGAGCCTTAGTCTGCTTTGCTGCGACACGGACTTGACAACCATACTTACCCAGGGTGTTGTTGCTGTAAATGCCAGGTAGAGCAGGTTTTCAGAAAATGTTGTCTGACTCTGGGTCGGATCCTTCTGGAGGCTTCCCCTCATCCTGGTTGGTTGCTCTTTATACCCCGTTTAATTTCTTGTACTTCTTAAGCAGTGTCCTCTTCCTCACCGTGAGGCCTAGGGTTGGGTAGGAAATTCAAGGCTGTAAAATGACCAGCTGTTGTCTGGTTGTCACTAGCTGACGGCCGTCTCTCGGCCCCCCGCGCCCACACGTGTCAGTCACAGGAGCGGCAGGCCTGTATCCGGTGTGCTCTGTGTGGGGCAGTTGACGTGCACACTAGCTGCATCGCCCACCTGCCCCGAGTGGCTCCGCCGTCTCCCGTGTCACAGGTAAGGAGGGCGGCTCGGTGTCAGTAAGTGGCACAGCTGGGACGTCAGCTGGGTCTGGCTGACTCCGGAGCTCACAGGCGCGTTTCCCCGTGGGCTGAGCCCTGAGGGCAGCTGTGGCCTGAACACGGAGCTGCAGGTCGGCTGGCGTGTAGGCCGTGGTCAGGGACACTGGGCTCGGCGTCCCTGTCGGTGGCGGATCAGGGCTGGAGCTGGCCTTCTTGCCCCTCTGCTGGGCCTGGAGTGGCCACGGCTCCTGCATAGCCCAGCATTGGGCTCCCCGACCCTGCTCTTTTCTTCGTGGCCCCAGGCCCCCTCCCCTGGCCTTTTGTTCCCCCTCCTCAATTGCCCTGATGACTTAGCCCAGGTGGCAAGTTGCGTAGAGAAAGTGCTCCAGGGAAATAAGCCTCCTTGCTACCAGCCCGGGCCTCAGGTGTGCACACAGCAGCCCTCCCTGGGGGTCTGGTGAGCGGGGCCTCCCCCACCTCCAGATGTTACGCAGGAGCCGGAGGAGCCGTGTGTATTGTGTGCACGTGTGCCTGTGTGTGGTGTGTGTAACTCTGTATGTGTCACTGTGCATGCCTGTAACTGTGTATAACAATGTGTAACTGTGTTATGTGTGATCATGTGCATAGAACTGTGTGTCTACATAACTCCAAGTGTGTAGAGTATGCAACTGTGCATGTAACTGTGCATATGTAACTATGTGTATGTAACTGCATGTATGTGACCATGTGTATGTAACTGTGTAGTATGTGGCCGTGTGTATAGAACTATGTGCATGTAAGTGCGTGCAATGCATGTAGGTGGCTGCGTGTCTTCCACGTGTTCATGTGTGTGTTGAAGGCTGGTGGGGAGTGGGGAGGGATTGAAGGCATGAGGCCTGGGAGAGGGGCCCCAGGAACGTGTGGCGGGGGCTGGAGTTACCTCTTCTGCTGGTTAAAACGTGCTTTGTAGAACAGAGTTATACACATGTTTAGATAATTAGAACAAAAGCCAAAAGAACAATTCCGTTCAAAGAGACGAAGCTGGGAGGTGGGGGCCGGCCAGGATCTGGGGGGCCGCGTCTGTCTCCCCAGCTCTCCCCAGCCTTGGCTGCATTTTGATCGCACTATTTAGAAAATCCCTTTGTTGTAGGATAAACTGACATTGGCCTGCGCGTCTCTGCTGTGAAGTTTGCCGTGTTCCGGGGCCCACTCGGGACGGCAGGCCATTAGGAGCTGATTAAACGAGCTAATTTTAATTTGTTCAGTGGTTACAGATGCAGAGACCTTTCCATGCCCTTTTCTTGAGGCTGTATTTTATTTATTAATTTTCTTTTTTTCTGAAAAGAAAAAGACCTTCAGGTCTCCCTTCCCTCTTCCCATCCCCCCTTAAAAATAAGCAGATGGAAACATTTTTAGCAAGAACTTCGGCCAGGAAAGAGAGGGCTTGACTGTGGCTCTGTGGGATCAGCCTCCAGGGGGGCCAGTGGGGGCTCCCCGGCCCTGGGAGCTGGGGGCAGAGCCGCCGGGTTGGGCTTCCCACCGTGGCTGAGCGTGACCGGCCGGAGGGGGCTTCGTGGGAACCGTCGAAGACTTTGCCTCACTCCCGGGCCTTTGCACATGCTGGCCCTGCCGCTCGGAGCCCTGTTTCCATCCCCTGCGTCCTTTCCCGGGCTGATTCTGTCCATCCTGCTGGCCTTGGTGGAAAGGTTGCCTTCTCCGGGCGGCTCTCTGGCCCCCACCTCGCTGTGCTCGCCCACAGCCCTGTGGACCTCTCCAGCCACAGCAAACGCCACACCGCGTGGGACGTCAGTCTCCCGCACTGGACTGTGAGCTCTGCAGGACAAGAACTGCCTGCGACGTCACCCTCCTGCCCCCAGCACCAAAGCGCCTGGTGGGTTGTAAGCACGGCAGAGACTTCCGGAGAATAACGCATGTGCGAATGAATGGATGGAGGGGTGGGTAGCAGCTGTATCCACTGACCGCCACGACACACCCAGCTGTTGATGTCAGACCCACCCTGCGGTCCCACCAATTCTGAATTGTCACCTGTAGTTGTGTGTCCCCGGCAGCGCTGGGGGTTGAATCTCCAAACGTGAGCATCATGGGAGTGGGCAGCTTGCGCCTGCCCTGCCAGTCTGACCGCCGTCCCCAGCTCCAGGCCCAGCTCTGCTGGGGACCCGACCGAAGGCCGCGCAGAGGGAAGCTGAGGGAGGAAAACTGCGCCGTTGGTTGGCTTTTTATAGCACTTATGGGCAAGTGGGCCCGGGAGCGTCACGTGTCCGCAACGAGGGGTGCTCAGACCACAAAAGAGGAGGGGCTGTGTGGCTGCAGCCAGTTGCCCCCTGCTCTTGCTCAGGCTGTGCGGCCCCCAGTCCAGCCATTGAATGCCACCTTCGGCTCTGCCGGGGCACCTTCCTGCGAGCCACGGGCTTTTCCCTGGAGCTGTGCCCCGGCTGTGGCCGGGCCGCTTGCCGAGGCCTGGTTTCCATCTGCTGCTTCCCGCAGACAGCTCCCCACCCACCCCACCCAGGGGCCGCCCAGGGGCTGTCCCCCCACCCTGTCCTGGCAGACAGTGCGGGTCCGGGAGACCTTCCGCTGTCTCTGCGTGGTCCTCCATTTAACCCCGACCTCCAGGCTGGGCTTTGGCGCAGTGCCGGCCCCAGACCACTCGTCCCTGGAGGCGGCGAGGGGGAGTCAGCACTTCCCGGTCGGCCCCCAGCCCCGGGCCTGGGGCCCTTGACTGGGTCAACATCTGGCTGCGTGGCCTGAGCCCTGGGCCTCCTGTCCTCTCCTCCCCATCTGCTCCTTCCCACCCCCTTCGCTCCCCAAGGCCCTTCCTCTCCCTGCTCGTTGGGTCCTCCGCCAAGCGCCGAGCAGCACACCCTCGGCCGTCCTCCCCGGCCCAGGCGGGGCGGGTGGGGATGTGTCCCGTGGCTGAGATCACCAGTGGGCCGGTGGGAAGCGCCTCTCCGGCCCTCGCCTGCCCTGCTGCTGGGTGCCGGGAACTCGCCGCCGGCCCCAGCCCACCGGCCCTGGCTCGCCCTGGTGAGCAGGGGGAGAGGTAAGCGGGACGGACGCCCACGAGGGGAGGCCCGGCTGGCAGGGGGAAGATGGGATAAAGCAGGCTGGTGTCTGCACGGGAATGCCAGGGGTCCCATTAGAGGCTCCCGGCTTGCTGGGGAGCAGACTGTTTGCTCAGAGTGGAGTCGAATCCAGAAGGGAAACTGCTTTCCTGGAGCGAGAGGAGCAGGAGGGGCAGCCGCTAAGGAGGCCCCGGTCCCCGGGGTGTCAGGCCCCTGCCGGCCCTGCGGCCTGGGGATGGGGCGGCCTCTGGGGGCACCCTGCCGTCTGGGTCTGGTGCCCTTCCCTGTGTGCCCAATGTGGCCGCCTGTGCCCTGCCTCCCGTGAGGGGGCCTGGCCCTCGTCCCTGGTGGTCCACGTGTCCCCTGGGCTGGTGCTTCCCTGAGCCCCTCGGCTACCGCGCCCTCCTGCGCCCTCCTGCCCCCTTCCTGCACTGCTGGCTGGGAGGGAGGCTGCCTGGGTGCCAGCTTCAGGGCCCAGCCATGCCACCCACAAAGCCGTCACGTCCTGGGCATTGGTCCCCTCTCCAGTCACAGAGGCAACCTGCCAAGAGGACCTTGAGGCAGGGCTCTGGATCACCACACACTGGACTGTGATTCCTGATGGCTGCCGTGGGGCCTCAAGGGGGTGGGGGACTCGGCGGAGAGCGGGGCTTTTCTCGTGGCCAGCCACTTGTTCTCTTCGGGAAGGGACTGGTGAGTTTCTTTCTGTTTATGTCGTAACCAAGCTACCGAGATGGCAAACTTGGGTTCTGCAATTACATAGTGTTTCAGAAGCAAATTGATAGGATAACGTGTTATTATTGGCTACTGGGTTAATAGCTATTTTGGCAGGAGTACCAATCCTGCGTGGCGTTGCTGGCGCGGGCGTGAGAATGGCGCGGTGGGGTGGAGAGGACTGGCGGGTGCCTGTTGCATAGAGGAGCGGACTCGGGGGGACCCCAGGGGCCTCCCTCCCCGGCCAGCGCCTGCCTGGAGGATGCTCAGCCCCCATTAGCTGTGCCAAACCCAAGACCAGAGAGGTTGACAGACCAGCGTCGGGTCACACAGTGAGTCGATGCTGGGGTTGGATTTTGAGGGCTTGTGGGTTTTGGGGCTGGAGTTTGGCCTGTGACCTTAGAAGGGAAGACACGTGACTTCACGCGGAGCACCACGCTGGCGTCTCAGAGAACGTACCCCAGTTCATGTGCCCCGGCTTCAGGGTGTTTGCACCTGCTGGTCCCCTGCCTGGGGTGCTCTTCCTCCAGATCCTGCCTCAGCCTGTGTCCTTGCTTGCTTCTGGTGTCTGCTCAAGTGTGACCTTGTCACCTGCCTAGCGTGGCACCCCACTCTCCCCTTCTCTGCGTTTCGTGTAGAGCCCCCGACTTGCTATTCTTCGTTCAGCAGGAAGCGCGAGTCTCCTCATTGCACTGGATGCTCTCTGAGGGCAAGGACTCGGCTTGCTCTGTCCCCAGAGCCCCCGGCAGGGCTGGCGAGCAGACGCACACGAGCAACTGCTGAAGGAATACACGAATGCAAATTGCAGTGTCATTGCAAAAAATGGCTGCCACATCCCAGGTGACTCACTGTTTGTCTTTCCTCTCAGAGGAGGATGGCTGGAGCCAGGTCCTGTTTCTCCTGTCCCTGCGAGGTGGTCGGCAAGCCCTCCTGGGGCTCAGGATGGGGTCGTGTCTTCTCGCCTGCTAAGGTTGCTCAGAGGGGAGTGGATCCCCCTTCCCTGGGAGGGACCACAGCTGTCTGTGGAGGGGATTTAGGATGGAGGGGGTCCCTCCAAGGGCCCTTGTGGTTTGGGTTCTGTGCTGGGCCTGTGCAGAGCGAGGCCGGCTTTCTCTGTCGCACGGCGCTGGCCGGGGTGCTGTGATGAGGCGCTGAATTGAAGATGCTCATGGGAAGGGCGAGCCGGGGGTGGGGTGTGGTTCGCCCAGGGTTGGGGGTCTTGTGAACGGGGGTCTTCCCAGTGGTCTCTGCTCCTGCCACTGCTGATCTGGAAATGACACACAAGATGTGTTTATTGAGCGTTTCCTGTGTGCCAGGCCCGGTGCTTAGCCTGGATGATACGACTTAATCCTCCCCACCCCCCGGGGAGGGAGAAGCTGTTCTCCGCCCGTGTTTCCTGTGGCTGAGGCTTCTCGGGGCTCATCAGCGTCATTCATGAACGCAGGTGGCACAGCTGGCCAGTGGTGCGGCTGAGATGGAACCCCGGCTCTCTGCTCCAGAGCCGTCCTGGGCACAATCCCGGTGCCCCTGAACGCAGCCTTCGTGGGGCAGGCGTTGCTGGGTGTGTTTGCTGCCCCGGCCCTGGGAGCAGAGCCCGGCACACAGTAGGGGCCGCATAAATGTCTGAGGGCTGCTCGGACCGCAGACTGAGTGAGTGGACGCAAGGAGTTTCCCAAGATGAATGGAAGTGCTCACTTTTTATTGCTGGTCCAGTGGGCGGCAAGAGGGAAACCCAGGCTGGGAAGGGGTGATGCCCTCTGGCGCCGGGCTGGCCTGACCCCTCCCGGGAAAGCCGACGAGGGGCTGCCTGGCTGTGCGTTCCCTTGTGCAAGGGACGCTGGCTCGTGGCAGCTGGTTCCTAAGGAAGAAGGTTTCTGGTGAGTTTCGGAGGTCGCTGGTGGGGAAGACACGCACACACACACGCTCACATACCCTGGCCCTGTGGTGTGTGGTGTGGAGAGAGATGTCCACTTGAGGGGTTTGCCCAGAAAAAGATGCAGACCCCTCACCCACTCCAGACCGTATCGCTGAGTCTGTGCCTTTAAGAGCGTGGACTCCCAGCCTGGTGTCTTGTTAAACCTGTCCATTTGTTCTGCTCTGGTCTGAATAAATAGACACCCCCTCCCACCCCCTCCGCGGCCCCTTTGTTTTATGTCATTTCTCCAGGGATTCAGGCTGTTCCTCTGCCTCATCCGCGCACTGCCCACCCAATAGCCCACCCAATACCCTTGCTCTCTCCCTGACTCTGAGAGGTTCTTTCAAATAAACGAATGACAAATTCAGGCTGTCCTGAAGACTGGAATAATTGCATTCTGCCACAATGCAAGGAGGCCCCAGGGACCTTGGGGGCGCTGGACAGGCCCTGCGGGGGTGGCCCCTCTGGGTCCAGGCAGCCAGGAGAGTGGTCAGCCCCGTTAGCTCCGGCTTCCCGCTGGAGACGCCAGCCCCATGGTTCCTAGGCCTCCACCCTGCGGGGGCCCTCGGTGGCTCCTTGCTGCCTCTTTGTGATCAGTCAGTTCTGCCGTTCATTCGTTCATCCTCTCGTTTCTGTCGCTTGGCGTTCGCCCATGCCACAGCTACCCGGTGCCTGCTTCCGGTGTAGCCCTGGACTGAGTATTTCACCCACCCATTAACTCATTTGTTCACGCCATAGTCACCAGGTGCTTCCTGCAGGCCGGGACCTGAAATGGACCCTCTCGTGCGTCCATTCATTCGGTCATCAAGCAGGTAGCTGTTGCCAGGCGCCTCGTGGGGGTCCCAGGGACCCAGAAATTCTAGGCTGATTGGAGTTATCTCCGGGCAGTTCTAAGCCAAGAGCACCTGTGAGGGAACCTTAATGACATTCTTGGAAGAAGAAGAAAAAGGACAAGGGAAGTGCTGTTTTGCTGTAGTGACAGTGGGAGAGGAGGCGTGTGTAGCTCACTGTGGCCCCACACACAGCACTGACGAGTGGCCCGGCTGAAACACGCCGATGTCATTGGCTCTCTCGGCAAACACTGAGGCCTGCTGTGTGCCAGGCTCTGGGAGGAGCTGGTGACCAGCTGGGGACGGTGGAGCCGCCCGTGGCAGGGGGTGGGCCCAGCCCCACCCTCAGGGATGCCGTTCACCAGAGCTGGGCCGGGGCTAGCGTGTCCCCTTCCCAGGTCCCCTATGAGGAGGGTGCCCGCAGGGGGTGGGCACGCAGCCCCCGGTGCGTGGAGTGGGGGTCCTGGGTGCTGGAATGCTTCCTGCCAGCGGTGGTCTCCCCCCGCCTAGCCTTCTGCCTGTGTCAGTCCCCCGGCCTCCTCCTGGGTGGGGCTGGGGGTGCCCGTAAATCCAGTGATACCAACGTTTCATGTGATTGATGAGTCGGGTGGGGGGGGGAGGGAGAGCTTCCTGGCTCTGCTGGATTCTGCCTTAGGCAAGTCCCTCCCTCAGACCTCAAGGGCCTCAGTGTCCCCATCTGTGCAATGGGCGGTTAGCTGGGTAGTCCCAAAGGTCCCCTTCAGCCCTCTCAGTTTCCTCATCTGTAAAATGGGTCTTGTGAAAGGATTATGTGTGGTTTAAATGCATTAAATAAAACACTGAAGACTAATAATGTAAGTAAATAAATAGTATAAATTTTTAAACAGCCTGGCACCATAGCAAGTGCTCAGTGAAGGTGGTTTGTGGTGATGAGGATGATTGTCACATCTGTTTATGAGCGTAGGCACAGCGTGAGGGCCTGGGTACAGTGTAAGGAGTGACGGCGGTGTTGTGGGGCTCCTAGGGAAGGTGGGAGATGCTGGGAAGGGGCCGGGGACCACGGGCTCCAGCCTCGATGTCTGGGACTCCAGCTGCCCCGCCCCACACTGGGACACTGAGTCAGGGGAAAGCCGCCTCCGGGGACCTGACAAGCCACCCAGGCAACGTGGAGCTCCTCCGTCTCACTGCGGTCCTGGGCCAGGTGGCCGCCTCCCCGGCTGCTGTCCTGTGCCCTTGGCCCTTCCCCAGGCCCGGCAAGGTGCTTTGATCTCCTGTCCACCACGGACAGGGCTGGGGCGACCTTCAGTCATGAGGCCCAACAGCTCGGCCACAAAGCCAGAGATGGCAACTTTTCTGGAGCCCAAAACACAAAACTCCAGGGAAAGTTGAGATTTTCTCTGCTGAGTCGTAGGTGTGGATGAGTTTAGAGAGTGAGCAGGGCCCGTGGAGTGGCTGCATGGCTGGTACCAACCAGCACATCCGCCAGAATCCCGGGACTCCTCCTCCGCCCCCCTCGGGCCCCATGCTCCCTCCCCGCAGGGCCGGTCCTCGTCTCCTCTCCTGCCTGCCTGTGGCCAGGTGCCTGCTGGGGACACGGCCAGGTGCCACTGCGCCGTCTGGAAGGGAGAGAGGGACAAGCCAAGGGCTGCAGGCCTGTGCAGCGTAGGCCAGAGCAGGGGTTCCGGGTCCACTTTTAGGGATACTCAGCCCAATTTTAGGTGGTTCATGTATTTTTTTTTTTACTGATTATGTACTTATTTTAATGGGCATTACAAAGACATCACACCCATGATTTCATCAATATCATCATTTAGGATTATGCTCAGAGAGGCAGCGTTGGGGACAGAGTTGAGAAACAGTCCTGGGGCCTGTCAGTGGCTTGAGCATGGTGAAGCCTGGGGGGGCACAGAGTGGGCCGTGGAGGCTGAAGGACGTGGCTTCCGAGCCTGGTGCCACCACCTACAGTGGCAGCACCGTAAGTGTTGCAGATGGGTCCCCCGAACGCAGAGCCCGAGGCGAGGACTTGGGTGCAGGAGGTGCTCCCAGGAAGTGGGAGTGAGGGGCAGGGCAGGGAAAAGGCCACTTGTGGGTTGCAATGTCAAGGTCACTGCTGTAGACCAATGGGAGCTGTTGGGACCTCCCCACGTGTGCAGGATGCCCCAGGAGTGATCTCTGCAGGAGCCCACCGGCTCTAGTCCCCGTTTGAGTGAAGGTCACCTCCAAGGGCACTAAGCCTCTTACCTTCCTGGCCAAGCCTGAGAGACGCGGACACCTGGGGCCGTGCTTGAGGGGGGGCTTCAAGCCTCCTGCCCAGACTGTCCCTGCAGCTGCGGCCGAACTCTCAGGGGCCAACGGCTGTGGCGCACATACCAAGTCCCTGAGCCCCTCCATCCTCAGTGTCCTCTTCTGCAAAATGGGCCCAAGCTCGTGGCTGTCCCATGGAGCTGCTGAGAGGATGCCTGGCACATTGCTGGTGTTGCGAGACTGAGCGTTTTGGGGGAGTTCCTCAGTCCTGCAGATGCTGGGTGGGGGGCAACCCTCGAACTGGCCTTCCATGGGATTTGGCTGAGTTGAGAAGCAGCGGGTCCGTGATTCAAGGTCAGATAGGGTGTGTGCCTTGTCCGTGGAATTCTGACCCTCCAGCCTAAGGAGATGTCCCCCCGAGAGGTATCTGGGCTGAAAGTATGGCCCCAATCCCGACACCCTCCCAGGGTTCCTGGTCGAGCATCCAGCCTGGGCTCTGTGGGAAATGCCCTTGTCTCTGAGCGGGGGTCACCACTCAGTCTTCTCCCCGGGGACACGGTGTGGTCACAAACACACATCCCTTGCTGGTTAGGAACACACCCTCCGAGCTCAGGTGACCCGTGTTCAGGCCCAGCTCTGCTGCTTCTGACTGGTAAGACCCTGGGCGTGTTATCTAACCTTTGTAAATGCGGCTGGGAGTGACGGCTTGTCAGGCTGCTTTGAATATTAAAATCAGATGTTGGCAGGGAACAAACACCCACGAAATATTAGCTCATCATAAATGTCATGTATTATACATACATGTCGTGCATATGTAATATGCATAACATATAATATATAAAGTATGTTAATCATTTTTCACTGTCTTCTCTACACTCAGAGTTCTAGGTTCCAGGCACCATGTGGCTTCTTTCATGCTGGGTTTTGTGAAAATTGTAATCTGGATCTGGTTGTCTGTCCACTTGCTCATTCTTTGTTCGTGTCGAGCACGTCCTCTGTCTACATCTCTAGTAAGAAGGTCACGTGCACCAGCACCTTTTGTGGATGCCTCGAGGAGAGCCCAGGGGCCAAGGGCTTTCCCAAGGCCACATGCTGCCTGGGGCTGGAGTCAGCCCCAGAACCCAGGAGCTGGTCCAGCCTGGGAGGAGAGGCCCCGCCGGCCCTGTGGGCAGCGCTGCGTCCTGCCCATCCGTGTCCTGCCCATCCGCGTCCGCGCTGGAGGGAGGGAGGGAGGGAGGCAGCTCTGTGCCGATGAGCTCTGAGTCTCCCTCGGGGAGCACGGAGCTGCAGGGACCACCTGAACCTGCTCAGGCTCCTCCCAGGTGCCCTGCCCGTGACCTTCCCCTGGCACCTGCTGTGAGCTCAGAGCGCTGGGCGGTGGTCTCTGGGGACCGGGGTAGGGGCTGCCGAGGGGGGGGCCTGGTGTGGCAGTGGGCTCTTAGGACAGGTATCCTCAGCCACAGCTGCCAGGTGCATGGCTGGCACCTTCTCTTCCGTCTGCTCCCTGGAGGAGGGGAGCTGGCTCACCATGACATCCCGACATCGATTCCCTCCTCCCGCAGGGCCCTGGGGACCCAGCTCCCTGGGGTGTAGGCAGAGGGCTGTCTCGGGGATGGAGGTGCGCTGCACCTGGGCGGACCAGATTGTGCCATTCCCAGGGGCCCAGCCTGGGCTGTTTGTGCCCTGCAGAGCCTTGGACAACCCCTAGATGTGGGCGTTACGGGAGGGAGAATGGGGGTGGGAGTTTGGTTACCGGCACCTCACCTGGTCAGCTTGTGCTCAGTCTGACATCAGAAGGTTTGCAGCCGAATGGAGAGTGCGAAGCCGGAAGGCCTTTGATACCGTTCCCAGAAGTGCCACTGGAGTTACCTTGCCCAGCCATTTAGCGTGCAGGGCTGTACTCTGGCAGGGGAAGGGCCACGTGGGTTTGGGGAAGAAAAATAACTTAGGAGTGTGGGTTCAGGGGCAAAGCCCTGGAGTGAGCATGCGATGGGGACTTCAGTCTGCTGTCCCTGGGCTTCCCGGGGCCACACTCCCTCCCGTGGGAGCAGCCCTTCCTCATCATCATCATTCTGGGGTCAGAGGTGTGTATTTGGGGGTGCCATGGCGATTTATTCCGGAACTAGAGGAAAAGCCAGCTGGGTTGGACTCCCTGAGGGACGGCGTGTCTGTCTCCCCGGGTCCCCCGAGGGGTCTTCAGGGGAGTGTTGATCCTTAGTGACTCGAGCACTCAGCCCCACGTGGGAGGGGACCCCACGCTAGTTGTGCAGGGTCTTCTCCTCCAGGGACACCAGAGCTCGACTGCTCAGATCTCTGGGGTCTTTGCGGTCACTGATCACAGGCTTTCTTGAAATGGGTTCTGCCGATAGGCTAGTGATCGTTTGTTTTAAGGTCATCCGTTGATCAGAACTGGATTTATGGGAGGTGTAGAAAGAGCACTGGGCTGGGAGTCCGGGTCCTGCTGGTGCCCACTCAGGAGCTGCTTGTTCAGACACTGCTGGGGGCCCCCAGGGACCGTCGAATGGCGTCCTCTGCGTGGGACGCCGGGCCTTGGCGATGGGCTCCCGGCCCGGACACCAGCTTCAGCCGCGGCGGGCTGCTTCCTCGTTGCTGCAGAAGCCTCGACTCTCCCGACTTTGCGCCCACCTCCCCTTCCCCTGGAAGACCTTCTCCCTTCTTCCTGCGTCGGGGGCCCTCGTCTGGAGTCCTTGTGTACCTCTGCCATGATTTTTGCAGCATTTGATTGTCACTGGTGCTGTGATTCTCCTAGTATTTTTCTTTAAGTCAGTGCTCTTCACGGTGAAATGAATTCATTCACTTCATTCTGCAAATGGAAAATCAGAATCATTTGTTGTAAGTTGACAGCAACCTTACAACAAAAAGTGAATGAAAAACAAAACCCAGGAAAACCCCACCCCGGGTTATTCCCCCGAGAAGCTGCCGCCTTCTGGAAATGCAGAGCGTGGGGCCTGCTCGCTCTTCAGCTGGAGTTAAGGACGCTGCCGCGTGTGGCCTCGCGCCTGGGCCCAGTCGCGAGGGAATGAAGGGGCATTTCCCATCCCGTTTGTGCGTCGGTGTCGTTTGAGACCCCGCTGGGTTCTGACAACGGGAGGTGCCCCATGTTTTGGAGAACACAGGTCAGTGGCGATCCGACTCCTTCTTCAAAGACTAGTTTGAGCGCCCGCCGCCCAGGATGCCGTCTTGTCTGTGTGCACGGGCCCCCATCCTGCCGGGACTGGAGCTGTCTGGCACCCACTGGCCTTCGCCAACGGAAAGCATGAGCTCTGTGTCCCTGCCCCTGCCCCGGTCCCGCACCCTGCGGCCCCCAGGCCATGGTGGACTGCCGTCTCTGTAGGCCCAGGTGAACACCAGGGAAGGAAGAAATGAGGACATGACTCCTAGCCATGCAGGAGGCAGGCAGAGCAGGGCCCCGAGGAATGAGTTGGGTTTGGGTGGGCGCTGACCAGGCAGAGGGGCATCCTTGCTGGGCAAAGGCTCAGAGTTTGGGCCGGGTGAAGCAGGCTCTGCATACCTCTCTGATAACAGTGGGTGGTCTTGGTGGCTTTCTGGAGAAAAATGGAATCATTCCACGCTCCTTCCACTTAACTTCTGTGGGACTCTCGCCGTCGTTTAAGACCAGCCTGGGCAATATAGCGAGACCCCATCTCTACAAAAAATTTTAAAAATTAGCCAGGAGTGGTGGTGCATGCCCGTAGTCCAAGTTACTTGGGAGGCTGACGTGGGAGGATCACCTGAGCCCAGGAGTCTGAGGTTATAGTGAGCCATGATCATGCCACTGCACTCCAGCCTGAGTGACAGAGTGAGACCTTGTCTCAAAAACAACACAAAACAAAGAGTGTGAACATGTTCCAGTCCCAAAAGGGTGCAGAGGACCTAGGGACACCCCAAGCACTCAAATATAAAAAGGCAGTGTCCAAAGGTCAGGGAGGGGTACCAGTGGTGATAGAGGCAGTCAGAGAAGGCTTCCTGGAGGCAGTGTCTTGGAGGACATGGGTGTTAGCCAGGACAGAGCAGGCGTGGCATGCCACAGTGGCAGTACAGGCTTCCAAGATGTTGCCCACATCCCTCCCTACAAAGGAGAAAGAACATCTGCTCCCGTCCAAGGCCTCAGGTGGCAGCTCTGGACACCACATGCCCATGTCCCCATAGGTGACAGAGGGGTGCCTGACCACTTCTCAGAGGGTTCTGTGGACGTCCAGCCTGTAGCTCTGACTTCCGCAGCTGAAACGCATGGACAGGAAAAATGCTGTCCAAACACACCTAATCCCAATCAAAGGATTATTTTCTTAGAGAAAAGCTTCACCTATACTTAATAGTTTTAAATTGTTCCGGGTACCAATTAGACTTTTAATTTTGCTGTTCCCTCCGGCGGCTGGAGGATGTATGTGGTTTGTGTTTAATCAGAGTTGATTTTTTTTCTTTGTGGTTCCGGGGGAGGGAAGGAGATGAAGAGCCCATTTCAGGGTTTCCTTCTGGTCCTCCCAGGACCTATGTCGGGGGAGAGGCACTGGGCAGCCCTGAGTTTGGGATTCTCTGTCGGGGCAGGCAGGGACGGGACGTCTCCCGAGCACTGAGCCCAAGTCCCCTCCCGCCTGCCTGAGGTTCCGCCGCCGCACACTGCCTGGAGAATCCAACGCCGCGTTAAATATATGGATTATCCAAAAATTTCTGCAGCAATAGGGTGAGTTATTATTGATTCACAGAGCACGACAAAACATCGCTGCATGAATTAGCAAACAGCTGTTTCTAATTTGAGTTTAGAACGGTACACAGAGGAACTTGTTTCTCTGTTCACTCCTTTCATTTATAATGAATTTTAATCACCGCTACAGGTGAGAAAAATGTAGAAACAAGCTTGTATCTTGTGGAAGAAACAAAGGAGAGACAGATGCTAACAGATTTCCAGTCTGTGATAAAAGGGATGTTTTGGTACACTTTACATGTAATTAGAGCACAGCTGTTTCCAGTCCCAGGTCCACGCACACGGCCGAGTGTGGGCTCCGGCGATCTCCAAAGGGAGTAAAGAAAAACAGTGATTCAACCCTGAAAGCATTTTGCTTCTCCCGAGCTGAGCAGAGCGCCCTTTGCTCTGGCCCTTGGCGGTGTTGTTCCACGAAGCTCATGGAGATGACTTCACAAGGCGCCAGCTCCTCGTGCACAGGCGAGCAGGGCGACCTCAGGGTTTGTAGGCGGCCCACGCCAGGAGGCTGGTGGGGTACCACCCAGAGCCCCCGAGCTCCAAGCGCCCCTGGGGGGGGCCCTCGTGGGGGCAGATCAGGGGCCCTTCCTTGCTGGCAGGAGTCGATCACGATGCTCCTTTTTAGCAAGTTTGATCACAGCCAGCTCTCGGGTGAGTTGCTGAGCGCTGGCTTTTTTTTTTTTCTTCTTTCCTAGTCTGTTTAATTTCTGCAATAAAACTCGAGCTCAATTGCATTTTCAATATCAGTGCTAAGTAAATTTGTCTAAGGGATGGAGCAGCCTGGCAGGCTGTGTGTTCTGCGAGGTCAGAGGCTTCAAGGGGAAAGGCGGACACTTCCTTTTGTCCTGTGTGTCCGGCAGCCCTTGGAGACGGCGGCCCCCCTGGGTGCTGGGCAGGGGCATTCTGGGAGCCTGAGCCTCAGCTCCCACCCCCTCCAGCAGGAACCGGCAGAACCAAGTCCGAGCCATAGCATAGCTGTTGGTGCCTTGGTTTCTCCATGAGTGTCGGGCTCCATCTGTGTAATGTGGTGGTCGTGAAGGCTCCTCTCAGGTCTGGTGTCTTGGGATTGTGCACGGCAAGGGCCCTCTGGGGCTTTGCTTTGCAAACCGTCTTCTGCAGGGTGACAACCATTGGTCCCGACCTACACCCGCTTGGTTATTAGTCGGGTCTCAGGGCGATGGGACTCCGAACTGTCTGTGTCCGTTCAGGCCGTTGCAGTCCTTGCAGCCTCTCCTGTTTCACTCTCTGCCCTGTGACCACTTTATGGTGAGCTGGGAGCCAGTAGCCAGGGACTGTTTTGTACATTACAGAACATTTATCATTTATAGCACCTTACACATATTCACTGATTTCATCTGTAGAACAGCTCTGTAGTTGGGACTGTAGTATCTCCTTGTTATAGATGTGGAAACTGAGGCAGGTCTCTCCATCTGTGCAACAGAGGGAGGGTAATTAACTTGCCTAAGGTCACACAGATAGCAAGCGTAGAGCTGGGAGCCTAAGCCCAGCTGCTGGCTCTCAGCCACCCACAAGAACACACATGTCTTCAGGCCCAGGACACCACGCACTGGGGCAGGGTGTCTGGGCATGCAGGAGAGGGGGCGTCCCTGGTCCGCAGGGGGAGTGTGGCACATGCAGAGCCTGTGCTGCCAGGTCTTCTCCTTCAAGAATAGCCAGAAGTGACTGTGGATTTTTCTTTTTTCTTCTGAGACAGGCTGGAGTGCAGTGGTCCAGTCACAGCTCACTGCAGCCTCCAACTCCTGGGCTCAGGCGATCCTCCTGCCTCAGCCCCGCAAGTAGCTGGGACTGCAGGCAGGAACCACTGTGCCTGGCTAATTGTTTTATTTTTCTGTTCAGATCGGCTCTTCCTATGTTGCCCAGGCTGGCCTCGAGCTATCCTCTCACCTCAGCCTCCCAAAGTACTGGGATTATAACCATGAGCTACCGTGGCTGGCCCTGACTTTTTAAAAAATATTAGGAGTTCCTGATTTATGAATGTTGGTATTTTTACAAAATCACTGATAACTGGGTGGCTCCCGGACTGTCCAGTGGGAAGACAGCCATGATGACCTGTGACCCATTGCTCGGGTTGTCACTTCTCCCGGTCCAGCTGGCTGAGAGCCTGGGCTGGGAATTCAAGCCCAGCTTTTCCATTTAGCATCTGCTTTGTGATGTCATGATGTGACTTAACCTCTCTGTTCTCTTTCTTCTTCCGTGGGGCGACCATACAACTTACGGTGTAAACCCAGCTCCTTTTGTGTGTGAAGGAGGAGCAGGAACTGGACCGGGCACCTGGGTGTGTGGCACCTGCTTACTTGTAACACGGGGAGAATAGCAGTAACAGAACCACTGCCACCGCCATTACCCCCGTGCAGAGTTGCCCCAGACGTCCCGTGGGATGGGTGTGAAGTGCTGTGTGACTGCCACAAACACGACAGGGTTCACGATTAATGATCCTAGTGTATGTTACACTAGGAACCGCCTTCATTTTCTCTGGTGAGCATTTACTGGATGCTTAGCCATGTACAAATATTAACCACTCTGCAAGGTAGTCACACTTATTATCCCCGTCCTATGGATCAGGAGATGGGGGCTCAGAGAGGTCCAGTAAGTCTCCCTTGGTCACACAGTGAATGAGCGGCAGCTCAGTCTGAGTCCTGAGCGAGTCCATGCATGTTCTTACCCATGGCTCCCCTGTCCCTCAGTGGCTGATGTCTCCCTGTAATTGGCTGAATCTCTTTAACACATTAACTGCCGTGTGGGTTGTATTTAACTCACGCTAGTTTTGAGCCTGTGACCCATATGTAACTCACACATCCCTTTACTTTGGGAGGTCCGTGAACTATTTTCCAAGCTGCATACAATTTACGCACAGAAAATAATAATAAAAAATAACAATTTTTTCATTATATTAGAAAGGATCAGGTTTTTTTTTTTTTTTGAAGTTTTTATTCTATTTTTGTAATAAAACACTGTAGCCCCAAGGAAAAAATTTTTTCTAGTGTGGCAGTCAGTGTGTTAAGCTTATGCTGACGTTTGGATCCATGTAAGTTTTATTAAGGGCCTTGGTGGCAGCTGTTTGGTGTCACATGGCATTTCAGCAGCCCCCAGAGCTGGCCGGGGAAGGGCATGCCTGGCCCTGTCTTGCAGACTGTCGCGGGCTCGGAGGGCTCTCGGAAGCTGTGTGCCAAGGCTGCATTTGGGGTGGAGCAGAAGGTGGGATCCCACTCGCCCCACAAGGCCAGCTCGGGAAGCGGCCCTGTAGGGCAGGTGCTTCCTGCCTGCGCTCAGCTTTGGGCCGCTCACCTCTGCGTGCCAGTCTCCGTCCTTGAGATGTCAGCGACGCCTGAGCCTCCCGCCCCGCGGATATTTTCTCCCCAAACTGGAAGACTGATCCCTGCCTTCCCTCTCTGTGGCCTCACTGGGGACAATGAGATCACATCCACAAGGAACTCCCAGCCCCCTCCAGGATGGGTGCATAGGAGTGGCTGTTATTTTCACTAACAGCATAATTGTAGCTCAGGATTTCAGGGGGAGCCATGTCCACTTCTGGCAGCCTCTGTGGGGCTCTGTGGCTGCCCCTAGGAAAGAGCCCCAGCTGCCTTATCCCTTTGCTGTCCCAGGGTGGACTTTGACTTCCCAGGCTTTGGGCCATCGTTCTTTACACCACACCCTTGTCTGTCTCTTTAGGAAAATCAAGTATCTAGATGCAGTACTGACTATTGCCCTTAAAGGGGGTCTCTCTCTTTCTCGCTTTCAAACTACCTCCAAGCAGCAAAGAGTTGCTTTAGAGTTTAAACTTTAGATAGCAGTTGATCAACAGTAAAATTAAGCAGATAAGAGTGTAGAAACTAAGAATGTTGGGTACCTTCTGTACCCCTTGAGGACCAGCAGGCTCAACACATATGTGCCAAATAAGAAAAACACCCAAACTAGATAGCAGGGAACTGGGTACCTACCACCTGACGCTACTCATTCTGTACTCAGGGCAGACATCACCAATTGATCACAGATTCTTAGAGCTACAAAGGCTCTTAGATACCTATTCATCCTATTCCTCTGATCCCGTCTCTCAAGTGTTGGGGAAATGAAAGCACAAAGAGGGGATATACTTGCCTTTGGTTACACAGTGCCAGGATCTGAACCTGGTCCAGTGGTGATCTCATCCACGATGGCTCACAGCTCCACCTCAGGGCTTAGGGTTCCACCCTCTGAGTCATTCTTTTTTTTCCCCATGAAAGGTAGCACATATCTGCATCTGAGTCATTTTATCAGCCTGCTTCCTGCTTGTAGAATTTTGTCGCAGCTTTTTGTCTAGATCATGCCTTCTTGAAAGTAAACCTGTTAATTATAGTGTTTTTGCAATCTGAAATTTCCAAAATCCTTCTTTTCTAGTTTTTTTTGGGTAGTTGTCGTTTAATAGTTCTTTTCTCAATCTTTTTTCTTTTTATTATAAGTAGCAAGAAGAAATTAGGTCACACCTTTAACATTTTGCTTGGAAATCTCAGCTAAATATCCAGGTTTATCCATTTGTATGGTTTATGCTGTTTACTTAACTGGGGTACACAATTTCACCAAGTTTTCTGCCACTAAACATCAAGGATTCCCTTTCATTCCATTTCCAATACTGTATTCTTAATTTCCTGAGAAGCCCTCGCCATCAGTGCCTTTAATATTATATCATCATTTCTCTTAATATCTGTTCATGATGGTTTAGATATTTTCTAAAGTGATTTAAGTTTTCTCTAATGTGCTCCTTTACTTTCTTCTGAGTCTTCACTAACAGAGTCATTAACATCCATATTTCAATTAATCTGTTTGGGGTTATCTAGGCTCTTAAAGACATCATACTTCTCAGAATTCTCCAGCCTCTGGTCACTGCCCAATTCCAGAGCCACGTCCACAATTTCAGGCATTTGTTCCCATAGCACCTGACTCCTGGTACCAAAATCTGTATCAGTTTTCTATTGTTACTTTAACAAAATGCCATAAACATAGTGGCTTAAAACAACAACAAAAAAATTATCTTTCAATTCTGTAGGTCAGAAGTCTGACCTAGACATCACTGGGTAAAGCAAGGTGCTGGCAAGACAGGGTTCCTTTCTGGGGGCTCCAGGGGAGAACCCATTTCCCGCCTTTCCAGTTTTTAGAGCTGCCCACATCTCTTGGCTCGTGGCCCCGTTTCATGTTCGAAGTCAGGACTGCTGGTTGGGTCCTTCTCATATCGCATCACTTTGGCCTCCTCTTCTGCCTCCCTATTCCACATTTAAGGACCCTTGTGATGACAGTGGGCCCGCCCAGATAATCCAGGATAATCTCTTTATTTTGAGTTCAACTGGTTATCAACCTTAATTCCACGTTACCACATGACATATTCATAGGGGGTCAGACGTGGACATCTTTGGGGTGGTCACTATTCTGCCTGTTTGGTTCTGCGTGGGCTGGTGAAGCAGCCTGCTCAAGAGGAAAGGAGGAAAGAGGCCAGCTGCGTCCACTGGTGCTTGGCCTCAGCCCCAGCCTGGCCTGGTTACCTTCCACTGGCTGTGCCCACTCAGGACATGACTTTGCCTTAGTGGCAGGTGGGGCTGTAAAGCTTGAGACTTCCACCTGGCCTGAGCCACAGGGCCTGGCATATGCTTATGCGTGGTGGGCCTCCAGAAAGGGAGCAGGCACCGCGGTGGGGTGGGCCCTGAACTGGCACTGGGGTCTGGGGAGCCAGTGTGGTCTAGTCGTTAGCAAGTGGGCTGGGGACATCTGCCACTTGCTGTCTCGGGGTACTCAGAAGTTACTTTCCTTTTTGGGGCCTCAGTTTGCACAGTTATAAAAAGTGGGTGTTAATAGCACCTACCTTATAGGGATGTTGTGAAGGACAATTGAGAAAATGCTGGCAAAGGACCTGGCGCGTAGACAGTGTGCATAAACGGTGACAACTGTCACTGTTGTGCATTTGGTCCTAGATCTGCCTGTAACTTGCTGTGTTGCCTCAGCTTCTCGAAACACGAGTGAAATAAGACGAGCAGTGATCTGTGCACCCTCCCTACCCGCCGTGCACTGACGCCAGTTTTATATGCAGAAAGGTGATTGAGTTGAGGGGTCTGCTGGGATGGATGGCTAGCTCTGGCACCTGGTGTCTGCAGGCTCCCCTGCACCCAGTTGAAGCCTGGCTCCTTCCTCTGGGGCCTGAGTCCTTGGTGGTCACTGAGTCAGCGAGAATGTCCCCCACCCCAGTCTCAGAGCTCTGGCCTTAGCACAGTGGGGTCCCGGCCCCACTCTGGCCTGGGGGTTTGCGGTGAGGGCAGCTTGGGCCCCTCAGGGACGCTTGCATCACAGTTTGCTGGAAGGAGCTTCAGGAAGGGGCCTCAGAGGTCTCCCAGTCCACCTATGTCACAGAGGCAGTGGCCCAGAAAGGGAAAGTGACGTCCCCAAGGCCCCTCAGCATCAGAGTTGCCTCTGAGGACCAGGGCTCCTGACTTCTAGATTTGTGTGCCCTCTGCTGCCACCGGCCTCCGGGGCGTGCAGGGAGACAGAATGGGTACAGATTTGAAGTCTCCCTAGAAGAGTGCAAGAACATGCCCAGATGCTGCCCTGAGCTGGATTTGAGTCACTTTGTGTCAGAAAGCCACCAGTTTAGGTTCTGGCTGGCTCTATGGGAAGCACATCTGCAGTGTGCCCTGAAACATGTGCACGTCTTGCGGCTCTTGTCCCCGCGGGCTCTGGGGAAGTTGGCCTGTGCTCCTGGGGTGCCCAGGCTGCTCTGTGCCCACTTTGGGGTTGCAGAAACCCCGCTCCAGACCACGGCTCAGCTCCATGGCATCTGCAGTTCCTGTCGTCTCTGTGAGAACAACAGCGTTTTGGCGACCCTGCCCCACAGCCGCATTTCTCAGGGAGAATGGGCAGCTCCTTTCTTGGAGGAGGAAACCTGATGGTTGAAGGCATCTAGCATGGGGAGTCAGGAGACTCCGTCCTCCAGTTTGCTCGGTGCCCTCTGGCCATTCCATGCTCACGTGCCTTTGCTCATGGCAGACATCACCAGTTGATTTCAGCACTCCTTCCTTCTGAGCCCAGGTATGGCCTGAGAATCCTTCTGAACACTGTACTCGGGGCAACCACTGCCAGTTAGCTGTCCCTGTGAGTTCGCTCCTTTCTCTGGGCCTCAGCTTCTCCGTCTGTATCACGCGGGATTGCAGTAGGTAGTTTCGAGTCTAGTTTCCTCTGGTCTTGGGATCCCCATTGCTGGAGCTCTGGAGGGGCCAGATGGGGGGCTCTGTCCAGCACATTACAGAGCGTTGCCCTTTGGGGAACTGTCTCCCTGGCAATTTCCAGTTTTCTGAGGAAATGGGGAGGCCTCTGGGGCTTTGTGGGGAATTTCCCGGCCTCTCTGTGACTATTGTGCAGACAGCCTGGATGGTGGGAGCAGGGCCCGAGGTGGCCTTTATATTCACCTGGAAGGGACTTCGGAGAGCGCGGTCCAGCTTCCGTGCCCCGGCACGTCTCCGGCCGCCCTGCTCGCTGTGCTCGGCTGTCCTCTGTGTGGCCTGGAGCGTCCCCGAGCAGGGCCCAGGCAGGGCGCACCCAGCGACCCTGCCGCATTCGGCCACAGTCCTGGGCACAGGAGCCACGTGTGGACTTGGGTGGAATCTTCACCTGTGGGACTGCTCAGCTCTTGTCCCCTCTGGAGGCTGACGGCCATTTTTTATTCACACAGATGGAACTGCCCATCCCGGGCATGTTCAAGGAGCCTGGAGCTTCCTGGGCCTCCGCTGTCTTCACCCTCCCACCCGTGCAGGGAGCCTTCCCGGGCTCTTTTCAGGGCCGTTTGTTCCTCTTGCGTAGGTTCAGTGACAAGGGGTCCACGTCCTCCTCAATCTGTCCCCCTCCCCCTTGGCAGGAAGGTCCCCTTTTGGCTTACTCCTGTGGGTCTGTGGTCCAGCCACCCTCGCTCCTTGGCCTGAGCACCCCTGCTGGCAGCCCGACCTTGATTCTCCGTGGCAGGAAGGGCTGTGAGCTGTGGCTCCACGCCACCCCGGGTGGCCACTCCACGCCGGTCTGCCCGGATTAGGTGCGTGGGAGACTGCCGTACCCTCGGTGGCATCGCCAGCCCCCTGCCCCACGTCCTGCTCCCTGGTGGTCACTGAGTGTGGCCTCATGCGCTTGGGGTCCACCCACTCTTTCTGCCACTGACGTATTCTGAAGCCCAGTTAATGTTCTTTTTTTCTACTTAATTGAATATTTATCAAAAATTCTCCCCTCTTTTATGCTTGTTTTGGTTCTCTTCCTGCAGCAGACAGCAATAAGCCTCACATAACCCGTTTCCTACCAGGCCTTTTTGCAGGATTAGTCATTTTTAAATGACTTTAATCTCCATTTTGAAAGCGATTTTTCTACTCATTTGTGTTACATTTCTTTGATTGCATTTACTTGGAGGGAGGGGGAGGCCGAGTGTCTGGCATTAGTCACTGTATCTCCCACTTGCTTTTCTTGGGTCCCTCCTCCCAGAGGAGGGAGGCAGTGTGGCATTGTGGGAGGAAACAGCCACTGAACGGGGCTACATGGTTCGTATCCTGACTCTACTGCCTGCTAGCTGTGTGGTACTGGGCAAGTTACTCAGCCTCTCTGTGCCCAGGTTTTCTCATCTGTGAATGGAAAGTTTAATAATAGTACACTTTGGGCTGTTGAGAGGATTGAATGGGTTAGCACATGTACACTCTTAGAAGAATGCCTGGCACATAGTAAAATCTATGCAAATGTTCACTTGAAAATAAAAAGGTAGCTGGTTGAGTGGGACTTCCCTTGGACCTGCCCTCTCTCTGAGTTCTGGACTGTCCAGGTTGAAGGGGGCATTGCGACGGTCTTTGCCATAATTGCACGTGTGTGTGTGTGTGTATGTGGTGTCTAGCAGTCAGCATGAGGACAGCGTTCCCGCTGTAAGGAAAGGGAACCTCTCCTCTGCTGACACCTCTGCAAGTACACCCTGAGCTGTGGCCCCAGCTCCTCTCTCCAGCCGACTTCTAGGGCACTTTGACAAGTGTCCCCAAGGCAAGATGGACTGGAGGGGGTGGGACGGAAGCAGCCAAGGTCGAATGGCCTTTGAATACAAGGCTTTAAACAGGGCAGTCTGAGTTTGGGCCTTTACATGTCAACATGCGTGTTCCCTGATTGGGCCTTTTCGGTTTAAGGAGCCTTATTTTCATTTCAATCCAGGTGATTATTGTCTCAGCAGTTGCTCTGTTTGTTGTTCCCAGAATAATATGCTTTGCTTTAGTTTTGAAACTTGTTTGCAGAAAAATGAAGCTAACCAGGCAGCTCGCAGTGAGCCCTGGGTACTGTGGCACGGGGCAGGCTGAGGTTCTCCTTTTCGAGGCTCGGTGGGCGAGTGGCAGATGAAGGGACGACTCGGAGACGCGTCCAGCCAAATAGCCTGGGCATCTGGCTCGTACCGGGGCGAGTTCCTCAGCCCCCTGAGCCTCAGCCTCCCCATCTCAAAAATGGGGTGCTACTGGAGACAACAGATACGGCTGCTGTGAGGATTAAAAGGAATTAATTGTGATCACAGGCGTACTTAGCACAATGCTGGCATGTGGGACATGCTCACTAAGTACACCCGCTAATAATATTAGCACTAGTGGTACTAATTAGTACTAATTATTATTATTGGCAAAATGGTGCTTTTGTGGAACAGCTTTTTGAAGTATAATTTGCATACCCCAAAATTCACTTGTGTGAAGCGAGCCGTGAGCCACGCGTCAGCAAGTTCGCGAGCCGTGCAGGCCTCTCCACAGTCTGGT
Organism: Lemur catta; assembly: GCF_020740605.2. Lineage (NCBI taxonomy): Eukaryota > Metazoa > Chordata > Mammalia > Primates > Lemuridae > Lemur > Lemur catta. The sequence continues at coordinate 5,884,119 of NC_059147.1, read as the reverse complement.
TCTAGAGTATTTCTGTCATCGCAGAAAGACCCCGCTTGCCTGTCTGCAGCCAGTCCCTGCCCCCTCCAGCCGCAGGCAGCCGCTAGTCCGCTTTCCGCCTGCACCGACGTGCCTTTTCTGGACGTTCCGTGTCGGTGGAGTAGCAGTGCTTTTCCACGGCCCTTCTCAGCCGTTCCTCACACGGGTTCCCTTTTCCAGCTGCATAAACTGAGTCTGAAAGGTCAGAGCGACGTGCAGGGTGCGTGTGAATCGCAGGAGCGGGGCGGCTCTGAGTGCAGGCGTCTGTCCTCTGGTCCTCAGGCGGCGTGAAGTGTGTGGGAGCAAGTGGACCCGGCAGATACACCTGTCAGCTCGTCCTGCAGGCAGGTGCCTTCCTGGCTCCCCGCCCACTTGCCGAGCTCTCTCCCCCGCCGGCGTCCGGTGGGCTCCAGCGAGCTGCTGGGTCCCTCTGGGCCTTGGCGGGCTCTTCCCGGAAATGCCGAGCGTGGGGCGCGTCCAGCCCTCCTGGCGAGGGCTCCGAGGAGATCCCGGCCTGACTGCGCCCGAGGCCTCTCCCTCTCCTACCCACGCAGGAGTGCTCTTATTTGACCGTGTGACCTGTGGAAGCTGGTCCAGGCCCGTGTCATGGTCAAGGGGCCCGAATGTGGAAGGTCCTGGGATTAGTGTCCAGTGCTGTTATTTCCTCAGCCAAGTCACCGAGGCTGTGACTCAGTTTGCCCGTCCGTCCGGTGGCAGTGGCCCTGGCTCCCACATCGTTGGTGGCTGTGAGAAAGTGCTTAGCAGGGCGCTGGGCACTCGGGAGGGGCTCAGTGGCAGCTTGAGTGGGTGTGAGCCGAGACATCAAAATAATAAGGAGCCAGTCCAGCCCGGCAGGGGTGGGGGCCGGGCAGGTCCCCCAGCTCCAGCCACCTCCTCCCTTGGGTGCCTTTTGTCTGCGCCCCGCAGAGCCCAGCTGGCAAGAGCTGGGAATTAGCAGGCAGGGGATCGGCGCCTCCTGCCGCGTCTCATCTGGGGAGCTGACGGTGGCTGCGTCCTTCCCGCCTGAAGGGCCCCGTAATGGGAGGCCCCCAGGGGAGGAGGCGCCCCTGCCCCGGAGGGTGTTCCGGGAGGCCCCTGGAGCTGGGCTGGGCGTGGGGCTTCAGAGGTGGGTGGCTGCCAGCAGACGGGGAGCTGGGAGCCTCGGAGAGCGGCATCCGTCCGGGCTGAGACTTGCCGGCGGTGCCACCGAGGGTCAGGTGGGTGTTTACACGCGAGCACTGGGGGGCCTGGGAGAGCCGGGGGTGGGTGCGGCCTAGGAGCAGGCTCAGCACCAGCTGTGAGGATCCCTTGAGACCCTCCGGTCGGCCTCGCTCTCAGTGAGTCCGGGGCTGGCAGCTTGCATGGAGAGCCGGCGCGGGAGCCGTGGGTCTGGATCGCGTGTGAGTGTGTGTGTCGGCAGGTGAGTGCGTGCACGTAGGGTTCAGTTTACGTGGGTGATCGTGTGCGTGTGCGGGTGTGTGGGCACGTGTGTGCCGCCTGCGCCTTTCCTTGCTGAAGGTCCGGGCTGCCCCGGGCCCAGGTTACGTCCGGGTTACGTCCGTGAGGCTTTTGTGAGACTCCGGCAGGCCGAGGCTGGCGGCTGCAGAGGCGGGGACAGTGGCCGATTCCTCCTGGTTACCGTTACGAGCGCAAGGTCAGAGCCAAATCCGAGCTTTTGTTGTCTCCTCCCTGCCCGCAGCCTGCGGTCTGTTTCATTCATTATTAAGTTTTAAATCCGCATGAAGAGAAACTGGAGACCCTGCACTCACTCCTTGCTTGGGCCGGCTGCTTTCGACCCCCCGGGGAACCTCGGGGGCTTCACGGGCTGTGTCCTGTGTGCTTTTGTTTTCCCAGCAATGCCAGCCCTTAGGTTTGTTTAGTTTTCCTCTGAGGCTGGGTGAGGCTGGACGGCCAACGAGGGGGACGGTCCTTAGGGAGGGAGGGAGGGACTGAGGGACTCACCAGGAGTCTCTTCCTCGCCTCAGGGCTCCGAGTTCTGTGGCTGTCTGTGTCCTGGTCCTTCCGCGGGTCACCGGACCACCAGGCCATCTCCTGAGGTCCCTGGTGGGCTTGGGGGAGGGGAAACAGAGAAAACAGCCCCCCTCGGGATGGTCTGGGCTGGGAGATGCGTCTTCGGTGCCCTAGGCTGCTTCCCACTTCCTGTCTGAGCTGGAGTCTGATGGCATCGTGCCCTGTGATGTCACACCTCCCGTGTCTTGTCCAGCTTCACCGGCCCCCCATCCCCAAAGAATGTGCAGCCTGGTACGATTCAGTAAAGGGCCATTTTTTTGTTGTTGTTGCTTGGCAAAATTTTGCCCACGCCCCTAAGGACCCGTGGGATTTCCCTCCAGGGTTGGGGACTGGAGGGTGTTGATCAGGTGAGGGAACTTGTCCTCTGTTTGGCCCATGGGACTGATGGGCTGTGAGGCCATCTCTGGTGACCTTGTCCAGGCTGTCCCTCCTTCCCCCATCAGGGAAGCGGCCAGAGTCTCACCTCTGCTGGGGGTGGGGCTGCCACATCCAGGCCCCGGCAGGTGTTGCCGAGGGAAAAGCCGTTTCCCTGCCGTAACCTGCCGCCCCTCTGCCGTGTCCTCTGCCACGGGAAGGCCCTCGTGTCCACTTGCTTCCGGCCCCCGCCCCTCCCCCAGTCCCCGCGCGGTTGGCCAGCTGCACAGCCTCAGCCCGCGCGCTGTCGAGAAGCTGGCTCTGTCCTTGTTTCTCGGCAGCCCTGGGAATTGTCTCTAATCTCCTCCCTGCCTCCCCCTGCAGATGGTGATGACGACCCACAACTCTCCTGGGTGGCCTCGTCTCCCTCCAGCAAGGATGTTGCGTCACCCACGCAGATGATCGGAGATGGCTGTGACCTCGGCCTTGGCGAGGAGGAAGGGGGCACGGGCCTGCCGTACCCTTGCCAGTTCTGCGACAAGTCCTTCATCCGCCTGAGCTACTTGAAGAGGCACGAGCAGATCCACAGCGACAAGCTGCCGTTCAAGTGCACCTACTGCAGCCGCCTCTTCAAGCACAAGAGGAGCCGTGACCGGCACATCAAGCTGCACACGGGCGACAAGAAGTACCACTGTCACGAGTGCGAGGCGGCGTTCTCCCGCAGCGACCACCTCAAGATCCACCTGAAGACCCACAGCTCCAGCAAGCCCTTCAAGTGCACCGTCTGCAAGCGCGGCTTCTCCTCCACCAGCTCGCTGCAGAGCCACATGCAGGCCCACAAGAAGAACAAGGAGCATCTGGCCAAGTCGGAGAAGGAGGCCAAGAAGGACGACTTCATGTGCGACTACTGCGAGGACACCTTCAGCCAGACCGAGGAGCTGGAGAAGCACGTGCTCACCCGCCACCCCCAGCTCTCGGAGAAGGCGGACCTGCAGTGCATCCACTGCCCCGAGGTCTTCGTGGACGAGAACACGCTGCTCGCCCACATCCACCAGGCCCACGCCAACCAGAAACACAAGTGCCCCATGTGTCCCGAGCAGTTCTCCTCGGTGGAGGGCGTCTACTGCCACCTGGACAGCCACCGCCAGCCTGACTCCAGCAACCACAGCATCAGTCCCGACCCCGTGCTGGGCAGCGTGGCCTCCATGAGCAGCGCCACGCCCGACTCCAGTGCCTCCGTGGAGCGTGGCTCCACCCCGGACTCCACCCTGAAGCCACTGCGGGGACAGAAGAAGATGCGGGACGACGGGCAGGGCTGGGCCAAGGTGGTCTACAGCTGCCCCTATTGTTCCAAGCGGGACTTTAACAGCCTGGCCGTGCTGGAGATCCACTTGAAGACCATCCACGCGGACAAGCCCCAGCAGAGCCACACGTGTCAGATCTGCCTGGACTCCATGCCCACCCTCTACAACCTCAACGAGCACGTGCGCAAGCTGCACAAGAACCACGCCTACCCCGTGATGCAGTTCGGCAACATCTCCGCCTTCCACTGCAACTACTGCCCCGAGATGTTCGCGGACATCAACAGCCTGCAGGAGCACATCCGCGTCTCCCACTGCGGCCCCAACGCCAACCCGCCCGATGGCAGCAACGCCTTCTTCTGCAACCAGTGCTCCATGGGCTTCCTCACCGAGTCCTCCCTCACGGAGCACATCCAGCAGGCCCACTGCAGCGTCGGCAGTGCCAAGCTGGAGTCTCCGGTCATGCAGCCCACGCAGTCCTTCATGGAGGTCTATTCCTGCCCCTACTGCACCAACTCGCCCATCTTCGGCTCCATCCTGAAGCTCACCAAGCACATCAAGGAGAACCACAAGAACATTCCGCTGGCCCACAGCAAGAAGTCCAAGGCAGAGCAGAGCCCGGTGTCGTCTGACGTAGAGGTGTCTTCCCCTAAGCGGCAGCGGCTCTCGGCGAGCGCCAACTCCGTCTCCAACGGCGAGTACCCCTGCAATCAGTGCGACCTCAAGTTCTCCAACTTTGAGAGCTTCCAGACACACCTGAAGCTGCACCTGGAGCTGCTGCTGCGGAAGCAGGCGTGCCCACAGTGCAAAGAGGACTTCGACTCCCAGGAGTCCCTCCTGCAGCACCTGACGGTGCATTACATGACCACGTCGACCCACTACGTGTGCGAGAGCTGTGACAAGCAGTTCTCCTCGGTGGACGACCTGCAGAAGCACCTGCTGGACATGCACACCTTTGTGCTGTACCACTGCACCCTGTGCCAGGAGGTCTTCGACTCCAAGGTGTCCATCCAGGTGCACCTGGCGGTGAAGCACAGCAACGAGAAGAAGATGTACCGCTGCACGGCCTGTAACTGGGACTTCCGCAAGGAGGCCGACCTGCAGGTGCACGTCAAACACAGCCACCTGGGCAACCCGGCCAAGGCGCACAAGTGCATCTTCTGTGGGGAGACCTTCAGCACCGAGGTGGAGCTGCAGTGCCACATCACCACGCACAGCAAGAAGTACAACTGCAAGTTCTGCAGCAAGGCCTTCCACGCCATCGTGCTGCTGGAGAAGCACCTGCGGGAGAAGCACTGTGTGTTTGACGCTGCCACCGAGAATGGCACGGCCAACGGGGTGCCCCCTGCGGCCACCAAGAAGGCCGAGCCCGCTGACCTGCAGGGCATGCTGCTGAAGAACCCCGAGGCGCCCAACAGCCACGAGGCCAGCGAGGACGACGTGGACGCGTCGGAGCCCATGTACGGCTGTGACATCTGCGGGGCGGCCTACACCATGGAGGTGCTGCTGCAGAACCACCGGCTGCGGGACCACAACATCCGGCCGGGTGAGGACGACGGCTCGCGCAAGAAGGCCGAGTTCATCAAGGGCAGCCACAAGTGCAACGTCTGCTCACGGACTTTCTTCTCCGAGAACGGGCTCCGGGAGCACCTGCAGACGCACCGGGGCCCTGCCAAGCACTACATGTGTCCCATCTGTGGCGAGCGCTTCCCCTCTCTGCTGACGCTCACCGAGCACAAGGTGACCCACAGCAAGAGCCTGGACACGGGCACCTGTCGCATCTGCAAGATGCCCCTGCAGAGCGAGGAGGAGTTCATCGAGCACTGCCAGATGCACCCCGACCTGCGCAACTCCCTCACGGGCTTCCGCTGCGTGGTCTGCATGCAGACGGTCACCTCCACGCTGGAGCTCAAGATCCACGGCACCTTCCACATGCAGAAGCTGGCGGGTAGCTCGGCCGCGTCCTCCCCCAACGGGCAGGGGCTGCAGAAGCTCTACAAGTGTGCCCTGTGCCTCAAGGAGTTCCGCAGCAAGCAGGACCTGGTGAAGCTCGACGTCAACGGGCTGCCCTATGGGCTCTGTGCTGGCTGCATGGCCCGCAGTGCCAACGGACAGGTGGGTGGCCTGGCTCCGCCCGAGCCTGCCGACCGGCCCTGTGCTGCCCTCCGCTGCCCCGAGTGCAGCGTCAAGTTTGAGAGTGCTGAGGACCTGGAAAGCCACATGCAGGTGGACCACCGCGACCTCACGCCAGAGACCAGTGGGCCCCGGAAAGGTACCCAGACGTCGCCAGTGCCCCGGGTAAGTGCCGCCCGTCTGAACCTGCCCCTGCTCCCCGGGCTCCACGGGCCCCCACAGGAGCCGCACAGCCCGGGCGCCGGTTTCCTGGTGGTGGTCTCTTAGTTGCCCAGAGAAGCCGCACCGCTGGCTAAGCACGTCTGCCTTGAGTTTGAACCACAGTGTTGCCATTTCCTTCCGAGCCACGCGACGTCATTTATCTCTCTGGGCCTCGTTTGTCAAGCGCTCCTCTGTGAAATGAGAGCAGCGGCCGTCTCCACTGCTCAGAACTGTCGTGGGGGCAATGGCACCGCACCCGTGAAGTGCCTGGCGCGGCGGCCGACACGCGTGCGCTCCGGCGGGCGCTGTCGTTACTGATCCGATCCGTTACCGATTGGATGCGGAGGGCTTCATCTTTGCTTGCTGGGTCTCCCTGGCTTCTTTGGGCTTTAGACCCGGCATTCGTTTGGCCATTCATGCAGATGATACACGTATATGAAGGGCGGGGAACCTGGCGCTCAGGGCTCATCATGCTAGTTACAATCACCAGCGGATGTTGTTGTCACCCATGGTGTCATTACAGTCTGTGCAGTCGCGGGTGTGCAGGGCCCTTAGCAATGGTTCTGATTGCTGTTATCATTAATGATTGATACATTGATTCATTCATCAAATTTTCCCTGAACGCCTGTTATGCTTGGAGGTGCCTGGGAGCCAGGGAGAGCCAGAAACGGCCCTGCCCTGTGGGCTCCTGGACCCGAGGGAGCCACAGGCCCACAGCAGGTGCTATGCCTCAGTGAGACAGAGGCAGTCTGGGCTCTTGGTGGGTCCACACAGGCCTCGGGTGCAGAGCTGAGAGACCCCCAATGGTGCGCCTGGAGCCCGTGTGGCCCTTGGGTGTCGGACAGCGCCGGCCCGGGGGTTCCCGCTGAGTCTGTGTGGTCTGTTCCCAGACTGAGGAGCTGCCAGGCGGGTCTCAGGAGTATCTTTCCCTCGGTGGCCACTGCTGGCGCCATTGGCAGGGAAGCAGGATTTGGGGAAGGGCGACCTGCCACAGGTGCCTGCTGGGACATAGGGATGGATGTTTGCTGGGGGTGTTTGGCCTTGGGACCAGAACTAGGGCCTGGGCCCTGGGATTTTGAGGGGTGAGGGAGACAGAGGGAGAGAGGAGGGCTGGAGAGAGTGAAGGAGAATCCCGCAGCGAAAGCGACCTTGGAGCCTTCTGCTCAGCCCCTGCTGCTGTGCGTGGGCCCAGGGAAGCCCAGTGAGCGGAGGGACCCGTCCAGGGACACCTGGGCAGGGAGAGGAGCACCTGAACGAGGACAGAGCCGCGGGTGGGGTGTCTAGTGGGACACCCTTCAGAGGTCCTGAGCAGGCACACTGGTCACCACTGCCCAGCCTGTGCTTGCTGGCCGGCCCGGGTCTTGGGGAACAGTCTTGGGGAGCATTTGGGCCCTGGAGTCAGGTGGCCTGGGTTAAAATCTCCCTCTCCCAGGACCCAGCTGTGACTTGACTTCTCTGGGCCTCTGTCCTCCCCCGCAAAGCCAGTGGGTCACAGTGATGGTAATTAATCGTGATGGTAGCAGTAGTAAGATGCAGAGCCAACATCACCTGGGGGGCACGGTGGCCGGGTTGGTGTCTCTCTGGTGTTCTAACCAGTGTCTGCCCTGACTGGTCAGTGCCGGGTCCTCATCACCTGTTCAATATCGTGGCTGTTTCCCGTGCTGGCCCCAGGGTTCTGCTCTGAGGATTAAGTGAGTTAATGAAGTGCCGGGTGCACAGTGAACAATCCACACTTACTGAGGGGTAAGGATGGCACTTTCCTTCTGTTTAATCCTCGTAACTTTTCATTTTGCAAATGAGGAAACTGAGGCATAGAACCGGGCAGTCATCTGCCTCAAGCCCCCGGCTCTCAAGAGGCAGAGGGGCATTCGAGCCCAGGCCGGTCACATCTGATGCCGCAGCCTGTGCCCTTGCCCAGGACTCCACCCAGAAACCCCGGAGCCCATCCTGGCTGCGGGAAGGGAGAGGCCGGCTGGGCTGGGGTCCAGCGTGGTCATGCCCGTGCTCAGGCTGTGGGACAGCGTGGCCGCACTGGGCCCCTGTGCCTGCGTCTCCCGGGTGTACCCCAGCCTAGGATCACCCCTCCTTTTCGGCACTGCTCACGACCGGCTGGGTTTCCTGACTGCCAGGGAGCTGCTCCCAGCGCCTCCCAAGCCTTGGGTGGTTTGAGCCTCCCCACTCTGCCCTGGATCCAGCATCAAGTACCACTTCGTAAAAGCCCCTACTACGTGCACGGTGTTATCTTGGGTACCAACTCTTACATCATCTCCATGGCAACAGCCTGGGAGCCTTGCGGTGGCCTCTCTTTCGGCAAAGAGGGGATCCATGCTGAGAACGGTGTCACCATATACCCACAGATGCACCGCCGTGTGTGGCAGTGCGGGGACTGAAACCTGAGGGGGGCCTGTTTGCCGGGAGCCCCGCAACCTCTTCTCCTTGCCCCCAGGCCTGCGGGAGACGGGTGAGCTGCGAATCGCATCCCTGCCTGCCCAGAGGCCCCGGGCAGATGGGCCAGTCGCAGAAAGGAGCCAGACAAAGCCCAGGTGTCCCCAGCCGAGGCAGCATTCTCTGGGGCCCTGCCCCTGCCTGGGCACGCCTCGGGGCAGGGGCCCAGCTGTCTGTGAGCCCACCCTTTCCTCCCCTAGGACTCAGTCATGTAAGAACAGACTCTGGGGGCTTTACAGGGGCTTGGGGGCTGGCAGGCTGGGACCCTCGGGAGTGTTTCCATAGCAACCAGCTCTCGGAGGACTGGGTTCCTGTGGGGCCGAGGCTGCTGTCAGCTGAAACGTGAAGCATTGGGTTTCTGCCTCCCCTTCTGTTTATGGGTAATAACATCACCCGACGCGAGGCCAGTGTGGGTGTAACTTGGCCCTCCGTCCCCTCAACAGGTCCCCACGGGGCCTTCCTCTGCCAGGTGGGCGGCCTGGGTGCCCTCACAACCCGTTTTACAGCCAGGTGAACACACACCCAGATCTGAGGGCTTGTCTGGGTCCCACTAGCTCTCTGTCTGCTAGACCAGGGCTGTCCAGGGAGGTCTGGGGTGTGGAGCCGAGACCGGCAGCTGAGACGGGGCCTCCAGAGGGGCCTGCCAGGTGCCGAATCCCACCTCCCAGCACAGGGCTTTGACCAGGTGGTGCAGCCTCGTGAAACTCCTCTTCTCCAGCCCCACAGTGGAGCTTGCAGAGCGGTGGTGAGTGTTCAGCACGAATGCTGCCTGCACACAGCAGGTGCTCAGTAGATGGTAGCTGTGACCACTGTCATGGACAGTCAGGAGCTCTCCCTCCTTTCTTGGAGGGCCCAGCCAGTCCTTCCCCCTCCCTCTCCGTCTCTGCCACTCTCAGGTGTGTTTTCCTTCTGCCCGCGGCCCCCCACTGAGGCTGCCCAGGGCTGTGCCGGGGGAGGTGGCCCCTGGCCGCGGGCCCTGGAGCTCAGCCTTGCTCCTCCTGGCAGGGCCCTGGGGCAGGGGCTTACGGCACAGGAGGTGCTTTGGGTGCCCCGTTCCATCTTTCTGTAGCTGTATCTCCTTGCTGGGTCTGAAGCTCGCGAGGAGGCGGGGTCCCTGCGGGGTGGAGAAGGGGGACAGACCAAGAGTAGATACTGGGTTGAGGACTGGGGGCTGGCCAGGTTCAGACGGTGTTCGGGCTGGTGAGCCTGCGTGTGTCTGTGTGTGGGTGCACATACGTACACGTAGGCATCCATGTGTCTGCACACGAGGGTGCACACATTTGTGTTCGGAGCTGCTTGCAGCTCTGTGGGTGTATTCGAGAGTGTCAGGGTTCCAGTGAGAGAGCTGAAGGCGCATGTGTCTGTGGACAAGTTTGGATATGTCCACCTGTGTGACCTTGTGGGTCCCCGTTCCTCTGGGGGTGCTGTGCACAGGGGTCACAGGTGTGTCTCTGAGGGTCTTGTGTGTCGATGGTGAGTTGGGGTGAGGGTGTGTGGACACGTACATGTATGCTTGCACTTCTGTGTTTGTGTCATGTGTGTGTGTGTGTGTGTGTGTGTTGGTGTGTGTGGTCAACAGTTCCCTTGGTCCCTCCCTCCAGAGACCCCTGGGGCTTGTGTCACCATGACGAAGGGCCCAGTTACTTGGCAGTGCTCTTCCTGCCACCAAGGGGCGGTGGAGGCTGTGTGGGGTGGCCTCTCTTCCTGCCTAAGCCCCTGGTGATTTACATGCAAGCAGGGAGCTCTCTTCATTCACCTGTCCCTTTAGGGGGACAGCCAGATCACTTTGATCACTCACAGTTCGCCACACCCACCTGCACCAGCTGTGGCCTCCAGAGACTTCCACCCAAGCACATCCTTGGCGGGGGACATGGTCTTCCTTCCCCACCATGGCCACAGCCTGACACCACCCCCTTCTTCCCACCCACAGGGGCCACGCAGGCCCGTCCAGCAGGACTTCCCGGGCTTCCCTGGGAAGGAGCCTCCTGCATGTGCTTCGTTCTTGCATTCACTTGTTCGTTCCTGCTTCATTCATTCAAGCACCAGGGGCTCTCATACTTGCCAGGAAGAGTGGGCGGGGGCACGTGTGAGGCAGAATGAATGATTTTGATGGTGGAGAAAGCTGAGGTAGTTCCCCTTTATGAGCATGGAGCTCTGGAACTGTGGCCCCTGAGAAGCCCTCAGTCCCTGCTGTCCCCTGATGACCTGAACATCTCCCCCTGCGTCTGAGGCTGGGATCTCCACCCTGCGCTGCCTTCCACCCCCCTTCCTGCTCCCTGAGCTCTCCCGGTTCTTTCTGGGGCCTCTCCATGCGGAGTGCCTGCTTCTCAGCCCGCGCCGTGGCCTGTCCTGAGGGAACACTGAAGACCCCAGTTCTCCTGAAACACTGGGGAGAGGCCCCTGGTCTCATCAGAGTGGGTCCTGGAGCCGGAGCAGGGACCTTGCCTCTGGAGCCTGAAGCACTCAGCACCAGCTTCTCCAGTTGTTTCTTCCTTCACTCACTCGTTTGTTCAACATTTTCTTAGCACCAACAATAATCATAATAAAAATTACATAATTATTAGGCTCATACCTTGGGCCAAGCCCTATGCTAAGGTGGTGGGGCTCTAGGACATTTAAGTCATCGTTTATTCTCTTTGCCCCTTCTGCCCTAATAGAGTGCTTTGCATATTTACTCTGCAACTTTGCTCACGTGTTCAAGTGCTTGTTAAACACTTGGTCTGTGCTGCCTCAAAGGTGGACAGAACACACTTCTGGCCCACTGGGTGTTCAGGGTGCGATGGGGGAGAAGACAGTCAGTCAGCCACAATACAACAGTGTGTTAATTCCCAGGTGCGTTTAACATAAGCTTGGGAGTCGGGGTCAGGGGCCTGCACTCATTCTGGGGTGGGAAGAGAGGGCATCTCAGAAGGGGTGGCACTTGGACTGAATCCTCAAGGATGGAGGGCTGCATAGCGGAGGTTAGGTCTGGGTTCTCAGCCAAGAAATCTGAAGTCCTACTCCCTTTTCCAGGCATAAGAGAAGCCTCATCATCCCAGGAGCCAAGGTGGTCTTCAAAAAGCTTGGATATTTTGGTTCCCAATACTACCCCTCATCCTTCAAAAAAACCTACAGCCATAGTCCTTCCCCCAGACAGACAACACCACCTCTGTCCTCAGGGGTCTGGTTTCACAACCGCCCAGACTTACTTGTGAGAGTAAGGTCCACTCTTTGGAATGAATCTTTAAGAAGATTTGAAGCTTTTTATCTCCGTTTTTCTGCCCTTGCCGGGAAAAGGCAGCTGGTAATAGCCCCTGTGTGTGGAGACCAGCTGTAGAATCAGCTGGGGTCATGTGTGCTTAGGGCTGATGAGGAATTCCTTGGCCACCCTTGAGCACTGAAGTTGGCAGAAACTGTATCCCCACATGGTTCTTAGGGTAGGTAAATGGATGAGAAAGTTGTTGGATGGCTAGGAAGATGGATGGATGGATGGATGATGGATGGATGGTTGAATGGATGGATGGATGAATGGGTGGAGGTGTATATAGATGGACGGATGGGCAGATGGAGGATAGGTGAATAGGTGGATGGGTGGGTAGATGGATGGATGGATGATGGAATGGATGGTTGAATGGGTGGATGGATGAATGGGTGGGTAGATGAATGGTTGGGTGGGTGGATATGTGTGTAGATGGCTGTGTGGGTGGATGGATGAATAGGTAGATGGGTAGGTGGGTAGATGATGGGTGGGGGGTGGATGATGGATGGATGGTTAAGTGGGTTGATGGATGGATGGGTGGGTGGGAGGATGTGTGTGTAGCTGGATAAATGGGTAGACAGAGGGTAGGTAGGGGGATGGATGGATAGATTGATGGATGAATAGATGAATGGATGGGTAGATGGAAGATTAGATGAATGTGTGGTTGGATGGGGAGATGGAGGATGGAAGGATGGGTGGAGGTGTATGTAGATGAATGGGATGGGTAGATGGAGGATGGATGAATGGGTGGATGGTTGGGTAGATGGAGGGTGGATGAATGGGTGGAGGTGTATGTAGATGGTTGGCTGGGCAGATGGAGGATAGATGAATGGGTGGATGGATGGGTAGATAGATTTGCCCTTCCAATCAGGGCAGCCTCCCTCAGCTCCCAGAAAGGTTCAAATTGGGATGAAGGCAGTTTCCCCAGCTCTAGCAGAGGAGCAGCTCCCTTGGATTGTAGCCTGATGCGCCTTCTCTAGGCTGGTAGAGCTGGGTCCAGAGGGAGGTGGAAGAGAATGGCCTAGGGATACATGGGAGGGGACTTCTGGAAAGTCTTGAGCCAGGCCCTCCAGGAATTTTTGCTTTTCTTTTCTCTATCTCCTGACTCTCGAATCCCTTTCTTTTTGATTTCCAAACAGAAAAAGACGTACCAGTGCATCAAGTGCCAGATGACCTTCGAGAATGAGAGAGAGATCCAGATCCACGTTGCCAACCACATGATTGGTAAGAGAGCATTTCTCCATCGGTGTTTGACATTTGCAGCACCAGTCATTGTTTCACTGCCTTTTAGGCCAAAGGACAGAGTCGCTGTGCTGTTTCCTAGACATTTCAAATGGGAGTAAAATGTCAGAGTGGGAGCGTCTTCTCCATTCCAGCCTGCTTGTCGTGGCTCCACTCATTGCAATCAAACTTTTGACAGTCTCTTCCATTTCCCAGCATAAATTTCCCTCCATTTCTGAAACAAAGTGCTTTCCAGTTGTCAAGCACTCAGGGGCAATTATGCTTCAATTTCGTATGTCATGACATTGAATAGATTTAACTGCTCACATTTCCCCACTCAACGTGGTGAATTCCTCACGCACACTGTCAAAACAGAATGCTTACCAAGTTATTTCGGTGCTTTTCCTATGCCTCTTTCAGTGGTTTGGACTTTGGAAAATTCATCCTTTCTAGAAGGGGGGCTTTCACGGTCCTAGAGAGTTCACACCCTTGGCACAAGGGTCTGGGGAAGCGGTGAAGTCTCACTGGCTTCGGGTGGGTGGGCGCGGTCTCATGGCAGCTGGGGGGAAGCCCTGTTGGGGAGAGAGGGGTGTTCTGGATGTTCTGACGGGCGTGGAGGTTCCCAGGGCAGGGCTGGCTTGGGGTGGGCTGGGGCCTCGGAGAGAGCTTCTGGAGTCCCGAGGCCTTGGTCTTTTTGGATGTGATCACCTTCTCCAGGATTCCTGTAGGAGCGGCGAGGTTTCAGCCATGGACTGAGTGTTCTGCTCCATACTCCATCTCTGCTTTTCTTCTTCTGGCATCTTTTCATTATAGTCTTAACAGCAGCCGAGCCACCAGAGTACCGCTTTACAAACCCCTTACTGCCCACCTCCGGAAAACCTCTCGCACGTGTACAGCTTAATGCATTCTCACGAACTGAACACACCTGTGTGACCAGTGCCCAGATCCCCAAACAGAGTATTCCCGGCATCCCGGCAGCCCCTCCCCTGGCCTCCTCCAGCCCCTCCCCCACAGCAGAGGGTCCCCACCCTGCGGTCGGAGAGCCTAGGTTGGGTTTGCCTGATTTGTACTTAATATAAGTGGAATCACACAGTTTCATCTGTTTTGCTTTTATATTATTGCCTCTAGTTGGAGACTATCCATTCATGTATCTGTTCAACTCTTGATGGGCCCATTTTGTAGTGTTTCAAATTGTGCTGGAACGTTCTTGTACACGTCTCTGGTGACTATATGTATGTGATTTCAGTGGGATTATAGGGATATATAGCTGTGTGTTTGTATATTATGTATAAAATCCTGTTACAGATACTACATAAGTGTGTGTATATATAAAATGGGAATGCAGGATTAGAATTGCGGGGTCAGGGTAGAGGATGATCGCTTTTAGCAGATGCTGACAAATTTCCAACGTGGTCTTACGAACTCGCGCTCCGGCCGCTGGTGAGAGTCGGACTGCTCTGCGCCTGTGCGTGGCGGCGTGTGCGCAAGAAGAGCGGTTGTCACAAGGCCTTTCTGTAGCGAAGATGCTCTCAGGGCAAGTGCGAGTGGCCGGGGCAGCGTCCCGTGCCCGCAGAGAGTCCCAGCTCTCCCCCCAGTGACTTGGAGCCGGGCCCTGGGCAGCCTCTGTCCCCCGAAGGCTCTGGCCTCCCGGTCGCATGCGTGGCGGGGCTCACACGGCCATGAGGGGACAGGGGAAGGGACGTGGGGGACAGTGGGTGGGGCTCTGGGAACTCGGTCTGACAGGGGGATTGGTGGCTTTTTAATTTCCCTTGTCTGAAAGCCCCTTGCTGAAGGACAAGAAGAAAAGCACCCTGTCAGTCACCAGCTGCTCAGAGTCCTTTCAGGAGAGTAGCGGGGAGGTGAAGATGAAGATATCTAGAAATGTTTGCTTTTGCAGCAGGTGTTAACCGCACTCCTGTTTGTAAGCTTGAAGGGCGAGAGCCTGGCTAATTGGACCACAGTGATTTCACAGGCGTTTCTTCCTCCTCCCTTCCCCCTTCCACCCTGCCTCCTGCACAGATCCTGGAAGCCGTGTGTCCTCAGGTGGAAGGTGAAGGGGTTGCTCTTAACTAGAGTCGTGGGAAATGCAAAAGGAGGGGTTGACTGGCGTTTGGGCCCACGTGTGAGCTGAGGGCCGGGCTTCAGCTGAGACACTAGGGAGCCATTGAAGGTTTCAGAGCAGGGTGTGGCCTGGACTGAGCTGAGTGCCTTAGGAAGGTTAATCTGGCTGCAGAGTTGGGGGGATCCACAAGGAAAGAGAACGGAGACCCTCCTGGTCTGGTCCTGCGGCGAGGGAATTGGGCACAGAGAGGTGACAGAACTTGTATGTGGCTGGTGCCCTGAGTCTGGTAGGTCCCGGTGGCTTGGGGACACTTGCAGGAGGGAAGGGGGGGAGGTGTGAGTGGAAGAGAGGAGGGGCAGCAGGCCTGGTTTGGGGCTGGCTCTGCAGTCCCAGTCAATCTGCTGGGCCCAGTGTCCCTGTGGACAGCTTCTCCTGCTAAATGGCCCAAGCCCAGCGTGGCTGCCCCAGAGCCCGCAGGGGTAAGAGTTCCCCTTAGTGGCACCAAGGGGACTTGGTGGGTGGAAGTGGTCCTGTGCAGCTTGGTGGCCTTCTCATAAACTCGGGACACGTGGTGGTCTGAGGCAGGCCTCCCCAGGGACCCAGACTACTGGAGGCCTCTCCCAGGGGAAGGTAAAGTGGCCTTTTTATAGCGGGGGCCTCTGCATGGCTGCGCAGCCTGAGGACCCTGGGAGTTACGACAACTCAGGGACACGTCTCTTTGGGAACATTTCCCAGCACCCCTCTCCTGCTGCTGCTGGGGACGGAGTGGTTCGGATCTGATCTAAAGACAAGGGTCTCTGGAAGCCTTTTGAGCAGCGGGGGCTCCCCCGTCCTCACAGAGTGTCCTGACCCCCTTTCCCTGGGCCTCCCCCAGCCTTGGAAATGGCTTTAGACGCCCCCTCGCCCAGACGGCACATGGGAAACTTGGAGCAGTCCCCAGCTCGGTCCTGTGCCCCCTGCCGGACAGACGGGCCCGCTGTGCCAGCCACCCTCCCCCTGGCGCTGCCCCCTCAGGAAATGGCTCTGTGGGAGGCCCTGCCGTGGGCTCCGGGGGGCTGCTGAAGGAGAGTGAGGGGGCCCAGAGGCAGCTGGCCCCGTGGCTGGAGGGAGGAGTCCGGGGTCCTCCCACGTGTGTGGGACACGTATGTCCAAGGTGTGCACACTGCCCTCCCGGGGCGACGGCGCCTGCCCCTGGGAGGAGGGCCTGGCTCTGGAGACCCCGAGGAAGCCGAGTTGCCCGGGACGCCTGCCCTCTCCCGACTGCCTGGGGACGCCAGGGTCTGAGAACTTGTCCTTGAGCTAACAAACTTGCCGTGACCCAGGTTGGCTCCACGGGAGTGACTCAGCCTCTGGGCCCCTGGGGGAGGCCCCACGGAGGGTCAGGGCTGGGAAGGACGGTCCTCGGGGAATCTTGTCAGGAATACTTGCCCTCCGTGTCCTTGGAAAGTGGCTATGGACTCTCTGGCGGGCAGCCAGGCCAGAGCCAGGCCGTCCCGGTGGGGCATTAGTCATTCCGGAGCCTTCTTTTCTTGGTCATGTCAGCCCCTTTCCCCGGGCGCCTCTCAAGGGCTGGGCTTTGCTGTTGGGGTGAAAAAACAGGGAAGGAAGGCGACATTTGGAAGAGCAGCCTCTCCTGCCTCCTGCTCAGGCCTTTAAAATGTCCCCAGCACCCCACTGTGGCAGGACTGGCCCTGGAGGGAGTAGGGGGTGTGTGTCAGAGAGAGAGAGGGAGAGGGAGGGAGAGAGAGTTTTTCTGCCTTCCAAGTCTTCGGGAAGCACAGCCTGGGGAAATTTGGGGCTGCCCTGCAGGCCCAGGCCAGCCCTTTCAGCTGCCGTTTGGATGCCCGGGACCTGCCGAAGGCCCGGCCCGCACTTGGGAGAGGAAGAGGTTGCTGGTCCAGGGGGAAGGTCTGGAGTGGAAATCAGTGTCTCGCCCTAACACCAGGGAGATGCAAAACCCCTCAAATATAGCCAAAGAGAAAAACACCCGAAAGGAAAAGAAAAAGGGGTGTCTGTCTCCTTTCTGCCAGGAACCCATGTTGCTGACGGGGGCTTTTTAATGGTGCTTTTCATTCAGGTAACGCCAGACCCGAAACATCTGTCTAACCTTAGTATGTGATAAAAATGCCCCTCTCGCCCCGGAGATCGTGTTTCGGGGTCTGGAGTGGTTCTGTCGGAATAACGAGCCTGTACAGAGAGCCTAGAATCCAATTCTGTTTTATTCTTTTTTTTTTTCCTGGCCAAACCCCCAAACTCGGGCACTGTTACTTCTCCCCAGCAGTCCCCTTGGGTGAGGGAAGCTGCCCCAGGACTGAGTTTTCCTGCCTTGGAATCCCATTGGTTCATCCAAGGAAGCTGTTGTCCATCAAGCGCTTTGGTCTATGGAGAATCCATCTGTTCTGAATTTTGAAATAGTGGAAATTATTGCATTTTCATGAATTTATTTTGTATATGTATATTTTTTAAGAGAGGGAACGGCCGTTGTACTTGGGGTTTCCTCTAATAGTAACCTCATACCATGTTCAGGAAACACGATTGAACCCTTAGGCTCGGCGGGGACTTGCTAGCCCAGCTCAGCAGGCGGTAACCTACGCGTTCCACACCGTGTCACAAGTCTAAGATACGGGAGCTCAGAGGACAGGCGTGTTGCCCAGTCTGGGCATTCCAGGAAAGCTTCCTGGAGGAGGTCATACCTAATCAGGGTCTTAGAGGATGGGAAGTGAGGTGGGAGGGAATGCATGCAGAGGAGGTGGTACAAGCAGCTCACAGAGGAGAGGGGCCCGCGATACGCGGGGAAGCAGCAGACGTCAGTCCTGCTGCAGAGCCAGTCGTGCCGCGGGAGGCGGGTGGGTCACGGCAAAGACGGTGAGGTAGAGGAGGGGAGAGAAGGCGAGGATGTTGGTGAGAAGGGTGTGGGTCGGACAAACATTTAAGAGGCAAAAGCAGCAGGACTTGGCAACTGAGTGGGCATGGGAGGGAAGTTCAGAGTGACTGGGGGCTCTCAGGTGGCCAGGTTTTGGGTGGCAGGTGGCAGATGATATCACGCCAGAGGAAGAGCTGTTAGGGACTGGCGAGGGTGATGGTCTGTGATGTCAGCTCAGGGGGCGCCAGGCCGTTCCTCCTGTATCCCCAGGTGGCATCACACTCCGCCCTTGAGCACCCCGTGAGGAGGTTCTGTTATTGCCCCCGTTGTGCACACGGGGAGCTGAGATGTCGTGTCCGATGTCAGTCACTCCAGGGTGGGGTGTGAACTCGGGCGGCGTGACTCAGGGCCTGTTCCTCTAACCCCTGAACCTGAAGGCTCGTCACGCTCGAGGAGCCTGCGTTTGCTGGCGATGACTTGGCCTTGCACGAGGGGGTGTCTGGCCGGCTGGCAGGTGGACACCTGGCAGGAGCCCGGGAGCAAGGCCTGGGCTGGGGAAGGGGCTCGGGGGCATCGGCGTAGATGGCGAGGGCATCTGGGGGCCCCAGGGAGTGAGGAGCGTGGTGTCATCAGTGCCAAGACAGCAGAGGGTTTCCAGGGGTGGCGACTGCCCTGTAGGGGGAGACGCCCCGGGAGGCCCCGCGAGGCAGGCTGAGAGGGTCCGCTGGACGCGCAGCAAGCGGTCATTGCGTCCTGGGTGTGCGCGGGGTCAGCGGCGTGAGATGGAAGGAGGGGTTGAGAGCAGGGGGGAGTCCAGCAGTGAAGGTCCCGGGCTGGGAAGGGAGGGTGAGGGGAGGAGCTGGAGGGGTCTGAAGGTCACAGGAAGTTTTTGCATGTTTGAGAGGGAGAGACCAGAGGTGCTTCTGGGCCGAAGAGACAGAACCCGCAGGGAGGGGCAGAGGAGGGACGGAGTGAGGGACGGAGCTGGTCCGGAGGGGCAGGGACTAGGCCCCGGCACCGCCTCGCTTAGGCCAGCGCACGGGCATGTCTCTCTCTTCCTGCTGTCCTGTGCCCTCAACTGTTGAATTGACTTTGTTGAATGTTCTTCGTGGTCATTTGGCTCCTTGGCAGCAGCTGACATGGGGACAGTTTCCCGCGTATGTGCTTCCGGCCGAGCCTCACAGGAGTAACGGCAGACAGCAAGGGCTTTGTGGCCGTCAGTGGCCCCAGAGCACGGTCCCCTCTGCCCCGAGCTCCCTGCGGTGTCAGCCTCAGACTGGGTTTGGATGGCGCCCGGGTCTGCCCTCCCTGGTGGGTGCCTGGGGCCCCGTGGAGAGAGAGTGGCGGATGCAGACCCCTCCCACGAGGAGCCGGGGAGCCGGTCGCTGGCTGATGGATTTCACGGATGTCCCGCCTGGTGCGGTTCCCAGCTCATCTGCCTGGGGAAACCGACGTGGGGAGGAGGGAAGTGAGTTCCCCGAGACACACGGTGAGCCGTGAACTCGAGTTGGAGTGAGAACCTGAGGTCACTGAAGGGAGCATTTCTAAACAGACAGTTCTTTAGAAAGTTGCTGTTGTTTATCCTACAGATCTTTGTCAAGCACCAACATAGCTCGATCTGCGGTGGGTGTGAATATTCACAGGAAACAGTGTGCACGTGCACACGCAGAGCACAGAACTCTTCCGTGAAGCACAGGGTTAAGTGCACGGGCCCTGCAGTGGGACGGCTCCAGCTCCTGGCTGTGTCAACTTCGTGGCTAAGCGGCTTTACCTTTGTTTCCTTCGGCTCCTCATCTGTAGATGTCATCTTAATGGTACATGGTAGTTTAGGCAGGACTCTTTCAGCGGCAAGTCAGAAACCCAGCTCCTGTTGGCTATAGCATAGGAGAATTTATTATTGGTTCAGGTAATAGAAAAGTCTAGGGCTACACTGGATGTCAAGCTTCAGGCATGGCTGGATCCAGGGGCTCCAGGAAAGTCATTGCCAGTCTCTCTCTCTTTTGTGTCTTAGCCCTGCTTTCCTATTTGTTGCCTCTGTTCCCCAGCGGGCTCCCCTGGTGCGAGATGACAGGCTCCCAGGCGAGCTCCCCTGGTGCCAGATGACAGCCAGCATCCCCGTGCAGAGGGGCATGTGCTTCCTCATCAGCTGCAACGGTCTAGGAACGAGGCTCACTGACCTCAGTAGGGTCCTGAAGCTGCCCACGAACCAGTCACCGTGCCCAGAAAGGTGGAGCAGGTTGTCTGGGCAGGCGGTGCCACTTTCCCTCCCTGGGGGTGGCCCCTGCAACAGCGGGGGTCGGGGTATTCTGAATAGAAATGGCGTTTCCACACGGAGGGGCAGCACACGGTGCAGGCTCACCACGCCTACCTGCTGGGGCTGTTTGGGGATTAAATGAGGTAAATGAGGTAAATGTGGAGGGCCCAGCACACTGCCTGGCACGTGTAGCTTCTCAGTCAATGGTATATACCAATGTTGTACTGACATGATTAGTCCCTGTGGCAGGGCCTAATGGAATCCTTGTGTAGAGAGGCCATGGTAAGCCTCCAACCCCATGTCTGCACTCAGCAGCTTGGAGAGTGCTGTAGAGGGCTTCCTGGGGGAGGAAGACCAGCGCTCTGCCTTGTCAGGCCTCCTGGAGGGTGGGCCTGCAGGACAGACTCAGAAGGAGCAGCCCCAGTGTAGCTGATTTTTCATTTGCTTCTCATACATTCAGCGGTTTTTTCCCCTTTCTTGAACACCCACCGTGCGCCGGGCGCTAAGCATGGATGTCCCCACAAGCGGAACAGTCCTAGCACCCCGGAGCGAAGAGTCTCCTGGGAGCATCTAGACGCATGTTCAGAAGAAAACCAGCAATAGATCCTGATTATGTCAGATAGTGACGGGCACCGTGCAGAAAACAGGGAGGGTCACGGGTGTGTGTGGGAGAAGGTAAATCGGACACTCGGCTGCGTCCCCTCCGGGAGGTGACTTGCACGTTTAGAGCAGGGCCTCAGCAGAGAGCATTTCCGGTTCCCATCAGGTGGGTGCTGTCCACTGACCTGGAAGCTTGTCCTTTCCTGGTAGGAAGGGGAGGTGCCAGGGGGTGGGGCCAGATCATGGTGACAGGAGCCGAGGGCCCTGCCTGGTGTCAATTGGGTGACACTTCTGGTGCCTGGAGGGCCCCTGTGGTCAGGCTCCCAGGCCACTGACACCCAGAAACAGCAGTCCGAGACTCAGCACCCACTCTTTCAGCCTCTCTCTAGATTATGCTCAGACAGCCCCACACAGGGGCGTTTGCCAGCAGGGCTCTGTAACCCCAGCAGCTCGGGGACTTCAGGTCTCGCTGCCTGTGTCTGCCTTGTGCCTCTCCTGGGGCACTGCCCTTTGCCCGCTCTCTGGCCTCCCTCCTGAAGCCTTTCTTTTGCTTCTCCCTGTATCCATCCTGCCTCTTTCAGCCCACTGCCCCTGGGGGCTCCAGCCCCCTCCTGTCCCCACTTCCTTCCTAGGTTTCCAGATTTCACAACTGAAAATACCGGATGTCTAGTTAAATTTGAATTTTAAATAAAGAGCCAATAATTTTTTAGTATAAGTACGTCTCTAATATTGCATGGGACATACTTCACTCAAAAATTATTTGTTGTTACCTGAACTTTAAATGTGACAGCCGCCCTGTGTTACAGCTGGCAGCCCTGCGGCCACCCAGCGTCCCCATGCCTCTAGCCGGTTAGCTTGCGGGGACCCGCATGGCTCCTTCCCACTTCCTCTAAAGCTCTTTCTGGTCTTTTATTCGTCTTTTTAAAAATTTCAGCTTAAGGGAAATAAACTTGATTTTGAGATAGTTGTATATGCACTTGCAGATTCACAGAGAGACCCCTGTACATTTCTCCCAGTTTCCCGCAGTGGTAACGTCTTGCAAAACTAAAGCACGAAAATCACAACCAGGATATTGACATTGATACGGTCAAGCTACAGAACATTTAGTCACCGCAAGAATCCCTCATGTTGCCCTTTTACAGACACTGCCTTCCTGCCCCTACCCCTTCCGTAATCCTTGGAAACAACTAATCTGTTCTCTGTTTCTATAATTTTGTCCTTTCAAGAATGTTATATAAATGGAATTGTATATAAGTTTTTGTTATCTTTGGGATAAATGCCCAGGAGTGCAATTGCTTGGTCCGTAGTACTTTCATGTTTGACTTTCTAAGAAACTGCCAAACTGTTTTCCAGGGTGGCTGTGCCATTTTACATTCCTGCCAGCAACACGGGAGAGAGAAATTTCAGCATTTGCTTTGTCACTGTTTTTATTTTAGCCAATCCAATAGGTGTGTGGCCATACCTCACTGTGGTTTTAATTCGCATTTCCCTAATGGCTAATGATGTTGCACATCTTCTCATGGACTTTCTGCTGTCTGTTTATTCTCTTTGATGAAATGTTTCTTCATATCTTTTGCCCATTTTCTAATTGGATTGTTTGCTTTTTTATTGTTGAATTTTGAGCACTCTTTATGTATTCTAGATACTAGTCCTTTGTCAGACTTGTGGATTGCAGGTATTTTTCCCGGTTTGTAGCTGGTCATTTCATCTTAACAGGATCTTTTGCAGAGTAAAAGTTTTTAATTTTAATGAATCCAGTTTGTCATTTTTCCCTTTATGGATTGTACTTTTGGCACCAAATTAAAGAACACGTAGCCTAATCCTAGGTCCCAAAGATCCTCTCCTGTGTTTTTTTTCTAAAAGTTTTATAGTTTCACATTTTAGTCCATGATCCATTTCTTGTTAATTTTTATATAAGGTATGAGACTTAGGTCAAGGTTGGTTCCTTCCTTCCTTCCTTCCTTCCTTCCTTCCTTCCTTCCTTCCTTCCTTCCTTCCTCCCTCCCTCCCTCCCTCCCTCTCATGGATATGCAGTTACTCCTGTATCATTTGTTTAAAAGGCTGTGATTTCTCCATTGAATTGTTTTTGCACCTTTGTCAGATATCAATTGGGCATATTTTTGTGGGTCTGTTTCTGGGTTCCATTGATTTATATGCCTGTCTCTCTGCCAGTGTGGCATAGTTTTGATTATTGTAGCTGTAGAATAAATCTTGAAATTGAATAAATGGATTCCTTCTTTTTTATTGATCTTTTCTAAATTGTTTTAGCTATTCTAGTTCCTTTGCCTTTCCATATAAATTTTAGAATAATCTTGTCTATGTCTACAAAATTCTTGCTGTAACTTTGATTGGAATTGTCCAATTGTGTTAAATTGTGTATATTGATTTGGGGAGAAATGATGTCTTTACTATCGTGTAGTCCTTCAATCTATTAACATGGTATGTATCTTCATTTATTTAGATCTTCTTTGATTCTTTCATAATTGATTTGTAGTTTTCAACATACTAGTCCTGTACAGGTTTTGATAGATTTATTTAAATATTCTAATTTTTTTGAGCAATTGTAAATGGGGTATTTTAAATTTCAGTGTTGATATATTTATTGCTAGCATATAGAAATAGTTAGTTTTTGAATATTCATTTTTGCATTCCTTGACTTTGTTCAACTCATTTAGTTGTAGGAATTTTTTTGTAAATTCTCTGGGATTTTCTACATAGACAACCATGTCATCTCTAAATAGAGACAGTTTTATTTATTTCTTTTCTATCTGTATGCTTTTTGTTTCCTTTTCTTTCTTAATACTCTGGCTAGACCTTCCAGCACTATGAGAGTAGTAAGAGTGGGTATCTTTGCCTTGTTTCTGATCTTAAGGGAGGAAACATTCAGTCTTTTACTATTAAGTAAAAAGTATGTTGTTTAGTTTTCAAGTGTTTGGAGGTTTTCCTGTTATTACTTCCTAGTTTGAGTCCATTGTGATTGGAAAAAAATATTATGTATGATTTCAATTCTTTTAAATATGTTGACATTTGTTTTATGACCCGTGATCTGATTCATCTAGGTATATGTTCTCCGGGCACTTATAAAGCCTGTGTATTCTGCTATTATTGGGTGGAGTGTTCTATAAATGCCTGTTAGCTCCTGTTGGTCAGTGGTGTTGAGTTCTTCTGTATCTCTGCTGATTTTTTTTGTCTAATTGTTCTATCAATCATTGAGAGAGAGGTTCTGATGTGTCCTACTGTAATTGTGGATTTGTCTATTTCTCCTTTCAGTTCGATTAGCTTTTGCTTCACATATTTTGCAGCTGTGTTGTTTGGTACATAAATATTTAAGATTTTCTTGGTAGATTGACTCCTTTATCATCATATGATGTCCTTCTTCCTCTGCTCATTTCTTGTGCTCTGAAGCCTATTTTATTTAATATTCATATAGCCCTTCTGCCTTCTTTACATTAATGTTTGCAAGATATAGACCTTTCCATTCTTTTACTTTCAACGTGCCTATATTGTTATATTTTAAATAAGTTTTTTTGTAGATAGCATATAGGTGAGTCATTCTTCTTCCCTCACAGTTTGCCAATCTCTGTCTTTAAATTAGTGTATTTAGGCCATTTATATTTAATATAATTAATGATATGTTAGGGCTTAAGTCTGCCATTTTATTTATTTCTAATTAAAAAATTTTTTAATTGACAATACTTATATATTCATGAGGTACATAGTGATGTTTTGCTACATATAAGGTATAGTGATCAGATCAGGGTAAGTGGCATGTTTATCATCTCAAACATTTATCATTTCTTTGTGTTGAGAATGTTCAATATCCTCCTCCTAGCTATTTGAAACTATATAATATGTTATTGTTAATGGTAGTCATCCTACAGTGGTATAGAATACTAGAATTTATTCTTTCTATCTAGCTGTAACTTTGTATCCTTTAACAAATCTCTCCCTGTCTCTCCCTTCCCTGCATCCTTCCCAGCCTCTTGTATCTTCTGTTCTACTTTTTACTTCCATGAGATCAACTTTTTTTAGCTTCCACATATGAGTGAGAACATGTAGTGTTTAACTTTCTGTTCTTAGCTTATTTCACTTAACATAATGTCCTCCAGTTCCATCCATGTTGCCTCAAAGGACAGGATTTCATTCTTGTTTGTGGCTGAATAGTATTCCATGTGTACATGTACCACATTTTCTTTATCCACTGATCTGTTGTTGGACACCTAGGTTGATTCTATATCTTGGCTATTGTGCATAGTGTTGCAGTAAGCATGGAGGTACAGATCCCTCTTTGATCTAATGATTTCCTTTCCTTTGGAAAAATTACCAGTAGTGGGATTACTGGATCATAGGATACTTCTATTTGTAGTTTTTTGAGGAATCTCAATACTGTCCTCCAGAGTGGTTATGCTAGTTTATATTTCTACCAACAGTATGTAAGTGTTCCTTTTCTCCTTATCCTCATTAGCATTTATTATTTTTTGTCTTTTTGATAATAGCCATCCTGACTGGGATGAGATGAGACCTCATTGTGGTTCTGATTTGCATTTCCGTGCTGATTAATGATGTTGAACATTTTTTCATATATTTGCTTCATTTCTTTCTTTTGCCTAATTGCTCTGCCTAGGACTCCCAGCACTACGTCGAATAGAAGTGGTGGGTGTGGGCACCCTCGTCGCATTGCAGCTCTTAGAGGGCAAGCTCTCAGCTTTTCCCTATTCAGTAAGATGTTGCTGTGGAAGTCTGCCATTTAAAATTTTATTTTCTGTTGGTTTTCTTTTTCTTTTTTCTTTTTTTTTTAGAGACAGAGTCTCACTTTGTTGCCCGGGCTAGAGTGAGTGCTGTGGCATCAGCCTAGCTCACAGCAACCTCAAACTCCTGGGCTTAAGCGATCCTCCTGCCTCAGCCTCCCGAGTAGCTGGGACTACAGACATGAGCCACCATGCCCGGCTAATGTTTTCTATATATATTTTTAGTTGTTCAGATAATTTATTTCTATTTTTAGTAGAGACAGAGTCTCGCTCAGGCTGGTCTCGAACTCCTGACCTCGAGCGATCCACCCGCCTCGGCCTCCCAGAGGGCTAGGATTACAGGCGTGAGCCACCACGCCCGGCCTTGTTTTTCATTTGTGTTTTCTTTTTCCTGCCTTCCTATGAGTTCCTTGAACATTTTTTTAAGAATTTCATTTTGGTTTATCTGTAGTATTTTTTATTTATTTGTATAGTTTTTAAAAGTTACTGTAGCTGTTATATACACATAACTTATCAAATTCTACTGATGTCATCATTTTACTAGTTCAAGTGAAGTGTAGAAACTTACCTCTCTTTATGTCCCTTTTCCCTTCCCTGTTTATATTATAATTATCTTAATTATTTCTTCTCTATATATTTAGTACTACATTAGTGTGAAAATTTTGCTTTAACCATAAAATATAATTTAGAAAACTCAAGAAGAGAAGGGAAATCAGTTGGATCTGCCACGTTATATTCTTACCATGTTTTCCTTCCTTCTTAATATTCTACTTTTTTTGTTAATCATTTCCTTTCTGATTAGAAAATGTCGTTTAGCCATTCTTTTTGGGTAGATCTGCTAGTGACATATTCTCTTAGTTTTCCCTCATCTGAGAATATCTAGATTGTTTCCTTCATTATTAAGGGATATTTTCACTGGATATAGGATTCTGGGTGACAGTTCTTTTCTTTCAGCACTTGAAAAATGTTGTGCCACTTCCTTCTTGCCTCCATGGTGTCTGATGAGAAGTCCGCTGTCATTTGAATCACTTCCCACTGTGTGTTAAGTGTCATTTTTCTCTAGTTGCTTTCAGCACTTTTCCTGTCCTAGAATTTTCAGAAGTTTGACTGTATGATGTGTCTTGGTGTGGATTTCTTTGGGTTTATTCTGTTTTACTTTCACTCAGTTTCTTGAATAGATTTATTCAAATTATGCCAAATTTGGGAATTTTTCAGCCATTTTTTATTTTTTTAGTAATTTTTCAGGCCTACTCTCTTTCTTATCAATTTCTGGGACTTTGATCACACAAATGTTATGGTCCTGCTGGTCCCTGAGACTCTGTCCATTTTTTTTTTTCCAGCATGTTTGCTCTCTTCCTTCAGATTGAGTAATATTTATTGTTTTCTAGTCTAGTTCACTGATTATTTCCTTTGTCTCCTCCCTTTTGCTGTTAATCCCACTCATTGAGTTTTCCTAAGTTTTTTTTTCATTTCTAAAATTTCCATTTAGTGTTTCCCCCTACCTTCTACTTCTTTGCCAGAACTATCTATTTCTTTGCTGAGACTTTCTATTTTTCTGCTTGTTTTCAAGGGTGTTCATAATTGTTTGTTAAAGTATGTTTATGGCAGCTCCTTTAAATTCCTTGTCAGATAAGTCTAACATCTCTGTCATTTCAATTTTGGCATATATTGATTGACTTTTTCCTATTCAGTTTGAGATCTTCCTGGTTTTGGTAGGATGGATGATTTTTGGTTG
This sequence comes from Lemur catta, assembly GCF_020740605.2. Classification (NCBI taxonomy): domain Eukaryota; kingdom Metazoa; phylum Chordata; class Mammalia; order Primates; family Lemuridae; genus Lemur; species Lemur catta. Next base: position 5,856,915 of record NC_059147.1, on the reverse strand, counting down.
AAACCTTTATATTCTGTGTACTATGTAATGAAACTTGGGACCTTACTTAAACCTTCTGTTTCAGCTGGTTTCCTCTGACAGCACCCTAGCACACAATGCATGCAGTCGCCACCTTGCTACTGCTGCCCTGTGTGATAGAACTCCAGCTTCCTCTCCCACTAGGTCTCCACTGATACCCTCTGACTCATAGTGGTAGGAGGGCCTTGTTCCTGCTCCCCATGTGGCCTGCACTTATGCTAAGAGGATGACTGGTACTATCTTGCTATTTTTGGGTGAGGGTAGAAGTCGAGGCTCCCTGTGTGGTCTCTACTGATGCCAGGGGGAGGGGCCTTATTACTGCCCAGCAAGTGTGACCCTACCAGGCTTTCTCTGACACCACCTTAACAGGGGTGGGATGTTGGGTGCCTCATTAAAGCCTCGCTGGCATGGGAGTCTGGGGCCCCCACTCAGCCTTTGCTGGAATGGGAGATGGTGGGGCCACAGTCTTTTCTGTAGGGTTTGCCTGGAGCAGAGCTGTTATTGTCTAAGTTTTCTGTTTTGGTGCTGTTGCTGTGTTGCCAGATTTTTTAGCTTCAAGTCTGGGATATATGAAATGAGCAAAAACCCCAGGGTCCTCACTACCGTGTCATTTCTTGGCCCCCCAGGTCCCTGGCTGGTCTGCCTTCTTCTCTCCACCTTTCAGAATCTTATGTCTCTTTCATATACAGTGTCCAGGGTTTTTAGTTGTACTTTGTTAGAGGAATGGGGAATGGTACATCCACAGGAGTGATCTGGAAGCAGCATAGGCAGCCAAGAGTCCCGGGGATGTCTGGGGGTCATTGCTTTATTCACAGCAACTTCTGTGCCAGCTGGTTGGGTCCAAGAGCTTGCGGGGAGAATTGGAACTAAGACTTTGGGGGTTTGTAGTTCAGATCTGGCACTGGGACTATTTCCAGTTCCCTCCTCCCTCTGTCCCTTCCTCTTCCTTTCCAGGGTGGGGACTAGTGGGCTGTGTGAGGCTCTGATCCACCTGTCGGTGGCAGTTGCAAATCACGCCGGCCGCACCCAAAGTAAGCATTGATGCTGATGAGTCCTTGCTTCTGCTCCAGCGTTGCTTTTTGTTTTCTTCCCTCCAGGGATCCTTCTTGCTCTGATTTTATCCTCCTAGGAGCTGATGAGGTGGACAAGCTGGGGGTGGGGGTCCCACCTGATATGTCTGGTCAGTGCACTGCCAGGAGGAACCAGGCGCTGGGCAAATGTGCGCCATTCCTGGTGCTCGCTTGGGGGCTGAGGGAAGCACCGGCCCCATCGCTGGACGTGCGGGAGGCAGAATGATCTTCAGTCACTGGAGCCGAGGGCCGGAGGCTGTTGTGGGAACTGGGAGAGGCGGACCGAGCATCACTGGCCGTGTGGTAGCCCAGTGCTCGTGCACAGCACCGCTCTCCCGCCTGGGCGTTCTGAGCCCGCCCTCATCCCAGTGGGCAGCGTCTCAGGAGGCTGTAGTGGAATCTCAGCACTTGGATGGATACTGGAAAGGGGTGATGTTTCTGAGATCTCAGAGCAAATAAAAACACAACAGATTGTTTTTGAAGCATCAAATGCAAATTGTCAACAGGAACATATTTCTGGACTTAACAGTTGAATGTGTGAATTAATTATGGACCTATTAAGACGCAGAATTATCCTAACTGTCATATGACTAAAACGGCCCTGCTACCCAACCCTTTCACCTGAGGGTTCCGCGGGCTGCTATTTGGAAGTGTTAGGGGCTGGGTGCCATGCAAGGAACTCTGCGGCACAAACCCAGCTTCTTGGGTTTTGAGGCTCTGCCCCAGAATCGTGGTTAGGATTGGATTCCCATCAGGTGTTAACGTGCACAGGAAAGAGCTCGTAGCTTTAGGCAAAACATCAGAGTTTCAACTGATAACTTGAATTGTTAAAAGATGCTGAAGTTGAGGTCCTTGGTGCACGCTGGGCCCGGTCAATCTTCTTGTGTCTATGACCTCTGAATTCTGTGGCCTGTGTGCCGCATGCAGGGCTGCAGTCAGCCACGAAAGGGACTTTTCAACTACAGGGGCCACAAAAACACTTCCCCAAGTGAGGTTTTCTTGAAGGATTTCTAATAAGGGCTAGCTTCCTTGAAGGACAAAGAAAAAAAGCAAACTCAGTTATCACCTGCATGAAGGACTTTGACTATCTCAGCATGTGCCTTCAAGATCTGTTTTACCAAAAAAAAAAAAAAAAAAAAAGAAAGAAAGAAAAGGAAAAGTAAAATTTAACAACATCTCCCTGTAAAACAATCTGGGACTCCTGTCTGCAGCATGTGGACCAGAAGCTGCTTTCAGATACCCGGCTCTGTCTCCCGCTCCAGGGAGCAGGCCACCTCTTCCTCCTGGAGCCCTGCGGGCAGCGTCCCTCCCTGCCGCATCCCACCACGTGGGCTCTGCCCAGGCTCACGTGGCCTTCACGTGGCTTGCATAGTCTCCGCATCTCCGCTTGGCACCTCACTAGTCAAGTAAAGGGCAGATAGATGGAAAGGTAGTTAGAACGTTCCCTGCCTTGTTCTCACCTGTCCCGGGTCCCCTGTGATCGTCGTGTACGAGGGCACCGTGTCAGGGCACGCTGGCGCCAGTGGCACTATACCGCTTGTTAAAACACTGATGCACTCCCTACCCTCCTGGCATAGAGTTTCCGCCACAGGACCCCTACCTGCAGGCCTTCCCCCCTGGGGCCTGGGACCCCTGGTCTTCCCCAGCGCCCAAAGGGGTAAGTCCCTGTCCACTGGGGCCACCACACGACTGCCAGGAAAGATGCAGGTTGGTGGGGACCCTGGCGCACCGGTTATTGGAACATTTTTCACATCACCCTGCTTGTCACCGTGTTTCCTGCTCATTCTGTCCCCCAGCCCTCAGCAAGCGTTACTGAATCCCTGCCAGACGCTGGGTCCTCGCTTGTGAGCCGGCTCCTCTGGGTCCCGTCTCCTTCCTCCCGGTCACACCCGCTCACGCCAGGCCCTCCCCCACCCGTGCCCCGCCCCGTGTCCCCTTCCTGTGCTGTTGACGCCATCACAGGCCTCTCTTCTTGCTGCACACGAGAGACCAAACGAGGACTCTATCTTGTTCTGGCCCCAAAGGGTGGGACTTCCCTGCAGGAATTCGCCTCCTACTCATCCTTTTGCAGTGGCCCTTCTGTTTGGGTGACAGTTGTGTGGTTCTCGGTGACATCCTCAGAGTGCTGTGACAACGGTGCCATGTGCCTGGTGCTCGCACACGCAGCGGCGATCTTGTGATCTCGGCCCTGCACGTGCGCGTCACGCAGCTGTAGCGACACTGGGCGCAGCGTTTTGCTGGGGGCTTACTCCCCTCTTTACCGGGCAGAGCTTGAGGAAACACCTTTGGGGGAAGGAGCTCCTCGTGTTTGCAGCATGAGGCAGTTTAGAAAGTTCTGTCGTTAGCACATCCGCCCTTCCTTTCGCAGCCCACGCCTCGCTCAGCGGAAAGTGACGCTCGTCAGTCACGCTGCCTGCCAGCCAGGCGCTGGCCACGATGACTCTGCTCTGCAGAGCGGCAGTCGGGCAGGGAGCGAGGTGTGTGCAGGAAGCCACCTCGCCCCAGCTCACTGTCGTCCAGGGCTGGTGCAGGACAGAAGGCTGCATTTATTTTTTAAAAAAATCTTTCACTCTCTCGCGGGAAGGTCTGCTCTCTCTCTTGAAGAAGTGGGCCTGGCCGGGCGCGGTGGCTCATGCCTGTGGTCCTGGCCCTCTGGGAGGCCGAGGTGGGTGGATCGCTCAAGGTCAGGAGTTCGAGACCAGCCTGAGAGAGACCCCGTCTCTACTAAAAATAGAAATAAAAATTATCTGGACAACTAAAAATATATATAGAAAACATTAGCCGGGCATGGTGGCGCATCCCTGTAGTCCCAGCTACTCGGGAGGCTGAGGCAGGATTGCTTGAGCCCAGGAGTTTGAGGTTGCTGTGAGCTGGGCTGACGCCACGGCACTCTAGCCCAGGCAACAAAGTGAGACTCTGTCTCAAAAAAAAAAAAAAGAAGTGAGCCCAAGGGTCTGCCCTTTCTTGGCTGACAAAGGTCTGGGCTGGACAGCAGCAGGGTGTAGGGTGGGCAGGGTTCTGTTTCAGGAGAGTGAGCTGGAGTTCCCTTTTTGTTAGGAACAATGTTTGGGAAGGTCTTGATGTTCTTTAGAAGGCAAGAAAGTCAGAGCTGGAAGCTTCCAGACTGAGTGATCCATTTTACTCATCAGGAAGCTGAGGCTCAGAGACGGACATACACTTGGCCAAGGTCACACAGCTAGCCAGAGGCTGGGATGAATGCAGACCAGGCCTCCTCACGCCCACGTTCCATCTCTTCTCTTGTTCATTAAATCCTTATTGAGTGTGCACTTCGTGTGCATCATCTTGCTCATTTATTCAACAACAAGGTCCTAATTTGGCCTCTTGAATGAGTTTCCAGGGGAGGAGCCTGGAAGCCTGTGTAGGCAACAAGCATCCCCCATCCCCCATCCCCTAGATTCGTAGCATCAGGGAAATCCTGGTCTACACCACACCTGCTGGTGGTGGGGCCCAGAGGTGGGCGGGAGTCTAGGGTCTAGCACTCTGGGAGCCTGTGTTCCAGACCCAGGGCCGGGACTGTTTCTGGGCCCTCCATACCCTTGGCGGGAGGAGAGAAGAGTGGGCTGTTGTGGGCACCGAGGCCCGTAAATCTAGCCAGGCAGCAGCCAAGGTAAACGCTGAAGCTGAGATACACGTTCCCTCTTCCGCTGGGGTAGTCTGTTTTGTTTTCCTTTCCATTGTTCTCCTGCGCTCTGATTCCGCCCTTCCAGGACGGGCGAGGCCGACAGGTTGGACACGGGAGGGGAGCGTGTCCTGATTGACGCAAACCGGCTGTGCAGTGGTCGGGAGGGAGCCCAGGGGCGGGGTGGGTGCAGCAGGCTGCTTGGTGTTCCGCGGTCAGACGTAGGGGTGCGGCGCTGCCGTGGTCTGGCTGCCGGAGACGGGAGAACGATCGACATCGCAGGACCAGAGCGCTGGCCTCGGAGCTGGGAGGGAGGCAGAGGGAGCAAGGATGCGACTGAGGCCACGCGTGTGCGTCCCTCAAAGGAGCTGAGCTCTTGCACGAACCCAGTATGCCTCTTTTGTGGATCCCGAAATAGGTTCCGGAACCTCCTGAGGTGAAGCAGCTATGTAGTGTTGACAGAGACTGGAAACGAGGCCACTAGATCACTGGTCCTCAAACTGCAATCTGGCCACCGTGTGTTCTGTACAGGCCGCCTGGATGAGGGACGGCCCAGAGGGGGGACCCTGGGGTTGAGAGCAGCTCTGCTCTGTTCTGTTTTGTGCAGTTTTCTCTGGAAAGGTCTGAAAGCTCCGCCCTGGGTCACTGTGTGCTCTCACGTCTCATGCCGCTGCCAGGGCTAGGGGAGGTGTGGGTCAGGCTGTCCTGGTGGGTGGTTCCGGGCAGTCCTCAGCCTCTGTGCCCCTAGGCTCATCTGCCAAGCAGGTGGCACTGATGTCGTGGCCATGGGTGCTTCGAGAGGTCTGGGCTGCGGGCCTGTGGTGAGGGGCCTGGGTGCCCAGTCGGTGGGGCGCCCAGTCGGTGGGGTGCCGACAGCGGCCCTGTTTCCCACCCACCTGTGTGTTCTCTGACCTGCTTTTCGTTGCTCACCCACTGCCAGAATCCAGGAGGTGCCCTGCAGCTCAGAATCAGATCATGCGAGAAAACCCGAGGGCCCTCGTCTCAGATGGTTCCTTGCTGTCAGAAGCTGCCTCCTGCATTAGGGCTCAAGCTTCAGAGAGTTCTGGCAACCCTGTGCCCTTGCCCGTCCCTAGGGTCCCGCCAGCCCTGCCCCTGCGGCCGGCAAGCCGCAAAGGGACAACTTAGAGGATGAGAAAGGAGGGAGGCTGGGTGGGTACTTTCTAACTTTTTTGTATAAATTATTTAGTGATGAACCCATTCTCCCTTCTCCGTGTGTCCACACCATTGGCGAAGCCCTGGCACTCGCAAACATGGAGAACCAGCTATGTAATTTGTGCGGCCTGATGTAAAATGAAAATGTGGGGCTCTGTGTTAGAAAATTATTAAGGAATTTCAAGACAGCAGGGTATTAAACCATGTACTGGGCCCTTCTAAATTCAGACACCTGTGTGACTGCATGGGTCACATGTTCTTGGAGTCAGTGCTATGAGGAGACAAGATTCTTTGAGTGGCAGGAACCTCACAGGACTCAGGGCTGCAGGGTATGGTTGTGCAGGTTGTCTACTGAACAACTCTAGGGGACCTCATTTGAATTGTGGTTTACATGGTAATCCCGTCAGAGGTTGTTTCAGCCAGCCCCTGACAGTGGCAGTGATCCAGGATCTTGGGGCAGAGAGGCCACTTGGTGATGGGCTGGTACCCTCCCTTCCAGATCCTTCCCTCTCACCAGTTTTCCAGAACCTCCCCCATCCATCCTTCCTTTCTCCTTGGCATTTCAGGGACACGTCTCTCCGCGAAACTGAGGTGCCGGGGCTCCACGCGGGCGCTGCTGGGGAAGCTTCCGCTGCTCAGTGCTGCTCGCCCGCCGGCGGCTCCGCTGTTAACCTTTGGGGTTTGCTCACAAAATAGAAACTCTCTTTGTAGGTCAGTTTGTCAGTAATTTTGGCAGCCGCGGGGCCACCGAGGGAATGAGGCTTGGTTCCCACTCGTCTCTTGTGCTCGGTTTGGAGACTTTTGCGGAGCCCTTCCCCGGGAGGAACGCTCACCCCTGCCGGAAACGAGAGCCGGTTTTCTCTGACCTGGTTTTGAATCGGCAGGAGCAATTCCTGCACGCTGGAAATGCACGGCCGCAGAAGGAATGTGGTCCATGCCCAGCCTGTGGGCCTTGCCCTGCAGCTGGAGCCCTCTGCCGGGTGCTTGTTTTCCTGGGCAGGTGGCACTTGGATTGGGCTGCGGGTTTTATCGTGTGCTCGCATGTTAGATGGAGTGGAGGATTCCGCTAAAACCGACACCCACCTGACCTCCCTGCGTGTGCCGTGGTCGGTGCACCTGCCAGCCGGCCCACCCGCTTCTGCACAGCCACTCTTGCCAAGGCTGTGGGCCTCGTCCGTTGAGACAGTCTCCCAGTCAGCCCTCAGGGGGCTGGCAGCAGGACTGTGGGTGTGGGCAGTCGGGCCGCGTGCAGCCTGGGCAGGACTGGTTGTCGGAGAACAGTGTTCAGGGAGTGCTGAAACAGGCAATCCGGAGAGGTCAGGGAGGCCTTCCTGGCAGAGGCAGCGATGACCTGCACTCTGGCCCTTCTCTATATTATTTCGGGACTTCTAGGGTACAGGCTGAGAACAGAGCATCTGTGGTCCACGACAGGAAGCTGGGAGAGCCTAGGCTGGGATAGAATTATGGCCCAGAAATTCAAGGCCACCCGAACAATGATTGGACATCAGCTGTATGTAAGACCCAGTGCTGGGACCAGAGTTGAGTCAGAGGTGGAACGGGATGTCACAGCCAAAGCTGCGTGTGGCGGTGAGGACCCCGATCGGCCGGAGAAGAGGGCTGTGTGCTCAGGAGGGGTGCGCCCCCGCCCGAGGCAGCAGGTCTGCCCCTCCACCCCAGCTCCTGCCTCCTGGGAAGGCAGCTGGGAGCAGGCTCCGCCGCTATGTCCTGAGCGCCTGAGCACCACCTTTGGCTCCCAAGGCCTGAGGGTGGACCATGGGCCGGCTGGGCCCAGAGAGCGGCCTGGAGCGCTCCCCGACCTGCCGGCCACTGCCCTGGACAGACCCTCTGTTGCCGACGTGGTGTGTTTGTGGAGAGTGCTACCTTTTACGGGAATGAGCTGCCACCTGGGCTCTAGCCTGTTGCCCCCCCAACCCCCCAAACATGCTTTGTGACCTTGAGCAGGTCGTTCCCCTCCTGGACTCCACACTCCCCGCACGACTGAGCGAACTGGAGCAAGGAGCGTTCCACAGTGTTAACTAGGTTTCCTTCCCGTAAGGCGGCTCAGAGTTTCAACACGGTATTAACAATAACTGGTGGTATTGACCACAACAATTGCATAGCACTTCCATGCCCTGTTCTAAGCACTTAATTCTCACTTCAACCCCCAAAGGGGTACCCTATTCTCTCCATTTTAGATGGGGAAGTTGAGGAATTCAGAGGTAAAGTAACCTGTCCAGGGTCATGCAGCCAGCAGGGGACAGGGCTGGGCTGAGAACACAGGGGGGTGGCTGTGGAACCGTGGGGCTGCCAGATGCCCGCGCAGCCTTAGAGCCCATGATTGCGGAGCATCTATCTGGAGGGAGCCGCGTCCCCTGGGATGCACTTTTAGTCCGTTGTCGGCACTTCCCATGGGTCCTTCTCGCCCCTCGGACGCCTTGTTGAACCCCAGACAAGGATTTTGCTCCAGTCTCCAAATTCCCAGCAAGGTGCGCTCCCGTGGGGTCGCACAGATCAACAGTCCCCATTTGTCGTCCCTTCCCTTCTTTGTCAACACCTATCAGAGAAACGCCCTGACGATGCGGCCACCCGAAACCCCCTCCCCAAGGCAGCCGAGTATTAGGGGAAATTTGCGAAATGAAGTTTGGAAGCTGCGGCCGGGCCGGTGCCCCTTCTGGGTGTGGCTGATTTATTTCGGCAGTGTGCCGGTGATGAGTGTCTTTAGTGTCGGAGCCCAGGCACTCGCTCCGCCAGGGTCTGTGGCCCAGGGAGCCTTCCGGCTGTTAGGAGCTAATGGCTGCGTGTGGGCAGAGGGGGCGGCAGTCGATCTGGCCGCTGGCGGGTGCTGAACGTCCCGGCCCCTTCCTGGTCCTCACCAGGGAGGCCCACGGTTCCCCATTGGGCCTTGTCTCCACTGCCGGGGCCTCCCTGTCACTTCTCAGCTTGGGAAACGGAGGCCAGGAAATTGCCCAGAATTGTGTCTATCTGACCCAGATTTTAGAAGTCTGAGTTGGTTTGGGGGCGCTCGGTTCTGCTGGCTTTTGGGGTGTCTTCCCGCACAGCTGCGTGAGCTCGTCGTGTCCTGGTGGGAGAGCTGCCCCCAGTGAGGGGTCTTTGCTGCCTTTGAAACTTGGGGACATCTGTCCCCCCTCCCTCTCTGGATTGAGGCCGGGTTACCTACAGTAAAGGCACACACCTTCCGTGTGCGGCGTGAGACGTTTCTACACATGTGTTCACCTGTGCAGCCGGCACCCCATCAACAAACAGACCCCTCCCTGCCCCCCAGTTTCCCCCGTGCTTCCTCCTAGCCCGGACCCCCAGAGGGCAGCTGCTGTTCTGGCCTCTTCCCCGCAGCTGGGTGTGGCAGTTTGTGTGTGTCACACGCGGAGTCGGCCACACCTCGAACAGCCGCTGTGTCAGGCGCCTTGAGCTCGATGTCCGGTTGGCGAGATCCGCCGTGTTGTTTGTGCACGAGGAGTTTGTTCCTTTTCACTGCAGCGAGTTTGATCGCGCTGCGTGAACGTGCTCACGTCTGCGTGTGTGTTTGCTGGCGATGGGTGTTTGGATTGTTGCTGGTTGGGCTATTATGAACGGTGCTGCTAGGACTGTCTGTGCTCCATATTGTTTATGAGTCCTGGCTCCGGGGTCTTGGGACTGGGCTGTGCCACCCATTTGCTGTGTGACCTTGTGCAGGTTCCTTCACCTCTCTGAGTCTCGGTTTACACATCTGTGAAATGGGAGGAGACAGCACAGTCCTAGGGAGCACTCAGTGCTTGGAGCCTCCTTTATTAGTGCGTTTCACCGGGACACAAATATTTGTGCGCTGATTGTAATGGAGTCAGCATGCAAGAAAGCTCTCCCCTGATTTTAGAGACTGCCAAGTGACCCTCAGTGTTTTGTTTTGTTTTTTTTTTTTTGATCATGGAAGTTTGCCATTGCACAGGGCTTGATGAATCTGTTTCCCTCCCTCCCTGCTTTCTTGGTTTGTTTACGTCCAACCTCTAAGCAAGTTCAAAGGCAGACGAGCATGGTATGCAAGTCTGTGTGTGTCTGTGTGGGGCAGGGTTTCTGCCCAGCCCGAGGTGCCTAGAATAGAGTGTCATCTCCAGCTCACAGTTCAGAAACCGAGGCCTTCTTAAAAATAATGCAGCCTTTCGTTCCGGTGGGAGGCACCCCGCTTTCAGGTGTTAAAGCTATTGAGCTGAGCATCCACTTTGCTCTACAGAAATGGCAGCCTCACGTGGCTCAGCCCAATACTTTCAGGCCCTTTAGAAGCAGCCACTGACGGGAAACAGTTGCCCTGCAGGTTGGAAACCGTCCCCGTCAGTCCCGACGTCGCGTGCCTCCACCCCCATATGTCCCTGGGTACGTCCACAAGTGCTTGGAAGCAAAGCAGTGAGCTTCGTCAGCAGGCAGCCCTCGCCTGCGACTTCAGGCTGTCTCTGAGTGCACGTCCCGGAGTGCACGGCCTGGGCTGGGCCTCCCGAGGGCAGGGGTCCCCCTCTCCGGGCTTCTTGTGCAGTGGAACGTCCTGCCCAGCTCTGTCCCCAGTTCGGGTGCTCCTGGGCCAGAGTCTGCCAGGAGCAAGGGCCTGCAGGCTTCTCCAAGCGCCCCCTTTGTCCTCCACACTGGCTTTCGCTCTGGCGGCGCCTGTTCCCTCTCCCTGCTCGTCCACGGGAATGATGCTCCCAGCACCCGCTCTGGAATGACAGAAATGGTAATAATGGTAAAAGCAGTAAGAGGGCCGGTGCGGTGGCTCATGCCTGTAATCCTAGCGCTTTGGGGGGGCCAAGGCGGGAGGATTGCTTGAGTCTAGGAGTTCAAGACCAGCCTGAGCAAGAGCGAGAACCATCTCTACAAAAAATTAGAAAAATGAGCCAGACATCTTGGTGACACCTGTAGTCCTGTCTACTTGGGAGACTGAGGCAGGAGGATCACTGGAGCCCAGGAGTTGAGGTTGCAGTGAGCTATGATGACACCATTGCACTCTAGCCCAGGTGACAGACTGAGACCCTGTCTCCAAAAAAAAAAAAAAGTAAAAAGAGGTACTATTTATGGAGTATGTACTGTGTCCAGGCACCTTACATACATTATTTTAACTTTCCTTCAACTTTTTAACAGTAAGTGTTATCGTTCCCCGTTGACAGATTAGGAAACGGAGGCCAGGAGAGGTTACGTAACATACCTGAGCCCTGGCAGCTGGAAAGGCGACTGCCTGGAGTTATGTCCAGGTCGCCTAACTCCAAACGTGCCTTCTCACCCCCCTCTGCCCCCTGGCTGCTGAGGACACGCCGAGGAACGGACTCCAGGACGTGGCTGACATGCAGGGAGACAGCATGCGTGTGGCTGGCGGGCTCTCCCACCCAGGACCTGCCTGCATTCTGGGCGGGGGCCGTTGGGGAGGGTCGAGCCGTGCTCGTGCTCACGAGGGGCTGGGGGGACGTAGCTGTGACTGCTCTTTGTGACTGAGGAGTGGGAAGCCCCAGGGCCAGAGGTCCTGCCTCTTTGCGACTGTCGTTGTAAAGCCCGTGTTGAATGCAGGGAACCCACAGTAGCAGTGTCTCCTGGTGCCGCACCGTCTTAGAACTGCAGGCTTGTGGCTTTGTGGAATCCTGGAAACCCAGCTCAGTGCGGAGCTCTAGAGTCCTAGTGCTGGGGACCCCCGTGTGCCTGGTGTCTGAGAGGATTGCGTCACACGCGAGAGCAGGAAGGGGGCCTGTACACGGCCACTACAGCATCCTCCGTGCAGGCTGGCCAAGGGAAGTAGGATTCGCGCCACACGTGTAATTTAAAATTTTCTTATTATAAAAAAGTAAAAGGAAGGTGGTGACATAAAAGAATATATTTTTGTTTAACCTAATATATCTAAAACATTGTGATGGTACCCTATAACCAGCTTAAAAATTATTAATCAGATTTTTTTTATGTTCTTTTTTTCCACATTAAGCCTTCACAGTCTGGTGTGTATTTGGGACTGACAGCACACCTGGGTGTACGTCAGCCCCGTTTCAGGTGCTGGATGGTCACATGTGGCTAGTGGCTTCCAGCCACCGTGGTGGACAGCACGGCTCAGGGTAGGACAGCCCCTGCCCTGGTTCCTCATGGGAGGTGCAAGGTGAGGCTGACCCCCGCTTCCCAGAGGGCAGGCTCTTAGGGAACATTGGCAGTGGCCTTACTCTCTCTCTGGAGTTTGGAAACAGACACTCCCAACTCAGAATGTGCCAGCCATCCTGACAGCTGCGCTTATTCATCACGGCTGCTCAGGGGTGACCCTCAGAGAGGTCTCTGGATGCCCACAGAGAGCTCATAGGAGGTCAGACGGAACCTGGAGCCCAAGCAGGTCCCCACGGGGCAGAGAAGAGCCTTGTGGCCAAAGCTCCGGCTTTCCTCCTTGTGTCGCCCCTTGGGGGAACAGAGCGCTGGGCAGTGCCTCCCGGCGTGTGGCCCTGCCACTCCCAGGGGGTGGCTGAAGGTGGTGGGGGTGGGGAGGCACACGGCCCTGTGCCCGATGTGTCGTCCCCCACCCCCGCCATCGTCCAAGGCCACCTTCCAGGACCGATGCTGCGAGAGCCATTCTCTGTCTCTCTCCTGCAGCCACGGGGAGATAAAAGCCAGGGCTGTGGGGATGGTAAAGAGGGAGCCAAATTATATTTATAATATTAAAGTGAGTGCATTTGTGGCTTGCTGTTCTCCAGGGTTTTTCATAAGTAGAAAAACACAAATTAGCATTTTCCATTTCCATATATTGACTAGAAAAATCGCCTGCTCTCAATTAAGACCTATAGCTTTTGGGATGTATGCAACAATTTTATAAAATATTTACAGCGAGATTTGCATTTTACATGGTGTTACAGTTTTTCTTGTGTTTAGGAGAAAGGGCTGAGGCCTTCCAGAGGAAATACATTCTCTGGAATCTGGGGGGAAGGAAGCCGCGGGCTGTTGTTTTTGTCCCTTCTCTGTCTGCCCCAGCCGTCCAGGGCTGCCTTGTCTCTGGTAATTACCTAAGGCCGATCCACCCATGAGCTATTTGTTAGTCTGTTTTCAGGGCCCGTGTTCCTTTGACAAATCTATTACTTTCCCTTTAAAACTTGCCGGAATGGAGCTGTTTGCGGCTTTGTGTGAGATGGAGAAGAACATTTTTTTTCCCAATGTAAAAGCATGCTGTAAAGAACATAGCTATTTCCTGGATAATTTGCAGTTGTATATTTTATGTTAATTTCACCGAAAATACTGCACCCCTGCCAGGTTTAGTAGCGGCTCACTGTGATATGAATAATTTCTAGTGAATCATTTTTTTTTCTTCATTTAAGATTTGGCACCTTTTTAAGATTTTAATAATAGCAACAAGGAGGAAGATTTAGAACAAGTGAAACATTAGCGCCAAAGAAATTCACGTTGAGCGCTAATGTAAAATAGCAAGAATAATTACATGGAAAGCAGTTTCCACAGATGTTTTTCCTTGTAATGTAATAACTATTTACTAAACTGTTTATTTTAGGCCTTTGGTTTATAATAAAATATTTATACATTCTCCACTGTAATAAAAAAATATTGACAAAATACTATAGAGGTTTAAAGAGACAATTGATATTTTTATTTTCCAGGAAGTGAGTGGGGTATAAAAAGTTTGGAGCTATTTCGGTGGATGTTTCAAGATTAGTGCATCTAGGTTGGGGTTTTCAGTTCATTCCTTAGTTTACTGGCTGAGAACTGACTGGACACAAAAACTTTGTTAGCATGTTGGTGGATATTTAATTTTTAAGCAGAATTCTTACCCATGAACCCTGCCATCGGAGGGCTAAGTATCAGAGTTGCCGATCACCCTGTGAATCAGGCGGGCTGAGCTGCTCTGCGGCCGGCGGGGCAGGAAGGTACTGGCAAGCACTTTGCGGGGTTTAAATTCAGGCAGGATTAGGGGCTGTTCTGAGGTCAGTTTAGCCTTGGGGTTTCTAGAAAGATTTGACCTGGATTCTCAGCTTCTGTCTGCGGCCAGTGAAGTGTGTCCAGGGACAATGTCCCAGTGTGGGTTTGCCACATGTGAGCTCCTGGAGCTGGGAGTGGCAGGGAAATCCGAACTTCCTGAGCCCTCCTTTTGCACAGTTCTCATTTGGGAGGGAAAAGAGCAGCAGGGGACTCGGGAGAGACCCCACTCCCACCTCTGCCCTCCGGCCATCAGCCGTAATGGGGAGAGTCCCGTCAGGGTAGCCCAGCGATTGTTCCAGGCAAAAATGGCCAAGGTGGGGGCGGGGGGAGTTGAGGGAGGATGCCAGAGTTCTGGGGGAGCCTGGTCGGGCCCCGCCTGCGTCTCCGAGCAGCTGACCGAGGTCTGCTTTAGTGATAATCAGCCCATTCCGCCCTCCGTGCTCTCCCGGGACGCCTGCGTCGCCAGCCCTGTCTGTGCCTGTCTGGTTCCCGAGGGACGTCTCTGAGCCTGGCGGTTGGTTTCCGTGTGCTCAAGTTGTTCTTGTGGCCAGTGCGATTGCGTGTACAGTGATTTGTTTGACTCGTGCCTCCGCCTTTGTGTGCCTGTGAGTTTGTTTCTGAGTCTTCTGTTTGTGTGTTTAGGTGTCTTTGTGCCCGTGTGTTTTTTGGGTCAGTGCATTTGATGTTCCTTTTTGTGTTTTGTGTTTCTCTTTGAGTGTGTTTGTGGCCTTATGTGTTTGATGCTGTGTATTTGGAGCTGCGGGTGTGTGTTTTTGTGCATGTCTGTGAGTGTCTGTCTGTATTTTCTGTTAGCGTGTTTGTGTGGGTGTGACAGTGAACCTCCTCGTCTGTGTGATTTTGAGTCTGTAAGTCATTGTGTCACTGTGTGTGTGTGTGTGTGTGTGGAGTGGTGACCGTCCTCTGCTGAGGACGCAGCCCCTTCCTTGGGAGAGGCCGGGGCTTCCCAGCGTGGAGGCTGCTGGCTGTGTGGGTGCAGGGGTGAGGCCGTCTCTTTCCACCAAACTTTCTGACGGACGGAGAGGAGAGAGGCGGCAGGGAAGAGGGTCCAGAGGGTCCCTCTTGGGGGACAGAGCATTGAAGGGAAGTGTGGAATTTCTAACTGAGAGCGAGACAACTGGACCAGGGTCCGAGAACACCCAGTGCGACCCAAGAGGGGAAGTTCGTTGCTCTGGATTCTGAATCCAGAAAACAGCGCTTTGTTCACGCGGAGGGAGGCTTGTGCCAGGCCTCTGCTTGGCGGCCCCCACCCGTCTGCCGAAAGCTGGGCAGCTTGGGATGGGGTTTTTCAAGGACTTGTGTCGCACTGCTAGTGATTTTGTTTTTGCCATCTATTCTGGCTTGGGCCATCCCCAGTAATCTTGGGTGTTTCCTCTTGTTCTGCAGAGAATGGGGAGCTGCCTCTGGGGGCCCCTTGGGTGCTGTGGGGACCCTGGGAGGAGCTTCTCACATGCAGAGTGTCACTGCCTTCTGAGCCTCTAGCAAAGTTCTTGATCTCGCCCCTCTGGCAGGAAGCAATTTTTCCCTTGTGCTTTTCTAAATTACCTCCAGCCCTTGCCAAAGGAAGCAGTCCTCTCTCAGGTCCTCACCGGCGCTGTGGTCTTGGGGCTTCTTGGAGATCGAAGGCCATTCTCCCCTTCCTGTGAACAGAAAGGGACTCAGATTTTTCATTTTATGGATGGAGAAACTGAGGCACAGAGGGATCAGCTACTTGGTTGTGGACACATAGTTGGGGCAGAATTTGCTCCAGCCCCAGCAGAAATCTCTGCAGAGAGAAAACCCTGATTAGCAGACTTCTTGCAGGGAGGGTCCGGGGCAGGTGTCCCGCAGGGGCGGGGGTGAAACCTCCAAGTGTCAAGCTTCCCTGACCACCCTTTGAAGTCTGAATGGCAGAGCTTTTGTTCTGAGGTGTGGGGATGAGTTTGGGGTCAGAGCTGGATTGCTGGGGACAGCAGCTGCCACCAGGGTTCCCTCCTTCTCCTCACTTCCCCCTACAAGCTTCCCCTCCCCTCTCAATCAATCTTGACCAGGTATTTTGGTTTGGGGAGGGGGCAAATGGTAACCTGGGTGACTGGCCTTCTCCTGACCTATGCAAGCTGCCTGTCGTCCCGTTCCCGGCCAGCCTGCGTCCCACCTGTTTTGGATGCTGGCAGGAAGTTGGGCCTAAGGACCTGGGGTGGAGGGGGTGAGACTGATGTGTTGGAGATGATCTGAGATGAGCGGAGAGGGTGCGGGCAGGGGAGGGGTCAGTGTGCTCTGGCCAAGGCGGGGGCATCACGCACCTTTGCTGAGCCGGCTTGAGTTTCCCGCCTGCTTTGTCTTTTGTCCAGCTATTCTCTGGTCACACGCGGCCAGCTCCTGGTAGACGTGGGTGACCATGATATGCTTCCCAGCGATGCCCTGGCACACAGAGCTGTTTTATTCACGTTTTGGTTCATGTGGCTCATGGGCCAGGCCAGGAGAAAACAATTCACTCCTGCAAGTGATTTCTGCAGGGGAATTCTGGCCCTGTGTCCAGGTGAGCCCGTGTCAGGAGGGGTCCGGGTGAGCAGGGCCCCCACTGCATCCTGGTGCTTCACGTGGTGAGTGGACGATGATGCGGCTGGTTGCCATTATTAATTTGCTAGCTGGTTGTGTTCCTTATAATTTCAGGTGAATCGCTCCTCCCTTTTTACAAAAAGCTGGGTTTTTTTTTTTTTTTTAAAAAGAACCCAAGTAATACATTTTCCTCATAAGAAAAAAACTGCCGATAAACAGAAGAGCCAGAAATCGTCCTTAATCTCACCTTCCAGGGAAAACTGCTCGTAATGACTTGGTGTTTACGTTTCCTGACTGTGTGTTCATATGCACATAAACACAGTTTTATAGAACCCTTTCTGAAGTTTGATGTTTATACAGAGAAGTGCACATATCAATAAATAATAACTGTCGATGTATCACCTACATGTAGAAAAGTTTGCCTGTCGTCAGCAGATGGCAGACAGCTCGCTGAGTTTTCCCAGAACAGACCCAGGTGGCTCTGGATCATGGCACAGTATGACCTGCATCACGAAGACCACCTTGTGCCCCTTGTAGCCCCAAACCCCGGAGGAACCGCACTGCTGACTTCCAACAGCAAGGACGGCGGTGCTGTTTGTGTTCCCACGTACAGATGCAGTCACAGTCTACTCTTTTGCACACTTGTATGTAGTTTTCCATGGAGGTATAATGCTCATACTGTTTGGTAACCATTTCCCTCCCGGGGCTGATGGTGACAGCTCTCTGGTCACTGTCATGCCTCTGCACCAACATTTTTAGTGGCTGCTTGGTGTTTCATTATAAGGAGTGCCAGAGTTCACATTTCCCATCAGACCTTTAAGTGTTTCCCTATTATAAACAACTCTCTGTTGAACATCCGTGCTAGCTAGATGGGTGACTTTTTTCGTCTTCTCCTCTGGGGACAGAGTGGCCAGAACGGGCTGGGCTGGGGAGAGGCCCTCTCGGGGCCGGCTGGAGGAGCCAGGTTGCGCAGTGGAGGACGCTGGCACCGCTTCAGTTTGCCAGCTGGACCTCATCAGATGCGGGTGTTAATTACTGGGAGGCCCCTGGTTCTGTGAGCAGGCGGGGATGCTGGGGCGAACTCGAGAAACAGGGTCACCTTGAAACAGACGCTTCCAGGGGAAGCAAAACCGAGGAGAAGACCAAGGGGACGTGCAGGGCTGGGGCGCGGCTTCCCACCGGCCCCCTCTAAGTCACCCTGGTGCCCTGGCGCCTCTGCGTGGGGCATGCGCAGGATCCCCCGGCCCTGTGTGAGCGTGTGTGTCTATCTGTGCCTTAACTGGGATGAGCTGGGAGCAAGGGTACCCGTATCTGCGGCTTTCCCCTTTCCAGAAGACTCTTGGACTCGGGGACAGCTGGTGGTTCCTGTGTGTCTTAAAAACGTGGCCGGTGTGAGTGCCGTGGCTCTGTCATGGAACCAGGGTTGCGCAGGGGGCGCTGCCTGGCTGTGCCAAGCGGGAGCCCAGCTGCACCGCATGCCCAGGTCGGGAGGTGCCGCCCGAGGCCCTGGCCAGGTCAGCTCAGGGCTGCAGGCACGGCGGGGCCAGGTTGGAGGAGAATGAGGTTATCGCCTTTCCTCTGTAAGTCTTCACCAGGGCTGCCGCCCGGATCTGCTGCGGGAAAATCAATGTGTTCTGACTCCATAATTTCCCAGGTTGCCTTACTCCAAGTACTTTGTGCAGGAAAAGGTGACATCTCTGGTCACATCTGTATGGACCAAATATATGTATATGTGTGTGTGTATATTTATATATAGATACTCTCTTTCCTCCCTTTCCCTCCCCCCCCATTGCATCTCCACCTCCCAGCACAGGATTCGTTGGAATTTCACAACCTTTGCATGCTTTTGTGAAAACACTCATTTGTGTTTGCGCCAGGCCGCTAATGGCGGACGCCAAGGTCTGCGGAGCCTACCTCTGTGCAGCTCTCGTTATGGCGAGGAATGCGCCGTTAATAATGCATCTATGGAACTCAGCTGTGTGGGAGCCAAGTAATTATCCCACTGTAGCGTTCCCGGCTTCAGTGTCATCACAACTGGGGCTTCATTAAAAGTCCTAACAGAGACGGTGTTGTGTGCTGCAGCCTGTATATATATTTTTTCATTTAAATTATCAGCCTTGCTATGGCTCAGAGGTAATTTGACTTTTTGAAACCGCTGAGCCCCTGTGAATTCCCCTCCCCTTCTCCCTCTCGCTGCTCCACCAGCTGATCAGCCCCCGAAGAACAAAAGGTTTATCTGAAGCTATGAAGCATATATTCACCAGCTTCTGGCGTCTAGATAAAAAAAAAATCAAAGTACTCCATTGAACATGTTAATACTGAGCAAAATGCACACAGCTAGACACTAAACCTTTACAGGGATTTGGGCATTTGAAAAGTGATACCCAGATCAGGTCTCGAGCTATGTTTCTTAGCTCAGAGTAGAGCGAGTAGCAAAGAAGGAAGCAATGATGTTTATAAACTAATATTAAAAACAGCAAAGTAAGGGCTTAAGAGTTCCCCACCTTCTGTCTCGTCTCTTTGTCTGATCTGGCTGGGCGGCCGGGAAGCGTGGGCAAGGGCGCGCCGTGGGGAGGTGGGTTTCCCCTTTGCTGTGGACTCTGAGCTGCTCGAAGCTGGAATGTTGAGCGGGAAGAGGGGTTTCAGTGGCTCTTGGGAGAAACACTGAGAATTGGGACAGTGGCTCTCGTCTTTGTTTTTCCCGATTCTCTGTGGCCCTTTCAGCTTTCAACAGAGGAGGGCTGGGGAGAACGTCGGAAAGGGGGTCTATCCTAGGACACTGCTGCCATGAGCAGTACCTTCTTGGGGCCTCCTTGAAGTTACACATTTCACAGCGTCTTCCATTTCCAGTGCAGAGTGGCCACCAAATACAGCTGGCAGGAGTGATCAAGTTCCGCAAGTGCTTTGTTCATCACAAGATAGCAGATAGGTGCTTGTTTGGCAATGTCTGCCACTGGTGGCATGGGGGCAGCATGGTGGCACTTTCCCTGTATGTATGTATCAAATATGCTTGCTTGACTTCTGGATTAAGGAAGATACTGAAAAATATGTAGGATTTGTTGCTGCCCTCTGGAAGCTTTCAACAGATTTGGGAGGCAGGCATGGCTATAGAAAGCATCTCATGTTCTAAGCAGTTTATGATTAAATGCTGGAGCATGAGTTTTTCTCAGGGAAGAGAATATGGCAGAAGGAACAGTCAGAAAAGATTTCAGGATATAGCACGTTTGGGTACTGATGAGACCAGCTTAGGTGCAGTTTAACCTACCCGTGAAGTCAAGAAGATGCAGCATAATTTGCAGCAGCTCATACCCAGGTGGAGGGGTAGGGGGAAGAATCCCATTTTCACTTTGTGTGGCCCTCGTGGGACCTGGTGGGAGTTCTGTCTTTTGGGGACAAATGGGGCTTAGCCTCCTTGTGTGCAAGGTCAGGAGCTGGCTGCCACCCATCTGGGCAGACACCTCCCCTGTGTCCGGGGAGGGAGGTGTCCATCCAGTGTGCTGAGTACAGCAGCCGGGATCCCGTGTGGCTTTCTGGTAATAATTAGCCCTTTCAGTTTGGGAGTTGACTTGCAATATAACCTCTTGAGACAACCCCCTGCCACAGGGAAGATCCACAGGCTTGGAATATATTTCTTCTCATGCTGTCTAGTCTTTTTCTGCCAACTCTGTGCCAGGCTTTGTGCTGAGTTCTAGGGACCCTGAGCTAAGGCAAACATAGCTCCTACCCTAAAGGAATATCCAGTGTGATGGGAGAGGTAGACATCTGGATGTGCAACTTCCTAGGTGGTACGAATGGGTTAGGAAGTGATTGCCTGTCCTGGTTATGTGTAGGTGAGAGTAGATATATGAAAATAGGGGGTGGTCAGTGGAAGTTTGAAAGAGGAGGGGCATTTGAGCTGGGCCTCGGAAGGATAAGTAGGAGTTCACCAGCTGGAATAGAGAAAGATACTTCTTAGATGATGAGCAGAGCAAACGTTAGAGGCATTAAAGAAACCATGATACTCTTTGAAACTCTTTTTGTGAGAGTCCCTAGTGATTCCTGACTGTGGAAGTTGATGTCTTTTATAGTCTTTCTAGGCCTTTGGACCCTGTTGACCACTCCCTGGATACTCTTGACCTCATGCATGTCAGACAACCCCCAAATCAATGGTGTCCAGCCCTGGCTTCCTTCTCTCTCCTGTTCTGCCCCCACAGCCAGGCCGTCCTACTCACCGTACCCGAAAGCATCTTCCCCCCTCCCATGCCCCAGTGTCAAAGTCACTTGTCTCACTGCTTCTGCCTTAGTGGCAGCTCCTGGATCAATTCTGTCCACCTGTCTCCACCGCCCCTCTCCACACGGCTGTTGGACCCCCAATGCTTTACCCTCGCTCTTCCAGCTAGCCGAGCCCCAGCATTGGTCCAGGCTTGCGGTGCCTCAGATTCCTTTGCCAAAGAGGCTGCATCCTGGATGCCTCAAACATTCGCCAAACACGAGGTTGGTAGCACTTTATTCTCTTTGCTTTTGCACAAAGACTGTTTCCAGGGCCTGTCTGTCAAGGTCAGGGCTCGGGAGCTCTGGGGAGGGAGGGGGATTCAGACTTAAGGGAATACGCTGGAAACTGCATATTGATACTCAAGACGACATAGATGCTGGGACTGAGCCTCCCAGACCGGAAGCCTCCACCCATTTCTGGGAAAATAGGTCTTTCCCTCTTTTTGGGACAGTGAGTTTGTGCTTGTGTAAACCATTTTGGAATCATTTTGGCCATTAAGCCTCTGCAAGGGCCACTCGTCCCTCATCAAAACCAACAAGATGTTGTGCCTGGAGAAGTTACACCCACCAGGAATGAGGTCGCCCCTCCTCCAGGGCAGCTGGGGCTGGGGTTTCAGAAAACAAAGTGCCTTGGCGCCGTCCTCACCATTAAGGACAAGCAGGAAAAATCAGCCGGGCGCGTTTCGGCATTTGGGGACTGGCTCGGAGGTCCCAGGGCCCGGTTCTCCCTGGTTCGGAGCTGGAGAGAAAGAGGTGGAAGCAGTGTTTGAGTACTGTGCTGTGAAGGGAACAGTCCTGCAGCGAGGCAGTTGTGATATTAGAGCAGACCTCCTAAGAGATCCCCTGGCTCTGAGCTGTGATCCACACGCCACATTCGCAGACAGCTGGTCGCCCAGCGTGGGCTGCGCCTGCCGCTCGGAGCTGGCACACTGGCGGGGACCAGGTAATGCTCTAATTTCCCTCGTGCAGATGCGGCCAGGAATATCTTAATTTATTGGTGTGCTGGCATGCAAGAGGGAATGCTGCCGGTGCAGCCTTGCATAACTATTAGCGAAAAATGGAGCTGATAGGGGCTTGACTTTTCCTAAAGTGGGTTTGAAATAATCATCGCCTTTTGTTGTGTTTGGAAGGGCTTGAACAATTCTTAATTATTTAATTATAGATATGCAAGTAATACGCTGGGAATGGCCCAGCCATTCCAGGGATACTGAGCAGGGGAAAATGTTTAGTTACCGGAGGAAAAAAAAAAGGTGGTAATTAAATTGCAGCATCGTTTGTGTCACGCCACGCTACTCCGTCAGCGACGCGGGCGCGGAGAGGTTTGCGGGCCTCACCTTAGAAATGCTTGTGTCAAACAACACCATCCACAGCTTTGTCCCCTCCCGCCGGGTGAGGTCCGGAGAGCCAGCCAGGCGTTTTCTTTGTCATCCGGTTGTGCCGTGTCAGGTTAGCATTCTGTGAGGCAGAGGTGACTGTTCCCATTTTACAGATGAGGACACTGAGCCTAATGTCTCACTTCTGTCGGGGCCTGAGCCACAGTGGCATTTTTCACACACACGGCGGCTTCCTGCCCTGTCGCCAGAGGGGGCTGAGCCTCGCCTTTCGCACTAACTGCTCTGTCTCCCAGCAGCCGGGCCAGCCTCACGAACTTTGGTGACTGTTTGCCGGGACTGTGTGTCTGACTCCACGGCACTCTCCTCGTGACGGACACCTTGTAATTATCCCTTATAAGCACTCATTGTGTTCATATCATTAATTTTGTTTGGGCTATTACATTTGATAGATACATTAAGCATTATATAGTTCTCTTTATACATGAAATTGAACTGCCTTTGAACAGTCAGCCGGCTAATTGCCGGTAATTTGTGTTGCTAACGAGAGGCAGAATAGTGGTATAACATTAGACTCAACAGTCAGTTAACAAATTCGCCTATTGCGACTGCAAAGCATGCCCTCTGTGGCAGAGGCAGGCTGCGTCTCACACATGAACAGATTTCTGCAAAACGCACACAACTGAAATAGGAAACCTCCCAAATTCCCGGCCCGCCCCCCGGCGCCATCGAGGCCCATGCAATGGTGGCCGGCTGCGCGGGGGCCCTGGGGTGATGGTGGGTGGCGCTGACCACCCGTGGGCAGCTGCGGGGCTCGGGAAACCTGGGAGTCGGGGGGAAGGTTTGGGGCGCTCTCCCCCCACGTCCTGTCTGTGTTCCGGGGCACCCGTGGCCCCGTCCTGATCACAGTTCTCCTCCTCCCTGGCTCTTCAGTCCGGGTCCTGCCACCCCGAGGGGCTCTTGGGAGGGGACTGGATAAGGTTACCTTCAAGTCCCTTTTGCCACAGCTGAAAGGTAATTTGGAAAGGGGTGGTTGGGGGTGCGGTCCCTGGAATTCCGTGAGCCTTTCTGGTGGCCCTGCCTCGAGAAGGCCGTGCGGTGCTCAGAGAAGCCTGGGGAAGGGGCACTTAGCTAACGACGTCCGTGGCAGCGGGGGGGCCCTGGGTCTGACGTGGGCGAGGCGGCTGAGGCTCCTGGAACAACGGGGACCACAGAGGGTGCTGTTATGGGCTGAATTATGTCCCCCCATGTTTACCTGTTGAAGCCCTAACCCCTAGTACCTCAGAATGTGATTATATTTGGAGATGGGGGTCTCTAAGGAGGTAATTAAGTCAAACTGAGGCCCTTCAGGTGGGCCCTGATCCACTGTGAGTGGCGTCCTTCTAAGAAGAGGAAATGTGGACCCCAGGCGTGTGTGTGCGCAGGGATGGACCGCGTGAGGCACAGCGGGGCGGTGGCCATCCGCAAGCCCAGGAGACGGGCCTCAGAGGAAACCAGCCCTGTCCACGCCTCGATCTCGGACTTCCGGCCCCAGAACTGGGAGAAGATGAGCTGCTGTTTGGGCCGCCCGGTCACACTGTGGGCTTCGTGGTGGCAGCCCAGGCAGATGAACGCAGAGACTCCCGCGGCTCAGCAGAAGGCCTTGGGGCGGAGGTGGTAATGGAGGGTGGACAAATCCCAGGAAACCCAAATTCAGCCCCCTTAAAGGTTTTGGATGAAGAACAGAATGCCCCAAGCTTAGGCAGTAAGCAGGTGCTCCAAGTTCATTCCCCAGCAGGGCCTGGTCCCTGAAAGGCAGTTGATAGACCTGCTTCATAGGCCCACAGTGGGCTGCTCAGGGACACAGGGCTGTTGGGGGAGGCGTCTTCTCTGTTACTCGAAATGGACCCCACAGAGGCCCCTGACACCCCTCCGCCAGCCGTCTGTAGCCCCCTTTCCGTGGGAAGACGTGGGAGAGGTTCGCATTCCTGTGTCTTCCCTCACGGAGCATGTGGTGTTGGTGACAACAAACATTTAAGAAAGGGACTTTCTGAGCCTGGAAGGTTATGCCTGTGGTCGTCGGAGGTTTTCCCAGCAACTTTCTAGGCCTGTCTGCGCAGTGGCGGGCTGCGTCTGTGACTGACACCTCCCCGAGCACCCCGGGCTGGAACTTCCTCCTGCCCATTACTCCACTCCATGATTTAAAAGGATTTAATTTTCTTTTAACTTAGCCAAGTAGCAGAAATCATTTGGATTCTCAACTTCTGGATAAATTGTTGATGTTGGCAGGGTTGCTGTACTTGGTTATGGGACAAATAGCCTAAACCTGATCAATAGATGTCATTGATTGCTCATTGGTGCCATGTCACACTTGTTAGGCACCTTGCTGTTACTGGGTGTCGATTTGGTGTAGTGTCCCCCGTGGAGCACCTTACTCTCCAGGAATTAGGCAGTTAAGCTTGACCTTATATACGCGTGTATGTGTATAAATGTATCTGAAACGTATACAGTGTGTGAGTACCTTTGTAGGTGGCTAATGTGTCATTAGAATAAAATTGATAGGTTTAATGTTTCTGTGCCTAAATATATTTGTTTTTAAATTATTTTGAATCCATTGACATTTCTTATAGAACGGGAATGGTACTGCCATTGTGACTTTTTTTCCTACTTAGGGTGCAATTAGCATAATCACAAGATGCTTTTCTAATGTCAAATGGCAGCTTTATCTGGAGAACCCAAATGTCAGTCTCCCGTCAGCGTTCCTGGTCATATTGTTCTTGCCGTTCTTTCATCCAAGGATGAAAACATCCAGGGAATGAAGGTGGCCGAAATCACTCAAAGACGTGACTGTTTGTGGTCATCAGGCCAGTGGGGCTCTAAGGGTCCTGCCCCTTTGTGATTGCTTGAGGTTGTGGCCCAGGGATGGCCTCTGAGGTCTCGTTAGGTTCCTCGTGACTAGCCTTTTGCTCTGTTTGCTGGCCAAGAAGGAACAGAAGGAGGAAGGCAGAGCCCAGTTTTGGGGTAGGTCACATAGAGTGTCATCTTCAGAGGGTTTCCATTCATAATAAATTATTAGTACTAGTTGTGATGCTGCCAAGACATTCACATACCGATGAGGAATATGGGTCATTTAGAAAGTTGTGAGATAGAACTGACACCTGGTGACAGTGATCAATCCTTTGATAGCATTTGTTCCCGTGAGTTAAATACAGAAATTCAAAATGGCACTAGGAAGTCTTTTTTTCATCAACATATGTGGATTTTATTATTTTTTCGTCAAAAAGTAATGCATATTCACAGGGGGAAAAGATTTAAATAATAATAAATAACATAGAAGGGTGTAGAGTCTCCCTTCTTTAACCCCTCTGGACTGCTCCCTGAGTTCCCACTCCCAGGAAGTCCCCACCACTCTCACTGATGTGTTTGTCCCTGTAAGAATTTTCTGTGCATATACACATGTATTACTGAAGTGGGATCAATTACATCTGTCACTGTGCATCTTACTTCACTTTCAGTGCTGTGCTGCGGGCATCTTTCTATTTCAACCCATTTGGTTTTGCTCCATTAACAAAAAGAATATGCATAGTGTTTTATTGTATGGTTGTACCATAATTTATTTAATAATACCTTTCTGGATGGAGTAAAAGCATTTGCAAAATGCAGTGGGAGCATGGATGCCCACGGATGCTGGGGAGGGCTTCAGAGAAGAGGTGACATTTGATAAGAGCTTTTGAAGAGTGAGTTGGAGTTTGTAGGGTGAAGCAGCTTTTGTTGATAATTGCAACGTGGAAGGAAGCCACGTGGGCTGGGAAAGGAATGGGGAGACTCAGTGGATTAGGAAAAGAACAGAGTAGGGTCTCATGTCCCCTTTCCTGCCTGGGGCGGACTGCCCTAGAGCGCAAGTCCTGCAGTTGGAGGATGGGCCGGTTTCCTGTGTCCCCAGCTGAGGGTAGGTGTCACGTGGGCTCGGGGTAATGTGTGAGCATGGTGAGTTGCAGGGAGGGACGGACAGAGAGTTTGTGCAGATAACCAGATATTTGAGCCAAGGATCCCAGTGTGTCAGCTGAAATAAAGAGAGCAAGAGAGAAGGGAAAAAAGGCCACTCAGTTTGCTGATAGCCCTGGTTATTGCTCGGGAAACGTTGCATGGAACTGACGCCTGGTGACATGTCAACTCCTGACGGAAACCCGGGTTGGCAGGCCCCGTATTTTAAGCCGAGTGCCTGTCTGCCGCATCGCATTTGGATTGAGTGGCTGGCATTCCTCGAGCCTCACTTAATAGGATTGAAAGGAAAGAAATGTTACTTTTCATCACCCAAGACAACAAAGAGAAACGGGGAAACGAAAATATTATTTCGTTTGAACAAATTACAGGGAGACTCTCTGGGGCACTTTCAGGGAGTTAGATGAGGAAAAGCACTTAAATATCATTCCATCAAACTAAATTTTTAACTACAATTTTTTACAGATAAAATGTGTTGGGAGGATTCAAAGAAGATTAGAGCTCACCTAAGAAACAGTATTCAAATTTTACCAGCTAATGGAGGCCCAGCAAAAACTGTTAATGCCTGTAACTTCCCTCCAAGGGACGGAGATTTCAGTATTCTTATAAAAACACATTGAGCTGATTTCATTTCGGTGTCTCTGCAGACTTCATTCGTGTAATTTCAGTAAGTGTTATAAATGTTATTTTAAGTATTATAATGATAATCCCTCCTGACAAGGAGCCGTGCATCTAAGGTAATGTTTACCTCGGATAGCACATAATTGTTTGCTTTTTTCACAGTAAACTCTCTGCTCCCAACTGCTTAATCAGCCATGGAAAAGAGAGGAGACTTTAGAAATGTTTAATGTTCTTCTGATTACATTAGAGTAATGAGTAAGCCCGCATCGGTGGGGCTGGAAGAACACACCGCCTCTCTTCCCCCTTGTTTTTTGGGTGAGTATGTGTTTGTTTTTTTGTCCGCGGTTCTTAAGGATGACTGCAGTGGGCTGCGGCAATCTCGTGAATCATTTATTGTTATAAATATCATGGCTGGGGCGTAAATCTGCTCAGCCTGTGAACTCCCGGGGCCCTTTTTCCGTGCGCGCGTTGGGCCTGGCCGGTCCCCGGGCCGTCCTCCCGGCAGGTCCCGTGGACTCCCGTATTCCGGTCACAGACCGAGCTGCCACGCTCTCACGATCCACACAGCACCCCGTGGGCTCTCTGAGCGCATTCTCCGCTGCCGGCGCGATGGAAGCAGGATTTTATTAGGCTTTATGAAAGTGAAACTTTTCTGCCCTTGAATGCTGAACCTCTGGGGCCTTCTCAGGGCATTGTATTAATACAACATTTGCTTCTCTGGCTTCTTAAATGTCTGAATCCAAATGCAATCAGGAATTAAGAAGGAGCAGGGAAGGTTGATATTCACTGCAGGGTGGAAGACTATTTGCTTCTCTGGGTCTTGAGTGTTCGGAACCCTCCTTTCTCCATCCCTTGACGATGGGGAAGTTCTGCTTGGAGCTAACTGGCAGCCA
This sequence comes from Lemur catta, assembly GCF_020740605.2. Classification (NCBI taxonomy): domain Eukaryota; kingdom Metazoa; phylum Chordata; class Mammalia; order Primates; family Lemuridae; genus Lemur; species Lemur catta. Next base: position 5,829,461 of record NC_059147.1, on the reverse strand, counting down.
TTTGTTCTTTAATTCATTCAACAAACATTTATGGAGAGACTGCTCTGCTCCAGGCACTTTGCCGGGCCCTGAGGAATGAGTGTTTCCCACACCTCTGTGTCGCGTACCTTGTGGATGGGAAAGCCAGGCCTGCACAGGCAGACAAGCAAATGTGTGATCACAAACTGAGGGGCGTGCCCTTGGTGCAGGGTGCAGAAACCAGGAGGATGTTGGTTTAGCCCCGGTTTGAAGGATGAGCCGGCGGGGCGAGGAGCCGGCGTGGGGGCTGGAGTGCAGCGAGCGACCAGGACGGGGGCTCCCATGACGTGAGAGGCTGGCAGAGGCTGGCAACCTCGGGCTTTGCAGGCCACGGTCAAGAACTGGGACTTATTCCTGTGAATGGTTGTTGCGGCCGTCCTGGCTGGAGACGGTGGTCCCCGGCGGTGGCAGTGGGTGTGGGGGCCGATTCCTGGCACGTCTGGAAGGTGGAGGGATGGACTTGCTGCAGAGCTGCCAGGCAGGACGGCGCATTGGCCCGAATGACTCTGTGCCCTGGTCGGCCCCGAGTGGGGACCTCTTCCCGGAAGGCCAGAACGCTTTGTGGTGGTCCCTGGGGAAGGATGGAGCAGGGGCGGGCCAACTCTCTCCCTCCCCAGCCCTCCACGTGTTATGTTACTCATTCTTGAGCCTCGGTTTCCCCAGCTGTCTTGGAAAGGGGATGGAGGCGTGCTCAGCATGCCCGGACCCTTCCCCCGCCTCCCCCCAAGCCCACCAACAGCCCTTCCTCTAGCCACCACCCCCTCGCTCCCCGAGGTCTGCGGTATAATTTAGCTCGAGCCTTTAGTTAAAGACCAGGGCCAGCAGGTAGCTGATTTCCCTGTCCTTGGGGTGGACGCCTGACAGGTTTCCGTGCTGGGGACCGGGAGCAGAGGGAAAGGAAGTGGAGTGACTGATAATTAAAGCATCCTGAGGGCCCCGGTCTGGTCCAGTTGGCCCAAAGGGGTCCTCCCCCGCGGGAGCCTGCTCAGCGGGCATGCGTGGCCCCCTGTAAGGTAGGCAGGCCTCCCCCGGATGCTGGGGGTGTGGTGGCGGTGGGTGGGGGTGGGGGCAGGGATTAATTGCTTGGACAGAATATTCCCAGTGCCCAGCCTCGAGTTGAATTAACTTCCCAGAAAATATCTAACATCCCTCCCCTTTCCCTTGGAGAGGCAACAACTAGTTGAATCCATCTCTGTGTCTCTCCCACTCGCAGCGTCCTGGGGAACCATCTAGAAATCTTAAAAAAAAAGGTTGCCCAAATCAAGGTGGAACCTGGACCTCCCAGGTGTGCCCAGGAACAGAGAAAGAGGGAAAACAATGTTTTAGTTTCTCTGAAACACACACATGTATACACTCATTCCCAACCCAAACCAGATGAATATTTTAACACCGGCGCGTTTTGTTCAAGCCAGGAGCATGCTGCATTCCTGGCAAGGCCAGAGAATGACCTGAAAACCTGAATATTTCAGGGAACAAAAGGTCCTTGGGTCTGCCTCCGTCCAGGGTTATTTGAAGGCTGCGTGGTGCGGGGGCGTGGGAGGCAGCGGGAAGGGTTTCTGCTCGTCTCTCCTTCCTTGCAGGGCTGCGTGCCCAGGGAGCCGTGCCCTTCTCCGGGGCACCAGGCAGCCGCGCGTCCCCGGCCCCAGCCCCCAGCCACACGTGTGCCAGGCAGAGAGGAGGAGGCGAGGGGGGGGGCACCAGGCGAGGGGGGCTGGGAAATAGAGAAACAAACTCTATTTTCTGCTCATCTGTGGCGGGAGGCTCCCGCGGCCCACAAGCTCTCGGAGTGAAGCAATTTCAGACAGGGATGAGTGTCTGTTTTTCCCTGGAGCGAAGGCTACAAAACCCTGAAAGCCCTCGGTTTCTCTTCCCTTAATATCCTGTTTTGGAAAGCGCAGTTGTGGGAAGGTGAAGGAAATGAAGAAGATGCTAGCAAATGGAAGAAGTCCTTCCGCGGCTCGCGCCAGGGGACGGGGAGCCTTGTTCTGGCTGCCGAGGGTAAGATGGAGAGAGGCCGCCTCTGGGAGAGGGAGTGGGAGCTTGTTGCCGAAGAGGGTCCTGGGCAAGTGGCCATTTGTGGACAAAGAGTCACATTCCCGTCCTGTCTTGGGGGATGTTTGCTGGGATGCTGGGACTGGTGCCACTTGGGTGGTTTCAAAGGCCTTGGACAATGGCACGCCCGGCTCCCTGCCCAGAGAGGCGAGGATTTTGGAACACTACGCTCTAGTCTCTGCTGTTCCTGCCTCTCCTCCAAATGCAGGTGCTGGGCGCTCATCCCTGCTGCGCTCACTCACGTGTCCAGGTCAGGCAGGCGCTGACCTTCACTGCAACATGCGTGCGGAGGTTCAGAGCCCGCCCGGGGCCAGGCTGGCTGGCGCTGGGTCTCCGGTACCGGCGGGCAGGGACAGAGATGCTGTTACAGCTTGGAGGGCCTCTGGCGCCTGCGTGGTGGAAGGAGGTCGGGAGCTGCTCCTACAGGGAGGTCTCCTTCTCCCGGAGCGAGGAGGGCCGGGCTGCAGGCAGGGCTTCCTGCAGGCCCTGAGTCACCCCTGGCCTCGCCCTCTGACGGTGCTTCGCTGCTGCAAGTTCCACAGCGGTCGCACGGCCCCTCCTTCCCAGTCGAGCGCCACGTTCCCCTCGGCTCCGTCTCCGGCTCCGAGAGAGGTGCCAGCCCTCCTTCGCCTGTGCTCGGGGAGATGCTGGCTCCTGGCCCCTAGGCCTCGCTGGCCTGGCCTGGCCTCGGCCTGGGTGTGAGCCTCCGCTCTGCCCCTCCGCACTGGCTCGCTGTCACGTGACCTTTGGGCCTGTTTCCGCCTCAGTAGAACAGTGATGGTAGCTGTCCCCTCCCCTTACGATGCCTGGGAAAATGACACAAGTACGTAAAGTGTGCGGGTCAGTGTTGGCACAGAGTAGCAATGAGCGTATGGATGTGAGCTATTACTGCTGCTGGGGTGGCGGTTTCCTTCCTCAGATCCTCCCCGTCCCCGGAGACTCGGCTCCCAGTGCCGCTCCCGCCCCAGGTCTCCCCAGCCTCCCCGGGTCTCCCCGCACCTGCCTGGCCAGCGCAGCGCCAGCCACTTACCGCGCTGTTGCTGGTCCGTCTCTGTCTTTGATGTCGTCACGTGGATTTGGTGCACCTGCTCAGTGACGTTCCGGACTTCTGGACTCTCGTGAGGACAGGACCTGCTGTCTTCTGATCTGCCCTGCCCTCCATCCTCTTCTGGAATTGGCAGATGCTTAGTAAGCCCTTGCTTAACTAAATAGCACTAAACTACATTTTAGAAGGTGAATGCCTTTTACTTCAATAAAGAATATATATAGTAAAGCATATATATGTGTGTGGGTATGGTGGCTGCTCTGTGCTAGACCCTGTGAATCAAGTCAAGTGCTGTTGTGTTCGTATCGCCGATGATAAAACGTAGGCTCAGAGAGGAAGACCGACTTGCTCAAGGTCACACACCCTGGAAGGGCAGAGGCAGGACTTGAATTCAGGACTCTCAACTCTACTAGAACAGGCTGTGTAGCCAGCAGAGAGTATGGGCTTTGGGGGTTCTCCAGCAGGATGGATTTTGTGATGGGCAGGGGTCGTTTTGCTAAGGGTTGACCTTGTGCTAGGGGCTGCCGTGGCCTGAGTCCCTTTTCCCAGGAGCTTGATGGAGCTCTGCGTCTGCAGGCCCATGGGAGAGAACCTGCCTCCAGCTAGTACCGGGGCCGGCACCATGGCCTCCTTTTTAATTGGTAGACTTCAGTTGCATTTGGGCTAATACCCAGTGGACCTATTCCCCCAGGGCCCAGGATGACTGGCAGTGCCCAGCCCAGCTGCTGCTCTTGCCGCACCCCCGCCCCCTGGAGCCACGAGCTGCCTTGGATAGCAGCCAGGCAGGGCCACTAGTCAGGTGCCTGGGGCAGGTCCTACAGCCGTAGTTGCCACATGTTCCCACAGTGACTGCCTTGGCACATAGTAGGTGCTCAGTGGAGGTAGCAGGGAACATGATGAGGGCCAAAGGGACTTGCCTGGTTCTGGCACTGCTCTCTGGAGAGCAACGGCAGCTTCCTGCTCATGACTGGGCGTGGAGTTTGAGCAACCAGATGGACGGGGTATGGAGAGGATAGTGGCCTCTGAAATGGTCCCTGCTCCTCTGTATCTCCTGGGAGGTGGGGGTCGTACCTGGGGTGTTGGCAGGAAGGCCAGGAGGGAACCAGGGTCTCCACCCTGAGATGGAGCTCGGGGAGGCCGGTGCTCCCGGCCCTCGCTTGGTCTCTGACCTGACCGTGCGGGGCTGGCCTGGGCCTTCTCCCGGTCTCGCCGCCTGGAGCCTGGCTCCTCCCCAGGGCCCAGCGACTGGCAGCATCTCAGAGCGTGCTGGAAGTACCGAATCCCAGGCTTCCCAGGCCTGCATTTTAATAAGCACCCAGGTGCTGGCCTAGAAGTCAGTTCACCCAGGGCAGACATCAGGGCAGGTAGGTGGTGTCCTTGTGCCCGACTTCCCTCGCTAGCTGTACAGCTTGGAGCGTAGCCTCTCCTGGCTTCCGCCGCCTCGTGGGTAAAGTGGGGATCGTAGACAGTCGGGCCTTTCTCCTTGGGCTGCGGGACGAGAAGATTAGGCGGCAAATCATATAATACACACCCCCACCTAGCGCAGCCCGGGCGTCGCCAGTGCTGGGTATATGTGACGTCGGCTGGCTGCGAGAACCTGGAGGGTGAAGGGGCTGCAGCAAGTGGGGGAAACACCAATTTGAGAAGCCGGTTTTGCACTGGGCTTATTTAGTGGAGCTTAACTCAGGAGCTAAATACCAGCCAGGACTCCCTGTAGAATATTACACAAAATAGCAGGGAGAGGGGAAGCCAGAGTTAATGCTTGTGATAGCAGTTTTTTTAAATCTAAAAAAATGTGTTAAAAGCAAGTGAAACCCCTGGTGATCGCAAATGAATCGCCTAAGTTCTCTTAGCGTATCTGCTTTGCTGGGTGATGCCTGGGTTCGTGCGAATGAGCCGCTCTCCTCTCGTAACGAGGGAGCGCTGAGGCCCGGCCATGCCCCGGGTCCCGGCTGGGGGGCTGGCGTGGGCCTGTGCCTTGGGGCCTGTGCCCTTGCTCCACGTGTGGGAGCCACATCCACGTGGGGTGGCAGGAGGGGCTCTGTGGGCGGGGCTGGGCATCTGGGCCTCCCAGCAGCTTAAATGCCTCCGATTAGCAAGTCGGGCGGGAAGAGGTGCTAAAAAGAATCCTTCCCGCCTCCTCCGCTGGCAGGTTTTGAAGGGAGTTCAGTTATGAGACTATTAAAATGTTATTTTGATAATTAAGCCCACAGCTGTTCCGAGGGCGGCAGGGCAGGCAGTGCGCGGGCAGCAGAAGGCACAGCGCTCTCACGGCTCTGGGAGAGGGAAAGCGGGTGGGAACACGCGGAGTGGGCCGGGCGCGGGCCGGGCGGTGCTGGCTGCGAGGCGCAGAGCACCGTCCAGGTCTGAGGATGTTGGGTGACCGAGGGGACAGTGGCTCCAGCAGCCTCCTCTCTGGGGCGGGGTGAGCTGCCCCCCACATGGGGACACCTGCCAGGTTTCCGCACAAGCTCTCAGAGCAGCAGCTGGCGGGTCCCTAGAGCCATGGTTCTCCAAGTGGGGTCCCCTGGGAGCCTGTGAGAAATGCGGGTTCTCGGCCCCACTGCAGACCTGTGGAATCAGAAACCCTGGGAGGGAGGACAGTCTATGTTCTAATAGACTCCCCAACAGATTCTGATTTGCACTAAAGTTTGGGAACCACTTTCTTTAAAGGTTGCCTGGAAAATGGGGCCTGGCTTGCTTGGTACAGTTTGGTTAGTAAGGTGTGGGTGAGGGCGTTTGCCACATGTAGGCATCCCAGATCTAGCCCTATTCCTTCATTGTATTGGGTGGCAAAGAGAAGCCCAGAGAGAGGAAGAGACTTGTCTAAGGTCACACAGCACATCAGAGCCAAACTGGAATTAGTAATCAGCTAGATTACAATCAGATCTCTTGATTGTAGATCTTTCTGTTAGACTGTCTTTCTAAATGCAGAGGATAGGTGCTATGGTTGGAATGTGTCCCCTGTGTGTCGGAAACTTAATCTCCAAATTCATAAGTTGATTGGACGTGGGGGCCTTTGGAAGGTAATTAGGATTAGATAAGGTCATTGGCGTGTGGCCCTGTTATGGCACCGATGGCTTTACAAGAGGAGGGAGAGAGATCTGAGTGGACATGCATGTGCTTGTTGTCTTGCCCTGTGGTGACCTCTGCCACGTTATGATGCAGCCAGAAGGCCCTCGTCAGCTGTCAGTGCTTGCTCTTGGACTTCCCAGCCTCTGGAAACATGAGCTAGATAAACTTCTTTTCTTTTTATATTATCTAGTCTGTGACATTCTATCATAGTAACAGCAAATGGACTAAGGCAGTGGGGCTGGGAAAGAAGAGGTTTCAGATGGAAGTGATTAGGTAAGCCAAGGAGATGCCCAAAGTTTACAAACCCAGAATATTTACTGGCCTGGAGTCTCAACATTCTCTAGTCGTGTTCGGGGAGTTTTTGCCAACACACTCATCTGTCCGCTCGTCTACCCACCCATCCACCTGTCCATCACACCTCCATTCACTCTGCCGCTCACTTCCACCTTCTGCCAGTCATTGTCCACAGGTTTGTCTGTCCATCCCAATATTAATATCTAAGTGGCCATGCGCTCGCCCAGCTGTTCACTCCCACCCGCTCGTCCACCTACCCGTCTAGTCAGCGCACCTTCCCTCCCCCCGCCCTCCCTCATGGAGAGCCGTGTGCACTAGGCATTATGTGTCCTTCTCACCTACTAGGAACTTAAGCTGACTCTGGTCACGTGAGCTGGCCATGCTCTGTACGACTGTTGAGCCAGGGCTGTGACAGCAGTCCAGTCTGCCCACAGCTCTGCCAAGCCCTTCTGTTCCGTTCCTCCACCGCCACGTCCGTCTCCAGCGTGCGTTGCGAGGAGGCCTCGTGTTCCCTTCCTGTGCGCTGCCTCCACCTCTGTGCACACCTTCAGCACTGTCCCTCGGAGCCGTGGCAGGGGCCAACTCACGTGTGGTCATTCATATCCTGGAACTGCAACACGTGGTCACATCACCTCTCAAAAGACTCCAGTGGCTCCTTACTGCCTGCAGAACAAAGCCCATGGTTTTGTGCAGCCATCTCACGCTCTGTTCTTGTCCCAGTGGGTGTATACCAACGTTATGACCCTCTGGTTCCCAGCCTGTGCTCCAGCTCGAGTAGGTGGTTTGCTGTTTCCAGATGTTTTTTGCACAGTCTTTGGTTTTTTCACATACTGTCTCCTGTCTGAATCACTTTCACCCCATAGTCCTCACTCCTCCCTGTTAAAGTCCTTCCTGCGCTCCATGGTCCTGCTCCAAGCCTTCCCCATCCCTTTACTCATGAGATCTGCTCTTGTCTTCCACTGGGATGGGACATCCCCTCTGCAGAACCCTGTGTGTCTCTCGTCCCACATCACGTGTCTGGCTCTTGTTTGCAAGGCCCATGTTCAAGGTTGATTGCAGGCAGTGGCAGGTCTATGTCATCGCCACCACAGGTCACACACAGTGCCCGACACACAGTATGTCCTCCTTCTGAAGCAGGCTAGTCCAGGGCTTAGTTTTATGTGCCTAAGATACATGTTATGAAGGAGAGACCTAGAAAGGCCTACTGGGGTCTGACTGTTAGGTTAAATACGACCTTAAACATTGTTGCTTCCCCCTTGGTACACATGGTGCCTGGCACATAGTAGGTGCTCAACAAATGTTTTTTAAATGAAAGAATGAATGAAATATTCACCCATTCCTTTACTGTTATTGGTAATTTCAAAATAAGTATGGAGCAAATAAAGCAAGAATAATATTAAAAATTCAAAAACCAACTTCCCCATGAGGTGTTGGTCACCTAGGATTGCAGCTGCCCACTCACTTGTTTCTGGGGTGACTTGTGGGTTCCAGTGGGTAGGGGCTGTGTAAGTTGTGTCTGAGTCCCCAGTGCCTGGCTCAGAACTTGCGTCCTCTCTGCTCCTCTGAAACCTATCCTGCACCCCCACTGCTAATCTGTTATCTGTGGGGCACTTCGAGTGGCCTTCTGAATGTGTCTCCCCACTGCCCTCAGTCAGAGACCCTCAGTGTGGCCCACAAGGCCCGGTATGGAGTCAGACCCCGCTGCCGTCTGACCCTCACTCTGCATTCCAGCCACAGGCCTTTGCACCTGCTGGTCCCTGGGCTGGGTTCGCTGCCCACGCTCCGCACTTGCTCTTCACAGCTCAGACGTGCTGATGTGTGTGCCCGGTGCCCTCACAGCAGGTGCCCCTTTCTTTACCCTCGTGTGCGTCCATTCCTCAGGTTGCAGTTGGGCAGCACCGTGTGCGTCCAGTTGGTGAGTATCTTCCTCCCCCGCTGGACCGAGAGCTCCTGGGGTAGGGGTGGAGGGCAGGACCACAAAGACCTGGGGCTTTGTACACAATAGCCTTTGATACGTGTTTTTTGAGTGAATGAATAAATGGATTAAAAAAGATGCAGGGTAGGTACTTACTAAATGTTTATTAAATGACTAAATGAACTGCACACAGTAGATGCCTAGCAAATGCTTGTTGAATGAACAAACAAGCAAATAGAGAAGGCTCAGCACCTTGCTGGGGAGCTCTGGCCGATGGTGCTTCCAGTCAGGCCCTCTCCAGATCAAAGAGACTGTCCTTCTGTCCATCAAGCCCTCCTTCCCTTGCCCCATGAGCTCAGGGGGGCTCTACATGGCCAGGCCTCTGTCCCTCCCACCTGCCTCTCCCCTGGCGTGCACGCAGGAGCTGTGCGAGAGTGGCCATGGGGGCCCTGGAGACCACTGCTGACACAGTTGTGCTGGGGGTGGGAGGGGACAGGGTCTGGGTGGCCCTGCTATCACAACTGTCTTTGAGCTTGTATAATCCTTTCAACTCCGGAGCCGTCTGGTCCAGCCCTGATCTGAAAACATCTTCTAGAACATCTGTTTTCCTCCTCAATCAATACACTCCCCAAAGAGGGCCAACTTGCAAAATATTAGATATAACATCAAACATGCTATCTGAATTCAATTAAGTGATTTGGTTGGGGAAGAGTTTGTGGTAATTAAGCATACTGTTTTAGAGCAAACTGTAGCAAACTATTTCATTCTTCATTAACAGGCACCTCTCTTGACTCCCTATGAGCTCAAAAAGAAGAGAGCGGAAGAATAAAAATTAAATAAATAACCCCCACTGAATATATAAATGAAGATAGCCTGATTTACTAGAACCATTATGGGCTTTGATTTTTAACTCTCTGGTGCTCTGTGACCATGGTGAAGTCACTTAACCTCTCTGAGCCCCAGCCTTCTTCTCTGTAAATTGGGGATAACACCCATCTCACAGGGTTGCTGTGAGGATGAAATGAGATCATGACCAGAGCCTGGTACCGTTCCAGGCACACAGTGGGCCTCCACTAAAGGGTCACTATGGCACAGAGGTACATTGAGGCTGGGTAATTTATATTCCATCAGCCAGGGCCAGATTAGAAGTCCTTTTTCTACCATCCTGGGCCTGAAGTGCATCTCAGGGTGTTCTTCCTTCCTGTCATATCTGCAACTTTCTATCAGGGATGAGGAGCCTCCTGCTTTCTTTGTTTCTGTCACCCACAACCCATGGCCCGAGCAGGCAGGCCCGTGGGGATGAGGGGTGGGCACAGACACCAGTATCAGACGGCAGCCGTCAGATGCTGGTTTATCGCGGCAGCTCTGGATTCCCTGGGCAAGTTGCTTGACCCCTCGCTGCATCAGTTTCCTCCTCTGTAGAATGGGGATGCTACTAATTATTTACTGACCTCCTGGGACTGTCGTGAGGATTAAATGAGTTTAATAAATGGAAAGCACTTGAACAGTGCCTGACACATAGTAGGCTCCCAATATGTGTCAGGTTTTGTTATTCATTTATCTGTGGCTCATTTAAGCTGCCAGTTGTTTTCTATGGGCACCTCACGACTTGGGCTGGGGGCATATGCTGGCCCCATGATGACAGCAGTTGACATTTGTCAAGTGCTACCACGTGTCAGCAGAAGGCCCAGAGGAGGCGCTTACGGTCCATCTTCCACGGCTGTTACAACAAGCCTGCTGTTACTTTCATCTTCCAGGGGAGGAAACTGAGGCTCCTCAAGTGCCCTAGCAGAGGCCGTCTGGGCAGCTAGGAAGCTGTAGGGCTGGGATTTGTACCCAAGCCTGTGGGACTCCAAAGCTCTCTTTCCACTTTGCCACCACACGGGACAACACACCTTCCACCCCTTACCCTTCCTGAGCATCTGTGCTGTGCAGACCTCTTTTGTATCTGCCGTGTCACTGGACTGTCCGCAGGTCTTGGAGGGTCTATGTGTTGAGCTCGGCTGAGCAGTCTGACCCATAGCAATGCCCTTCTCCACAGAGTCCATAAAAAGCACATTCTGGGTTGGGCAGGGCGATGGGTCAAGCTAATCTGTCCTGGGAGATGGGAAACTGGTTAGAAAGGTTTTATCCTCCAGGCAAGAGCTGGGGCTGGAAGAAAGATGAAGTAGCAGAGTGGAAAGCCGTGGGCGGCTCCTGGACGCATGATTAGTCACCAGCCAGTGTCTGCGGTAGGTGCTGGAGTTGTTCCTTAGAGCGATGGTGTTCTGGGAAACTTCTAGAAGGGCCTGTGGGGTCTAACCTGGCTCCTGAAGGAGAGATGGGTCATTTCAGACTATGGGGACGGGGAGGGTAAAGGTGTGGAGGTTGGAAAGCCCTGAAACCAGCTGTGGGGACCAGGGAAGATGCGATGAGGTCCCTGCCTTCAAGGGGCTCCCTGTTTGGGACAAGAGGCCCATGGCCTACAGTTGCTCGAGCAGCCTGACCCCCAGCACCAGCTACGCCGCAGATCCGAGCGGGCTGGGAGTCAGTGCTCAGCAGAGGCTGCCGGGGACGGGGGGTGGGTGGGGGACACAGGAGGACCTGCCCGAGCGGGAGCATTTGCCATTCACCCGCGCCTCTGTTCAGACCCGCGCTGTACTAAACGCTGTGGGGCAGGGGAGCCTGAGAGAGAGAACGGGAGAAAGACGGAGGGACAGTAAGGGACACCACTCCCCGGAGGGGCGGCAGGTGCAGAAGGAACACAGTGGTCAGGCTCTCCTGGGTTGCAAGAGCCGGGACTCCGCCTCAGATGGCTCACTGTCCGGAAACTGGCTGTCAGGACCGGGCTTCGCTCTCTCTGGCTCTCGGTCCTGCTTTTCCCTCTTAGCCTCCCTGCGGCCCAGCCCACCCCAGAGGGCAGGGCACGTCCACTAGCCGGCAAGCCAGGGCCAGGAGAGGCTTTTCAACCCCACGTCGCCAGAAACCACTTACAGTTGGCTCTGATTGGCTAGGCGTGATCACGTGTTCATCCTGAACCAATCACAGTGTAGTCCACAGGCATGGAATACACTGATTGGCCATGCCTAAGTCACATGCTCACCTGTGGCTTTCGGGGGCGGATCATTCTCTCCTGGAGGGTCCCCAAAAAGCTGCGTGGGTCGTTGTTCCCAGAAAGGAGGGGGCATGGATGCTGGCAGGAATAAAACGAAAGTCCACTTGAGGAGGAGTAAAGGCCGCTCTCCCCTGTGGGACAAGAGCAATGGCAGCTGGGTCTGATGTGTCGGGGGGGTCAGGAGCTGGCGGTCTGCAGAGGGGTGTCGGGGTCGGGAGCTGGCCGTCTGCACAGGGGTATAGGGGGGTCAGGAGCTGGCCATCTACAGAGGTGTGTCAGGGGGTCGGGAGCTAGCAGTCTACAGAGGGGTGTCGGGCTCAGGAGTTGGCCGTCTGCACAGGGGTATGGGGGGGTCAGGAGTTGGCAGTCTGCAGAGGGGTATGGGGGGGTCAGGAGTTGGCAGTCTGCACAGGGGTGTCAGGGGGTCAGGAGTTGGCAGTCTGCAGAGGGGTGTTGGGGGTCGGGAGCTGGCAGTCTGCACAGGGGTATGGGGGGTCGGAAGCTGGCCGTCTGCAGAGGAGTGTCAGGGAGTTGGGCTGGCAGTCTGCAGAGGGGTGTCAGGGGGTCGAGAGCTGGCAGTCTGCAGAGGGGTGTCAGGGGGTCGAGAGCTGGCAGTCTGCAGAGGGGTATGGGGGGTCGGAAGCTGGCCGTCTGCAGAGGGGTGTCAGGGGGTCGGGAGCTGGCAGTCTGCACAGGGGTATGGGGGGTCGGAAGCTGGCCGTCTGCAGAGGGGTGGGTCTGAGGAAAGAGGGTCTTCTGGGCCCGGAAGTTTGGAACCGTGGCAGAGGCCACGTGGGCAGAGGGGCCCTGCCCTCTCCGACATCTGGTGCACTTCATTCCCTTGCACCCTCGCCGGCTGGGCTGGGCTCTTTCCCTCTCCCTGCGAGTGCATTCCAGGGCGGGAATGGGCTTCCGTGCAAGGCTGCATGCGGTCTGGGCGCTGGCTGGCCAAGGCGAACAGGTGACTGGGATGGCAGGGCTGCCTCTGGCTGGGAGAACTTTTTCTTTTGAACTCTCCTGGGGGTCTGTCTGCCTGGCTGTGTCTGGGCAGCGTGTGGTGTTTTCTGTACAGAAACCCAAAGCTCATCCCTGTGTCCGTGCTGTGGAACTATTTGTCGGCATCATGGTGGGATGGCTCTGGCAGCTTTGTACCTCCTTTTTGTCCCAGGAGGCAGACAGGCTGGTTCGGGAGATGAAAAGATCAGATAATGCGGTCCTGGGTCACCTCAAAGCCAGCTACAGCCGGGGGAGCTAGCTCATCACAGCTTCACTGGAAAGGGGTCAGGTGGTCTGGGGCCCTGGCCCCAGCCTCAGCCCTGCTTGTGTCTTGTTTTGTGATCTTGGGCAAATCTCCTTTCATTTCTGTGCCTCAGTTTCCTCATTCGTCCACACAAGAACACGAATACTTTGCAAAGGGTAGAACTTCATACATGAGTGATGCTGTCAACTGTGGTCATATCCCTTTCTATCCTCAGAGCCCTCTGAACACCCTGTGAGTTCCGCTGAGGTGACTCTGCCCCACCCCTCGTCTGTGCCGCTGTTGCAGCTGGCAGCCTTATTTTAGGACAAACGCCTGTCCCCGCTAGGAGAATCGCTGTGAGTTTTGTGGACTGGCTGCCCCCTCTCAAAGTTGCCGCCTCCCCCCAGCCCAAGGATCCCCCCTCACCTCCTCTGCCTTCCAAGGTGAAGCCTGGCACTGCCACCACCGCCCGGCGCTGGCCGCTGAGCCATTAGCCTCACTTCTCACTGGCTGCGCCTCAGCACAGTAATCATTTTCAGATTTACAAGCATTAAATATTTTAATTTAATGCCTTGGCTCTCTTGTAATTCATGCACTTAATTATATGATAATTACTCAAATGAAAGAGATACAGCTGCTGCCGTATCAATTCTAAGGGAAGACCGGATTTTTGAGTTGGACTGATTTTGGGAGGTGTCCCCCCCCCCAATACCCCCCCTCCCCACACCCTGCCCCGTTTCTTTGGGCTGTATAGTCTACAACAGCCCCTCCTCCGCTGACCAGTGCTGGGGCGGGGCTGGGCGTCCGGGCAGTCTGCACCCATCTGCTCCTGGAACAGGGTGTGGGTCCTGCCCCGGCTGGGGGACCAGACTCTTGTGGGTGCTGCTCTTTAATGGCCAGTGAGCAGGATGGGAGGGCCGCTGGCCCTCGTTGGGTGGTCGCAGAGGAAGGATACTCTCTGGGAGCTGAGGAGGCTGCGAGTGCTGTTTGGGGGCCCCTGTGGCAGGCAGAGAAGCCAGGAAGCCTGTTCCTCCTTTGGCGATGGATGCCTGGGGGAAGGGGTTGACTTCCCTCTGCGCAGCTCCACTGAGAGCGCAGCTGGACCAGGCGTCCTGGCCCTGACTGCTGTGGGGTTCGCAGACAGACTAGGGACGGGGATGGATGGAGCTTCGTGATGGGAGCACCTTCCTCCTTCTGTCACCTCCCCTGCCCCAGCTTTCTCCTGTCCTCTTCCCACCGCTTCCTTCTCTCCATGTATCCTTACCTTTTTCTTTTTATTTTCCTACTTTTTTCCCTTTTTTCTCATTCCCTGTTGACATCCAAAATTGTGTTTAATGCCTAAAGGGTCCTGGCTATTGTGTAAGAGCTGTGACTGTTAATGTTTGGCAAGTGTGTCAACCCTCTCCCTGCCCACCGCGTTCGCGGAGCCTGTCGGGGCTGGTGTGCTGAGCGGATCCACGAGCGACCCTTTGTAGCTGACGGCACTCGCAGACTTGAGAATCTGGAGGTGTTGCTTTGGGCCAGGCCCTCCTTGGTTCTGGGGACGGGTGGCACTTAGGAGGGCCTCTGCCAACCTGAGCCTGCTTCCTTGGGGAGAAAAGCCCCCCCCCCTTATGAAGAACCAAAGAGAAGCGTCAGAGGACTCCTGGGGCAAAGCCCTGCTTAGATGGGTCCACGGTGCTCTGGCCTCAGCTTGCGGAGAAGCACTGCGGCTTCCCTTGGGGCAGGAACTTGAGTAGGAGGGTGAAATGTCCAGGCCAATAATGTTTTGAGGCTTCTGAGTTTCCGGGTTTCTTGGGTGGGGAACCTCCAGGTGCAAGGGAAGCCCTGGGCCACTGTGGGCCGGCACGTTTCCGAGGCGTGGGCGAGCTGGGCAGTGCGTTTCTGCTGAAGTGCACGTTTGCACTGAAAAGGGTTACACACGGTTCGCCCCGTATGCAGACAATTTTCAGCTAGCTTACAGCAGCTGCGGCGCCGTGCTGATAGATTAAAAGCAGCAACCAGCCCCAGAATGAAGTGTATTAGAACCCCTGCCGGGTCGAGCTGGGGAGAGGCCCACACAGCTGTCATCTAGGCCAAGTTTCCAACCGAAACCTCAAGAACAGGATGGAACTCTGAGAAAAGTTAGCTTTCTAAATGAGGTGGCCGGCTGTTAATCAGGAGAGAGGGGAGAGGGACCAGTGGCATGCCGGGGCTCTAGAGGATGAGGAGGAGGAGGAGGAGTTTGGTGGGGGCATCCCGCCCAGACCAGGAACTTTGTGCATGACCCTGACTCCCAGCACCAGGGGACAAAGAGGCTGCTGCAGGTGGGGACCCCACAGCTGGGCACAGCGTCCTCCCCTGCCCCCTGTGCCTTGCTCCTGACAGTTGCCTTGGGAGATGGGTGTTTGTTTCCACATCACTTCCAGAGGATCCCAAGAGCTCAGTGCCACCACACCACACCCAGGCCTCCCTGGCTAGAATGGAGGGGTGGCTCTTGGATTCAGGGAGCTGCACAGATCTGCCTTTGCCCAGGGAAATTTTGCTTTCAGAGCAACCTGCCACCAGCCAGCCTTAGTTTTTTGCTGGCTGCAATGTGGAGGCCTTTTTGATTTGGGTTTTGAGGTCTTTAAGGATGTCTTCTCCTCTTATGATGAGAAAGGCTCTTGGCAGGGGTCTGGTTCTGGCCCCTGAGTCTGACTCAAGGCCAGGGAGAAGGTGCTTTCTGTTGTCACAGATGCCATTTGAGAGTCTATCTGAAGCACCCCCATTCTTAGAAAAATCAGAATGCCGAGGGAGAGATCTCGGTGTATTCTTCTGAATTTTTTGCATATGTCCTTATTTTTGCATAAAGCAAAATGCTTCCCACTGGAAGGGCCAGGTGAAAAAAGAAAGAGGAATAAATCCAACTAAACTACTGTTATGAATATGAATAGTACAGCATCTGGCCATAATTCCACTGCAGTGGTGTACGTGGTACATCTATAGTGAATCCGTCCACTGGGCAATTTGTCATGTCCTCACTTGGGCAGGGCATCGGTCATGTGTGTGGGAGCTTGTGTAGTATGAAGTGCACTTGGTTATTGAGGAAACACAGACACGGGCGAAGAGTTTGCCGTTACCATACATCAGCTGGAGCCGTCTTGTGTTGGGAAGAGGCCTGGTTTGCAGAGCCACTGAGCATGTGCTCTGCCCGTCAGACAGTGAGAAGCGAGCTCGGCCCACTGGCGGCTCGGTCAGAGGCTTGTGAGCAGGTGTGGAATGGTGGTGTCTTTGCTGATGTGCAGTCAGGTTTCAGGGGTTTTCTTGGATTCCCGAGCCAGCCATGCCAGTGAGATGGGTGCGTTCCAGTGCCAGGATGCGGTAGGGTGGTGGCAAGGCAGGGGTGTAGGCAGGTGCCATTGGCCTGGTCCAAGGGTGTGGCTGGGAGAGGGGCAAACAGGTCTAGGGGCCACGGACTTGGCTCTGGGAGGCAGACCACCTTGGTTTGAGTCCAGGCTCTGTCCTTTGTTTACTGTATGACCTTGGGTGGCTCTTTAACCTCCCTGTGCCCCACTTTCTTCATCTACAAAATGAGGATAATGATAGCATCTTTCTCAGAAGGTTGTTGGGAAGGTTAAATGAGATAACGTGTGTCTTAGTCCTTTTGTGTTGCTGTAAAAGAATTCCTGGGGCCGGATAAGTTACAAAGAAAGAGGTTTGTCTGACTCATGGTTCTGTCGGCTGTACAGGAAGCATGCACCTGCATCTGGGGAGGGCCGCAGGCTGCCTCCACTCGTGGCAGAAGGGCAGCAGCCCTGTGCAGAGAGCACATGGTGAGAGAGGAAGAGGGCTGGTGCCCGGCTCTTCTTAACAAGCAGCTCCCACAGGAACTAACAGCGCAGAACTCCCTTATGGCGCCCCCACCCCCACCCTGGGAGGACATTAATCTGTGCATGAGGAAGCCACCCCCATGATCCAAACACCTCCCACTGGACCCCACCTCCTAACACTACCACACTGGGGATTAAATTTCCATGAGATCTAGAGGGGTCGGACATCCAAACTACAGCAGCATGTAAAATACATTGTAAGTACCCAATGAATGTTAGCAATTTGGTCAAATTCTTCTTTAATCTAGAATAGTTTGACAGTAATCCTAAAGCCTCAAGTCATCTAGTCCGACCCTAGAATCCATTCACATGTCTTTTCCACAAATGCTCACCTTTCCTTGAATGCCTCCCAGGATGGGGAACTCACCTCCAGGCTGCCATTACCATCAATCATAGACAGCTTTTTTGGATCCAGTTTCTAAAGTCTATACTTTTTTGGTGGTTCTCACCTGACTTCCTCTTAAGTGTAGAGTCCCAGGAACAGTCAATAGCTGCCACCCTTTGGGTAAGTACGAGGCCAGGCACTACACCAGGCACTTTACGTACATTTTCTCATTCATCCTCCGAAGTCTTAGGGGACAGGTGCAATTTTACCTCCATTTTACAGATGAGGAAACAGGGTCAGAGAGTTGACTTGTTTAAGGGTCACAGAGATACAGGCGTGCAGGCTGGGACGGAGATCTGTCTGAGCTCAAGACCCATGTTCCTAAATACTACCCTTTCTGAGGAAGCTCAGAACCAACCAAACAAGTCTTTGGTCTTTTTCCTTGCTTTTCCCTTCCCAATTCCAGTCAGCCCACTTTCCCATAATGGTTTCTTCCCATTGATGTTTTACTTGCATGATTTGGGGAGAATGTGTAAGGATGCTACCTTTGGCAAGATGTTATATATCCATTTTCTCACAGCACCATTAAACTAGGAGGATAAATTCTGTCTGCAGGAGACAGAAACCACTCACAATGTTGTATAGTCTCCTAAATTAATAAAAGTAATAATCTGATAAACTGGTTATTGTAATTTATCCCCATAAAGCAGAACACGTGTCTGAATTGTCATTTGGGCCTCAAACCAGTAGAAAATAGTCAGCAGTTACCAGAGGCTCAGTGAGCGGGGCCGCTGCAGTCCTGTGGTCTGCAAATTAGGAGAGAGAATGAACGCATCCAACACATCCATTTTCAGCGAGTGCTGCATGGATTATAAAATTTATTATCAATAAAATTATTCGTTTGTGCCCTATACTGCACTTAATGCACCTGAAGTGAGAAATTAGAAGTGTGTTTAATTCTGGAGCTGGAGGAAAATACAAGTGCAGCAAATTTGCAGTAATAGGAGAAAGTTAATGCCCGGCAAAAAATGAATCAATTTAGCTATTGCTTTTATGTTTTGGAAAAGCAGGTTGGTTTTTCTTTTTTATAATAAAAGCATACAAATTCACTTAGATCCCTGGTTCTAGTACTGCTTTCAAAGAATATTTAAAGAGAAGTTATGAATTAGGGAGAACATATAAATGTGAATAGTGTGTGCATGTAATCTCTACATATGCACATATATATGTGTATATATCTTACATCCCCCTATATATCTCTACATACGTACATATAGAATGATGTAATAAACATAGTAGTGGTGTAGTGATGTGTAGTTGCTAAATATTTAACAACTTGCTGTATGAGAAAAAAAAAAAAGAATTCTGACTTGCAGTATTTGCCAATTTCTGTGGTGTAAACACTTCCGCCACGGCCGATTTCAGGCTACCAGTATGATTTCACTGAACCCGGAGTTGGGAGGAGAAGCCCACGATTGGCCCCCAGAAGTCAGTGTGAGCCAGCTCCAGCACACCACTGTTCTGTACATGCACACATATGTGCATGTAGACACATCCATGTTCTATCCATGGCTTAAGGAAAGCCAGAAAGAAGAGGTATTTGAGCCCGAGTGTCATCTCTGTGTTTTTCCTAAATGTCAACCTCCTTTGGTGAATTTGCTTGTGTATTTTATTCAAGTAAAGAGCAGCCTTCTCCCCCAGAAATAAGGGGACTTTATTTTCATTAAATTCCATGCGCGAAAGGAAAAAAGAAACGGAGACGAGAGAAGGTGAAGCAGGAGGGAGGAGCCCGGGCTCGGCCTCGCATCAGCAACACGGGCTTGTCTTCGGCGGACCCGGCGGACGCGCCTCGGTTTTCATCCAGCCATTGTTCTTTTTACACCGCGTCTGCACACTGGCGCGTCGGGGGAATTTCAGCAGCTGGAATGTACATGAAAAGAGCTCCGTTCCACTTTCATAGGGTCCCTGGACGGCGTGGACGAGGCCTCGAGGCCCCGTGGTAGAGCCGGCGCCGCATTCGTATTCCGTCCCACCACCGCGCGGTCTCGCGGAGCCCGGGCCGGTCGAAGGCCTGACAGTAAGCCTTTTGATTTTGCGGGGAAGCCTTCGTCACGCTGTGAGAGGGAAGGGAATATAGCCCAAGCTGGACTTCATACTGTGGCAAGCTTGAAATCCCAGCCCCACCGCAGAGCCAGCTGATTGGAATAGTTGGAAACTGTGTCCAGGAATTCGGCTGCGAGAACTTGGCTCACAGCAACTTCTGCCTTTTTGAAAGAAAAATTGTCAACTGTGAGAGCCACTTGGGGCCTGGGTTTAATCTGTCCAGGCAGTGAAGATTCATGGAAATGACTGGCCAAGTTTCTCCTCCTGCCTACGTGGGGACTCCTGTGGCGGCGAGAAGCAGGCTTGCTGGCTCTGGGTGACAGCTGTCGTCACTGCCACAATCATGGCATTGTCACCGGCTTCGACACCATTGCTATTTTGTTAATCGCCAACCTGCTGCTTGTGAGATAGCAGAGTCAGAGGTGCACACACAGCCACACAGAGCATATGCTCTGCTCGGTACCCTGGTCTCAGGCTTCCGTGACAACATGGCCATTTTCCGGGTGCACCTTTCACCCTTGCAAAGTCACCGTAACATGTAGGCAGCCAAAGACCCAAGAGAGGCTAACGCTGAAATCATGGATGTACACTTGGTAAATCTGCAAGCAGTGGTGCTGTTTCTGCCTCTCTTGGGAGGATGTCCGTGGGCTCACCTAACTG
This sequence comes from Lemur catta, assembly GCF_020740605.2. Taxonomy (NCBI): domain Eukaryota; kingdom Metazoa; phylum Chordata; class Mammalia; order Primates; family Lemuridae; genus Lemur; species Lemur catta. The sequence goes on along the minus strand of NC_059147.1, from coordinate 5,809,789 downwards.
GGATGTGCCTTGATTTCATTCCTTTCTGTTTGAAAATGTTAGTGAATGAGGGACCCTGCTGTGAAATGCCCATGAAATTCAAGATCGTGGTGCCATTGCCCAGAGACGTCCTGATGATTCTAATGCGACATGCACCATGGTGCAAATGCACAACACATGGGCTCGGCAGAGGTCCCCAGAGCGGGGTCATGAGCCGACCGTCCACAGGAAAGCACAGCGTCGTCAGCTCCTCCTTGACAAGGACGTTCAGTCCTGGCCTCAGTGGGGAAGATTCATGCTCCTGGGGGAGGCACAAGTCAGTGCTGTTGAGACAGGACTGGGTCCAGCCGCTCATTCTGGAACCAGGAGGGGCCTGGAGCAGTTTCTTTGGGAATAGACCGAGCCGGGGAGGATGTTCCCTGGGACCTCCTAGAAAGATTAGGGACTCTCCAGCCACTGACCCCAGACTGCTGCTCGAGCCCACCGTACCTCATCACCTGGAAGGCTTTTCTTCTCTTTTTTCCTTTGTATTTCCCATGTCCTACTCTGTCCCCTGACACCACCACCCCCTCCCCGCCACCGAGACCCTCTCCAATATGAACTAGTTTTCTCTGGTGACCTGACACAGTGTGGCCATTTGTGCTGAGTAGGGAAGAACGAAGCAGGAAGTGGAAATGGCCCACAGGTTGAGCCCTGGCTTTGCCTCTTCTGTGTGGCAAGGCCACAAATAAGTCAGTAGGTCTCTCTGGGCCTCAGTTTCCCTATCTGTGAGATAGAATGCACTCCCCACCCCAAACACACACCTGGATTTCAGAGTGGCACCTAGGAGGTGAGGGGCACAGGGGGTGACGAGAAAGTGGAAGTGGCAGTTAGACCCCAGAATCACACAGGGTAACTGACCCAGGCCATCCCTGGCTCAGCGGAGCCAGGAGTGGGGACCCCAGGACTGAGCCCTCGTCCCTCCTCAGGAGCTCAGGACTTGCCCCCACCTTGGACAGTCCCTGCCTATGAGACCCACTTACCGAGTGGTCGTGATGTCATTGCTGGGCCCCTCCGAGTGGGTCCCCCTTCCTCCCTGTCAGATACACCTTGGTGCTTCCTGATGCCAAGACTATTCAGGGAAGGGCAGGAACCTAGTAATTTCTCAGCTGGAGAGTGTCGCAAAGATAAATGTCTTCTGGAGGTTGAAAGGTTGTCAAATACACACTGAGCCTAATTGGGTCCTCAAAATGTGCAATTCCTGCTGATCTTCACGGGAGATGTGGGTGTGGGATACACGTGTGTGTGCACGCGTGTACGTGTACGAGTCCCTGGGCAAAATGCTAGCTTTTGAGCTGTGTAAATGTGTGTGTCTGCACACGTGCCTGCGTGTGTTGATGGGCCTACTACCGCGCGAAGGGCGTGATGTCCCTGCACGTGGGACAGGGTCCCCTCGACCACTTCTGGGCCTGCTCTTCTTAACCTGGATCACCTTGAAGGTGGGAAGTGACCCAGGGCCGGGGCAAGGACCTCTGCCCGTCCAGCCCAGAGCAGTCAGCCTCTGTTGTGCCGTGGGACGCCCCTCCAGCCCAAGTGGACATCATAATGCTGGTTAACGCTCCTTGAGTGCTTGTGTGCCAAGCACGGCTGAAGTGCTTTACAGCTGTTAATTAACTCATTGAAATCACCCCTTCGCCCGTGCAGAGGTTGCAAGGATCGAGTGCGCTGTACCCATGAACTTTGCCACTGTTGCAGGGTCTGGGTCCCTGCCGTGTCCATCCGTGGGCCCAGGTTATGGACGCCTTCCCCCAAGCATTGACCACCAGGTTTGGAATTGATTTCAAAAACTGTCCTTGCCTCTGCTTTCCCGCAGGCAAAACTGGCCTCAGAACCCCCGCCCCTCTGCTGCGGGATGATGCTGTAGCTCTGCCCGGCCACGCATTTGCTCCTTCTGTGACCAGATGCACATCCCTCCCCTCTGGGGGCCGTTTCCCCGTTTGGGGCTCAGCTCCGCTGGAGCCATCCCTCTCCTGCTTTGCAGCGCCCGGGTGCCCAGGCCTGGGGCCCGTGCTCAGATCCGGCCTCCAGCGCTTGGCCCATGGGTTCACTGCAGGGCAGGCCGGACCCTGTCTGGGTGGGCGTGGAGGCTGGAGCTGAGGGGGCTCGGCACGGAGCCTCTTCCCTCCTGGCCCTTTCAGACTCCCACTTGCCCGCCTCCGTTTGTTTGTTGGTGGGTGGGAGGCTTCATGGGAGGCGAGTTTCTGCGGCTTGGTGAGTCCATCACTGTGCCTTCAGGCCTGGTTCCCACCCAGACTGCCTGAGAGCTCCTCCAGCCCTGGCCCCGAGGTTGCCTGGCTGCCTTAGGTTGATGAACATTCCATTCTCTCACTGGGGCCAGCCGCCTGGCCCTGCAGTCATGCCACCCTTTGCCACCCTAGTGCCTGTGGAGCCACCGCCAGGCCCTGGGGTCAGAGGGTCAGCGCACTGCCCCAGCGCCACCGCCCCCAGGATGCCCTCCTCCTCGTCCACCCAGCCTACAGCCCTCTCCGCCGTGGCTGGGCTGTTTGTTCAGCCAAGACAGCCAACCCGGGGAGGAGGAGCTGCAGTGTCTGGCCCCTGTTCCTCCTGCCAGGCGCTCATTTGTATGCAGAAGGGATTAGGTGGAATTTACCGTGGCCTCACCCAGGGGAGCTGCTCGCGCCCTAGGAATACTCTCCGATGGCGGCGTGCAGTTGGTAAGATTAGAACAGCCCCTTCTGCCGCCCTGCACGCCCTGGTCACTCTCCAGGCCGCCAACATCGAAATCATTTTCATTTATAACCTTTTTGATCATCCAGCCTCAAAGAGGGCCCGCCTTGTGTGACAGCGGGCACCAAAATGGCCCAATTATTTGGAAGAGGAGGGAGCAGCTGAAAACAGTCAGATGTGAGAGACAGGGCACTTGATCTGGGCTCATGGCTTTCTTCCTGCCTTCTCCCACCAATATTTTTACAGCTGTTGACATATATTGAGTTACATGTGCCGGGGCTGGATCCCCGCGGAACTGTTTCAAAGATCTGCTCACCATAAAGTGTGCTGTTCTCAAGTAAATGACTGACTTCAAGAAAGCACAGTAGTTTAAATGTTACTATAAATACAGGAGCTAAGACATTTTAATTATAATTTTTGAGTTATACAGTGTTCTGTAAGTACACCAGGCATTTACAAAAGAATTTGTGTTGAGCTTCAAGACACTGTGCTCTCTTGTGGATAAAGAAGTAACTGCAGGTGGCTAATTCTGCAGCCTGGTGGCCAGACTCCTGTTTACTTACAGCCGAGAGGAGGGGGAGGCTATGGAGTCCGGGGTGGGGGGCGGGTCTCAGTTTGGGATGTTGGAATCAATTCCACACGTGTTCCTTGAGCTCCTCTGTGTGCAGAGTGCGGAGCTGGGGCTGTGGGTGCCTTGGAATTGACAGAGTTGATGGGGTAAGATCTGAACCCCCACATGTGGAACCTGGGGGGGGGGCTGGAAAATCAATGCGAGAGGTGCTGGAATAGAACAATGCGCAGGGGAGCGCTGAGAAGGGGCACTCTCCTCTGTCGAGGGAAGGGCAGGACTTTGGAGGAGAGGGGACACTTCTGCTCTGAGCTGAAAGGTGCTAAGAGCCACAGGGGTGTTTGGAAATGAACAAGACCCAAGCCAGCCTTCAGCCTGACAGCAGACATCCCGAGCAAGCCGTGCTGGCGGGCTCCTGTGTCCGTGGCCTGCCTTCTCCCTGATGCCCTTCAGGCCGCACCACCCGCCGCCGGAGAGCTCCGAGGGCAGGGAGAAGCCAGTGACCCAGTGGGCTTAAAAACTCTGCCCTTTCTTGGGTTGGGTGGAAATAATTCCTAGGTCAGATGAGAGGGAAGCCAGTCTGTGGCCCCCATGTTATTGTAGTTCTGACGGGAGCAGCCTTCTGGGGGCGTCCTTGGGAATGCTGCAGTGCCGAGCACTGGGTTAAGGCAAGGAGGAAGACCTGGACTGGCACGTGACTGTTATCCATCTGGCATCTGCCCATCGTCTGTCTGTCCATCACCCATCACTTCATCTTCCACCCATTCATCATCCACCCATTCATCATCCACCCACCCATTTCTCACGTATCCACCCGTGTGTCCATCCACACGGCTGCCCACCCACTCACGCAGCTGTCTGTCCATCTACCACCCACTCACGCAGCTGTCTGTTCATCTACCCGCCATCTCTCCACCTGCTGTCTGTCCAGCCATCTATCCATTTACAACCCAAAAGACATCATAGTGTAGGGCTTAGAGGCAAGGATTGTGTGGTCAGATTTCTTGAATTCAAATCCTACCTCCATCACTTACGAGCATTATGTCCTGGGAAAGCTACTTAAACTGTGTGTTAACCCTTTTCATCTATAAAATTGAGGGGGAAGTCTCAGAGGAAAACAAACGCTAAAAATTAAACGGGAGACGACAAGGGCCGGCACAGTGCCTGGCACAGGGAAGGGCTCAGCAGTGTCGGCTCTGTTCACTGAGTGACCCTGTGTGCTGGGTGCCGTCCTGTGCGGCCCGAACTGAGCGGAACTACTCAGTGCTCCGGGCACAGGCTGCAGAGCCTCCTCCTGGGCTGCTTCCTTGAGCCGAAGACTCGGATGGAGGAGGGACCTACCGATACGGGCATTAAGGACCATTAAGGAATGGCCAGTGCATTTTGCTTTTACTGCTGTTTTGGGGAAACGTTCCTTGTTTCTTATGTAGACATGTTTGGTATGTGTGCATAAGGTCTCCTAATCTTTTTAACATTTAATTATGAAATAAACACGTGAAATACCAAAGGAAACGACACTCCTCAGTGAGTTGTCCAGATCCCAGCGTCTGTCCTGACGAAGCGTCGTTCTTACTGCACAGCCTCGGTGCCACTCACATCCCAATGCCTTCGTTCTTCGGCTGTCGTCTCACATATTTCTTCAGCCTCCATGTGTTGAGCGCCAGCTGTGTACCAGGTGCTGTGCCAGGTACATTTGTCCTGAAGGTCTCATGTCAAATTTACACCTCTGGAGGGAAATAGACCAAAATCTTGATGGTGGGTTCTGTGAGGGGTAGAATCGAGGGTGACCTTTATCGGTTTTTGTGTTTTGCAAATTTCCTGCAACTATCGTGCAGTGCTTTCATATCATCAGAGAAGCCAGCTAAAACAACCCAGCAAGATCAGAGTCCCTGACCTCACGGAACTGACAGTCAAGCAGGATCACCACCGTTGACAGTGGCCAAAGTGATAGCGTAGGGTTGTGTTACTGTAACGAATCTCTGAAAACAAGTGGGAAACACCCAGTCAGCATTTTCTGGGCGGCTGACACTGGAGACACCCTGGGCGCCCACCGCCCACTGCTGGTCGATTCTTGGCTCCTGGAACACCCGCTCAAACTGGCCTGGACAAGGCAGGGAGAGGACAGACTGCTTGGGAGGCAGCTGGGATTTGGAGAGCCCTGTCCTCAGTCATCCATTGGGGACCTAGAGCCAGGCTGGCCACCAAGGCGGGCTGCGGAGGAGCCACGCAGTGGGCAGGAGCAGGGCGCTTATTCTTAGCTCACGTAGTGCCTGTCTTGCTGTGCTTGGCGTTGCCACTGAGGATCTAGGGGTGGGGGCGGGAGAAAGCGTCAGGCTCCTTGTCCACTCACTGAGGACACAGAGCCAGGAGCTGGGGGCTCAGGTGTGGGGTCTGTAAAGTGGGGAGCTGGAGAGGATTCTCTTAGGGGCTCTCCCAGCGGCATGGATGTGGCATAATCTGAGTTTTCCTAGAGCCAGTGTTGGCAGAGAAAAGAGATCGTTTCTGGGGGGTCCGTGAAGCCCAGAAAGGGAATGGGTACAGGAAGTAGGGGTCAGTGGAGGGGTTGGGGTCCCCCTGCCTCCAAGGCGAGACTGGACTCAAGAGGCTTCACTCTTCCCTGTTGCTGATTTGGTTAGACAAAGTTAGAAAAGTGTCTTGGAAACAGGGGAGCCCTGTACCAGTGAAAGACAGTATTTCATGAAAAGGCTTAAAAACATCAGCAAATCTACTAAGAGTGGTTGTTATTAGGAAATGCGTATAAAATTGCAATGTTGCATTACCATATGTTTGCAGTTTTAGTCATGACCATAATATTGAAACTTGTAATTACTGAGACTTGATACTGTGCCAGGCACCGTGCCGATACCACCTCTAGCCCTTATCACGTCCCTACGAGGTAAGGCCAGCGTTGCTGTTGTCACATTCCGGTGGCTTGGCGGGGATTTGAACCCAGCTTTTAGAGCCTGCACTGCTTCTGTTGGGTCTTCATGCCTGCTAAAGCATGCTTGATTTTTTTTTAAATTAATTTTTGATTCTCACAACAATCCCAGAAGAAAGATGAGGCCACTTCTATATACCTATTTTACCGCGAAGACGAGCCCCGCTGGCGCCCCAGGCCCTGGGCCTGCTGTGTGCCCGGCTTGCCCGCCGGCGCTACTCTCTGGGGCAGAGTGGGTCCGGGAGCTGTCGGGGACGTGGGTCTCTCCTGCATCCCCCCAGAGGGGTCGGGGCCGCAGGGCAGCACCCTGATCTTCTGCTTCCCCTGTGGGGTCTCGGCCTGCCTCTGAGCGGGAGCCCGCAAGCTGCCTCCTGTCACCCAGAACGCTGCGCACGGTTTTCGCTTTTTGCTTCCTGCCCTTCCTGAATGACACACTTGCACTTGTCCCTTTGGTTTAGCCAGAAACCGAAAGTGTGTCTTCTCAAATGCAGACTGACGTGCTTCTTTTATAAATTCTAGGGCATTACTATTGATTTTTGGCTGAGGATTTCGAAATCCTATCTGTAGGACTCATGAGATTTCCCTGCTGCAGTAATAATGCATTGTCATTCTTAATATCTCCAGTCTCTGACACAATATTCATAGCAAGCTGCTGAGGAGTGGCGTCAGCACAGCCTCGGGGACAGCGCCCGGGCACGGCGCGGCTGGCTCTGTCGGCTGTGCCAGCCCCTCGCCCCCCTCCAGCGTGTCTTCTCACCAGGAAACTGCGCCCGGCCCACCCCAGCTTGAGGGGCCTGAGGTCTTGTCGCAGAGGCAGCGCACAAGAGCAGTCGGTTCCTACCCCTTCCGGGCACAGCTCGCACTGAGGCCCAGAGAGGAGCAGGAGCTGCCCCAGGTCACACAGCGAGCGAGGGCAGGGGCAGCCGGAACCTTGGTCCCAGCCCTGCTTTCACCTGGTCATTCAGGGGTCACCGGCTCTTTGTCTGCAGGGCCAGGCGTTAACACGGTGCGTGAAAGAGCTACGCGTGGGACAGGGGACTGCCGCGCCCCACATTGCTGTCCAGGGTGTTGCATCTTGGAGAGTCCAGATGTTCTGAGTTTTCAAAAGCAGCCCCAAATCTAGGTTTTAATGTAAATTTCCTTTTGTTGGCATCTAATTACAAAGCGCACATGCACACTGTGGCCCCCAAACCGAGCCACAGCCGAGGGGTGAAGGTGGTGCAGGGACCCATCCTGTCCCAGCCAGAGCTGGAGGCCACTGGCCAGACCCACGTGTCTGAACACCTTGACTCCCGTCTGTTTCGGGTGCCTTCCTGGCCACTCCTCTCGTCTCAGCCACAGACCGGAGGGGCCCACCCCCCTTTTCCCTCCCAGCCCCTTGTCTTCCGGCTCTCTCCCTGCGACTCTGGTCCGGCTGCACTCCAGAGGGTCCCCTCGCCCTTCCAGTGGGGACAGCACCGGCTTGTCCTCAGCAGCCCCACTCCCTGGGTGCCAGCTTCCCGCACCCTGTGTGCTTTGAAGTGTGTGCAAGCCCGGCCCCACCCCTCAGGCCTGGCTTGTCCTTTGTCCTCGTGCTGCTAAGGAGACAGAGCCACTAGTTTGGCCTCCAAGACCTTCCAGGAGTGTCACTGAATAGGTTCTCACCGAGGGATTGTTTTTCTAGCTCTTGGAATTGATGCTGCTTAGACCATAAAAATAAAAAGACCGTGTCCTTGACACTTAGAGTGCGTCTTGCGAACGAGCCGATGCGTGCGCTGGGCCGGGTGCAGCTGCGTCTGAGATCCAGGCGGGGGCTGACGCCCTGCAGCTTGCGAGAGCCTCTGATGGCGGCTGGGAAAAGCGGGTGGTGGGAGGTTTGAATCAGGGTTGTCGAAATCTGTAAAAACTAAACCAAGAAATGCTGTTTTCTTAGTTGCAAAATCATTTTGTCAAAACGGTGAGGAGTCCTGAGCGGGAAGGAGGCGGGTGGGAACCACACCTCTCGCCTGCGGGCCCAGCCTGAGGGCCTTCCTGTGGGGGCCCACCCGTAAATGGCACAGGGATGGCATTCTCTCCTGTGTTGGGGACACGATGATGACAAGAGAGGTCCAGCCCAGGGGAGGGTGGGCTGATTCTGCTATGGCCCTGCAAGGATCGCCTGCCACCACCCCTCCTGACCGTGTCCCCAGTGGTGCGCACGTCCCCAGCCACCAAGGGCTCCCTCTGGCGCCCGCCCGGATGGTGGTCACTCACGGCGGGCAGCGTGCCTCTCCCTCTCGGTGTGTGATCACGTGGGCTCTTCCCGGCAGGCTGTGGGCGGTTGCGAGTAGCCCTCTGAGGTGGACGTGTTGGGTTGGCCTCAACCTCCAAACCATGATGGAATGAGTTGGGGGTGTCTTTTGAGAGCCCTGCCCTCCCCTGTCTGCCCCTTGCTGGTCCCACTGCCTCCCCTTGTCCCCAGACAGCATCCTCCTCCATGCCACACTATGGCCAGGGGCCCTGTTGTCCCCAGTGTGGTCAAAGTGGGCACCAGGAAGGGCTTAGGGAGGACACTGGCCACGCGTTTGGTGGAAGGAGGGCTGGAGGCCTGGGCTTCGGTTCTGGCTGGACCACAGACCTGTGTGGCCTTGGCCAAGCAGGTTTCCCTCTCTTGGCCTCAGCTTTCCTTCTGTAAAATGAGGGCGTTGAAGCAGCCAGTGGTTTTCAAGTTGCAGGCTGCAGCCTATTAGCAAATCGTGAAATCAGCTTAGTTGCTCACAGCCAACAAAATGAAAAATAAATCAGTAAGACAGAACAGAGCAGGACGGAATAGAATGGATGGGGAGAGGAAAAAAGGAAAGGAAATGCCAAGAGTACAAGACACTGAGTCAGCGTATATGTAGTTCCATGAAACTTGCTTTGGTTTTACATGTGTATCAGTGTGTGACTAGGTCATCGTTATATGTGATACGTACATTTCTCACTGTAGGCTGCAGTTTAAAAAATCTGAAAAACACAGGATAGCCTACAAATGTTCTTCTAAACCTTGTGATTCAAAGTGTGGTTCACTAGCTGAGCAGATCTTGGGCAAGTTCTGTCATCTCCTGCGACTTGGTTTCCTTATCTGTGACGTGGGAATAGCAGCAGTGCCCCCCACACAGGGATGTTGCCAGGGTTGGATGAGCGGATCCACGTGAAGCCACAGCACACACGCCACGCCAGCTGCGCTCCGTAGACGCACTCTTCCACGTGGACAGGGAGCTGAGGTACCAGATCTGTCACTTTGGGGCCAGCCACCCTCTGGAGGAGAGGAGAGGAAACAGGGTCCGCAGTGCCTCAGTTCCCTAAGTCCGGGGACGGTCCCAGGGAGCCGCATCCGACGTGGGGAGGTGCACAGGGAGCTCGCGCGCCTGAGCAGAACCGTGCACCGTCCTGGTGAGAGCTCTTTTGGTGCCCTCTGCACGGAGGTCAGGCCGGTCCCTCTGCCTGCTCTGGGAGCCCGGGCAGGGCGGGGCAGAGCCTGAGCTGCAGCCCGGGCCCCATCCTGCCGCTCCTGCCCGTTCCCGTCCTCAGTCCTCTGTGGCCCGCAGACCATCCCTCCTGCCCCCGGCTCGCTAGCACAGCCATGGCTCCAGGAATCCGAAGCCCCGATGGAGTCGCTGCACCCCGGTCTGTGATCTGCCTCCATCTGAGTGTCTCTGTCTTGTGCGATTGCTCGAACCTTGTGCCCCGGCTCCATTTTGAACCAGCTGAGTGGGAACAGGTCTATGGCAATAACTATTTTTGCTTCCCCACCACTCCCCCTACCGTTTGTTTTTTCTTAAACAGTGCAAGATGGACCTGTGAAGAAGTGTTAAAAATGCAAAAAATAAACCAATGAAAAAGTTGTAAGGGAAGCTGCCTGGTCAGGCGGGCGCTGCGGTGAGCAGGAGCTTGGAGGTGCAAGACGAAGCTCTGGAGAGGGCAGGAGGAGGAGGGGCGGTGCTGCAGCCACCTTTTGGGTGGGGACAGGAGCATGGGGCTGGGTGTGGGTGCCCGACGGGTGGAGAAGGACCTGTGGTCTGTGGGAACTTTTCCGGTCCAGGCACAGCTTGCGTGGCTGTGAGGAGCAAGGTCACTGGTTCGATGTCAGGGGGAGGCTTTGTGCTTCCCGGAGGCGAATGCTCCGCCTTCCCGTCTCTCTCCCCTTCCCTTTCTCCCGAGGTGCAGATGGCCACATTTGCAGGTTAACTGGAACAGCTGGAGATGCATTATTAGTTTCCTGCTGCTCCTTCATATTTGCTTGGATTTTTTTTTTTAACGGCAACATAATTTACAACTAGTGCACTGGTGTCAGAGCTGGCATGTTCTAAATCCGCATCAGATTTATGTAATGCTCTTGCTTATCAGTGAATGAAGTCATAATTATTGCTTTGTACCATTAAATAGCATAAATATATAAACTGTTATACAAATTGCAGCAAACGTTTCCTCTGGGGAGCTCTAGACCAAATTTTAATGTCGTGCATTTGTCTGGGATGGCAGTTTCTATGGTATATAATAATGTTGATAAATTTTACTGTAGCAAGTGACATTTTAAAGCATTAATTTTGGTGCTAAAAAAAATTCTGAAGAATGCTGAGACCAAACTGGGAGGTGCTCTGAGGACCAGCTCTGGCGAGGTCCTGCAAGGTGGGGGTTTTTGCTTAAGAGGACAGCAGGTGACATGTGGCACCTCCCAGCACTCCTCTCCACATGAGATCACCCCCTCCTCTCTCAACTCCCCAAGGAAGGCAGTAGATACATTTTCCATGGCAATGATGATAATTAATTTCAAAAAATTCAAATGGATTCATTTCTGCCTTAAATTTGAGGTGTGCAAGGGAAAGTGGAAAGAGGGCACGGAAAACGCACAATTGGTGGGGACGGTCCTGGTTGTAACCTCCTTCCCAATTATGTAAATTCTGTGTGGGGTGAAAAAAAATCCCCATCCTAATTAGAGATGCAACACCTGGCCTCAGACGATGTTTCAGATGCCAGGCGTGCGGTTGCACAGCCTCCTAAAGCCATTATCGTCAGGAGCGACTTTTGCGGGAAGCCCCAGGACAGCACATGGCATTTACCTGGCGTGCGCTTTGGAGAGCTCGGTGGCCGCGGCGGAGGGCTGGAAGGAGCGCGTCACCCTGCGCCTTCCAGAGAGGGTGTGGGGCCTGGAGATGCCCGGTCAGGGCCCACTCGCCGCCCTGGAGCTGACCCAGAGAGACAGAGAGTATCATGTGAGCTTCTGGCCCCTCCAATTCCTAGGCCTGGGCAGTTGGAACATTCTCTGAGAGGCTTTGTCACCATTGCACGTTTTCGGATTTTATTTTCTTCCTTCCATTCCTGACTCCGGCCTTAATATTCTTAGAGAAATCTCTGAGCTTTGTGCTCCTCTCGTTAGCGTGGTAGTCGTTAATGTCCTCTTTTGGTACGTGGGAAGATTACACGTCCTGGCTCCTTTGTGTCGTGTGGCACCTTGTGGCTAATTCTGGCCAGAGAGCTGTGAGTGGAAGTGGCTGTGTCATTCCCGGCTGCAGCATTTAACCACCAGGGTGGGACCTTCCAGAGTTCTCTCTTTCCCTAGGGCACAGCACCGCCCCACAGCACTGACTGTCACTGTCAGAGGTGACGGCTGCTCCACACGCTGGGTGCCTGAGCCATTTCCATGAGCAGAGCCCCCCGCAGTGGACTTGAAGGGCAAGTGAGAAATAAACCTTTGTGGTTTGCAGCCCTTGAGATTTTGGGGTTGTTACCACACGTATCTTAGCCCGTCCTTACTCATACAGGTCTGTGTTGGTTCCCCCAAACTTCGTGATTCTCTGCAGGGTGCTGGGGGTCCTGGGAAGATGGCTGATTTTTTTTTCCTGGAAAGAGTATCAAGTGGATAAAAGTTTTTCCCACTATTGGCTGTGAGGAAACTGAGACTCAGAGAAGTTAGGTGACTTTTCCAGGGTCACACAGCTCACAGGCATCAGCATTCATGCCTCCCTGTTAACAAATGTTATGCTCTTCCCTCCCACTTGCTTTGCCTTTGAAGAATGAATTCTCTCTAACAGGGGTCACGACCTCAATTACCTTTGGGGGTGGAGCAGCTCAGGGTGGGACTGCAGAGCACAGGACAACGGGCTGGGAGGGCGCACAGGGGATGTTCTAAAAGCATTCAGGTCCAGCCCGTCAGCTCCGGCATTTAGCTCTGTGCCTCCTAATGACAGCTCCGCTTCCAGGGAAGCATTTCTTCAGCTGCCACGTGTGCTCACTCCGAGCGTCTCTTTCTGATGTCCTGCCCTTGAGTTTGAATCTTGAACTTCATAATGGGAGTCTCACATGCTTTTCCCTTTATGTCCTCCAACTATCTGATAAAGCCCTTTACGGCTAGGACGGGGACCGGCCATTAACCTCCCAGTTCTCTCTCCCCGAGTGACCTCGCGAGTTGCCGAAGCCCATCTCCTCCGTTCACAGACGAGGGCTCAAGCTCAGAGAGGGGAGCAGCTCACCCACGGACCCCCACGGAGGAGTGACTTAATGAAAGAGTCCCTGTTTGGGAGTGGCAGCAGTCACGGTTTCAGTGGATGCTGGGGGCTGACAGAGAGCAGAGAATGGCCGGTAGGGAAGGAAAATGTGTTCTCAAAAATGTTAATTTTTGTTTGTTTGTTTGTTTGTTTTAGTCAAAAGACATTTATTGTGCGTTTACCGTGTGCAAAGTGCTGGGCAAAGTGCTTGATCATTAAAAAAAATCTTAGCAAAAAGACATTGTGCATTTGTGGGTGTGAAAATTTGAAACTTCTTGCAGACACAGTTTAGTTCTCATTCCGACTGTGTTCCTAACGCCTGGCCCTGTGCTTCCACGTAACAGAAATTAGGTATTGAGTTTAATCACCGCCGTCCTTATGTTGCCAATGGCAATTATTAGCAATAGTAAGGAAGTTAGTGTCGCGCTGGGGTTAAGAGCACAGTTCTGTGGTTGAAGGCCTGGTCCCTGCCACTCACTGTGAAGTGAGGACAAGACTGTGACCTCCCAGTGGAGATTCTGTGAGGTCATCCCGGATGACGCGTGTTCAGCGTAACGCCTGGCGCACAGTCAGCGCTTAGCCAGCGCAAGGCGGTCCAGGAGAGCTGACTGGCATTAACTCAGCGGGGCTGGTCGTGGCCAGCGTTTGTGCAGCTCGTCTTGAGATGCGGAACTGTGGCTCCGCGTGGGCAAATCCATTCTGCCCACTCCCCATGTGCCGTGGAAAAGAATTCTGCACCCAAAACTGCAAAATCGCCATTTAAAGCAACTTTGGAGAATCATTTCAGCATGAGCTACTGCTCCCGCCTGTGGCTGCTTTTCTCTCCGGGGCTCGAGTCACCTGCTCTGGCTTGTGGATGGCAGGGCTGGGCACGTGTGCCTGTGCTACCCTTGTGCGGCCGGCCTGGCCTCCCCTCTTCTTGACCGTCCCCGCTGTCCTGCCCAGCAGCAGCCAGCAGGGGAAAGAGCACTAGACAGAGTTAGGCCCGGGGTCCACTTCCTCCGTCACGTGGTACCTTTCGTGGCCTGGCATTTACAAGCTTAGCGTTCCAGTCTGTGAAATGGGACTAGGAGTGCTGTGTCCAGCGTGCTCACAGGGCTGTGGGAGAGACACGGGGGTAAGAGTGCCTTTTGTAGAGGCCACGTGGAAAGGCCGTCTGCAGCAGGGTTCGAGTTGTGTTTCAGTCCCGGCTCAGCCATGCGGGGTGGGCCCTTCTCCCAGGGTCTGTTTCTTCATCTTTGGAATGGGAGTTATACTAGCACCAGCTCCGTGGTGTTGCTGTGACGAGCAGGTGACTAATGCCACGTAAACCGGCTTAGCTTCAGTGCTGCACGTTGCTCACACTGGCAGCGTGAAGTCAGGGGCCCTGTTGTCCTGTCCCCTGCGCATTGCCAGCACCCAGTGCTGCCCTCTGCACCTAGGCGCTCAGTCCCCCTGCAGTCACCTCTTGGATGTCTGACTCTCCCTGAGACCGCGTGCACTGCTGCGTGTCGGCGCGGCCCAGTGAGCGTTCGTGCACCGGACCAAGACCCCCAGAGCCTTTGCCCCCAGAGCACCCTGGCCCGGGACACCCTCGCTGCCTCCACATCTCAGCATGTTCTTCCAAGGCCACCTCCTCCAGGAAGTCATTCACCCAGTCACCCACTCATTCAGTCAGTGGGCATCTACTGAGCACCCACTGTGTGCCAGACACTTGCTAAAGCGGCCCTCGCCTCTCGCCGAGGACACTCCTCTCTTGGTGCTCGACCCCCATCCCAAATATTTTGTCCGCCCCTCTCTCCCTAGACAAGAGGGTTTTATAACATTTTTTGAGGTCTAGCATACACCCAGAGAGGCGCACACCGTGCAAGTGCACAAGTGCACAGAAACGGAACCTGTGCAGACGCAGAGGCACAGGCTGGTGGCCCTCTGGTCACCCCCAGGTCCCCTTCCTGCCATGGCCTCCCTCAAAGGCGGGCACTGTCCTCACCTCCGCACCCATCCTGTCGTTTTGTTGCTGGAGGTGATTTAAAGGCAGACACGTGTCTGATTGATCCCTCTGTCCCCGGACTGCCTAGCACAGTCCCTGGCAGTCACTGAATAAAGGGATGGAGGGTGGGTGGGTGAACGGGTGCGCACGGAGCGGTACTGCAGGGAGCAGACTAAGGGCGGTGCCGATGTGACGGCCAGCGTGGGTGCGTCCTCGCAGCCCCTCTGGTCAGTGCCCCCCGGGCCTCACGCAGCTCCGTGGGGTTGGGATCCTTCTGTTTCTACGGATCAGAAGACTGAGATTCAGGGAGGTCAGCCGCTCGCCCAAGGTCAGGCAGCCTGTGAGTGGCGGTCATTGTGACCTGGGTCAGATGACTCCGGCTTGAGTCAGGAGCTGGCACTGTGTGCCTCACTTCCTGCTGCTTTACAGCCCTGGGCAGTCCTTCCTCCGCTGGGCCAGCTGGACACGGGCTCAGCGGGCGACAGAGCTGAGCTGTCCTTGGCGTGTGAGCTGATGGCTCCACGCCGCCCCCGCCCACCCGCCAGGCGTCCCGTTCCTCCCAGGCTGCACCAAGCCTTCTGTGTGCCTCTCCAAAGGACAGGGCATATTTCTTCCCAACCCTCTTAAGACCCAGCCCGCACTGGAGGGCTTCATCATTATGCAAATTAGCTGGATTGGATCCGCTCCCGCAGAGGACTCGGGGGGCGGCAGAAGGACGGAGCTGCCTCTGGAGCTCTGAATGGGGCCTCAGATTAGGCCAGGGGACGGGTGGGGGTGGGCTTGGGGGTTGGGCACGGAGATGGGGCTGGTGCCAGTGATTTGCCACCCCTGGGGAGGCTACGGGAGGGGGTTGGGGACAGGTGCCGGGGAGAGCTGGCTCGGGCTCGCTGAGGCCGGGCGCCCAGCGTGGTTGCCGAAGACGGGACGGAAGAAAGACGTTCTTTTTGGATTTACTCTTTGTGTACTGGGCCCTTTTATGATTCATCAGTAAGTAAATATCAGCTGAGGGGGTGATTTGTTTCTAACAAGCTTATAAAATACTGGCGTCATTTGTGGGCTTGTCAGAGTGCTGACTATAAACACTCCCCCATGCCCACTCCTCTGTGTCAAATTAGCATTCAAAATACAAGTATTGGATCTTTGGACCACTTTCTGCCGTGTCTTCAGAAGCTGGTGGGATGGGAAGGGCAGCGGTGGGACCCCAGCCTCAAACAAGGACCGTGTAGGACTCACTGGAAGACTTGAGGGTCACAGGGAGGACCCCTCGCCGGGCCCTCCGCAGGGTGGGGACCACCGGCCCTCGAGCTCAGCTGCTCCTCTTGCCTTTCTTGTTGTCAAGTTTCCTCGGAGCGGCTCTTGCCTGCCCCCAGAGCCTGTCATCTTCAATCTCTTGGAGGACACAGATTGGCTCTGGGCAGGCTGTGTCTGGCCTGCTGGGCCTGTGGAGCTGCCCCTCCCCGGGGGGCCGGGCCCAGCCTGCACCCAGCCAGCGGCAGTGGTTGTGGAGAACGTCTGGACTGGTCGTGGGGGCTGTCGAGTGCCAGCCGCCCCCTGCGGGTCCTAAGCCGTCCTGGCCTCTCTTGCCCACTCAGAACCTCACCTCCCATCTCCCCACACCTCCTGGCCACTGGCCTGTGGCCGTGAGTCGTTTCAGGCGCATTCTCCTTGCGCCCCCGGCACGGCCTGCAGCAGACCCCCCTGCTCATCTGGGGCGTGATGTCCAGTGTGAGGTGCGGCAACGGATGGTGACTTGCGCCTTTGCACAGCACCGTCGTGGCCAGGCATGAAGACCGGGCTTTGCCGAGAGCCCAGCAGGCGCACCAAGCTCTACAAATCCGTCAGGGACAGATACACGCCCATGTCACAGATGGGACGGCCGGGGCACACCGTGGCAGAGCCCAGCCTTGAAAGGTGGCCTGCCCATCCCACTTGACAGGTGACGGAACCAAGTCAAGGTGAGGGGGAACGGTTTGTCCCCGCGGAGGCCGAGACCCAGCACAGGCAGAAGGCGAGTCTGCCCAGGCCCTCATCCAGCGGGAGCTGCCCGAGCGGGGCGTGGCGCTGCCGCCCGGTCACCGATCCCAAAGCCACGAGGCGGGGGCTGAGGGGGGCGGAGCTGAGCGCTTGAGCAGACTTCTGACGACACCTTGCTGCGGGCAGGAGGGGTCAGCCCACGGAAAGTCGGGGTGTTTTCTGTTGCCATCGGTGCAGAAGGCCACTTGGACCCCGTTTTCATGCTGGATTCTGCTCCCACCAACACATACGCGGCCCACCGCGGGGCGTACGGGGTTCCTGCTTTTCTCAAGCGTCCTCTGCCCTCCTGCCTGTCCTCTTAAAGCAGCTCCTGTGTCCTGGGGCCGGGGGCCGTGCCCGCCATGCCAGGGGGACTGAGGGCACTGGCACAGGCCCAGCTGGGCTGCCAGCCCCCCTCCCCACTCAAGCGTCCACAGCATCTCCCTAGCGCCCTCCTGCCTCCAACCCAGCATCCTAAAGGCCTGGTTTGGGGTATCTTCATGGTTTCTGGGGGGCTGGGTTGTCACATGGTATATCTGGCCTCCCAGACTCCTTGGTTGTGACAGACAGTGTCTCACTGGCCTCTGTTGCCTGCCCCCCCCCATGCCTTGCACAGTGCCTGCCTGGACTCAGTAATAGTCACATAGTGGCAATAGCAACGTGTGCTGTTAACCCTCCCGCAGTCCCACGAGGGGGGATACCACGATAGCCCCCGTTTTACATAGTGGGAACAGGGGCCCAGGGGGCAGGGCCACTCATCCGAGACCCACAGCTAGTGGGGGGTGGCGGGGATTTGAACCTGTGCTGCCCAGTGCCGAGGCCACGCTCTGCCCCACGTGCCGTGCCTGCCACCAGAGAGCAGTGGCTGAGCGCAGCGGGTGAGCAGACCAGGGCCTTGTCCAGGCCTGAGAGCGGCGGCTGTTTGGGGGAGTGGGGTTGCCCAGGGGAGACTGCGTCCTGCCCCGTCACCAGCCACAGAGCAGGCTTTGCTCCTGTGCGTAGAGAGAGGCGTCCGTGGGCCCAGAGCCGTGTGGGGCTCCTGCGTCTGGAACGGCATTGAGCCCTGGAACCCTAGGCCCGAGCGCTCCAGGACCAATGTCCAGAGGCTTGGGAGGCAGAGACGGAGCAGAAATCTATTAATCCACCAAGCTGATAGTATCTACTGTGCACCCCACGTCTGTCTGGCCTTGTTAGAAATACTAGAGAAGTGAACAAACTGCTTTTTATCCTCAGAGAATTTATTAGGCAGGATTGTTTTGGTTGCAAGTAACAGAGTCAGTCAAGTTAGCTTAAGCAGGGAAATGAATTTTTTGAAGATGCCTTTTAATTTCATGTAACTATAGACAGCTTGGGTGCAATAGGGCTCTGTCTTGGAAAATTGTGGCGGGGGTGGAGTGGGCAGAGGTGAGGCATTGGGAACTGCTTGAATAAAGGCAGAGTTGGCAATGAGCAAGGCCATGTGAGTGAGGAAGCCCCTGGGCAGGAGGGGTGGGTGTGGCTGAAAGTAGGGGTATTGGTGAGGTGGGGCCTGAGCCATCTGGAGCAGAGTCCAGCGCTACCTGGGGAGACAGGGAGCCACTGCAGGTTCTTGAGCAGGAGAGGGAAATGATGGCCGTGGAGCCTGGGGAGGATTATGCAGTCGGTGTGTGCTGGGCGTGCGGAGTGGGAGAGACTGGCGCAGGCCTGGTGAGGGGGGCTGGGGGTGGACAGCAAAGGGTGAATTGCCAGGTGTTGCATGTGCTTTTTTATGAAGGTGTCTATGAAGATGTCTTTTCCAAGAAGGAAAACGGCAAGATGCCAGCCGGAGCTGTACGGCAGGCGTTTTCCTGCCACGGTGCGTGGGCCAGGCGCTGCTCGCAGCTCATCACGGCTAATGGCAGCTGTTCCGCTCGCTGAGCCGGCCTGGAGTCGAAGGCTGCACAGGGGCGGCCTCCACCCCCACTGCTCTGCCTCTCAGCAGTGAGCCCGCCTCCCCCCTGCCCAGTCCGCCTGTCCCCTGCCTCTCTGGGGTGTGGCTGTCGGAAGCTGCTGGTTAGCACTGCCTTCGTGGGTCGGGTGGTTGTGGACGGGACCAGCCCAGACCTTGGGCTGCCGGGGGCTTGCCTGGCGGGTGCAGGCACAGCCGGTGGCAGACAGGAGGGTGGCTGTGGGCTGAAGCAGGGGCCTCCGGCACCTGGGCTGTGGGGTCCAAGCTGCCCAGAGGTGGCAGAACCCCCATCTGGTCTCTGCATGCTGGGCCCAAACCATCCTAGATAACAGTCTGGGGGCTGGAACATGTCAGCAGTTTAGTGTTAAGTGTGAACTTGGGACATCCCATGCCTTGTTTGGTCTCAATTTCGTGTCTTTTGGAGGAAGAAAGAAAGGCAGGAGCTATGTGCTTGTCCTCAGGAAGGTGACATTTTGATGAGGGTAGAGAGTCCAGCGGACAAGAGTTCGACCTAAGAAAACACCTTCGAGGGCCCTGTAAGCCTTGCTGTCTCGAGTGGCTTTTCCAGGGAACTGAGGAAAGAACCGCTCCCCCTTGGCATCATGTGACTACTTGAAGGAGGTGTCAGTGATTTGAATGTATTCATTTATTCCATGTTGCATTTGAATTTCCAGTTTTACTTTCAGTTTTCACTTTACTTGGGTCACAGCAAAGACCCGGTTCTTTGAGCTGTGGCCTGCAGAAGCAGCGTTGAGAAACCACGCAGACCACTCAGTTAAGCGTGAGCTGTCCGAGGACTCACTTCCTTGACCAGCCACAGGGCTCAGCCAGCGTAAAAGGCAGCTCAGTGGCAGTGTGGGCCGTGGGCTTCCGGGCTAGCTAGGAGCCCAGGGTGATACCGATCCGCCTCATGACCCGTGGGTCCAAAGTTACAGTGTTTGGGTTACATCCTCAGAGAATCTTCATTACTCTGGAATGTTCCTGTGTTCACCATACTCTTATCTGCCCTGGGTAAAGTGACCACGTAATTATCAGGGTAGAGGTTTATACTGAAGGTCAGAGAAGTTCACATGTAAGCAATTTCCCATGCAGGGCAATTGCAAGCAAGTTTAGCAAGCAAAAGGGCTGAGGCATTCGTCACAATATTCGAAACATGCATACCACAGTTCAGTAAATACTTATTAAGCACTTGCTGTGTGCCCAACAGTGTTGGAGGTTCCAGGGTTACGGTGCTGAATGAGACAGGGAGAGCCTCTGCCCTCGCCTTGCCTGCATTTTAACACTGCGCTGTGAAGCAGAACTTTCTACACGGATGGAAATGTTCTGCCCCGTCCGAACTGGTAGCCCTTAGCCACATTACCTGTTGCAACCGAGGAACTGAATTTTTAAATTTATTAATTTTAAATTTAAATAGCCACAGGTGGCCAGGAACTACTATATTGGACAGTGTGGATCTAGCAAATGCATACTTTTTAAAACTTTTTGATAGAAGTCCATCATTATCTGCTAGTCTTGTTTATTTTTTCAGCCGAGGGGTGGAGAGGCCTGGTGTCCAGTTAACATGGCGAAAGGGGACTTCAAAGAAGTGGGGAATTGCAGTCTCCAAGCTGAACACCGCGTCTTGTTTGTTTAAGTGTCAGCAATTGCAAGGGCAGTCCTGTGTTTAGCTGGGTGGCGAAGTTTTGTGTGCATGTTATGGGTGTGTGCACGTGGGTAACTGACCGTTTGGCGTATTGCTGTTGCTTGTTTTAAATAATCTTGGTAGGGACAAAGAAAAAAAAATGATGCTGGTAGTAGACAAAACCCTTGTAGTAGGAGCAGGGTAATTCATGTGTCCCAGGCAGGGTCGGTGACAGTAAGGGTTTTGCAGCCTGCCTGTCACGTTAATTGTATATTATTAGAGACCGTTAATCTGAGGATTATTAACATGATGGATTTTTAGGCAGTGCCTTGTTGTGGAGAAATTTAATCTGATGATCAGT
This sequence comes from Lemur catta, assembly GCF_020740605.2. Classification (NCBI taxonomy): domain Eukaryota; kingdom Metazoa; phylum Chordata; class Mammalia; order Primates; family Lemuridae; genus Lemur; species Lemur catta. The sequence goes on along the minus strand of NC_059147.1, from coordinate 5,789,201 downwards.
GATACACATCAGTAGGAGTCTGGGGTGTTAGGAAAGAATGAGCTCCTTGGTTTGACTCAGTGGATCTCTGGGGGATGGGTGTTTAGCAGGCGGAAGCGGGTGTGTGTGAGGAGGGCCATGGAATGTCTTCGTTAGCAGGTTATTTCGAGCCCCAGAAGTCTCAAGTTCTAGAAGTTTGCAGGCAAAGAAGTTCTAAATTTCTCTCCTTAGGGTTCTCGGGGAAGACTCGCTCTGTGCTCCTGTATGTGGTTTATTTGATCACTGACTCGTTTGTTCTCTCTCTTTCCATTAAGTAGTTACTGCCTGTCTCTTGGTGATGTGTATGGGGCCTGGCCTGTGACTTTTCCTTTGCCAGAGACAACCAGGTACCACTCCTGAAGGCTACGCACTGCTCAGACAGCTGGGAGGTCGATGTCTCTGCCAGCGTCACGAGACATCAGAGAGAGGGGCCCTCAGAGACGGGGTGTGTTCTCGTGGGCCACCCAGGGCTGCTAGCACCTCGGGGCTGGGGTCCCTGGCAGTGTGGAATCAGGCTGCCTCCGTCAGCCATCCAGGCAGGGCCAGCCTCTGTCTGAGGCTTGTGGGCACTGAGGCCTTTCGAGTTAGGGAGCTCCCTGCAGGGGCCCAGGCATGGGGAAGGGTGAGCCAAGGCCTGGCGGGGGCACACGAACACTTGTCTCATCCCCTGCTTTGACCCCCATGAAGGTCTCACTGAGTTTAAGAGGGAGGAGCAAGAAGATCTGTAGAGAAGGGTGGAACTTTGGTCATAGAAGCATCAGAAGGGAAGCAAAGTAAATTCACGTGGTGCTGTCTAGGGGCTCCTTAAACATGGACTCGGGGCTGCGGAGCACGTGCGCCATTGGCCACATGTCCTGGGACAGGAGCAGGTTCCACTGCCTCAGTGGCACCCACAGAGGGCTCGTGCAGGCCGTGTTACCGGGCCTGGGCGTGGAGTTTTGGGTAGAATCACCCAGAAATAATTGCAGCAGTGGGGTGGTGGGATTATGATCTTTACTCGGCTCTCACTGGCCCTTCACAGCGGCCCTGGGAGGTAGACGGCTTTCTCCCCGTTCCACAGGCAGGAAACCGAGGCACGGAGGGCACTGCTGGCCCAGCGTCACCCATGGGTGTGGTGGGCAGGGCTACCCTCCCAGCTGCCTGGTTCCAGCCATGTTTCTCCCCCATCCTGCAGGGTCTAATCCTGACTGAACAAGGGCACATGGGGGGCAGTCAGTCCCGCTGTCCTGTTTGCCGTGATGGGAGCTCTCAAGGGAAGTTTGCCCAGAATCATTCTCAAGCTTAACTGACCCCTAGCTAAGATCCATCTGACATGGCTCTTGGGAGCAGTCGCTCAATGGAACCATCTGGAGTCTTCTGATTTGAGTTTCAGAGGAGGAGAGAGTGGGCGAAGAACTTGTGACTTAGGATAGCGGCGTCCCGGAGACGGTTGGGGCCAGATGGCTGATCCTGCGGCGGAAGCCCTGGGGTGAGTGCTGGGGTGGCCAGCCAGCCCCTCCTGCGGCGTGGAGCCAGGAGGGAGGCCCACAGCCGCCCTCCCTGCTCAGCCCTCCTTCCCCTCCCGCCGGTGTGGAGAGTGAGGCCCGTCCGCCCGGCATCTCTGTCCTCCTCTGGCTGGGAACGGCCCCGGGCAGCACGGGACGTGTCAGATGCTGCAGCGGAGGAGCGTGGCGGCCCAGTGATCAAGCCAAGCTGACATGCACACCTGATAGCGGCATCGGGGGAGCTCAGGGGCCGCCCCCTCGGTGGGCTTGAGCGGCAGGCAGGAGTGGTGAGCTGCGGCCGTGGGGCAGGGTGGCCCTTCCCAGCCACGCACACTGGCCCACGCGGGGAACGGACCACGTTCTGCCAGGATGGGGAGTCCCGTCTCCCCGTCTCTCCCGCCGTCTGGTAGCTCCGTTTCTCGCGGTGCCGGCGGTGTTGTGGACCGGGTATGTTGGTGGGTACCTGGGTAAATAAGTATAAATAGTTTTCTTTCTGATATGTGACTGGATTATTTTCCAGTTGATTTCAAGCCTTGGCCCCAAGTGGCCCACAGATCAAAAAAAGATAAGGGTCAGTTACAAGGTTGAGCTCATTCTCCGTTGCCATGGCAACTGACCTCAGGCAACCCTCGGAGGACTACACCCAGCTCCCCAGGTGATATTTTTACTGTCCACGCCATCAATCCCAAGCCTTTCAAAACTCAGACTGCCTAATTGTCAGGGCTCTGTTTTGAAGAGACTCCGGGTCCCCCGCGGGGCCCGGTTCAGGCTGCCAGAGCTCATTTATAAGCCTTTCTGAAACTCGGGGGACCGTGAGCTGGGTCCCTCCTGGCCAGAAAGGCCTGGGAAGGTTCCCCCGGGGAGGAGGAAGGGCACAGCCCATCCTCCAGGATTAATTAGGAAGCCGTGAGCCGGCACGGGGCAGCGTCGGAGGGGCATGCCTTCGGGCCACGGCTGAGCGGTCTTGAGCGATGAGGGTGCGGGACGGCCTGGGGCAGTGTTAGCTACCCCCAGAGTCCCCGGCAGCCCCCCAAGACACCCACGTCATTTTCAACCCAGTAGTAATGATAGGAAATTATTTCTCATTGCTATTTGACGATTTCTCCATCTTCAGTGAAATGTGGACAAAAAGCGATTTTAGAAAACTTTCTGCCTTTTCCGATATCCTCCACACACAATCTTGGTCAAAACCCAACATCCTGACGGCAGAACTCCAGCAAACCGGTGTCCCTAAGCCCTTTCGTGGAGATTGGGGGTTCTCAAACTGCAGTGTATGCCCCAGACACTGGGCACCTTTCAAATGCAGCTTCTGCCCCTGCAGGTCTGGGTGGGGCCTGAGACTCTGCATTTGCCTCCAGCCCCCAGGTACTGCCAGGTTTGCTGGGGCTGCTGGGGCCGGGACTTGGGGGTCCTACGGTCAGACCCTGTCCCACTCACCTGTCCCAGTTCTTGCCTGGCCTTGACGGGGGACCCTCCCTCAGACCCCGCCTCCTCCTCTGACCCTTGTGCGCTCCCAGCCTAAATGTCACGCCTTCCTCCCCCTGAGCCTGACGTGGCTGATTCCTCGTGGTGTTTGACAAATCAGTAGATGAACAGCCCGATGTGACGCCAGATTGTATTACCTGCCGTCTTCTCTTCTGCCCCAGGGTCTTTGTTCCTCACAGGGAACAAAGGATCGAGTCCCACGGCCCATGTTCCTGCCGCCCATTCTGAACTGTTCGCGGTTATCCATTGCGATGGCGTCAGAGGGGTCCTCTCCCGGGGTCACCCTTCACACATCACCCTCTTGCCTCCTCGCGTGGCGGGACGAGTGCCAGGGCCCTGCGTCCTTCGCGTCCTTGTCCGCACAAGTGTGTGTCTGGGCCCCAGCACCTCAGGGCTGACGTGACGTCCGGGTGGCCGAGGGCGCAGCCCCGGGAGCTGCGGAACGTGCCTCTGTGAAGCCGTTACTGGAGCGGGGACGGGGCAGCCTGCGCCCTGCCCTGCGCTGCCTCTGCTTGCAGAAGGGCTGTGACAGGGACAGTGCCGCAGCCTGGCTGTCCCACGCTGCAGATGGGCGCTGGCCCTGGCAAGGGGGCCACCAGGCACAAGCGTGGGAACGTGGCTGTTTGCCGTCCGCCTCACTTGCACGTTTTGCATGATCAGGGAGCGGAAGGTGGCTTGCTGGGTCTCAGGTCTTAAGTCCTGTGACTTTTTCTAGATTTTCTGAAGCTAGAGGGGGCTGCTGGGGGCGAACAGCAGGCCCCACCCAGCTCTGCGACGGCCCTGCTGGGGGTCCTGCCTCTCCAAGCCTGCGGTCTTGGCGCAGGTCACCGCTGTGTGACGGTCCAGAGAGCTGCACTGGGGAAGAGGACGGTGTTACGAGCCATAGGCCCTGTGAGATCAGGGTGGCCACTGTGCGTAGTGACAGCGTTTCCCAGCACCCCAGCCCAGGCTCCAGGCTTGTACCAAGCGCTCTACGTCAGTCGCCCGTTTCCTGGTTCCTGGGCACCTGTGGCAGGCGCTGGTGACAGAGCAGTGGGCAAAGCGGCCCGTGCGGTGCTGACGTCATTCTTTCTGTGTGTGTGTGTGTGTGTGTGTGTGTGTGTGTGAGAGAGAGAGAGAGAGAGAGAGAGAGAGAGAGATGGGGAGGGAGAGTTTGTTAAATCAACAGTCAACTCTGTCGTGGTCCAGGTGGCAGTGAGCATTCTCCAGGACATCCAAGGCGGGTGAGGTGCTGGAAAGGATGGGCCATTTCAGCCAGGTGTCCGGCGAGGCGTCTCTGAGGAGACAGCCTCGGGCAGGCCCCGGGTGATGGGGGGAAAGGAGGATGAGAGTGCGGGGCGAGGGTGTTTCAGAGAGGGCAGGTGTCCCGTGGCAGGAGAGGCCTGCTTGGCTGCCTCACAAAAACCCTGTGCTTATTCTTTCCATTCTCTGGCAAAAGAACCTGAGGCTCAGAGAAGTTAAGCAACTTACCCAAGTGCACACAGCGTGCGAGTGATGGAACTGGTGCTCAAACCCTAGTGTTCCTGGTTCTAGCTTTTGTTCCTGCGTGGCTGCATCCTGGATGGAGGTGGCCAGCTGTGCCCCTTGTCAGCTCCAGGTGGCAGTCACCGGTCCTCTGCTAGACAGGTGTGTGCATTAATGATGCTACTCTTGGGTCAGCTTCCCCAAGAGGGGTCCTTGCTAAGAGCGGGGCCAGGCTAGGCCCGTCAGTGTGGCTGGAGCTGGGCACACTCAGTGCACGAGAGCCCAAGAACAATGCCCTGTCCACTCCCTCTGCAGCCTGCTGCTCCTCCCTCCCAGGCAGCAAATTATGGCCTCCGAATGTGTGCCCGGGCCTGCCTTTGACATCAGTGGGGCCCACCTGAGCCTCACCTTCAGGATTCTGATAATCAGCTCTCTCTCCTCCTGGCTTCCCCCAAGACCCGTATGGAAATAAGTGTGTGTCTGCCAGGGATCAAATGCTTTTGGAGACAAAAGTCGGTACTGAGGACATTACAGCAGCTATCATCTCGGCACGATGCTCTTCCACAAAGCCCTGTGCTCCTCTTTTGGGCTGACACAGTTTCAGCCTGAAAGGTTCCAGCAGGCTGACTTGGTTTTAAGCAAAGGCACATCCTATTATTTTTTTGAGAAATGAAGTGTAAAATTAACACTTATTATTCCTGAGCAGAGGAGAAAAAAACAGAGAGAGAGGGACTCTGGGATTTTCGTGCTCGCTGGGTTGTTTGTTTAGCAGTTTGGGTTTTTATTTTTATTTTTATTTTTTAAATCATAATAAATCAATAGATTTCCCCGTGCTGGCCTCGACTTACGGGGGAACGGGAGGCAAGATCTGAATTTCAGCAGGTGAAATCTGCATTTCACTTTACAAATGAGCAGGGCTGCATAATTCACTTGAGTTGTGTGGGTCTCTCTTATAGATGCCTGTCATGTGCTATAAAAAAAAAAAAAGGAATAGAAAGGAGGGAAAGCGATCGTGTGTCTTAACTCACAAAATCCTCCGGCCCCCACGCGGGCGGAGCGGCCTGCGGGCTCCCAGACAGCTTTGTCATTCTGCTCCAAGGTGTCGGCTGAGCACTGCGCGATCTTATATAATTCAGCAAAGTGATTCTCGGAGGGTACCGCTGTCTGGGGACCCTGTGTCTTGGGACAGACGGAGAGCCTGGCAGTGCCAGGTGGGGGAGGGGCATGGTGGTGAAGTCTGTGTCAGTAGCCATGGACTTGCTTGTATTGGGTCACAGGCACGCCAAGGAGTGTTTGTCACACTAATTAGGGCAGCCCCTCCCCACCCTGCCCGCCTGCCCGGCCCTCCCCCATCTTCCTGGATGGTTTCACAGGCAGAAGGGTACGTAAGGGACACCCAAGGGAGTCCCTCGAACCCCTCCCGTGGGGAGAAGACTTCGTCTTCAGAAAGATTTGCAAATCAAAAGGTCTTGCCTTGAGTGGGAGAGATTCCAGCTCTGTGGGACCCTCAGGCGTTATGCTCCCCCACCCCCCACTTTTACTTTTGGCTTGTTTTATTTCTCCTCCTCCCTTTCCCCAGGTTTGACTCCTTTAAACACATGGGGGAGAGACTAAAGGGTCCCAGGACAGGCAGTGGTCTGCTGGGCTCCTGATCCAGTTGGCCCAAACCTCTCTTTGACCCTCTGCTTAACCGGGAGCCGTTTTGGCTCGGGACGGCTCACAGCCCGGCTGCCTGACTGGGTGCGTATTTGCGAACGCGGACGCTGGGTGTGGCTGCGTCTGTGTGTGACAGGGGACCGGCTGATGGATTGCTCGGCACCCGGAGAACGGACAGTGACTGCCAGATGTGATGTCTCTGATTTGTAAGTTGCAGGAGGTGTCTTTGTCCTCTCCGTGTCTGTGTGTCAGACGCGCCCGTCCCCATTCACAGCCAAGCGGTTAAAGGCCCGCCCCCCCGGCCGAGAGCGATGAATCTGCCTTTGCCATCTTGGCCCCGAGCGCCCTGGCTGGGCAGGGGAGAGGGCCTGGCCTGGGGGATCTGTCCTCCACGGGTTCCTCCGAGCCCGTCCTGCAGGTGGGTCCAGGCGGGGCCTGATGCTCTGGGGGCCATAGGAGAGGACGACGTCATCTGTGCCCGTAGCCTAATTGCCAGCATCAGAAAGATGTGGTTAAGTGACTCCAGGGTCACTGTGCCCAGCGAAGGGACAGTCTGTGTGTGTGTGGGGGGAGGCTGCCTGGAGGTGACGTACAGGGTGGGGGTTACACACCTGTAGGAAAGGTTTTGTGTCCTGCTCAGAGCACCTCCCCCATCTGGCTGTGCTACCCCACAAGTGGTTTAAGTCTCGGAACCCATTTCTTCTTTCTAGAAACGCAGTTTTCCCAGCAAGCTGGGTTATTTCCGGGATTCAAGTATGTTACAAACTATTACAGAAGCGTGTACAGTTGTCATTTTCACATACCCCCTGCCTCATTAGCATCCAAGAGGTGTCCCCATTCTAACAGGAGCCCTTGTAGAAAGGTGGCATCTCATCCATTCATTCATTCATTCATTCATTCCCTCCTTGAACTCAGACTCCGTGTGAGGCGCTGGCAAGCATTGTTTGTGCAGGGGGCAGGGGATGTGTCGGGGGTCTTTTGAGGCAGCCCCCACACCGGAGGCCATCTCTAATTACGACGAGAGTCTCCCCAAGGGAAGCGGAGGACGTGCGTGGGGCCTGCGGGGCGAGCGTGCTGAGCCTGCCCTGTGTCCCAAAACTTGTCAATGAATTCCTTTTCCGCCAGTATAAATGGAAGATCTGTTTGAATCTCTGTCGGGTGCATGTGGCCTAGTTGCCGGGGCTCCAGGGGCACGACAAACACCCGGCAGATCCCAGCCAGTGGGCTATGTGGGGCAGGCCCACCTGTGCATGCACGTGTGCCTGTGTGCCTCTGCGGTGGCGTGCCCGGGGGCGTGGGGGGTGGCTGGGCCAGGGGGAATGCCTGCTGTGTCTGCCAGCCCCTGCCAGGGCCTGGGGACCCAGGGACTCGCCAGGAGCCTCAGCCCATCTGTGTCGTGTCTTGCCACCGGCAGAACCCTCTGCTGCCTAGTGCTCGGCTGTGAGGGCAGATCGGAGCACCTGGCACCTTTGGTGAGGCTGGCTCCCGGGGGAGCCCAGGGGGAGCTGGCGTCCTTGGCTGTCCCAGATAATACCCTCACCGGTACCGACGTGCCCGGCAGTAAACACTTATTGAGCACTTGCTGTGTGCCAGGGTCTGTTCAAAACCCCTTTACCTGGGATTAAATTCATTTAATTCTCACATCAACCATAGAGGAAAACTGTTACTGAGTGTTTCAGAAAGAGGAAACTGAGACACAGAGAGGTTACGTAACTTGCCCAAGATCATCCCGAGCTGGATTCCAGCCCTGGGTGAGGTGCTGCCCCACCCCCCACAGCCGAACGCTTGCCAGGTGGGCAGGCTGTCCTGGTCTCACTAAGCAGGGACCGATGGCAGGGCGTGCTGCACAGAGGAGGAGAAGCCGGGATTTGAACTCAGCTCTGCTGGATCTGGGCAAGGGCGCCAGACTCCAGCTCTGAGCTTCCTCGATGCTGACGCGACACTGGACTTGGCCATGCTGTGTTCCCTGGTGTCGCGTCAGGTGAAGGTTTGGGGTCGCAGTAGCTCGCAGGTGGGGAGATGGAGCTGTGTCCTGGTTTGGAAGCAGGACAGGGAGTTTGCCCATTGTCCAGGGTCCACTGGGTAGGCCGTCTGTTTCAAAGGGAAAAAAGGAACATTTTGGGTTTTTGCAGTATCTTGCAGTGCCTGCCCATCACTCTTAGGGTAAAGTCCCAAAGTCCTGCAGCGGCTGACAAGGCCCTTCTCGGCGTGCGTCCCTGTGGCCCCCCTGACCTCACCCGCGCCCTCCAGCCCTCTGAGCTTCAGGCACGCTGTCCCTGGCTGTGCTTCATGCCGGCCCTGCACAGCACAGACCCCCTCATGGCCTCGCCGTCGTCCCTGTCCTAGAGTGCTCCTCTCCACACTCATATCACCTCCTGGCACCGTATTATGTGCTGATAATTTTTATTTATTATCTGTCCACCTCACCACCAGAATGGGGCCAAGACATTATTATTTGTTTAGTTCCCCAAAGAACCCCCCGCTGATAGCAGAGTTCCTGGCACATAGTACATGCTCAATAAATATTTGATTGGATTTTTAAAAATCCTGGTCAGACTCTGTCCCTGTCAGGGCCCCTCTGTATGGTGATGTGGGCTGGGAACTCAAGCCCTGGGACGTGACCTGCACACCTTGGTGCTCCACCAGCAGGAGAAATCACAGCAAAGGATACCTTCGAGAGCCAGATATTTGGAGTGGCCCCTGGGGTCTGTGAGCCCCTGGGCGTTGGGCCGTCTGGAGCCGGGATGAGTCTTGGAGTCCGAGGCCCCCTCACTAGCTCTGGTGTGGGGATCGGAGGGGGGCTGGCGCTGGGTATACGGGGGCCCGGTGGGCTCCTGCCCGGGGAACGTGGCGTGCAGGGTCACTGACGGGTCGCGGGTTCTCCTTGCAGAGGAAGGCATCAACCATGAGTGTAAGCTGTGCAACCAGATGTTCGACTCCCCGGCCAAGCTCCTCTGCCACCTCATCGAGCACAGCTTCGAGGGCATGGGCGGCACCTTCAAATGCCCCGTGTGCTTCACAGGTAAGGTACCCAGCGTGTGCCTGCGGGATGGGGAGGGATGCCAGGCCCGGCCCTGTGACTGCTGGACCCCAGCGTGTGCTCCTTCCTCTTTGCTTTGTGGGTCTGGGGTGGGACCAGGACCCCGCGAGGGAAGCCCCAGGGGATCGACAGGCCCATTGCTCTCTGGCCTCTCCTCCTAGGCAGGCCGGGTGGCACCCTTTCCTTGCCGTGGCACATAGCCGCTAAAGTCCCTTGTCCGAGCCAGCCTCGGCCCTTCCGCTGCGGGTGCCCCTCCTGGCTCCTGTGTTTGTCTCCCTGAGCTACACACTCCATCCCGCACCATCAGGGCCCCCGCTCCCCACACTCCTGGTCCCCCCTCGCCCCTGGGCTGCCCAGCTCCCGTCCGTGCTCCAGGCTAGGGGTCAAGGGCAGCTCTGCCGGCCAAGTCCCCAGCCCCCAGACTGGCTGCCGGCCCAGGCGCGCGGCTGTCCCAGCCTGAGGCGAGTCTCAGGGGCTCTGCGGCCCCTCCTGCTGCCCAGATGGCGGCCGGTGCGCGGGAGCCTGGCCTTCCCTGCCTCCCCCGACATCTGCTGTCTGCCTCGGCGGGAAGCCCACCCTGGGGAGGGCGCCTGGCGGGAGGATGTTTCTGAAGTGCTCACCTCCCAGTCACGCAGCTGCTCGGGGCCTGGGCCACCTGGGGACTCCCGCCACCAGGAAGCTGGGGCTGGGCCTTATCTGTAACGGGCCCTGGAAGGGGCTCCGCCAGGGGGGAGTCCCCTGAGCACGCACAGCTCGGGGTTCCCTAGAGCCCTGGCACACTGGCGCCTCCTTCCCTCACCTCAGGAGCCCCGGCCCTCCGTTGCCGTCACAGTCTGTGGGCTGGCGCTGAGGGGCCAGCGGCTGGGCTGCCCGTCCAGGACATGGGGCATCGCGGGGGCTGAGGATGCTGACAACAGTCTCAACAGCAGCAATGGGAATTCATGTTGGTGGAGCCACTTTTGCACCAGACGCCCTGCTAGGCTTTTGAATTCAGGTCTCTGCCACCCCGCTCTGGCACCTGCTAGCAGTGGGACCTTGGACAAGCCATTTAACATTTAACATTGCCTCAGTTTCCTTTTCTGTAAAATGGGGATAACAACAGTGCCTGCCTTACAGGCCTGGGAGGCATTCAAGCAGCTCATGGCCCGAAGGGGTCTGGCTGGTGAGGAGGAGGACACACATTGGTCCCACTCTGTGTCAGACTGTCTTTTCAGCACTGTACGGGTACTGACCCATTTGAGCCTCCCAGCCACCCGGTGAGGTACCTGCTGACCTCCATTCCTTGAATGAGGAAATGAAGCCCAGAGAGCTTAAGTGACTTGCCCAAGTTTGCACAGCCACTGAGTGGCAGAGCTCAAGCCCTCCATCTAGCAGGTGCTAATAGTGCCCCCAGTAGCTCATTCTTTGGCTGACTGTGGCCATGCCCGGTGGTCCCTACTTGTGGGTGTTGTGGGGGCAGCGGCCACAGGAGCTGGTGTCCTGAGCTTGGCCTTTGATGGCCCTGTCTGTGTCCAGTCTTTGTCCAGGCCAACAAGTTGCAGCAGCACATCTTTGCCGTGCACGGGCAGGAGGACAAGATCTACGACTGCTCGCAGTGCCCACAGAAGTTCTTCTTCCAGACAGAGCTGCAGGTGAGTGAGCGAGTGCTCATGTCCACTGCACACACGCCACCTCGTGTCCCTCGGGCTTCCCTGTTGGCACCGAGGGTTTCAGGGTTAAGCCAAGATGGTGGGGTATTGCCCTTGTGGGCCTGGAGCCAGTGGCCGCCCTCCGGCCTGGCAGACATGGAGCGTCACCCCCGGCCTCGTCCAGCCCAGAGAGCTGGACTGGGGCAGGCTGAGCCTGGAGCAGGAGTCAGGCTTCCTGTTGGGGTGTTGCCATGGCAACTCCCTTCCCCTCTTGGGGATTCCGGATCTCCAGCTGTGTTGTGTGACATGTAAGCTTTGCTTCTGTGGCGAGTGGCCCAGGTGGCCTGGATGGCTGGGTCCTGGGGCTATGTGGGGCCAGGAGCGGGATCTGGGGCCTGGGAGCCTCCATCTCTGCCCAGGAAAGCCAGAAAAGAGAACAGTGGATGCCTGACTGGCCCAACTCAGAGGAATGGACACTCGCCATAGGTCCCGAGGCGATGTGGCCATCGGGTAGGGCACAGTGGCCTCAACCAGCTTCCTCAGATCCTCATGCTGGGTCTGCAGGAGCCGAGAGGACCCTTGGGAAGGGCAGCTGCCATGGTGGTCCTCCCTGGGCACCTGCAGCCAGACCCCTTGGCATCCTGTGGGGCCCCTTCCTTCTCACCTGTGACTGGTTTTCTGAGGACCAAGATCTGTGCCGAGGTGAGGCTGCCTTCTCTTCCACTGATTTTTCCAAGAAATTCTTATAACATGGGAGAGGTCACATGCCCACTGGGAATAGCACACACAGAAAAATCACACAGGCCCTGTACCTGGACAGTAGCGTCACACACACAAAAGGAAGGTCCATGCACACAATTCCTGTTACACGTCACACGTGGACACACGCATTTACGAAGAGTGACATCACACACACACACACAGAGGAATACCACACATGTGCAGCACCACACTGCACCCCCAGAGGAGGACCACCCTCACACCCACAGAAATACCACACGTGTGCACATGGGCAGACACAGCAAAATGCCATGTACCGAGGACACCACCTTTGTTCGTAATGATACAGGTTAGGTTATTGTTTTAGAACAAAAATGCATGTGTCACTCATGTGACGTGTCCAGGCAGGTGGTGGGGAAAGGACTGTGTTCGTGACGTTCACTCAGTGGCCAGCCCGCGGAGGGCTCGTGTCCCTCAGCGGTTCCGTGGTCACGGGGGCGGCGACTCGTGCACCAGCTCTCCAGGCGTCCACTCGGAAGTGACGCCCGTCGCCTTCTCTCGCGTTGTGTGGACCAGAGCAAGTTGGCCGTGCCCGGCTTCCAAGGGGGTGAGGAGGGAGCACCACCCTCGGCCTGGAGAGAGAGAGGACCTGGCACCTGGTGGTGGCCCTCAGGGCGTGTGCTCACCACTTCGGCCACCAGGGTGCGGCTGCCCGCCCAGCGGCACCCCGCCCGTGTAAGTGCTGTGCCCGTACACAGCATCGTCCCACCCGCCCAGGTGACAAGGCTGGGGCCGCTCACCCAAGGCAGGGTCATCAGTCACTTGGATGGCGGCGGTGGGCGCCCCCTCCCCCCAGGGTTGGAGGGCACAGCTGTGGCCTGTTACAGGACAGGTCCCCTTCTCACTGTGCCGCAGCCCTCCCGCACTGCCAGGCCTGGGCTGTCCTGTCTGCACAGCTGGTGGTGGCTGCTGCCCAGAGGAAGTGACAGCAGGGCCCTGGAGGACGAGGGGAGAGCACCATCCCACGGTCAGGTCCTGTCCCAAGGGCTGGCCCCGTGCCAGAGCCGGGCAGGCTGAGCTCAGACCCGGCCTTGAAGGACATTGTCACGATGTGGGACAGAGTCACGGACCCAGGCCCAGAGAGGGGTTTCTAGTTACAAAAGGCCAGCGTGGGGGTGAGGACACCCGCCCAGCCCTGCTGTCTCCCCGCTGACCCGCAGGCTGAGCTGGTGCCTCTGTGTGGCGCTACGTGAGGGCAGCTGGGGGTTGGTGCCAGCACCTGAGCCACCGGCCATCCAGGAAGCCCCTGCCCACGTGCTGGCCAGGTGCCCTTTCTGCCAAGTGCAGTCTGCGCGGCCACCTTGCCCTACCTGCCCCACCTGCCTGGCCCAGCTACCAAAATAGGCCCCGGGTCCCCTGACAGACGAAGCTTTTTATAGCCCAACAGGACAGGCCTCTTGCAGACCGTCAGCCCATATAAACCGTGATTTACTGAGACTCTGGCCTTGCTCAGCCCTTGCGGGGCCTCCTACCTTGTCCTGGACGCCGAGAGATCTCCTCTCTGCTGGCTTCAGGATTACTCCAGGAGAAGTTTCCCCCAAGCTTCATGGGCACCCGCGTGCCCTAGGGCTACCTCGTGAATGCAGAGGGGGAGGGAAGCCACAGCTTTCAAACTGGACGTCACTTCCGTTCCACCAACCTCATGCTGTGCCCACACCTGACCCTAGAATGGTTCGTGTGAGCTGGTGCTTTCCTGGGTCACCCTGTTAACCTTTAATACTCAAATACTGAGATCCTCAAATACTGAGAAACCCACTAAAATTATAGCCTTAACGAGTCACTATTTTCTGCAATTAATGATTTTAATTATAGACCATTTAAATGTGGAAGTATTGTTGCAACGCCAAATCTATGCAAATAATGGCTTTCGTTAAGTAACTTGAATAACAATTTTCTGGCTTGTGAGAGGAGGGTTTCCAGGCGATGAAGTTCTCATTGTGGCTTTGCTGAAGCTGGGGCTGGGAGGTCCTGGTTGGGTGGAAAAGGCCAGTGTGACGTTCCCCTGGGCTGACCTGGGGCTTTGGGTGGGGCAGCTAGAGGTGAGGCCGGCCGCAGTCCTGCCCTTGCTGGGCCTTGACGGGCCCTCGTGCCCATATGGCATTTGGGGTCATGCAGGGAGCCCCAGGGAAGCTAGTGTTTGCAGGCACAAGGGACTGAGAGGTCTTGAGAAGATTCGAGGCTTAGGATTGAGCTCACCATAGGACCAGGAAGTGCTGTTGTGAGGATAGAAATATTGGAGGTAGAATTGGATACCGGGTTTGCTCTGCAGCAGCAGTGATGTGTCTGCTTCCAGAGGGAATGTTTTCTTAGGATGCATTAACAGCAGCACGGTTGCCAGAATGAGGGAGGTGCAAGTCCTGTTTCATTCTGAGATTAATTCGAAAGGCTTTGTACAAACTGGTGGACATTCGACAGTGATGAGAGGACATGAGAGGGAACACTTCGCTGTTCATTTGTTTAAAGTGTGTGCATGGAGGCCTGTGATGTGCCAGGCACTGGCTCCACGACCGGAGAAGACAGTGGCGAACAAGACAGAGAATCAGCCATGGGGCTGCATCCTAGAGGGGTTGATAGACCCTTTCCAATGAGGGTCAATGACATGAAGAAAATAAAACCAGGTAATGGGCTAGAGCATGCTGGGAGCATGGGGTTAAACACTTATTGGTGAGTGTGGTCAGGGAGGGCCTCTCCGAGGAGGTAGCATGTGAGCTCTGCCCCGGATGGGATGGTGCAAAGGTAGAATGTGTGGACGAGCACTGTGAGTGCAAAGGCCCTGTGGCCAGTGGGAGCTAGATGAATTGCTAAGATGACAGGTGGCAGAGCTCGGCTGAAGCTCAATGAGCAGGGGCAGAGGCAGATGGAGCCCAGGTCATGGCAAGATTTGTAGGACAGTGAAGGACTTTGGATTTTATCCCCATTGTGATGGGAAACCAAGCAGGGGACAGGTGTATCAGATTTACACCCTGAATCAAAACGTAAGAGGTTTGGTTTTGAAAGACACTGTTAAGATAATGAAAAGTCACTGACTGGGAGAAAATGCTTGCAAATCACATATCCAATAAAGGCCTTTTATCCAGAATATATTAAATATAAAAAATTCTTGAAACTCAATAAGGAGGTGGGGGAAGCAAAAAACTTTGTCAGACATGTCACCAAGGAAGACGCACATCATTAGCGGCCAGGGAGGGCGCTGAACCCGGCACTGGGCACTGGCGAGGGTGGGGCACTTGGAACTCCCATCGCAGCCGGCAGAGGTGCAGACATGTGGCCCCGTGACAGAACAGTTTGTCGGTTTCTTATACAGTTAAACACGCACTTACCACGTGACCCAGCAATCCCACTCCTGGGTGCTGGCCTAAGAGAAAGCAGAACTTTGTCACAACAGACCTCTCCATGAATGACAATAGCAGCTTTATTTGTAACGGCCCCAAACTGGAAGCCCCCTAAGTGCCCCTTCCTGGTGGAGGGGTAAGAGGTGTGTTGATGTGGCACATTCGTGCGGTGGGCAGCTGCCCGGCCGTGAGAGTAACCGTGCACACACGCAGCGACGTGATGGCTCACAAATGCCAGGTGAGAGAAGCCAGACTCGGGCTCCACACCGTGTGGTTCTGTTGACATGACATTCCAGAGAAGGGTGAAAATACATCAGAACAGGAAACAGACTAGTGGTTGCCAGGGGCTGCAGGTGCTGGGGGAGAAATAGGGGAGACTAAAGAAGGCTTGTCTAAACACCCCCCATATCACCCCATCCCCTGAAGATGTAGGCAGTGCTAGTCTGTGGGGACCCACCCTGACTTTGGGGTCCAGGAGCTTCCAGGGGCCCGTCCTGGGCCTCTTTGACCGGGAGGAGGTTTGTATGGTTGAGGAGAAATGCAGCCACGCTTGCCTTCAAGTGTCTTAAGCTCTGGCAGGTGGAGGGGTTCTTGGCATGCTTCAGGTGGCCCCAAGACTCTGCATAGTGGGCAGAAACTCAGGACATGGACTTTGGTCTTTGATAATCACAGCTCGGGCATCACCCTCTGGAGTTAGCTCAAAGAAGAAGGAGAATCAAATTGTAGAGACATAGGAGTGGCTTTTTTTTTTTTTTTTTTTTTTTTTTTTTTTTGAGACAGAGTGTCACTCTGTTGCCCGGGCTAGAGTGAGTGCCGTGGCGTCAGCCTAGCTCACAGCAACCTCAAACTCCTGGGCTTAAGCGATCCTACTGCCTCAGCCTCCCGAGTAGCTGGGACTACAGGCATGTGCCATCATGCCCGGCTAATTTTTTTTCTATATATATATTTTTAGCTGTCCATATAGTTTCTTTCCACTTTTAGTAGAGACGGGGTCTCGCTCTTGCTCAGGCTGGTCTCGAACTCCTGAGCTCACACAATCCGCCCGCCTCGGCCTCCCAAGTGCTAGGATTACAGGCTTGAGCCACCGCGCCCGGCCAGGAGTGGCTTTTGGATGCCAAGAGCAGGAAGTGATACTGGATTTTTGGTGGCCCTGTTCCCCTGTCTTCTCAGACTGCCTCGTCCCTGCCTTCTGCTCCTTCTGGCTTGTACTGTGCTCTCTCCGCAGCTGACTGTCCGGGCTCCTCTGTGCAAAGAGGAAGGTGGGGAAAGCCACCACAGCATCCTGCAATTTTGCTGAGACAGACACCTTAGGCATCTCAACAGAGGGGATTTAGTACAGGGATTCGGTTACACACGTAGCCAGAAGGAACAGCCAGGAAACCCAGAGTTAGTAACCGCAGGTAGGAGCCAGCTCTCAGGCAGCAGGTTCTAGATCCCTGGTGAGGAATCTGATGGGGGAGCGTGGGCCCGCTGTCCCCTGCTCCAGTGAGCTGTGGCCGGGACCACACAATACAAACCAGCAGGTGGCGGGCACTGCTCAGGGAAGGGGAGCATGGGCTAGGTAGACCCCACATATGTCCAGTCCAGGGGAAGACTGTCTAGACACGGAAGGTGGTGAGGTCCCTGTTGGTGGAAGCGTGCAAACAACACGCTTGTCTGAAAGGCTGTGGCAGGCGCAGCAGGGAGCACGGTCTTTGTGAGGTGGCTCCGTGTTTGGAGCCTGTTCTGTCCTGCACCAGCTGTGGGCCTCAGTTTCTGTACCTGTAAAGTAGGGGTGTGACTGGCGCCTGCCTCACGGTTATGTTGCAAAAGGCCCTGGCACAGTGGCTGGCACCTAGGAAGAGCCCACAGTAAATGCCACCTGTTATTGTGAGCATTTACTGTTTAGGCAATTTGAGGATCACATGGCTTTTTAGGGTTCCCTCCACTAGGAATTTGCTCTGCTTTCGTGATTTCGGGCGTGAGTTTGAACAAAGCGAGACCCTGAGTCCTTCCCTGGGTGGCACCCAGCCAAGCCCCAAGGCTGTGGGCCTGGGAGAGCCCACACGGGGCATGGGAGGAGCCAGTGTCCAGAGCAGTGAGACAGGGTGGAAGGGACATGGGCTGAGGGCTCCAGGTCCCCTGCCTGCACGTCTGTGAGCGCCTTTGGCCCAGGGCCTTTTCTCCTGTCCCTGCTGTCGTCAGCTGTGCCCGGGCTCCGTGGAGGGCTGTGTGTAGATCTGAGTGGGGGTGGGAGACAGCCCCTCAGTGTCAGGGCCCCTGGCCTTGTGTTTCTAGCCTCAGGCCTCAGCAGATGAAGGCCTGGGGGCCCTGTCGGCCCCTTGCCAGGGGTAAGCCGACCTGGGGCGGGGGCAGCTCTGCCCACCAGCCCAGCTGTCTCTGGATCCCGCAGGCGCCTCTGTGCCCGCAGACGCCGGGCACGGATGATGCCTCCTTCTCCCCTTCCCCAGAGCCTCGCTGCCTCCTGTTCTTCATCGCTGAGGGGACGTGTGAGGGGACATGTGGCTTACCACCCGGGACTGGGCTAGGACAGTGGACAGGCCCCCCCCGAATCAGACGAGGCGCAGTTGTGAGTGGCAGCCTGCGGGCCGGTCTCTGTCGTGGCCTGGCCACTTTGCACAGCCCCGTGGATCAGGGGCTCTCCTCCCCGTTTACAGATGTAGAAAGGTTAAGGGATTTGCCCAGGGTCACTAACCAGTGGCAGAGCCATATGCAAAGCCAAATTATCTTTGCCACCGAGGCAAACAGAAACCCTCCAAAGTTTAAATAAATTGCCATTTATATGAGCTAATAGATTTAAATGAGGCCTGCAGTGCTGAACTATAAAAAGCCTTTGTTGTCAGGGGACCCAGAAACTATTTTAGTAGTTGGGCCAAGCAGGTAGCACAAGTAGCAGTAACAGGGGATGCAAAAAAATTGCTCCTGGGTGAGCCCAGGTGGGAACGCCGTGGGGCTGTCGGGGTGCGGCGCCTGCGCATGGCCGCGTTTGCCAGGCCGGAGCTTGAGGCCGGGACCCTGCAAACCCTGTTGCCTGCAAATGAGCAAGAGGACGGGTTCGGCGCATGCTGGGCTTGGGAGAAGAAGGGTCAGTTCTAGTTGTGGAGACACCGATTTCCTAAGACCTCAAGCTTCCTGGTGCTGCCACCTTCCTCCCCTTTACAGCAACCTGGGACTTGCTTGGTGCTTTCCCGGGGATGGAGCCTTGAACTAGAGAAAGGTCCCTTTAAAGGTGGCACTTCTGGCATCTCCGAGCTGGTGGGGGCCAACTGCCTGGGCACCTCTGAGTTCATGGCAGGTACTTGCGTGCACACACACACACACACACACACGCACGCACGCACACACACACAGACCTCCTTGATGGGGCCGGGCTGGGGGAGTGGCGGGTCTGCTCCGTGGCCTGGAATCTCGACTCCCTCGTTGACAAAGCCGGGGTCTGCAGGAAGCGATTCCGTGAGCCGGGCCCATGGTGGCAAAGCGGCCAGCCCGGCGTTGAGCGGGCGCATTTAAAGGATTAGCTCACGCTGTTTGCTTGTGTGTGCCTAATCACGCCGCTTCCAGCTAAATGATTACAATTGACCAAAAGCAGAGCTGGGTGTTCTAGCAAGCAGCCCAGAGCCCCTGCGACGGGGTGAGCCAGGCCCTGCCAGCCCGGACCCCAGTACCCAGCCGGGGGCTCTGCGAGACAGCGGCCAGTCTGAGTTCCCTTGGGACCCTCCCTTCCCGGCCCTGAGAGCATTCGGTTCGACTCTTCCCTGATTCCATCGTTCGTTTATCACACACTGACCGAGTACCTGCTGCTGGTGTCGTCGTGGGGGCCTGGGACGGAGCTGGGGACAAGGACACGGGGCCCCTGTTCTCACGGAGCTGATGTTCCCTGGGAGACACTGACGATAAGTCAGTAAATACATGAACTAGGTAATTTCAGATTGTGACATTTTGAAGACAGTGAAACACTGTTGTGACAGAGGGGGCGTGTGTGTGTGTCGGGGCAGGGGCAGGGAACATGAGGCTGACACTCAGATCGGGTGCTCGGGAAAGGCTGGCATTTCAGCCGAGTCCTGAGGGTGGAGGATGAGCCAGCGTGGGGCAGAGCTGAGGGGACCCTCCAGGAAAGGGGAGAGCCAGTGCAAAGCTCCTGGGGCACCGACAGACAGATGTGGGGTGTCCAAGAAACGGAACAAGGGGCTGGAGGGGGCAGGGTGATGGCGGCTGCCTGCTGGCGTCGTTCTTGCCCCGTCAGTGGCGGGATCAGGACAGGGCTTCCCGGAGCACACGCCTGCGCGTCCCTTCCTTTCACGCTTAGCACAGCTCGTGTGGTCCCTTCTCGGAGAAGCCCTCCCTGCTCCTCCGCCTTTGGCTTCTTCAGCCCTTGCTTTAATCCCCCAGCCCCTCTGCCAGTAGGGATTGTAAGCAAGTGCGTCTACACCCGCTGCCCACGCAGATGTGTTTTTGGCGGTGAAGACCCCCTCATCCATCCACCCATCACCAAATGTTTTATCGTATTTTTTGAGCTCCTGGAGAGCAGGAAGGAGAACACAGACAAGGAAAGGAGAGAGGAGGAGGCTGCGCCGCAGGTTCTGCGAGGCCGTCTTTTAAAGTCCCGGGTCCTTACAAGACGGGTAGCCAGGAGCCGGTTTCCTTGCCTCTTTGTGCTGCTGCTGCCAGATCCAGCCAGATAATTATAAGTGATAATAATTAAAAATTAAAAGTGCTCTAGGCACATGCTTAGCATTTGACTCTGGCTGCGCTTTCTGTGAGTAGCAGCGTCTTCCTTTTTCCTGCTGCAGAGACAGCCCGGTCCTTGCCACCCCAGCTGCTGCGGGAGGCTGAGGGTGGACAGGGAGGCGCCTGACGACACCCAGCGGTGGTCCCGGGAACGAGGACCTGTCGCTCGCACCGCAGTCCGCCAGGAGCCCGTGAGGGCTGAGGGCTCCACTGGCTGCCGCCCCCACCCAGGCCACCCCTCCCCCATTATGTCCCATTGTGGACGTCACCCCCTCTCTGGGCTCAGTGTCCTCCTGTTAAACAGGGTGAGACCTGCTGTCTCGGGTTGCTGTGAAGGTCAAGGGTTCCGTGTGTGAAGCACTTTAGAGCGCTGAGAATATGGTGGAGACTGTAGCACGTTCCGGCAGGACGGCTTTGTGGTTCCGCCTTCCCCACTAGGGCAGGAACCAGAGCCTAGCGCGGCTGCAGTTCTGTTCCACGTGGCGCCTAGCACGGCTGCAGTTCTGTTCCACGTGGCGCCTAGCGTGGCTGCAGTTCTGTTCCACGTGGCGCCTAGCACGGCTGCAGTTCTGTTCCACGTGGAGCCTAGCGGCTGCAGTTCTGTTCCACGTGGCGCCTAGCACGGCTGCAGTTCTGTTCCACATGGAGCCTAGCACGGCCGCAGTTCTGTTCCACGTGGAGCCTAGCGTGGCCGCAGTTCTGTTCCACATGGAGCCTAGCGTGGCCACAGTTCTGTTCCACGTGGAGCCTAGCGTGGCCACAGTTCTGTTCCACGTGGAGCCTAGCGTGGCCACAGTTCTGTTCCACGTGGAGCCTAGCGTGGCCGAAGTTCTGTTCCACGTGGAGCCTAGCGTGGCCGCAGTTCTGTTCCACGTGGCGCCTAGCGTGGCCGCAGTTGTGTTCCACGTGGAGCCTAGCGTGGCTGCAGTTGTGTTCCACGTGGAGCCTAGCACGGCTGCAGTTCTGTTCCACGTGGCGCCTAGCACGGCTGCAGTTCTGTTCCACGTGGAGCCTAGTGGCTACAGTTCTGTTCCACGTGGCGCCTAGCACGGCTGCAGTTCTGTTCCACGTGGAGCCTAGCACGGCTGCAGTTCTGTTCCACGTGGCGCCTAGCACGGCTGCAGTTCTGTTCCACGTGGAGCCTAGTGGCTGCAGTTCTGTTCCATGTGGAGCCTAGCATGGCTGCAGTTCTGTTCCATGTGGAGCCTAGCACGGCTGCAGTTCTGTTCCACGTGGAGCCTAGCATGGCTGCAGTTCTATTCCACGTGGCGCCATGGTGTGGCAATGCTGTGCCCATACTGTGCAGCCCACAGCCTGGCTTCAAGTCCCAGCCCTGCCACCAAGCAGCTCTGTGCCATGAGCGAGTCGCCGGCCTTCTCTGGCCTCAGGACTCTGGGGGTGGTGACAGCCCCTTCTTTGCTGAGTACCTGGGGGCGGGGGGAGGCAGCAGCCGTGGTGCCTGAACAGCCCCAGGTCCGGCTGAGAGTGAGGAGTGATACGCGTCAGCTGGGGTTGTCACTGTCTCGTGGTCTGGACGCCGGGGGCTCTCGTTCCCTCCTCACCGACTCAGTCATGTAGATGTGCTCAGCGTAGCCCACAAGTGTTTACTGAGCGCCTGCTGTGTACCAGATGTGTGCGGGTGCTGGGCCACACCGAGGCCTAGACTAAGCCCTGGGTTTGAGGAGGGAGCAGTGAGCTAGTGAAGACAGAGCATGTCGTGTGCGTCTGTGGAATGCAGCACAGTGTGGTGTGGTGTGGTGTGGTGTGGCGCTGCCTCGCCCCAGTCTTGCCGCACACTAACCGTAACAACCGCTGCACAGGAGCGAGCCCGCCTGCTGGGCCCCTGCGTGGCATTACAGGGGCACCGGGGGACCTGGCTGCGCCCTTTGCCCCCGTGAGTCGCTGTGTTTCTGGGCACGGTGGGTCTGTGTCTCTGAGCCATGGTTTGTTCGCTGGTGAGTGGGCCGAGGCCCTTCCCGCCTGCGGTAGAGTGTGTCCTCGCCACCATCGTCGTGATGTGACAGCATTTCCCAAGCGCTCCCTGGGGACTGTCATGTGAGCGTGCTCTCCCTGCCACACATGGGCGAGCTGAGGCTGCTGGGGGTGGAGCTGGCAGCCCGGGCGCTCTGACGGAGGGTCTGTGTCCGTAGTCCCCTGGGCTGGGGCGGGTGGGGTCAGAGATGCTCTCATGGCCCTTAGGAGCCGGGGCGGGTCTCCGAGTGCGGGGGCGGGCGGGCCCTCACCTCCTAGCGAGGGAAGAGCTCAGAGGGTGCCGCGGAGGCTGCACCCAGCTCCTGGGGCGAGGCCGTCTCTGCTCCGGGCAGCCCTGGGAGCGCTGGGCACCACGGAGGAGCAGTGAGGCGCAGACAGCCTGTGCCAGCTGTGCTCAGATGCCCTCCTGGGCCCGGGGGGTCAGGCTGCCTGAGCAATGAAGTGTGCAGAGGCCCAGGTGGGGACTGAGGGTGAGCCCACCCCCAAGGCCCGGCTCCGGGCAGAGATGGCACTTGGATTCGGCCTCGGGCTGCCCGTCTACTCATTGGAGCCTGTCGTTCATGCCCTAGGGCGGGGGCCAACCAACTTTGGAGGGGCACCATGCCATCGTGACAGATGGGCACGGGGGAGCTGCCAGGAGCTGCCAGGAGCCTCGAGCCGGCGGCCATTGTGTGTGCCGCAAGCCCAGCCCCTTGCCGGCGCTGTCTCAGCTGGGACCAAATGCCTTCAGTTTCTTAGTAACTGACAATACTAATAACAGTGGGCGCCACATTGGGTCAGCGTCCGCAGAGGTTTGCACCGTACAAAGCCCTGCCCTGCCTCGACTTAGACAAAGAGGGGACATCGTACCGGGAAGACACAGGCTTTGGGGACCGGAGGATGTGAATCCCAGAGTTGCTTCTTGCTACCAGTAGGACCCCGGCCATGTGGCCTCCCCTCTTGGTGACTCACCATTCTCACCTGGACAATGGGCCACCAATGCCTCTCCTGGAGGGTTATTGTGGGGACACCACATAAGGTTTATGAGTCATTGAGCACGTTGCCCGGTGCCCGAGGGGGACCACATGGAGGTGGCAGAGTTGTTGGTGTTGCCGTGTCACTTTCACAGGTGGCAGGAGCAGGCTCAGAGAGGTTAAGGCACTGGTGTGGTGGCAGGGCCGAGCCTGCGCCCCTGGCGGGGAGAGGCGAGGAACAGCAACGACAGGCACTAGGGAGCCTTTGGCGTTGATTTTTCCTATTTTATCCTCAGGGCAAACCTGTGAAACCAATGCTGTTATTATGTTATCCGCATTTCACAGATGGGGAGATGGAGGCATAGCTAGGCAGTGGCAGAGATGGGACCTGAACCCAGGCAGCCTGCCCCGCAGCCTGAGCCTCCAACCGCTGCCCCAGTGGCACGGCAGGCTGTTTGTGTCGTGAGCCATCCGTGTTACGCCCGCCTCTGCATGCAGCAGTCTGTCTTCCCGACTTGCTGGGAGTGGGCTGGCTGCCTCCAGCCGGGGTGCTGGGGTCTGGCGTGGCTGCGGCTCCTGGCCCCATCAGCAAGAGACCAGGTACTCTCTCAGCGGAGCCCTGCGTTGCGCCCTTTGGTCAAGCACGAACAATTACTAATGACATTTAGAAGGAAATTAACGATGAGAAATGCAAGTTGGCATTTCGGGAGCACCGGTCAGCAGCCGCACGTCAGCACGCACGGGAGAGTCAGGGGCTGGGGGCCAGGCGTGGAGAGGAGAGGGGCAGACGGCAGAAAATTAATTTTGCTGTGTCAATAGCGAACGTGGGTCTACTCGCCCTGCTTCTGAAGTTCAGACAAAATCAAACGTGCGCAGGCTGCGGCCTGTCCAGGGCTGCAGTGAGAGTCACTGTGTGGCTGTAGTTTGGGTGAGGGCAGGTGACAGTTTCAGCTTGGCATCTCCTTTAGCTGGCACCTGGGGACAGTGAGAGGGATGGAGGTAGCAGTCTTAGGACCGGGCCACGTGGGCTGAAATCCAGATGGCACCTCTTCCCAGCTAGATGACTTAGCAAGCTGCTCTGCCTTCTGAGCCTCAGTTTCTTCGTCAGTGAAATGGGGACAACTGGGGGAAGCAAAGATAATATATGAAGGGCAGGTAGCCCCGTTTCTGGCATGTAGCAGGAGTCCAGTATGTGGTAGCTGTTACTGTATCTCACTGATGGATTTTAAGATACAGAACGTTCTTCGTCACAACATCTCTTAAGTTGGAGCACCTCCTTTGTGTGTTATGGTGTGATTGGTTGTATTTTTTGTTCATTGTGATATGCCAAATACTGGAGCGTCTTATACTCTTTAGGGTCTCAGAGTAGACAGTGTGGTGCTGGCGGGAGTGTGGTGAGGGTGGGAGGAAGCAGGATGGTGAAATTGTCTGGGGTAGGGGTGGGTTCCCGGTGGGGTACGGGAGCGTCCAGAATAATCTCACCCAGTCTGCCCTCACACAGCGGGGAGGGGACACACGTACGGTCGCCGCACCATTGAGCACTTTTACAGAGTGGAGTGTGAAAACACAGCCTGGGGACTGCGGAACCTTTAGGTGGTCGTCCATATTTCAAAGCAGGGAGGTTTCCTATAATTATAATATCTAATATTTACCTAGTGCTTATTAAGTGCCAGACATTGTTCTCAGCACTTTTATGCATTAGTACATCCAGTCCTCACCATGCTGCGAGCTACGGTTAGCCAGCTCCCTGCGGCCGCCAGCCCCGGGTTCTGTTCTCTTCCCCCCACACCACATGGCTGGACATCTTGATGTTTCTACCAATCAGACTGGGCGGCCCCTGGACCACAGTCCCGGGTGGCAACAATCAGCTGCCCCTTTTGAACACGGGGATGTGCTCCTGGTTCAGCTCAGCCCCGACCCGGTCTGCCGTACCTGGTTCGTTACCCACCTGGACTCTGAGTCTGTGACCCCTCTCGAAACACCGTACAGTTTGCAAATACGTCTCACTGATGCCTCAGCAGCCTGGGCCACCGGAGGTGCCCTCTGCCCTCGCCATGCTGCAGACCTGGGAACCGAGCCCTGGGACCCGGCTGGCAGGGACAAGTGGAGCCCACGGTGGGAGTGGGGTGGATTCTGCCCATTCGGGTGTGAGTGCTGGAGCAGAGGAGGAGCAAGTGAGGCTCCCTGCCTCCCTCTCAGGGACCAGCTCCCCCGCTGAAGCCAGACCTGGGTGCACAGTCCAGACAGTGGCATCACTGACCTGCGGCACCATCTCTGTCCCCCCCATCCCTGCTCTGGAAGCTGCCACATCAAAAGGGGGGTATCATCCATGTCTTTGAGTTGATAGTCATGGCAAAACCGTGTGGTTAACATCAGCTGTTTAGCATTTAATGTGTTGTAGAACCTTTTATATATGTTATCTAACTTGAGGCTCATAACAAGTCTATGAGGTAGATATTATTCGTTCCACTTTTCAGGTGAGTAAATGGGTACTTAGAGCAATGAAGTGACTTTCCTAGGGTCACAAAGACAGTAAGTAGTCAAGGCAAGGTATGAACTCCAAAACCATTGTCTTCTCACCAGCTCATTTACCATCCTACCTACTTATTCATGTACTTATCTTCCTCCCACCATTCATCCATCCACTCACCTACACATTCTGCCATCCACTCATCCATCCATCCATCTAAAATCTACTCATTCATCCTCCCACCCATCTGTCCATCCATCCATCCACCCATTAATCCATCCATCATCCACCCATTCATCCATCCACCCATCTATCCATCCATCCACCCATCAACCCATCCATCATCTATCCCACCCATTCATCTACTCACCAATTCATCCACCTATCCACTCATCCATCTATCAATCCATCCACTCATCCACCTATTCATCCACCCACCCATCTATCCATCCATCCATCCCTCTACCCATCAATCCATCCATCATCTACCCATTCATCCACCCACCCATCCATCTATCAATCCTTCCACTCATCCACACATTCATCCACCCACCCATCCATCTACTCACCAATCCATCCACCTATCCACTCATCCATCTATCAATCCATCCATTCATCCACACATTTATTCACTGACCCATCTATCCATTTACCAGCCTATCCACCCATCCATCCATCCATCAATCAATCCATCTATCCATCATCCACCCACCCATCCATTCATTCATCCATCCACTCATCATCTACCATCCATCTCTCCATCCATCCAGCTACATGTTGTTTCACCACCGTCATCCATTGGTATTAAGTATGAGGTATGTGTCAGGAACTACAGAGCTTTTATGATGCCTTCCTCAGATGCTCTTACTCCCACACTTAACTGTTACCCATCCCTCTCCCCACTTTAAAACTACATACACCTAAACACACACACACCCCTCTGGTGAGTTGAGTGGGATAGGACACACCAAGGGTACAGAGAACTCTTGGTTTGCCTCATGGAAACCAGCAAGTTCTGCCTGGGGGCGGAAGGGAAGGCAGAGGACCGACCCACCTGGGCATGGTGGGGCAGGTGTCTGGCAGTGGCAACGTGCCCACAGTGTGGCTGGAGGCTGAGTGCATGCGAGAGCAGACGAGGGAGACTGAGGCTGGGCCGCAGTGTCCTTCAGCCCCGTCAGTGGGGACAGCTTCTAAGGAGCAGGCAACCCATGGAGCCCTTCCTTTCTGGGTGGCAGGATCCCCCTTTGCCCTTCATTTTGTGCCTGCAGGACTCTGTCTCTGGACTGGCAAGGGTGTACGCCTACGTGTTTCACAAGAACCGTTGCGATCATAAAATGTCATCGGTCTCAGCTGTAGTTTTGATCACTGGTGCATGCGTACAATTCATCACAGCAAATGAGGCCCATCTTCCGAACTTCTGCCCTGCAGCCGGGGGGTCTGTCAGCAAGGGGGGCTGGCCATGCGGGCTCCGGGAGCCGTTCTGCAGGGAGACTGGCCGTGTTTTCTGAGGAGGAGCACTTCCGAACATCTGCCAGAACAGCCCTTTATCTGCAGGGGTTAAATTTCTAGAAATGTTGAGGATGCAGGAAAGTTTTCTTTTTAACAAAAACTTGGAAGACAGTAGAAATGGATATGATCCAAGTTTCCTTGTATCATTTACAAATCCTAAATGCACCGGGTTAGTTCAGGGACCTGGACGTACGTGCTCTGTGTAATCAGTGACCGCGTGACCTGGGTTCCCCAGTGCAGTCCTCGAGTGCTCCGCCCAGCCCTTGGCTGTTTGTCCTCAGCGTCCGTTTGTGGAATGTGATGGCTCCATGTGGAGCTCGATTTTCTCATCACATTTTGATGAATAAATATTTAAAGTGGCAGAGCCCACGTGGAGTCAGGAGGCATCAAGGGGGAAATGCCCTCTTACGTTAGGTTTTTCCAACGGGGCAAAATAGTTAACGTGGGGGGGCGTGGCTCAGCTCCCCCCCACCCCGCAGTGCCAGGGAGAGCAGGGACATGCCCCCAGCAGCCTTCCAAACCCTGGGGGCCCCGTCCCTGGGCCTGTCAGTGACCGCAGGTGAGTGCCCTATGGCATGCGTCAGGTCCCGTACGCAGGGGGACGAGCCGCCCGGTCCCAGGGGTTTCTTAAGGTCGGCTGCTCTTCCGCAGCCTGGTGCTGGGAGCCGTGCTGCTGACCATAGTGGTCAGCTCCGGTGACAGAGGAAGCCCCTTGTGTCATGGGCATGGAGAAGGTATTGAGCCAGTGCCAGCTGTGGCTTGGCAGGTGGCGTGTTGTCCCCCGGAAGCAGAAGCTCCTTCCCACCCAGCCGAGGGCTCCACGGGCTGCTGTGGTCTGTGCGACTTCCGGCCCCAGCACCCAGCGCCCAGGGTGAGCTACTGGTGCAGAATGCAACCCCCTGCCCTCACCTGCCCTGCTCCTCCAGCATCCTGCCCAGCCTGTTTCTGACTGTGATGGAACACACGAGATTTACCGTCTTCACCATGTTTCAGTGTACAGGTCGGTGGGTTAGGGCCATTCACTCGCGCAACCCTCCCCACCATCCGCCTTCAGAGCTTTCTCCTCTCCCCAGCAGAAACGCCATCCCCACCCCTCCTCCCCCAGCCCCAGCAGCCACCAATCCGCTTTCTGTCTCTATGAATTTGACTGTTCTGGGGACCTCACAGGAGAGGAATCATACGATATTTGTCCTTCGGTGATGGCTTATCCCACCTAGCATAATGTCCTCAAAGGCTCCCTCTCACTTTTAAGAAACAAGTATAACAAGACCTGGGCAGGGCAGGGCAGGGCAAGGGGACGGGAGGGCGACTGTATTTCTTCTCTTCTCTCCCTGACCCTGGAAGTGGAGGCTTGGCTTTGCCGCAGTAGCTTGCAGGCTGCCATTTGGACTCTGAGCCAACACCAGGGGTCCAGCGGAGAGTGGAGAGACCGGGTCCCTGCCTCGCGGAGCGTGGGCTGTAGCAAGGGGCGGTGACCGTGGCGGGTGAGCAACCAAGTGGCTGCAGGTTGAAGAACGCGCTTGCGGGCAAGGTCTGCAGGTGCAGAGTGACGGCGCGAGGGGTGGCCACTGATGGGCGGGTGGGAAGGCCACTCCAAGGGGGTGGCCTCAGGTGAGAAGCAGCGCCGGGAAGACTGGGGTGTGGGGGAGCGTGCCTGTAGTGGGCGTGGCCGCGGGGGGCGTGTCCAGGGGGCCGGCAGAAGGTGCGGCACCAGAGCCGTCTGCGCCACGGCCAGGGCTCCGGGTTTGCTGTGGGTGGGTCGGGACCCCCTGGGGAGTTCAGGCAGAGCCTCTTGGCGGAGGCAGTCTGGACCGCGCTTCTCCTGGGCACTTGGTTTTCTCAGCTTCCTTTTGCTAGGAGGGGGCTTCCAAGGGGCCTCCGGTCCTGGGCCGGTGGGGCTGTGCCGGGATCGCCGCGGCGGTGTGAGCAAGGGACAGGTTAGCCATGCGGGTCGGGTGCAGAGGCCACAACAGCGGTAACCAGCCCCTGGCCACTTTGCTGCATGTCTTCAGGACTGTGTGTTGGGGGCATGTGTGTGGGACTGCGGGGTACCCGTGAGAGTGCGTGTGTATGAGGGGGACTGTGGGGCGTCTGTGAGTGTGGGTGTTCGTGTGCGGGTGCGGGTGCGGGTGGGGGTGCCTCCTGAGTGGAGCCCTGCCTACCGTGCTGCCTTCTGAGCACCCTAGGGGCTGTCCCCACAGTGCCTGGCTCTCTCTCTTTCTCCCGTGGGACACCGTGGGAGCTGGGTGGGGGACGCTCAGGTCCTTTGCAAGCAGGGAGGGTGAGGGGGGGAAACTAGGATGCAACCGTGTGAATGGGGTCGTGTGACAAACTGCTGCTGAGCTCTGTGGACCAGCCGTGAGGCAGCCCTGCCTTCGAAGGACTGGAGAGTCCCCAGCGCCCACGGTGTCCCTCGGGTGCTCGGGAAGGCGACATGGTGAGGCTGCGCTCTCTTGCGATGCGCACCCGCCTTCCCACGCACGTGCACACTCACGGAGACGCCAGGGCTCCTGTGTGGCCCTAGGGAGGATGCAGGGTTCCAGTGTCCCCGCGTGCTCCTTGGTGTTCCAGGTCTGTTAGCATCTGGTGACCCAGAACACTCAGGCCGGCCGGGCAGGACATGCCCACAGGGCAGCAGTGCCCAGGATGTGCGGAGGGTTCCGGCCTCAACAGACTGTATTTTCTGCCCTCCATCCTCTTCTCTGGAACGTGATGGTGCCACCTCCCTCGTCCCGTCCCCTCGGATGAGCTCTCTCTGTAACACCGAGCCATCTGCTGCCTGGTGGCACTGCTCCTCAGCGCCCCTGGAATGTGTTCGGGGCACCTTGAGGCCGACACAAACCCAGATGCCTCAGGTAGCCCGGGGGCCAGATCTGACCTGCAGACAGGTTTTGATTAACCTGCATAGTGCTTCAAACATGAAGAAAGTTTCTATTAAAAAAAGTTTAGATTTCCAGTTTCCTTACAAAACCAGAAGCTCTGGCGACACGGGGCCCACGTTCCCAGGTGGCAGCCATCGCCTGGAGCCGACAAGTGCTGCCCCTTTTAGATGAAGCTTGTGAACCCCTGTGAACCCCACGGCGCGGGCCCTAAGCTCAGGCCCCCTTCCAGAGTCCTGCCGCTGCAGATAGATCCCGGATTCATCTGCTCTTTGTCATCACGTAAACGTTCCCTGAGAGTTTGCTGTCCCCACAGACAGGCTGCTCCAGTCTGCCCAGGTGTTCCGCGACCCTGATCTTTGACCCACAGTAAGCGCAGGGAAGGGAGAGCCCCTCTCTCCGTCTCGGGAACCCAGCCGCCCAGTGCCCCTTGTCATGGAGTCCCCTCCCCTCCACCTGGGGCCGCTCTCTGGCTCCGCGGTGGGTGTGCTCCACTGCATTCCTGGGTTGGAGCCCTATCTTTAGGGTCCGACTTAGGCTCTTTTAGGGCAAGACCCATGTCGGAATCCTGTCGGCAATGGCCTGTCCCCTGGGCGCCGGATTCCAAGCAGGTGCTTGGCTGGTGTGCTTAGAGTGGACGTCACAGTAGGCCACGCGGGTGGTGACACCAGTGTACCATTCCTCCCCAGGAGGGGCTGGAGGGCTCAGGACTGAGAGCCAGGTGTACCAGGTGACCTCAGTGCACTTCAACTCTCGGTCCTGAGTCCTGAGCCGACTAGCTACCCTGTCCCCCACGTGCTTAGCCACTGGGACCGCCACCCCTCTTTGGAGAAACAGCAGCAGCGGCGGCCACAGTAGCTCAGGCCTGGGAGTCCGGTGTGGCCTGTTGCCCAGGAGGGCCGATCTCTAAGCAGCCCTGGAAATATTTCATCTCCTTTGCTTGTGACAACAGCCGTAAAGCTCGTTTCTCCCTGCGCAGAGGCCGTCTGAAGTCGCTACGCTCGCCTGCGACTGCTCGGGCGCGGGCTGACGGCCGTTTGCATTCTGAAGTGCAGTTCCCCGGAGTCCTCTGTCCCTCCGGGCAGGTGTCATTAGCTCCCTTGTTTTGTTGGGTGACTCTGAGTGGGAGCCTGTTTACAGGCCAGATTTCTAATAGGAGGTTTCAGTTCCCTCCCGATAATCTATTCTCCGCTGGGTTTTATTTCCAAAGCACGGCAGTACAGAACCTGCTCCCCTGGAGCTTACTGGGCTTTTTTTTTTCACGATATTTTCTCCCACTCGAGGGAAGATGTTTCCTGCTCATGGAACTGACTGTTGACCAGGCCACCTGCTTTGGTCTTTTGTGTCCTGGGTCTTGCAGGGTACTGGCGAGAGAGGGTTCAGAGAGGAACAGGGACGCACCTCCCCGCCTGAGCTCTGTAGAGCAGCCCAGAGAACAAGAGAAAGCCGGGTCTAGTCGGCCCCTTTGGAGTCTGAGTCCGAGGCTGTTTGGACGTGGCTCTTCCTTGAATGTCCCCCCAGGTGACTCTCGGGTCCCCGAGTCCGCTTCTGCTCTTGGTTCTTCAGGACAGCAGCAGACCCCTTTCCCCCACCCAAAGCCAACCCCCTTGCTCCCTGGAAGCTGGAGTCTCCCTCTAGGCCACGAGTTCCGGATGGATTGAGACTGTCACACGAGAGACAGCTTCCCTGGCTGAGCGCGGCGACGCTCACTTCCTGCTGCTCCAGAGTGGCAGACGACAGGCTGTCTCGCTGTCTGGGAGGCTCAGACGGGAAACCTCACGCATGTCCCGGCACACCCGGGCGCTGCCACTCTCCTTCTGCCTTGTAGGACGTTCCAGGGCTTTGTCCCCGGCCAGTGTGTCACCAGCTTCACCCTGATGCCACGGATGGGTGTCACTTGCACACGGGCAAACCTCGCCTGCCCTCTGTGTGGATGGGGTGGGTGGTGGCTTGCTGCGTGGGGGGCACAGGGGATGGGAGCACAACCACGTCACAACCCCGGGCCCCGGGAGAGTGGCTGCGTCACCGGGCAGGCATTTAGAGGGAACCTTGGCTATCACTCACTCCTAATTTTAATGACGTGCATTAGCTAAATTGTATTCTGAGTATTCATTCGGCGCTGTTTATGGTGTGCTCTCGAGCACGCTCACTGTTTGTCAGAAGTGCAAACTAGCGAGCATACGAGCCTTTAAGACAGGCCATCTGTTCGTCTTAGACCCTTGGACGATTGTCAAACACTTCTAAAAATAAGTGCTCGCAAGCAGAGAGGGGCTGCCCAGCTGATACACAGCAGACAGGGGAGGCAGGGCTGCCTGCCTCCGTCCCTCCCCGAAGGGAAAGGCATGAAGGGTGTTGGGGGCAGGGAGGGCTTGGGAGGGAGCAGAGGGAGGGAGCCGGGGGGATGAAGGGCACGAAGGCCCTGCTGATCAGCCTTTTTGGCTGGAAGGGTGAGCTTCTCCGTGTGTCTTGCCTCTTGTGGAACTCCACAGCTCAAATACCTTCAATGGCTCCCCATGGCCCAGAGTTAAGGGCAAGCTGCCCGTCTGGCACCAAGGAGCCTTCCTTTCCAGGCTTGTCTCCACGGCACACACCCCGCGCTGCTGCCAAGCTGAATTATTCATTGTTCCCCCAACATATGCTGCACTTTTCACATTTCACAAGCAGAGCAGTACCATGGCGGGGGGTGGGCTCCGCAGACGGCCGGCTGGGGTGCAGGCCCGGTGCTGATGTTACCAGCCGCAGGACCCGAACCTCTCTGTGCCTCAGTTTGCTCGTCTGTAAAATAGGGATGATAACAGTATTTAACTGACAGGGCTGTCACGAGAGGTAATGAGTTCTTATAAGCGAAGCGTTAGGAGTGGTGCCTGGCACACAGCGAGCCGGGTGATAAATGTTAGCTGTGATCATTCTCAGTGTAATTCACACCTCCATGCTTTCACCGTGGCTCGCTCTGCCTGGAAAACCATCTCCTCGTGCACACAGATGTACACATTGGTGCAAATCCTGACCCCCGCTGTCCTGCAAGGGCGGCTGGAAGGCCACCTTCTTCCTTAGGCATGTCCCGATCAGACGTCCTCTCTGCTTCGTGCTGTGTGTGAAATCCCACCCCACCTGCGGCCGTGCCTTGGGAAGGGTCAGGGTGGGCCTCCCCGGCCCTGCTCTGCCCTCCGCAGAGCCAGGCGCCCTGTCTGCTGAGCGAGCAGAGAGCAGAGCCGCACTGCGGCCCCTCACTCAGACACGGCTGTGGTTCTAGCCTGAAGGATCCACCTTTTCCCCCTGGAAAAAGAGTCTCCCCATGGCTAAGGCAGGTTCTCGGCCTTGGCCTTGCCCCTGGAGAAAGCTGGTTGTATAGCCAGCCGTGCGAGAGCCACTGTGGCCGGAGCCCACGAGGGAGTGGCCCGGTGGCGGGCAGTGTGGAGAAGGAGGATCGGCCACGACCTCGTCCCCATCCGGAAACCAGAGGCGGGCGCCGTGCGGGGCGGGGTGAGGGCCGCTGGTTCCGCAGGCGGCGAGAGAGCAGCGTGGGGGGCGGGGTGTCCTGGGCGTGCGGCTGAGCGTTCCTGTGTCTCAACATGCCACGGGCACTCAAGGGCCAGACCCAGGGCTTGGCTTCCAGGGATGAGTCCTTTTTCTGCCTCTTTAGGGTCTTCAGGGTCTGATTCTGGCCACTGTCACCGTGGAACCGTGAGCCCCTCAAGGGAGGGGGCTGGGGGCTCCCCCTCTCTGTGCCAGGGCCCAGCTCGGGGCAGGGCCGGGAGGGGGTGAGGCAGGGACTCGGGGACGTCTGTGGGAGAAATGAATGAGTGGGGGAGTGCACCCCTCCTCCGTCCCCCACGTGCCTCCCTGAGGCCCCCTCCTCACCAGACACGCCGCCACCGTGTTCCCGAGGGCAGGGTGGGCCAGGGAGACAGCGGTGTGAGGGTGCAGAGGTTCTAGCCAGGGGGCCGTGGGGAGGGGTGATGAGGGAGGGTCCTTTAGCTAATGCCTGCTGACCCAGGGGCAGGGCCATCCAGGGTGGGACACCTCAGGAGCATTCTTGAGCTCTCGCCAGCCCTTGGGACACTCAGAGAGGGGAGGGCCACTAAACCTCTGTGAGGCCCCCACTGTAAGCCCCAACCGCGTTTGGTCCCAGGGTTCCAGCAGGGAGACAACTGTCCCTCTGTCACACACCACCAGTCTATTCAGGAAGACCACCATGGACCACCTCCAAAACCCAGAGGTCGGGGAACTTGCTCAGGGCCACATGGCTGGTACGTGGCACAGCCAGATTCACACCCAGGACTTGGGCTTCCTGCCTACCCGTGGTCACCCAGGGCAGTGGCTGGCACCAGTGGGGCACTTGCTAAGGGCCAGGCGAGGTGCTGGGACTCTACAGGCATTGTCGTCAGAGAAGCTGGAACACAGGCAGGCAGCTAATGACGTCCGAGAGCGACCTGCAGTGTGGAGAAACCCCTCCGGCCCACACCTGTGCATCCTCGGATGCTCGGAGAGGCTCTTGTTGCTTCCTCCTGCCAAGCACCGGGGCCTCCTGTCTCTCCCACTTGACAACGTGGTGGGTGGGTATCAAAGGAAGACCAAGCAGGGTCCTAGACCTAGGGACGGAGTGAGCCCGGAGCCTGGGAAGCAATCCTGGGCTGCAGACTAGGGAGGGCGCGGGGTGCGTGCTGGTGACTGTGCTGTGGGCACGGAGGCGGGCTGAGCCAGGGCTGCCTCCTGGGCTGGTGACACCAGACTCGGAGCCCACCTGAACTCCACCGGCCTGTTCAGGTGTGTGCTCTGGGAAGGACGGTCTGGCCGCAGGCCCTGCTCCCGCTATGCCCACGATGTTGCCCTGCGCTGGGTTCAGGACCAGGATCATCTTGCTGCTGAAGTCCCAGCAACGAGCATAGTGGCTGTCACCCAGCGGGTATCCAGTAAAAATGAATGAATGAGTGAACACCTGCATACGTGGATGCCGGCCTTCTTTCCCTCCAGAGGCCCAGGGTGTGACAGGGGCCGGTTCCTGAGCGCTCTGGGGACGACTTCGGCGGGGAGCAGGCGGGGCTCCTTTTGTGGGTCTCGCGGACCCCAGCGAGGCCTCTAGTCCCCAACACTGGTAGCAGGCAGATTCTGTGCCGGCTCCCAGGCCACCCCCTAACCCATCACTGAGTGAGTCCCCAGGGCAGATGGCCCCGTGCGCCGGGCGAGGCTCCGGAAACAGGCCGCGCTAGAAACCTCCGCCCGGAGGGTGCGCGAGCCCGGATGGAGGCCGCGCAGCACTGCCGCCCCTCCCGACTGGGTTTCGTCTCGCCCACCTGCTCCTCTGCCCACACCTGTGCCTCCCTGCAGGCAGCGCGGCCGCGCGGATGCCAGGCCCCCCAGGCACTCGCCAGGCCTTCCCTGTGCCCCACCCCCAGCCTTCCTGGTGCTGGGAAGTGTTCATCTGTGAGGTCGGTTGCGTCTTTAAAAGACGATTTTCTTCGTTCTCTGAAGGGGCTAAATATAGCACAGGCACAAACAGAGACACAGGCACCACGGCCCTGCGAGAGGCACGCCGGGTGGAAGAGCTCTGTGAGGAGGCTCCGCGGTCCTCCCTGCCCCCGAACCGTGGCTGCTGGCCGTAGGGGAAGGGGCTGCAGGCTCTTGTGGGTCTATTGAACGGGGCCGCTTGCAGGGGCCCGCCAGAGTGGCTCAGGGCAAAGGTGTTGGGTGATCGGTGAGTCCCCCCTCCCAGGCACCCCCTGTGCCCTCCGAGAGGCTGCCCTTGGCCTGTGGAGGAGCTGATGCCCTCCTCGGCTGAGCCCCTGGGCTCCCCAGCACATCCCCCCAACCCACACGTGTGGGGTCGCCGTGACCAGTTCGCTAGCTGAGCTGCCATCTGCACCATTGATCCCACAAACATTGGGGTGTGTGTCTCACCCACGGCATCAGGTCCCCCAAGAATTGGGTCCAGCCGGAGTCCCCCCTACACCTCACCGCGCCTGGCCCGGAGCATCCAGCAGGTGCTTAATAACATAGAATAACACAGTGCCGAGTGAAGTCTGGTGCCTGCTCCCCTCAGGGCATCGAGGTTTGACATTTCCATCTGCTGTGACATCCTGGGCTTTTGTTCCTGTAACAATACTTCAGGGAAGAAGGTTGTATCCTCTTGTCTCAGAACCCTCTATGAGGAAGTTCTGTCTTGAGTCTAACCTAAGAACCACCTGCTACTGCTCGTGCAGCAAGAAGGCCCACTGTTGCGTTTCCCTGAGAAGAGGCATTTATTCTCGTGTTTTCCTAACCAGTGGTCCCAGGCATGGCTTTCTGCCGCCAGGATTTCCGTGCCAGCCGCCCTGGGTGAGCCGGTGTGGGCCATGTGTCTCACATGAGCAGCTTCATCGCCCAGAGATCCCCAGCGCCTCCTTGCCCCGTGTCGGCGGGGGTGGGGGGGGTGGTCCTCAAGGATTTCGTGGAGATCAAACATCATCTTTGGTCCTCTGCAGCCTTTGGAGCGAAGTCCACGTTCGTGGGGACTTGACCGCCAGCGTCCAAGTCCACAGGCTCCCCAGCCGTTGTGTCCACTGTGCGGGGACCCCCACTGGTGCCCTGTGTGGCGTATGTATCCAGGCTCTGCACCTGGTGCCGTTCCAGCCACTCGGAATGCCCTCCCCTCTCCACGTCTGTGTCCTGCCCATTTATTCCTTCATTTTTCCTTCCATTGATTCGTTCAGAAATGTTGCCCGAGTGTCTACTTTGTGCAGGGCCCTAGGAACCATAATTTAGAAACAGGAGAAGAGCCGTCCTTGTCTAATGTCCCTTCTCTTCCTCCTCCCCATCCTCCCACAAGTACATAGGGCCTGGCCGTGCTCAGACAGCAGGGCCTGTGACTGGCCTTTGGCAGGGTGGGGAGACCTGCAGGTCGCTCCTGCCGTGTCACCGCCGGGCGCGGGAGGCCAGGGGTCCGGTCAGGACACAGCGTGCCCGGTGCTGGTCTGGGGGCCGGGGGGCCGGGAGGAGAAGCGGTGCTGCCTGCCTGCATCCCAGCAGGGGTGCTGGTCTTGCCCTGACGGGTGTGCGGCTGTGGGAGGTGGGCCGGGGGTGCCGCGAGGGGTTGCAGGGAGGGGGAAGAGATCCGTGTGCCTAGAGGACCGGGAGAGCAGCTTGGTTGGGAGGGAGGCGAGAGGAGGAGGGAACTGAGTCGGCAGCGGCTGGAGCTGGAAGGAGGCTGTCTGTGTGTGGGGTGGGTTCAGCTCCCCACAGGACTGCTGGCCGTCCCTGCACAAGCACAGGGAGAGGTGCCTCGGCTGGAGGGTGCAGGTTCCCATGGAAACCGCCCGCATCCCATCTGTGGCCTCTGGGTCCGTGACACCCCCGACTGAGGTGCCAGGCCGTGCTGGCAGAGCTGGTGCTTGTGTCTGTGCGGAGTGCGGGTGATCCAAGGGCTGGGGTCCCCATCGGGCTGCGGGGCACGGGGCAGCCTCCCCGCGCAAGCCCCTGTCCCTCTGGGACTCCAGCTGCCGGGTTCCACCCCCCCGTGCTTTCACGCAGGTGACCTTGGGCCAGCACTTTAGCCTCCCGAGCCTCCATTTCTCCACCTTGTAAGGCTGCTTGAGGACTGAAAGGGCCGTCCCTGCACAGCACAGAGCTCGCGTGCCAGCCAAGCCCCAGTCACGCGCCTGCCCCCTGGGGCCCACGGAAGGAGGACAGCGGTGGTTGGCACTCTGTGCTGTGGGTGTTGGTGACATCTGCTCCCTGTGGATGGGGCACCGGGGGCTGCCTCTCCCTGGCAGTGAGCTTGCCGGAGGTGTCGGTGACGTCACCACGGAGGCCGCAGCCGCTGCAGTGCCTGCCGTGGGGAGGGGCTGCCCCAGGGGCCTGTGCCAGGAGCAGGCGTGGCCCCAGCTCACCCCGGGCATCCTCTGGCCGCCCTCGCAGCCAGGCCTGGCGCCCAGGAGAGACATGGTGCCTCTTCTGACCCCTGGTGGTCAGTGACAGAGCTGCAGGCCACTGCTCCCAGCCCGCCCGCAGCCACCCACCGCGGCCTGGGGGCTCCCCTGGGGCTGCGGAAGAAGCCACCCTGGGGATCAGCCGTCCTGGGCCACCCCAGCAGGGCTCCTCTGCCCCTGCTGGACTCTGCGCCCTTTCTCCAGGGGTCATGGGGTGGAGCGCCACCTGAGGCTCTGAGGAAATTGGTCTGAATTTAGAACACAAGCCCCTGAAAGGAAACAAAGACTGGGCTGTCAGATACCAAATCCCACCCCAGCCCCAGCCGCTGGTTCCCGTGAGACAGCTCAACACTGCAGGCCCTCTCCGGCCCGCAGGAGGGAGGGGACGCCGTGGGCTGCAGTGACAGGGAAGCGTTCGGCCATAGGGTCCCACCGGGGCCCTGGGTTCCTAGGTAGATTTGGCCAAACTGCACTACGTCCCTCTCTTCTGGCAGAAGAACTGTCACATGACCGAATGGGCAGGTTCCCAGAGCCCCGGGGCAGAGGCTCCTCCCAGCGCCCTTCCTGCTAGGTGACCTGTCCCCTGCCTTGGCCGCAGGCACCTGGGCTGCCCACTGCCTCAGTCCGTGCCCGCTCAGGTGTGTCTTGGCCGGAGAGCTGCACGGCACATCTGCTGTCTCCCTCTGCGAGGCTCAGAGCCGCTACCGGGAGGGGCTGTGCGGGCAGCCCGCGGGCGGTCAGAGCCAGAGCTTCCTCCTGTCGGGCTGGAAGGGAGATGGAGAGGCGACCGGGGATGGTTTTAATTCCTGGCATTTCCCCTTTCCCTCCACCTCGCTGGTCCCGTGGTAAGACCTAAATGGTCTTAAAGACAAAAACACAACGCACGGGAGTCCAGGTTGGCAGCCACAGGACTGAGCCCCAAGCCCCACATCAACGTGGCGTCTTGGCAGCTGCGTCCCTGGAGCACTTTCTCCTTGTTGCATTTTGTTTTGTAATAATCGCGCCGCTTTTCTGCGGCTCTCGGCTTAGACGCACCGAGTGGGAGGGACGGGCGTGCTCCCCATTCTTCTGCCCTCATGCGTGTCCCCTTTCTTGCCTTTGCAGAACCACACGATGAGCCAGCACGCACAGTGAGGGACCGCTCGACAGGACACCTCTCCGCAGAAGGCTTGCCGGAGACGCCGTGGGGAGGGCCATTTGAACATTACATCCAATCAAAGTGTCATTTGCAACCCAGATGTAAAACTCTAATGATTTGGCCATGAGGCGCTGCTATTATAAGCAGCTGGAAATGAATATTAATGGCAGAGATTAAAAGTATTCCATGCTCAGTATTTTTTATTGTCCTGCTACAGCTAGTGTGCTTTTAGAGTTTCCGCCGCAGACTACATTTCTAGAGTTAGAGAAACCCGCTTTTTAAGGCTATTGTCCTTTGTTCCTTCATGTATTATATTGATAGTTTTTAAAAAAGAATTAGTGTGATTTTTTTTCTTTGCTTCTTTTTTTTCTTTCTTGTTTTTCTTTCCCCCCCTTCGGTTAACTACTTTTTAATTGCAATTCTAGGTAATTGTGCATCGTGATGTGATTGCTTGGCTATTGTCTGAATATTTCCTTTTAATTTTTTAATTAAAGACTAATGCTTTGATTGGATTTGCCAGTTCACCGGACAGTGATTAAAACTATGTAATGATTATAATCGGTTTCAGTACAACTGGATGGTCTGCTTTTAAATGTGACTTAATCTGACTGCAGTAACTAGTACCGTTCAATAAAGGGAATCCATGCGATTAGCATCCGGCTGCCTGGTTCTCTCCTTCCCAGCCCAGAGCCATGCGGGGGCTGTCATCGCCTGTGAGGTGTGTTCCTGTGTGAGTTCCGGTGGGCTCGCAGGTGCCTGTGGGGACCTGCTTCTCTCAGGAAAGAAGTGTAGTAACCTAATGCACACAGACTGGGCGAGCCGGCAGTGGTCACAGAAGTCAGAGGAGAAGAACGCTTCATGATAAAATACCCTGATCTTCTCATTTGTGGATGGGGAAACAGAGGCCCAAGGGTACTGGATGGCTTTGCCAAGGCCATGCAGCAGGTTGGGGACTCGTGCTCACCCTTGGCGTTTCCTTGCTTTTCCTCTCTGGGATGGTTTTCCCGTGTGCTGGATGCAGGTGGGCAAGGGCCTGACCCCTACCTTGCCAGGACTCCAGGTGGGACTTGGGTTCTCTTTGTGGCCGAGGCATGGGGAGGTGGCAGGGGCAAGCGGCAGCTCCCCAGCCCATGAGGTCCAGGGCTGGGGACTGCAGGGCGGAGCCAGGCAGGAACAGCAGGTTCCCAGGCACAGAGATCGGAGGACGTGTGAGCACTGAGCCTGGTGGCCGGGGACAGGTCTGGAGTGAGGCAGGCAGGTGCCCAGGGTGCAAAGTTTCAGGAGACACTTGCTCCCAGGGCCACCAGCACCTGCAGTCTCTGAGAACGAGCGTCTCTTTGCGGTGGGCACCCTGGGTGTCGCGCCCGCGTCGCCTACTCCTGGCGCTGCTGGCACCTCAGGGCCCACCCAGCAGCCTTGGTCTCCGGTCCTCCTTCGTGTCACCTCCCACACCTCCGGCACCTCCGTCACCACCGTCACGCTGGTGCTCAGCTGACTTGCCAATCAGAGGCCAGAACCTGCCCGGGGAAGCCCTTCCTTGCTAACTTTTCACAAGGGACAGGGAAATTGGTTATTACCCTCCACAGAGCAGAAATGAAACAGGCAGACAGATTGCACCTAATTACAATGTAGTACTGAGTCACGGGCATGGAATTGGGAGGAATTACACCCAGCATCTTCTGGAAGACTCCCACGTCAAGGGGCTGCTGGTGGCCTGTAAGAGTTACCCTGCCACCCCATGGAACGTCCCCACGTGGGTGGGGCTTCCAGGTTTTCAAAAGGCATTTTACACCACGAAGCCCCCCACAGCGCCTGCCAGCGCTGGGCTCTTGCCCCCAGGAAGCTGAAAGCGGCAAACTCCGATGTGCGGCTCTCTAGAGACTGGCGGTTTCAGGGGAAGACCAGGGTAGGCATCAGTGTCCCCCGCGTGGCCCGTCCCCGGGCCTGCGGCGTCTCCGTCTCAGGCCGTCTCCAGCTCCGGATGTGCCCCGGACCCCACGCAGCCCAGGTGAGCCCTCAGGAAGTCCCAACAGAAGATGTGATTTGACGGTTGGTGGCGAAGGGCTAGATTAGTCGCTGCCCCCATTAAAAATACAGCGGGGGGTTTAAGAGCTTTCACGCCGTGTGGGAATCGGCAGCGAGGCCGGCTGATGCCTTGGGTAAGGAGAGAGGCGGCCTAGGGGACCACGACGTAATGAGGTTTATGGCGGTGCCAAGGCAGCCAGGGAACCCCGCCGACTCCCCTCGCCCTGGCCCCATTGTTCTCCAGCCGGCTCTGCCCGCGCCGCCTCGGCTGAGAGCCCCTGTGACTTCACGTGCGGCGGCGGCTGGGGGGGGGGGCGCCGAGGCCTTGCTGGGACGGGGTCTTTGCCACCAGGCAGTATTGGGGTGGGGGGAGTGGTGTAGGGTTATGAATCTGTGCCTCAGGGACCCCACTACCCCCTTCCAAGGAGCCATCTGGAGCTGGGATGAGCCACTTTGCCTCTCAGCTCCAAGGGGCCTGGGAGGGTCCCTGGGAGGCTTACAGGAAATGATGCCCGTCCAAGGGCCCTGTACAGAGAAACAGAAAGGGCCATCCATGGTCATGGACGACGAAGCCAGGCCTCCCGGGGGAGGACACTCCTTGCAACCTGGAGGGTGTGAGGAACCCAGCCACTGTCGTTTGGATTTGGCATTGGCGAGTGGAAGGTGACTGGGAGCCTGAGGTTCGTGGTTGCTGTGTTTGGGTGTGCATATTGTTAGCTTCTCGTGGCTCTGTGCGTGGAGCAATTTTGTCCAGGCTGGGAAATGCACCAGGGCCCGTGGGCCACAGGCCCCTGTCATTGGGTACCTGCCCAGAGCTTCCAGAAGCAGGTGGGTAAAGCTTTTGGTCTCAGTGCAGAAGCTGCCATGGGAAGAATGTTCTCAAGTTCCCCAGCCACGGAGAATGCTCCTTTAAAACTCACAGTTGTTTAATATTTAACTTATAATCTGTGTTTCTTCCCCCCTAATGTGCGTGTTCCTAGGGGTGGGACCTACGCCTACAAATAGTAAACAGGACCAAAACTTCAATACATTTGTTCGTCCACTCCTCCAGCCAGCAGGTCTCTCCCGAGCCGCTCCTGTGTGCCAGGCACTGCACAAGGCAGCAGGGATAAAGAGAGGAACAGGTGCATGTGGCCCCTGCCCTCGTGGAGCTCATAGTCACATGACAGCCATCCAACAAGCTAGCATGCCAATAAACACATAGTGACACAGTCACAGTGCTCTGACGGGAAAGCCAGGGCTGTGAGTGATTAATGCGGAGACCGTGTGTTAGACGCCAGGAGCAGCGAGGAAGGCCTTGCTGAGGAAGTGACTTTAGTTGAGACCGTCAGAATGGAGGGGGCTGGACTGTCAAAGAGCAAAAGCCCTGAGTTGGAAATGAGCTGGAAGTATCCTTAAGGATCTTTATTCATACAGGGTTTCAATTTCAGGTGGTTTCAGATAATCCCAGGGAAGTTCAAAACCTTGTCGAAGGTCAGAAAATTCAGGATAGCGTTGGGACCATAATTTGAGTGTCCTGCCTTGGGACACCTTGGGTGTCTGCCTCCATTATTATTTTTATCATAACAATAATGATGAGTGATGATAGTGAACAAAATGACACTGTACTGTATAGGAAAAGCTGCACGTTCTCCTCCTTTTCCTTAATAAAGTAACCAATTTTTAGCTGAACACACATTACCTTGGAGAGGGGAAGGGGCAGATTATATATCCTATCCTTCCTAGAAGTTAGGTTTGGCCGTATTACTATTGCTGGCCATAGTGGTTCTACCTATGGGATATAAATAGAGGTGATGTGTGCAAGTTCTAAGAATTGTTCTACAAGAGAAGAAATGAGTTGATTCCTTCCTTTGTCCCAATAGATGGAATGTAGATGTACTAGCTGGAGCTCCAGAAGCCATTTTGAACCATGAGGTAATTTGACTATCCCCTTAATCACTCACAGCTTCTGGTTCTAGCCCATCATAGCACTTCTGATGTGCACTGTTATGTATTTATTGGCGTGGGTTGGAACTTGCCTTTGGAGAAGAGAGAGATACCCTAAAAGGATTTGTCCCCCAAATGCTTGTTATCTGTCAAAGCAAGTTCACAGGGCCATTATTCTACAACTTACAGTTGATTTTGGTTCACTCAGGCCTGCCAGGAGGGTGACCAAGAATGACACACGCTGCATGGCGCTCTTGATGTTGGAGAATAGGAGAAAACTTGCAACACTTAACAAAGGCTGAATATTTACAACTCTGTCTTCCTTGGTCTCTGTCTATAAGCACCAAGTAGCTTGTAGTTTGCCATGCACATCCCTGGCTGTCTCTGCTCTCCGTGCCTGTGCTCATGCTGCTTCTTCGTGCTGGAATGCCCGTCCCTCCTTTTCTTACCCAGTTAACCCTACTCAGCTCACCTCTCTAATTCTTGGGGCCAAGACTAGGGTGAGGTCAGGGAAGCACTCACCTCAGGAGCAAAATTTAAGCGAGCACCAAAAAGCTCAGTAATCAGGATAAAAAATATTTTAATGCAATATTTTAAAAAATCTAATTGGCAGACTATAGCCCGTAGGCTGGCTGCCTGTTTTTGAAAATAAAGTTTTATTGGAACCAGGACTAGGATTAGGGTAAAGCAAGTGGGGGGGGTAGGTGGGTGTAAAGGGTGTAAATGAAGCACTGGATCCTGTCTTTGTTTAAAATTTTGCTATTTTGTTCACCATCGAGTTTTTGCATTAATGTTGATTTTTGAAAACATTACATGAAAGTATTATTCTGTTTTTTTTTTTTTGGCATTCACTTAAATTTTGTGTCCAAAGTAAGTGCCTTACTCATCTCATCCAAGTCTTGGCCCTGTTATTAGTAGTTCATCTTTTTTTATTATTTCAGCATATTACCGGGGTACAAATGCTTAGGTTACGTATATTGCCTTTGCCCCACCTAAGTCAGAGCTTCAAGTGTGTCCGTCCCCCAGACAGTGCACACTGCACACATTAGGTGTGAATGTGCCCATCCCCTCCTCCCTCCTCCCACAATAGTTCATCTTTTGGGCAACCTAGTCTGACCCCGTAGTGGGGAAAAATGCTGTGGTAATAAGAACTGATGATAC
This sequence comes from Lemur catta, assembly GCF_020740605.2. Lineage (NCBI taxonomy): Eukaryota > Metazoa > Chordata > Mammalia > Primates > Lemuridae > Lemur > Lemur catta. The sequence goes on along the minus strand of NC_059147.1, from coordinate 5,745,629 downwards.
ACGGTGCATAAGTCTGTCACTGTGTGTGGACAGTACATGCCTTTATGCCTGTTCGTCTCTGAGACTGTGTATCAGTCAGAACAGGCTAGGTTGCGGTACAGTAACAAAAGGGCCCAAATTCTCAACGGCTCAACAAAGGTTTATTTCTTACTCGTATTACACAGCCATCCTGGATGTCCAGAGGGCTTTCTTCATCCTGGTCACTCAGAAGTCGGGCTCAGGGAGCAGTTACCACCTTAGTCAGCAGCCAAGCAGAGGGAGAGAGAGGACTGGGGAGGGTCTCACGCTAGCAGTGTGTTGCTCTTCTCTGGGACACACACACACAGCACTTCAACTCACAATGTTCTGGACAGCAACTGTCACATGGCCCCACACGGGCTGGACAAGGGGGCCAGGAAGTGTGATCCTGTCACGTGACTGGAAGAAGTGGGAACAGGCAAGGCCCAGCCCATTGCACTGAGGACAAACCACACGGTCCCCACCCCCCTTCCACCTGCCTCTGACTGCCTGTGAAGCAGAGCTTGACTCTTGTAATTGTCAGTATATCCAGCAACCTGCACCGGAGCTGGAGCAGATAAATACTCGCATTTACTGGGTGGGTGCAGAAACTGAATATGAAAGTGAGGAGATGAACGACCACTTTAAAGGCCCAGGGGAAGATAAGCACGTATATGAAGATACCTTGTAGACTAAACCCTGTGGACTATGACAGACCTGGTTTCAAACCTCAGCGTTACCACTTACTAGCTGTGTGACCTCAAGCAAGGCTCTTAACTTCTCTGAGCCTCAGTGTTTTCACTGGCAAAATGGGAAGAATAAAAACAGGGCTTACATCACCAAGTTGTGAAACTGAAATAAGAACAATGACGACGTTTCATAACATCACCTGAACGTTCCGTATGTGCCCGGTGTCATTCTGCGCGCCGCGCACTAACTCACTGGATCCACGCAGCGACATCATCACGCGGGCACCGGGATCCGGTTTTTACGGGTGAAGACACCAAGGCAGACAGGCTCCCCTGCGGAAATGGGGCTGCAGCGCGGGCAGCCGGGCTCCGGGGCCTCGTCCCGGTCGCAGAGCGCGTAAGGAATGGCTAGTTCGGGACACCCGTCACGGCGGGCCCACCGAGACCTGCCTGGCCCCGGAGGGACCTTTGCCAGCGGCCCGCGCCACCCCCGCCCCGCCCGGGGCGGAGTCGCCGCCGGCCCCGCCCCCGCCCGCCGCTGGGCCCCGATTGGCCCGACGGGCGCCGGCCCCGCCCACCCGGGCCGGGCCGGGCCGGGCGAGCGCAGCGGGCCGCGCGGTGCCGCCTTATTTGTGGAGTTATTAATTACTGAAGGGCGCAAACCGTGCTTCTGTGCATAAAAATATGTTTGAGCAGTTTCTACTTAAACTTTAAAGAGAACGTTAATCAATTTTATTTTAACAAAATGACCTTAAGCAGGGGGAAAAAAATTGGTGTTATTTGCCCAAACAGGCAAATTAATTTCTCTCTCTTGAGAAATATGAGAAGTTTCCAGAAATAGCTATGCATAATTTACACCTGCCCTGGCCGCTCCTAGTTTAACGCCAAGCCCAGTCATGGGCCCCACCCAGCCCCAGCCCCAGGAAGAACGGAAAACAAAACAAGGGTCCTTGCAAAGTCCCTGCCACCCCTCAGCTGACTCATTTGACGACCTTGGGAAGAGGATGCTGAGGGGAAGGGGCAATGCAGCCTCTGAGAGGCCAGCCCAGCCTGGGTCAAGGTCACTGGTGGGGGAGGGGAGGCTGTCAAGTTCTTGAGCCTGAGGATTCTCCCTGAGGGTGAGAGCAGGAAGAGACCACCCAGCATGCAGGCCCCTCTCTTCCCAGGCACATGGCCTGCAGCCACCTGCTTAGCTCTCTCTTCCCCGACACCCACCCTTGGGGGGTCTCCCGGATGTCAGAGTCTCCAGGACACTCTGCAGAGCCTGTGCCACCCTCCAACTTCCTGCAAACCCTGCTGCCTTCCTGCCTGGTGGGGTGGTCCCCCTACGAGCTCTGCCTTGAGTACTGGGCTTAGAGGCAGGGCGTGGGGGCTGCTGCAACTGCGGTCACTTTCCAGTTCAGCCTTTCAGTAGCATTTGGTCCCTTGGCCTGCCGTTGGACCTCCCTGTTCTTGGGTCTCGCCATCTGCATATAGAGATTTGGCTTCTCCTGCCTCCACGTGCTCCTGTGCGATGGAATGAGATCCTGGGAGAAGCTCGACTCCAAGAGGGCAGAGTTTTTTATTTTTAGCTCTGCTGTATCCTGGGCACCTAGAACAGTCCTGGAGCATAGCAGATGCTCAAGAAATATTTGTTGAATAAGTGAATGGGTGAGAAGTGCTGAAAAAGTAGCTGTTCCATTATTATTGCTTCCAGTATTGCAGTAGGATTCTTTAAAAATTTCCAAATATAAAATTAGGATATAGTATAGAAAATTGTTTTTCAAACTGCACCTGCCCAGTAGCAACCCGTCACCCCCTGGTGATTCTCACAGAATCTGTTTTCCTTTCTAACCTCGCAGCTGTGGAGGCAGCCAGCCCTGATTCTTGGGCTCATGCCTTAAGTCTCCTCGTCTGGAAAGCAGAGGTAACAACCAAGCTCTTCCGGAGGGTGAAAATTTGGTAAGATGACGGAGTAGGCACTTAGCCCAGTTCCCGACTGGTGCACGTAAGGCGTGCACATAAACCAGGTGGGTGCCCCATTCCTGCGGGTGGGCTGAGGGCTCCCGAGACACCAGGAAGGCTTTCCCAGGAGGAGAGGCACGTGGAAACCGGTTTCGGTCCCCAAACTTCAGAGGGGTCACCTGGGAGTTCATTCAATACAAACAACCCTAGAAATAGCAAGAGGAGATGTCGGAGCTCCAGGGAGGTGACCCCTGCGTCGTAGTAGCCTCACTGGTGCATCTCACGCACAGCAGCAGGTACTGGGCTGGGAGCCCATGCTCTCCTCTGCCGTCATTTCCTCATGTGACTTCAGGTCTCTTTCCTGCTCTGGGCCTCAATTTCCTCATCTATGAAATGAGAGTGTTGATTCAAAGCTGTCCGAGCTGACCTTGGCTTCGGGGCTCTGCGTGCATATGGGACTTCCTTGGGAGGCCTGGGGCCTGGGGGCCTGGGATGGGGCACATGGATGGCTTCTGAATCTGTAAATGGGGGCCGTGGAGAGGCCACGAGGACATGCTGCACTTGGTGACACTTTGTGGCTTGCTGAGGACAGTTTTGTTAGCTGGTAGTTTTTAAAGTCTCCTAGAAAGCAGGGGAGAAGATCGGCTCCGAGATTATGAGGAAATTACCCTGAACTTTCTGTCTTCTTGATGAAGTTGAGCTCCCATTGGCCCCCTGGAAGGAGAACTGCCCGCCCTGACAGCCCGAGGACTCCTCCTGGCTGCGCTCCTGGTCCCCCACTACGGTCCCCCCCCAACCCCCGCCACCCTGTCCCTAGGCACTGTGTTTGCCCTGCCTCCTGGTGTCTCTGTCTACAATTACATCTCCTGTCTCCCCGGCCCAAAGAGCTGGAGAGCCACCACCTTCAAGAGCCCCCCCTGACCTTCCCTCCGGTGCTGCCTGGGTTTGCCCCAATTCCTATCTGTCCACAGCACCCAGCACAGCGCGAGTCGTAAGCTGCTTGCTAAATTCAGAGTCCAGACACTCCCAGTTTTTTTGTGTGAGTTTATTTTATTTTATTTTATTTTATTTTATTTTATTTTATTTATTTTATTATTTTATTTTATATTTTATTTTAGAGTATTTTGGGGCTACAAATGTTTTAGTTACATAAATTGCTTTTGTACAGTCTCAAAGTTATAAGTGTGCCCATCCCCCAGATAATGTGCATTGTACCTGTTAGGTGTGATTCACTCACCGCCTTCTCCCCCCTCAACTGCTTGATTTCCAATGAGTTTATTTCCATATGTGCACGTAAGTGTTGTTCAATTAGTTCCAATTTAATATGGAGTCTGGTGTGTGTTTTTCCATTCCTGTGATACTTCACTTAGGAGAGAATGGTCTCCAATTCCATCCAGGTTAATATTCCTCATTACCTTGGTTCCCGCTTGGCAGTGAGGGACATGGGCTCAGCCCCACCAGGTAGGGGGTGGAAGGTTGAGATGGGAAACCAGGTGATCTGTCTGCGGGGCTGGGCTCTTGGCTTGGTGCCACCACGTACTGAGCAGCCAGGCAAACCACCCGGTTGTTTAAAATAATACATTGATGTTTAAAAAATTAGTTATTAAATGCTAAAAGAAGAAAGTTTAACCCATTTAGAAAGATACAAAGTAAAAATCAACTCTCTCTTGAACACACTCATTTTTTCTAAGCTCATTTCTTTCCAAAGATAATCTGTGCACACACACACACACACATTTGTATATACTTCTATTTTTTCCTTCACAAAAAATGTTATTCTGTACATTGTCCTGTGACTTGTTTATTCCTTTATAGTCTGCTCCTTTCTCTTTATGTTATCACACAGAGATCTTGCTCTTTTTAGGAAGTTTTTCACTTATGAATCCAACTTCCTTAATAGATACAAGCTACATATGACACTATTTAAATGATCCATTTCATATTGGGTAAGTGGTGATAGTGTGTGTTTTTCAAGGAGTTGGGTAATTTAATCTAATACGTCAAATTTATGCATGTAGAGTTGTTCGTAGTATTCCCTTATTATCCTTCTGATGTCTGCAGGCCTATGGTGAGATCTGCTGTTTCATTCCTGATACTGGAACTTCACGTCTTCTCTCTTTTCCTTTTTCAGACTTTGAAGTTCTTCAATTTTATCAATCTGTTCAAAGAACCAATTCTTTACTTCCGTGACTTTTCTCTGTTAGTTTTCTGTTTTCAATTTCATTGATTTCTGCTAGTTATTTTTTATTTCCTTCTGCTTGCCTGGATTTATTTTGCCCTTGTTTTTCTAGGTTCTTGCAGTGGATGCTTAGATTATTGATTTGAGACTTTTTTCCCTGATATATACACTTAGTGCTATCAATTTCTCTCTCAGCACTGCTTTGGTTATGTCCCCAAGTTTTTGATATATTATATTTTCATTTTCATTCAGTTCAATGTATTTTTAAATATTTCTCCTGAGACTTTCTCTTTGACCCATGGATTATGTAGAAGTTCGTTATTTAATTTCCAAGTGTTTGGTGATTTTTCTGTCATCTTTCTATTATTTATTTCTGGTTTGATTCTATTATAGTTGGAGAACACACTCTGTTATGTCAATTCTTTTGAATTTGTTGAGATTCATGTTTATGGCCCATGATATGGTCTATCCTGGTATGTGTTCCATGGGCATGAGAAAGAACGGATATTCATCTGTCTTTGGGTGGAGTGTTCTGTAGATGTCTATTAGGTCCTTCTGGTAGGTGGCGTTGTCAAGTGTTTCTGTATCCTTGCTGATTTTCTAATTGTTCCTTCAATTGTTGAGATAAGGTTATTGAAGTGTGCAAATATAATTGTGGCTTTATCTGTTCTTTCAGTTCTACAATTTACGTACTTTGCAGCTGTGTTGTTTGGTGAATACACATTTAGAATTGCTATGTCTTCCTGGTGGCTTGAGCCTTTCATCATCATATAATATTCCCCTCTCTCTGCCTGTAATTTTCTTTGCTCCAAAGTCTACTTTATCTAATACTATTAATAATATAGCCACTTATGTTTCATTTTGATTAATGTTTATGTGATACATCTTTTTTCATCCTTTTACTTTCAGCCTGTTTATATCATTATATTTGAAGTGAATTTCTTGTAGACACTACACAGTTGGATCAACTACTCTGTCTTTTAATTGTTGCATTGGACTATTTACATTTAATGTAATTATTGACATATTAGGGCTTAAGTTTGCCATTTTATTTTTTGTTTTTTGTTTATTCTATTTTTCATTTCTCTGATTTTGTTTTTCTATCTTCCTACCTTGAACATTTTTTTAGAATTTCATTTTGGTTTATGGTGTTTCTGAGTATATCTTCTTGTATAGCTTTTTTAGTGGTTGCTTTAGCTATTACATTATGTATACATAGCTTATTAAACTCTCCTGGTGTCATCATTTTACCAGTTCAAGTGAAGTGTAGAAACATTACCTCACTTTATATCCATTTACCCTCCCCTTATAAATATAAATTATATTTATAACATAATTGTCTTAAATAGTCTTCTACACATGTTTAGAGCCACATCAGACAGTCTTAAATTCTTTGCTTCAACCAGCAGCATAATTTAGAACACTCAAGAGGGAGGGAAACTGCTGTATTCACCAGCCTCGCTTGCTGTGTTCTCTCCTTCCTCATGTTCCAAATGTCCTTCTTTTATCATTTTTCTTATGTTTAGAAAACTTTCTTTTGCCATTTTTTTAGGGCAAAAGATCAGCTCTGGAAAGATTAGCTGGCTGCAGGTTTCCTGAGTTTCTCTTCCTCTGAGAGTATCTTGATTTCCCCTTAATTCCTGAAGGATATTTTCACTGGATATAAGACTTTGAGTTGACAGTTTTCTTTTTTCTTTCAGCACTTGAAAAATATTGGGCCACTTGCTAGCCTCTGTGATTTCTAATGAGAAATCTACTTTCATTTGAATTGTTTTTCCCCTTTAAGGAAGATATTGTTTCTCTCCTGCTGCTTTTTAAGATTTTCTGTTGTCTTTACTTATCAGAAATTTGATTATGATATGTCTTGGGTGTGGATTCCTGTGGGTTGAATCTATAGGTACATATCTTTTGCCAAATTTGGGATTTTGTTTAGCCAGTATTTTTTCAATATTGGCTTCACTCTTTCTCCTCTTTTTCCATGATTCTGATGACACTAATGTTAGATTTTTTTTGTTACAGTCCCACAGGTCCCTAAGGTTCTGTGTAATTTCCTCTGGTTTATTTATTATTTTTTAAATTAAGATTGAATAATTTCTATTGTTCTAATTCACTGAATTTTTTCCTGTCCCTTCCATTCTGTTGTTGAGCCTATTGATTGGGTTTATAAAATTTCAGTTATTGAATTTTTCGGTTCTAAAATTTCCACTTGGTCCTTTCTGATATCTTCTGTTTCTTTACTAAAACTTTCTATTTTTTCACTTGTTTCAAGCAGGTTTGTAATTGCTTGTTAAAGCATTTTTATGATTTCTGCTTTAAAATCGTTGTCAGGTAATGCTAATATCTCTATCCTCTCAATTTTGGCATCTCTTGATTGTCTTTCTTCATTCTGTTTGATATTGTCCTGGTTTTGGGTAGGACAACCGATCCTTTATTGAAACCTTTACATTTTGTATATTATGGAATGAAACTCTGGATCTTATTTAAACCTTTTTTAGCTGATTTCCTCTAATACTACCGCAGCAGGGAAAGATAGTAGGGCAGGGAGAGGGAGTCTCACTGCCTCATTAATGCCTGATGGGAGTAGAATCCAAGTTCCCCTGTCAGCTTCCATTAATACCTGAGGTGGTGGGTTTCTTATTACAGCTGTGGGGGGGGAGCTGGGACTCCCCCCCCCCAGCTCTCCACTGATGCCTCTTTTGTTGGGAGGGCTAGGAGTGCCTAGTTACTGCTTCCCATGTAGTCTCCACTGATACCACAGAGAAGCAGGTGGCCTTGTTACCACTGAGCAGTGGCAAAACTCCTGCCTCTCCACTGGGCCTCCTCTGACACCCCCCCAGTGGGGAGGGGGTGGGGTCCCTTACGACTGCTGGGTGGAGAGTGGATGTTCAGGCTCCCCAGGCACTGTGGAGTAGGGGGAGGGCCCCGTCACTGCACAGCAAGGACGAAAATCCTGGATTCCTATGTGGCCTTCTCTGACTCCCCACCCTGGTGAGGAGCGTTGAGGAGCATCATTATAGACTGGTAAGGATGGAAGTGTAGGGTCTCCAGACCGTGTGGGTGGAGCCACAGTTTCTTCTGTGGCATTTGGCTGGAGTAGCATAGTTACTGTCTAAAAGATTTTGTCTTGCCAGGCTGCCCTATTTGGTTCTTTTGCTAAAGAGAGCAGGCTTTTGCTGGGACTTTTCTGCCTATGCCCTTTGATGTTTCAGGGTTCTGGCTTTTTCAGCTCCAAATCTGGGATATATAATGCGAAAAGAAAACCAAGAGGACCCACCATCATGTTGTTCCTTGAGAACTGAGGTTGCTAGTCAGTCTGCCCTCTTCACCTTTTAGAGTCTTCCTTTTTCAATGTATAATGTCCAGGACTTTTAGTTGTATTTAGCAAGAAAAATAGGGACAAAGTACTCCACCTTGCTGGAAGTGGAAGTCCCTCCAGATCTTGTTCTTCTGTAGTGGCCACAGTGTATGCTAAATAATCATGATTGACTGAACGTGTCCCCTGTTGTTGGACATTTACATTGTTACCAGCCTTTGTGTTATAAGCAATACTGCAGTGAACATCTTTGTGCCTAGATCTTTGGGCCCTTGTGTGAGTATTCAACAATTCAGGAATTTGTTAACTGAGCAGAGTGAATTTCACTTAGTAAGTTGGTCCTTGGGGTGGAAGATTTTGGTGGGGAAAAGACGGAGAGAAAAGGTGGTGGGCGTAGGGAGTTGGACTGGGACTGCTGTGCCGAGCCCAGCAGCCAGTAGACCACCCCAATTTATGTCAGCGGAGTTGCCCAGGTCATTCTTGACTGGCCTCGGCCCAGCCCGGTCCTGCTGTCCAGGAAGTGCCCCCTCTGACTGCCATCTTTCAAGGCCTTTTCCTTGAGATCAGAAAAGGGGCCAGTGTAGGAGAATATGCACCCTTCTCCCTGCCCGCTGGTCTTGGCCCCATGGGGTGGGCCCTGGTGAGGGCTCCGGGTCTCCTCCTGTGGGACCATCCCTCTTGCAGGACAGGGATCCAGCTGGGCTCATTCTTACTGTACTAGAGCCCCTGGCTGAGCCACAGCGCACAGCACAGTTTACACGCCTGATCTCCTTTGGAGCTCCTACCATGCAGGAAGGTGGGCTCAAAGTCTCATCCAAGGTCACACACCAGGGAGGACACCTGCAGAACTCAGTCCCTGCCGGTCTGATTCCAGAGCCTGCAGTCAATCGAGGAGTTTAGGGTCCAAAGTGACATTTGGAATTGGGCATATAGAAACATATGACCAGAAAGAGGGCCACCTACGTCTAGGCCTGGCTGAGGGAGAAGCCCCGGAGGAAGGGAGAGGAGAGAGGGAGGACAGAGGAGGAAGTACCTGCTCACACCTGGTCACTGGAGGAGGCCTGTGCGGGAAGATGGAGCTGGCAGGAACTACTTGGGGACCTGGCCGTCCCCAAGGGGGCCCTGCCAGACGATGTCATATAGCACTACACATGCCAGAGGGGGGCGTTTGACCAGTCCACTCTTACTGGGGGCCTGGAAGACGTTATGTATCACTAGAGGCAAAACTGTTTTTAGCAGCCATGACAAAGACAGGCAGCTACACAGACACACATGTGAGAGACACACGCAGGGTTACAGACACACAGCCCAGACACAGCCAGACACACACACACACGCACACAGGCCACGGAGGGGTGCACACGTGTATGCATGCCGCAAGGAGAGGTGCATGCACAGTCAGCAGATAAACACTTGTACATGCCACACGGACAACAGTGACACGCACACACACAGGACAGCTAGAGGCAGGCGCATACGCCACACATGGCAGATAGACACACACACACCACTCAGACAGCAGAGAGGCGACACATGCGCAGCAGGTAGACAAATACACACATGCCACACAAACAGCAGAAAGGCGTGCACACACACAGTAGATAGACACACACACACACACAGAGACAACAGAGAGGCGACACTCACACACCAGACTGACACATATGGGCACACACCAGGCCAGTGTACACAGACTGCCCGCTTGGGCACACACAGGCCCACGCTGAGACAGGCCCACAGACACGCATGCACACATGTGCACGTGCCACACGCACCCACACGGCGGCATATGGAGCGGCCCTGCCTCCCCCCTGGCTTCCAGGAGGCTCAGTGGGGGGCGCGAGTTCCACATCTGACTTTCCTTGTGTTCGTTAGACTCTCGGTGTAATTAAACGTTACATTGCATAAGCCGGCGCGGGCTCGGTGGAGGCAGAGGCGGCTGTGGCAGGCTGGGGGGTGAGGGGCTGCATGCCTGTCTCAGTCCTGCGCCCTCCCTGCACCCCCAGTCTCCTCTGGCCGCCCCCTTACTGCCCTTGCAGACTCTGGAGGGATGCGGATGCGGATGTGGATGAGGAATCCTCGGGTTGGCAAGAGCAGAGCAGCCCTCAGAGCCACCCCTGCGACCCGCTGGCACGGAGGCGGGGTCCCCAGGTGGATCAGGGGCCCAGTTCAAGCCTTGAGGGAGGATGGATGGTGGTCGGGGGACCCCGGGCTGTCCTGGAGCTTAGCAGTCAGTCACTGTCTCATGCTCTTGCTGGGAGGGGAATTCCACCTGGCCTCAGGGGCAGACGGGGCCACCTGGATTCTGGGGTGCCCTCTGTCCAGTAGAACGGGTGCCTTGCTCACCTCTCCTGGGAGGAAGAGGCAAGAAGGGGTCCGTTTTCCCCCGTCTGCCGTTTTAAACGGGTCCGTGACCTCCCTTGGCCTCCATGGGAGGCAGCCCGGGCTGGTGGTTATGAGCCACCTGCACGGGTGCTACTTAGTAACCATGCGGCTTGGATTGAGTCACTCCACCTCTGGGAGACGTGGCTCCGCCCACACACCTACAAAAGGGAGGCCTTGGAGCCAGGCCGGCGCCACCCCGCGCAAGCTCAGTTCCCTCTCGGAGCCTCCGTTCCTCCTCCGTGGAAGGGGGCTGGTGACCAGTCCTGCCTGGCAGGGTGGGAGGATGGAGAGGCCCCCGCAGGGGAGAGAAGCTGAGACACTGTCGGGTGCTGTCGCAACGGGCAGCTTGGCCTCGTCTCCCCCGCTTGTTCAGGCCTCCCTTCGGCCCCTGAGCCACAACCCTCCTCCCCTCGCAGCCTGCTCCAGGGAGCGCAGAGATGGGGCCAACAGCTTGTGGCCCAGCCAGCCCCTCTGTGTCCACTGCCTGAGGGCGTGTAGGCTGCCTACCCTGGTAGTGAGGGCCGTTGTAGACAGCCCAGGGCCCCCCGCCTGGGCCCAGTGGCCCTGGGGTGCCCAGGATGATTTCACCATGGGCAGCCTCTTTCTGGTGTGGATTTTGAAATGAGTGCCAGCCCCTGGCATGTGCCAGCTGGACAGTGGGTGGGGCAGGCTGAGGATAAGCCACCAGGGAGGTGACGTGGCCTCTGCCTGCTCCAGTCGGGCCCACCCTGAGAGGCAGCGTGGCTGGAAAAGGGCTCTCAGTTCCCACCCTCACTGGCAGCCCATTCCTGTCTGCCACCGTCGCTGTGCGCCCAGAGGCGGGGGAGCCCGGGTGGGGGCCGCCTCCCTCCGTGTGCTCACACGCTGGTGCACACCAACCTCCATGTGTGTCCTCAGGCACAAATGTGTGCAAGGGCCAGAACACACCACACAGGCTCCTGGAGTCTCACACGCAAAGCCAAAGGGCCCACCTGGGGACACGGGCTTGTACATGCATGTCCACAGAGACACTACCAGATCCCAGCTCACCACACGTGAAAACATGCTCACCAGACACACACAGCTGTGTGCACACATGCAAGAGACACGCACAGCACAGGGCCGCTGCTGGGCCTTTCCTTGCTTCAGAGAGACATGCTGCCATGCCTCTCATCCCATTTAATGCTGTCACCTCTGTGTTTTGAGGGACTCACAGAGATGAAGTGGGCTGCCCCAAGCCACGCAGCACCTGCCTTGTCCAGCGGGGTGGACTCCCAGGCCAATGCTGCCATCAGCTTGTCACGAGACGAGGCCTCGGGCTTCCCGCTGCGGGCGCCCTGCAGAGGCTGAGCCCCCGGGGGCGGCAGGAGAAGGGGTGCCCCGAGAAGAGGCGCGACTTTTCAAGGATGTTTTAAACATGGAGCGCGCCCTCGTTGCCTCCCCATCGCCCACGACTCGGAGCTGTGCAGAGGCAGCTCGTGAATATTCAGGACCCCATAGACACTCCTCTCTGTTTCTTCCCCCCCACTCCTCGTTTTGTGCTGAGTCTTAAGTGAAATTGATCTTTTTTTTTTTTTTTTTTTTAGGAAAAAGAAATCTGTCTTTTGTTCCCCTGCTCCCCCAGGGGCCTCTCAGAAGAGGAGGCCCCCCGCCCGGTTTGAGGGGCACGCCTCGGAACCAATCGCCGCCTGGCACGGTTCCCCGGGTGCGGGGCGCGGGGCGCGGGCGCGGTGCCATGCGAGCAGATGGCTGTGATTGCTGGCAACCCGGAGACCCTGCAGGAGAGTCACGTATGGGTGTTTACAGCATCCTGGTCTCAGCGAGAGCATCAAAATGGCAGACCAAGTGGTGCCCGGCCCGCACGGGGTGGGGTAGGGGCAGTGCACGTTCCTGAGAAAGGAGAAGGAGCCCCCTTCTTCTCCCGAGGGGCGCGCGGCCCAGCACCCTGCGCCCGGTGTGGTGTCCCATGCTGGCAAGAGCAATCCTGGGACCCTGGGGGTGCCATCCTCCCCTGCTGCCTTAGAGCACCATCCCTGCCGCTCCCCAAGGTCTCACTCCTCTCTGAGCTGGTCCCCCAGAGAGCCCTGAATTCACTCACTAATTCATTTGAAAAATAGGTATGAGCACCTACTGTGTGCTCAAAAAATGAGAGGCAGCACAGAGGCCCTCAAAGTCTCTTTCTTTTCTTTCGAAGCTCCTGTCAGCTTGTTTTTAGATTGTACATGTTTGCTGGACAAATGCCCATCTCCATCCCCACACTGAGCTCCACAAGGGCAGGGCCCTGGAACATAGTAGGTGTTCAGTAAACATTTGCTGAACGATTCCTGGGCTCTTTCCCCACAGAGATTATAGTCCAGCAGGAATTCTCTCTCTCTCCTCTCGCCCTCCTCCTGCTGTGCCCTCTGCCCTGTTCTCTTCCCCGTTAGGCTGCAGCCCCCTGAGGGCAGGGGCCACGGCCTCTGCCTCCCCCGGACGCTGGCCATCCTGCGCTGCTTGTCACATAGATCACTTGGCTAATATGGAAATGAAGCTCCCTCAGGGCCATGCAGACATGCCTGGCATGCAGTTCCCGAGCAGATCTTTAGGAGGCAAATCCAACCTGCTGTGCTTCTGCCTGTGGCCCATCAGTGGCTTCCTGTTCCTGCTTTTCAGACTGGGGTGCGAGGCTCTTCGTGGTCTAGTGCCTGGCATCCTGCCTTTTTTCCTTTTCATGCATTCAAAAAGTGTGTATTGAGCTCCTACTATGTGCCAAGTCTTACCCAGGGCTGAGGATAACCCGATGGATAAAATGATGTCATGGTTCTCACGGAGCTGACGTTCCCCCAGGGAGTGGGTGGCGCGGGGTTGTGCGTCAGGAGGAAATAAGAGGCGTGGAGAAGGAATGGCAGGCGGGGTGAGGGAGGAATGGTGAGTGTGGCCAGGGACAGCCTCTCAGACATCTGAGCAGAGATCTGAGTGACATGTGGCCGTCCAGGAGAAGAGCATCCTAAGTGAGAGGGACAGTGAGTGCAAAGGCTCTGAGGTGGGAATAGTTGGCCTTTCTGGACCTCGGTCCCTGCAACAACAAGCTAGGGTCATCACTCCCAGCATGCACGGCTCCAGGCGGCCGGCAGGAGTGAGGCAAGCCAGGCGCAAGCGTGATGATAAATGTGCCAGACACTGCACCCAGGGAGGCAATAGGGAGTGGTGGGGACTGTGGCAGCAGGCTGGCAACACGGCATGCAGCCTGGAGTGGCCAAGGCTTCTAATATTTCAAGCCAAGCTAAATTTCTTATCTTCTGAGATGTGAAATCTTCTGACTTTGAAGTATTGCAGGCTATTTTAAAAATATATTTTAAAAACTCTGGTATGGCCACACAAAACTCAGTCGTTGATCAGATCCAGCCTGTGAATAACCAGTCGTGACTTTGGAATCATCCGCTGTGAGGTGCCTGCTGGGCATGACTTTGAATCGTTGGTCCCATTCCCAGTAGACAGCCAGAAGGGCCCTGGGGTCTTCAGAGGGCGAGTCTGGACAGAGTGGGGGGCCCTCTGGTTCTGATTTCAGAGCCCAGGTGGCCTCAATGGCTGGTCCAAACACCTGTGTCCAAGGAACCTCCCCTCGCAGGCCTGCGCCAGTCCGAGCAGAGGCTGAGAGAGCAGGCATGAGCTGTGCCCCCCTCCCAGGGCGGGACCACCACCTCTTCCAGGGACCCGTTCTTTCCGGCCCCTGGCAAGATCCGGCAGGGGGTTGGGTGCAGCCCCATCTGAGGGTGTGAGCATGGAGGGCCTTCTGCTCCAGGTTTGCTGGGGGCCCTGGTGCTGAACGCACCCCCAAGGATCCCTGCCCAGGCCCCCACATCACAGCCCGACCTGCTCTTGGCGAGCTCAGACAGTCCAGGCCAGAACCACCCTCCTGGCCCTGCCTGCCCCGCAGACCTGCTCCCTCTGAGCAGCTTCATTAGGGATGATTCTCACACTGTCTGCCACACACCCAGGCCCCCAGCCCTTGCCGAGAGCCCCCCATTAATGCTAATGGAAGTCCCGTGGCTCAGACAGGGCACCCCGCTGGAAAGAGGCCTCGGACGCCCACCTGCAAACATGACCTTTTCCTGTGTAAGAGACAAGATTTCAAAATCAATCTGGCCTGCGGGGCCGGCCCATCCTGCCATGCAGTGCTGCTTGGGGAAGAGGCCACGTGCGCCACGACATGCGGGGGTCAATGCCGAGTCTGGGGGCTCAGCTGGGCAGCACACTGGGGAGGTTGTTGTCCAGCCCACTGCTGGAGCATTTCTCCGCAAAGGCCACTAGGAATATTTCGTGATTGCTCTAAATCCCGCCACGTGCTTCTGGAGCCAGTGCAGCAGTCACGGCAAAGACTGTGCACAGAGCCCGGTTTCCAGAGTACCCGCCAGACTGGTGAAGTAGGCACTGTTCGTATCCCCATTTCACATGTAGGGAAACTGAGGACAGACAGGTTGGAGCTGCTGGCTCAGGTCATACAGCAAACAGGTGATGGTACCAGGATTTGAACCCAGGAAGCCTAGTCCAAGGCCCGTGTTTGTATCTGCAGTGCAGCTCGACCTTCTCTCGTGCACTCAGCAAACACCTGGCAGGCCCCCGCTCTGTGCCGAGCCTGTGCCAGGGGCACAGACGTGAGTCCCATACAGTTCCTCCCCCCGGAGTCACTGTTCCAAGGGGAAGGGATGTCACAGGTCAGGGCAGGGTAGGATGGAGGCCTGGAGGGAGGGAAGCCCTGGAATGAGGGCGAAGGGGTGTGGTCGGGTGGGGGAGGGTCTGAACAGAGGGGAAGGTGCCCGGGAGCCCCTGAGTGCTCCCTTGGGAGCAGGTGTTTGGGTGCACACGGGCATGTGTGTGTACAGCCGCAGGTCCTGTGTGTTTCTGTGCACGTGTGCAGGCCTGAGGGCGGGTCCCACGGGTACAACATTGCCTGGTACTGGCCCCAGGGACCCCACCGAGGCCACGAAGGCAGCCACAGCAGTAGAGAGGGACCCTCCTTCCTCAGGAGGGTGGGGGCTGCAGGTTCTTAGGGAGCACGAAGGATGCCCACAGAGCTGGCCCCGAGAGCCTGTCCCTGCCTGTCCCCAGGTCCTGCCCGTGCAAGGCAGACCCCCAGCAGGCAGGCCTCGCTCCAGGCTGTGAGCTACCCAGGTTCAGGAACCGCACCCTGGAGGCCCTGAGTGGGACGTGGCCCTCAGGTGGCCTCTGGCTGGCCTGTAGAAGTGGTGTTAGCTTTTGCAGTCTGAATACCTTTAGGTGCGACAGGTCCTATCTGCTTGCCACGGTCACCACCCATCCCTGCGGGCAGCACCTGTCCCAGGCTGCACGTCCGTCACCGCCTGGCCTCCGAAGGCGCTTGTGTTTGAGCACTCTGCTTTAGCAACTTCACGGTCTTCACAGAAGCACGACAAACACACCTTGTCAATGGCCTCTCACAGGAAAACTCTAGTGGGCAGTTATGCCAACGACATTTCTGTTTCTTTATCTGCCCAAAGAGGCCCCTCTCCAGCAGGGGTGAGGGCCACTCAGTCATTCAACAGGTAGTGCGGAGACACTAGTCTTTGTCAGCCCTGTCCCGGGTGTGGGGTTGACCAGCGAGCCAGGCAGTCCGAGCTCTGCCCTCCTGCCTTCCCCCCACGTGGCCCTGACAGTGGAGGAAGGTGCAGAGGGAGCGGGGTGGGGCCCGCACGGGCAACCCTCAGGACCAGCTGGCACCGAGGAGCCTGGCGACACGCTCAGTCCTTGCCCCATCAGCTCAGCCCAAAGCCAACTGGGTGGGCCCGTGTGGGTGGGGGAGGACATGGCCAGCAAATCCTTCCTCGCGGGCGCAGCCGGGTGCACGGGGCACCCTGGCCCAGGCCTGGGCAGCAGCTCCTGGAAGGCTTCCCCAGCCAGCCTGTGCAGCCGGCAGGCACGAGGACCTGTCCTGAGGCCTGGTGCCTCCACCCTGCCTCACACAGCCAGGTCCCGTGTCACCCACAGAGGCCTCGGGGGGCTGCCACTTCCCAGAGCTTTTTCCTTCCAACAAGGACAGGTGTGAGGTGGTCAGGCAGAGGAGTGGCCGTCACAGGACTGGCTGGTCGCCACACCTGGGGTCAGCCCCAGCTCCCAGCAGCCCGAGGCCTCTGGAGTCTGGCTCAGCAGGTGTCAGGACCCAGCCCAGCATGGGAAGGCCACGCCGGCTGTCACGGAGCCCCTCGCTCAGGCTGCTCCCTGGGGCTTCTAAGCCCTCTCAGACCCTCCTCCGGCCCCCCAGCCAAAGGCAGCCTCTTCCCGGCTTCTCGGCCTGGGTCTGGGATCTCCTGGGCCAGCTCCTGCCACCCGGCGCCTCCTGCCACCGCAGGGGTCTGGGGGACACTGTGGACACTACCACCCTGCACTTGCGGTCCCTACAGCGCCACCTACTGGGCTTCCCGGGGCCTCTCGCATGTTTCCCGGCTTTTCCTCCTCCGTGAACCCTGGCGAGAGCGTGGTGTCTGGTGTGCCTGTCGGCGTGTCTGTGCATGCCCCTGTGTGGCTCTGCGTGTCCTAGTCTGAGTTCTCCTTCCCTCCCCTCCCCACTGTGGGGGTTTCTCAACCCTCCTTGCACCACCCAGTGAGGTGGGAGTCAGAGGTGCTGAGCAGTTAACGGAGGGGTCCTGCCCCGCGTGTGACAACTCTTTCTGTCGTCCATCCGCTTCCCCTTCCAGTCCCTCGAATAGCCCTGGGGACCAGGCAGGGTGGGTGCGCCGCCTTTGCTTGGCTCAGACGGGAGAGGGACTGATTTCCCGTCACTCAGGCCAGCGCTGACACCCTGAAGGAGACAGGGCTGAGAGGGACCTTGGGAAGCCCCTCACCCAGCCCCTCATTCTTTTGTACTAAACGGACCTTCCCCCGGATCAGCCCTACTCTCACGGTCTCTGCAAAGCCCTGTTATTATGACTACTGTTGTTTAGGTTTGACCATATGAAATTGCCAATATCTGACCATTTTTGATTCACAAGAAAGTCAATTTTGTGCAGTTCAGTGTAATACTGACTTTCAGTTATATGACATCCATGACACCCCATCCAGCCCAGAGCTAGAACATTCCTGGTGACTTATATCTACTTTTGGGCCACTGCCCACCGTCTACAGATGGGGAAACAGAGGCACAGGGAGCTCAGGGGACCTCCCCAGGCTGTACCGGTAGTGACAGAAGGCTGAGACCCTGCTGACCCATGCCCTTGCCTGGAGCCCCCACCCCTCCCTGACTTCCAAATCCTTTTCCCTTTCCAGAATCCACCGCCTGATCTGCTGCACAGCCCGGCTTCCCTGTTGACTGGAATTAACGCAGGTTCCTTCCGTGAAACCGCGCCCAGGCACCCACGCTGAGCCAGGCCGGGCACCCAGGCTGCACAGCCCAGATGCGGCTCCCACCCACGGTCCAGCCGCGGCAGACGGAGCAGAGCCGGCCACGCAGCGGATGGGCTGCCAAGGTGGCGTTCAGAGAGGGAGGGGAGCGGGCCTCCTCCAGGGGAGGGGCCGGGGAGCCCTCTCCGAGGGGGTGACATTTTTAAGCCACCATCTCCTTGCAGGTCCCTTCCCTGCCCTCCTTTGCCTTTTCAAATCTTGTACTTTTGAGCCATCCTGACCTCTTAGCCCCTTCTCCAGCCGTGGGTCCGGGGAGGTTTCATCACGGGGCTGCCACTTGCTGTAACTGGAGCACTGGAATCCCTGGGCAGAGCGCTCGCGGGCTCAGCCAGGCCTGCGCGCTCCGCACCTCCCCCACCTCCCGTGCCGCCACCCCCAGGTAGTGCGGGCCTTCTGCTTTTGATATGAGAAATACAAGTTTTGGCATTTGTTTTCCTGGCCTTTGAGGGGTTGGAGCCGTGGAGCGTCTGCGGGCTGTGCCGGCATCTGTCCAGGCAGGAGGGCTCCTGCAGGCAAGGCACAGGTCCCAGGGAGGAAAGGGCCGAGCAGGGGACTCCGGGGGGCCGCTGGCTGCCGGCAGGCGTCCATCAGAGTGGAGCTGGCTGTTGGCCTGGGCGCCTCCTGGCCTCCCAGGCGGGCAGGGAGGTCCCAGAGCTGGAGGGAGGCCAAAGGCCGCGAGACCACGAGGCCGGTGGGAGTGGTTTGCTGCCACGGCTGTGTAAGTGCACGGTGAGCACACGAGGGGGGGGGGAGTCATAATCCCCACTCCACAGGGGAGGAAACTGAGGCTCAGCGGCTGAGCTGAGGGGCACTCAGCTGGCCTCCACCCGGGCACCTGCCCCCGCACTGCCTGCAGCCGCTGCTCGGTGACCCTGGAGGCAGCTGGGGGCGGCGAGCATGAGCCTGTGTGTGCTGCTCCCCGACCTTTGTCCTTGTGCGTGGGGGCGTCTGTCTGAATCCTTCTCCCTCCCTCTCTCCATCCTCCACCCCGTCTCTGGGACTCACCCCCACTAGCCTGTTTTTCTCTTTCTCTCTTCATTTTCATGGTCTTCACCTTGTTCCTCTGCTCACGGCTCCTCTGCCTCAGCCTTGCTCGTCTCTTCACGCCGCACCCCCCATCTTTGTGTCTCCGTCCAGCTCTTCCTGCCCCTCCCCTGCCTCTGCCTGGTGCCACCCCCCCACCTCGTCTCTCCCTGTGTCTTTCTTTGTCTCTCTTCTCTCTGTCTCTTGTTTACTGTGCATCTCTGGCTCCTTATTTCCTGCGTTCTCCTTCATACCCAGCCCGAGGTGACCCTCACATTGTCCCACACGGCAGGCAGGGCAAGGGCCTGGCGCCCACCGCCCGGGAAAGCCGGGCTGGCAGACCTGCAGGGACGTGCACGCGGCCACCGTCAGGACAACCTGGACAAGGGCCCCAGCCCATGTGGTCCCCCGAGTGTGTGCTGCTGTGTCCACGTGCCTGTGGCCACATTCGCCCTGAGGTGGGGGGGCCCGCCACACCCCCAGTCCCTGTCCCATCATTGACCACAACTGTCCCACGGTCAGCCACACAGGTGGCCCCACTTCCACCCTGTGTCCTCCTGGTCCTCGGTGCCTGGCCAGAGGTGCCGTTGGCTCTCAGGGGCCGTACGGGCTCCTCTCCGTGCCGAGAGGAAGGAGCACCTTGGCCACCACGCCAGGGCTGCCGAACCCCTGCTGAGCCCTCTGGGGGCTGAGCTGGCTGACAGACTCGCTCAGCCTCGGGGGCCCAGAGGCTGGTATCGGCTTTCATCCTCGCTCGCACCCCAACCCCCCGCTTTCGCTGTTGGCATGACAAAATTATTCTTGAGAAACGTGGTTTAGTGAATCCGCACAGGATGCCTGCGCTGAGTCGCAGCTGCACTGGGGGCTGGCCTGGCGTCTGCACCTTGGGAGTCTGAGGACAAGACCCTTCCGAAGCCCCTTCCTCAGAGGCAGACGATGTGACTCGAACCAGAGGCACCAGCCAGGATGGCCCTTGTCACTGGGGTGGAGAGTTAACTTTCTCCCAGGGTGGGGACAGAAAAGCCCCTGCATGTCCATGTGCAGAGAGATGGGCACCATCTGAATCCCTACCATCCTCTGTGCCTTGAAAGGACTCCAAGTTTCCTGAGTTTAAAGGGAAAGAAATGAGTTTCAAGTTGGAAAACTTCATGGGTGTCCGGCACCTCCACGCCGCCCTCCAGCCTCGCGGTCCTGGCGGGGGGGTAACTTGAAAGCTGCCAACTGAGGACAGAGGAGCCAGCTCGCCAGAGCCCCGCCTGGGGACAGCCCCGCTCTCATCCACTTTAGAAGCCCCCTTGGAAGCCCCCAGGTAAACCCCCACTTCCTTTATCCCGACCCTCTTTTTTTGAGGTTTGCCTGCATTTTTGATCTTAACAAGTTTTTTTTTTTTTTTTTGTCATCTTTGCCAGGGCTTTTACAATGTGATTTCCTTTTATTTTAAAAACCTGTGTCTTTCAAGCCTCGTCTCATCTACGATTGTTTCATGCTTGCAGGTTTCTGGAAGGTTTGGAGCCAGGCCCTGGTGGGCAGCTTCCCGTCTGCTCCTCGCTCTGCTCTTATGCTTGGAAAGGGCTGGGCCTGGCGTGCTGGCCCCTCTGCAGCGCCCCTCCGGGGCCTCGGCCACCTGCTGCCTGAGCTCGTACTCCCCGCACTGCAGGGAACCTCATGGCAGGGAGCAGGCGACCTGAGTCCCACCCTCCAGCCACGCGACTCAGGGCAGGTATCTGTACAGCGGAGACAGTAACGTAAGGTAACGGTAACACGTGCTCAGTACGTGCTCACTACAGTGCACGTAATGGCACCGTGAGGTGGTACGTGAAGAGTGCTGGGCACCGGCCTGGCACCCAGTGCAGGCCTAATAAATGGAACCTGTCACATGGCCTCTCGGACCCCTGCGGGCCCTCCTGCTCCCACAAAGCGCCAGCCCAGTGGCACGACCCGCCTGGCACTTGTGCAGCTTTGGATCTTCGCTGACCTGGTCCCTTTTCTCGGGACCCTCCCTCACTGCCCCACGTGGAAAGACTTCTCTGCCCTCCCAGGCTCACCTCGATGCCACCTACCCGGGGATGCCTTCCTCTGCCTCCCCAGCCCAAAAAGGATTCAGCGCACCCCTTTCTCCCAGATGCAGCGAGTGCCAGGCTGGTCTGGCTTCAGAATCAGAAAGATTCGGATTTGAATCCAATTCTTGGCAGGTACTAGTTTTCCCATTTCCTATTTGTGCAACCATGGACGTGCTCACTGGGCCACTGAGCCTCAGTTTCCCCCATCTGTAGATGGAGGTGGTTAAACCTCCTACACGAGCGCTGCGGGAGTGGCTTCCTGTTTCTTACGCTCGGAGGCTGTATTTCCAGCCTGGGAAGGTTGTGCACACTCAGCAAATAACTTACTGTAGGTGGATGATCACAGAGTTTACGGAATTCTTAACTACTTGGCATAGAAACAGTGCTCCATAAATGGTAACTTCCTTTATATCATGTGCATTATTACTGAGAAACTCATTGATTCCCTGATTGGTAAACAGATGCAAGGATTGAGTGACTACTGTGTGCAGAGTCAGGCCGCAGAGATCTCCAGGGGAGTGAGGGACATCTGTGTCCTAGCAGAGGTCCCCTGGCAAGACGAATCTGCAGGCAGAGTGGTGATGTCCCGTGACATGGTAGTGACGGGCCTGGCTCAAGGTTCAGAGGCCATATGGAACTTCTCTTGCCACTCACACTGCAGGACACAGCCATGGGCCTGCACGTGCTGGAGGCCTGTCAAATGCCCCTGGACAGAAGCCCATCCCTTGAGAGTTGTCCAGGTGAGGCTGCCCCGTACTCAGGCAGCGCCCTGGAGCCAGCTCTCAGGCCTGTCCGGAAGCCTCCTCCCTTTGTGGGATCAGCTGCTCCAGAAAACCCAGAGTGGGCGTGGCTTTGGGGACAGCCGCTCCTTCTCAGCTCCAGCCTTGGCCATGCAGTGGCCTTCCTTCCTGTTGCTTTCTCTTCTCTTTTGTTTTTGTTCATACCTTTACTTCCCCTAGAAAGCAAAACATGGTGAACACATAATTCTGGTGTCCCACAGAGCAGGGATTTTCAGATGCTTCTTTCAACAGCCAGCTCAGGCCCTACAATGCCCCGCTTGCGACACCACCAGGGTCACCAGGAGCTCCTGGGGCCACATGCTATGAAGACTGTGCCCCCGGGACCCGAGGATCTGGGTGTGGAACCTGCCTCTCTTATCAGCCCAGCTCCCCTGGCCCTGCCCGGGCACAGGCCTTTGTCTGCCCCACCCGCAGAGCTTTAGGGCTCCCCGTCCTTCCCGTCATCCAAGTGTACGGCGGGCGTCTCCCACTGCGTGTGCCGTCTCCACTCCCCGTTGCTGGGCCGAGCATTCCGTTTGCTCATACTCCTTTGGGGAACCATGCACCCCCTCACAGTCCTTGGGCGTTAGGTGGGTGGACTCTACCCTGGACCCCAGGGGTGGGCCATGTGACCCAGAGCTGACCAATCAGAGTATTAGGGCCCTCTGACCGTATGAGTTGCTCATGATGTCCACACAGCCAAAGGGAAGCCCAGTCACCACCAATCCTGGGACTTTTGCTCCACGGACTAGAGGAAGCCCCCCCACCACCACCCTGGCCATTGGCCATGGAGTGGGGGGGGTGGAAGCTGGTTGCTGGCAGGGATACCATTTGGGGAACTTCTGCCCATGAGTTGTGGAGGAGGGATGGGGGGAAAGAGTTCTTTGTTCAAATCACAGTCTTACCTGCCCCTCGACTTTTCAGTTACATGAGCCAATAAATTCTGCATGCGTGTGCACACACACACTCACACACACATAGACACACCCCTGTCTTTTTTTTTTTTTCCCTTAAGCCACTTGGAATTGGATTTTCTGTTACCTTGCCATAGAAATATCTAACTATTTGCTGGAATCGCCAGTGGATCTGAAATTCTAAGCTGTGGAAGCAGGAAGATAGGTAAATTTGTGCCTTCCACGGTGGGATTCCAAGTCCAGCTGCTTTTTTACAAATCACCCTCTGCCTTTGGCCTAGCCTGTTAGGGAGAGGAGGTCTGTGTCCTTATTTGAGCTGAGAGAGAGATACTGCAGACCCAGAAAGCCCAGACCACCCTCCCTTCTGCTCAGGGGTTAGAGGGCACTCTCCTTGGGTTTTTATTTTGTCTTACCTTTTATTTTTTGCAGATTTACCTTCCTAATTAGGTTTTGCTCAGGCAAATATATTAGGATTAGTTTGTAATCCTTGAGCTCACAGAAAGTGAGGGTGGGACGGCCCAGGAGTGGGCTGGGAGCCAGGAGGAGGTGTTTGCTGTGGAAAATCCACAGAGTGGGGGACGCACGTGGATAACAAGATGTGTCTGCACATTAACGAGTTTCAGACGTATCACTTGTTCAGCGTTTAATCCATAGCTATGAATTATTAATTACACACTAGGTGCTGGGGACGCAGTGTGAACAGGGCGGGGCACCTGCCTGCAGGTGCCCAAGGCGGGAAGAGATGAGCAAGCCATCTGACAGTGACAGCGGGCCCGGCTCTGGGCCTCTGCCCGGTGCTGCGGACGATCGTGTCCTCGTCTGCAGGGGCTGGGCCTGGCTGCTCCAGCCCTGGCAGGTGGAAGCGGCTCTTCCAGGAAGGGAGCTCCCACTCGCCCTTTGCCTGTGTTTGGCCTCCCTTTGTTCCAGCTTTTGCATCCGTGCTCCCAGGCCCAGCCACACTTCCTGAAGCCCACCCTCAGGGCCAAGCGGCTGGGTCAGGGCTGGTCCCGGTGGGCCCAGGCTGTGTCAGAGCCAGCATCCTTCCCTCCCAGCCATCCAGAATGGCAAAAGCAGAGCTCACCAGTCCAGATGTCCCCTTTCCTTGTGGTGAGTCTCCTCAGGGTCCTTGGGGTCCTTTCCAGCCAGGATGCACTTCACGAAGCCTTGTGGTTTGGGCAGGAAGAGGGCAAGTGTCACTTCTCCTCTCTTGATGCTCCTTGGCTCCAGGGCAAATGTGTTGCACTTGGGGGTGTGGAGGGATGGGGGTGGGTAGCTGTGGTCAGGCTCCCAGAGTTGTGGTCACACCCTTCCCTTAGCCATGGCTGCCCACCCAAGGTAAGGGCCTTTCCGGAACAGAGGGGACCTGCTCCCAGGCGGCACGTGGCTCCAGCTCAGCCGAGAAGCATCTCCACAGTTGCAGACGGCTCCTTAAAGCTCTGCCAGAGCAGCCCTTGAGCTACAGGCTGAGTCCCTGAGGGTGCAGGCCTCATGGGGACACAGCTGAGGGGCCTCCCTGGGACCCCCACTTCTCCCACGGGTAAAGGATGGATTCTACTCCGGAGGGCTGGGTGCCACCGTCACTGCCCTGGGACCAGAGAGCCTCGGCCGCTGGGCCTGGGGAGGCCTGGGACAGAGTGGTGAAGGGCACACAGACCCTGCGGGGAGGCCGGGAGCCCTTGGGGGGCAATGCCTGCCACGAGGAGAACATCGGGGCTGCCCGTCCTCCATCTTACCTGGAATCATCACCTACCCAAATGCTTATTACTGGGCCCGGAGCTCTCTGGAAGGTCGTCCGTCCTAAAATGAAAGCCCAGCCTCCTCGGAGCCAGTCAGAAGAAAGGTACTGATGGCCCATCTCTCTCTCATTGAGCGGAGTTTACATCTGTTAGTAAATTTAAATGATGAGTTAAATGGGGTTTAGATGGCACTGCGAGAAGGTATGTCCTCTGCCTAACGACTGCACAGGCCCATTAGCGGTTTCTGGGCTTGTGCACAGGTGCTGCGGGGCCGCTCCTCCCTCCCTGCCTCCCTCCCACCCCCTCCCACCCACCCGGGCCGGGCACCGCTGGGGCTCAGCCTTGGCAAGGAGGAGCACATGGGCAGTGGTTGTGATGGGAGCTGGGGGTGGGGGCTTACAATCCACCATCTCCCTACCGCCCGTAGCCTCCCTGCCTTCTCCCTCTTCCTCAGCTTGGGGGAGTCTCATGCTCTCCAGCCCTTCATGACGCAGGAGAGCTAGGAAGGTCCTGGCATGTTTCTGAGCCCGACGTCCCACATCAGAGCTGGGCAAACTGAGAGTCTCTGGTTTGGGAGGAGGTTGGGTTTCTGTCCTGCTTCCTGCCAAGGTGGGCAGAGTGCACCAGGACGGAGTGGCTCTCTGCTCCGGCTGTACATTGGCATCTCCTGGCCCTGCCCAGAGAGTCCAGCTTCACTGGTGGGGCTGAGGCCTGGGCATGGGTTTCTCTTGGACTCTACAGTATGCCAGGGTTGAGAACCATGGGCTGGCTCCAGGCAGTAGCTTTGACCCGAGTTGATGCTGCTGCCAAAATGACCTGCGTCTGCTCAGCCACCCCAGCCCAGGGCCACACAGGGGCATTGACAGCAATGATACATATTTATGTGGCTCTTGCTTTCACTAGATACTACAGGACTCTGAGAAACCCCGCAAACTGCCACCCAATTATTTTTGGAACCCTCCAGCCTTGTCTCATGTAAACTCGTAAGCATGTTTGTCAGCTACCAAGAGGCGTGAGAAAGGCCTTCCTGTCTGGCTCTGGCGCCTTTCAGGTATGTCTGCTGCCCAAGAAGTTGTCGGAGTTACCTGGCTGCTGCCTCTGGAGGCCAGTCTTGCGCTCTCTGCGCCTCGCCTGGATCCTGCACCTGCCTTAGGTGCCATGGTGTCAGCTGGACACACCTTGGGCCCTCTGGGTCTGGCTGCCTCCATGGGCTGTCCTTTCTCCTGGCCCCACAGGGGCCTCGGAGCACCCTGCCCAGTGCTGCCGAAGGCTCCCCATGCTGCGGAGTCCTCCAAAATCTGCGGCATCCTTGCTGTTCCCTGTTCCGTGCCGGACGCCCCAGCAATGCTGCTTGGTCCCGATGTCTTTTGAGTTTCAGTGAGAACCGCACTTTCAGATTTTGCAGAGAAGCTCTCCTCTCTCCCAAGGACTTGGAACATGAATCTAGGGGCTGGGGTCAGGAGACAAATCTGTATGTGCCGGACACTAGAATCCTGGCCTCCCTCTGCCCCGTGTTCAAACCTTTGTTATAAAGCTAAGCCGGTCTGCCTGGCTCTCGCTTTAGACGGCATCCTGTCCCAGGAGGCTTCTCACACCGTCATGCTGGAGACTCCTGGTGGCCCTGTCCCCTGCCTCCCGCCTCTAAGGCCTACGTAAGTCCTGTTTCCATCAGGAGACATGATTTAGGCTTAAGCTGTCCCTTCAGGGTCCCCAGTGTCCTGTTGCAGAGTTTACCTTTGGGAAGCGTTTTCCTGTATTCTATGTTGGTGGACAGTTTGCAATTGAGATTAAGCTCTGGGAATCCAGCTTGCATCATTGTGTCCTCCTGCTCTGCTTCCTGGCCCTTCCGCCTCTCCCTCCCACTGTCACTGTCAGGCTGGTGTGTGGGCTCACAGGTGGGGACACCTGGGAAGGCAGACGGGCCACTGCCTCCCAGCACACCTTCCCCTCCCGTCTCATTGGCTAGAACAGGGTCACATACCCACCCTTAAGCCAATGACTGTGAGGGTCATGGGACAACCCTGATTGGCTGGTTCCTGCGGGAGCCCACGCTGAGGCTGGGAGGATCCAAGCCAGCGCCCCGCACCGGGCTCTGGGGAGGAGGAGGAGGAATACCGCGAACACGCCCTCCACACTTTAGTGTACTCACATTAGTTTCCTGAAGCTAAATTACCACTAGCCTGGTGGCTTAAGACAACAGAAATTTATTCTCTCACAGTTTTGGAGGCCAGAAGTCCAAAGTCAGGGTGTCGCAGGGCTGTGCCCCTCGGAAGGCTCTGGGGAGCAATCCGGCCCGCGCCTCTTGCAGCTCTGGTGGCTCCGTGCCCCTGGCTTGCGGCCACTTCAGCGTAATCTCTGCCTCTGTCCCTGTGTCTCTCCTCTGGGTGTCTCTTTTAAGGATACTGTCACTGGATTTAGGGTCCACCTTGATAATCCAGGATGATCTCATGATCCTTAACTTAATTACACCTACAAAGATCATTTTTCCTAATAAGGTAACAGTCACAGATTCCAGGGTTTGGGACGTGGGATTATCTTTCTTAGGGCCACCGTCCAACCCACTTCAATATTCTTTACTTCTGTCAGCAAAGATGAGGGTGGTGCAGAGCCGGCTCTTGGTAGACAAACAGCAAAACTCCCGAGTGCCCAACAAAGGGGACCGCGTGAGACTGTGGCAGGCCATACAGGACCTGCTTGGAGGAGGAGGAGGAGGAGGAGGAGGAGGAGGAGGAGGAAGAAAAGTCCTGTCTGCTTCTGGGTTTACTTTCCCCACTGTCCCATTTGGTCTCGACTACCTGAGTTTTTCTGTGATTGCAGAAGTCTCCCATCGTGCCTTGCCAGACATCTGAGAGCAGTGAGTGGCCTGCCTGGCATTGAAAAGGAAAAAGTTTCTGGAAGACCCACCTGGGGCTAGAAGCCTTGAAGTTGCTGTGGGTCTGGGGCTTGTGAAGGGAAGCCGAGATGGGGGAGGGCCGGGTGGAGGCAGGGGACTGGCCCTGAAGGCCAGAGATGGGTCTCCTGAGATCTAGGCCCCTGGTCCCTCAGGTGGGACAGAGTGTGTGTGTGTGGTGGGGGCACATGAGTTGCCCACGTGGGGCACTTGGGGTCCCCAGTGCCCCGAGTGGGAAGCCCCTATTGCTGCCTTTCCTAAGCCCCCAGGCCTGAAAGCTAGAGTCCCAGGGAGAATAAAACAGCCCAGGCAAAAAGGCTCCAAGGCAGTTCAAAGACAGAGAGAGACTGAGGATGAAGTTTTCAAGCCACATCCAAGGGGAGGGCTTTTCATCTGCCAGGCTTTGAATTGGGAATCAAGGCGGGCAAAGTTACTACCAGGTTAAAGTTTAAATGGCACAGAAAGGGGAGACGGGAAGATGAAACGGCGGCCGTCTGGCCACGGGAACAAAGCCGGAGCCCAGCCCGGGCACCTGGCCGCAGAGGCGCGGAGTTGCCGCAGTCCCGGCCAGGAGGGGCTGCGCGCTGCCATTGTTCGGCTGAAGATCGGAAGTAATTGAAAGGAAAGGTAAGCCAAGGAGAGGCGCCGGCGCGTGACTGCCTGGGTCGTTAGGAAATAATTTAAAGGGAACAGGCCTATCAAGCAGTTCCTCTTATGGAAATGCCATCATTGAAGAGAAAGCCAGAATGGGGAAGCCTTTTCATTCTTTGAAAGAGTGAGTTTTTTCCCCTCACCAAGTACAGACTTGAGTATCATTTGAAATTCCGTCATTTTGCAAACTTGTTTCACTCCCTAACTGCCTGGGCTGGTGGCCCTCTCCAGAGCCACGGCGGTCTGGGAAGCCCCGAGCCTGGGGGTGACCACTCGGCTGCGTGTCGCAGGCTTTGCGCAGAGACCAGACTCCCCTCTTCCTCTGGAAGCCCAGCCCTCATTTGGCCCGCTGGGCTGACTGCAGTCCTTACGTTCAAACTGCCCCTGCTGCTTGGCCAGCTGCCAACAGTGACTTCTGGGGTTCAAGTCACAAACCAGTGAGTTAGCATCCTGCCCTGGAGCACAGGTGCACCTTACGCCCCTACCTTTCTGGACGAAGCTTCCTTGTCCCTAGCGTCTGACTGGACACAGGGGAAAATCCCCGATAATACTGTTTCAATCTTCTGGAGCAAAAGCATGTTCAAAATTGTCAGGAATAATCAAGTACCTGTTATGTGCCAGGCAGAGTCCAGTGAGCAAGACACAGGTTCCCTGTGCTTAGGAGCCCGCAGTCTAGCTGAGGGCAATAAACAAGCAATAGCAAGACAGACGGATAGGGACCATGACAGAGGAAACATTGTGGCTGTGGGTGCCACAGCCGGAACACTAACCTAGTTTGTGGCCATCAGGGAGGGCTGGCTGGACGAGGTGACACTTGGGCTGAGTTGTGAAGATGCATTACCTGTTAGTGATGAAGATTCCACTTCTAGCCAAGATGGAGCAACACGGACCAGATTTACTTTCCTGCCTGAAACAAAGGAAAAACTGGACAA
Organism: Lemur catta; assembly: GCF_020740605.2. Lineage (NCBI taxonomy): Eukaryota > Metazoa > Chordata > Mammalia > Primates > Lemuridae > Lemur > Lemur catta. The sequence continues at coordinate 5,716,766 of NC_059147.1, read as the reverse complement.
AATACATGAAACGATGGTTTGTAGGACACTGGACATTAAGAAATGAAGAGCAGTGTTCCCCGAGAGATGGCAGTCAAATGAGGTGAGCCCTGTGATTTTCCCAGCCTACTGTCCTGGGTGGTTTCCAGGCCACGGCACAAGGAGGGAGAGCCCAGGGCAGACCGCAGACCCCCTGAGTTGAGGAGGCAGAGCTAAGAGTCAGGAGGCCAAGCTGGCTGGAGTTTGCAGGACAGGGGATCTAAGAGGAGAGAGCTGCACTCGGGACTCTGGAGGTTCTGCGTGAGTATTCTGCTGAGTATTTGAGCAGCAAGTCAGCACATGCATTTGAGGAAACTACCTGAGGCTTGAGGATGAACCGTCCAAAGGACCAGAGTGAAGAGTATCCGGTGCCCACCCAGGGCGTCGTGCCTGTCCAACCAGCCGGACTGGAAGACCTGGTAATTCACGGGGTATTGGCCAGAGCACTAGGAAGGTCTCTCCTCAGTAGTGGGGAATAATTAGCCTTAGACTGAATACTACTGTGGTCTGGCCCAGCAAATCTTAAAAATAAGACTCCACAGGATCAAACTGTTTCCCAAAACTTCAGCTGCATCCAGAACAAAGTTCAAGAATATTTATAGAAATACAAAAATATCTGGCACCCAGAAAGATAAAATTCATTCTGTCCGGCATCCACTTACAAATTACCAGCGATGCAGAGCAGCAGGAAAACATGACCCACGATGAAGGGGAAAGTCATTCGGTCAGAACTGACCTAGAACTGGTACAGATGGTAGCACTGGCAGATGAGGACATTGAAGTCATTCTCATGACTGTATTCCATATGTTTAAAAAGTTAATTAGTAACATGAATGACATGAAAAAGACCCGATCAAACTATCGGAAATGAAGACTACAATGTCTGAGACTGGAAAATACACTGGAATCATAGGAGATTAGACATTGCAGAAGAAGAGATTGGCAAACTTGAAGACGTAGCAATAGAAACTACCCAAAATGAAATAAAGAGAGCAAAAAGAATTTTTTAAAAAAGACAATAAAAAGGAATAAGTGAAATATGGGAACAACATTCAGTGGCCTAATATACATGTAATTGCAGTTTCTTAAGGAGGAGGGGGCAGGAAACATATCTGAAGAAATAGTGGCAAGATCTTTCCAAACTTTATGAGACCTATAAACCCACAGATCCAAGAAGCTCAAGGAACTCCAAGCACAAGAAACACGATGAAAACAGTGGGGCATCACATTTAAGCATCAACAGAACTGTTAATCCAGAATTCTACACCTAGTAAAAATATTTTTCAAAAATGAAGCAAAATAAATATTTTTTCAGACATACGAAAGCTTAAGGACTATTTTAAATGCAAAGACACAAAACAAGGTTAAAAGTAAAAGGATGGAAAAAAATATACCATACTAACACTAATCACAAGGAAGTAGACAAGGTAGATATCAGACCCAAGAATGTTACTGGTATGATATATAATAATACAGGAGCAATTATGATAATAAAATTATGTGATAATAATAATACAAGTACATCAATACATCAGGAGAATATAACAACCCTAAATTTTAATATAGCTATTAACAGAGATTCAAAAAACATGAATGAAAAAATTAATATGGACTGCAAGAGAAATAGACAAACCTACAATTATGGTCAGAGATTTTAGTACCCTTCTCTCAATAATTAATAGAACATAGACAGAAAATCAGTAGGGGCGTAGAAGACCTGGAGAACTCTGTCAACCAACTTGACCTGATTGACATTTATAAAACATTCCACCAACAATAGCAGAATACACATTCTTTGCAAGTACACATGGACCACTGGGGAAGATAGACCTTATTCTGGGTCCTAAAATGAGTCTCAATAAATTTAAAAGGATTTAAGCCGTATAGTATATTCTCTGACTACAATGGAATTAAATTAGAAATGAATAACAGCTCTTTGAAAAGACCCCAAATATTTGGAAACAAAATGACACATTTCTATATAACCCGTGGGTCAAAGAGAAATCAAAAGGGAAAAATAGAAAGTATTTTTAACTGAGTGAAAGTGATAATACACAATATCAAAATTTGTGGAATGTCTCTAAAGCTGTATTTAGAAGGAAATTTATAGTACTGAATACCTATATTATTATTATTATTATTATTTTTTGAGACAGTCTTGCTCTGTTGCCCAGGCTACAGTGCTGTGGCGTCAGCCTAGCTCACAGCAACCTCAGACTCCTGCACTCAGGCGATCCTCCTGCCTCAGCCTCCCGAGTGGCTGGGACTACAGGCACGCACTACCATGCTCTGCTAATTTTTTTCTGTTTTTAGTTGTTTGGCTAATTTCTTTCTATTTTTAGTAGAGACAGGGTCTCGCTCTTGCTCAGGTTGGTCTCGAACTCCCAAGCTCAAACAATCCGCCCGCCTCCACTCCCAGAGTGCTAGGATTACAGGCGTGAGCCAATGCGCCCAGCCTTAAATGCCTATATTAGAAAGGAAGAAAGGTCTCAAATCAACGATCTCGTCTTTTACCTTTAAAAGCTAGAAATAGAAGGACAAATTAAACTAAAAGCAAGCAGAATAAAGGAAATAAGAAAGATCAGAGTAGAAATCAATGAAATAAAAAATAGAAAAACAACAGAGAAAATCAATGAAGCCAAAATCTAGTTCTTTGAGAAAATCAGTAAAAATGGTAAACCTCTAGCCAGACTGAACAAAATAAAGAAGACAGAAATTACCAAAATCAGCAATGAGAGAGTTGATATCACCACAGAATATATAGATATTAAAAGGATAATAATGGAAAATTATGAACACTTATTTCTCTGTCAATAAATGCAACACCTTAGATGAAATGGACAAAATCCTTGAAAGTCACAAAGTACCAAATCTCATCCAAGAAGAAACAGATAACTCAAATGACTCCATATGTATTAAAATAATTGAATTTGTAATTAAAAACTTTCCCACAAAGATAACTTCAGGCCAAGGTGGTGACTTCACTTGTGAATTCTATCAACCATTTAAAAGATAAATAACACCAATTCTACACAAGAAATTGAAGAAGGGGGCTATTTCCATCTCATCCTACGAGGCCTGCATTGCCCAGACATCAAATCAGACAAAGGCATTACAGGAAAAAAAGCTATAGACCAATATCCTTCATGAACACAGATGCAACAATTTTAAACAAAATTTTAGGAAATCAAATCCAATGACATATAAAGAGGATAAAAATATCACGACTAAAGTGGTTTTGCATTTTGAAATTAATCAATACAGTCCCTCATATTCACAAACTAGGACAGAAAAACTGTATGATCACTTTAGTAGACACAGAAAAAGCATTTGATGAAATTCAATATCCAATTGTGATTTAAAAAAAACGCGACAAATAAGGAACAGAAAAGAACTTCTTTAACCTGAAAAACTTACAGGTAACATCATACTTGACGGTGAAAATTTAAATGCTTCTTGAGGACCAAGACAGGATGTGCTTTCTCACTGCTTCCATCCAATATTGTACTGGAGGTTCTAGCCAGGGAACTATGAGAAAAAGAACAAGAGAGAGAGAGAGAGAAAGGAAAAGAGAAAGAGAGAAAGAAAGAGAAAGAAAAAAATTTTTATTTGCAGACAACATGGTTGTCTATATAGAAAATCAGATGGAATCTGTAAAACGGCCACCACAACTAATGAGGATGTTTTAGCAGGGTTGCAGGAGACAAAATCAATATACAGCATCAATTGTATTTTTATACACTGGCAAGAAACAATCAGAAATTAAAATTTAGAATACCATTTACAGTAGTCTCAAAAAATAGGAAATACTTAGAGATAAATCTGAGAAAAGATGTGCAAGATCTATACATTGAAAAGTACAAAACATTGCTGAGAGAAATTTAAAAAGATCTAAATAAATAGAGATATGCCTTGTTCATGGGTCAGAAGACTCAATATTTTTACAATGTCAGTTCTTCCCAAATTTATCTACAGATTCAAAGCAATCCCAATCAAAATCCTATGGGATTTTCTTGTTGAAGATTTTCCGATCCATTTGGAAATGTAAAGGGAGTCAGAATAGCCAAAACAAGTTTGAAAAAGACAAAGTTGAGGACCAATACTATCTGATTTCAAGACTTAGAAGAAAGCCATAGTAATTAGGAGAGTGGTACTGCTGTAAAGACAGAGAAAGAGATGAATAGAGAACCCAGAAATAGGGCCCCCTCTGTATATGTGGACAAATGATTTTTTTGACAAAGGTGCAAAGCTGATTGAGAAAAGATAGTTGTTTTAAGAAATAGTGCTGGAATGACTGGGTATCCACATGCAAATGAACAGACTCTGATTCATACCTTGCACATAAAGAATTTAATACAAGATGGATTATAAGCCTAAATATAAAATATAAAGCCATAAAATTTCCCAAAGAACAAAAGGATAAAATCTTTTTGACCTTGGATTAGGCAAAGATTTCTTAGAAACAATGCCAAAACTATAATCCCTAAAAGAAAAAAAAAACAATAAATTAGACTTCCTTAAAACTTATGCTCTTTGAAAGAGACCATTAGAAGAATGAAAAGACAAACCACAGAATTTGATAAAGTATTTTCAATCATATATTTGATAAGAGTTGTTTCTAGAATATATAAAGAACTTCCAAAATTCAACAATAAGAAAACAAATAAACCAGTAGAAAATGGCAAAGGATTTAAACAGACACTTCACCAAAGAAGATATATGAATGGCAAATAAACACATGAAAAGGTGCTCAACCTCATTAGTCATTAGCAAAATGCAAATTGATATCACAATGAGCTACAACTAATCATCTATATTAGAATGGTTAAAATTAAGAAGACTGACCAAGTGTTGGTGAGGATGTGAAAAAATTAGAACTCTCGCTTATACTGCTGATACGAAAAACAGTTTGGTGGTTTTTTAAAAATTGTATGTTTAAAAATTTCAACACACAACCCAGCCATTCCACTCCTAGGTATTTACCAAGAGAGATGAAAACATATGTCCATCCAAAAACTTGTGCGTGAATGTTCGCAGCAACTTTATTTTTAATAGCTACAAACTGTCAACAACCTAAATATCCATTAACAGGTGACTGGATAAACAGACTGTGCTGTACCCACACAATGGAATATTACTTAGTAAAAGAAAGAAATGAACTGTCCATACACACAACAACCTGGATGAATCTCAAAGTAAGTGCTAGTGAAAGAAGGCAGACATAAGCAGTGTGTGCGTCACACGACTCAACATCCACAAAACTCGAGAAGCTGTGCACTAATCCACAGAGACACAAAGCCAGCTGATCGGTGGTTGCTTGGGTGTGGGGACAGGGAACGCATGGAAGGGATTACACAGAGTCAAGAGGAAATTTGGCGGAGATGGCCAGGTTCACTTCCTTTACTGTGTTGATGGTTTCACAGGTGTTCCCCTGTGTCAAAACTTGCCCTGTGTGCAATTCATGGTGTGTAAATTATACTTCAATAGAGCTGTCAAGAAAAAGTAGAAGGTAGTGAGGGAGGAAAGAGGAGGCAAAAAGATAAGGTCCCTGCAAAGCCCCTGAGGGAAAGGAAGTGGGGGTCCCTGGGCTGGCTGGAGAGCAGGGCGTGAAATGGGGAGGTGGCAGCCGGGAAGCTGGTTATTGGTCCCTGTGTTCTGTGCTCCACTCAAGAGTCTCTGGGGAGCTTCGGAGAGTGCCCAGGCCGGGCCTGCTGCAATCTTGGTTTTTCCTGCCCCCACAGGCTCCTGTAACCCTCAGCCCCTCCATGCAGACGTTCAAATGAGCCTCATCTCGGAGGTGGGGGCTCAGGATAGTTAGGTGAGACCCGAGGGGAGGAGGCTGAGATCGGCTGGGAGAAGGAGAAGATGGCAGGTGCCCAGGGCCATGAGGCCAGCAGCTGGATGGGGTGGCCTCAGGGGGCAGGGAGAGGGGCCCCAGAACCTCCCTGTAGCCCAGAAGGGGACCTGTGTTGATTCACAAAAGGCAACGTGCAGAAAATTTGTTGAGCAGAGTCCATTTTGCTAAATGAACTGTCAGACACACTCTTAGACTCTGTCCAGCAGAGTTTTCAGCAGCCATTGCTAGTCTGAAGGCCAGATGGGGAGACAGAGTTTTGGGACAGCCTGGGTATTTGCATGCAGAAACAGGCGCAGAGACTGGGGTGAGGGAACGAAAACTTCCAAAAACATCCCTCAGTAGCTGGGTCAGCCAGTTATTTGGTGAACTGGTTTTCTGCAAATTGGCTTTTGGCAAACTGATTTCTGCAAAGCAGTTTTCTGCTTCTCCTGGGAGGACAAGTGTCGATGCAACTCCCCAAGGGAGGCAGAAGTCATGTGGCCACCACTGAGGCCAGAAGACGTTTTTATGGGCAGTGTTGGGTGTTGAGCCCGCCGGGGGCCTAAGCTGTGCTGGGGTTGTCCAGTGAAGGTGGGGAGAGAAATAAAGGGCCACGCAGGATCTTCCGCGAGGATGTGCAGACAAGAAAGCTGGACACGCAGCATGGGCCACAGACAGGACAGTGCAAGGATGAACCACAAGGTGGTGACTGAAAAGATGACACAGGGGCTCGGGTAGGGAGGAGTGGGTGGTGGGGGAGGGAGGACTGGGTGGTGGGGAAGCAGGCCCTTGTGAATGTCTTTTTGGGGAGACAGGACCAATGTAAATTTGGATCAGGACAGGAAAAGAGGGAAAGGTCCTGAGCTGAGGGTAAGGGAAGGGACATGCCACTGCAGCGCATTCTGTGACATGTCGAGAGTGAGCAGAACTTGCCCTGAAATGACCCCACACAATATTGAAAGCACCCTTGGTAAAATGGTGTGCAGCCGGCCTAGAAATGCCAGCAGTGGGGGAGAGTGCGGGAGAGTGCGGGGGATGGGGTTTGCATATTCATATTCACTAGTTTATCTGGTTTTGTAAACCTTTCCACCGTGAATAGATAGTACCTGTGCATTTAAAAAATGTTATGAATCTGCAAGCTAACAAACTAGCCTGTTTCCCTCCAGTCTCATCATCCCACGACCAGACCTTCCTCGGACAGTGGCTGGAAGGCAGACTGGCTTTCCCGGAGATGGGAGCCCACAGTGTTCCGCCCCCAGCTGGCTGAGGTCCCCAGGAGCCCCACATGGTCCTGCCAGGCCATAGGCTTTACTGGGCCTAGGCCAGGGATGGGGGAATGTGCTCTGGCTGGCATTGCAAGGTGCCAGGCGCACCTGAGCAGCTGGACAGGTGTGACAGATGCCCTGGGCCACAGGGAGCTGGCTGTGCCTGTGCACACACACCCGTCCCCACCCCACCCTCCCCTCCCCAAACCGCCCTCGCCTTCCCGGCTAGCTCAGGTGTGGCGCATCTGTGGCCCGTTGGCAGCTCTCTTGCTCGCAGTGCGCAGGGAGCTGTCAGGTTAAAAGCTGGCTTGCTCGATTTGATCCCACATGCGAGCTGTTTTATTTCCCTCTCTCTCCCTTACATGGCTTCGGTGTGCTTTTATAAATATTTCACTAGCCTTACTAAAGTCTATTTCATCTCTCTCTTAAATTTATTAAATATAAATGCAGCAACAACTCCACCATAAGTCTCTCTTTGCTGTCAAAATCTCAGGCTCCCGTGGAAGTAAATATAATTTGCTTTGTTTACTATGGGTAACTCAGAGCCCTGTCTGCTGTATCAACAGCCCCCAAGCCCCTCAAATCTCCCTGCTTTTGTGAGCAGGGGTCTGCCCCTTCCCACTGTAGTGTGCAGGGACACAGGTCCCACTTCGAAGATGGCATGACAAAGAGCCAGTAGGGGCTGTTCTCCAGCACGTGCATGGCTGGGAATCCCTTGGTCCGTTGGTCCCTCAATGGCACATTCAATGAGTACAAGGGGACACTCCAGACCTGGGTAGGCCCTGAGCCCCATGTGGGGGGAGCTTTGTCCCCTGCTTCTCTTTCAGAGTAAAGGGCCCACCTGCTGCAGCTGGTGACCTGGCCAAAAAAGACGCCAACTGCTGTGAGATGACTGAGGGCATTGACACCCTTCCCACCCCCAGACCTGGAGTCAACAGACCCAGGGGTGAGGCAGGAATTCTGGTCCCCAAAATCAAGCCCCAAGCACCACCCCTAAACCCGCTGCCACTTCCTTTGTTCTTTGTTAATTGCAAAATAAACACAACCCTGCCCACTGACTGTGGAGGGAGATTTCTGCCAACTGGGGGACCAGCAGGCAGTGGGCAGGGGCTGTCTGTGGTTCCCAGGTGTTTGCCCTCCATGGGCCACGTGTGACTTTCTGGAGGAGACAGGGCGGCAGAGAATCACAGAGTCAGACTTGGGGTGGCCCTAGCTTAGGGCTTGCGGGGAGAGAAATGCGGGCAGTGGACGTCAAGATGGAAGACACAGGCTCGCTTTATTTGCATTTGAAATCACTGAGAGTGGCTTGCTCTTCCACAAAGACCTGGATCTCTTTCACAAGTAAAAGTGCTTCCCCCCATCCCTGTTTCTATTTGTTTTTATTTCTTGATAAAAATGGCCCTCTCCGTCTGTCCTGTTTTTCTCTACTCTTGGTAGTGACATTGGTGCAGGAGCGATTGCATTTCCTTTGTCTACAGGACAGACAGGGGGCAAGGCTTGGCTCATACCCTCCTTTCCTAACTCCTGGCCTGGAATCTGCCACCAAACTTGCAGAAATGAAAGCAGCTAACTGATCACATGGGGCTGGGAGACAGAAGTTTAGAATTCGCCCTGGATGCACCTAGGAATTCCTATCTGTGCTAAAATTCTCTACAGCTCTGGAGACCGGCTTTCATGCGTGGCTGTGCCCTGGGGTCCCGGAGACCACCCTGCAGACTCAGGAAGAAGGGTGTTCTGCGGGCTGGGAGATTTCTGCTTCCCTGTCCCAGTTAGACACAGCAAGAGAAGAGAAACTTTACCTCCAGGAGGTGAAAAGAGTGTTTTCTTTGGGGGGAGGGGTCACTTGAAGACTTTTGTGGGACCCTTATATATCAATATATTACAACTTATTCAGCTTACACGGAATGCAACTGTTTTGTGTAATTTTTTACTTAAACACGTGAAAAGGATGTTAGAATCTTTTGAAATGATTAGTGATTTTGATTTTACAGTTCTCTTCTGCTATGTTAGAGACGTGACTCTTTTCTTTTTCCTTTTTGGATGTTTAATGGTCCCTGAAAAAATCTATAGACCGCACTGCTTACGGGTCAACCAAGCCCCTGGGTCTGGGATGGAAGAGCCACAGTGGGGGTTTTCAGAGAAGGGGAGGGGAGGAAGAAGCCACCTGCCCTGGAACAACTGATCACTGGCCTTCATCCTGCTTTCCTGGAATGTCCCCAGGGAGTTCACCCCTGGCAGACCCCGGCCAGCCTCCCCTCCCACGCTGCGTGGGAGGCTGCGAGGCACCGGAGGTAGACGACACTGGCAGCCTTGGGCTCCCTGTGTCAATTGCATGATGGCTTTCAGTCCTGGGGCTGGCGGCTTCCTGTCTCACGGCTGGGAGTGAGGCTATTTCAGGATCTCGCTGCTTCCCTCTGTTCCAGGGAGGGCGGGACGGGGGCGGCGGAGGCGGCGGGGCCAGCTCGGCTTCCACCAGGTGTTTTGCGGCAAACTTTTCCTCCTGCTTCTGCTGCCCACTGCTGGCGGGATGGATCTGTCAAGCTGGCATAACTTTCTTTGATAGGCTTTTTAGTCACCTTTTTTGGAGTAAAAAAACAAAACGCAGTCACATCCCACCCAAGGTTTGGAAAGTTGCCATCTACCGCACGACCTCCCGTGGGAACATTAACCTTGCAAATCCCGTAAATCATCAGGCCCGGGTGGGGCCTGAGATTTTTGCTTTTTTCTTGTTTTCTTGGGCATTTTAGCTGGTGGCTTCCCTTTCTCTGGGGTGGTGGGGACAAGGCGAGGGTGACAGGGTCAGTGAAGGCCCCTCAGTCTGCCAGTCGTCCTCTGCCCCTTTTCAGCAGCGCCCACGGACCGAGCTGGGTGACACGAGTGTCTGCGTCGGTCCGCGCCACTGCGCTTGCGCGCGCCGCTGTCGCTTCCGCCGCAGACCTGGCACCACCGGACCGCCCTGGGAACCTCCCGGGAGGCGGGTACGGGTGAACTGACATCTCTGGTTTTCACGTGAGGACTGCGAGGCGGGGTGGGAGAAGGTTGCCGACTTGTCCCGGCTGCATGACGAGCGGCTGGGACTCGAAGCGGGGTCCGTCCCACCTCCTCGAGTGGGCGCCTCCCAGTGCCCACCGGCCTCTGAGCCTGACGTGGGCGCCCTGGATCCCTGTGGGGGGGCCTGGGAAGGGGCCCTGCTCAGCTTTCGCCCCCAAACTGCGGCCCTGTCCCAACTGTGGCTCAAGGAACTTTAATGATTAGGGCGGTGGCTCTCAACTGGGGGCAGTTTTGCATCTCAGGGGACATCTGGCAATGTCTAGGAACATTTCTGGGTTACACAGTTGGGGGTTGCTACTGGTATCTGGAGGGCAGAGGCTGTCAAGTACCCTAAAGCCCCGGGACAGCCCCTCCTCCCCCACACGGAATGATCGGCCCAGAGAAGCTCTGGCTTCGGGGAATGAATTCTGCGGGGCTGGTGACAGTAGCCGTGTGTTTCTTGTCTTCTTCCGTGCGCTAGGTCCCCGAGGCCCGGCACAGAGTGACCGAGCACCCAGCACCTCTCGTGCGGGGCCGCCGCAGCCGCGCCGCCTCACAGCACTGCGTCCTCCCGGGCCACAGCGAGGCCGGGGGTTCTCCCCACGCATCAGGCGAGGATGTTAGGGTGCACGAGGGGGGCACAGCGGGTTTTCTGGGAGGCTCCGGGTTGGAAATGAGCATCCAGGATCCGTACCTGTAGGGACAGAGGGAGCCAGGCGGGGCAGAGGAGGAGCCGGGCGGTGACGCCGTCACAGCAAAGGGCCCAGGCGACCCCGGGAGCCCTGGGATGATCATTCAGAGATGTTCCAAATTGGTGTGAAGACCTAGGCCTTTACACCAGCCCCCCAACATTGACCAGGGTGGGGGTGCCCATGCGCGAAAAGTCTCTTGGCTGCGGGCACGGCCCAGGGAGGGGCCCAGCCCAGAGCAGAGCCCGCACACCCCTGAGTGGCAGTTTGCAGGGAGTCTGGCCTGGAGTGGGGGGCAGGGACCCCATGACGGCCGCCGCAAGGCCGTCGCAAGTGCTTGTCCAGGTTTGCTCCTGGGCAGACGCTGGGAGTCTGTGGAAACTGCGGTCTCCCAACGCGGGCGGGGCCGCACATCTCTGGCAGAATATTCTTTACCCTTGTAAACCACAAATTGGCAGCACCAGGACACGTTTTGCGTACCACCAAAGTATTTTTAGTGAATTGTCACTATTCTAAAATAAGGAGATTTTTATATCAAGTTCTGAATGTGTAGTTCCCATGGAAACACTGGGGGGTCTTGCCAGGTGGGGACACTTCCAGCTGTGCAGCAGCGATCCCTGCTACAAAGCGGGGGTCTCCGCACGCTGTTGCTGTAGCCTGTCCCCCGGCCCTGCCTACTCACCTAAGTCATCGCTGTCACCCTCTGCCCTGGCCGCTGCTGCAGCCTCATTCTTCCGTGCTAAGCGTTGCTGTCTGTCCCCTCAACCAGCACCTGGTTTTGCCTGCTCTGTGACCTCAGGGCCCTTCCCTTTGCCCCATGTCCCACGGTGACTTTTAAAGAAAATCTCAAGAATCACAGAGAAAGCGTCCCAGTGAAAACTCACGGGAGCAAAGCCCTCTTTGTTCCGGGACATCTGCCCTTCCGGGCTACGAGGCTGAGGCTGCGGGTACGGAGCCGTCCCGCTCCATCCTCCCTCTCTAAGTGGGCTTTGGTTTCCGTGGGCAACTCCATTGTGAAGAGCCAGCCCTACAATGGGACGAGGACGGTTGACAGGTTTCTGAGCGAGTGCGTTTCCGATCGCGCGAGGTAACAGCTTCATTACTCAGTGATGAGTGACCCATATTTCCTAACATGATTTCCCTGCTGTAACTCAAATTGAGTTCATGTTATTCTAATGATATCAGTTGACCTTGAGAATTAGACCAAGAAGCCTGGGGTTATTCTTCCAACTTCCACTGCAGATTCTCGTGATGTGTTTGGAAACACAATCTACTCCTCATTGCCCTGGAGTGGGCAGGAGGAAAAACAGAAAACAAAGATCCCGACCTGCTCTGATTTTCAGAAAATGCATCTGGGCAATTTCAGTTGACAGGAGGCTCCTTCCCCCTCAACTCCGTTCCTCCACCCCTGCCTCTTCCCCAGGCCCCTGGGTCTCTTCTGCTAGGAAGAGTCCTCCTCTAGGTCCTAAGAGGACAGGCTCTCCCTGTCCCCCCACCCTGCCAGGTCAAGCTCCCACAACCAGAGTGGGCATCAGGCCACTTCTCTAGCTCCCTCTCTAGCTCCCCATTGCTGCTGGGAAAGCCTAAATTCCTAAGCCTGGCATTCGAGGCCCTTAATTCCAGCTCATCTACATCCTCATTCTTTCTTGCCAACACGACCCCTGCAGCGCAGGGCACGGATGACTCCATGCTTTGGTACACACCACGTTTTTGTCCCTCAATGCTTTGCTCAATAATCCCCTCCTCCCAAACTACCCCGACTGCCTCAGTCATCTGATCCGCACCACCCCAAACCTCACCCTTCTTGCATTTCCTTGTTAACCGATTTTTCTGCAGCTCTGACTCTATTCTGGATGTTGGGGTTATCGCTGTGAGCAAGGCAGATCGGGTCCCCGTCCTGAGCAAGTTTCCATTCCAGGGGAGGAAAGAGAAGCAGAAACCAAGAATACAGATAAAAAATAGCAATGAAATCCCCAAGGTAATCAGCCTTGAAGGATATAAGCAGGGTGATGTCGCAGGGAGCTTGGGGGAGGGGCTCCTTTCCTCAGGGGGCTGATGGAGGACCCCCTGAGATGGTGTGTGAGCTGAGACCAGAGGCGTGAACAGGAAACAGCCCTGAGCAAAGGGGGGGCGAGGCAGCCCAGCCCCAGAGCCCTGCCGTCCCAGGACCGAGAGGGCAGAGCACTGCGGGCTGCAGGAGGCCTGGGTGGCCTGCCGGAGAGGCAGCAGACGACTGTGCCTAAGAGCTAGAACCCAGGTGGGTGGCTGGGTTCAAACACACAGCGGGCAGCTGTGTGGCCTTGGCAAGGATCTAACTTCTCTGTGCCTCGATTTCCTCATCTGAAAACTGAGCACTTTATAAGGAGTAGATGAGGTTACATCGTAAAGTATTTAGAATGGTGTGTGTGTATTCATTCACCTGAATGTCAAGGAACTTTTACCCATTTTATTTAGGTTTTCATTTTTTCAGATTGTAGCCAGAGCTAACTACAACTGGCAGGCAGGAAGCGCTGGTTCTTGGAATAGAATAGAGCAAAATAAACAGCACCGCGGCAACCTCGGGGACCCTGAGCTGACTGGGCCTCACCAGAGTCCCAGGGGCACTTTCTGGGTAGGTGAGACCCCTGCCTGGAATTTCTGGGTCCAAAACCATTGAGAAGAGCCCTGAAATGTGTCCCCTTCCCAGGGGAACAGCCAAGCTCCCATCTGGAGAGGAGAAGATAGCCCTTTAGCCCAGGGTTGGTGGGGCGTGTCCTAAGCCGGGACACAATGTGGCTGGATCTTTGCCTTGTTGCGCGGGAATGGGAAGTAACACTCGGCCGAAACCTCGCGCCTCCCAGGCTTCGGCTCCTTCGGAAGACGGCACCTCCCTTAGCACAAGGAAGGGGGCACCTGATGGTGCTGGAGAGAAGTTGTTCTTGGGAAGAAGGAGGAGACAAGACTGTTGCGGGGGAGATGAGAGGAGACACGGGGAGGGAGAGAGAGACAGAGGGACAGGGGATGGAGTCCAAAGGAGACAGAGAGTGTTAGGCCGGGACAGAGAGAGGGTGGCAGGGGAGAGACACACACGGGGAAGCAGGGACACACGCACAGGCGGAGAGATGGAGACCACGGGAGAGGGGAAGTGGGCACAGGGAGGGATGGAGACACAGAGAGGCAGAAACAGACAGACAGAGATGGAGAATAAAAGACCGAGGAGACACAGAAAGAGACAGGAGAAATGAAAGCTGGAGGCAGGGACAGGCCAAGGGAGAAAGCCGGGAGTGAGAAGTCCCAGCAAGACCCCTCTGCCCCCGAGCATCTGTCTGAGACAAAGTGCACGCTGCCTTCCTGGGTGCGTTTGGAAAAACTTCCCTCTTCTGCTGCCACTTCCAGCCCACACTCGCCGGCACCCCAAGCGTGCACTTGCCTGTCCGTGTGCACGAACATACGAGTTCCCTGTGCCCCAAGACACGTTTCTGCCTCCCACAGCCGAGGATCGTGTCCCCCCGGCTCCCACGTCCTCTTTTGTCCCGTCTGTATCTCAGACTGTTTTGCCCCCGTCTGGGAGCATGCGCCAGCCTTAGCAAGGCGCTGCGCGTTTACTTTGATTTTAACAAACGATAAGCACTTGGGTCTTGGCTTCTTCCGTTTGCCTTCGAAGTCCCTTCATTCTGTTTTAGACCTGGTGGCTGAGACTGTCCTCCTCGGTGGGTGTCTGCCGAGGTGGGCCCAGCTGCTGCCCCCACCATTTCCCTCCCATCTCTGGACCCTGGAATTAATTACTGCATCAGATTTAGCCTGAGGCCGGCTCCATGGGGAGCCCAGAACCCGGGGTGTCGCAGTGAGGCCAGGCCAGATGGGGGCAGCCCAGGTTCTCTGGAAGCTAAAAACTGGAAATCAACCCTTTTCTTCAGCTTTCTTGAGGTGGGGTTGCCTGGCCCTCCCCGACCCCTCACTCACCCCCACCCTGATTCCTGGCATTGGTTGTGACACCAAGGTGCAGTGGGCCAGGGCACTTTGGTGGCTCTGGACCAGTAGCTCTGCCAGTCTCAGAAATGTTGGATCTGTGGGGAAACTGGATCAAAATAGCCAGTGACCAGTACAGACGAGTCCTTATAGCATTCCCAGTGCTACACATGCACCGTTTTATCTAATCCTCATGTAACCCACATGTGGACACTCTTACCAGCCCCATTTTACAGATGCAGAAACTGAGGTTCAGAGAGGTGCAGTCATTTGCCTAACACTACCTTGCTCTGATTCTAACACCTGTGCTCCTAAATAGCCTATATTATAATGATTTTTATTTCCATTGAGGATTTCTTTCTTCAGTGAATATTTGCAGAAAGATTTGGGGGCCCTCGTCACCAAAAGGCAGCACAGCCTCTGTGCCTTCCTCATTCCAACTGCCCAGCTGTTTTTTTTAAAAAAATGTGCATTTTTAAAGTGTGTTTGTGATCATTGTCTTATCTGGTCCCTGTGAGATACCTGTGCAGTAGGGCTGGCTGCTCTGTCGCTTCCCAAGGTGGGCAGGTGGAGGTCCAGAGGGGGCCACCCCCAGGTAGGGAAATCTGGGCCTGACTAGGAGTTTCTGCGTCTAAACCTCTGGGAGGACCCTGGGCTCCTGTCACCACCCCCGCATGCTGTGGGCATCTATCTTCCCTGTCCAAAATCTTTTTCATTTTATTTTTTTAAACGCACATGCTTCTAAGAATCCCAACAGGATCATGCAGAGGCTGGACTGTGACACCTGGGCCAGCCGTGGGCCTCTGTGGTGGTGGCAGGAGCTAGGTTCTGGGTTTGTGTTTGGGCTGAACTTGAACTCATTCCCTCTCCTCGGTAGGCTACAGCCATGAGGGCGGGGGACCCGTCTGTCCTGTTCAATAAATTCTCTCCTTGGGGCTGTGCGCGTGCTGTTCTCTGCTGGAACCTCCCCCCTCTACCCGTGTCCCTTCGTTCATTTCCGCTAGGCTTTGACGTCTCAGAGCAAAGCTGCCTTCCCCAAGCCCTAGTCTGCGCCGGCCCTGCGGTGAGCTCCCAGCACCTCGGGCTTTTCCTCCACACTCTCCCGGTTACAGCGGTGCATGTGCACGAGTACTCGCTCAGTATCTGGCCCTCCTGCCAGTACAGCCTTGTGGGGTCAGGCCGTGGCTGTGACCGCACTGGGAGCCTGGCAGTCACAGGTGCGCTGTAAAGACTTTCCGGCCAGATAAACGACAGCCCCTCCAGCCAGAACTGTGCCACCGGTGCCTGGAGGTGGGTGGCATGAAGGTGGGGAGGGGGAGGCATAAATGGAGAACCAGGTGCTGGCACCCCACGGAGGACAGTGGGCACAGGGGCACCTGCAGCTCGGGAAAGACAGCACCACGGATCTCTAGCTGTGGCACCATTTTAAAGGGAGGAAAATAAAGATATTTGTTGAGCTAACTACCGCCTTCCACTTAGCTCTTATCTAGCTCTCGTCCTGTGGCCATGCTCGACCCTGGCCCGGCCCTGCGGGCCCTACTTTGTAAAGCCCCCGGTGAACACAAGCCCTCTAATCCTGTTCTGTGTCTCCTAGAATAAACCCAGCTCCCCATCGAGCCTGCAAGGGCCTCTGTGATCTGCCCTCCCCACTGACCCCATCTCACAGCCCACCCACCAGACTCCAGAAAGGAGCCCACTGTCTGCTCTTCAAATATGCAAAGCCCCTTCCTGCCGCAGGGCCTTTGCACTCACTGCTCCCTCTGCCCCAGGTCTTTGCTTGGCTCCTTCTTATTATTTAGGTGTCAGAGGGGCCTTCTCTGACCACCCGAAGTAGAGTATCCTCGCTCTCCCGCCCCCATCACCCTATGCCATCTCCGCGTTTGCCGTCTGTGCTACTCTCCGAGACTCGGCTTCTTTACTGATGTACAGGGCCGTGCGCCCGTGAGACTACAGGCCCCACCAGGCAGGGCTCTCTCTGTGCTGTTTGCTGCTGCAGGTCCAGAGCCCAGAAGCAGGCCCAGCGCACAGTAGGTGTTCCAAGAGCATTTGCAGGATGAGAATAAATGAATGAACAAGAGCTGGGCCGTGACATCTCGAGGTGGGAGCAGAGGTGAATGTCACCACCCTCCCTTCCCACCCGGGGGCTCCTCTCCTCCTCTTGGCATTTCTCTCTGTGCGCTTCCCTTGTCCGTATCACCCATGAGAGACAAGTCCCTCAAGAGAGGGTGGTCAGGGCCACCAGTCATTTAGCTCAAGCCCCCGCCCTCCCCACAGTGGAGTCAGGCACAGAGCAGATGTCTGAGCTGTGGGTCTTACGGGCTGGTCTGTGAGATTCCCCCAGATGAGCCCTTTTGGGGCACTGGGGCTCAGCAGCCTATGGCAGCCCCTTTGCCGGGGTGACCGGTGCGACCTGCCCAGAATAAACTCCTTCTCAAGGGCCCTGGAGCCCTGATCTGCAGTGGGCCCGGGCTTAAGAAGTCCTGTCTTGGGAGCTCTTGTCACTGAAAACAGAAACTGTAAACATCCACTGCAGGTGAGGTCCTGGGGCGCAAAGGGAGGGAGAGAGGGTTCCTGCCCTCAAGCAGCAGTTAACAACACAGCACCGATAAAACAGCAGACAGGCAAGTGTGTCCACGGGACACAGGACTGGGAAGATAGACATCAGGATAGTGACAGGTGACTTTTTTTTTTTCTTTTGCTTAGCTACATAACATAAAGCGGGCATGCACTCTCTGGGCTGCCTGACAAAGGCTTCGTTTGTCGCACAGCAGGGCCGTGGAACAGGGCAGGCATGTCCCCTCCTAAGAGCGTGGGCAAACCAAGGGTGCAGTGAGCCAAGAGCTCAGAGGAGGGGACTGGCAGGGGCCTGGGCCAGCCTCCAGGCAGGCTTGAGAAGAGGACGGGGTTGGGTAGAGTGGCAGAGGACAGGTCAGAAAGGGGAGAGTGTGTCCTTGTCACGGCACAGTGCACATGCCACGCAGGTTGGAACAGGAGGCTGGGACCGGGAAGACTGGGCTGCATATCGGCCACCTTTTCATTTGCCTGACTTCCCACCGAATGGTGTGTCCGCTGGGAAAGGGCCTGGTTTTATTCGACAGTGAATCTTTAGCACGAGGCACGGAGTAGGGCTGACAAACTGTCTTGCATGGGCGAATGGAAAATAACAAGAACCCCCCGATTCCAGTGGCGTAGCCGGTTAGCACCTGGTTACCGACTCAGCTTAACTGGTTCGACCACTTCCTGACCCAGTTGTGAGGAAAGGCACCATCTGGGCACGGCGGGGCTGGCGCCAGGCAGCCTGACACCTGGTTTGACGGAGCTCATCAGATGCTTTGGCGTCCAGTCCAGGTTGTCCCCATGGTGCCGAAACAATCAATCACTTCAGCTGAGAAAGCAAATGGAACGGCCAAGTCCATTTGCAGTTCTGGGTGGACGGAACAACTGGTGACTGTTTTCCTCTCTTGCCTTTCGGCTGGTTGTGCTGGGCGTCCCCTAGACATCCGAGTGTGGCCAGTGCGCTGTGCCCCTGGCTTTTCTCTGGTGGGAGAGTGGGGCTTCCCTGAGGAGAGCCCTGTTTGGGCGGTACCCCTGCCACCTCCCAGGAATTCTCGCTCCAGCATCTGTAACAATAGCCTGTCTTACAGAAGAGGAGCCGAGGGTCAGAGAGGTTGATCGTGTGGACGGTGTGGTCAAGCTGAGCCTTGGAGCTAGTTCCTCCCATCACAGCGCATGTCTTGCGGTGCTGAATTTTTAGAAGAATAATCTGGTCATATATTAGCATAAAATGATGGGGCGAGTTAAGTCTAAATAACCAGTGAGTCTCTCCCCGGCTCATGTCCTTAGACTTTGTGCTCACATGTGTGCTCAAGTGAAGTGGCTCAGGTCAAGGCCCTGGAGGCCAACCACACCTACCTGGGCTGGAATCCCAGTTCAAGCTCTTAGAAGCTGTGTGCCCTGGGGAAATCTGCCTACCCTCTCTGTGCTTCCGTTTCCTAACCCAAGTAGAAGGGCCCTACTCATAGCCTAGCTGCTGGGCTGTTTTCAGGATTAAGCGAGATAAGCCCCCCAGTGCTGCCATGGCAAACACTCAGCACATGGCGCTCTGAGTCGGGCTGGGCCCCGCCTGCACGGCGCATGCGCACCGGGGCACAAGGAGCCTATACTCGAGCGGGAGGGAGACCCTCACGTGAGCCCTTTGTGTGTGGGGTCACAATGCAGGCGCGGCCACGAAGGGAGGATGTTCGGAAGTGTTGTGTGACAGTGATCATGTCGAGATCCAACCTGCAGGGACGATGGTCTGCAGCATGGGAGGAGGGGAACCCTGGATTCACAGAGTGGCTGAAAACCAGGCCTTGTGCACATGGTCATTGTTTCATTCACTCTCTCTCGCTCACTCAGACACGCGTTTAACAAGCTCCACGTGTTGGTTGCCACGGGGCAGACACGTGGTGAACACCAGGATGGCGGGGGCCGTGCACCGTCTGAGAGGAGAGAAGGACATCACACGGTTGAGCATGTTTTAGTGGGGTGAGTGCAGTGCTGGGGGTTTGCATGGGAAGTTGGAGGGGGGTGCTAGACAGGCCTGCATTAGCCAGGGCACAATGAGACAGGGTGTGTGAGGTGGGGTGGGTGAGTGCGGCTGGTAGGGGCCCCACCGCCGGGACCTCGTGGGTCTTGGTGTGGAGTTTGGACTGTGTCGTAGGTGATGGGAAGCTGGGCGGGTCCAAGCAGAGCACCCTGGCCAGATCTGTATTTTTGATAGCTCTCACACCACTGCCAAAATGAGCTATGGTCTGGGCCGGGCGGTAGAGGGAGGCCATGGGAGACAGACTGTGGGGAACAGTAAAGGTTATCAGAGGCTGTGGCCATCCTCCAGGGACAGTGGTTGGGGACCGGGACCAAGGAAGTGGCAGCAGAAAGAAAAGGAGGGAGTGGGAGGTGGATGTAGGACTTTGCACTCGCCAACTGTGACATGCAGTTGTTGGGATGCTCCCAAGGAAGAGTGAGATGTCAAGGCCAACTTAGTGGCCCAGGGGATGAAGGGGCCACCAATGGATATCTGGGGTGCAGTGAGGGGGTAGGTTTTGGTGAAACATCCAGGGGGATACACTCAGAGAGAACTGAATTTGTGAGCCAGAAGCTTTGGGGGTGGGTCTGGGCTGAACGTCTGGACCTAGGGGTCAGCAAGATGGTGCAACCAGGGAGCAGGGAGAATGAGAAACAGCAGGTCCAACAGGGCGTGGGCAGCAACGCTTTCAGGACGGGCAGAGGACGGGTGGTGGCTGGGAAACAGGAGAGTGGTGCCGTGGAAGCCACGGGAGCTCCGTGTCAGGGTTCCACGTTGTGCTGCAGTCACAGACAGCCCCCAAATCTCAGTGGCTTACGGAAACAGAGATTCGGCCACATAACCACGTCAGGTCAGCTTCTGCCCTCCACCGTCGTCTCTCCCGTGACATCACTCCTCTTGGGGCAGAGATAAAAGGGACATCGTAACCATGCACTGCCTCTCGAGACTTCTCCAAAGTGACAGATGTCACTCCTGCTCACGTTTCATTGACCAAAGCCAGTCCCAGGCCAAGCCTCAGGTCCACATGGCAGGGACATGTAATCCTCCCTGGAGGGTAGGGGGCACGAATACCCTGAATCAGTACACAGCTGGGCACAGACGGAGAGATTCCAGAGGAAAGCAGACACCAACAATACGAAATGCAGCTGAGACATCCAGGATGGAAAAGACTGAAGAGCATCGCCAGTGTGGCAAGTGGCGGGTCTCCACCGTGCTCAGCGAGAGCAGGCTGGGTGCAGTGGTGTCCCCACCGCAGCAGGGACAGGGAGTAGCAGGCGCAAAGACTGCAGGTGTCAGCCGCTCTTCTGGGAAGTTTGCAATCTGAAGGGGGCGTGACAGGGTGGTAGCTGGGAAGAAACGCTGACCGGGAGAGGGAGTTGGAGTGACTCTCCGGCTTCTGTTTTCTTTCAAACCAGACATGTCTATGGGGCAGATGGCAAAGTGGCCACAAATTCTTCCCCGTTCTGCATCCGTTGGAGGTCCTCCCATCAAGAGGGAGAGCCTTTCTCCGCCCCTTGAACCCGCTGGCCCTGTGACTTGCTTTCGCTAGTGGGCCAGGAGCAACCCGACCCACGGGCTTGGGGCGGGCTTGTGCTTGGGGCTTGCCGGGTCTCTGCTCCTGAAACCCTGCGACAGCCTGCGGCCGGGCCTGGGCCGGCCAGCTGGGTGGACAGACTGGGGCTCTGCTTGCCCCCTCCCCGACTCCCCTCCGCCAGCCGACAGTCAGAGAACCCACCAGCAGAGCCGGCTTGCGGACCTGCAGCTGCCGCACGAGGGAGCCCTGCCCGGCACAGGAGACCCGCCCAGCCGCGTCCAGCCCCAAATGCCAGCCTACCGGATCAGGAGCTAAACAAATGGCTGTTTTAGGCCACAAAATTTGGGGTGCTTTGTTAGGCAGAAAAAGCTAAGTTCCACACTCTGTAATCCAGATGCTCAGCAATGAGCAGATTACCTGTGGGTCTATACTGGAGCCCGAGTTCATGAGATATTCCTCTTCGGACTGTACTATTGTAACTACCTTAGAATGGGAACTGCGTGTTTCGGGTGGCCTGTCGTAGGTGCTTAGTAGGTGTCTGTTGAAAGTGAGTGATCGAATCCCACTCACTACACCCCACGAGGCCATGGATTTGGGGTGCGAGGAGTCAGTGCAGGTTCGTGGGTGGTAAGAACGTCCCACTGGGGTGCAGGTGTGGGCAGCGGGAAGCTGTATGTGGGGGACAGGGCGTGCATGGGGACTGTCTGTAGCACTTTGTGCTCAATTTTGCAGCGAATCTAAAACTGCTGTAAAAGATAGAGTTTACTAATTAAAAAAGAAAAGATAATAAAACCACCAGCA